>NC_132884.1:21608351-22930851 GCF_030463535.1 Salminus brasiliensis | reverse complement strand
GAACAAATTTCAGGCAATCTATCTATCTAAAGGACATCATTCCAGAGATCTTTGGGGTTGTTCAGATGCGAACTTAAGCTGTGCTGCAATGTTGGACCCTTCTAAAGCATACTCGTTCAGTGTTTTTCTAAATGTACCGTCATGAACAGGAACATTTAACATGCAAACTGAGGCCTGTGGAATCTGAGATGAAGCTCCTGGGCATTTTTTTTTTAATTTTCCGTAAGCATTGCACAGCCTGACCTTGAGGTGAATGGGCTGGGACATCCACACCTGGGAAGATTGGCAGCTCTCTTGAATGTTTCCCATTTCTCGCAGTAGAAGGATGGACGTCTGCTTTGATGGAAGGGGTCACACTTGCTGATGATTAAATAATTAAGGGACCTTTTTTGCAAATGTCTTCATAAAGTATAGATATAGTGTCAGTGTCAGTACATGAAGAATCATCAGTATACTGGTAACATATCGGTATCGGTGCAAGAAAAAAAAAAAAAAAAGTCAAAGTATAGGGCAATAATGCATTTAAAGGTTATCTACATAAAGACGTCATAATGCATTCTTAAAATGGCTAAATTAAATCTTTATTTACGTAAAAGTTTCGGCATCACCTTCATCTGTCTAGCCAAGATTTAAATGGATAATTTATTACTTTCAGCTACTCAAAACCACTCAAAGACCCACTATGTACAGTTCGGAAGCAATTGTCTGTAAAGCATGTTTATTAATAACTACAGCTTTTACATTTTTATTCAATGCTTATGAATGTGTTATTACGTCCCTATGCGGGCAGTCTTCAAATAGTGATGCCAAGTAGTAACTACTACAAAGCACCGCAGTGGACACCAAGCAGCTCCTACTTTGCATTAAAACAATCAGACGGTCATTATTTACAAATGTAAAAAAAAATACTAAACTGCATCTTTCATAACAGAATAGATATGCATATGGTAAGATTAGATTCCTGCAACTGCAGTGACATACAGCAGCATATCGAATGAACCCTCTGAACCGACAATTAAAGAATGTAGCCTTAATGATTTTATGAGCAAGCACGAGACAAACCTGTCCTCTTAACACGTTCACTTCTGTAAACTGAGCTATGAAGCAAAAATGCTTATGGAAGGGAGGTTGGCTACACAAGACTGGAATATAAACCACATATTCACTGGCTTATAGTTTAACAGCAGGAAGGAAGCCTGTTTATAACGGCATCATAAATGTTCAACTGTGCCCTGCTGCACTACACACATCTGACGTGCTGCTTTCAATGACAAGCGGGTGCTGATTAAAGGCTGGAGCGGAGATCTGTAAGCCGCATTATAGCCTTAGTGTTTCATAATATCACTGAAATGCCATGGGATTACTCCACTGAAACGGCTAATTAATATATATATATATATATATATATATATATATATATAAAATTGGGGGAAAAAAGACAATTTCTATCATGTTTTAATATTTAGTTTTGCACTGGACCAACATGGCTAAAAATGGAACATTAAATTAATCACACCAGATAATCTCCATACATACATATATATATATATATTTAATTAATATTTTTTTTGGTAACACCTCCACAAAATAGTGATTACTAAATACTAAAGTAATATTTGGATTCTTATAAGTAATATTCCTTCTTCATTAACAGCTAGCAAGAAAGAAAAAAAAAAAACAGAAAAACAGTCATCTACAACAAAGCAGTTTTTAAAGCTTCCTCCCACCTCAGAGATGCTTCCGAAGGTGGTTTTCCACTGTCTTTTTTTTGCATGTTTGTAGGTGGTGAGTAAGCATGTTTACAACAGACATAGCTAGGTAACATTTTTGTTTTATTTTGGCCAGAGTGCCCCTTTAAAATTCTGAACATATGATTTCTATTGCAATTACTTAGAGGCGCTATAATGAAAAGACAATCATCTGTCGGCACATAAAGAACGATGCATTCATAGAACCGGTGTGTGATTTTCTTTTTTATTAGCAGTTCTCCTCTTTTGACAAATGGAATGAATCAGGTTGGCGAGTTATTTACAAAGTCCAGTCAAAAATGAGTTAGAAAGCTGTGATTAAATGGTCGAGAGGCAGTCTTTTAGAAAACAATCATCTCCGAGAATAAGAATGGGCGAGGGGGGGTTGTGTATTCTGTGAGAGCGCCCTCCAGTGGAGAATTAAAGGCTTGTGTTCGAGAGCGCCGTGGCCACCCTCGTGTCAGCTATGGTCAATCCCCCCCATGTCCACCCACTGTGAAGGACACAGGTCAACCTGCCTCGGCTGCTCACTTTCCACAACACCGCTGACATTTGCACGACTCCAGCTGAAAGCACAACGTCGAAACCTCTAGCTCACTTGTACTCATTATAAAGTACATATTAGAAATACTATTGCTTTTAAAACCATGCACGCCACCTTAAGAACTAAAGAGACAGAGTTCACATGGAAGAGAGGGCAGAGGAGAACTAGCTGCCAACGACTGAATTTTGTAACTGCTCTGTGCAGACTGCTATGGCAGTCCATCACGGAGCTCAGGTATGTCTTCACTGAGGGCCATGAAGTTCATATAGTGACATAATGCAGAGGGGAAAAAAGAAAAGAAAAAAGGAAAGAAATGGTGGTGAAAGTAAAGGAAAATATATTCTCATTTGTATTTATATAGATTTATATAGATTTGATTTATATATGTTTAACAATATAAAGGAAATTCTTCTCATAGTTGTAGAGTTTAAGTAAAGCTCAATATAGAGTTTTATTATAACAAAATAGGCAGTATACTGAGGGTTAAATATACGTTAAAATCTCAGTGTACAGTTAACTCTCTCATATTTGCATTGCAGTTTCTTGTCCTAAAATACACGGTCACCTGGATTCGAAATAAAAAACAGAAAACCACGTTCAGCCTTTCTGCTTTGTACCTCAGCTCAAACTCAGAAGCACCTTTCTCAGATTAAAACATTCAGATTCTTGAAAAAAGACCTTTTTGTGTGCCAGAACAGAAATCAAACCGCCACCCCCTCCTTGTGCAGTGGTGAAACTGGATCGTTGCATAAGTTAAATGGGTTGATCCTAGTATTAGATAAGGAGTATATGCGAGAAAAGTGTTTTGTGTGTGGCTATGGTTAACGTAGCTGAAATACATGTCTAAGAAAAAAAAAAAAAAACTCAAGAACAACATATGTTAGCTAGAAAATAACTGTCCGAAACATGCTTTTAATGCTAAAACGTGCAAAGTGTTGCTTCATGTATAATCCAAGTGAACATACACATGAATGCATTTACGTCTGTTAATATGAAAAAGAAAAAAGAAAATAAAAACAACACAAAACCAAAACCAAAAGAAACCCAAAATGTATATAATGCATTAAAATCCTTTTGTTCCTTCCAGAAAGTCACCTCCCTTAAACATTAAGGAATCTGTACCATAGAATCTCCACAATGAGTCGCTGGTTAGGCGTAACCCTGTCCCCCCCTGGAAGCTGGAAATGCAAAGCTCCAGACCCGAGTGCCACGCAGCAGTCTGAGCAAGATGCGCACGCGGATAGGACGCAAGCGTATCTCCTACTCTGGAGTCAGAGTGCCAGTTCACACAGCAGGCCAGGTTGGTAGAGGGAAATAATAATACAAAAAGAAGAAGAAAATACAAAGAAAAAACAAAAAACAACAAGTTTTTCGTCGACTGATGCCCTCTCACAATTTGTCTTTGGCTGGCACCCAGATGTACGGTCCAGACTGTTCTTCAATGATTTGTTTAACCTGGTTGTAGATCTCCTCCAAGGTGTCTCCTTGTACAATGGCTGAGAGACAGAAAGATACAGACAATGTCGTTAAATCACTGAATAGGTCTCACACAGAGCCTGAATGAATAAGCGTAAGGACTATAGTGCCTCAAATCCACACACAAAATGCCACAAATGCGCTCATTCATATATTAGTCAGTTTCCGTGAACATTAGAAAAACATCCTGACCTACAGTTCTGTCCAGAAAGTGTTGGGTGTCAGTAGGACACCCATTATGAGAAATATAAAAAAAAAAATGATGACTTCCCAACACTGTTGAGAAATGTCAATGTTTTTGTGTATAATCAGCTCTCACTTGTAAAATTACTCATGCTAAGACAATGCTAATTTTCACTTCTGCCTCTATTGGTTTAGAAACTTACATTTCCAAGTGTCATTCGGTATAGAGTCCTGGCATAGTACGGCTATATTTAATTTCTAACAGTCAGCAGAAGCCTATTGGTTTTGCTGCCACTCCTACACATAGTCAGATCCTGCAGAAGGCCTACAGTGACAGCTTGCTCACAAAACTGGAAATCAAAACATAATTGGTTGATTCCTGTCAATTTTGTATGCAACTTCTGTTGATAAATCGGATGTGTAGGTCCTTCTATCCTGCTCCTAAAGTCCTAACCACTGGGAGAATTAACTTAACAGACTTCACTAAATGAACCACATTTTTAACAGAAGTGCATTATCGCTTGTATCTGGCAACTTTACAGGCGGAAAAATCATTTTAGAACATATCTGTTGGTCCATTCGTCATGAGTGAGACAACATAAAGGAGAACCAGATTCAAATTATGTGAAGCAATAATAATAACAATAATGATAATAATAATGATAATAGTGAAGAGCAAAGTGCACATAAACCAGAGGAAAGAAGAGCGGCTGTGCTGCACTCACAGGTGAAGTGTTCTGTAAACTCCTGCTCCAGCTTCATGGCTCGGTCAAAGGTCTTTTTGCCCTGCTCCTCCGTCAGCCTCTTATTCATCTCTCTGATGAGGAACATAGAGTAAACATCACCACATGATCCATAAAATGCATGTCAGGTTAGCCAATTCTTATTGGCAATACCAATAGCAATGGTGTAACTTAAAACTACAGTCAATACTGTCCTCAGAGCTGAATTACACACGTTTAAAACAAAAGTCCCCTACTCAGTATATAGTTACAGTCTAATGTAATAACAGTGAATTAGAGTCACAGTGTAGAAATGAGCACAGTCTGGGATGCTAAAGGACGGCCACAAGAAAACAACTAAAATGTTAAAAGCGGTAATGTTGACTTACAAAATATTTTCCATCGATTTTGGTTTGACAAACACGGCAATAGGATAGAGCTGTGCTAGCTGGAGTCGCTTGATGGCATTGCCAGAGACATCCAGGATGCAGTGTTTGCCCTGAACAGGTGAGCAAAAGTGAGAAATGGTCAGTATTGGTCAAGGTTCAGCCTTGCTCCACGACCATCAGTGTAACAGGGTAAACGGAAGTGACGCACACCTTTTCTGCAACCTCTCGCACTGACTGCACACTCGTCCCATAGAGATGGTTGTTGTACTGTCCCGCCTCTATGAACTTGTGATCCTGAATGTCTTTCTCCATTTGCTCTCGAGAGATGACAAAGTGGTAATCTCGGCCGTCTACCTCATAGTCCCGCTTTGGTCTAGTTGTGTCTGCAATGAAGATAGGTGATGGTGTTACCATAAATATAACATTTAATTAGAGGGCACATATTAGCAATCATGGACTCAAGTCCACAAAACGTCCATATAAGGAACACCATCTGCAAAAACAGCCCATTTTGAATTCCTCATGCTTGTAATGCCATAACCATAGACATGTTTACATATAACTGTTGATTCAGTCTATAAATGCAATCAAAATACAATGCATCATTGCAGTCTTCAAAAAAACTGGATGTCTAAAAGGAGGGACTGCAATTCTTTGTCTGATATCCCTGAAGATTTTTGGACAAACCCTAAATAAGGTACAGTACAGAGCGACCAAGCAAAACAGATGTAATTTACATATTGTCGCCGTCACACATAAATCCTGCATCTCCATTTTTGCAGTTTTTCACTTTTTAATATTATCTGAATCTGGCAGTTTTTCTATATAGTGAATAAGCCAATAGAAAGATCATATTAAACCTGTACATTTAAACTGCTTTAAACCAGGGCAATATTAGGAAAATCAATATTATTAAATAGAGAGTATATATAGTGCGTGTCTAATGAGAGTATAGTATATGTATAGTGTATGGTAATGTGTAAATATTCAATATTTCTATTTTGTATGGGTTTTTTTTTTTTTTTTTTTATTTTACTACCGTGAGGGACTATGCACTTTAGTTTTTCACTCACCTTTACACCTGTGTAATGTGACGTGACCGTAAACGTGATTTCATTTAAAATGCTCCAAATTGATTTGGAATAATATCGTTTTACACTGACTTCCTTTGAAAGTTATATGAAGATACAAGGTTTTTGTGTGACAGCGATGAAATGTACTAGATATACATATAATACAATAACGGCTGTCCTCGGTGCACAAAACTGTGCACACCTCGCAACATTATTACATATTATTACAGAGGAATAATAAAACGCAGGATGTGGAACCTATCAAATCTGTATTCCTAATAGTTTTGTTACGCTTATATAATATCAGAGGAGTGATAAGGACAGTTTTTATGTACTCACGGGGGACACAGGATCCAAACTTATCAGGAAACTCTGATATCAAATCATCATTGATCCGGTCCTTCATCGGGCCAAGAATAATCACTGGACGAGTGTAACTCACTGTGAAGGGACAGACAGTTTAATTTGTAGCTCATCATGACCAAACATAGCTTGAGCATCGGAACACGTACATGGGTAAAAACACCTTACCTTCCTGCTGCATGACCGTCTCATATGACAGAACGTATTCTTCCTGTCCACCTGATGGAGCAAAGAAAACAGGCTCATTAAGCAAAACACGGTCATTCACGTTTAGCTTCCATGAGTCTGGCTCCTCTAGCAAATATATTTCAACAGTACTGTAATTCAGCACTGCTGCTCTGAATGTTATTGTCTACGGTTGATTTTTGTTAATACAGTGAATACAGTCCATTTAAACTGATTCAACTGCATGCATTTATGACCATTTATCTAAGTAATAAGAGTGTTTTTGCTTGTAGAAACATCAGACCACACTAGAACAGATGCAGGTAAACATAAACACAGTAGATTTCTATTTTATTATGAGCTATTTTGAAGATCAAAGCTTGGTTCCAGACCTTTCCTGGAAGACCTTCAGCCAGCGCGTGGACGTGTTCAATTCCATCACCTGCTCACCTGATTTAACACCATTAAGCACTGATTTACCAAACCAGCTGTTGGATGATCATTATAAACAATCCCAGGCTCCCATGAGGAGAGCTTTGGAGTTGTTTTGATGAAGACAGTGATATAAATAAAGCCACTGCTTTCTGTATGAATGTAATTTGAATCTATTCTAATATTTAACTTTAATAAGCTAATAAACACTTAGTGTCCAGATAAGGGCTTTTTAATAATTATATATTATATATTTATTTTTTTACAGGTGTCTAAAACATCTGCACAGTACTGTATGCGCTTCTTTAGTGTTCAGGACCTAACTGTACTCCAAAGTAGTGTTTATAAAAAGGTATTAAACTTTAAAAAAAGCTTTCTGCCTTGTGTCTTGTTTGCGTGGAACTGCATTAGCAATGATCAAACGTTTATCTCCCAGGCCATGAAGTGCACAGAGAAGACTGAGCCAAAGGGTCAGGAAATGCTTGCAGTCTCAAACTGCTGAAACACATCATTCCAGTAATTAGGTAACGCTTCACAGAAGTGATAAGAGTTAGCAGTCATAAAGAGCAAACTCTCTGGCTAACTGAACTGAACCACGTCTCTGATAACAGAGGCAATATCCGCTCTGAAACGGCTAGGATTCTTAAAACAGGCTGGGCATCACGACAGAACGCTGGAATAATTGTGGGACCTTGCACCTTAGGCTCAATTTCCCCAATGAAATGCTCATAAATCTGTTTTTCTGTGTGAGCGTTATGAATTGAGCAGTTGTTGAGGTATAAAAGGCAATGAGAGTCATATGTTTAAACAGTGTTTGATTACTCAACAAGCCAGGACAGGATGTGTGTGCTGGTGATAAGACTGATGCACATAAATGATGCATTAAATGTTGGTGTTAAGATATACAGGATGTCAAAAAGTCTGCTAATTAGGGCTGTCATGAGTTTTGAGTTTGATACTGATGCCAAGTGTATTATTATAGTGTTATAAAAATACAAACTTTGTATTTTACAAACTATACAAACCAGTTTCATGGTACAGGTTATCAACAAATATTTTCTGCTAATTGTGCTTGTATTTACACATTATGCTCAGAGAAGCTTACTGTTCATGATCAAAAGTATTCTTTATTGTATTTTTAGTGTGTATATATCTATATATATATATATTTTTACTAATTTAAGCTATTTAAAATTGAAATCTATTTTCAGTCTATTATTTGTTTTATTGTATTTTTATTTTTTTTAAGAAACTGCATCTCATTTAATAAAAAAAAAATTAAGAAAGTCAAACGGTAGTATTAAAGAAGCAAGTGAACTGTCCATTAAACACCTGTGGTAGATTTGTACAAGTGGGCATATTAATAATAGAGACCGAGACCTACAAGTGCTTTTCTCTCAGGAGATTAAACTAGTACGGTAACAATACCAAAAACCATATTCACTTTGCTTACTAACACAGCGGTAGGAAACTTTCATATGGTCCTATCTCTGAAATAACAGTTTTCATTCAGGGCAAACAGAAGGAAAAAACATGGGAAACAAACCATAGCTTACAAAGGAAAACAAAAAAAAACAACACACACTAAATGCTGACATATGATGAGAGGAAATGAAAGGGAACACACTTACGGTAGCTACTTTCACTATCACTGGCATTAGAGGTTACATGCTCTGAAATCAAAAGAAGGGGAACATAAGCACCACCAACATGAAACTACCCCAGAACACATACACCCGGCAAGGGAGACAAAATACAGCACAAAATACAGCACAGTACAGTACTCCTGTCAAGCACCAGCAGATGGCAGTGTTAAGGACCTTAAGAGACTTTCCAGTTGAAGCCCAACGTTCTGCTGCTGCAAGCTCCAGTCACTAAAAAAAGCAAGCAGCACTAAAAAGAACCAAGGCTGAATTTTAAAAGACTGAAAAGACTTTGGAGATGCACTGCAGTGAAAAAAAAACGAAAAGAAAAAAAATCGCTCTTCCTCAGACGTTATGAAATTTTTACCATTTTGCTTTTGACACTACAATATTCATAAGTCCTGCAGGGGGTCTTAACACAGCCATGGTGCATATTCATAAACAGAGAGACGACCAACTCCACCACAGAAAGCTGTTTCAGTGTGGCGTGCACACTTTTACAAAACACTGCTGGTCAAAAGTTTGGGGACAACTAGCTTTTCGAACCCAATGAACATGTGCTCTTTACTGTTTTGAGCATCAACACAATCTATTAAACAGCTGTTTTCGTATTTTTCATATTCAATGCAGAATCATTTTGAATACCAACCATTACGTTGGTAATTACTCTGTTGTTGTCTGTACTCTTCATTAGGTGTTTAAATACATGCTTTTAACAACAGACATGTCTAGAGCATACATCTGTATCAATCTGCTCTTCATAGCAACCACTGAACCAAAACATGCATTATAAAGTATTAATAGCTGATTTGCAGGTGTTTACTTAGTTGACAAGTAACACTGGAAATCAGAAACTGGCACTTACAACAAACCCTGATCTGACGCTGAGAGATAGAGACTGTGAGAATGTCATACTAAATGGGCTTTTCCTCAAAACCTGTGCAGTGAAGTGGCCAAGTCTGATGCTACCAGGCCAAGTCTGACGCCCAGGGCACCACCAGGCCAGGTCTGACGCCCTGGGCACCACCAGGCCAGGTCTGACGCCCTGGGCACCACCAGGCCAGGTCTGACGCCCTGGGCACCACCAGGCCAGGTCTGACGCCCAGGGCACCACCAGGCCAGGTCTGACGCCCAGGGCATTACAAGGCCAAGCCTGATGCCCAGGGCACCCCAAGGTCAAGCCTGATGCCCAGGGCACCCCAAGGTCAAGCCTGATGCCCAGGGCACCCCAAGGTCAAGCCTAATGCACAGGGCACCCCAAGGTCAAGCCTGATGCCCAGGGCACCCCAAGGCCAAGCCTGATGCCCAGGGCACCCCAAGGCCAAGTCTGATGCCCAGGAATGCGTACATTCAATGTGAAGATCTGGCTCAATTTCATTTTTTCCTGCTTTTTGTTTGTTTGCTTTTTTTTGTGTTCACATTTTAAACTGGTGACAGAACCATGTGCATAAATCCAAACATAGGTTCTCTCCTTTCTAAGAACAATTCATTCTATGTACAAAACTGTTCTTCATTATTATTTATTCAGCTTTAGAAGAAGGTGCTGTGCCCCCAAACCTTTAACAGACAGCAAACAGTATTGCTGTACCATAACCACTTACATACATAGTGTAAGACAGTAGTGTCCAACCCTCCTCTGGGAGAACTATGTCCTGGAAGTTTCATCTCCAACCTAAATCTTACATCCCACTAATGTGGGTTTTCTGGATTCCTGAAGGCAGGGTTCAGTTCAACTATGGTTGGATCCAAAGTGCTAGAAGGTCGATCCAAAGGAGCAGGGTTGGAGACTACTGGTGTAGACTACTGTTTTTTTTTGCTACTACTTAGCGAGAAGCATATCACCCCACTACTGCTATATTCTTCACCTGCCCTAATAAAAATGGGTGGTTAAATGGCCATCATCAGTGGCCCCAAAGTAACCAGTTTTAGCCACTCTTCCCACAAAAGAAGCGCAGTGTTCTGAAGGTGAAAAGGCCTTTTAAATGCAAATGAAGATAAAAGTAGTGGAAGCGTAAATGTCAGTCCTGTAATAACGCTTGTGGTGCAGCTGTGAAACAGAGAGTGTGTTTTGATGCCTCAGCACTGTCCCGCAGCCTCTTGTAATAGTAATAAGGGTTTTAATTTCACATCACAACAGAACAGAACTCAGCGTTCTGCACTACGGATCAGGATTTCGGCTCTGCATTATAACGACATGTAGATTACGCTCTAGGATTACGCAGGTTTTTTTTGTGCCATAAGGAGCATTTGGTCATAAGTGCTAAAACCATTAAGTGTGGTGTGATGGCTTACTGGTGGTGCATTAGCACTGCTGTGCTGCCGTTTAAAAGAAAAGGCAGGAGCAGTTTCTGTGCCTTCAGTCTTGCTGCTGAACAGAATCGCTTGAGTGTGCTAAACCAGGTATTAAACCCACATGTTAAACAATAATGCCACTGCTGGAACATAAACGCCCTCATAACTGTGGGTCAGGATCACATGTGCACAGCATTACTGATTAAATAATAATTTGTTGTTCAGTCACATAACTAACATATGACTAAATTAATTGATGTACTTCACCAGCCACCACAGAAAAGAACAGCTATAAACCCCCCTCACAGTTTACAGGACAATTACTGTCTGTTTTTAAAGTCTTAAATCATAAAAACATATTATATTATGTGCTTTTTCAATGAATTTAAGGTAGTAGGTAAACCACTGGTTTAATACCAAGCTGCAAAGACATCCTGTCATTCACTAAAATACAAAAGTATTGTGGCACCTGTATTTATTGTTCCTTCTGAAATTGAAGTGAAACTGAAGTAAAATATCTCCTGTATGGACAAATGTATTGGGACACCTGCCCATCCATTCTCGGTTTCTCTCAAAATCAAGTGTCAAAAATCCTGCTTTTGATGGAGAAACTGTCTCTACTGTCCAGGGAAGGTTTCTACTAGATTTTGAAGCATTCTGCAACTACAGCATTAGTGAGGTCAGGGTGCTGGATGATTACCACGCACCTAATCCCCAACTCCCCAACTCATCCCAAAAGTATTAGATGGAGCACCATCCATCATTCCAGAGATCACAGTTTCACTGCTCAATGCTGAGGGGCTTTACACCCCTCTAGTCCATGCCTGGTTTTAGGCATGGTGCCAATTCTATAATCCTATTCTCCTGGCAATACTTCTCCACATGGACTTTGGCTGAAACAACCTCAATTAACCTCAAGTGAACACACTTTTCCCCATTCTTTCACATGCCTGTATCTGCCATTTCAGTCTACAGTTGCTGGATTAGTCAATTTACCCTGATGTTACAGAGAGTGGTAAAGCCCGGAGCAGAGCTTATTTACATACATTGATTAAGGTGGCTTGGGAAATGGCCCTGCAAAATAAATTCTGATGCATAAAATCAAACAAATGTCATAAGTGGATCCCAGGGAAAGAACAAAAATATATATATCAAGACAAAAAAGTAATAAATGAGGAAAAGATGGATATGGAAAAGGAAAACTAGGCTGAGGGCATGAGGTGAAGGCGGCAGGGCCATCTAAAACTGCAGCAGCCTTGGAGAACTTACTCATGCCTTTGTCGTCACTCAGGTCCTGTGGAGCAGTCGTCAGAGAGCAAACAGGAAAAAACCACAGAAACAAGGGTTACCACACTTCAATAATGCATGTGGTGTTACCGACGAACAAGTCCCCTCCCTCCATACTGCAACATCCCCTCAGAGAAAGTGTGCCGTCGTCCTGGTGGGCAGTACTGCATGTACTTTTCCCAGAATGCATAATATCATGCTTTCAGAGTGGAAGCACGGCTGATTAATGCTGCAGAATCCCCAAGTATAAATCCATAATGGCTTGGCAGAAGTGCAGGTTTAGTGGACTGGCACATGTTTCGAATATAAAGTATTGCAGTATCGAGGGAGGGGGGGGGGGTTACTGTCCAGTGCTGCCTCTGTGCGGGTGGCTGACCTGCCCTGTACTGCCCACTCTCCCCTTTCTGACGGCCCGGTGTCCACAGTAGTACTTACGGTCCACATCACTCGTTTCCTGTTCGCTCTGCTCCTTGTTCTTGTAGAAAGTGAATTTTCGTGAAAAGAGGTTCTTTTTACGCTTGTCATTGAGCGACTGCGGAGGAAGAGAGGGAGGGGGAGGGGAGAGATGGAGAACAAAAAGGGAGATGGAAGGAAGGTGTCTAGTACAGGTGTGATACAAATACCCAGCTGAACCCATATCAGTGACTCTGTTGCCACATGATCATATGCTTAAAGGAATGGTTAGTATACTAAAATGGTACACGTACAAACTAGCCCCAGGTGTAGGTGTCCAGCAAAGGCATGACTGGTGTCCAGATTTTGACTCTTTGGATTTAAATTGGAGTTACTGAACTAATCAATAGTAGTCAATAATCACTCTAATAGAAAACAAAAGACACCATAAGTACATGCACATACACGTTTACTGCTCAAGAGCACACTGGTCTTCATTAAGGTCACACAGACGTAGATGATGTGGTTTAGGGCACAGTTTGGCTTACTGTTATGTATAAAAAAGTGTCACTGTATAGCCAAACAGCAAAATGGAGGCCTTTTAAACAACAGGTACTGTGCCAAATTCCAACTTTCCTGGAGGACCTAATAACCCTTATGTAAAAACAAACTGTACATACATACACACATACATTATATATGTATATATATAATATGTATGTGTATATGTATGTACAGTTTGTTTTATACACACACACACACACACACACACACACACACACACACACACACATACATACATACACATACACATACACACACACACATACACACACACACATATATATATATATACATAAATATATATAAATACATTATATATACACACATACATATATATGCTGTTTTGGTGGTTTTAGGTTTTGTGCATGTAATTATTGGAAAGCTTTTGGGTGAATATTGACTGCTAGTGTTTGTTAGAAATGTCAGTTCAGGTGTGCAACTACAAAAAAAACCAAATATTTAGACTCCGAACATGTCTTAGTGGTCTCAGCTGATCAGCTACATCCAGTTTAAATGCAGAACAGTCTAAATAGATTTTTCAGAGTTTTTTAACAATCATATTCAAACTAAGATTCTCTCTATTAAAACCCATCACTGCATGTATGTTGCATATTTTTGTGGCACCAGAGTCACTTAAAATCATGAGATGAATTACAGAGATGAATTACAGACATTGATCAATTAACTGACAAAAGAAAAGCTTAAACCCAGGACCAAATCAACCACGTGATAGACACGACTGATTAAAACACGACTTGGAAGCAAAACCTTAAGGAAGATGAGAGTGAACAAACAATGCAAAGCTGAATAGACGTGGGTTAAGATTTGTTTTAGAAAGCAAATCAAAGCACACGGTAAGAGACGAGGACGTGTCATCATGCACGATGAAAGAGGAGAGCAGTTTGACATCAATGGCAAGCGTATACATATATGTACATACACATTCTTTTTGTGTCATGTCACCCCCCTCCCTTCCCCTCCTAAGCTAAATGCTAAATAGACCATGCATTTTCCCACTTGGTGCTGCATTACTAAGTAGAAAAGGTGAGGTCAGTCGAGTATGTATGTTAAATCAGTCTATGTATTAAATCAGCAGTGGAGGAAAAAGTCATCATGACATGCTGTTAACCAGTCTCATAAACCAGCCTCTGTCAGCAGGAGGGATTAGTACAATACAGTACAATATAGTACATTACATTTGGCCATTATATAATAAGTCATAATAAAGACAGATATACAAGGGAAAAAAATCATCTAATAAGTGCTATAAGATCTTATAACTACTGCACATGCACTCGTCTCTGTGGAGAAAAGTTTCCAATCAGGTTTCTAGTGTGAAAGTTGTTTTAGCGTCTGAATACATTAACACCAGCGGAAGGCGCAGCATGCTTTCCTAACATTTCGGGTGTGAACGTGATGTTAGCACTTTTCATCTAAATTTTCGAAATAAATTAATATCAGTGCTCCAGCACACAGTCTGCTGACAGCTTATCATCATCCTTAATTTATCATCAGCCCAAAAATACACAATCTTTCGTTTATGGCCAAAAATACCAACTCTGACTACAGTATCCAAAACATTATCATGCAATCAATTTCTGTGACAACTGAAAGGATCTTAATCTATGCACTACACTCAAATGAAAAAAATTAGGACACCCCATGGAAACCTTATTTAAACGTATATACAAATATATATATATATATATATATATATATATATATATATATATATATATATGTATTAAACAATATTGAGACTGAGATAAGATGATATGAAATAAAATAATAGAATGTAAGAAATGGCTTAATTTATTTGTAAAACGTTGTTAAAAATGCAATTTCCTTGGGAGAAAAAAAAACAAAACAACAACAAACAAACTTGACATCCCCACTGATTTATTACTACTTAAAAATATACCCGCTTGTAAATGGCTGATTTCCAAGTGTGCGGAGATCTTTTTAAATCTTTCTCCAGACTCCTATACATCTACATCATCTTTCTAAAGACCTTAGAGAGCTCTTTGGATCTCACCATAGTCATACCAATCACTTCAACAATAAAGAGCAAACCAAACAATAAGACAGGCTCCTCCAAAATCCCCTCTAACCATGTTCTAATCATCTGCTGCTGATGTGCTGCACCTGAAACCTTTTTCTTCACAAGATAATTGCATTTGTATTCACTGCATTTTACAATGTTTTTTTTAAGACATTTCTTACGTTTTATGTTTTCAGGTAAAATGTAGTTTACCTCCATCTCTCAATACTGTAAAATGAAGATGTCCAGGTGCCCGATTTTTATGGGGTGTCCTAATTGTTTTGCACTGGAAAACCAAAACACTCTACAACTCTACATTCTACAGGCAAACTGGCAAAGGAAATCTTAAAGCAGGCTCTTACCCCTTTGTCTCGAGACTTGGAATTGAATTTGACAGTCTTTAGCCTGGCCCTCTCTTTTCTTTCCACCCTGGTAAACAAAGAAAACAGGAAAGTCATAAGTGCCAGGCCACATGGTTGACAGATTACAAAACAAATAGAACCAGGGGAAACAGCAAGACACTTTGGATCCTCATCAAGGATGCAGCTCGTTGGTAGGTCAAAGACCTAGGCAGAGGTCCATAAACTCTTAAAAATAAAAGGTGCTATATAGGGTTCTATGAGTAATGCCACAGAGGAACCATTTTTGTGACGGAGATGTGAATGTAAAAAACCTTAAAGTTTAAAGAAGTCGATGTAAAGATGTAATCAGGAATCACACAGGACACAACAGTCTTAATGTGACAATTTAACTGCATTAATATTTAACAGCAGAATAATTGTTTATGGAAAATAAATAAATCTGAACTTGAATTCAAGCTACACTATTTGGACAAAAGTATTGGGACACCTACTCATTCATTGTTTCTTCTAAAAATAAGGGCATTCAAAAAGAGTTCTCTACTGCCTCTACTGTCCAAGAAAGGTTTTCTACCAGATTTTCAGGACGTTGGAGGATTACCACCCCAATTAGCAAACTCTGAAACGAACTCCGGCCCTGGGTTCCCTGTCCCTGTTCTAAGGCATCACTCAAACACTATTTGTAGCAGCAGTATGATGAGCAAAGTTATCTCAAAAGCATTTTTTGCAGTTGCTTTCCCTGCAAACCTTTTAGATCTAAACCACATATTTACATTTATGGACACTCAGCAACTCCACAGAAACTCACAAAACTTCTTCGGTGTCCACTCAGAAAATATCCCTAGCTCGTGTGAATAGGGTAGAGGTCCAAAGATACCTTAATGGGGGTTGCAGAAATTTGCTATGTAAAAAAAGTTATTTATGGAAGTATATATTTCCCAGCTTTTTCAGACAAAGGTAATCTCAAATGCAGCATCACAAAACCTTTAGAGTTTTTTTTTTTTTTTACTATACATAATTTCCATATCCATGGCAGCAGCCCTCGTTCCAGAGGCTTCTCCCTTTCCAAAACGATGACAGATACCGTATCTTACAGCACACAGACCTCCATGTGGCTCTGTGACTGATCACGAGCAGAGCAGGTGAGAGACAGGGAAGCTGTCGCACTTTTACAAAGTGGGGTGAGAAGTCAATTATCAGCTCTCTATCTGCATAGCCTGAAAAAATAACAGAGAAATCAAACTCTCCATCTTCACTTTCACAATCTGGAGCTAAGCTTTAATTAGAATGGGTATTGTTGGCCGGCGGTGAAGCTGTGGGTTTGCCTTAAAAAGCTACATGGCAGTTCCTCTTCCTGGGATGAGCTCAAGCTTGCAAAAACAGCAGAGAGACACTATTCAGGGAAAAAACAGGTTCATAGCACAGCATTATCCTTTACATGATCACATTCTGCACTGTGGTTGGTGTGCCATGGTAGTGAGAGTTTTTAGAAGAGGCTTAAGTTCAACAGTTCAACAGACAGGAGTAGTGGGAGACTAAATGGGTGGCATGAAAATGATGAATACTTAAAGACAAAAGACAAGTCTGAGTCTGTGATGGCGTACTGCCTAAGGGACACAACAGTCTTAATGTGGCAATTTAACTGCATCAATTTTTTACAGCAGAATAATTGTTTATGGAAAATAAATAAATCTGAACTTGAATTCAAGCTACACTATATGGACAAAAGTATTGGGACACCTACTCATTCATTGTTTCTTCTAAAAATAAGGGCATTCAAAAAAAAAAGAGTTCTCTACTGCCTCTACTGTCCAAGAAAGGTTTTCTACCAGATTTTCAGGACATTGGAGGATCACCACCTGCACCACCACTCATCCCACACTTCTCAACTCGTCCCCAAAGTATTGGAACTTTAAATCTTAGCATTTAAACTTATTATTAAAACATATTTTAACTGATGAACAGGTGGTGATATGATCAACACTTCATAGAACCTGCTAGTTTCTTTAAATCAGAGGCAGAGGAGAGTAACACTCAGTGTTGGGCTTAATCTTTGGCTTTGTGTCCCAGCTGAAGCATGTGCTGTATGGCTGTGGATTCTCTGCAGAGCAGGAGAAAGTGGCACTTGTGACTGTAAGCTGCTCTGGTGTTGGATGATGCCAGGGTACTTCTGCTTTTGTACAGATTTTAGCTGCCAGTCAGCATGCAGCAGGAGCTAAAGGATGGAAACCGCTTTTGTGAAGTCTTGCCCCCCCAAAAACAGCCGAGTCAGACCAGCTCACACTGAGGAGAGTCACTCTGTCGCTAATGATGAAGCAAAGGTCTGCTTAAAGTAATTACATGCGGTTGCACGTGTACAACTCTGATTTCAAGAGGAGATTAGCAATACTGCTGATGTACAGTCATTTTTCTAACAGGTTTGCTTTTGAGAATCAATGTCTTCCCTCTATTCAACATCACCAGCAAGAGCGTTCTTCTTGATGGATGAAGCAATTTCTCAAAATGATTAAAAAGGGAATATGAGCGCCTCTTATTACAAAAGCACACACACTCATGCCTCGTGTGTGTGTGTGTGCATATGCCTCAATTAGTAACATGACAAATGTGAAATTTCAGTGACGTGGAACAAGGCAATTATTTGAAAGATGGGATGAGGTAATGGCCAACACAGCATGAAGCGTTAACTCATCTTGAAGAAGGTTAACAAAGCAATCATCTGCTTATGGGACTGAGAGTAGGAGAGTGAGAGTAGGAGAAAAGCGTGTGGGGAAAGGAGAGGAAGGGAAAGGGAGGGTATGGCGACAATGCAGCAGAGCATACCTCCTCTTGCTGGGAATGACGCCGATCTCCTCTACTTCGCCATCTGTGGTCACCTGCCGCGCCTGCCACCACTCGTCGTCGGAGGCATTCAGTACATGCAGGATGTCCCCGAAGTGGAAATTCAGCCCTTGACTCGGCAGCCCAGAGTCCTTCGCCCTGTCGTAGTCAAACAGCGCTCTGCAACACACGAACAAATGTATTCAGAGCAGTGAGAAACAAACCAATTTGACTGCACCAGAATTTTATTAGGTCGGCAGGACAGCAGACCTCATTCTAACCTGAAACCAGTTACTGAGCAAAGACCTAACTCAGGACTGCCCAAAGTTGACCTGTAAGGATCTTGCATTTGGCCCACCAAAACATAATCCCTCACCTCCTCACCCCATATATATATATATATATATATATATATATAATACAGTAACTTCAGAGTAAACTAATTATACTGGTTTTATTTCAACAATAGAACAGCGCTGTTTTGTATATTTATATTTGCAAATATATAATTTTTATTTGCCTACTTCTGTCTTTTAGATCTTCAGCTTATTAAAACAACACACTTAAACTAAAACTAAATGTTTGGGCACCCCACCTAATTTATAGGCAGGTCAGTGAATAAAACGAAAAAAAAATATATATATATATATATATAATAATAATAAAATTTTGGGAACTAAGCTCCATGAAAGTTAACTGGTTGGACTTACTGATATTGATTCTTGCTCTACCCAATTTACAGTATAAAAGCATGCTTCCCAAGGAGTGTGTGTGTGTGGGGGGTTACAGTAACTTTCAGATGGGCCAAATAATATGTCCTCAAGAGCCTTTGGCCAGCAGGTCACATTTTGCGCAGCACACCATAATGCCCAACAGTACATCCCAATAAACTACACTAACCACATGTATTAACCCACAGTTTAAAATATGTGAAAGTCTGTATATATAAAACACCCTCTTTACCTATTTATAATTTATCTTGCAAAACCCCAGGGTTCCTGACTGTAATTCATCTCCAGAAGTTTCCTGGTAATATGAACAGGCCATCTGTGCATTTATACACATGTGTACATGTGGGCATATGTCTGTGTGTTTGTGTGCACATGTGTTTTTCAGAGTGTGAAGTGGAGTTGAAGTAACCAAGCTCCCAACCAGCTCTCGAGTAGCTCATTCCTTCTCTCTCATTAATAATGAAAGCGCTCCACTCCACTCATGCATCAGAAAGAAGGAGAGCAGGACACTGCTGAACTCCAAAGGAGGATTTTAAGGACACATGGTGACTGGCTTCATCTTTAACCACAGACATATATACTTGATTGTGTTTCATATAAAACTGTAAAGCAAACTGTAAAGACACAACAGAGCCATTTCAACAGTGCAATGATTATTTGTTCATCTGTTTCCCTTTAAATGAAAAAAATATATTCTAGACAAAATCAGCCAAAAAAAAAAAAAAAAAAAGAATACAGTCTTATAACATACCCTCCCCACCCCACCCTCCCCAGTCAGTGATCACACCTAGGTCCTTCATATGATAGTAACGTGGGTAGTGAAGGCGGAGGGTTTATGCAGTGCATTTCTGCAGCATGACACCTCTTTTTCTTTCCCAATATTGATTAGTGATATTTAAATGTTGTGCAGTCATCAATACAATATATATATATATATAAAAAAAAATTTTTTAACTAAGCCTTAAAATAAGCTGTTTTAAGCAAGTAAAAGTGTGAGTTGTTTTATGCTGAAACAACACACTCTACTACCTCACAAGAACAATCTACAGTTAACAACACAGCGTCACACAGTGCGAGTGTGTGCTATTTCAGGCTAGCTTTGTAGCAAGATCTGACTGGATCCTTTATTTTTTCTTATATAACCAAACCAGCGTACTGGGGCAGTACTGTCTCAGTGGTTGGAGCATTAGTGTCTCAGTGGGTTACTGTTCGATACCCGGGTTCATCAAGCTGCCACTGCTAGCCTTTTGAGCTGCTCTAAGCTGGGTTATGCAAAAAGCTACTTTTGTTGTACTGTGCAAGTAAAATGACAACGAAGGTACTTGACTAACTTCCCTGGTATCAGCCTAGTACTGATGCCCAGAATGGCTCATTCATTTATTGATTCTCTCAAAATCAAGGTATTAAAAAGAGGCTAGGGAAGGCTTACTACCGAGCATTGCCGTGAAGACTGTAGATTGTATTCAACGAGAAGAGCAATAGTGAGGTCAGGATGTCGGATGATCAGCATCCTACCTTACCCCCAACTCATCCAAAAAAGTATTAAAGGAAGAACATATTTCCACTGCTCTACAGCTCAATACTGGGGGGGCTTTATACCCCTCTAGCCCACACCTGGCATTAGGCATGGTGTCAATAGGTTCAGGTTTATCTGCTACAGGGAGTCCTATTCTATTGGGAATAATCTTTTTATTGACTATGGGCCTTTTTTCTCACTAAATCTGTGACACTAGTGACTGTGAATCGTGCTCATTTTAAGGGTTGTGGGCAATTATAATATACACACACACACACAATGCTTGTGACCAAATGTGTGACATCAAAAAAAGAAAAAAAAATTAATAGGATAAAAATGTGTGTATCGTTTCAGCTCCTCAAATAAATTATTTAACAAACCTCACAAACTGGAAGAAGGCAGAGGTTGATTTAAAGTGGATTTAATGTCTGTATTGATGTAAAATATGACTCTAATATAATCTAATAGTCGCTTCATAAAAACAGGTCTCTATACACTTACACCCCTGACAATTTTATTATCTGTCATTTCCAGCAAAGGCTGAAAATCTTCTGGGAGTGCTGATAAAGTAAATCTCTCTGAAATATCCACTAGCTTTGGGTCTAATCCTATGACAGCAAGAGTTTGAAAATAAAACTACCCAGAGCAAACGGGTGTGCTCTAGCTTGCAGCTTGCAGGCAGGGTATTTTTGGAAGAGCTTCCAGTGCACTGGCACTGCACATTACATATCCTCAGTGAGCACGGGAACAAAGCAGCACCCCTCTTCATTTATTAAAACTTATTTACTGCAGTCAGAGCAGGCTCACTCGTTACCACCCGAGCGGATGTTATGTGTCTATATAACTATACTCATTTAGTTACTAACTAAATTCAGTGTTTACATTTTAAAACAGCCGCTGGGTGTAGGTCACAGCAAGTTCTGACAGATGCTCAAATTAACAGATTCATCTGTTAATCATAGATTTTAATGTGCCACCTTCCAACCAGGCCAAAATGTCACAACCACTCTCCTCCAAGCAAAGCCCAGGGGTGTTAGAAACTCACAATGTGTCAGACTACACTGTGCTCATCACTGGGCCTGTTAAAGCATGAAAGTGGACAGGGAAACACAGGGGGTCCAATTCAATTGTTTAGTCTTTGGACAAAATGACAAATTAGTCCATTTAAATTTTTTCATATGAATTCATTTGTCAAATTTGTCTATGGTCTCCAAGTCGCTCTGGATAGGAGCATCTGCTAAACGCCATAAAAGTAAATGTAATGTAAGTGTCTAACTGTAAAAGAACAAATTGTATATATTGAACTACAGTTCTGGAAAATTAACAAAAAAACAAACAAAAAAGTTTCAGAATTGTACCTACAGGTCACAATTTCACATACACCCACTTATTCATTCATTGCAGCTGAAAATTTATTTCATTTCTATATATATTTTTATAAATAAAGATTTTCATTTGTCTTATTTTTTGTCACCAATAAGATTAAAGTGCTTTCAATGTTGTGAATGAGTGATTTTTTCATCTTAGTATCGTTGACAAAATAAAGTAATTTTGACCACATTAACAATGGTCTGATTTCCTCAAAGCAAAACGATACAGAGACAAACAGGCAGAGAAAAGCAGACAAATTAGACCACAAGAGGTTCTTTTGATGCTCTGAAGATGCCTTGTAGATGCTTATTTTGTCTTTATGTTTGGAGAAGTAAAGGTAAGGCATTTAATCCCAATAACACTGTCAAGTGTGAAGCATGGGGCTGTTGTGATGCTAGTGGAACTGCTGCATTTCACAAAGTAGCTGGAATAAAAACAAACACAAAAAACTCCTAAACAAGCATTAATGGTGGCTCTGGAATTGATAAAAGCATGTTAACATAATGTCAACTTGTAAAAAAGCTCTATTACTTTTAGTACTTTTTTACTTATTATTCTTTATTCTATTTATTGTTAATAGTGTATTTTTCTTGTTACATGTCATACTTGTGTTGCTCACACCAAGTAAAATTCCTTGTATGTGTAACATATTTGGCGAAATAAAGAGATTCTGATTCAAATATCCAATCACAATTCTGCCAGAAGATTGGTCATGGTGCAACCAGGTATGCAGTATGTATCTTTTAGTAGTGTATAATTCAGATGTAACTAATGGTTGTAAACTAATCAATAAAATGTAGTGGTTTATAAATACGTGCATAAAGCTGAAGATAACTTTGTACAGTGCTTGTGTTCTTCCCCTTCAACACTTTCAACACATTCCTCCGCTAACCTTTCTGGCAGTGACAGTGAAGTCACTTCACTGTGTGTTAATGTGAAAAGGTTATATTTGTAAATAAAGATTCTGGTTTGTCATATTCCTGTCACCAGTAAGATTAAAGTGATTTAATGTTGTCAATTAGTGATTTTTTTCCATCTTTCTACTGTTGCAGTGAATTGGTGAATTGGTGCAGTGGTGGCTCAGCAGGTAGAGCTCCGGGCTATTGATGACAGGGTTGTGGGTTCGATACCCGGGCTCAGCAAGCTGCCACCGTTGGGCCCTTGAGCAAGGCTAGAGTTGGCTGCCCACCGCTCTGAGTGTGTGTGCTCTCTGCCCCTAATTCACTAGTGTGTGTCTTCACTATCACAGATGGGTCAAATGCAGAGGACAATGCTGAACATAGTACAGTGACAGATACATGCAACAATACAGAGACAAACAGGTAGAGAAAAGGAGACAAATTAGATCACGGGAGGTTATTCTGATGCTCTGAAGATGCCTTGTAGATGCTCATTTTGTCTTCAGGATTTTCAACTCAGAAAAACACTGAATGTACATACACAGTAAAGGAGCAGAAAATTGGTCATTTTCAAACAAAGCTATAATGGTAGCCAACAGGCAGGTTTTGATCTTTTAGGCTGAACGTATGCAGCACTCATTTTAACTAATCAGCTATTCAATAAACACAACTGTCCTGTAACCCTAGATCCTAAATCCAAAGAGCCCTAGTCCTAACCAGAACACTGTTGATAATCAGATAGCTAATCATTAGCTGGATGACATGTAGATGATCTATAGGGAAGAGAGATGTCCTCCTGGCCATTCGATGTACAGCCCAGAGTTATGACTCATACTACGGCACAGTCCTGAAAGCCATAACAGGATAAAGCAGCACAGCACTTGGGGACACATCAGCAGGGGGAATCATTACCACCAAGAACTGGTGCAGTGGCGAGAGAGAGAGAGAGAGAGAGAAGCAGGGGAGGTTGCTCTGGTGAAAATGCATAAACGCAAATGTCAGCACTTTTATTATTTTATTTATTTATTTATTTTTTTACACCGTATCCATTTGGAACTGGAGTCCTAGAAGACTTGCAGAAACCGGAAGCAGACAATATAGGCAATATTCTGTAGAAACCAGGCATTATTGCAGGGCTACACCACTGGCACTAGTCCAATAGGACCAGGTGCTATGACAGTGAGTGGCCTTAACCAGCAGCTGCTCTAAAAAAACGTCAGCTGTGAGCATAATCATCACCATTTTCAGTCTGCAGCGATTACATTATCTTATGGCAGGGCAACAGGCCATCCGTCATCCAAGGAAAGCAGAGTCACCACTAAAGCTGCACCATATGGAAGACAACAATACTAGTACTGTGACTATACTGCAGCAAAGGCTGACTGAGATATGAGATATATTAAAAATATGACAATAAAACAGGCCTGTGTTATTTCAAGCATGGTTATTTACATTTGTTGGATTACATAAAGTACCTTGATTATTCAATACACCCAAAAATGTTTAGTTAAACTTGCACTTATACATTTGCATATTGTACCCTAGTAAAATAGTTATCATTATTAATTATAGTTATTAATAACAGCTCGTACACTGTACATTAGAATATACAGAACACTCTATAACTGTAGATTATATACAAACATCTATTATTAGGTACGTTTTATGGTGATGAGAAAGATTCACCACAAAGACTAAAGGGGAGGCCTTCAGTTTCAACCGTAAGGCATGGGGGTGGAGGGACGGAGCTTTGGGACTGTTTTGCTGCCAGTGGAACTGGAACATTGCACAAATAGGATGGAATAATAAAGAAGAACATTGCAAGACAATGATACACTAAAATGCATTTTAGGACCAATGGTTCAAGTAGTTTTGGAACAATAGTTATGAAATTATGTTTATTTTTCTGCTTGATCAGCACTTTTGAAAATATTTCTTTCTCCTAACTTCATTTTTGATGCTATAAAGCTTTCAGTATCAGTTATTGTAGAATCATCGACATCTACTCTGTTCATCATTCTGAACACATCTAACATTTTTTAAAGATCAACCCCAGAAAAGACAATACATTCTTATTAGTATATAATTGCTGAACATTTTCCCAATTGCAAAAGAAAGAATTTGAGAAAAGTCAACAACCTCCCTTAAAAATAAAGATCTGACATTTACTCTTCGCATTATGTGAAGCTTCTTTAAACTCTACTTGGACTTTTCACACTTAAACAAACCACTTACAAATAAAATCTCCTATTGAGAGGTTGCTTATTGGACAAAATGTGGCGTTTCTACGGCATAAAGGGAAACCTATTTGGTGCTCTTATTACTGAGAAAAGGATTCCTGCCCAATCTGAATTTGCAGCTAAAATGGAGAAAAACGACAGCAGTAAAAGTGAACACATGGCACGCTGGGGAGGGCCAGTCCAATGTGGTCGACCTTCAGGAAGACCTCACGGGAGAGAAAGTGTAATTAACAGAAAATGAGGGAGGTCTCACCTGACGTAGAGCGTCCTCTTCTGGCTCGTGCGCAGCGAGCCGGAGCCTGAACTGATACTGCTGTTCATCATCTGCTCCCGGAGATCATGGATTTTGGCTTCAAAGCGACTGTACTCTGTAAAACAGAAGAAACAGCATGATGCACGAGTTGTTGAGGACAGAATGACAACTGACAACAGAATGCTGAATGGCAACTTTACATAGGAAAGAAAAAAAAGCATTTCTATTGGTTTATTCACCATAATATTTAAGATATATTTAAACACACACACACACACACACACACACACACACACACACACACACACACACACACACATCTATTTATACATCTATATGTATGTTCATGTTATAGATTGTCCATGCTCTCACAATGCAAAGAGCACCAAGGGAGACAGAGAAATAATACCTCTGCTGAACCTTGAGTGTCCATCTGACTGCTCACGGAGCATAGTGGACGCACACATGTGTCACGAACACACATGCATACACACACATGCGCGCAATGTGCACAGCTGCATGAGCATGTGCACAGCTGTGTAACTCTTTCCACTACAGTGATAATAGAAGCAGAATCAGACAGATACAGGCTTCGTGAGCCATTCATAATAGATCAGGGACAGTCTCGTACATTCAGCCTTTCAAGGACTCCCAGCCAGTCCACGTGAAAAAGCTCTACTCTCACTAGACAGCCATAGTGAAAAGGCTCTCAGTGATTTAAAAGTTTGAACCCAATTGGTTTGCTAATGCTCTTTCCCTCTGACTGACCGGCACTGCTCTGAATCAGAAATGCTAACACAAACTGAAAAAACAAACAAACAAAAAACCCTACAATCGCTCAAGAACTGCTTTACAGAACACATGTGGTCAGACAGTGTCCAGAATCATTACAATCCTAAACTGAAAATCAGACACAAAAACCGAAAGACAGTAATGAGTGAAACTTTCACCAGGACGTTTTCCCAAACAGCTCATTAAACACAGCTAAAACACATCAAAGTTAAAGCAGAAGAAAGAACACAGCCTCTCACCCTACACCCTCCCTCAAAAGCAGCATATCGTAACCATTCGTACTCACTCAGTCTCCCTCACTGAGTCCTGCTGGACAAGCGTCAGGGATGAAAGGTGACGCTGGCGTTTATGGAGCTCTCAGCCTTTCTGCTACTAACCACCCATGTGAGAGGGAATGATGTTGTGGTGCTGAAGGACAGCTCCCCACTCACACTCAGCTCAGAGAGAGGGTGAGCGAGAGAGAGAAGGGGGGTGGAGAGAGAGAAGGGGGGGGGTGTTTAGGGGGACGGAGAAAAGGGGGGGGTGTTGAGAGAGAGAGAGAGCGAGAGAGAGAGTGTGCGAGCGAGAGAGCGAGCGAGACTCCTGTGTATAGCCCCTCTTGCAGAAAACCTCCAGCACAGTAACACAACAGATGCTAATGGACTACACATTCCTACATTCCCACATAACCTACATACACACACACACTATATGGACAAAAGTATTGGGACACCTGCTCATTCATTGTTTCTTCTGAAATCGAGGGTATTACAAAAAGAGCTCATCTTGCTTTTTTTTTTTTTTTTTTTTTTTTTTTTTTTGGAGTAACTGTTTATACTTTCCAGGGAAGGCTTTCTACTAGACCTTACTGATTACCACCTCATCTCATTCCAAAAGTATTGAATGGAGAAGCATCATTCCACAGAACACAGTTCCACTGCTCCACAGCTCAGTGCTGGGGGGCTTTATACCCCTCTGCCCCATGCTTGGCATCAGAGAGTCCCATCATATTGGCAATACTCTTCTATAGGTGTCAGTAACGCAAAGTAGCTAAATGCAT
Organism: Salminus brasiliensis; assembly: GCF_030463535.1. Taxonomy (NCBI): domain Eukaryota; kingdom Metazoa; phylum Chordata; class Actinopteri; order Characiformes; family Bryconidae; genus Salminus; species Salminus brasiliensis. The sequence continues at coordinate 22,903,519 of NC_132884.1, read as the reverse complement.
TTATCAGGGGTTTAATATATATATATATATATATATATATATATATATATATATATATATATATATATATATATATATATTTATAATTTTTATTTCAGAAAAACGTCTGAAGAGGAAGATGAAAGTATCATTAGCAGTCATTAGCAGAATGCATCATTACCAGTCTTGACCAAGGACGCAGACAGTATTTGCCTGGCTGGTGAATCAATAAATTACTAAGCACACGTGCATATACTTGCAGATAAATCATAAGGAACATATTACATTAACAGAGATGAAACAAACAAGCATGCATGACACATTTTATACAGACGAAGACTAAATGTATTGTTTATAGAGGTTCAGCGAAATCAGAAAGGCAGTGAATGAGGCTTGTGGAGACTGACTTCCAACTGATCACACAGGTGGCTGAAGTCGTCTATAATCCTAATCATCAATTTGGCAAACTCTGCGTGAACGTAGACAAAAGCAAAAACAAGCAAACAAACCAACCATGTGACTTAATGTTTTGAAAAGTAAACTCTTGGCGCTTGCTGTGAGTGTGTGTGTGTGTGTGTGTGTGAACAAGGTGATTATCATGCATTATGTGGCATAAGAAAATTCTCAGAATGAGATCTATGCTGAAACGTAGCTCTACAGAGAGAAACAATGGGAAAATCACCTCATGGCGGAAACACAAGTCAGCTGTGTTCAGATGCAGAGAAAAGCAGATCAAAAGACGAAACGCTATGCTAATAGCTAGCAGCCGCCCGTACAGGAAGGAATCTCAGACAAAGCCCTCAGTCCCGCAGGACCGCACTCCTTCTCAGACAACATTAGGGAAATTAGAGAAAGGAAGCAGGGTCTGCTGTAGCCAACAAGGACTTCATTCTACACAATTAAGATTATGTGAAATGTGAGCATCATCCTCAAGAACAGCACTCAATAGAACACCATTTAACTGTTTACGTTCTGAGGCACTTTTTTACAGAAGAGAAGCCTCTGTGTGTTTGGAAACAATATCAACTCCTGCATGGCTAATGATTTTAAATGATATGAATGGATTATTAATCAGTGCGGCGTGATTCTCACAGACACCCTCAGACTGCATTTACACTGTACACGCACACACACAGACAAAAAACATCCAAAGGTAATTACAGACATAATTAGACTGTTCAGAGTGGGGCTGAAGCAAGGGAGAGGAAGAGAGAGAGAGAGAGAGAGAGAGAGAGAGAGAGAGAGGAAAAAATCCATTAAAGAAACCTGCCAATCCCAGCTAAGAACACAGCACAGTAGCCCCCAGGCAGCAGGAGAGACAGCTAATCCTTCACAGATTACAGTGAATACCCTCTACCTACACACACTCAAACATGCACACACACACACACACACACACACACACACACACACACACACATACACACAAGTCACAGAGAAGGGGAGAGAACATCCATCCCTCAAAGTGAAACGATCAGGCTACATTTTTAATTTGGGATGTAATGAAATACAATTTTCTTTAATAGAAATGTCTTTTTTCAGACACAATGTAAAATATGGATATGATACTTGCCACAGAATGCATTTATTCAGTATTTAAAGTTGCTCTTTGACATATTAATAGACATGATGTGATTTTGGTTGGGGTAAAAATGTCCAAAAGTGGTTTTACAAGCATATTTACAACCCTGTTATTTTGCCTCAGAATGAAGCACTGATTTTCCTTTAACTGTGGGTTTGTGACCAAACATTTTGAGCTCTGCTTTATTGGTTGCTTTGTCACCGTGACAGCTTATAATAGACGCATAGCATATCATAGCCTAGCTTAGCACTATAGTAACTGAAGCCAATTTCATGTAGTAACCCATTTTCCCGTAACTATCAGAGTCTGGTGGTGATGCTTGTCCCAGAATACTGTTGAAAACTACCCAAACCACAATATTCTCCTGGAGTGATTGTGTTCAACCATACTGCATTAAAGTGCAGGTAAATATTAAGGTAAATTATGTTTTTCTTATATATAAACAAACATTTTCACACTCACATGCCTTGCATTTGGGATAAGCAAACCATTTGTCCATCAAATAAAAGTCTACTTTATTGCCATAAAATTTTGTGTCCCCAAGTTCAGTTCTGCTTCTCCTCAACTGATGATTAAAGAGGGAGGATTTTCACTCTATTACGTTGCCATGAGCGACACCCTTCCGAATCATGTACTCTCCTACCGGTCATCGTGGTGACGCCCGAAGCAGAAAAGCCTCTGGTTGGCAGCTTTCTACCCTGCTCTGTCCTCACTAAGCCCTGCCTCCGCACGCTCATTCTTGAGCCTCGATCATGCTTTTTTTCAAATGCTTGGAGAGGGCGGAGACTCTGATGTTGAGGGTGGATGTACTCTTTAGATATATATAAAAAGTCCAGACTATTACATCATAGTTTGGGGGTTTTGGAATTGGCCCGTTTTCCACCTCTGTTTTGTTTTTGCTAGATTTTCTTTTCAGTGAAGAGATCACTGTGTTTGTGGGTCACAGAGCTGAATTCCTTATTCAACAATGCCATGGTAAAACTTTAATGAGTCTCTTTAAAGGATTTAATTTATAAGATATGTAATTTTTCCATCTTTTTAAAGAAACAAGGAAATTCAGCATTTTTTTTTCATATAAGCAAATTTGCCAAATGAAAATGGAATAAAACATTTACACTCAATAATCTAGAAATGTCTAGAAATAATTGAAATCTTATAACAGTATCAAAATGAGGCATCGATCTAATAGATATAAAAAGATCATGTCTCGCAGTAGAAAATCCATGGAATCTATTCTCAGTCTCGCAACCCTAGTTTAAAATAATAATAATTATTGTGTGCATTATGACAATATTAAAATACATTGCAAGCAACTGTCTGCTCACGTTTGTAATGCCGTCATGGTTTCTAGGTTACAAACTGTTTGTAATTTAGAGTTAGGAACTTGCATAAGCATAAACAGCGTTTCTATAACATAGAAATGTATTAATCTCATAGTGAAGCACTGAAATTCCTCAAATCTACGAGCAAGTTCAATACAGTGATGAAATCTACAGCAACTCTGAAGTTCTGGCTCCAGCACAAGCCCTGAAGAGAGAGCATGACTATGATTTGCCAAAAAGATCTGTAAATGTACCAGAAGCCATTAAAGTACCTACAAATCTTCTAAAGTTGCCAATTTCAAAGCTTCAGGAATTGTTGATTTTCCCCTAAAGGTCATTTTCTTCCGCAGTGTTCTGTAGCTGAACCAAAAGTCATGTCCTGAAGTGTGTGCCCTGATGACGTCAAACTCAGACAGCCAGATCCTAGGAATGAATTATAAAGAAGAACCCAATGGGATTTTAGCAGGGTAATCTCCCCGAGCACCTCGTCACAGCCACTGTGCTGAGGTAATGCCATGCTAAACCACGTCTTCACACATAATATTGACTAATGCTTTAGTCATCTCCTCACGGCATCAAACAGGAATTTAGGCATCGAGCAAATGTGTGCGCGCTCAAACCTCAGCCCCTCCACCGCAGCACGTTCTGATCACGCCTTTTAACATAGCCTACGTGACGGACATGCTGAAGAGCAACGGGCCCTAAACCCCTGCAAAACTGTCCTGACAGTGCTGCTACTTAGAAAAGGGCAGAAACTGCTGCTATAAAATATACAACTCCAAAACAGGCACTTCCATCAAATGATCTATGCGAACACCTAGAGTGGATCAGCTCTCTAGTCTGAATCCAGGGTGAGTGAGCTGGCAGCAGGGTTAAATGCTCGTTTCAGCGCAGATGCTTAAATGACTGAGGTTCCACTAACAGTAAACAGCTCGGGGGCAGAAGCAGGCCCTTCCCTCAGCCTTCTGCATCACATGCTGATGAGCATGACATTAAAGGACAGATCCTCAATGCCATTAAGCCTCAGTGATCAAAGCACAGTGGCTTTTGGGGGCTGGGATTTTTCTGAAGAGGATGCGCTCCGCTTGTCTGCAGATATAATACCTCCGAGAGCACTTTCAGATGTTGGGTATCCGAGCAGGTGATACTCATGGAAAAAACGCCACAAAATACTGTTTTAAGAAACAGTTCAGGGAAAACTTACAAGCTTCCTTTTGCGCCACATGAATTCCATCAGCAGAGACATATATGATGTCTATAGCTCGAAACTACAAAATAAATGTATAGCTAACTAAAGGAAGGAAGGGTCAGGTTATTACATCTTTACCAGAACTGCATGTGAGGTTTCCAAGGATTTGGAAATGACTGTAACTAAAATCACCAGGCAACAGTGGCAGTCCTGTGGAGCCTAAATCTGGTCTGTACTTTGACTTGTTTTATAGAAGTAGCAGTTTGCATCATGCTTAATGGTAGAGTATAAGACTGCATTACTTGTTAGCTACATGAGCCTATAACTTACATATGGCCTAAAGAAGAAAATATAAAAATCAGATTTTTCCCTCTTAATTCTTGGCTCAGTTATTATGTATGTATCTCATAAATACCAGTACTTTACCAAAAAGTGAAAAGGAAGAGTTTAAGAGGAAAAGACATTACCCCGGAGCAGTAGAAAGGTTAAAGTCTGGATGAGTAGATCAGACATAAACAGTAGTTAGTAAGTGTTATCGCGTTCTCTAGCTGTATGAAGTGGCACCACATTTGATAAGGGTTCTAATAGCGAGCCTTTCATTATGGAAAAACTTTCATCCTGAAGGACAGAACAGCAAGCTACATGCAGTAAAAGCAGTGTTTGAGAAAAAGAGGGGAATCATACTGATTTTCTCAACGTTTGGAAAGCAAGTATGGTAGACTGGCAGGTTCCTCTATTATTTTATTTGCATGTCTTGCAAGTTTTTAGAGGATTACTTTTGTACAATGTAATGCTTGCAGCCCACCCCAGACACTCAAGACTCAACCCCCAAGACCAAGATCTCAACTCCAGGCTTGGATTCCAGGCTTGACATGGATTCACCCTGCAGAGATGTGAGACTAGAATCGGGCTTGCGCCCCATAAGCTCAAGACTTCAGGTTTTACTTGGATTTACACCCTAAAAGCTTGCGATGTACCTTCACCCATCTTTATAAATAACACTAGCAGAGATTCCTTTTGCTGAAGTATGGAACATTTTACCAAACCGTCTTTTATTCTTCATCTCCTTCTTTCTTTTTGAAAGACACAGAGTCATTTCAGCACTGAAAAAGGGAAGCACAGAGCTCTGTTTTAATTCCTGCAACCTCCTCCATGAGGCAGTGGGGATAGACTGAGCTGCATCTGTTCACTCTGCAGCTCATTTAGCCAAGCCTCCATGCATAACCAAGAGCAGAGGGAGACAGAGCTGCTCTCCCGCAGGTCTCCCACAGGGGGCAGTCTGTAGCACTTTCACACCTTAGCCTCGCCCAAGCCCATCAGCCTTCCCTTACACAACCAATCAGTAGAGCACTAATGAGCGACCGCAGAACACCATCTTAAAAGCAAAGAAGCCCGGCCAGCGTTGCTTCCTGGGTGACGGCACGGCCAATGTGCAATTTGCCACAAAAATAAATATGTGTAATAAATATATACAGCTCATATTCAGTTGAGCTGAGAGTGCAACTGCACCCCTGTGCCCAGTAACCTGAGACGTACTGAGCACTGTTAGCTGAAAACGACGGGAAATGTGCAATTAGAGCTGCACCACAGAGCATGAAGAGTGAGAACTGAACGAAGGCAAATAGATCTAATGGACCCCCCCCCCCCCAAAAAAAAAAACTAAAAAAAAAAAAACTAAAAACAAAACCAGAACCAACATGTACAAAATTAAATCCATGATAATTCCGGATAATTCAAGAGAGGAGTAGAGAAGACAAGATTGCACAAGTGAAGTGGAAAGTGATTTTTGTGAAAGTGAACATACACAAACATCTCTTGCCCACAGCCGTCAACCCCTGACCTAAGATCCACACAGCCTGTCTACAAAAACATCAGACACAGCACAGTCCCTGACGGGCCAGAGATCCTGAACAAGCCTGGCTGGAAAATAGAGAGGAAGTGGGGTTGGACAACAATTCAGTGCAAGGCATCAAGTAAATGGGAATCCAACGCCATTTAATTATTAGCATATTGCTGTGTGTTTATTCTATTATATTATATACTTTACTGCTGATGTTCAAAATGACCATGTTATGCCAAACGCCACATGCATTCTGTTACACGTTATGCCGAGGTAAGGTACCGAGTCATGTGCCAATCAGATGTTTGTACAACATGCTGCCTGCTAAGGTACCTTCATCTGGCTGATTTGTGAAGGCAGATGTTTTTGCCTTACGTACCCCCTGATCCCCCCCCCCCATCTTCTGGGTTAGCATCGTCTTAGGGGAGAAAGCGAAATGGCGGGTGCAAGCAGCAATCTGTACAAATATAAGTTTGATAATGATTTTCCCTGAATATTTTATTTCAGATGAGAAACTGTCAGTGTAACAGCCGAATTTTGGCTTTTTATATCTAACGATTTTAATTAGTTATGCCACCAGCAGACAGCAGTTGTCAGTATCCTGGCATAGTCATAAAGTATTGCTGCCTTCGAAGTGTGTCTCAAACATGAATCGGTTGTAGCTCCCCCCATTACAATTGTAAGAAACTGACTTATGAGACAGCACAGGCAGGAAGGCATCAAAGCAGCTGCCTTCAGTTTCAGAAATGATCACATTTTTAATATATTTTAACGAGTCACTGTTGCCTAATATTTTAAATATGTCATTACTTGAAACTAAAATCACATAACCGAGACAAGGAAACAAATAAAATCAATTCTCAATCCAGTTTTTTTTTTTTTAGGTTTTTTTTTTTTTTCAGGTTTATACTGAAAAGCATTCTCTGTGGCCCATCCTCTCCATGCACCTCTAGAGACGTTGTAAGATGCAGAGAGCAGCCTGTGGCATGGACTGCAGTGACTAAGAGCCAAGTAAAGGACAAGGCTGGGTAAGAGTGGGAGGAGCACAGAGAGGAGCGTGACAGATTCAGGAAGCCAGGCTCAGGAGCCATGCTAAGACCACAGCTTTCACCCATACCTCATCCAACTTCAACAACCCGTACACACACACACACACACACACACACACAGGCGAAAAAAAAACAAAACAACAACAACCCACAAGCACACAGATAACCGGGGACTTTAATTAGACTTTTGCTCACCATCTCCAGCCAAAGCTCTGCAGGACCTTCATGGCCCATGGCATTCTCATAAACACTGTGCCCAGGCCTGCTGAGGTGAGTAGGGAGCAGTGCCTGGAGAAGCAGAGAGGGCCAGGCTTGACCCACAGGTCTTCATTACAACAGAGCTTCAGCACTTCCCAGGGGTCAGCAGCAGAGCTAATCCGAGTCACGACAGCTAGGCCACACAGGGTTATGTCAGTTCACAGCCACCTGGGCCTCCAGTGATGCTTATACATTCGAGATACCTAGAAACCTGGCTAGAGCTGAAACAGCTAGCCGATGAAATTAATTATGGAAAACACAACACAGTTAAAGCTGCGTTTTCTGTGGCATAATTCAATAATGAGAGATGGAGGTATGGAGGTAACATGCTATGAACCTCAAAAACTGCTGAACTGTTGGATTAAAAAAATTATTAAGTTGTAAAAACCAAAAACTGTTACGTAACAGCTCTGTTTACATGCAGCGACTAATACGGGAGAATATGAAAGCAAGGCTAAAAAGGGTAAAAGCTAACGCTAGCCCTCCAAAGCCAAGACAGATGCAGTTATCTGGAGAGCTTGACCCTTGGAAGCAACTATAAGCTAACAGCAGCCTGAGCCTTTAGAGTGGCTAAAAGCTAATGCTAGTCTGTCTGAAGCATGGACCAATGCACCAATGCACCATCAAGCACACTAAAGGCCTTTAGAGTGGCTAGGAGGTCCAAAGCAAGGACTGATGCACTCATTATGTGCACTAGAGCCTTTGGAGTAACTAAAAGCTAATGCTAGGCTGACTGAATCTCTTCAGCTAGCTAAAGGCATACCGTACCAACTGGACATGAAAAGGACCCAGAGAGGACAGCAACGCTGTCCAGCCAGACTCTGTTTTTGTTCTTGTTACATGCTACACTAAGAACCCATGAACCCAACCTATGCTAAGCTTGGTTACGTTAAGCCAGGCTATACTATGCGCTTGCTGTGGGCCATCTAGGTGATGTAAATAAGCCAATCAAAGTATACGTCATTGCGTCATTTGGACAGACTGCAATACACTACAGGAAATGCAGGGGGCACTTTGGTTTCTACTTTGGTCTCACTGCAGCACAATCGAATAGATTGCTTGTCTCTCAGACAGAACAAATAACAGTCAAAAGATTAAAACCATAAAAATGCACTATGTTTACTTTCTTACAACACTGGAGATTTCGCTTCTTCAGTAGACCACCTAACCAAACATATTGGCATTCATAAATCAATGCCACAACAGTAGTCACGTTGTCACCACGGGCCAACCTCTGCCACCCATATTTCCATTATCATAGGCCATCAGACCGTGAAATAGCTTTCTACTGCGTTGTGCTATAAACAAATAAACCCTCCTTACTATTCACACCACACCGAATACTGAAGTCTGAGGCTCAGGTCCTGAAGCTAAGTGCTTGAGAAGGCATAGCAGCTTAACTTTTAAAGGCTGTATTTAGAGATCAGTGAGCCTTTCAAAATGCTCTCCATATTTGGAAATCCCACCAATCTTAGAAGCCTGACACCCAGCATTAGACTGACTCTGATCAGCTGGTATGTAATTCTTAAGGATTCACCAATACGGGAAATTGGGGGCCGATGCAGATATCTGCTATTTTTAGTCTATAGACTAGTCTACTAGTCTATATTGAATATTAATAAAATGCATTGTATCTGTGCATAAGTGTTAGAGAAACCCAACTTTTGTGTATGCGGATACAAATGCAGTAAATTAAATAAAATTTCTACTTGTCAGTGGAATAGCCCGGCGTCACTTTCAAAACATTCTGCTTTTTAGGAGTTCAATAAACACATCTTACATCAGTTTGAAATATTGGTTAAATTTGAATATGTTGAAATTAAATTGAATAGGCTGTTGTTGCTGAGTGGCATGCCCAAACGTTTGATCGCTACTAAACTATAACATATTTTATACAGAGGGCCCGCTGCCCCCCACAGACGCCCAGAGGGCCCGCTGCCCCCCCACAGACGCCCAGAGGGCCCGCTGCCCCCCACAGACGCCCAGAGGGCCCGCTGCCCCCCCACAGACGCCCAGAGGGCCCGCTGCCCCCCCACAGACGCCCAGAGGGCCCGCTGCCCCCACAGACGCCACAGACACAAAAAATGGATGAGATGGAGACTGATGCTCTGGCTGAAGGGAGACACTCGCAAGAGAGCATGATACAGTAATTAAAGCATGATATTTACCCTCTGGTCTGTACTGGGCCACAATGGTGACTGTCTGGCCAGCATTCTTGAGTGCTGCGGCTGCTTGTTCATGGGTTGCACTGCGAAGGTCCACCCCATTCACCTGCAACGAAAACAAACATAATTACTTTACTGAGGGTTCACTCCACAAAAGCATTTTAGGCATTACACATGCACACATGCTAGAAACGATATGAGAAGTTAAAGCTGTAGTTTGGCACTGGAGCTTTGAGTCTCATCTAGCTAACAAGTAATGGAAAACTACATCCACCAGGTTAGCGCTGCATAAACTGCATACTTACAGAGATGATGCGGTCTCCTTTCCTCAGCTCTCCACAGAGGTCAGCAGGTCCTCCAGCCAGAATGAAGGAGATGAAGATGCCCTCTCCATCCTCTCCACCCACAATGTTAAAGCCTAGTCCTGTTGATCCACGGTGCAGCACAACCTTCCGAGGCTCCCTGCAAAGCATTACCCAACTTCAACATTTAGGCATGGACAACAGGATTTGACCGTTCAACCTAAAGTGTACAGATATAGGCATTACTGGTCAAAGGTTTGCCTACTGACATTACAAGCAAACTTTAACTGTATACAACTGTCTATTACAGCTTATATGAGAGATGACTCGATACTTCCTTTTCTTTTACAGATCTTAAAATCTTGAGGGCATTACCAATCTTGTATCTTGTCTTTAAAGGTAAAGGTGCATGTATTTGTCACTGTACTATGTACAGCGAAATGTGTCCTCTGCATTTAACCCATCTGTGAACACACACAGACACACTAGTAAACTAGGGGCAGTGAGTACACACACACACCCAGAGCGGTGGGCAGCCAACTCCAGCGCCCGGGGAGCAGAGAGGGTAAAGGGCCTTGCTCAAGGGCCCAACAGTGGCAGCTTGCCGAGCCCGGGTATCGAACCCACGACCCTGTTATCAATAACCCGGCGGTCTAACCGCTGAGCCACCACTGCCCCTTTATAACTAATAGCATTACTACAAGGAATGTAAAATAGGGCTTTCAGGCTTGAACCATTTCAAATTTTCCCACAATATGAAATACACAGCTACAATCAGGCAAGTGTGCTGGATTTGTTACAGGGCTGGCTCAGATTCATCCCTTTTCCCAAAAAAAATCCTGCCCAGCACTGCACAGTTTACTGATATCAGCCTGATCTTTATTGTCGATACTTCTGTATTTACTTAAATAATATTTATAACACAAAGTCATATGTGAAAGAGTACTTAAAGAAAGTTGAGAACATCTGAGAAAGCATATCTGGTAATATTACCTACTGAAACTTCTATTTAGAAATAGCTCTCATTTAATCAAGTATACTTCAGTATACTTCAGCAGATTAAAAAGCACAATAAGGTTAATAAATCGCTCTTAAAGCGGTTATTAAAGTCAGTACCAGTATACGTCAGTTCAAACATCGATGTCTGGAAATGCTTTGTTTTAGAGAAACATGAAATCAGACTGAAGATTAATCTGACGCATTTAATGCCTCTAACTGCTAACCTACAGAAAGTTATTATACAAAAGGGTTACAGATATGTTGCCTGGAGTTTGAGATAGCGCTTTACAATGGTTTTCTAATAAGATTTTAGCGCAAATTGCTTTCTTAAATTACATACTCCATAGACAGGGCACTATAAGAAAACAGACAAGGTAAAGATCATTGATTTACCACTATTCTATCTTATATAAAATATATAAAATGTGTAATTACTTATCTTTTGGAGGGAGAACAAAAAAAAAAAAAACGAACAACTAACTACGAAACTTTTGCCTTCTAGACATCTGCGAGACAAAGTGTTAATTGCTGTTGGACAAAAACTGTAAATATCAGCAATCTGCGATACAGAAAGTCTAACAATGGAGCTCATTATACAAGAATCCTAAATAGCACAGTTTGCTAATCCTTGCACAGATTTACTGGGCTGGTAGAATTTTGTCCTGGATGTGAAAATGGTAGATCGGTACTGTGTTACTTCCACTAAATCTGCATTTGGATACATTCAGGATAAGGATATGGAGTCTTTAGATCTGTCTCCCTCTGGTGGACATGTGGTAACAGTTGTACAGATATACTTTTCATTACATAGTTTAATTAAAATGGCAAAAAATAAATATTAATTTGCTTTATTTTTTAAGCATTTCCTTCAATCCGCCAGCATCTACAGCCTGTCCATGAATGTCTATCTTACAAAAAAAAGAATGAAGCATTAAGGGAAACATGAAAGGAAAATGGTTCGGTTTGAGTCTGTAGGTGGCAGTGTAAGCCTGTGACTGTGGTCCTGCACTGCATTCCCAACAGCCTAACTGCATTCAGCTTAACAGATACATCACAACAAGCATAAACATTGTTTAAGGTCAGGTCTCAATTAAGTCTCTACATAACATGCCTCTACGTTGCAGTGTTTTGGCAGAAAACTGCTGGCTGAAGGATGAAGTCGTAATTCGAAGATTATCAGATTTCCAAATCTGACTTCACAGACTGCTCAGCCTTATTACCATGCTAGCTTATGACGAAAGAGGCTGTTCGTTTTTTTATGATGAATGTGATGTATTTGATGACGATACTCTTCTGATAGGAGGACAAATCCCTCCATTAAAATGGATTAAGTATGGTAAAGCATACCAGTGGATGGGCAACTCCCCCCACCACCACCCCTGAAGCAAAATTTAGCTTGGTCTGGCCAGGCCATCTGCCCTGCTACTGCCTCCTCTCCTAATGCTGCTCGGCCTGTGCGGCCACGCCGACTGGCAGCTCTTAGAAAATGAAAAACAAATCCAGTGAATGAAAATGCATGAATGACAAGAGGCTATGATCTCAAGCTTCGGGCCACAGTATTTTAGTCCAAGATTAAACCTGAGCTTCCCCAGTCTCTGGAAACTGTTAGAACCCAAGTTCTGGATGGCTAACATCAACTGATATTGACTACCAGTGGTTTCGGTCAATTGTGTCTCATTTTTGGATGTGAAATTTCAAGGGTTCGAACCTGCAACCTATATATATATATATATATATATATATATATATATATATATATATATATATATATATATATATATATATATATATATATATATACACAGTCATGCCCGAAAGTATTCATACCCCTGGCAAAGTTTGACTTAAATTTACTTTTATTTAACCAGAAATTATATTTTTGCCTGGAAATGACACAGGCATCTCCCAGGAGATAACACGATGATGTACAAGAGGCATCATTGTGGGAAAAAATATTTCTCAGCTTTTATACACATTTGAACAAAATTATTCATACCCTTCTCAATAATTAATAGAAAAGCCTTTATTGGCTATTACAGCAATCAAATGCTTCCTGTAATTGCTGACCAGCTTTTTGCATGTCTCCACTGGTATTTTTGCCCATTCATCTTTAGTGATGAGCTCCAACTCTTTGAGGTTCGAGGGTCTCCTTGCCATCACCCTGATCTTTAGCTCCCTCCACAGATTCTCAATTGGATTCAAGTTAGGACTCTGGCTGGGCCACTGCAAAACATTAATGTTTTTGTCTGCTAACCATTTCTTCACCACTTTGGCTGTGTGTTTTGGGTCGTTGTCGTGCTGAAATGTCCACCGGTTCCCAAGGCCAAGTTTCTCTGCAGACTGCCTGATGTTGTTGTTGAGAATCTTGATGTATTGCTCTTTTTTCATGGTGCCATTTACTGCGATCAAGTTCCCTGGTCCATTGGCTGAAAAACACCCCCAAAACATTAGGTTCCCACCACCATGTTTGACAGTGGGGATGGTGTTCTTAAGGTTGAAGGCTTTTCCTTTTTCACGCCAAATGGTGCACACATCATTGTGGCCAAACAATTCAATTTTTGTTTCATCTGACCATAAAACAGAACACCAGAAGTCTTCTTCTTTGTCCAGATGAGCATTTGCAAAGGTCAAGCGGGCTTTTGTGTGCCTTTTCTGGAGAAGTGGTGTCCTCCTTGGCCTGCGTCCGTGGAACCCAGCAGTGTGCAGTGTCCGTTGAACTGTCTGCCTTGAGATGTCGCCACCAGCAGAGTCCAGATTCACCAGGATGACCTTGGTGGTGATCCTTGGATTTTTCTTCACCTCTCTCACTATTCTCCTGGCCAGCACAGGTGTCACTTTTGGCTTCCGACCACATCTTCTGAGATTTTCCACAGTGCGGAACTTCTTGTATTTTTTAATAATACTTTGCACTGTAGCCACTGGAAGTTGAAAACATTTTGATATGGCTTTATAGCCCTTTCCTGACTTGTGAGCGGCCACAATGCACAGCCGCAGGTCCTTAGTGAGCTCCTTTGTCTTAGCCATGACTGTCCACAAACCAACTGCAGAGAGCTGCTGTTTTTCTCCTGTTGAGTTGATTAAAACAGCTGTTCCCAATGAATCAGGGTAATTAGGATGCTTTAAAACAGCTTGGACTATTTGGAATGGTATAGAACTTTGGATTTTCCCATATACTGTGACAGTTTTCAAAGGGTATGAATAATTTTGGACATGCCACTTTTTGTTCAAATGTGTATAAAAGCTGAGAAATACTTTTTCCCACAATGATGCCTCTTGTACATCATCGTGTTATCTCCTGGGAGATGCCTGTGTCGTTTCAAGGCAAAAATATAACTTCTGGTTAAATAAAAGTAAATTTAAGTCAAACTTTGCCAGGGGTATGAATACTTTCGGGCATGGCTGTAAATATATATATATATATATATATATATATATATATATGAATGAGAAACACCATAGCAAGTTGTGACACAGAGCAACCCAGCATTAGTTACTCCTCCTTTAACTACATGGCACTAATACAGGGCCTACACTTGTGATTCTGGACACAAAACACTACTTGGTAACAATAACAAATGCATGGCTATTTAAACCTTACCTGTACAAATAATAAAAATCAACTTTATATAAAATATTGTAATATCTGTGCCCCTTGTTCATTTTATATTTGCAATATATTTTGTTTTATTTTGTATAGAAAGTTTAAGAAGTGTGACATGAGAACTGATGATCAGATTAGTCAGTAAAAACCTGATTAAAAGTCGAACAGACTAAGAGACAAAGTAGAACAGTCAATAAAATCTGTATTGTTAAAAATATATATATATAAATATAAAAAGGTAAAATTGTGCATTTTTATCACCTAAAAATATGAAATTTTATGCTTTGTGTATGCTTTCTAGTTTGACACACTAAGCTACAGTGTTTTGAGTAGTGTCGCCTGCACCTACAGACCAACAAACACTCATAAGAAAAAGAAGGGAAGATAAATACTCCACCCGCAATTTTTTCATCTATATCCTTATCTATAATCACGTTTTAAGGTCACAGTCTGTTTAGAATACAAACTTTCTATCTTAATTTTCCTAAAATGTGAATCTGTCAGTTGTTATTTTCTTACATTTTATTAGAATTTCATAATCGATGAACCAATAGAATTTATTTTTACATTGACCTCTATTTAAAGTTAAAAAGGTTGCTTCCTTCTCTTGTAAAGTTGCCATTTTAGAGATTTCTGTGTGACTGTGACGATGTTTGTGTCTATGTTTGTGATATGTACGTGAATAGTGTGTCAGGTCCTTCAGTTGATGACAAAGCACTGGCTAAGAGCAGTAGTCACCTTGAACAGCTTTAATGTGTGAGAAGAAGAGAGTCATCTCCACATGCCATTAGGAATCTACGCCCGTTTCACAAAGCTGCTTTAGTTTAAAAAAAAAAAAAAAAAAAAAAAAAGAGCGAGAAATGGCAGATGGACAGAAAGAGAAGGCAGAGGAAGGCAGAAGTGAAGGGCAGGAGGAGCACATCTTATAAGCCGCACCAAGTCCAACTTGGACTTGCAAAGGTCATTTCAATAAACATGCAGATAAGGAGCAATAAGAACAGACATAAATTAACATTGATAGGCCCGTTAGAACAAAAGCAGAGCGACTCCTCTAATGTGGAAAAAGGGGCACCTTGTGATCTCCTCGTCTCCCGACAGGCCTTTGGAGACGGGCGAGTAGCGGGATGGCGTGGCTGGAGTCAGGGGCTGGCTCAGATAATTCGGGGTGGTGATATGATTCTCCATGTGTTGGGAATAGGCTGAAAGACAAAACAAAGAAATCCATTATCTCTTTAGTTTGGCATGAAATCCACTTAACAATAGTCCTAGAGGTCACCCCTTCTTATGAGGCCACTCAGACAGCACTGTATGATCCTGTATTAACTCCAGCACTGCACACACAAAGAACATGGTTTCAAAACCTCAAGAATGTTGTCTGTGCATCGATGACGTCTGGGGGCAGTTAGATTTAGTACTGATATTGGTCACATGAGCTTGTGTTTGCGTCTCCGTTTGCAACAATTGACCATGATTACAAAGATATTTCAATTTCCCATTTTTCTTTGCAACCAAATTAAATTTGGGTTTCATTTGTACAATTATTATTTAAAAAAATAGTTTATTCAAATTAATAGTATTGAAAAGAAATTGTCAGGCAAAATCTTTTGTACATTTCCTAAGTTCTTAATGTGTTTTTTTTCCCCTGGTGTAATTGGTTCCATGACCAGAACCATTTTCTTATTACGACTACACTGGAGGTCTGCAAAATGAAATTAAGGTAAAACACACACAGATGAGACAAAACATTCTGAACACCTGCCTAATATGCTATTGGTTCTCCTTGTGCCACCAAAACAGCTCCAAACCCACCAAGGCATGAACTCTACAAGACTTCTGAAGGTGCCTTGTGCACACAGATCCCACAGATCATCTGCTCAATCAGATGAAAATCATCTGGGAAATTTGGAGGCAAGGGCAACATCTTCGACTTCAAGTTCCTGAAGCCATTCCTGAGCAATGTGAGTAGTTTGGCAGTAGCATCAAGAAGCCATCGGAATTCAGGGGAATTCCATTTCTATAAAGTAGCTGGTCCACAACAATGTTTAGGTATGTGACACATCAAATTTATGCCTACATAGATTCCAGTTCCAATTATCACGTCCTTCGTAGGTGATTTTGGTGGTGGACAGGGGTCAGCATGGGCATTCTGACTGGTCTGCAACTACGCAGCCCCATAAGAAGCAGGGAAAAATTCACTGTGTCACATTCTATTATAGCCCATCATTAAGCATTTCTGAGATCTGTGCCACAGTAGCCCTTCTGTCCGTTCGGCCCAAACATTGCCCATTTATGGTAACATTTATGAGTTAACCCTAACTCTTCAAAACACTGTGAGCAATCACTCTACTTACAACTGCTGACCGGGAATACATGCAAGCATTGGGATGTTTCAGAGATGTGTTGTCCCAGTCACCTGGCCATTACAAGACCTGGGCGCCCAGGTCTTCATGTCTATCTATTTTGACTACTGTCTAAAATATATACCAGGCTTTGACATGCACCATTGTTATTAGATGGTGCATTTGTGCTATAAAGGGCCTGAATTTGTGCATTTGTGCTATAATGCTCTGAAGGGCCCATTATTGATATTCTAATAGAGGTTGAACTGCCACCTTTCCTGTATACACTGCTCACAGGAGAGCTTTAAGGAGGTGTATGGTCAGTGGGATAACACACAATTACTGTTTATAACCCTAGCTATGAATTGTTTTCTTTCATACAGCTGAACTTTATACTCTTCTGGCTGGTCTCCCTTTTCGCACCATCAGCCCCCTGCAACTTATCCAGAATGCAGCAGCACGGGTTGTCTTCAACGTTTCTAAATTCAGCCATGTCACTCCACTGCTGCGTCCTCTTCACTGGCTTCCTATAGCTGCTGCCTGCATCAGATTCAAAACCCTTGGCCTACAAAGCCAAGAACGGACCAGCGATCCCTTAAGATCCATGGAAGACAAGCGTCCAGGCTTTTTTCTGTCACTGCCACCGAAGTGGTGGAACGAACTTCCCCTGGGTGTCCAAACAGCAGAGTCGCTCGCTGTCTTTAAACGCAGACTGAAGACGCACCTCTTCCGAGAGTTACTTGGGTGAAGAGTAGAGTATTATGGTCTCCTTATTGACTTGTGTTTAGTAGTATCTAAGCTTAGAGGTATCTTTGAATTTTTAGTCTATTCAAACTAGCTGGGGTTATTCTTGGGTAAAGTGGGCAAAGATAGTATGATGACTATGAATTGGGCAGGCATGGAAAAGTGACCAAAATGAGTGTTCCATTGTTGCTGCATATTGTAGTAAAGGCCAGGATAAAAAGGGGAAGTTAGTGTCAGCCTAGTTCACATCAGCATGGCTATTTATTTTTGAAATCCTCATAGAATGGCCATGTTTGTGCAGATCCCGATAAAGACCAGCTCATTGTGATGGGATGCTATCGTCTGACAGGTACGATATATGTACAATTGCTCAGTTCAATTGCTCAGTCTTGACTTGGAAAAAACAGTCACTCTTATTCACTGGTGATTAAGATGGCACAAAAAAAACAAACCCCCAAAACAAACAAACAAAAAACATGCACTATTTACACACAACACAAACACATACTGTACTCCCTCTATACACTGATGTGGGATTAGCACACTGGTTGGGGGGCTGGGGGGGTGGTGGGTGTTAGCCACGTGGTGTTTTTGCTGATTAAATTTGCTTTTGCCCTTCATGCCTTTAAGCTTTAATGACAGCATCCTTGCCCAAGCCTGTGGTAATACTCCAGAACATCACTGAGGCGCTACATCATTGATCTGCACCACTCAGCACTTTTGGGATGGCACAAATCAATCCTGGGGCATTCCAGAGGAGCAGCCGCCCCCTCTCCAAATAAAGTGCTGCATACTGGTGCTTTGGCTGGGAAACACTCATCTAAGTAAGACTGGGACTCTGAGGCTCAGTGCTTTGCTAGGCCATTTCATTTAGTGCCTTTGTACTCAATGTAAGACTAAGCAGGGGATTAGTTTATCTCAAAGCAAGTAGGAAAGGGTCACTCAGGTGAGAAACAATGCATTAATTAGACTAAACATAAAACGCTTCCCAAGACCTGCTCAGCCTGATGTGTGAGGATCAACAGTTTATGATAAATACAGCTTTACCGTTTTTCACACACCAATCCATACACCACTGTACCTACAGCAGATGAGCTCTCACATTCATAGTCAAGTTGCAAGGGGTGTTTCAGATTGTGCTGCACACCCTTTGTGCTCACATTAATCACTAATCTGATTTCAACAATTAAATCAAACTTAAATCAAACAATTAAAATTGTACAACCTTACCCCCCCACAAACTACTGAATGAGTAGTACCTCCACTTTTATCCACAACTATCAGCTTCCTCACCCATTAGCAAATCCTACCCACACATTCCCCTCCATCATGCAATGTGTTCAGCACTGAAAGGGTGGATGCTGACATGTGCTTCCTCTAATCCTCTAAATCACCACAACTAACTAACAATCTCTCACAATCTCCCTAAACCAACGCTTAGACAGTCTGGACATTTCCTGAACTCAAATCAGTAAATCATTAAACGTACACTCACCCACACTTCCATCCGTTTATGTATCTGTCCATCTCTTTATTCTTCCATATATCCATTCCTCTCTTTACTCATCCATTCATCTCGTTACCTACTCATCTCCATACCCATCCAACCACTCCCCTCCATGTCCACTCATCCACTCATCTCTTTATCCACTCATCTCCATTCAAATCTATATCACTAATTTATTCAGCTCTTTATCCAGCCATCCACCTCATCTCTACAACCATCCACCTCATCTCTACAACCATCCACCTCATCTCTACAACTATCCACCCAGTCATCTCTTTATCCATCCATCCACCCAGTTATCTCTACAACCATCCACCCAGTCTTCTCTTTATCCATCCATCCAGTCATCTCTTTATCCATCCACCCAGTCATCTCTTTATTCTTCCAACCAACACACTCATCTCCATAATCCAGCCATCCACTCATCTCCATAACCCAGCCATCCACTCATCTCCATAACCATCTCTTTATCCATCCATCCAGTCATTTCTTTATCCATCCACCCAGTCATCTCTTTATCCATCCATCCACACAGTCATCTCTTTATCCTTCCAACCAACCCACCCATCTCCAGAATCCAGCCATCCACCCATCTCCAGAATCCAGCCATCCACCCATCTCCAGAATCCAGCCATCCACTCTTCTCCATAACCCAGCCATCCACTCTTCTCCATAACCCAGCCATCCACTCTTCTCCATAACCCAGCCATCCACTCATCTCCAGAATCCAGCCATCCACTCATCTCCAGAATCCAGCCATCCACTCATCTCCAGAATCCAGCCATCCAGTCATCTCCATAACCCAGCCATCCACTCATCTCCATAACCATCTCTTTATCCATCCATCCATCCAGTCATTTCTTTATTCATCTATCCATCCACCCAGTCATCTCTTTATCCATCCATCCACCCAGTCATCTCTTTATCCATCCATCCACCCAGTCATCTCTTTATCCATCCTTTCATCTCGATCCTTCCATGCACTCATCTCACATATCCACCCATCCAAAAAGGACTGTGGCATAACACTAGCAGTGACTTTGCATGAGTGCCTCATTGACAGAATGGATTTAACCATCAGCAACCTTTGAAATTAGTCATAAGTGACTTCTGAGGTGTGAAGAAACTTGCTGTATCACTTCATCACTGTGCTGTTTTCTTCATAAGGCAGCAGCGTGGGAATGATCAATCTGGAGCCTTCACACCTCCACTGGCAGCTCAGGCTCATTAATCTGCTGGAGTTGCGACTTGGACAGACAGTTTTGCCTCACAGCTGTGTTCCAGTGAAACCTGGGGACTGATCGCAGTCATTCTGCAGTATTACAGAGGTATGTAGCTGTGCAAGAGCACACTCACAGTTGGTGACATCAGGGGGAGCGTAGCTGTCG
Source organism: Salminus brasiliensis (assembly GCF_030463535.1). Taxonomy (NCBI): domain Eukaryota; kingdom Metazoa; phylum Chordata; class Actinopteri; order Characiformes; family Bryconidae; genus Salminus; species Salminus brasiliensis. Next base: position 22,883,255 of record NC_132884.1, on the reverse strand, counting down.
TTCATGAAGACACTGGTGGGTTTAGCCACTTTTAGGTAGACTACATCGGTCGTATTTTTCAAGGCAGCCACAGCATCCTCGTGGGTCACCTCTTCAAGGCAAGCAGCGTTCACCTGCAACCACACAACACGTTAAATATTACACAAAGCACAGTGAGTTTAATTTGTGAGTTAGATCACTGACCACTGATAAAGAAGTATTTTCATAGCAACTTGTACTAAAATGATAAACTAGGGATTCTGTCCAATTTGGCAGCCCTGGACAGCAGTGAGCGGTACAGGACATCAGAAGTAACAGCTTCTTAACAGCTTCGACAATCATCTTAACATCTTTTTGGTCACTGCATATGGGAGTGATTGTGCATTTTGAACCACTCAAATCAGCCATACACTGGAGTGGTTTCCCCACAGTTCTGTGCAGACTGCTAGCCAGCATGCGCTTATTTATTTACCTACAAATAGTAGTTCAGCTTGATAAACATATGTATGTAGGAAAGTGCGTGGGTTTATAAAAGCAATACAGTCTCAATTATTCATATATTTTTATTACTGAATATCTAAAATATGACTGAATACTTGTTCCAGCCCTAATTGTTAGCGCAATCTTACAAAACACAAAAAATTCTTTACTATATTCCTTGTATTTGTTATAGGGAGAAAATGTTGTAAATATGATTATTTCACAGAATTACTGTGACATTATAAACAACAGAACTAAAACAACTGCATAAATACAACAACCCACCATAAAGCATCTTGCAACTTACAGTTTTCACATTTCCTTTATTTTTTTAAGTAAGTTATTGGTTTATTATGTTTGATGCCTTTGTGGAAGACCTGGTTATGGCAGACTTACAGCGACGAGTTTATCTCCGATCTGGAGCCTTCCATCTTTATGGGCAGCTCCTCCCTCAATGATTTTGGTGACGTAGATACTGTTGTCCCCAGGAATGTGTTGGTTTCCTACTCCTCCTGCTATACTGAAACCTAGCCCTGAGTGTCAGAAGTCCAAGAAACGAGGAAAGAACAGTGTCGTCAGAGGACGTTGGGAGGTAGAACACATCTTTTACTGCTACTGTAAAAGCAGGGACATGCACAATGAGAATGAACAGCTTCAGCATAACTTAGCTCACCACTGTGTAAATCACAGTTTAGATAAGTGCGTGCATTCCCTAACACAGACTGCGACGAAACATAGAGACAGACTTTTATTCCGCAATAAAAATGAAAGATGGTTTTACCTTTAGGACCTTTGACAAGTTTTATATCCACGATTTTCTCTGCGCCAGGCTTTCTTCTTCGGACATATAGTCTGACGATGCAGCCTGCCTCCTTCAGCGCCTCCACGGCTTTACTATGAGTTACATCTCTCACATTTACATCGTTTACTCGTAGGATGCAGTCATTCACCCTGCATAAGAAAGGGAGAGGAAAGACATGCAGACCAAAAAAATAAAAATCAAATATGTAGTGAGGATTCCAGTTGGGGTTCCAAGTGGAAATAACAGCCTGTGCCACAAGGAGCCATCAGTTCTGGTCATGAAGGACAGCTTGGCGATGTCCCTTCTCAGACACATCTGCTAAACCATGATAATTACCTGATGAGTTGAACTAAGGGGAATCATCCAAGCTGTGCTTGAATCCAGCCTTCCAGAAGCAGAACTGAGACACTGTGATGCACTACATGTCTACCAGTGTAGAGCACCTGCTCATTCAGTCTTTCTCCAGACATCCAGGGTCAGATAGTCCATATTTGCTGCAGTAATAGCCTCTGTTCATCTCCTGTGAAGGCTTTAGACTAGATTTTGATCACAAACTCCTCTCTAGAAGTACTGGATGACGCTCCATCACACCAATGAACATTCCACTGCTTTACAGGTTGATGTGTCAGGACTTTACAGTCTTCTATCTAACAACTGGGATCTATGCCAGGTTTGTATGCTCCAGAATGTTCCAATCTACTAGCTGTTGAAAGCTGTTTTTGAGACAGAGAATCGATCTCTGGTCCTCTTGAAATTGGTGGTCTGGGGATTGCTTCATGTGGACTCTGAAGGCTAAATAAAAAACCCTTTTCCTACAAGAACGGCACCTTGTTTGCAGGTGTTCCTGCACTGTTAAATGCAGTGACTCCAGAAAGCACGGTTCTTTTCTGCTTAAGTGTTTGTTTTCAAGGCAAATAAGCAAAAGCAATAAACTGATGGACCTAGGTTCTACCATTTTGCAAAAATGTGCACAGAATTCTAATTCTAAATGAACGTTGCAGGTGTGAAAGCAGCATGCTGGCTCACCTGAGTCTGCCGTCCTGGGCAGCAGCTCCACCCGGGATGATTTTGGTGATGAAAATGCTGGGGTCTTCACCAATGTGGGGATTATCAGTGCCACCAGCAATACTGAACCCCAATCCAGAGTTACCCTGAAAGAAAGAAAGAAAGAAAGAAAGAAAGAAAGAAAGAGAGGGAGCGAGAGAGAGAATAGTATGTGAGAGAAAAAGCAAGAAAGCCAAAGAAAAAGAGAGAGAGAGATGGATAAAGTTTTATAGACTGTGGATTATGCACTATATGGACAACAATTAGGACACATGCTCCTACTTTTGTTGGAGTAACTGTCTCTACTGTTCAAGAAAGGTCAGGAGATTTGATTGCATTCATTACCACCCAACCTCATCCAAAACTCCCCAACTCATTCCAAGAGTACTGGCTGGAGCACCATCATTCCGGTGAACACAGTTCCACTGCTCCACAGCTCAATGCAGCTGGTATTAGTAATGTTGCCAATGAGTACATTGTTTTATCTGCTTCAGAGAGTCTTATTCTGGCCATACTTCTCCACAGGGACTAGACAAGCCGTGTGTGTGCATTTGCACATCTGTCTTAACAATAGGTGCAACATAAAGTAGTTGAATACATTCATTAGAAGGGGGTGTCCACAAACATTTAGCACTGTCAAATCAAAATAGCAGAGTTTAGCTTAAGCTTATCAACTGCCCACAAAACTACATACAGTCTACATTACAACATATTTGGCAGTTACAATTTTTCCAATGGCAGTCAACCTTTGACGTTCCTCTGGTGATAGTGCGGCCTGGTCTTGATTTTAGACTTAGACCACAAAAATATGGTTTCACAGAGTTACGCTCCTCCAAAGTTACATAGATTAGTGCAATTACCAGACGAGCAAAGCTCGGCGTAGCAATGACAGAGAAGCAATTCTCCTCATTATACATCAGTGGAGCACCAACATAATCTTGATGAAGGCTTATTTATTTCTGGAATTATGTAACTGGGTGGTGAAATCTTCCTAGCCGTTAAAGTAATAGGCCAGTTTAAAATTAGTTAATGGGTCCGGCAAAAGGAATTATAACCAGGGGCTCCGAGTGGCTCAGGGGGTTACAAATTCAAATCCTGAGCCATTCCTCAGAGTGTGTCAGTAATGTTGCATTGGTCGCAGTTCAAAAAGATGCAGATGCTGTATCAGAGGAGACATGTGTTAAGTCCTTACCCTCCTAGTGTTGGTTGCAATGCTAGTGCTTGGGGGCGTTACAAACAGGTGGGGTTATTGGCAGCATCAAATTAGTACTGTCAGAGCGAAGTTCGCAACTGATGCCCCATTCCTGTTTTTAATGCGTTCCATCACACCGATTCTTAAACGTCAGCAAAAACATTGTAGTTAAGGCAGCCATCTTTGAACCAAACACAGTTACTATCACAAAACACAGCTGACGAAAATCTTCACAGATGTTCAGGTTAATCAGTTTCTGTGTCTTCATCAAAATTCAACAGCAACAGATCTGTACAATAAACAGTGTGTGTGTGTGTGGGGGGGGGTCCTTGATCATATTTTGTGGGTATACCAGGCTGTGTGTTTAACAGTAGGACATTTACAAAGCACATTCTTTCATTTTGGGACCAAATTGAACCAACCAGTGGGAGAAATGGGCCTTCAGCCAGTACCAAGATCTGACAGCATAGCACCCCCTATTGTGTATTACAGGGTAAGGTGATGGGTTTCCTTGTATTCCCAGTTTTGGCAAAACAGTAAACACCATGAGCACAAAATATAAATATCAAATTAACAAAAACCCATTCATATAAAATAGGCCCCTTTCCCCAAAACAGTACTTCTTAATTTAATGCCACATCTTGAGCTAAAAAAGTTTTAATGCATCAAAAAACTGGTTAATACTGGTCATGCTTAACCACACTGGAAATACTGACTGACCAGCTTGTTGATGCTGGTCATGCTGATCAGCCAGTATGATCTTGCTGGTACACCAGCTCAACCATCAAACTCACACAAACATTCCTAGAGCTAGAGCTGACCAGGCTGTTTTTGTCAGCAGGGTCATTACAAGCTAACGAGAAGCTGATTATAGGAACCTCATGTTTAAGAGATGAGGCAGATAAACCAGTCTATTAGCCATATTAGCAAAATACTTAATATTTAATTTGCAGTTTATTAGGCTGTAAAGTTCTCCATCTGCAATACGACTGCTGACACAGCTTTATTACTTTACTGTGCTCGCGTGATAGTTATCAAGCTAAAGGCTACACAGCTAACAACAAAAATAAAGGACGATGCAGCAGAGACTCAAACTCAAAGGCCAGAAAAAGCAATTATTCCTAAGTTTAATGTACATTATTTTCTAACTTTGCATGGCTAGCTGATTATTGACACTCCTCATTCTCCCCTCCCTAAGCAGCGAGTGGCCAGTTGTGTAACGTAGGAATGACGCAGGTCCGAGGGGAGAGTCAAAGTTAGCGAGAGGATGTCAAAACCGGTACTGAAATGGGGGTCAACACTGGCTACAGTATTTCATTCACATTCATAAGCGAATTTTGCAAAGCACACTGCATGTGTTTGGCATTCACATTCTGAACTTGAAAACCATGCAGTGTGTGTCGGCAAAAGGAGGAGGGCAGTTCCCAAACATGTTTATTCACCAGGCTCTAATTTAGCTCCATACCTATGTGCTAAAAGCAGAAGATAAAAACGAGGACGAGGATTTTAGACTAGTTAAAAACGGAGCCACATTGGAGCAATTTGTGTGATTTAAAAGCAGGCATGACTGAAAATGTAAAAAATTGTGAACAGCAGCAGAACGAGAGGAGGAACCACTTACACTTACACATGTCCTTAGCTGTTAAATAAAACAACAAAAATAAATGATCATGGAGTGATAGAACTGTGGGAGGTGGCTGTAGAGCCTGTATGGGAGTGTGATTCATCAGATCAAATGGTTTCATTTATTTCATATAGATCTGAACTGGAAATGATGTACATTTCTGTCAAATCCGTATAGCAGAGTTCAGCTTTCACTTAGCCGGCCACTGAAACTAGGAGCTGGTGTACTGATCTGAGTGCTCTGGTGTTCTGATGCAAGAACTACCAACAAAACTTCATAAAACTAGATTATTTATAAATATGTTTCAGTTACAATTTTTCCAAAGGCATTCAACCTTTGATGTTCCTCTGGTGGTAGTGTAGCCTGGGGTCTGCAGCTCCAAAAACCTATGGTGTTAATACAGCCCAGACACATAACTTCAGAGGCCTCAGAAACAGAAAAGACCTGTAATAGTGTAAACTGTTCAGCATGTGCTGAAATTAAAATCTCTCAAGGATTTAAGGATTCAAGGAGATGGTCATTTGCATGGCATGTGGTACATTTATTCAAATTATTACTGAATAAATAAAATAATAATAATAAAAATCTAGAATATAAGAGGGGTAGGCTTAAATAGGAAAAGTGGGAAAGCAATCTAATCACAATGAGATGAAGCAGTAGCATAATAAAGTGTACAAGTGTGGGTAAAGTGTCTCAGTGACGCCTAATATAACAAATAGATACCAAGTAGATACATCATGTCTTTCTATAGATGCTGCAGAGCACAACACTTTACAGTAAGCTTATGCGTACTGAATAGATAGAGAATGTGATAGAGAATAGAGACAGATAGAATAGATAGAGAATGTGTGAGAAAGTACAACTGTACTTACTCGCTCAAGTGTAATTTCTTCATATTCATAATCAGCTTCTGTTCCGTTCACCTGAAAGGCAAATAATTATGAAACATTGTTAGATATTAATACATTCAGTGTTCCAAAAGACCAAAGGGTCAGAATTACTCCTTTCAGCTCAGCAGCACTCTTAACTCAATATCATCCTTTAAAAAGCAACAGCCACAAGTCAGCTGCAGTGTGGTCATGTTCATGTTCCCCAATACCCAAAACCATCAACAGCTCTTCAACAGTGTTCAGAAATTCCTATTATTCATTCAGAGGACATTTTTTGTACGCGATGACTAGCTATTCACTAAGTGTGTAATTACCTGTGTTAACCCTTGGAGAAGTTACTACTGTTACTTTGCATTATATTAGACACAGCATATCAAAGCTGGAGAAACAGCAACTTTACAGGAGAAGAAAATAACTTCACTTTAATTACAATATAAAAGGCTGATTTTATTTCAATTTAAATAACTATGGTTTGCTGCATTCTAGAGAGAGTAGGAACTCCTCACAGTGGCGGTGATCTTCAAATGTTCTTCTTCAAAATTTCTTTCTGGATGGAGATGGTTATGAAAACACTGCCAGATGCTTGTTTTATAACACAAGGCCAGATATTACAGTATAAATAACAACTGCGCTTCCGGTCACATTAATATTGTCTTAGTACGTATATACGTTGTAGATTTTAGCCACTGAATGGCTGTGATTAGGAAGCACAGTTATGGTGGGACGTTTGCATACACTCATCATGGACATTAAGGTCATGGCAATATTGTGCTTTCTGTTCTTTTTCTTTGGCAGAATGAGTAACAACATAAATCTTTAATAGAAATAAAGACACAAAGTTGGTGCATAAGTTCTCATTTTGAGGTATTTCTGAAAGGTATATTATACAAACAGGGCCACAAATCTACATACAGTACATTTATTACTTGGTTAAATGCTCCTTAGCAAGTTGCACCTTGACCAGATGTTTTTGGGAACCATCATCAAGCTCCTGGCAGAATTCCGGCTGGATATTTGACCACTCTTCTGGGCAAAATTGGTAAGGTTTATTTAAATGTGTTTGTTTCCTGGAATGAACCTGGCTTTTAAGCAAGGACCACACAATTTGGATAGGGTGAAATAAGGAAAGCTGAGGGAAACAGGGGTGTAGGATTGGCCATTCATGGACCCATACAGTAAGTGATGGGTTCTGTGGCATCTGAAACATTTAAAGTGCTGATGAATGGAGGGGTAAACACACAGCAATGCCAAACGAGGCTAAAGCCCAAAAAGCCCAGCGGTTACGCAACAGGCTCCCTTAACATTATTTCTGTATGATCCCACAGGCTCTGCTTTAAGCCCCCAAATGGCACTTTTTAAGACCTTAAATACCAAATGCTTTTCGCCTCTCCCCGTCACAAAAAAAACATCTGCCTGTGACATCAGTGGTGTCAGGAGAAGATGGCAGGGAGGCCTAGGGTTGGGGGGAGCTAGACAGGCCCGCGTCAGCACTGACCCAGCTCAATACCAGCTTTATTCTCCCACCGGCCTCAGTGCCAATACTCCACCACAAGACACATGATCATATCAGTGTAATTATCTAAATATAGCTATGCAAAAAATGTTGTTTTTAAACCCAGGGCTTCTTGCATGATGCTGTAACATAAGAGCACATACCAGATCTAAGTGGCGAGCATTAGGTTAGTTAGGAATAGTTTGTTTTAGGGAGTGCACAACACATTAGCCGATGATATACTGCTCTCAACAAACGGGAAAGTGTAATTATTCCCAGTTCAGCACTTCATTTGCAGCTGATAATTACAATCAATAGCCCCAATTTGTGCCCCTAGCCCCACAAACACAAATGGATGGCTGCAGCATAAGCTCACGTTCTACAGTGTCTTCAGGTTTTAGCATTAGTAAATAATAATGAAAAAAATGTGAAAATTCATTTAATAAATAAATATAATACTATATTATATATATATATATATATATATATATATATATATATATATATATATATATATAATCTGTCATCTATTTTTTTAACTGTAGCTGGTAAAGATCCATGGCTGACATATCGAACTCTGTGGTAAATTTAACGTTTGATTTTTGCAACCTTGAAAACAAGGTTGAAACAGTAAAAGGGAATGTGGTATTACATGTATTATTTATTATTAGGGGTTCGTACTGCAGTTTTGACCTCTTGGTTCGGTACAAAAAAAATCCTGACGAAAAAGCCTAGAGCGGATATTGAATAATATTTATCAAATAAAGTTTTCAGAGAAACTCACTGTAGTCACTGCAGTTTAGTTAGGCAAGGCTGGTGTACTGTAGCAATAACGCCACCTTTCCCAAGGCAGAAAAAGGTTCAACTCCCTAGTTGGTCAAGCAAGACTTCGAACACTACATGTGCCTACCTGTGTAACATGACTCTTCAAATGCAAGTCCCTCTGGATAAGAGCGCCAGCCAAATGCCATTAACGCAAAGTTACAACTGCTACTAAGTCCCGCTACACTGCCACATTGTAATTCCATGCTGTATTTGATGTTGGTACAGCAGTTTCTTACATGAACGCCTAAGAACGATGAACACCAAATATAGATGACAACTACTAGTTCGCCTCATTGTTCCAGGAATATTCCATATGTATCTGCAACTTTCTCTTTCTCTCCATCATGCAACGCCAATTATGCCCTAATCAAAACACAAAGAGCTTGCCCTATAGGAGCACCATGAACAGTTCCACAGGGATAGGTGAGAGCACTGTAAAGAATGTGAGAATTAGTAGTCATCAATATGATAGATTTAGAGGAATCCCTTAAGACCCGCTACAGTGAGGAGTGAAGCCAGTAAGAGCAAGTACACACACTGATCTCCACCCAAACACTCACACAAGAAGCACTTGAAGGTATAAAGCCACACCAAGGCTGCTTCACATTTCACATTGCAGTGTTGACAATGGAAAAGCTTGCTGTCCATGCTTCAGAATGATAAAGCTAACGATGCTAACACTATAATTTCTTGGGTTATATATTTCTTTTTTTTTGGTTTTAGTTTATAGTAACAAAACTGAAAAAAAAAAAAAAACTGGGGGCCCAAACTATCGCCCAAGACTTTATGTAAATTTGCTTTGTTCTACAAGGCTGTCCTGTAGTGCAGTAAGTGTTTAGATCTGCTCCTGCAGCTTAGTTTTCATATACAGACTGTCCGGACTGGGGTGTGAAATGTACATTATGTATATATTAATATAATTTAGTAATAAAACCTAAATGAAAAAAAAAGGGAGTAGAATGAGTTTACATGATGGGGGGTCTTTAAAACTACACCAAGGGAACCTTACGCAAAATTGCACATCGTCATAGTTATCCAAAAAGCTTGTATCTCCATTTGCGTTTCACTTTTTGACAAACAGAAACTGACAGATACAACGTTTTTGTTCGACAGCAATGTGTTAACATGAGCAAAAAATAAAAAAATCTAAAGGAATTCTGAGCGGATGCAGATATTTGATCATTTTCATGTACACATCTGTCGATTTTCATACATAATATTTATAAAAAGCAGAACGTGGGACTACACCTATCTGGACTATCAATACAGCAACATGTAACATGAATTTGAGGGTTAGAAATACAGTAGCATGCAAACAGTCAGCTTTCCCACAGCACAACAAAAACATCAAATATCTGTTTGGATGAAATGTCAGTCGCATCTGAAGAGCTATCTGATGTCCAGATTTCTTTTTTTTAAGCAATTATCTGCTAATACTGGTCCAGTTCTTACAGAATGCATTAATACATGAAAGTTAAATCAGAAGCAGCCGGCCTATGAGACTGGTGGATTGAGTTTACCATCCATCCACACAAAAACTAAAATTCAGTACTACTCTACTAATACCAATACCCTTACTGTACACTGCTATATCACCTTAATTGAACTATATATTACTTCAAATTGCTGTATTTCTATAACTAGGATGCAGGACATATATGCAGCAGTGATCTACCATGCATCTAAGAAACACTGAATCATCTACAATAGTCTGCTCGACAGCTGGTATGGTACACAATTTGGGATAAGGGTCCAAGAAAGTTCCCTTAAAAATCCACAGCAATATAGGAAATGTGATTTAATGAGGTCACTCCAAAGTAATTTGAAAATAGAAAAAAAAAATCCTTCTGTGCTGAAATTTCCTCAAGACTGCAGAACCATGTGATCCGGCTAATGCTAGACTCCACAGTGACAGAGAAACTCTTTTGATGAGGGATGACAGCAGTGAACACAGTGGGTCTTTTGGCACTCAGGAGGACAGGGATTATGAGAGATTGAGGCAGAGAGAAGAAACGGATGAAGAGGGGTCAAGAAGACAGACAAAAAAGAAATGCACACAAAACAAATCTGATGAATAATAACTCTCCAGATGCACACTGTCCACTTCAGCCTCAGAACAACTGGACAATACAACCTGCTTCTGTCCAGCAGAGTCGGATAAAGACAGTTACAGCAAAGACAGCAGCTGTTTGCAAGAAACCATATTGAAAGCACTATACGTTTCTTTTGCTCATTTTCATGCATTCTTGTAGATGCAGAATTCCTTTTAGTAGAAGCCTCTCACTTCTCATTTTTAAGGCTGGGCAGTGATATTAGAGTAGTTATCGGTATAGGGAGATGAATGACTGATATTTTAAACTGAAATTTGACATTTACTGCATTTCATTCATATTACTGAATGTGTATCACTCTAAATTAAATGTTAGATTTCACTGTAATGCTGATCCAGGTTATATACATGAAAAACTCCAAAATGGTACCTTTTATGCAAGTCAATATAGCCAGATTTTATTTCCAAGTCATGTTGGAGCATTTCCATTTGTCAAATAATCATGAAATTCTAATACAATGTACATAACAACTGTTTTTAAATTACGGCAAAAACCAAAATCTGCAAGAATGGCGCTAATAGGTTTTTGGCACCACAGTGATGATATTATTAATATATATATAAGGTTTTGTATCGATATATACAGACCATGTATGTATGTAAGTAAAAATAAATAAATAAATAAATAAATAAAAATAAAACATAAACAAATCAGACACCAGCATCGGTCTAGATGCTTCTCTTCATAAATCAGCTTTGCGTGCAAAAGCTGGTGTAATTTGGGTGTAATAATGAAACCCTGGGCTGGTTGATGCACTGAATGAAAAACCAAATGACTGCCACTCACATATGGACTCACATATGGAGAAGTGTCGAGGCTGTCTGTGTTCACCAACACTGGGGCCGGGCTTGCCTGGAAAAGAGACGTATAATATCAGCATCTCCTATGAGGTTAACATACAGCAGCATGCTCACGGCACGTAATACTCATTCACCTCACAAAATGTAATGTCATGTGCATTTCATGGCTTAGAGGAAAAAACAAACAAACAAAAGCAAAAGCGTCTACACCAGCGGAAGCAACGCAACACAAAGATGATCACTTACTCTAGGCATGTTGATAGCGTATTACACTGGCATTTGCAAGAGATTAACAGCACAGACTGTGTCCATAAACAGTAGAACATACTGCGGAATATGCAATCCTGAAGCATAAATGCAACAAGCCAGCCCAAGCTAAATCCTTCTGCAGACAAACAGCAGCCGCTTCACCCGCACAATGGCTATGGTGGCATAAGAGTACATCAGTGACATTACATGGCATTCGCTCAATAATCTCTGAAAGGCAAGAGGAACATCATGAAAGTGGGAGGAGTGAATACATGAGAGAGAGAGAGAGAGAGAGAGAGAGAGAGAGAGAGAGAGAAAGCAAGACCACAAGATACAGTAAGAGAGAGCTAGTGACAGCATGAGAGAGTTAGAGAGAGCAAGAGACAGAGCAAGCGAGCGAGAGCAAGCTTGTGAGAGCACGGGAGAGCATGACAGTGAGAGAAAGTGGAGTTAGAGAAAGCAAGAGACAGCACGCAAGAGAATGAGCGAGTGAGTGAGAGAGAGAGAGAGAGAGAGAGAGAGAGCGAGAGAGAGAGAGAGAGAGAGAGCGAGAGCAAGAGAGAGAGAGAAGGACCTGTGACGTGGGTGCAGGGATGACAGTGGCGTCGGCTGGGACGGGCGAGATGGGGATCACAGGGATTATGGGAGCAGGGGGAGGAACAGCATCTGCCTGCTAAACAATAACAGCGGAGGTCAAAGGTCAGGGCAGATGACATTCAGTCGCTCTGGCGATCATGAGAGCTCCTACAGAATCACAGCGGTCAAACCTCTAGAATAAAACAGAATATAACTGGCAAAGAAAGAGAGGGCAAAATGGGGCGGGGTCATAAAACAAAACACACAGTATAACGCAGTGCTGGGCGATACTGATTAAATCCTTACACATATTTAATTGTCCGAAACGTCCGACTCAGCTTGTTCTGAATCAGCTGTTCAGTTTGAGATGGAAATCTGTGCAGTGATGTAAACATGTGAATCTGTTTTCGGTATCCATCAATACCGCTAAAATTACAAATCCAAACTGCTGTGCGATACCAATACCAGCACACCAACACAAAACATATCGCCCAGCACCAACTGAAAGATAAGAGACTTCTCAAACAAACATGTAAATGTGGATGAATTATCAAAGACAGCAAATACAGACGGATATTTGAAAGGGCCCACAGAAGAAATCAGTCACATAAATAGAGGTGGGCAATGTGACCATGTTTGATTGTATTGTGCTAAGGTTTGTTATTGTTATATAAAACAGGCAAATTCTGAGCATATCGTGGACTTTTCATAAGAAAGAGTGTAATTAGTCCTGTTTAATTTGATGGAAAAGTTTATTTTTATATAAAAATTTAGAAAATAACTTCTGGATGGTGTTTAAAATCTGTGCATTTTGGAACGTGTAAAAATATGGTAATGAATATTGTGAGAAAAAAATATATTTATTTATTTACTGGCATTGAATATGTACAGAAATGCCATGAACTGTAATAATGAGAGAATAAAGTATATAGAACTGGTAGATTTGACTCAAACATCAGGATACTTAAGGAAATAATATAAGGTATTATATATAACATGACATAACATAAGCGTCATATGTTAAACATTTCCCACACTATACTTAACTCTGCTAACCAAAACTAATAATTTAAGATCTGTTTTAAGGCACCATGCAATTGGTCAGAAGTTCCAGAAGTACTCAGAATATCCATTTTTCTTATACTTGGAAAAGAATTGTGTGACATATAGTGATGAAATGTACAGTATCACAATAACCACAAACAATCATATTGTCCAGCTCTACTCACAACTTATCTTAAAGCTTCTGCCTGACCAGATCAAAAGTCTTGCAAAACTACTTTGCATTGTACATTTTCAAAAAGGGAAAAGAAAGAGACAGCAAAGAGCAGAAGAGCAGGTTAAAAATATAAACACCAAATGAATACTGATCCCAGAAAAAATTCCAGAGTTGTGTGTGTGACAGATTTCCCTTTCAGTGAACATATCCTAGGTGTGGGTTTGTTGTAATTACCAAGTAGCTCATAAAAGCACAGAAAATGAGTATCAGCGTAAAATGCTGCAAAACACTGCATAATCAGTTCTCTCAAACCATCTCCAACAAAGATGCAGCTCATACGCACATTCTAAAGCCCCCGTTTGGTTTTAACTTCATGAAACTACAGAGCAATTAAAAAGGTCTGAGGTTAATGCTTCATTCTTCAATGTTAATGTTGTGCACCATCTGGAGATACAGGCTGCTACATGCAAAACAGGAAACAGTAATATTTTCATTTAGAAGGCCACACTGAGATACACAGCCCAATCACAAATTAAAGGGAAAACCTACAAGACAGAGTAAAGAGTGCGACAGTGACCAGCTTGACCGGCCTCTTTTTAACCACTGTAGTGTAGTATATATATATATATATATATATATATATATATATATATATATATATATATTTTTTTTTTTTTTTTTTTTTTTTTCCCCAGTCAGAAAAAGTCACAAATCAAAATCAAGTTAATGAGCTCATGCATATAAAAGCTCAGCGTCTGCCTGGATGATGAAATGAGCGAGCAAACTAAGAATCAGAGCCGTAGAAGTGCTTTAAAAAACAAACAAACAAACAAAAAAAATACACCTGCATATGCTAATATAACAATGCTATCAATGTCAAATGATAGAATTTCAGAGCACAGTGAAAAGCCAAGAGTGGTAAGGTGGACTTGTCCTGCAAAAATCATTCCTGCTCCAGCACAAATTTCACATCATTTGTCGCACTCCCACCAGCCACCTACATGGCCGGGTCCCTCACACAGTTTTGTAGAGACTAACTGACATAATTCAAACATTGATATATTATTCAAAACATTGAATTTCTATTGGTCTATTAAACAATGTGTCAAAAAGTGAAAAATGGCAAGAATTGAGATTCAAGGTTTTTCCCCCTGACAGCGACAGTATATTTGGCAGGCTATGCACAGCGGTGATAGGCGCCACTATCTCTGTAACCTTCACCAGTTGTTTCAGATCACTGGTTGGTTTGTAACTACTCAGAATAAGCAAATGTATTCCTATCCATATTCTGGTCAGGGTCACACCCGGAATCATTTGGCACGAGGCAGGAATACCCCATAAACATGCTGCCAGTCAATCACCGAGTACATGAACACTAAAAAGTCACTCACATCAAGGAGTAATTTAGCATAGCTAGGGGAGGACGCAGAGAGGAGACCAGAAAAACTCAGACAGTGACAAGAATGTGTGACGTGGCGCACAAACCCTACTGATCATATTTTTTTATTGTTATACGTTTGTGGGCTGGTTTGCACATGACACTGAAAATTAGTCCTTTATTTGACATTGAGTGTCCTGTGGGAGTCCAGACATCTTAAAACAAGACAAAAAGGAACTGCTATTGTGTGAGAAACTGTAAGGTTTATGGCTAAGCTGATGCCTTTAATTCTTTCATTCTCTTAGTTCATAATAGACCAGCTAAATTATGTCTCATAAAATGAATGCTGATTTTATTCTGACTGGCTAAGTCACAACAAGTAGCCAGTACAGCTTCAGTGTGCTGAGATTCTACATCTGGAACTTTACTGAGGGACAGAGCACCACTCTGACAAAGATTATGGCGGTAGAGAACACTCAAACAAACCAGCCGAAAACCTCCCATAGGTGACCAATGAAGACCACAGAATATGGTTTGCACTGCCATACTAATCAAACCATTCAGTTACCCCTCATATCCTGCGGATGGGGACATTTCCATTCTGGAAGAGCCTGCTCCCATCGGAATAGAAAAGTTTCATCACAGGATAAAAGGCAGAATAACTTCATATTGATTTGCAGTGTCCCTGTCCTCTAAGGAGATGTGGACAAATACCCGCCCGTGTAAGAAGGGGTTTATGCACTCGGGCCCTCCCATAATATCCCCCTTTATGTAGTTGTTGAGGATGAAATGTTCTTGCTGATCAGTCATTCTGATCACACTGTCCAGCCCCATTTACTGATGACCTTCCACAGACCTAATGCAGAGGTCACTTCAGTCACAAGCCAGTTGAGCGTTTTATGACTGAAGCTTCTGCCTTCCGAGCCCCAATAACAAACCCTCTTTCAAAGTCGTTTAGACCTTTCTCGATCCAAACTCAAGGTCAGTTGGGTCTGATTATACAACCTACAGGGCAAAGCAGAATGTTAAGCGATTATAGCTGTGTTATGCACTACAACTGTCTGGAAGCATATGCAAGGCTGTTTATCTGGGCAGTGTGTGTTAATGAGTTCCCTTGACCACTTTCAAAGCTCCCTTTTTGAGAAAGCCGAGTGTTATGTATCATACGCCGATCAGCCAACACTAACACCACCAAGCAGGTCCTGCTTGTGCAGTCACAACAGATCTGCGCATTCGAGGCATAGAGCACCTCGGAAGGTGTTGTGCGTTATCTGGCACCAACACGTTAGTTGTTGTGAGGTCGGCCTCCCCAGGATCGCATCAATAAGCCTCAAGGCTGGTTAATACCCAGTGCGGACGCAGCACACTATGCGTGTCATAGCGCCAGACCGTCCACATTGCTCGATGTTCATACTTCTTGCACCACCGTCCCTGGAGACCGCATACTCTGATGCCAGAGGTGTTCCAACACAAATATGGAAGGTGCCCTTTCCTGCACAGTGCAAACAAGGAACAAAGGAAATGGACCCTAGTGTTTATGTAAAGGAATGTTGCCACTGCAGATAACTGGGTGGAGATAATTATGGAATTTGGATTTTTTTGACCCATAACACTTTATTTCTTCATGAAAAACAGACACCAGTGTTACCACACACTAATTGTATACGGTGCTGATCAGTAAAGAGGAGGAGCTTTTGTTAAGGATGATTGTCTGACAAACGATAGAAGCTGGTGGCATGTATGTCCTGAATTTAGCCCATGAACGATCAATTAAGTCCGCAATTACATCACTTTGTAGGTATGAACCAGCCTGCAGGTGCCCATGACCCTGTCGTCGGTTCACCGGTTGTCCTTGTTTTATCTTTTAGGTAGGTACTGACCACTGCATACCATTAAAAAAAAACCTCACAAGACCTGTCTGACTGAACAAACACATTCTTAATACTTACACTTAATAGTAATATTGAATAGTAATGTATGTACGGTCAATTGTATTAGATATGTGAAATATTTGTTAGTGAGCAATCTTCTATGTGAGAACATTTCAAGTCAGCTGATCCACACATAGCTCTTCACTGAGGTTTTGTCAGGCCATTTTGTCATGCTGTAGTTTGTTGTTTTCCTGCCCGTTCAGTCTTGTCTTCATTGAGATGCTACTGAGACTGTGTGGTTGAGTTGGCCAACATTCCACGTTTTGGCCCTGGAAACCTCCACGCTTGCTTTAGCTTTAAGATTCAGGAAATTGTCCTACTACAGTGTGAAGCACTACCCACTGAGTTTTGATGCATCTGGTGTGAGCAGTTGTGATGCTGGTGCCACGGATATCAATAAAAACAAGTGACCATTTCCACTCCGGCCCAGTTTTAATGTTCCAAAGCTGACATTTCTACATTTATCATCCACAACTCTGCTCTTCCACGGTCTACCAGATTGCATGATTCATAAATGTATGAAAAACAATCATCAGAGCGTTGTTAGGGCCTAGAATTGCTTACTTCAGGTTGGAGTTTTGTATATATATATATATATATATATATATATATATATATATATATATATATATATATATATGCATTGCTTAAGATAACTCTGCATGTTCAATACAGCAAGTTGGCCCGTTCTCTCGCCCACTGCTGGCAGCTCCAGGGCAGTTTGAAGCCCAGAGTAAATGTGTGCACAGAATTAAGCTCGTTCTGAACCCCACAGCAAAGTAAAGTTACAAAGTAAAGTTTTTTTGTTTTTTTTTTACATGTACATGTACTTACAGGCCTCTAATACCACTCATAAGTAAGATTACACACAGTGTTACAATTCCATTAGTATTTGTGAAATGAAAATGAAAACAAATGCAGCAGGCTGGGATGGGCTCCCGGCTTTGACACACCCAATTGTTGCCTCCTAAATATTTTCCTTAACGGCCTAATTTTAAGTCTTTAGTATTCTTTCGTATTCCATTTGTAAACGTCACATCTGGCATCAAACTCTACACCTTTTGTTAGTGCTCTTGGACAACTAATGCAAGAATACAGCAGGTGCAAAAAAAAAAAAAAAAAAAAAAAACGTGAGCAGCCCTATGACACACAGTCTACTGGACTTACAATTGCAATCTGCATTTAACGAGAGTTCATACAGCAGTACAGTATATGGAACTGACATACTATGAACCTTAAATGCCGTTGTCCCTTAACTGAATAGAAAATCTGACAAAACCAAAACAGACCTGGAAAATGGGCATTCCAAAACCCTAAAACTGCTGCATTATTTTTGTGTAATTACAAAAACGACTGATGTTCCAGTGCTAATGCTACACTATGAGATGCCCCCTCTCTGTGAGCTTTCCGGTTGCTGTGAACCAGACACATCAAATTAAGCATGAGCTCACCATAAAGTGTGTTTAATTCAGAGGCACAATAGCAGGATTTTAATAGATTTTCAAGCATTTTTCACCACAACCAAAGTCACACGCCTTCCATATATAGACATTAGACATGTTTTTTTTAACTGTGCTATATGGCACCTTTAAACAGTCCTTTCAGCTTCATTGCACTATAGTACAGTACGTCTATGAACCTGAACGTGTGCTGTTTTGGTGTAGATTTAATATTCACAGGTAGCTCTTTTACTACTTATAAACATTAGATTGAGCTGATGTAAATATCTGCCTATGTTTTCGTTATTATTAATATTACATGGTAGCTCTTTAATATTAGTGTGCATTTGTACAGAGGTTCCCACTGAAAATAAGGCTCTGATCTCAGCTGGGTTTCCTTAGAAACAAAGAACACAGAGCCTCTTCTGATTCCCATTATCAGTGTAGCTCAGCCATTTGTAAAGGTGCGTGATGCTGTAGCAGAGTGTGTGCCGCTGTGAGAGAGGATGCCAGCTCTACAGGAGGAAGAGCAGACATTCAATAGAGAGTAGCAGCCAGTGGGGCACATCCGCCGAGCCCCAGCCTTCAGCACCAGGCTCAGCTATCCCGCAACACAAATTGCTGATCCATACACACATGCTCAAATACAGGATCCTACGTGGTTCTAGGCATGAATGTCTAGGAAAAACAGTCGGTAATATTAACCAACATATATTATCAATGGTTCTCAGACCTTTAAAAGCTTCTTTATAGTCCTAGAATCATATTGCAGGTTCTGGCCAATACACTCAATCCAGATCTACAACAATTGTAGCCTGCGAAAAACCAACTAAGAAGGGCCACCTACAGCATACCTGGCCTCCACTACACAAACCACATTCCAAATACCAACCTGAACCAGCCCATGCTCATCTTCAACACCAGCCTCCAAATCTACTGCACATGCTATGCTAAAAATACAGTAATTACCCTATAGAGCACTATAACCCATGCTAAAAATACACGATACACCACGTAACATTAAGAGATAATCATTTGCAGCCCCAGATTACGCCCCCCCGGCCATCTAACCACCTTCACATCGAGACAACATGACTAGCATGAGAGAGTGACGGACTAGCCAAATGGACCACTGTGATGTAAACAAGCATTTCCACTGAATTGTACAGTAGAGAGATGGCCTGTGAATCCTGTGTTAAAATTAGAATCAATCATTAGCATTGATTAGAGGCCCAGGCTCGGCGTTCAGCCTGTAGCTCTAACCAGTGTCGGGACGGATAAATAACTAAGACCAAAAACCTTTTCACACAGATTTAATTACTCAGTATAATGAAGTAGATGGCCCTGATAACAGATCAACAGATTCAATTACCCACTAATAAAAATTTAAATGTGTTATTGACAAGACTTTCTTCATGAGTTCCAACTAAGCATGTGCTACAAGCACAGGAGAAACATTAGCCTTATAGCATATGCTGGAAGAGCTGTCCCAAACCTTTAAAATGGCATATTGTCCTCAACAGAGTATGGCATTTCGAAAATAGACAAACTATATGAAAAGTTGCAGATGCTAAATTTGGCACTACAGTAAAAACAGGCTACCCAAACTGTGACTATTCATTCCTTGTCCTCCAACAGGTACAAAATGCACCACTCATGAGTATTACTTATCTCAATCATCATAAGCATCTAGGTTTGTCATAAATTAGCCAACATCCAAAGGTTTATATCAAATAAATGAAGTCCCTCCAATAAATGGGTCCCTCAACAACACTGAGAACGCACATACCTTCTCCAATGTCAGTGTACCCCAAGAGTTTTCAAGCCACCAGGCACTGGCTGTGGCCCTGACTTTAGCCTTGCTTTTCGTGGGGCTCTTTTTGACACTGTCCCGCAGGTTGTTGAACTTGCCTCGGCTCTTGGTGGAGGCAGGCAGGGTGCAGGAGCTGTAAAGGCGGTGGGCGCCCAGAGGAACGTGCTGCTGGTTGAGCAGGACAGGCTGAGGCAGGTGTGGCAAATGAGGCAGGTGCGGAAGGTGCGGCAGGTGCTGATGTGGATGGTGCTGGTGGAGGAGTTGCTGCTTTTGCTGCTGCTGCTGCTGCTGCTGCTGCTGGTAATGGTTACGGTGGTGGGTGTGGTGGTAAAGCTGGTGGAACTGTGGCTGTTGTTGAAACTGGAGTTGCAGCGACTGTCTCTGGGGGTAAGCCAGGGAGCTGTGGACAGACTGGGCTCTCTGATGGATCCTGGGCTGGATGCAGTTGGCCACTTTGGGCATAGAGGTTCTGCAGTCCTCTGAGGCTCCACAGCAGTACTCATGGTTGTGGTAGTAGGTGGTCATTCTCCTGGTAAACTGAAGCCAAAACGAGGCGGCGGGTTCACGTCAGTACAAATGGAACAAGGCACAGCCTTAAAGAGTGCAGTCAGTCCTTCTTTTGCTGGGCACTTTGGCAGGAAAGCGGACTCGCAGTGGCTGCAAATCCGCTCCTTTCCTCTGCTTCCAGCCCCCTCTGCTCCTGCTTCCACTCTTCTGCCAAGCCTGTCTCGGACTGTGCCTCTCTCTTCCTCCCTCTCTCTCTCTCTCTCTCTCTCTCTCTCTCGCTCCCTCTGCCTCACTCGCTCTCATCCCCCTGCACTCGCTCGCCAATTAATGAGCTCCAATGGGCACCGCACATGACAGCGCACGCTCTTTTTTACAGGCATGAATAATCAATGCTCCATTCTTGATTTCGGCTTAGGCGCCGAGCGCTCGTACGGGAGTGGAGGGAGATTTGCACCATAACGTCCAGATTTACGGGAGCTTTTGTGTTTCTCCTTCGCCGCATTAGCGCGGGTCACAAAGTGACTGGTCACAGCGGATAAACGCAATCTGTATCAGATGCTTAGCAGGCGTGCAGGCCATGGCTGTGACGGGACCATGGCATTATTTTCACAGGAGCTGTGGGAGAGCCACCAGAGGCTACACTTTTACCTGCATTTAAAGCCACCAAGGCAAAGCCTCCATCCCCCCCCCCATCCCCACCCCACCCCTAAAAAAGAAAAGAAAATAAAAACCACACTGTGCCATTTACAGTACACCCTGCAGGTTCGAAACAGACTGACGCTGACCGTTCAACTTGGGTCCATGGGGGACCTACAGTAGGTGCCATTTAACAAGCAGCATGGCAGAATTTCACGGGCAGCGTCTGAAAGGGCAATCTTTGAATCGCTTGACTGATACCAAACGCACAGGCTCAAGCATGCTAATGCTTGTAGCCCACATTCCCTCAAAAACATGGAAGAACATTCCTCTGATCCCACTTTGACCATTTAGAAGTAAGGGAACCTTCTGCACGGAGTCTGCACAAGCAGGCTGCTCCTGCCATGGGACTAGACAGTGGTACATATATAAAGGCTGTGTTTCCTGATGACTGCACCCTTTAACTTACACTTCCATCTTAGTGAGTGAGCTAACACAAGCTCTGCGCTTGGGGCTCTTTAACCGGCCACCATAGCAGACAATGAATGCTCTAAGACGGATCTGTGGCGACGTCACACAGCAACAGAGCTAAGACCAAGAGGGAGGGGAGAGGAGGAGAAAGAGAGAGAGAGATAGATAGAGAGAGAGAGAGAGAGAGAAGGGCTCTTTTCTTTGGGAAAAAAAAGTCATTTGTAATTCCATTATGAATCAATCAGTGGCTCAATTCAGAATTTCATTGCTGAACCGAATGCTATCGCGTGCCATATCTCAAGCTCATTTCATCTATATCTCTACTATATCCAGCTCTGAGCTGGATCAGATTCTTCTTCAGCTGAAAGCAGAGAAATCAGAAAGATAGAACTCTTGGTGTACAGCAGGTGGCTCTGTATGCACACGCAAGACATAGAAAGGCAAGCAGATACTTCAGAAACTCTTCAAATTGTACTGATAAGTGAATTATAAAATATGAAATAGTAAACAAGTGTTTCAAAATGAATAAATAATTAAATAAACAAACAAATAAACGGAGTTCGTGTTCTTGAGTTGGAAAGACCTTCATTTTTATGTCAGTGCAATGAGGTTTGGCCAGAGGCTACAGCCAGGCTAGCGGCTTACGTTACCAGCTTACATTTCTCCTTGAATAAAATAATCAATGAGTGCGGCCTTTTCCAGACATGGAAAGCGTGTTCAGTAATTTACACAAACATCCAAGAAGCGAAGACGTGAAAGCCAGCACAAATAATTAACATACCCCTCCATTCTCTTTCGAGTCCACCTCTTCTCAGTCCCATTCAGATCTTAACAAGGAGAACCACACAAGAAAGAAGAAACCTTCTAAAAGTAAGTGCAATATAACTTAAGCAATATAAAGACATTTATTTGAGGGAATATAAAACCTATATATATATATATATATATATATATATATTTTTTTTTTTTAAACTAGTCCTAGAAAATCTACGGAACGTTAAGAATTTCCGTAAAAAGAAAAACCTCCAGCCAAACGTCACATCACTTGTCCTTCGTCTGGATTTACACACAATGCTTTATAACCTTTATTATGAACTGGTACTGGCAGCTCAAGGATAAGTGCTGATTACCCAGCCTCTTATTGCTTTATAAAGTGGCCGTTGATAGTGTTGAGTGATGACGACAGGCTGGAAAATCAATTGGATCTTGTTCTGATCACCATTTAACGCAACTGAAGAGTTTCCACTGTACCACGAAAGCTTTGAAACAACGGCACTCTCGAACAGTCTTGCTCAGTTTCAGTTCAGCAGGAGCACAAAAGGATGAATTGCAAATGCCAACCTGAAACTAGGCTCAGTGTAGAGAAGACAATGGTCCTGGTCAAGAGGAGTTCGCTACCAAATAACCTTTACTTCGCTGCAACAGATCTAATGAGTGTGAATCACATGTTAAAGCAGGCTTTACAGACCTTATGCAGAACTGCAGTACAATACAGTGCACATAGTTCAACTAGCTATAGGGGTCATGTGTCATTTTTACACAACCATTTTCCAAACTGTCTGTATCCCTTTAAGAATTAAGCCAGCAGTCTTCTGTTACTGTGCATTTAATGCTGACATATGCAAATGAAGACTTGTTATGATGACATCCCTGTTTTGCTGACTCATTTAAAAAGCTGTCTGAGCGAAAACTGTCCTTATATCTGCAGTTTGAGCTGAGTGACATCAACAGTGAAATTCACTGAAATTTCCCAGCTTGAAGCAGAATTATGATATGAGAATTATATAGATATATCATATAATTATGATTATAATTCTCGCTTCTGGGCTCGTCCTATAGTCTGGATGTTTTCATTCATGCTTTGAGCAACTCTAAAGGACAAGAAACACCCTATTTCTGTGCTTGCTGAGAGATACAGAATTGCCACCTGAAGTGGAAGAAGCATGTGGACTGACCTGGTAGAGTCACAGGACAGGATTCCATGCAAATATGACCTGGGTTATGCAGCATTATGCAGTTTTCGCCAGTGTTGCCCAGCTTGCTTCATCAAAGTTACATAGTGCAGTTAGCAAAGTATCAACCACTGGCTTGTAGTAAGGAAAGCGTCTCTACCAGCATGGTTATTAAGGTGTTATTTTCAGGTTTAACTGCTACATAATGTTGCTTTAATTTCTACATTTGATCAAAGTGTCAAATTTTTGTTCTGTGTGTATCCAATACACAGCCAAACAACCTCATTTATTTCTCATTTGCATTTAGGTGTGTCTGTAGTCGACCCTAGTCGTTCATTTCAGCTTTCTATCCATCCAACAGCAGTGGCTTGATCTGAGTCATTACTGTCCAAAGGTTTCTAAGTGGGGTTTCTGTCAGCCAGAATCACAAGTGTTCTGTGGTGAACAGAATGTTATCATGCTGACTAAGCTAAGGCTAACCAGCTTCTCTACTGATTCAGAGCAGTTTGGGCTCGTAAGACTGACGGTTTAACATAAATTTAACAATTCATTTAAAAGTGTGTATGAAGTTCATTTGATGGTTTTTCTGGTTTGAAAATAACACAGGATAAGATTGTAGGGAAGCCACATAAAAGTAGAACCTTCTGCGCTACAGTATATATATATATATATATATATATATATATATATATATATATATATATATATAAAATAAAGAATTGTGTACCAACCCTATGCAGACTACACACTTATTTTAACCAAACAAGGAAAATTTCAATGCTCGTGATCCTTATTATTATGATAGTGTGACTATTATAGTGCAGTCTTATGTAACAGCAAAATGAACATTACATCAGTACATAACTACGTGCAACAGTCAGGTTATTCAGGACTGTACTTACACAAATGCAATTATATTTTTACCGTTAATATTGCAAATGTAACAGCCAGTAATTATTAAATATCCTCCATTTGCTCCATTTGTCACACTGTAATAAAGCCAACATTTAAGACAATGGAAATAAGACTAGATTTCTCAGGGGCAGTCACATGTTTTCGAGTACCACGACATTATGGTGAAGTTATTGCACTCCA
This sequence comes from Salminus brasiliensis, assembly GCF_030463535.1. Lineage (NCBI taxonomy): Eukaryota > Metazoa > Chordata > Actinopteri > Characiformes > Bryconidae > Salminus > Salminus brasiliensis. Next base: position 22,858,750 of record NC_132884.1, on the reverse strand, counting down.
CTTGATTTTACTGTGAAATTCGATCAGATCCAGGCCATTGTACTGAGCGCAAGAGGGGAGTAATTGAGACAATCTGGAGAGTAAAGCATCAGTGTCCCTAACCTTTAGTCTATAACGGTAAGAGTCTAAACGGCCTGTTTAGCGTCTGCTCAATCTCACAGTGTGATTCAGCATGACATTACAGGTTCAACCTCTGGGTATACGGCCTTAAATGTCATCCCCACTGACAGCAGGTAATGCTCGGCGTCTGAACTGTGAAGCAGAAACTCTCCATTCTGCAACATGGTCACGATACACTGACAGCACGGCTCGGTCATAGCGATGTACACCTTGTACCAGCTCGCAAACCAGCCGTGAGTGGGTGTACAGTTCTTTGAGAGAGAGAGAGAGAGAGAGAGAGAGAGAGAGAGAGAGAGAGAGAGAGAGAGAGAGAGAGAGAGAGAGAGCAAGCTGTAGGTGGTCCAGTGTGTTGGTGCCGTGTTCTGTGTGGGGAGAGACACTCGTGCTTGTGTTGTCTGCAGGGAGAGCGTTCACGCCTGCTGCTGTGATTCATAGCTGAGCGAAGGTTCTTTTCTACACAGCCCACAGCTCTCTCTTCTTTAACGCCCCCAGCCAGCTGAGATGGCAATGATACATTACCGAGGTATAGTTCTTCTGCCAGTAAAAGGCATCCTGAGGCATTCTAATCCCCTATGACCTTGCAAGAACCACCACCACCACAACGTTGAAGCGCGCCCCTCTTTTGTCTCGGCCGGCCCGCTGGGGGTTAACAGGCTGGCTTGCAGGCAACAGCCGGTCGGCCGCAACGGAGACGACGGACCTACGGACTGACCGGTCCGGTTCCGCTGGGCCGGCAGCGAGGACGCAGGACACGCTGCGTCACTCAGAATGCTGCGCTCAACCGATAAGAGAAATAAATAAACAAGTGCTGCCACATGACCGCATTTTCTTGCTTGCCGATTGCCATGGCAACACCATGGCAACAGCTGAAGCCGCAGCGAGTCCTGCCTTCTGCACAACGCAGAAGGTTATGTACCTCCTCAGGACGAAAGCAGCTCATGCCTGACGACAGGCTGGAAACCAGCCTTCGATTAGCGAGAAACAAAAGCACAATTTCCTGCTTGGAATTTTAGACGTGAGGAAAATGCTACGGCACGCTCTAAAGCCTGATACACTGTTTAAGAACGTGAGCCACGGGAGGAATGCTCCCTACTCACTACCACTGTTTTTTAATCAATAACAATCCCATCCGCAATCACCCTGCCTAAATGCATCAATCTAGTGTTCACAAAACATGCAAACTGAGAGTAAGGTGGAGGGAGGCAGAGGCTCGGAGCTGTACGCCAGCTTGTTGTGGGAGGGTGCTGGTTGGAGGAGCTCAGTAGTAGCACTGCAGGGATGCCTCTGCCAGAAATAGATCTGCATGAGCAAGTACAATAGGGACTGACGGTGAGATTCTGCTTCAGATAGCTGTTAGGTTTAAGGTTTAACATGAGAACACTGCCCCATGCAACAGGCTGATAACGACATTTCAGAAAGTCCATCCATGTTAAACAGCAAACTGGGGGTGGGGCAATATGATTATTTTATTGAGAATGAGAAATCCCGCTAGCATTGAACACAATAGGACGTGGATCTCATCAGTGCTTAAAGAACACTGATTAACTGCACATTTCATTACAAAAAGTGTAATGAGTCCTATTTCACTGAAGGAGTGCAGCATAATTTGAGTAAAAATCACAGTACTCAGGACAGGAGAGTGTTTGGATAGCAGTTTTAAAGATATTTATGCTGTATACTGTAAAAATGTCTTCAAATATTGTGAAGTATAACATTATCATCGCATCGCCCAGCTCTACAACAACCTACTTCAATCCAGAACTCCAAAGTCTCCAGTTTAAGATTAAATCAATGTACCAATTGTAAACTACTGGAGATATGCAGCGATATGTGAATTCTGGGCTGACTCAGACAGACGATTCACTATCAGCTATTTATTAACAATTATCTAATCAGCCAATCACATGGTTGCTGTGCACTGCATAACATCATACAGATATATGCCAGCAGCTTTATGTAATATGTTCACATCAACCATCAGAATGGGGACCAAATCCGACTTCAGTGATTTTGAGAGCGGCAGATGACTGCTAGAGCCATGTTGTGTGATTCTCAGCACACCAGTCTCTAACCCTCCAGTTAGTGGTGGCTCTGAGGACAGAAATGCCCGGTTGATGAGAGAGGTCATCACGCCATACAACTGCGGTGAGCAGAAGAGCATCTCAGAATGCGCAACGCGTCCAACCTTGAGGTGGGGGGGTTGCATATCAGCAGAAGATCACGTGGTTTTACTGCTGTCAGCCAAGAACAGAAAGCTGAGGCTGCAGTGGGCACAGGCTCACCAAAACATAGCCTGGTCTGATGAATCCCCACACAGATGGTGGAGTCAGAATTTGGATTCATAGCATTAAAAAGGGAACCTGAAAAATCTGCAGGACTGTGTGCCCTGATGTTGCATGTCAACATGGACCAGAAATGCAATGCAATGTTTCCAACATCTCAGGGAATCAATGCCGCAAAGAATTGCGGATGTCCTGAGAGCAAAACGAGGCCCTATCCAGTATCAGTGTAGTCTTCCTAGGAAACTGCTCAGGCAGTGTACATTTCTTTTCATTTGCAATGCTGATACAAAACATTTCTGAAGCCCAGACTGTAATCGGACTACGTCTAGCTGGATTGGCATTACAGAGAACTGTAGATGGTTACCAATGCAGTAAAATGAATAAACTGCAGCAGACTCATGTTGCCTAAATATCCTGCTGAATTCTGAAAATTTACAGTAGATACTTTTACAGCCTTACATCTAACTGTTTTTTAGCAGTTTGTTAATGCACATTAAAGCAAAAGTACTTTTTCTAATATTAGCCCAAAAAAGTGAAAGTTTCCAGCTAAATGATGCACTGCAGCATGAGACACAGCAGTCTTGTATATTCTGTAATAGGAAGATCTGTCAGACATGCCACATTGGTGACACACAATGCAAACATCTATCCTAGCCCCTCAATCGCCTCATGTGTTCTTCCCAGAACATTTCTGGGGAGGCATTTCGCTTGCATTTAAAGACACGCTCCATCCCCAAGCTCATCAATTATTTCTGACTCAAACCAGAAGTAAGAAAATGTATTCTCTTTAGTGCCGCCTCGTATAAACGAGATCCTCCTGCAAATGAGCCATAAACCGTGCAGACTGACGGATTCACTTCAGCTGTGAGTTTCTTTTTATTATTGTCTTTTTTTTTTTTTTACTCCTTACACAAGATCAGGAAAAAGGTAAATCAGAAAAAAAATGCAGACCTTCTTTTAATTGTATGAAATGCTTGCCTGCAATTCGATAGATTCTTATTACAATGACTGGTGAATATGGCAGGTTGGAGATACTGGACATCAAGAATGTTAACTGATATACTGATATTTTAAAGTTGAATGTTAAGATGAGGTCCATCACTGTAGATTTTGAAGAACAGGCTAAACAGGCTCTTTGCTGAAAGGGCCATAAGTGGACAATTACGATGAATTAAGAAGTAGTTGGCTGTTCTCTATGGTCACCCTCCCTCTGATAATCCCGCAAATAAAAGTCTGCATGTACTTCGTTGCATTCAGTTGCATCACATGATGTACTGCAGTTTTTACAGGCCTAAATCTCTTCAGTATCATTCACAGTGGGCTATTAGCTCACCCCGACTCCGCGCTGCCAATGTGTGCGGACCTCACACGAACTGTCTCGAGAGCCTTAATATGGAGAAAGCTAGATAGATTTCAGAATATTTGATGTAGCATAGCAGTTCTCAGTAACTAAAAGGAAGCCTGGGCTTTTTTGCTCAGTATGACCAGCCACAGCTCCTTTTCATTCTCATCAGTGTCACACTGCGCACTGTGAAGATAGCTGAATAGCTGTCCTTGACGGCACTTGCAGCTTTTGCCTTTTGAAAAGTGTTCATGAAAAAGAGATGAAGTTATGGTGTTGTGGTAACGGAGTCGACGGCAGGGATAAAAGAGCAGACTGGAAACCCTTTTGTTGCTGCTTCCATTCTTCCAGCTTTCATTTCAGGGCATGACCCTATTAGTCAGCGTTGGTACACTAATGGGCACAATAAGTGACCATGTGTCCTTGGCGTAGCCCTCCTGAAGCTGCCCCCTCCGTGTCCACGCACTGTCCACCAAGGTCAGGGAAGAGGAGCCGATGGCCTTGCACCAGCCTCTTAACTAACCTGCTATGATTAGACGCTACGGCAGGTACGGGGCCATTATTCGCCCACTAAGAGCTTAAGCCCCATTGGGGAAAACAGCTACTCAGGGAGGCTAGAATGATTGCACACTGTAAGAGCCTGTCAATGCGACAGTCGTCTAAGTGCCTATGAAACAAATGGGCCCTTTCAATCACATTAGGCGAGCGCTGATTGCATTGGAAATACGGACAGCGTGCGGTCAACACAACTTGTTTACGTTCACAGAGAAGTCACGGATGATACAGAGACACATGACAGAAAGAGGGACATCATTATAAAGTGATGAGATGAACTTTCCAAATGTATTACGATGGAAACTGAGACTCTGGAAACTTGGTAGAAAGATATGGGTTGTCCAGAGGGTAAGTCACAGGTAAGGTCAATTCATTTCTGGCATGGGACAATGTTACAATAAGACAAAAGGAGGTCATGAAACAATTAAATCTTAATACTGGGAGCCTTAAGAACTTGTATGAAGGTTTATAACGCTGACAGGGTCTACGGTCGGTCTACAGCCGATCATGTTGACCTCTTCGAGCTGCAAATACCAACAAATTTTAGATGGCTAAACATATCAAACGTCTACACAAGCTGCTAAAAAGAAAAAACACAGAAACGACAAATCTACCATGAAAGTCTACCATCAATTAAGATCTTCAAACTGGTGTCAAGCTGACGTACTCACAGTACAAGGTTCCTACACCCTGGTAGTTATTGTATAGTTTACCTGGGTGGCTCCAGCTGTGATACAGTCGCTGAAGGCATTGCGGCGGGTAAAGAAGGTGAGCAACTGCTGCCAGCGTGAGGATGATGAGGGCAGGTCTTCGCTGGAGCTCCGCTTGGCCCACTGTCTCTGCTTGGGCCCCGGAGCGCCGTGACCCGTGGCAGTGTTGGCCCGGCCGCCCCGCGGGTACAGCGTGCTGTTACCGAAGATGTAGTTCATCGCCGCACCTTGTGTCCCTCAGGGCTGGAACACTACTCCAACAGCTGTCAAGCGCGCGAGGTGGAGCAGAAACGAGCAGGAGCAGGGGCAAGAGAGGAGGGAGGGCGCACCTGGGTAAGGTTACAGCATCCTCTCCTGAATTTCACCAAGCCACAAGACAAAAGCAAACTTGAGAACGCGAGTCCAAAAAATCCATCCGACCAGGGATCGGCAAAACTTCCTGCACTAATCAAGCCAGATGGGTCAAGCATGCAGCAGCCCTCACGCTGCCGAGAGGCAGAGTGGGAAGCAAGGAGGGTGGAGGTGACTGCGCTGCCCACGAGCTGTCCACGCCACCCCAGGCTCTGGCTCCAGACTAGTGGAGACCTGAGAGAGGATCAATGAGGGAATGTGGAGCTCTCTCGGCATGAGGGAAACTCTAAGAGCTTTGGAGAGGCAGGAAATGGGTTCAATTATCAGGCAAGTGTTGCTGGCGAAAGCCCATGGACTCCTCTAGGGATTCTTAATCTAAATGGACTCGGGCTGCTGGATTGGTCATGAACAGGTATCAATCACAGCACATTCTTAAGAGCAACAGAAAGCCTTACCGGGCACATTAAATATAAATGGTGACATTCAGGGTGCTGCCATGTAGAATAAAGAAAGATAGGTACTGTGGTGTTCTTCCTCCTAGGCATGGCTACTCTGAGAGGAGTCCAGTTCTACAGCAGATCATCAGAAACCACTCAAGCTCGCTCTTTCTTTTTTTCTGTTTTCACTTCAGCAAAGCCAATCAATTCCTTCCCCCCATCTCCAGGCACTTCATGCTAACAGCCCCCATCCTTATTTAAAAAAGATGTGAATAATGCATACGTAGCAAAACTTCATGCTAATGAACATACTCACGAAAGCCAACAAGAGACAGGCAAAGAAATGTCAGGATAACAGGCAAGTAAGATCCAGAGAGAAAGGTAAATCCAAGAGGAGAGTCAGCACTCCAGATTCAGCTGATGATCCCATGTTGCCTGGCCGCTCCTTGTGATTCAGATCGGTTTTCACACTGCAGTCTCTCTCCATCTACCACACACACACATGATTCAGTGAGGGGGAGACAAAAGGCTGTGCCTTCACGGGCAGAAAAAAAGAGAAAGCAAATTCAAAAATAACCACATGCCTATGTTAATATGAGCGGAACGCCTGCTGACTCGCGCCGCGATGATCCTCCGCACCGAAGCCGGCTGAAGGCGGCTGTGTGCCGGCAGAAACTATCCAAGGTGTGCCACAGGTGTCAAATGAGGTAACAGACATTGTCACAGCTTGTGCTTCTATTCCCCCAGGACCAAAACCATGGCAACAGCTTTCACATCAAATAAAGCAAGCAAGCCCACAGAGCTCGTGCGCTGCCTTCTCCTCAATCTAAATATGCTCAAGAAGCAAAGAAGCACAAATTGTTGCTCACCATCAGCTAAAACAGAACATTCAATTAGCTCTTGCGCATGGATTAAAAAAAAACAAAAAACGCTATGCTATAAATGGTATAAGGTCCACAGTGGAAAAAAACATTAATTCCCCGAGCTCAATCACTCGAGCTTAAGATTATCAAATATGTCGGTACTAATATGCAAAGCGTATTTCACATAACGGGACATCACTAAAGGATATACTGGCACATCGCAATATGGAATTTACATAAACAAAGCCCAGAATATTGGGATATTATGACCTTTGAGTGAACTGAATATAACAGAAATGTTGATTCAATATATTAAACAGTAAACTTCCAGCATACTATAATTACATTATGATTATTTTTAAGCACATTGCTCAGAATGTTGCTCTAACACAGCTAAATTAAACCAATCAGGACCAGGTCGCGGGAGGTCAGGGATGCCTGATGAACCACACTAGCTTACTGGGTAGATTTAGATGCAACAGCGGTCTAATGTGACCAAATTTATAACGGAAACGGTCAATAATTCAATTCCAATTAAATAAAAACACAGAGCATTTATATTTAATGAGCGTGCTTCCGTGGACTCACTGATTTAGCAGTGACTGGTACCCTGATGCCCTGATACCTTGTGGCAACACACTGTAAACACACATGGGTGGTGTTAAATAACCTCAGCAAAGGCAAAGGGGATCTTCATTCACATTCCGAACACAATACTGCCCGTCTTCCAGTGTTCTCAATACTGGCAATGGCACAATTCCTTTAGTTAGTTAGAAGCTGAGGGAAAATTAACATGCTTTTGTAACATCCCGTTTGCCGTGCAAATGAGGGTGAAACGGTACCAGGCGACGGTTCTGTGTGCCTGAACACGCTACAGCTTCAAACTGGAAGTTGTCCTCGGATATTGGGGAAAGGGAAGTCTGTTTCAAATACAAGGCAGTCCCTTTTCTTCTAGCAAACAAGATAACCACTGAGGTGTGACGAGGCAGGATTTTCTGGCCAAGCCTCCTTACACCGAATTGCTGAATGACGTTATGGAGGCTCTAGACATCCCTGGAGAAATACGGCAGTCAGTCTGCACTTTAATCTGCTTGTCCGTTCTGCGAGCAGCTCATGCACACATGCATACATCCACCCACCCAAAGGTCTACTAAAAAAAAGAATAATAATAATAAAAAAAAAAGAATAATAAAAAAAACCTTTTAATCCAGCAGCTGTCCCTTTTGTTTACTGCCTCATGGTCCCTGAGCCCCTCTGCACCTCTTCCCCCAACCTACGGCGTTCACAGCAATCAATCGATAACATAATGCAAGGACAAAGTGCTTCTGAACGGCCCTGCCACTAGCTTAAGCTTTCAGCCTCTGGGCCAAATGAATTCTGCCAGTAAACAAGGAGAGAGACGAGCCTGTATTTCACAGAAAGATTTCAGAACCCTCCTGTCTTTCCCGTCTTAGTGTCGCATAAAGAATGACTGGGCAGAGTGGTTTTGAACAGACTTTATTTTTCTACGTCCCTGTGCGGATACTGGTTCTCCTAGCCACCATCAACAAGTGAGCTTCACCCGGTTTGTAATTTCTATATTCAATGTGTCTTGAATAAAAAATGTACACTGGCAATAACCAGTGACAAGAGCCTAAGATACATTATTAATCCATGTCAGTGATAAAATCTAGCTGCATAAAATAAAAATAAACTAATTGAGAGACATTACTTTCCTGCAAAAGCCATCAGTATAGTCCTACAATACCATATTAAGCATAGCAATAGAAAGAAAAAGCAAATTCAGACTCTATGATTGTTCCGAATTAGCATAGCTTAACTGGAAAACTGTTATAATGGTAACTTTTACGCCGTATACAAACTCAGATCAGTTTCTATTCTTCCCCAAAACTATAAAGCAGTCTAAAACACCATCAGCAATGAATGGGAGCAAATGAACAAGGATCAGTTTATATTAAATAAATAAACATTAAAATCCGGGAAAAAAAGTACAGATACAACATCCTCCGCTCAGTATCGGGGGTGTGTAGGAAGCATGCCGCTGAGGTGGAAAATTCTCCCTCTTGCCCGTCCTTTGAGGTGATTTCTATGCAGAGCCCAAAGCTAGTTCACATGAAGCAAACAGAGCATTCCCAAAAGCTGCCTCCGACATCTGATGCTGCCTACCCACCAACAACTGCTGCTGCAGCCTCCCGCTCCTCCTCAAGCTCCTCATCCGAAACCAGACGGAGGTGAGCATGTCACCTGCTAATGCTAGCACGCGGGCTGAGCAGCAGCTGAGCCTTCAAGAGCTCAGCCCTCCTCTGCTCCGACTCAAACTTTTCTACTGGGTGATCCCACGCCGCAATGTGCAAGTGTCCGCCCCGTCCGCATCCAGTCAGGAAACTCGCACGCGCGTGCCGAGGACTGCCGGGGACTCTAAATCGTGCTCCGTTCGATTCCCCCGGAGTGACACTGCTCATTTTTCATAAACGCTGCCTCACCTCACATACACACCCCCCCCCCCCACCCCTCCCCAGTAGTCCTCCACTCTTTCTCTTTCCTCAGCCAGACTGACACAGGCAGGAAGAGCTCACTTCCAGGAACGATATTGAGCAGAGCACAGCAGTGTAGAGTAAGTCAGTGCCAGGAAATTCTGGAGCAGGTCAGGAAGGCTCGGACGGGTCGAGAAGGCTGGGAGAGGCTTGGGATACAAAGAGAGAGAGAGAGAGAGAGAGAGAGAGAGAAAGAAAGAGAGAAAGAAAGAAAGAGAAAGAGAGAGAGAGAGAGAGAGAGAGAGAGAGAGAGAGAGAGAGAGAGAGAGAGAGATGGAGAGATATCGGGACGGCAGGGGCAGGTCAGGAAGGCTGAACAGGCAGAGAGGTCTGAAGCAGGTATGAAAGTCTGCCAGGTCAGAAACTGGGGCAATCATGTGTCACAGTTATGCAAGGTTATTCAACAATGAACCCCCCCCCCCCCCCCCCCCCCAGGACATATTACCCATATGCTGTGTATCACTGTAAAGTCACAAAATACCCAACAAGCATTCAGTTGCTCCAACCATTTGTACAGACCATAGGTCATTAGAGACCCAGCATATCAACCAGGCTGATTTCCAAACTGCCATGATGGTCAACTAAAGAAATGATCCTCTCAAGTTTTTTCTTACCACTGCTATGCTGATGACAATCACCCCTTATTTGCCACCTTCTGACACCCAGGTTTCAGCTTGCATCTCAGCATGTCTCGCTGACGTCTCATCTTGGATGGCAGCTCATCACCTTAAACCCCTTAAAGCCCAGCAAGACAAAGCTGCTTGTACAGCACCACGCTGTACCCAATCTGTACCAGGAGCACATCAAGCTTAAGATCCACAGAACACAAGCATCCAGGCTTTTTTCTGTGGAACGAACCTCTAGGTGTCCGAACGGCAGAGTCGCCGACTGAAGATCCATCTCGTCCAAGAGTAGGCAAAGTGTAGTGTATATTGAGCGTAACTTTTGTATTTGGCAGCGTCTAGCTTGAGCTATCTTCTGGATTCCAGTCTACATCTATACCAACTAGCTAAGAATATTGTCTGAGTGAACAGTGAAGCAACTTTGTAAGTTCCTGAATGCTTAAATATGAATAGTTTTATGAAGGAATGAGATAGGATGCTAGCTAACCAAGGAGTTATGTTTACTATGCATGTAATGTACATTATGTGTTTTCTAGCTAATGTATGCTTGTAACTAGAGATGTCTCGATTCAAGCATATTTAAAATGGATCGGGCATCGGCTAATTTAACCCAGTCCAGTTCAGAGTCTTTTAACCACAGTGTCCAGAGCGCCATCTGGTGTCCTCAAGGCGCCATTAACAGACATTACTACCAGCCTTCAGCACTGAGGAGCGTTCTCAGGTCAATAAAAAGAGTTAAGAGTACGCAGTGTGGAGCTGTTTTACAGTGGAACATGAAAACAGACCATAATAACGGAAACTATACAAAACTATTGCTGAAATGCTGTTTTACCAGCGAGAGAACTGCATGCCTTTGTTTTCAAACCAGCTCTGAAAAGCACGTTCAGAACAAAGGGGAGGCTAACGCTAATGCTAATACACACATGCTACAGAAACCCAAATTATAGCACATTCAGACACTGTAACAGTTATTTCACATCAGTGGAAAAATAAATAAATGAAGTCTGGGACAGTTCAAAACTAATGTTTTGTATTTCCATGGCTAAATACGTCCTATACTACTTAACGAAAAAATCAATCAGTCCAGAATGTCTCATTATAGAAACTGCTACTAAAAATAAAGGGATTTTACAGAATTAATACAGTATTAATCAGCAGCTCATCTAATCTAAACTATGTGGCTGTATTATTTACACAAGCACAAAGATCGGATAGGAATTGGCTGATAATCAGCATTAAACTCAGATCAGGGGACAAATGTATGACATACGTATGAGAGTCTGAATAAGTTTTTTTAATGTCCTGTTCCATTTGATTCACTTAAGGTGCTACAACTTCTCAGGCAATCCAGTCAAATAGGTTCCAAAGCATTAAACCGTCACTAAATAAGCCACTGACCGTTCACAGTTCATTCTATTTTGCCTCCCATTTGCCTCCCATTACGTGTTTTCAAGGCTGCATTGAGAGTGAGCTTTTGAAAGTGCTAATCGATGCTCAGTGTTGGAAGTCAGTGCCTTGGCAAAGCTGAGGACAAGCATGGCTCCTCCGATTAAACTCGAGACTCCAGCATCACCATGCTAATGGAGGAACACATTAACTTAATGACTGCGCCGGCATTACAGATAAGTGCTCCAAATACTTCAGCGTGAGTTCCGTGGAACCTCCCGAACGCCCATGCTCTAATGGGCCACTTATAAGCACAGAACGGAGATGGTGAACCGCAGTTACTTCTTCAAAACAGCAAGTGGAAGGGTCCGGTACCACAATGAGATGGAACGTCGAGGCCAAGGAAAGACGGAAATACCATATAGGCGAGAAGTCATTGGAGTACTTTACTTAAAGCTGTAGTGTGGAACAAGACTACAGCAAACCCAACCGAGGAGTGGAGCTTATTAGAATTCAGGTCAGTGTGTAGCAGAAATTACTCCTCCTCCAGGTCCCATTACTTAGTTTGGCTGAACAGAACTAATGCACTTAGTGCCCTGAAGCCCCAGCCACATTATCTCCAAACATATGATTCTGTTTCAGTTATGGAGAGCGAAGTAGAGCAGAAAAAGAAGAAACGAAGAGGACAGAGGCAATCACAACCTAACCAAAATCTCAGAGAAATCGCTCTGTATTTTGTACAAAATCCACTTATTTTTTTTGTTGGTATCAAGATATTTCTTAAATATACAGAAATATGGATGCAAAAGGTCGGTTTAACAGTGCAAGTTTAGAGTACCATTGGGGTCCTGTGATTAAGACACTGGACTGTAATTAATATTCTAATAATGAGAGCTAGCCAGAACATAGAGTAACAGAGTAAAAGTAATTGGCCTAAAGAGTTGATGATACCAGCATGTTAAGTCACTAGGTCGGGCTTTAAAATAAACAGTCTGTGCTATGGCACAGTACAGGCATTTTAACCAAAAATTTGCCAACAGAAGATGAACCGCATGAGACTGGCCGCTAATCACTCCTGAAGGTGTAGTTGAGAACTGCTCTGTAACATGTTCACATAACATGTTCTATCATAAAATGATTATTCGAGATCCCCTAGTTTTAATACTCCACAGCTTTGCTGGCCTGCCTTACCTGGAAAGCTATATGAGGGTGATTGGGAGTGGTACATTATGAGATTGGACATAAAGCCAGATGAACAAGGTAAAATGAATGGTACAGCATCTGTTCATACTCTGCATGCAAGCCAACACAAAGCTACAGCAACACATGACTGTCTACACAATAAATAAATAAATAAATAAATAAATAAATACACCTTTCAGACTAGCACACAAGACAGAATGAACAGAAAGAGACCTAATGCATCCTACTAGCAAGCATGCACTGGGACATCTTCGCCATCTAGTGCTAGAAAAGGATACTACAACAAAGAAACACACGTCACTGCCTCAGAATGATATACTTTCTTCACCCTAGCTTTGGTGGAGCAGATGAGCTTTTATTTTGCATGAGCTCAGAGCCTCCTGGGTTTGAGGCTGACGTCACTTCCACGACACAAAGCATTCAAACGCGGCGACGAACGCAAAACGCACGCACACGTAGACCACAGCATTCCACGGTTACCTGAATCAGCGCTTCACTGCGTGAGTATAGCATGGAGAAGGCAGGAGCTGGAACCTCCTCTCCTCCTATGGGGGACGGGCCGTCAAAAATGCATTCCAGAGACTCTACCTACAGAGGGAGCACGCAGCTGGGGTGATGAACAGCAGAACCACATGGAAAAACAGACAAACGTCATAGGACAGAGGTGTGGGATTGAGGAGCGCGCCGCTTACGCTAAACAAAACTGCAGGACGCGGTAGCTGTTCTGAACGGGCTGAGCTCAGAAGGATGCAAGCCAAGGCTTATGCATCTTCAGCAGAGCAATCAGAACAAAGCTGCTTCAAGCATGCAGTTGACTGAAGCATAAAACGATCAACACGAGTTCACATAAGTACAGCAAAATGAGTAACTGTCTTGACAAACAGCATGAGGACTGTAATGTGCTGAGTACAGGAAAATGCCAGTGATGCCACAATCATGACGAGTGAACCCAGAGTTAAGGGCTCCTGAGAGGTGTAACTGGTAAAGTGTCCTTTCAGATCAAAGTACAAATCCCATCAATATCGTGTCCTCCGCCATTAGCCTAACTGAGCATAACTGGACTTGCTGCCCTCAGGGTGGGAAGCTGGCTTAGTTCCTCAGTCAGGTCCAGCAGTGTGAGTCAATCCTGAGAGTCTGGGAGTACACTGGTGTACACAGAACTGGGCAGCTACATATCTTGAGGACGTGTATGTTCCTTTTCAGCATTCCCACAAAGATTAGGGATGCATGACAGCAGGTGGGAACTGATGACAATTCACAAGTGTGAATTTAGCGGGCCTCCTTTTTAAAGGTGCCAAAGAATGTATTTATTGAAGATTTTAGGTTGGTTATGTATGACTTTTGTTGGGTGATGTGCTTCAACAAGCCTATTTGCTATGCTAATCTGACTCAGAATGAGAACCACTGATTTTTCTTTTATGGTGGGCTAGTGGAAAAAAAAAAAAAAATATATAAAGCTTTTATACATTTTTATTTTACCACCAAGGTGACCAACAGCCACACAGCCTAGCCTTTCCAAGCATAGCTTAAAACTGTGACCTTGCAACTATAAAAAAATAACATACTTCTGTAATTATTCCACTCTACAGGCTTTGACGTATGGATAACTATAGTGGTGCTTACTCTGGTCAGCCTAGCATTAGCTTTTAGCCTATGGTTCAACGTGCCATTAAGGGGTCCTCTGCATCAGAGCTAAATCCGGTCGCCCATTCTCCCTTCTGCAGTCAGACTAGCATTAGCTTTTCCTCTTTTCAGCCTCTCTTCCATATTCTATGGAAGTAACTGTTGCGTAGAACACAGCTCTCTGCGCACGTACAACACAGTGGAAAAATTCCACCACACAAATGGCAGAAAACAAAGCCTCCAGAGCAGAGTTTCTTTTAAAATGGACCTTTCCGGTGATGTCACCACATAGTCTGGTTAGACTGTTCCATTTATGTGACCAACGGGCTACTAAGAAGGAGTTTTCATAGGACTGTCCTCCCGAGGACCTGGCCTACTTATGTAGTACGCTAATATGTGACTTCTATGTACCAAACTCTTATTATTCAACCATTGAATGAAATGCAAGGACAAATACAGTATGCGTAAAACACTTCAAAGAGTGTGGAAGAGAAAGTAGAGGATCATCAAGGGGCCTGATTGGTCAAAAAGGGCTTACGTAATGAAAACTGAGGCAAAAGTGCTGACTCCATCAAGAGCCTACACGAGCACAACTGGCCCAGCTCTCAGTGGGTGACCGTAAATTCCAGCCAGGGCTGTCCATACAAAGTAACTGTGAGCCAATCACGGTATTTGTTAGCTCATGCATATGAGGCTGGGCACTCGATGCTCTCCTTCAAGCGTGTTCACCTGCTCTACAACGCTGGCTACGTGTTGCAAAAGGAAGCACGGTCACATGGCGTTAGACACAGCAGGTGTGTCACAGACTGGCAGTTACTAGAATTGAGGGCTGATAATTGGATGAAAAGGCCTGATTGCCCATCACCCATGAATGTCAGGTGTTACTTCAGCATGTGGATCTGACAGGTGTTTACCTGCCTGAATGAAAATAGAAACATGGGGAGCCGTGTGGTTTCTGAGTGTCGACTGCGCCGCGTGGAGGCCTTTTACAGGTATGCGGGCCAGCCACGGGTCAGTTCAGCTGAGCAACCTGGGAAGCCACAAGATGTCAGCTCCATCTGTCCTGTTCACTCCAGCCAAACACTTACAGAGAGCGAACGTAAAAGCCCAGTCGGGGGGAACGTGGCTCTAAACCAACACGCTTATAAATTCTATTCGAAATCACGTCTAATTAAAGTCCTCTCCCTCATTAGATTGCGTGACAGTGTTGCGACAAACCACAGTCGAATGCTGGTGTGTGCTGCGGAGCTGTGGAAAGATCAAACTAGCCTCTGAATGGGTCCATCTCTGGCATCCGGCCTGTGGGCAGAGCGGCCTTTAAATAGAAGCTCGTCTTCGGGGAGGGGGTCGTGGTGCATCGTGTGTGTGTGTGTGTGTGTGTATATAGTAGAGCAGAATGTGCGCAGTCATGCCATCTTCATTCAGGCCTCAGCTTAACAGAGCATGCAGCAGTGCACGAGCAGAACTGATAATCTCACTTAAATCTGTTTAATGCGATGCATTAAATCAGAGAGCAATGGACTGAGCAGTGATGGGCTTCAACACACAGACAGAGTGACTGCAACGTCTCCGACATGGTGTCTTCACATGGAAACACACTTAACTTCCCTGCACATGAAATACAGTATGAGATGACTATGACCGGTTTAAACATGCATCATTTGGTAGGTGGCATTTCAGGCTCCTTCAGTTATTACCAACATGAGCCACAAGGTGGGGTAAGACCTCTACGATCTCTGCTTAAGGAAGAAGTGACTGACCCATCATCACCTCATCAGCCTGATCTGACAACAAATCGCTGTGAATCACTGTCTCGATCACTCGAACAGCCATTGCCTTGATATGACCTGTGGTGTTCCGAGTGAGAGATAGGGAAACGATATGATCACTGTAAATGTAATTCCTACTTCACTCTCATTTACTCATGTCCAGGAAAGGGAGAAATGAAAGGAGGAATGGGAAAGAGAGAGAGCGCAAGAGATGGAGAGGCGGTCATCGGCTGGGCTAGCAGCCAGGGAGCACCATCAGTCGCACTGTGATGACAGAGCATTTGTGTGTGAGTGTGTGAAGGGGTGAGGGGGCGAGGTGGGGGGGGGGACAAAAAGCACCAACTCCCACTCTGGCTGATGTGAGGTGACAGGCAGAGCTTGTCAGGCGCTGCTTTATGGGAGAGAAGGGAGCTGCACTGATCAGGCTGTGTGGAGCCTTCACAGCTCAGCCCAGCCCATGTCAGATGCCCCTCCCGCAGAGACACATGGATCATCTGATGTATACACTACGCCGAGCTGTTCACAACTTTTTAACTACTATATTAATGCCGTTTAATCTTTGTTATATTCTTGAAAATATTGCGAGCTGGAGCCCACTCAGAACTCCGATCAGTCAGAATCAATGAATTTTTTTTTTTTTTTGCATATATGAATGAAGTGGTGGCACTTCATGAGTCTGATCCATGTATTCACTGGATATGAGTAATATATAATGTTTTAAAATTAAGGCGATTGCTGAACCACTTTCGAAGCTTAGCAAAGAAGCTGAATACACAGTAGGTGATGTGTTTACATTACTAACTCTGATTGGTTCTTTAACCTATCTGTCTTCAGATGGGCCAAATTCATGTCAATACAGCAGAAAAACAACAAACAAATAAACAAACAAACAAAACACTACTAAAATATAGTTTGAAAGATCTCTCCACAGTAAGGACATTTTTTTATTTATAGTAAATTTATTACAACTATAGATAATAGTTCAGGAAGTGACTTTATGTAGTGTAATAATCTTGAAACAGACAATAAAGTAAGAGATTTAGTCATTTAGATGTTTAAAACAATCAGTTTCCGCTTGTTTCACTTTTTTGCAGCGAATCTAGAAGTTTTAATAGAATGAACTGGAGAACTCCCTGCACTTACCAGCAAGTTAAACACAGGTTAACATGCTTTTACTATCAGCATTCTCTTATAGATTTAGAGTGACTCACAGTGGGCAGCCCTGATGTGCCTATGTCAGACAGAAATCTGGAGAGAACAGCCTTCATACTGCCACACTTCAGCTTCAACAAATAAATCCCAAGGAGACACTACAGTAAGCATTCAGAAGAGGGAATTAGTTGTCCAACTATAACAGACCCTCTAGTTTCCACAGGACTGGACAAAAACTAGGTCTGTGTGTTTACATGTTGCACTGAGAAGGATTCTGTCACACACCATTTCTGCATGTTCACCGAGTACGCATGCTTGAAATGAGACACGGAATAGCCAGCATGCAGACAGGAAATGGGAAGGAAGTGGGGAAAGACAAGAGAGGAGGTGGAAGCGGTACCTTCATGGGGGAGATATGTGAATGGGAGACGAAGCCGTGTACATTCTCGATCTGGGAGATGTTCTTCTCCGACACCTGCACCAGCTCAGGGGGCTGTAGGTCTGCAGGCAGGCGGGGGGAGCTGTGCTCCGGAGGCGACGTGGTGTCCTCATCCTGATATCTGTATTTCTGGAAGAGTAGATAGGAACTGGTTACAAAGCAGAACGTCATAAACAGTGATGGATATTTAGGGCAAATACCAGTTACCATTCTAATACACTGATACAGTAAATCCACATACCTTTATGGACAATTACGGAACTGGGTATTTGAATAAAGTGTAGAAATAATTCAATAAATAATCATTTAACTAAACAATAAGATTAATAAGCTAACCAGGCTTGAACAGAAATCAGGAGAAATGCCCAATATCAAAGTTCTGCTAAAGTACTGTGAAAAGGTCAGAGACCACCCCTCATATTTATTAGTGTCAGTTTTTTTTTTTTTTTTTTGTTTAACAGAACTTTTTAACTAAAAAATAATTACAGCCTCAACAACTGCTATTATTGCTAAGACTCAACAAGTATATTATCTAATATTTCAGTATTTTGTGTTGGAGCTTTTTAGTGAATATGAAAGATGATTATATCCACACCACCAAGTTAAAGCTGAGGTCTGGATTCTGAGCAAACATCTTGATTTGATCTTTTTTGTCTGCTGCCTTGTGCTCTTTGACCAGCTCCACATCTTTCTCACAGCCGACAGATGGAGAGCAACACCTGTGGTGAGAGTGGAGCTCAATTTTCTCCAGGAATTCCATTTTCCTTTATCCTTTTTTTTTTCCCTGACTTTTACCCATTTTCTACACAATTTGGATCACCAATCACCCAACCCACATATATTCTCCCCTTACCACATGCAATGGGCCCAGACATGTGCCCAGTCAGCCACCGCCTCTTTACTTCCACCCACCCTAGAAAGAGCATGGCCATTTCCGCTGGACCATCCTGGGCCCCTTTCTCTTCATCATTTAATCATATTTTGAACAGAAAAATCTTCTGAAAAATGAATAACTTGTTCTTAATGTCCATTTTGATTGGAAATTAAATAAGTGTTGGGTGATTTTGGACTTTTGCACAGAAGGTTCTTCATTTATCCTTTATCTAAGTTTTTTGGCGTTTGTTTAATTCCATTGTACACGATTGTAAAGCGCCCTTGAATATTATAATGTGTTAGTGTTATTATTGTTATTAATGGAAAAAAGACCAGTACTCCAATGTAGAGCTGAAAGCTACAAAAAAAAAAATTCCTAATCTCCATCCCACTGAAAAGAGAAGTGTAAAGATCAAAGTCTCGCGGTGCAAGCTCTGCAAAACACACACACTGATGAATGTCATCAGATCAAACAGAACATTTTCTTCCGTGCTGGGCCTGCAGCCTGACCTGATTTGCTTTGTTTGCAGGGAGCCCAGGTGTATACACAGCACGCCGCTAAACGCTGTACATTACACAAGCTGCACTCTGACGAGACCAAGGGAAGACTGGCCCATAGGATGCCGGCAACAAAGCGCAACATCAAGGAGCAAACGCACAAGGCAGGATTGCTGATGACTTTTACTCAATTCATTCACAAACAGAACGTTTGTCAGATAATGTAAAAGTGATTGCTTACCACAAATGCAGTTAGTTAGTCACTCACTCACATCACAACACAGTTGCCATGTGTTACTTGGGAATTGGCCTAGAGCTATGAGGCTATACAGTAGCACAAATCACTATTTGGAAATACTTCACATCTCTTGCACTGCTTAAGACAAGTGTGGTATGATTTAGGTGTGTGGTTAGCCTGGTGGCTATAGGCCACCATCACTCACTATATCAGCCTCAAACCTCCTGGTGCCAAACTAAAGAAGCCAAAAAATGGCTGATTTCGCTCATCGATTACATTTGGGCTAAGGGGACAGCTGTGTTAAAGTCTTGTTAGGCCAAACCGCTTTGCCCAATTCAGAAATCAAGCCTGTTTAATATGAGAAGAGGTAAAGGACATTCTTAATGGACTGTATTGGGAAATATCAGTCAAACCCAAACTATGTTTTCAATTTCAGTTTTTTTTTTAAAGCGATTATCAATCGAAGTCAATACCAGCACACACAAACTGGACAAACTTTTGGATATAGCCATTAGGCTTATGCCCCCTGTGAGACTACACTGGAGTATACAGCATTTGAGGTACAGCATTTGAGAACAAGCAAAGCGCACCCAACAGAAGAGGTAAGGAACATTTCTGGACTTTATTTCTACACATTACAAATAAAGATCAACAAAATATAGGTTGGTGTGAATGGCTATGTACATCTGCTCAGGGACAAAATATCAAGAATACGAAATACCACACATGTTAAAGTAGCCCTGCCAGCCACAGAAACTTCCTCCCAAGGCCTACTTTCACACAGCGACATGGCAGCGTCTGGATGGTATAAATCAGAGTAGTGGAGTGCAGGGCAAAGCCTGGCCTTCCCACAGGAGGCAGCTAAAAAGCTAGTGGGAAAGAAGAAACTCCCTGATGGATGACCATGGTACACTGCTGAGGTGGGAAACACTGCATTAATGAGCCAAGCCCCCCACATTCTCTTTACTGCACAGTCATCACGGTGACCCCAATCTGCCATGCATGCGTCTGAAATATTACACCCATTCAGCCCCCAGGAGAACACCCAAGAACACACAAATTATTCAGCACCATCTTTAGTCCTCATATGCTACCCCTTAAAGGTTTAGAATCAATGGTGTCTTTAGTATTGTTGTAGATGTAAAATTATACTAGTATTATACCTGTGATCCACAACTTCATAAGCTTCAAATAACTGTGCTCACTGAGAAGATAAACTCTGCATGCCTGATTGCAATGTTATAAAATTACATTCAAGGAAATCCTTGGGGGAAAAAAAGACCCCCAAAGATTAAATAAATAAAAAAATTTAAAAAAGTAAAAGGGTTTATTAATTGCTCCCAAATTCAAATTCTGAATAAACTTCTGGAAACAAAAAAAACTACTGTTGTCTGTTTGTATTATGTACATTTGCACTGTATGCACTACTACTGACAACAACAACAACAATAATAATAATAATAATAATAATAATAATAATAAATTAGTCAAATAAAAGAACAGAAACACAGTTCAGTTAAATTTGCTTTTGTAATATGGTACGCTTTTATTTGACCAAAAATGTTCAACTAATATTGTAATAAAAAAACAATAACACTGTGGAGTATGGGGGTGGATTAACCATGCTTTGGGATTGTGTTGCAGCCAGTGGAGGAGTTGAATTAACTACCAGCCACTTCCTAGAAGCATACATCCCACAGTCTGTATAACAAAATAAATAAATAAATAAAAGCTGAAGATAAAAAAAGAGGGTAGCGTCTACGGTACGAAAATGATCCCTAACACACCTCTAAATCCACAAGTTTAGCCACGCCTTCTTAGTCCCCCGACCGAAACATCATTAAGAATGTAGTAGTGTTAAGTGTTGAGAATCTCACTCAACTAGAAGCTTTTTTTACAGGGAAGAATGGGTGAAAACCCCCAAACAAGAACTTAACATGGTTCAAGCCATGTCAATTACTTTGACTATTTTCTGGTAATATATATTTTTATATTTCTATTAGTATTTTCCCTACTGTGTGTGTTCATGTACGGCCCCCTTAAAAACATACTACCGCGTATGTAGTTACTTGACGCCTCCCCAACCAGCCTGGGACATGGAAGCAACATGGAGAACTCCAACACGGAGCCAACTGAGCAACTTCACCAGCTTATACAATTGTTCATTAACCATAATCGAGGTAAAATGTTAAATTAACCGAGATATTGATTTGAGGGCGTATCACTCAGCACTACTGCAGTATGCCTAGACTTTTACTTTAGGTCCTGTTCCCATTGTTATTTTGAAAAACTGGGAAAGCTAAAGCTAAAGCTTTTGGATCAGGGGTGCACAAACCTCAACACCACTGTTCATTGTAACAATGGTGGCTTCTGCAGGCACGCTACCGGTCTGCAGTAGCGAATGTGTTCAATCAGTACAACTCAACAGCTGCCTTTTACAGCGGATTTAACTATTGAACTGTACACTAAATGTCATACTAATGTAGCATATCATATCCCAGCAAGTTCAGTTATGTCTGTGTGTTGGAATCATAGCGTCCTTTGGACCTTTTGTTTCAGGCAGTGAATTCGTTTTTCCCATCGCTCTGGCCTGTTGCCGCTTAACTCTGTTAACCATAACCAGACACAGGCCTAACAGTCTTCCCAGCACTACATTAAGAAGGCAGGCTCACATTTGCTGCAAAGATATGCCCTCAATACGTGCAATAAGTCCATAGAAACCTTTTCCCTCCCAATTGAAAAAGGCGATGGGTGCCCTCTGGAGCACCACTGGCTAAACAAAGTGGGTCACCACATACAAGTCAAATTTAGAGCTCCAAGTCCAAATCAGAATAGGTCTGTTCAGCAGCAGGTCTGACAGCATGGAGCAGCTCCAGAGGCCCAGACTGAGTGGATTAATTTCACTGCCATGCTGCAGCATCTCAGGGCACCACTCCCAACTTCCTCCCTCTACCTGCTGGGAAGCCTGCCTGCAGTTAGCCAGCACACTCCACCTAATCTGCCAAAGCCTTAAAGCAGTCAAATTTGAAACTAGTCCATTTACAAGGGCTTTTAAACTCAAACCACAAATTGATTTATTTTTTTATTATTATTTTTTAATTGGATCAGCAAATAAACGGGACACATTTTCAGACATTGTCAAACAAATCACTATCAATGTTTGGTTCCTGGACTGCAGCCCAAAGCCACAGTCACACAGACATCTGCGGTTTGCGTCGCCTTGCAATATTGACATCACTCCGGCTAGACAGAAACCCTGGTCACCAAAAACAAAAACTCCACCATCTGCTGCAGTTTCCACTCTAAAGTTAGCCAACATCCCAATGTACAACAAAGAAGTGGCGCATACAAAGTGTTTCTATCTGACGAGGTGACCAGGGGCTGATCAGTGTGTTAAGCTCAACACAGTTGAGGGGTTTACCTAGCAATTAGTAAACGGGATAATCTGCCAACCCTGAACAGTAAAAATCATAGAAGGATGAATACAGTCTTCTGTGTAGTCTTTCTTTTATGATTCTCTCGATCACAGGTGATGTGGACCATCCACTGCACAGCATCATTATGCACAGGAAGAGTAAGTTCAGTGGCAGGTTACGGCTTCAGAGCTGCTCAATGGACAGGCTGAGGAGATCTTTTGTCCCTCTAGCTATTAGGCTCTTCAATTCTTCAGTATGGCATCAATGGAGTGCAATAATTATGGTCAATAGCTGACTATAAGAATTAAGCTGCACTGGATGGAAATGTTCACTAAGCCAATTTCTTTCTTTATTCGTCCAACTGGATGTATATTGCCTACTAAGTCACTTATGCACACCACGGACATGCACCGTTTTTCACACATTTCGTGTAGGAGTACTTAGTATCTTCTTAATTTGATTATTAATGTATTGTTTTAGTATGTTTATCTGCATCTGTATCAGTGTCCTGTCTGTCCTGGTCCTCTAGTGTACTACTGTGTTATGCTGCTGGATGCTACATTTCCTTTAGGATCAATACAGTATCTATCTAGCTAGTCTGATCTATCATTTTTATTATATATATATATATATATATATATATATATATATATATATATATATATAAAAGAAATGATTGTACACAATTCTAACATCACAGCCTCCTACATTTAGGGCCTTTTAAGCTGGGCCTCTGCATCAAACATCAGCACAGCCGGAGCAGCAGCAGTGCAACTGGTCAACCAAAGCTCACCAAAGTTTAACTCTAGCAAAATTTCACAGGCTAAATGTATTTACTCTGGAAGACGCTGATGTGAAATTGCTCATTGGGACAAACCCCACTGAAACGAATGGAATTTCACTCTAAATTACACTCACACTAGTGAGTGTGACCAGGCCTGAAGGCATTTGTTGTGAATACTTGCCTGGTCTGCAACTTTTCACATGGCCTGTCATGTTAACAACACAGCTGCTCTAAATCAGAACACCAGCCGAAGTCATGTGCGTACAGCAGGACCAGGATTGAGAGCCACTGCCATCAAGCATTCAAGGTGTGCATTGGTATCTAGAACGGATGGAATTCCATTGCGGTTCTGAAACAGTGTACCGGTAGTGTGAGATTGTTCTATGCACATTTGGGACATGCCTGCATGCATAGGTCTTTCCAATTAAACTGATTTTTTTAAGCAATATGGGCTCTAATGATAACCACAATAAAATGGATAAAAATATGATCATACTTGCAGCACCAAGGGTGGGAAATTTTGTTAGAAGCTTCCCAATGCTTGGCTTGAACACTGCAGAAATTATTAAATTACTGTGTCTCAGGTTTTACACAACTCTGGGATTGCATTTACAGCATGTTCACAGTTTTAAGCTGTGTGTATGTTTGCTCCGTTTTTCCACTGTCCCCACAGGAGAACAGTCAAAACCCACCCGCATCAAGATAACTGTTTAAGAGCTTCCAATTCAGCTGGATTAAAAACAATATTTCGGCAGCCATATTTTGTTTTAGAAAACTGACCCTGAAAAATAAATACATTTAAAGTGATTTTTTTTAAAGCAAAAATATGCGAGAATCTGTATTTCTTCCTCCTTGGCTCCCTCTACAGGTGGTGAGTGCAATATACAGCAGTAAAAAACAAACAAATAAAAAAATGTGCTTTGAGCTAACTGGTAAACAAATTTTACAAGCTGAAATAGAGAAGAAAAATAAGCCAACAAGGGAGAGTAATATTACCAGATTTAACTAGATGTTACACAGATTGTGCAACGTTATGCAGTTCTCGCAAAGCATTGTCCTACCCGCACATAGAGAAGTAGCAGTACACAGAGTCCGCAGAGTGGCAACGATACCGGCGCTATTCTCCCTATTACAGGTGACTGACGCGTCAATGTGATTATAAAGCGGTTATTTAAAGGTTAAAATGCTACATACTGTCGCTTTTGAACTAATCATAGATAAACAATTAATCATAGATCAATGCTGTTAGAATTCAACCACAGCAAAACTAAGCACCCAGGCATGCTGACTCCTTCTACAGACATTAGTGAAAGAATGGGTCGCTCACAGGAGCTCAGTGAATTCCTGTGTAGTACCGTGACAGGATGCCACCTGTGCAACAAGTCCAGTTGTGAAAGTTCCTCCTACTAAATATTCCACAGTCAACTGTCAGTGGTATTATAACAAAGTGGAAGCAACTGGGAGTGACAGCAACTCTGCCACAAAGTGGTAGGCCTCGTAAAATGACAGAGGGGGGTCAGCGGATGCTGAGGCGCATTGTGCGAAGAGGTCGCCAACTTTCTGCAGATCGCCAAACTTCACGTGGCCTTCAGATTAGCTCAAGAACAGTGCATAGAGTGCATTCCCAGCTTCAGGGGACACCACTCAAACACAACATTTCTTAGATACACTGATCAGCCATGACATTAACACCACTGAGCCATACTGACACGGGTCAAGTTGTGACTGGGTCATCTCCAAAACATCAGGCAGGTATTGTGGGGTGTTTCCAGAACCTGGTCAGTTGCTACCAAAAGTAGATCAAGAAAGGAACCACTTGTGAACCGTGAGTCATGATAACTTAAAGGATCTGCTGCTAATGTCTTGAGGTCAGATACTGCAGGACGCCCTCAGTGGTCTTGTAGAGTTTATGCCTCGAATGCTCAGATCTGTTGTGGCGACGCAAGCAAGATCTACTCAACATGAGGCAGGTAGTGCTAATGTTATGACTGATCTGTGTATTGTAAGCCATGGCAATCTTACTATTACAGAGTCAAATAAGGATTAGCAAAATGATGTATTTGGTCAGTCCGGCTTTGGAACAGGCTCTCACCTCCCTTGAAAGGGAGAGCACGCCAGTGCCAGAGCCAATAACTGGGAAAGGTGGACTGAAAGGCATAAATCATCTGCTGCAACAAGTCAGCTGACAGCCAGACAGAGGGCGCGCAGAGGTTTCGACAGCGACCATCGGTCTACTCAATAGATGCTGTTGACCGCCAACGCCACCTCTGTGATTTTGCCATATATTTGAGCTTGTCAGATCACCCTTCACAGTGTCGCCACCGCAGCTCTGTGGGAAGCGAAGTGAAAGAAGCAGTATAGGGACAGAGATGCTATTACACTGCTGAGTGCTCCAGTGCCCCAGCTCTAGCCCCCTCAGCTGCTCCCTCTGAGGGACCAGCTTGCTGGGATAATGAGCTGCAGTGTGGGTCAATACTCCCACTTTGAGTCTCTCCATCCAACTTCAGTACAACCCAGCATCAGCGCTGGCTTTGGAACACACAGGCTTTTGGCTTCTGAAGTTAGTACTGATCTCTAAAGGAACCCTATTAAGACTAACGTTACACCAGTGTCAGCTTGCTACAGAAGGAGAGGAGTGGACAGTGAGGAGCAGACTTTACCTTTGGAACAGACGTGCACAGTCAAAAGTTTGGAGATGACCCATCATATAAGGGTGTGCTGTTAATTGACCATTTTCCATATTTTAGAAGAACAGAGACATGGACGCCATGATAAGACCCCCATTATTCTAGAACTGGTACTTTTTCATGTCTGCTGCTGCTGTCGTGTGCATGTTTTTCTTGTTTTGGCAGTGTGCAGTGCTGTGATTGACTCATTGTAAAAGAGCCTGGGAAAGCTGACACTGAGACACTGAGAGAGATGCTTAGGGCTCCTCCCCCCTTGATGACCTGAAGGAACATCCTGCTCAGATCGACCCGGCACTTTCCACTTTTGCTCTGTTAGCCTGCCAGCTCTGTTACTTTTTAGCAAACTCCTAAATCTTTGGGGAGAAGTCAGGAGCGAGTGCCTTTCTTTCTTTGTTGTTAGTCAGGAGTTCGGGCAGTTTTGTGTCTTTCAGGTATAGTTTGTCATGTTCTTATTTTGGCATATGCTCACCCCTGAAGTTATGTTTCCTCCATTGACTGACAATCAACTCAAACTGGTTCATACAACTGAACGGTGTCCGGTGTTTGGTCTGGCAGCGGGTCTGAGAAAAGAGCCTACTCTCATTTTCTGTTATGGCCCGACCCTCGACGGGGTCAAAACGTAGTGTCAGAAAAATCCTTTGTTTTTGCCAAATTTTAGACCTTCTTAAATCCCACTCCCATTCATACATTAATGATAGAGGATAGATATTTCATATAATCATACTTCAGGAAGGCACATTTCAAAGTTAGGATGAGTTGATTTAACAATGTTTGAGAAATAAATTCCACACCAGAAACACATTTACCATTTGAATGTTTGGAATTACTGTTTTTGCTAACATAACACCAATGAATTAACTGGTAGACATATGAAAAACAGAGATCATATTATAGTATGCTTATATCAGCACACCTGAGCAGAAAAAAAGTTATGTGGGGGTACCTAGGGAAGCACCGATCCAGCTTTTTCAGTTTCGATACAATACATAAACTTTGCATATTGGCTGATACCCGATACCATTTCTGAATTAATAAACCGTATACCTCTCACCATGTGAAACTTCAGGCATCAGAATTATCTTAATCATTACTTTATATAACAAATTACACAGATATAAATGTACTAAATTGCCATGTCATTTATTTATTTGCACATTTAGTGCAGTTTCACACCAACAAATTAAAGTGAAAGGATCGGTTCCATGGATCGGCCTAACTATCCAATACCCAATCCAGCTAATTTTGTTAATATTGGGACCGATACTTGATCCTAATATCGGATCGGTGCATCCCTAGTGATACCGTGATTTTTTTAAATCAATAATTAATAAGTAGCGTTGACCAGAGGAGGATGGGTCCCCCATTGGGAGTCTTAATTCCTTTGGCTTGCTCTCCGGGGGGCTTTCTGTTTTGTTTTGTTGATCTCTTGTCCTTTTACTGGATTCCAGTAGACAAGGCCAGTTGTAGAAAGCGCTGTACAAATAAACGTAATTTAATTTGATAACTTCATAGGTTTCAATCAGTTCAGACAGTCCAATATTTTTTGTGTCCAGAATGTAGAATGGTGTTTAGTACACAGATGAAAAACAGAACTCAATAACTTACATACTTACTATTTATACACTATATATACAACTCTAAAAAATGTAAAAAATAAATTCATTATTTAGCAACTTGAGGTAAATATATTTGCCTATAATGTTCTAAAAGCTATGTGACAGACGGGTTTGTCCAAACTTTTTACTATTACCGTAGCTCCCAGATGATGCCCGTCTGTGTGCTCCAAAAGCAGACAGGCCTTCTCCAAACAATAATGCACCAACCCGTACACTCAGGAAAGCACACTGCTTACTAAGATGACGGCTGGCAGGCATGTTACTGTATAGACACTCGATCCCAGCAAAAGCCCTGTCCACCCTCAAGTCTGTCTGAAGTCTGCTGGGTTTGCAGCCTCGCCACGCTCAGGTGCTATAAAGCTGTCAGGTCTTGTCCGTTTATCCGGCAGGAAGCATACAAAGAGCCCGCCCTAGTCTATTAGATACGCTTCACCTTGAGAGGCTTGAGGAGGACTCTCTAGACTGCCACTGCTTTGCCACACTGATGCCAAATGCGACACACACACACACACACACACACACACACACACACACACACACACACACACACACACACACACACACACACACACACTATCCACTTAGAGTGGAACTTGTTCAAAGTGCTGCACAGTTTGCATGATAAATAAATCATCAGCCTAGTTAAGGAAGCAAATTCATAGAGTCAGACAAGCTCACCTCACTCAAATGCAGTTTGGGCACTGAGACAATGAGTCAGAATAATGAATTGAATGAGGAAATGAACCCGGAGACTGAGCGCTTACTGAATGTTACAAAAATAGGGAATGCTTATATGAAAATCAATAAATAATATGGGGGCTAGTGTTACAAAAGTATACTTTGGTAGCAGCCACAAAGGTAAGGTTTAGAAATCCAAATGTCTGACCAGCTAATGTGCTAATTTTGGGTACTTAGTGTGCTTTTAGATATTTCAAAATAATATTTGAAGAAGCATTTAATTAATTTTACACACAATAAATGAAATTCTCTAACGATAATACAAATAGATGTAGGTTCAATTTCTATATTTTATATATTTATGTATTGGCATTGGCAGGCATGGACATGAAAAACACTGTGGCTACGGCCCAACTGCATCCTACGCTCTAATACTGTAGGTGAAATAATATATACACTAATCACTAATTAATTAGTGATTACCTACACTAATTAACAGTGAAAATTTGACAGGTACAGAAAATATTAACATACCAGTCCGTCTTGTACTAACAGGAAGTGATGAAGCGTTGCTTTGCCAACATGTGTCAATGCAATTTTTCTGAACACTGTTGCCACTGCACTTGTATCGTTATTCAGTGTCCATCGTAACCACACTCAAAAACTGAATGAGTGCATTGTGGATATTTCAGCATACTCAACTTTCACACTTGTATCTAGAAAACATTCGACATACTCAACTATATCTAGCTAGCATCCTGGATACTGACGCCGGTTTAGAATTTCCAAATCTGTGCATGCCTAGTAACTAATCATTATTAGGGGTGTAACAGGACAAGCATCCCCCCAAAACAGCCATGGTACAGCTGTTACAATTCGGTGTGCAGCCATATGAAGAATATGAGGCCTGAATGATTGTGCAAAGACTGATGAATGTAATAAATACATTTCACAAGCTTGAGTTTCACAAAGAAGCCTTAAGCTGTTAGCAAGTTAGTAACATGCCATGCTAAGCTTAGCTCAAGCTCACTGCCGTCTGACTATGGTGACTGCCAATGACATGCAGGAGATAGAACGCCTGCTTTCTCCTTTCAATTTGGCTGTGTGGAAAAATGTCAGGTTTCTAGTAATGGAGAGAGAGAGAGAGAGAGAGAGAGAGAGAGAGAGAGAGAGAGAGAGAGAGAGTGATGGATCGGACAAGGAGGGAGAGTCTGCATTGTTGAGTCCATCCATCAATCTTCTCAGCTGCTTTATGTCGGTCAGGGTTACGGTAGGTAAGCCTCAGCTTCCTGGGATCATTGGGCGCAAGGTAGAAATAGCCTCTGGACAGTGTGCCAGTCCATCACAAGGTACCACACACACCCACACCCACACACACACACACACACACACACACACACACACACATTCCTAGGGACAAATTATCATAGCCAATTCACAGTGTGTTTTTTTAGAGGCAGGAGAAAGCCAGATACCGGGACGAAACCCATGAGTACAATCGAATACTCCAACAGTGCGCACTGGACAAAGATTAGAGCAAGGATCGAACCCACAACCCTAGGTCCCGGGTGATATAAAGTCAAATGGAAAGCATAAGTACCATCCAGTTGACATAAGTACAATCCAGCTGTTGCCAACTGTATTACTGATGTTATCAATATGATTTAATATTTAATAAAGTTCTGATTAAGCAGACAGTCCAAGCAGAGTGTGCACTGAATGTAGAGTGAACCAGTAATTATTGGGGAAGCTATTTGTTAGGAAGGAAATATGTATATTAAAAAATAATAAATAAATAAATAAATAAATAAATAAAAATAATAATAATAATAAAAAACCAAAGCTTTTGCATCTTAGAAACCATACACACAGAAAGTGGTGTCCTCTGTACCTTTACCGAAGTGCAGTGAGCATTCTAAACCATAACCCAGATGAAGTGACAGCACGTGTACTGGAAGCATCTGACTGTGGCCCTTTTACGGCTGTGTTCAACAGAATCCAGAGTAAGCAAAACCAGGCGTGGGATCATTAAATCCACTCCGCAGTTTGTCTCAGCCCAGAAAAGAAAAACCTGAGGCTGACATAGACAGACAGAGCGCTGCCTGTTTGCAGAATTAAAATTGTTTCTGCCTCTCGTTCCTCTAAGAAACTGGGGTTAGCCTCCTCCCTCCTGTCCCTGTTGCAAAGCCCAAAATTAGACTCCCAGAGTGCAAACTGCTAATCCCACTTAACGGAGAGGAAACAGGCAATTTGGCCCTTCTGTGCTTGAGTACAAAGTGGAACAGAGACGGTACACCCAGTTCTGATTTTTCTAAAGAAAATAAGCAGTATTTATTGGTATTGTCTGCATAGCTGCGATAGAGAGAGGCAGAGTTACTCACGCAGAGTTGGGAGGAAGAGTCGGGGGGAGGGGGTATTTGGTCTTCTGTTGATTAAAGTTGTGAATAGCATTAACGTTTACATTTATGACATGTGGCTGATGCTCTTATCCAGAGTGACTTGCACTGTGAATCATAATACCCGACACAGTAAATAAGTTCCCTCATGCGCAAAGATGTCTAACACCACTCCGAGTCAATGCAGCCTAAACACAGAGCACACGCATCATGGCAGTCTAGCGTTACGTTTATCGGCAGAAACAGGACTATAAACAATTTTAAAACCGTATTATATAACAGTTTTATAACAATATTTACACTATTATAAATACTGTAGTCTTGCAAAATGTACAATATAATCCACTGAACATCCCAATAAACAGCAACTCTGGATTTCAGATTATTTATTTATTTATTTCCCCCCAACTATAAGCTATTAGCCAAATGGTGTCATAAAACAGAACAGCTAGCTAACAATCAGCTACATCAAAACATGCAAGTGACAATAAGGTCTGATAACAGATCGTTATGCTAACTTAACCTTTAACCCATTAACACTCCAAGTTTTATTACACACTAAGGTGTATTATTCAGTAACTACAGGGACTTCTGCACAAACTGGTGGGGCTATTCTCTGGCAATAGAGGTTCAATATATACTGACATTTTAAGTGGTTAAGTTGTCCAAAAAAAAAAAAAAAAAAAAAAAAAAGGAAATAAAAAGTCTTTGAGTCGGCTCTGTGTTTTGTTTAGCTCTATTACAAGTTTGGGTGGCAGTGAAAATCTTAATGGTTAAAATTATTGTTCCTCAACCAGTAGAGTATGACGACAGTCAAAATCAGAATCCTTCAAAAAAAAAAAAAAAAGGATTTTTTTAAAGGAGGAAACCTAGAAAGCAAACCTTTACTGTCTTTTTTTAACAAAAGAGCTTGATTTCATGTGCAAAATGTTTATTCATATTCATGTGCATATTGTTTACTTTTTTCAGTTTACTTTTCAGATATGACAACCAAGCTGCATATATATATATACATATAACCCCCCCCCCCTCAAAATTCATTGTTTTTGTACTGTCATGTAAAACAGACAGTACAAAGAAATGTATATATATTTGACCATTATGCCTTCAGTTCACCTTTACACTGAAGTTAACCGGAGTGTTTCAGCATGCTTTCTGTTTGACTTGGATTTGAAATGGATCAAGAGACATGAGCATCCCCTGTGGTTGTGGAACGTCAACTTAGTTTCCTGGGTTTACCACTGGCACAGAGACCGTAGACTGACCTACGTCAAGTGACAAGACTCACAATCTGCAGCTGATCATTTGTTTGCTTCAGCTCCTTTTAGATCCTGATGCTGTGTTTCATGTGAATTGCAGTATCAGACGTGCCCGACATTTTTTACAGTTCCACCAACTTCCTAAAGTCAATTTAATGCAAACCCCCCCCCCCCCCCCCCCAAAACTCAATTTCATCTAAACTACCTGTGCTTATATCTAATAAAGCAAACAAATGCTTACATTAGTTCAGATATCCATACAGAACCACTACGTCCATCCTTACTAACAAGCCTTTTTACTGGCCACAGTACTGCAAACGCAGACTGCAGAGAGAGAGAGAGAGAGAGAGAGAGAGAGAGAGAGAGAGAGAGAGAGAGAGAGAGAGAGAGAGAGAGAGAGAGAGAGAGAGAGAAAGAGGGGGGGGGAGAGAGGGAGAGAGTGAGTGAGAGTGTTGTGTATTGCGGCCCATTGCTGAACAAAGCATCCCCCCCTTTTGTGCGTGCCTTTGTTACATCATCGGCTCGGGGCAAGTGTAACGTAATCTCCTCACACACTTCCACGGGATTCCCCCTGGACGGCAGCAGCGATTGAGACGCTCCACTGACTACAGGCTAAGAGGCGGAGGTTGATCAATTCTAAAATTAAAGAAAACAATCTAAACTGTGCATGGTGTCCATAGAACCAAGGCCATTAGAAACGGATATACAGAAATTGACTTACTGTTTGTTTTGATGCCGGTAAGGAAGAAAAAGGAAAAATTATAGAAAGGCAATTAGAACAAATTGATATGATAAAAATGCCCCCCCCCCACACACCTTTTTCATTTTTGACAAAATACAGATTCTTGTTGTAAACGTGGTCAGTTTTAATAGTGTTATTTATTTTATATATATATATATATATATATATATATATATATATATATATATATATATATATATATATAAACACTAATAAAAATATTAAATCTATAATACATAAATACACTGATTTACACAATATGGTCTCTAATTAATGAATGAGCTTCAAGTCAGCTTCTTCAATATCTAAAGCCGCTTGTGCAGATAGACTTAACCTACTGTTAACAGAATGAAAGTACAGATCATCTTATATAATGATATATCTTATAATGATGGAGTACTGGTCTGGAGTACATGGCTTTTAGCATAGACCTAGTGCTGCAGATCAGACGTTATGGTCTGCAGCACTAGGTCTATGCTAAAAGCCATGTACTCCAGACCAGTCAGTGACTGGTACAAAGGCTTTAAAGAAGAAAAAGGCTTTGAAGCGAAACACTGCAGCCTCAGGCCGTTTTGCAGCAGACATGAATGGATGTTGCATTTTTAAGGACTTCAAAATGACAAATTTCCTCGTCAGTTATCTTTCAAAGCATCAGACAGGGATATACATGTTCTCTTATTCTCCACCATGTCCCACAGACAAGGGCATCCCATCTCGAAGCTTCACTTAGCATGAGCCTCTCCAAAAGGCTGCACCACAGACAGAGAAAACAGAGAAGGTCCAGAAGGTTGCAAAGAGTATGCAGCCAGGCTGAAGAGCTTATGCAGTGAACAATAATCAACGAGGGAAGTTCAAGGGATAAAGCAATGCAGGGAATGCTCATCTTCAACGGGACAATCTGAAGAACCCATTTGATTCCACGCACTCTGAGGAGCTCAGAAAGCAGAGAGGCTTTCTGCAGAGAGATTAGTTCCTACAGACACTTTCGCAGGAGAACAGGCAGGCTGCAGCTTTTGCTCAGGTGCTGTATTATTTAGCGACCCTTCAGTCCCTCTCCCACACGCCTTCCATCACAAATTCATGTGTTCGCACTGCACTAGACTGCGCTCAGGGCCCAGACAGAGTTGTAAGCTTGCATCGAATAGTTTTCTAATGGTCATCTGGAGAGGAGGAGGAGGAGGAGGAGGAGGAGGAGGACGACGACAAACTACTACAGCTTAATAAAGTCATTATGACCTCAAACTCAGCCAAAGCAGACCCAGCAGATAGCAACCTGCCTAACTGGCATGCTGCTTATTTGGCTCGAGAGGTTTGAGATACACCGCTGACTGAAGAGAGCAATCACACTGACATACTGAACACTGTGCTCCACACATACTGATTCGATCTGTTAGTCAAGGCGCCTACATCACACTCCAAGACCAGTTATACAGACACATTTACGCAAAGCTGCCAAACAAACTTGGAGTGAAGTATGCCTCCCTAACAGCACGCTTACTTAACTCTTTCGTAAGAGAGTTCTGGCTGCCTTTGACTGTTACTCAGCAACTCAACTGTACGTGCACAGTAACTGTGCAAACAAGACCAGGTCAGGAATCTTGTGTCTTTTATTATTATTATAGCGTTTTTTTTGTCTTCTTGCTTTCAATTCACATATTTACTGGATCTGATTAAAAATTCTGAAATTTCAACACACCACAAAGTTTGCCTTCTCTCGCAGCATGAAGCTGAAATTTCATCTTTAAATAGAAGCACATTTACATTCTGGCGACTGTAGCTACTGCACTATTTAAGGTGCAACATGGTTCACTACACTAGCTGACTTTACTTGAGTCTTTTCGCTTTTTAAGTACCTGGTACGTGGCTGGATTTCCACTACCACAGCTCCTCCCCGAAATGTAGCTGATGACGTTGCAAAACACCATTAAGGGGGGAAAATAAATAAATAAATATAAATGAATATTTCATGTAATTAAATATATATATTTTAATTAAATATAAATACATAAATGAGTAAGTAAATGAAAAGAGTTTGTATCTGAGAACTGGGCTTCACACTGTCTTAAAATGTAACAACCAACAGAAATACTGCAAATGTGTTTTCCTTTTTTTCTGTAGTCATTACAAAATATACACTTTGAAAACCTTTTTTGTTCAATTGTTTCATAGTTACATTCTGCAAATTCTAAACTTTCAAACAATGCAACATTTGTGTTTGTAAGAAAAATCATTTTAATATTTTTAATAAAGTTTTTAGAAAAAAAGGCTTCTTTGCATTTTTGACGAGTTTTGCTGACACTGAAACAAATTAAGCAAATCTGAAGTGCAGATATGACTTTAAATACAGAACATAAATCCAAAAGAGAAAAAAATACAATTTACTTGCATAACTACGCAATTAATTAGGTACTTTTTTAATTGTATAAATACTTTTGCACAGTAAGACAACAATTAGAAAGGTACAACTTGTACTTTTAAAGAGATATGCATCAGTGTAAAAACTTCTGTGTAAAATACTGGACCTAGTTTATTCACTGTAGCTTTTTTGAAGCACATTACAAAAGGATTACTATGATTATCACTACTACTACCACCACTACTATTGGGTCGCACAGTGCACATGGAGCATGATGTCACGCACATATCTCACCATTCGCACAATCCACACAAATGCTCTCCACACCACCAGGGACTCCCCTCCACTCCTTCCGCCAGGAGAGCGGCACATGTTTAACACAACAAGACATTTGAGCTGCCTGCTTAATTCAGACGTTCAGGCAAAATGGCAGTCTGCAGCGGCTATGTTCCGCGAGGATGGTTCATGTGTAATGACGTCCGCAGAGCTGCCCAAAGACAGGCAGGACGGATGCTGAGGAGCAGCACTCAGCCGATGAAAAACATGACAATGTTCTGCACATCCCCATCACGCATAGTAGGAATAATTGGGACGCGGGCTAGGATACCCAGAGGACCAGCCGGTTATGTAACTAAAAC
The DNA here is from genome assembly GCF_030463535.1 of Salminus brasiliensis. Classification (NCBI taxonomy): domain Eukaryota; kingdom Metazoa; phylum Chordata; class Actinopteri; order Characiformes; family Bryconidae; genus Salminus; species Salminus brasiliensis. The sequence continues at coordinate 22,823,180 of NC_132884.1, read as the reverse complement.
AACTTGCATTCCCCTTTTGAACTAGGCTGCAGGACCACGGAGAAGAGGGCCTGGTGTTTCGCGTTTTGAGGAAGACGCAGATACTATGAAGAGTCCTTCTAACATCACATTTGTTAAATGCGGCTGCATGCGAGCTTTCTCCTCTAGGACAACACCAGCCAATTATATTGTCGCAAAACACAAGAGAGGATGGCGGACCATGGGATTTGTTTTCTCCCACAGGCATGCCTTCTGTCCCAGTACAGTAGCTGAAGATATGACAGAAATGGAACGCACACGCACGCTAGGTTTACTGCAGGCGACCAGCGACGCAGAGAGCCTCAGGCAGAGCTGCTGAAATATGAACAGTGCCAAGGGCTCCCACATCTGTCAATGTCTGAAATCATCTGAAGCCCTTGTGTTTTAACAGAGGGGTCTCGGGAACATGGGAGGGAGGCGTTCCCTGCTACAGTTATATTTCATAAACATATTAAATATTAAAGATTACTAAGAATCAGGGCTCTGAGTCAAGGGATCTAATCTGGAACACGTCACTTCTTTAAAACGTTATTCCCGTCAGGGTGCCATCAGAACGGCGATCCTTGAAATGGCACGATAAGGGAGGGTTTGGGGGGGGCTGGCTTCAAGGGATGGGATGAATTAAGCAAGCTTGCTTTAGGAGTTCAGGGGAGGACATGCACAGCACTGAGGTTTCTGCAGAACTTTGGAGGCTTCTGTTCCAGATCTTAATGGGAAGGAGTTCAGTCCCCTTACACTCAAGTCTATTATAGCAAATCATCTTGAGGGAGAATGATGAATGAAGAAGGGCTTGCGTTGGAGCTTACAACAGAGCAGTTAACAACACTGGCGTTGAGGCAGGACTGTCCCAAACTGCAACATAGACGAGACAAAAAGAAACCCTTGCACCTCTGATTTACAGCCTACGGGAGATGCTGCTGTTGGTGCACGTCACTTTACAGTGCATGGAACAATAATAACAAACTAGAAGCAGTGCTGCCGTTACAGGCAGAACTTTGGAGTACCTGTCCTGAAAATCACGACTTTCCCCCCCTCTTACCTTGCATCCAAACATGAGCGAGATGGTGCTGTTGGTGCATGCTACTTTACAGTGGCACAACATTGGAGAAACGCAATCCAAGTTTTTGATGCTGGGAGACATGCTCTCTGTGCCTGGGCACTTCAATCCGTCAGTGCCTGATGTCCCGGCCGAGTATTCCTGCTTCTTCTTCCAGCGACACCTGCTGCCCGATCCCGACATGCGCCCTCATCGCTCGGCTCACTCCGCGGCATGTAGCCCTTATCCAGCTTCCCGCGCCTCGCTGCCCCTGTCCACTCTTCGGTCAGTCCAGCCGGTCAATGAACTCCCAGAGAGAGCCGCGAAACTGGCAGCTCCGGAGCAGCCATGCTGCCTGTGGAGAAGCCCTGCTCTGGGAGGCTGAGGACGGAAAGGGGGGGAGGAGGAGGAGCAGGAGGAGGAGGAGGAGGTTGGGTTAGAGGGCAGCAGAGAGTGACGGACCTTCCGCTCCAGTGGCAAATCGGTCACTGCCACTGTTCTCCCACCTGCTGGACGGCAGCCCCTGACACGCCACGAGAGAGCGAGAGAAGCTTGGGCGATATTCGGTCTGCTGACTATCCAGAGAAGACGCGGCCAGCGAGACGAAGAGGCATAGAAAGAGAGGCAGGAGAGAGGAGAGGTGAGTGGAGAAAGGGGGAGGGGCATATCCGCTGCAGCGTGGGGTTTATTACACAGTCCAGCAGCCAGGAACTGAGCGGCTTCTTCACGGAAGAAGCTGTGCGTGGAGACTCGCAGTTCGGAATGAGGAGCGAGGAGCTTCCTACAGAGAGTTACAAGAAACTCCCGACGGCTTTGACTGCCACGGCAAAGACGCAGAGGAAAGGACCGCTTGTGCGGTGACCTTCGACATGGAGTATCGAGCCACCCGAGCGTTCAGATGAACAGACCTGCAGCAGCTGAGACGGCACGACATTTAGGAGCTTGCAGGCGGAGCGCGCAGGGCAACAGCATTATTTCAGAATTTAGAAGAGCAGTAGTAGGACACTGTAGGACGGCTTCCAAAATCTGCTGTGTCAGGAGCTCTAAATATATGATATATATATATATATAAAAACAAACCAAAAAAAAAAAAAAAAAAAAACACACCAGACTGTGGACTGAAATGGACAGAGAGGGATCCACTGTTGGTCCTCCACTGCTGCAGCATCAGCAGTTACAGCAGGGTTTGCGTTCCCTGTGAAAAAAATTATTAATCTAGCAATAAAAATAACAGTGTGTGGTTACAAGGTTACAGACACAGACACCTTAATATCAAGATAAGCACCACAAACTTTGCACTGTTTATTGAAACCAAAAACAAAACAAACAAAACCTTAGACTTAATAAGATCATCCATCAACCCCTTCAGGAGCCACAGCTAACTTCCAACACAACCACAGCAAAGGCACGTGCATGTGTGGCAGACTGACAGTATGAAAGAGAGAGAGTGTGTGAGTGTGAGGAGAGGGGGGTGGGTGTCATCTCTGCTCCCTCCCTGGGTTCCCCCAACCTGCCACAGTAAATCAGTTGAGTTATTACATCATCAAAGTGCAGAGAGGCATGCAGCTTCCAGACTTCCACGGCACAAAGACACAGAGCCAAGACGCAAATGCCAAGATGATGATATTGAGTTTCAACTCATATGATCTCCTGAGCCTCCCCATACCTGCATGGGACGTACTGCTGAGGTCATGATCTCACTGTGTTTTGTACGTGTAAACAACTATTAGGTTTCAGAGGGGTGTATTTCATATTAGCAACATTTCACTTCACTAACATAAGCCTGAGAAAGCACAAGCAGTATGAATTATAACATAAGATAATATAATATTCATAACACGATGACAACAATGAACCACGTTTCTAAACTGTGACCATCCAGAAGCAAAAAAAAAAAAGCATCATTTTAAGTGCATTCTCTCAGTCCCGTCTCATGCAATTTTCAACAGTGAATTGCCTGCTCTGTCTCTTTAACGTTACCCATAAACCTTTGGGCAAATGTCCCATCCTTGCCTTCTCTACCACACAGCAGCAAAACACAGCTGGCCTCCCCTCTCTCCTGCCAACCAGTCACACTCTGCCTCCTCTGACTGACAACTCTGACCATTCCCTGAGAAAGTGGTTGTTGTCTCTACAGAGTGCTGTGATTGGTTGGAAAAGACTACCTTGGAGCTTGTACAGGCATCTTCAGGGTGGAAATGATGAGGTCATCATCTTCATGTCTAAGAAATACATAATAAATGCCACAAAAAAACCCCAAAAAAACAACACTACTACTTTGGTACTTTTGGTACGAAAGAGACATTTTTAGAGATGCGTGTGACGAGTGTGAAGAACCTTTGAAGGTTTAAAGAACCTTCGCTTGATGGAAGTAAGCATCTGTAGTACAAAAATGGATTTTTAACAGACATACCCCGATCAATGCTTTTGGGGTTGATGGAAATTGCACGATCAGCCGATGGCAGACACTGTGTAGCTACCGAACTGTTTAGCTCAAAGTGGAGATCTACATCTTCCACAACTGAAAAAGGCTGCTTATCTAGTGCTACAAAATTCCCAATTACATCACTTTGGACTGGACTCCTGGTTTTTCTGGCTTTTTTGTAGCGTCTGTGTTCTTTGTGTCTTTGCTAGCTCTGCTGTGTTCGAGTGCTGTGAGAGTAATACACTACAAACCACAAGACGGGTTTTACAAATTCTACAAATATCAAAGGTTTTAAATCTGTGCAATGCTTTAATTCTTGTTTTGGGGCTCCCCCCACAGTCAGGAAGTGTACACGCATTTCTGGACATGCTGAGACACGGAGAGCCAGCACAAAAAGTAACTGAGGTGGAAAAGTAATATTACAGGGTTTTACACAAACAAGACTCTGGTTGCACAGAATTTCGCAGCTTTCACAAGTTACAGGTGCAGTTAAGCAGCTGTTCTCCCGATTACGAATCAGCAGAGAATCACATTGTTTTTTAAGCTGATATTTTAAGGGAAAAATATGACATTATATTGCTCGGGAAATACAGATCATGACATCTGATCAGCTCTGCGGATCGGCTTTGTTAGAGAAATACCAGCCGATCTGATATTTGGGCTGAAAACAGTCCAATACCGATACACAGCTGATCAATCCTTCCATTTCTATCCTTTATGGGACCAAAAGTGGTTCCACCAACAGCCATTTGTATCACCTTTAGGAGCGTAGCATCCTCCCCAATACATACATTTATCTCCTAGGCAGAGAAATGCAGCAGCTGCAGGAGAAGTTGTCTTATACAACCTATATCCATTCTGTGCTAATTCTGGAAAAAGTTCGAGAAGGAACGTGTTGCACTTCGTAAAGCAGCATCCATAAACGCTGGCTCCTGGCATCCATAAAAGTTGCTCAAAGGTTTTTTTTTGTGCAGCTGTGAACTCAGCACTTATTGGAGGAACAATGGGTTCTTCTCTCACCTGATAAGCGTGCGCTTGTGTATGTGTGTGTGTGTGTGCGTGCAGGCTGATGCTAATCGCTTTACTGAGGAGCAGCTGAGTGAGCCTGCAGGCAGTCTATCTAGATCACAAAGTGCTGAATGTCCATGATAGCATCAGAGATTTAGCTATGTTGTGGGACTAAGGAGGACCCTCTCCGAGGCCTGATACTTTCATTCCACAGTACTTTGTTCACCATTTGCTTCTGCTGTCATTTTATAATTGGATCTTTTCTGATAGTGCGAGAGGTTCCTTTGAATTTTCTACATAAGTAAGAGGTAAGAACCCGGGGAAAACAGCGGAAAAGTCTGTCAAGGTCAGGCTGCAGCTTAAACTCTGCAGTTAAACAGAGTTTAGAACATTTGTTGGCTATGTACTGTTCTGTAGTGCCGCTCAGCAGTTAGGCTTAAAAGTATGGAACATGCGGTCCGAAAATACAATGTGAACTGGTGCAACAACCCTTAAACCAAGCCTTAAACCACCAGTGTGCCCAGTTTATGTAAATATTCTTCATTATAGCCTTTAGAATTAACAACTGAAATTCTGAATGAGGATCAACATACTTGGTAATTTGCCAGCATGTCTGATTACCTGCAAAGGATTCAGTGTATTCTTTCCAATTTGCATCAGCACATAAATACAATATTCAGTGTGTGCGTTTTACATTTTTATGGGTTTGTGGGTATTACTGTTTACTGTTCCTATTCTTTCTCATTTCTAATATTATATCAATTTTTATTACCGGTAAATATGTGAACAGTTTAATTTTATTTTTATTTCTTAGATGTTTTACAAAAAACTTTCATTCAAATCTTAATTTTTTTGCCTGTATCAATTTTGTATGTTTTTATTATTTATTATCTAGCTATCCATCTTTTGTCCTTTTAGCTGGAAGTGTTTATTATAAACTTTTTATTTTAATGCTTAATGAATTGCTTGTAAAGCATCTTGCATTTCGAACGGATTTGTCTGAAAAGTGCCATAAAGTTTGACTGAAAGAATCTAGAAGAATTACAGTACGTAAACTGGGATTTTGCTGGATTTCATTTTCAAAAGATGCAAGAAAAGCCATGACCCCTAAACCACCTCCCGCCACTTTTAGAGGGCTGGAAAATGTGGGTTCTGTGGTGGAGTTGCCATCAGTATGAATTTATACAGACCAGTGTTGCTTTCTGAGCTCTCTTAACTAAACGTTCTGCACTGAAGGCTCAGAATTTGAGGAGAACTAGTTCTAGTTCTGTTAATCAGGGCTGCACAAGAAATCACAAATTTACTAACTGTGTTCTGGTTAAAGCTTACAATGATTGAACCAGTGTGTTCCAGTACCAGACTGGAACCGTGCTCCCCTATCTAGAGCAATTCACTTAACCACTGAACCATACAGGTAAAAAAATAAATTAATTAATTAAAATTAAAAATGAAAACTCAACAATATCGCCATCCTTTAACTACCACGTTGTGAGAACACATTTAGGGACTGCTAGGGTGACAATGTTGTAAAATTACCATGATCAGGCTCTCAGCCGTGTGCCCTCTGGCCCACACTCGTTCTCTTCATCATCAAGGAGTACCTTTCAGTCACTCTCCGTGCAGCACTGCACCTCCTTCATGCTCTCACTTTGTTAGAATTTCACATCGTTTTGGCCCTTGCTTACATTTAGCCTTTTTTAAGATCTTAGCCTTAGCTTAGCCCTATTTTAGTCCTGGTGTGGGAGCCTTGTTTGTTATTAACTGTAGCCACTAGCCTATAGCTCCAATCTTGTTTATTTTTATTGTTTGTAACACTGCCGTGTCCAAAAAATGCTTTCAGATGTAAGGTAAGCTATTCGTTTCTGTCGTTTTATTTTGCACATTAGTAAATGTGATTTTTTTTTTTTTTAGGGATGTAACGATACCACCTTTTCTTTGATATCAATACCAGATTTTCTTCAGAAGTATCTGTCGACAGACACCAACTCTGACTTACATACTCCATAGATGGCTATAAATCCTGACAGTGATTCACTTTTTATAGGTTTTACTTTTTTATATATCTTATCCCAAATAAGATGTAAAAAGCTTGAAGGAACAGTCACTGGTTGAGTAACTGCACATGTGAAAAATTTCACCTAAAATAAATAAAATAAAAATTGCCACAATGCAGAAACACATGCAATTAGGGAAGTATTATACTGCTAAGCTAAACTGGTGTTTAAAATTCACATTGCAGAGCAGTAAAAAAAAAAAAAAAAAAATGCAAGTTTAGAAATAAAAAGTGCTTATGCAGCAAATTCACATTCAAGTGCACGTCTCTGTGTAAAAAGGTACTAAACGTCAGTGGTTTCTATTGGTTTCAGAACCAGAAAAACACCACATGAAAAGAAGAGAGTGTTGATGTAAAAGTTCCTTTAAATGTCTGTTTAGTAGTAATAACTATTTATGACTGGCTTTTACTGGTTGTTTAAACAAGTATGCAAGCAAAAATGTTATATATAAAATAAATAAATAATTAAATAAAACGTAGGGCATCAGTAAGCTCTTTGTTGCCGATACCAATACTGTGCCTAAATGCCAACACTTTTTTTTAATTATTTTAACCATACATTAATTTCTAATATCAAAGAGCCATTATTGACCATCACAGTTTAAACATATCATAACATTGAATATCAGTACTTTCATTTACTGAAATCCCTCCAACCAGACGACCGCCTAAAGCTTTCCAAGAACACCACTGTCTCGGCTCTAAAAAGAGAACACCTTGGGATGCTTAAAGTGATCAGGGCTTTAGTATTCCGCCTCTCTGCTTTGGTACCATTTGGTCAGAGAACATCTTGTGCAGGTTGGCTGAAGGCCAGCAGAGTGGAGTGGAGTAGAGTAGAGTGGAGGAAGAAAGACAGCCAAGTTACGTAACCAAGTCAGATCACTATTAACAAGCCAGGTGGAAAGAAGGTTACTCGCACTCGACCTGTAAATGTACTCACTTAAAAAAACTGAAATCAGAGACAATATTTAGTATCTGTAAGTCAGTTAGCAAGAAAATAGAGCGAGAGAGAATTAGTAATGTGTAGCACGGTCCAGACAGACCGATCACGCCAAACAAATGAATGAATATATGGAATATAGAAGGGAAAAGAGAGTAATTCTATTCAATAAGTGCCAAAAAAGACTTAAGAAAATCTGTTAAAACCTTACAGCGAAAGAGTGAAAACCATTTGTAACAACTCACTGGTCTGCTTATTAACCTCAAGGGTAGACCATCTGCTGGCTAAAAACAAAAATCACTTCAAAACAGCATGAAGCTCTATGGGGAAGAGATTCAGCTTTGGGAAAACAAGCCGAAAACAATTTGCAAGGGCAGAAAGTCGGACTGCTTTGCTGCTTGCTGGGCCTTTTAGAAGGCTGGAAAACCTTTCTGAGACAATTTACCCAACTGAATCAAAAAGCCAAAGCCTCCACAGCTTCCTAGCCCGAAATGACTTAACAGACTAAAGGTTCTCCGTGGCAAATACATCGCATCTGTTAAAAATAGATCCCATAGTGACACTCCCCCACGGCTGAGCGAACACATTTAGATTCCACTACATTACCACTTGACTCCATGTCTGCAGGGACTAGAGGCCCTTTTCAGAGCCTCATTAAGATTGACAGCTCATCAGGCTGCTTAGGGACTACTCTGTCCCAGGTAGGCCAGCTTATATTCAAAGAAGGGAAATCATCAGAGCAAGTGCACACTCTTTACACGGCATGCGTCTCGCACTCTGAGATATACGCAGACATGCGGCCTAAAGCCAACCCCTCCAAAGGAGCTGCGTTTCGGGGTCGAGTTGGCGGTGAACCGCTAAAGGGAACGCTTGACCCTGAATATTCACAAAGCGCCTTCGAAGAATTAAGGGTTCTTGCTTTTGTCATTCTGCGAGAAGAATCCTCTCATTTTCTTGTCCAATCCCTGCGCGGTATTGCGTATATATTTAGGCTCTGCGTGCATGGCTGCCTCTTCCACACGGATGGCTCTGACCTGCCTCAGTCCACTGTGGTTCCCCCGGCAATCTGCCACTGCCGCCGCCGCTGCTGCTCCTCCACACACTCACGAGCACTGTTGCTCCGCCAGCGCCACGTGGGACCCTCTCTGGGATAGCCCCGTAACCCATGGTGACAGCTCTGTGAGGAGAGCTAAAGTGGGGCCGCCCACTTTCCCCATAACGCACAGAGAGGGTCTAGAACGGGACGTCGAGGAGAGAGGAGGAACTCCCCTCAGTGGCCAAAAATGGGAAATACACTGGAACATTACCACACAGCCTGAAATCAAGACTGACCTTTTCACCGTGCGTGTCCATGTCCCTGGTCACATTAAATTCACCATATTTTGAAACACAAAATTCTTGACTTTTTGAATTGAATTTCTTCAATTTGTTCTTGAGAAAAGTCCTAACAAAAAGTGTACATCAGATTCTTGATGTGATTTTAAACTGCTGAATCGTTCACAGCTATGCTCTTACAATGACGGATCCCATTGTTCAGGAATAAGAATCTCAGTAAGCAAAACTGCCTAGGTGTGTCATTTTCTTTTTAAGAATGGCTGGTGAATAAGGCTAATGGCTAATTAGGAGCCATTCATATTATACGTCACCTCCCCCTCCCACCACATAATCCACCATATTAATGAGTGGTAATGCTCAGCTAGCCCAGCCACCTTCCCTGACCTCATGCTCCACTGTGAAAAATAAATATAATATGATTATTGACTCCGTAGTAGAGCTGGTCGATATGGTAAAAATGTTCCATCACGACATGTGAAAGATATTTTGGGATTTTTTTTTATGATTGATATGCAATATTTTGTCATGCAGACAAATGAAACAACAAAAAAATGTAAACCACAATGCAAATACTGTGTTCCAAACAGATGCAGAAAATCTAGACCCCCCCCCCATTAATAACACATCTCTAAGAAAAGCTAATGAAAGATTCCTTTAGGGCGCCACCCGAGGTCAGCCAGAAGATTCAGAGATTTCATTTGGCCTGCTGAACAGAAGCCTCCATTCTCTCGGGTTTTCTGGCACCTCAGTGTAGAATCCAATTACCTCAGAGTTCCCGTCAGTACAGTAGATGGCAGCATTAAATTACATTCAATAGCGTGATGCTGTTGCAAAAAAACACAAAAACAAACAAACAAAAAAAAAGCAAGCAATTAAGCCAAAACAAGAACATGAAGAGCAAGACCAGAAGAGCCCAAACTCAAATGTGAGGAGATACCTGGTACTAATAATGGGCTGGCACCAAGCTCATCGGACAGCAACTACCTGACATTTCTAAAGCACCAATGGAGGTCCAAAGGTCTATAACTGTCAGCTCTGTGGACAGGGGTTTGATGACTCTTTCTAAACAATGAGACCTTTTAACCCTTTAGAATCCACAGTGGCCTCTGCCAGCCACTCTGCAACAGCAACAGTCAGACAGCCTCAATTTATTGAGGTAAATATTGACCAGATAAAAATATAGTAATTACAGCTATTTTAATTATGTTTTGCATTACGATGGTTGCCCCACCGAGGCTAAAACTGACAGTGTTCTGACCTGCTGTTCATCAAATCCTGATTTCTGCTCACATAGACAGCAGAGATTATGTGTAAGTGAATGTAAACTAACAACCAAAAACAATGACCATTCACTGACCATTCTGATCAAAAGAACTATAAATTGGCAAGGGAATCAGCCTTAGCTTTGTGTGAGGTGCACAGGTGATAACCTATGAGTGCTAAGGCTGACTAATGCCACTTTACCATCACCTCCGGCCTCTGCCACCCACTCCAGCGCACACAGAGAGTGAGAGACTGCTGACTCCATTCAGCCAGCCTGCAGCACTGAGCACTCAGCAGGACAGCCACATACACACACACACACACACACACACACACACCTTACAGTCCATCAACACAAGCTGAGTCCACACTCAAGGCTCACTACACTGCACAATTTTCTGACACTGAAGGGGCTCCTGATTGCAGCAATGTCGCAGAGACAACCACATCTGCGCGGAGACAGCATTCCACTGGTGGCAAGTCATAGGATGCCTTTGCTCATGCCAGAGCTAGCTTCCATTACGGAATGACAGGGTCGTGTGGAGAAACTGAACCACAGCCATAGAGTCCCCCTCCCCCAACAGGAGAGGGCTGATTAGGTTTCAAATAATAATAATTTAAAAAAATAAATTTTATTCCAGAGACACCAAGCAGCAGAATTTACCTGACCTATCCCCTTATGTGTGGCATCTGCAACTAATCAGGCAGACTCCCCTTAGTTCTGACTGGACTGAATGTAGGAGGTGACAGTGTCAATAAAAAAAGGCCTTAAGTTCATTTCAAACATTTTATTTGAGACAAAAATCGGAATGATTTACTAAATATTCTAAACTTCCAAAAAAGTTAAACGGTCACCTTCAGAGATGCATATTGCAAAACGTCGGAGCACCCCAAGAGATACGAGCATTCAGAGACCTTGATCAGGTTGTTCACAGTCAATGTTAGGAAAGGTCAGCCATGAACTTCCCTGAGCAGCTGCCTACCACTCTGGAAATTCAAATAACACTCTGCAAGGCAACAAGCCGATTCTGATCCGATCTTTGATGTTTGTATGAATAATACAGAGAAAAAAAAAAGTTTACATAAGATGAGCTGCTGATTAATTGAATTGAATTGAATTGAAGTAACAGTTTCTATAATGAGATCTTCTGGACTTAGTTATTTGCAAGGCAACAAGCCGATTCTGACCCAATCTGTTTGTGTAAAAAATACAGAGAAAAAAAAAATATATATTGTGTTGCTGCTGATGCAAATTTCAAAGCTTTTTTTAAATTTCTCAGACTCCTTAAACTATGTCCCAACAATCAGCAGCCACGAACTATCCTAGGAAGCTGCCTAGCACTCGTAATTACAAAGCAAACAAACTTTCTTAAAATATGACATGAAATCTACTGTACAGAAATCTTTAACTTTATGCCTTTTTCTATCAACATTCCTCAAGCTTCCAGTACGTCTCGGTTGGTTGACCTGGCATCCCTTAAGATCCACGGAAGACAAGCGTCCAGGCTTCTTTTTGTCCTGGCACCGAAGTGGTGGAACGAACTTCCCCTGGGTGTCTGGTGGGCAGAGTCGCTCGCTGTCTCAAACGCAGACTGAAGACCCACCTCTTAAGAGTTACTTGGGCAAAGTATAGTGTTGAGTATTCTGTTCTCCATACTGACTTTTTGGTGAGTAGCATCGAAGCTTGGATGTACATTTTGGATCCTAGTCTATAGAAACCAGCTAAGGGTATTTTCTGAGTAAACAGTGAAGCACTTTTTTAAGTTGCTCTTGACAATAAATGCAAATGTATGCATGTATCACTTACCACAGGCAAAACATGTTTGGTGCTTTAAAAAAAACTATTTCCCCAGTTTTATATTGGAGCTACCAAACAAACGCTAGAAAATCAACAAACACCCAAAAGCTTTTCCATAAATACATGCCTGAAACATCTCTCAACCCACTCAAACCACATCTAGGTCTACAATAAGGTGGAGCAGAATTGCTGATGTGGTTTAGGTCAGTGTATGACTTACTGTAAACTACAAAAAAAAAAAAAGATGGTCAGATTGCTGTTCTGGAGTTTCTTGTAAAGGAGTGACTTGTGTGTATGGAAAGGAGAGCAGGATTCAGCGGGACATGGAAGTTGTCAGGTTTTAAAAGTTCATAGGAAGCCACTTTGTGCTCTAAAGCACACGAGAAGCCTGTATGACCTTAATAAAAGACGCAGATCTGGTTAAATCACGTACTTACGAAAAAGTTCGGTGAGACTATTGACTTTTAATGTTGGTTAGCAGTGTTAGCCTCGTGTATTCAACATGTCTTTTGCAGAATGATTCCTTTAAAAGCCTGTAACATTTGGTCTGGTTGTTCAGAAAATTTCCGGACAGTACCAGACAGGCCAACTTCAAACCAAACTGCATGAAACAAGTAAACAGAGAGTGGTTGCTAAGGATGTGGGCTGAGTACATGTTAGTAATCTTACAATAATACACACAAAATAACGCAACTTTCCTTAAAAAAATTATTTTTTACACATTTGCAAATTGCAGCCCCAGAATAAGACCAGGCATTGAGAAAATTGTAGGGTGCTGGGCCATTCCACTGTCCACACTGATTAGCACACACCTTCCAACACACCACATGAGCATTCGGACAATGTCTGCAGTTTTGGTGCGCTCTGCCTTCAGAATATCCTAAAATACGGCACGGTTGCGTTCCTGCGTTCGCTAAAGCCGCACCAGTTCTACTTTATTAGATCAGATCATAAAGAATGAGGCCTGCTTTTGACATCTGGATGCATGCACAAGAGACATTATCACGACTGGCCCCATTCTGTTTGGATTGGCTGCACTTTTAAAGGCCGTAAAAATAGGTTGCTGGGCCGGGCCCAGAGAGCAAGCACCCAACCATGCAGCGAGGCTGTGACGGGCTGAAGAGAGCTGCTGACAGGCAGCCTGCAGCCACCCTCAACAAACACACGTCAGATTTAGCTACTGGCAACTACGTGAACCCTGACCAGACGAGCAGACACCCAGTTTAAAATTGGTCTCGGCAGGGCACTAAATCCAGACCAACTGTTGCTGTCGGACATCGCGTGTCAAAATGATGGACCTGGCTGAATTCAGATAGCTTTGATCTTTGGTTTACGCAGCCCTATGTCTCTGCTGAATGTGTTGCCTGATTTATTTCTCTAAAAAGCTTTGACATTTCTGACAATCAGGAAAAGCATACTGAAATGTGTCACTGTTAGCTTCGTCTGTTGCAGATTACTGTAAAAAGCGGTTAGCGTCTGGCGTGCAGTTGCATGGCTTATCATAAAGTAAACCCTATTTAGGAGTTCAGTCCGATTGCATTGTCCCAGCCAGAGCTGCAAAGTCTGCAAATACACATGTCCACCTTTTGGGTAGCTGCTTGTACTCACGCCAGAACACAGGACACCGACCAACAGCAACACTCACGGACAGGGGCAGAGGATATAGCAAAAATATCCCTTGCATCCCTTGAATTTGCGTCCCCGATACAAACAGTGCTGCCGCACTGGCTGTGTGACCTATGATGTGCTCTGTCTGGGCCAACATAAAGTGCTGACTGCTGTGACTTCAAAACAGGGGATACAGCATTATACAACTCCATTAAAACGTACATGGATATATACTATCCGCCACGATTATTACTATTACCACCATTATTCATCATTACTCTCACCATCACTGCTATTATTATTATATTAGCTATACTATATACCGTTATGGCACTTAGCGGACGCTCTTATCCAGTGACTTACAAGGTTACTCGTATTACAGAGGCGGGCCAACGTAATGTTAGGAGTCTTGCCCAAGGACTCTTATTGGTGTAGCACAGCATTGTCACCCAGACCAGGAATCAAACCCTAGTCCCCCACATGGTGTGGTAGCTTACTGGCCGGTAGTGGTGTTATCTGTTGTGCCATACCAACCACTATATTACGATTTTTATATTATGATATTATAATTAAACAGTGACTTCTCAATAATTTATAAGTAGTTTTGACCAGAAGAGGATGCCCCCCCCCTGTAAGTCTTGGTTCCTCCCCAGGTTTCTTCCTCCAGCTCTGAGCTCTGTTGTCTTTGGCTGTAAAAAGCGCTATACAAAATCAATTTTATTTGATATTCATGCGGATTACTGCATACAGCGAGAGGCGGCATGGTACACAGTCGGGATGTGGGATCTTCTGGGGTTTCTAGTAGTTTTGACTGCATTTGCTGGTTTGTGAAGCTGCTTTTATAGTATAAAAGAAATTATCAGTTTTTATTGGTTAATTTGGGTCAATTCCGCAGGTTCACAGCAGCCATGTAGCATAGTATAACACAGCTTACTTTATAGCACTGTAAAAGAATACTTACAAATATTGTATTTTGAGGGAGCAGACGATGGAGAGATGTTCAAAGCCGGTTGGCAAGAGTTAGCTTTTAGCCTAGCACAGAGACCTGCTCTCTCACCTGTCTTTTACTAACCTTTAACTAACTTAAAAGCCTTTAACTAACAGAAAACTGAGCAACAGTATCAAAAACTACACATTCTAAAGTGGGCACTAGCTTAAGGGGTTGGGAGATTTTATTTAGTGGGCAGAGTGTAAATTGTACATTCTTGGGGCATAAAATAAATAAATAAATAAATAAAAATAAAAATAATAAAAATAATAATAATAATAATAAAATACATAAGATAAGAGCCAGGACTGTTGTGGAACAATTTAATCAAACATTTTTGAATGAGGTTTCCGGTTGGAAATATTAACATATTACATCACATTTTCAGGTCACCCCTTATTGATGAGGCCTGAATTGAACCAAATTCAAAAATCTGTGAATCGCTACACCCACCCACTCAAAACCAATGAAGTACTCAGGACAGAGCACTGATCAAGTTATTACAACAGGAAATCACTCCCATATTGCTCATCCCTACCCACTGATAACTTAAACATCTGGGACATCCGCGAATTGATACTTTCCTGGTATTGACCTGGTAATCACGAACGAATGATACAGGCACTTCAGTCTGAGAAGCACCTTTCTTTTGCTCCCAGTGCTGTGCTTATTCCGAGAGATTCCTCTCTACAGCTCAGTGGGGAGTACGCGAGGAGATGACAGTGTCTTCTGTGGAACAATGTTACCCACTGAGAAACTAATAAGACTGATTTGCTATTTGCAGAAAAGTCACGCAGAGACAACTAGTCAGTCCTGAAGGAGAGAAGGCACGAATTCAGAGAAAGTCTGCCAAGCATGTTCTTCTTAACACCGTGGTCAGCTTTAAGGTGACTTTGTACGAACCTCCATTCTCCACCGTGCCAGGGACAGTCATGATACTTAAAATAGACAGAGAACAATGGCCAGCAGCACAAGACACACTGACATTATGGCTCAACACACTCGTACACTGACAGGTAATTAATTCCGCTAAGGCCAGCGGGGGCACAGACACTGGGGTGGGCATCTGCCTCGGGCTCCACCACAGGTGTCTCATTAGATCAACTGGAGAAGTGTCTACAGCGGACGAAGAGAAGAATTACTTCAAAAGTAAAATTAGGACAGTAGTACAGATGCTTGAATCATATACGAACACACATGGGAGGGTTTTAGATATACATTGTTGAACATGGTGATGCATACAGTGATATACAGTATAGTCAGGCAATAAATGTATGCTTGACAGTATAGTAGACAAATCGGCCTTGTAGCTACATTTCACTGCCGTGAAACACTAAGTGTTTATTGCCCCCCCTCTACCCAATCCATTAATGGAAAGAGTCCAAATCAGGACCACAACTGAAGTGATATAATGTCATGGACCACTCGTAGCACAATCAAGGCTGAATATTTGGGCTGCCACACTACTCTGAACCCAGCAGTGACGCCCAAAAATACACCCTAGACTGACCGCCACGCCAGAAACACTCTTACCAGCACTACACACACACACTACCACCACATCATGTTGCACAACATGTAGTTAGCGGTTGTCTTATGGTGGTCCCGTTCCTCTGATGAAAGAGGTAGAGGGTAGCTGAAAACAGTGCAACAGCAGATGCACAAAGCAGATATGGCATCACATCACTTTCTTTTTCTTTATACCGCCATTTATTTTTTAATAACAAAAAATAATAATAATAATAATAAAAAATAAAATAAAAAATAATCACACACACCTCATTTGACACATTTATTGCCCTATGATTTCCAATCTGATATTCAATAATTAGTCAATATCTGCACTTTCTAACCACTGCTGTGCTGTACTGAATCAAAACTAGTGCGGTAGCTTGTTGACTATATATTAGCAGAAAGAACCAAAGTCTCTCTTAAAAAATTATAATATTTGACTACAACAGTCAAAACATAAGAAGCAACCATCATATTGGCATTCAGTCAAAGGTGCAAGGAAATAGGCCATTATACTGCCAAATTTGCTCAAAAAAAAAAAAAACCATTTCGTACATTTAAGTCATTATTTTTGACATATAGTCAGAAAATTCAATCAAAACAGAAGAGTCAAGTATGACTAAATGAGTCAATATATTGATACATTCAGTACCTCTATATACTATAATTTGTGACCTTTGAATTTGAGCCAAATGTTATAGCAGTATAAGACACACCCATCTCTCCAAGGCCCATTCGGCAATCAAAACCCCTCCCTGCACAACACAAACACCCTATGTAGTACTTTGCTGGGCAGGAGAGGATAATCATGGAGATTGATGGCATGTATAATCATGCCCAACTGTGGGTATAATTGTGAAGGTGCACATGCTCCTGCCCATGCTTTAAAGCAGCATTATGACTGAAATTATGTATTTTTTTTGCTACTTGGCTCCCCCTATCGCTGCATGTAATCAACTTTTACACCTCTGTCGCAAATACAAATCATGCTTTAATTCCCCCCGCAGCAAGTTACACTGTGCAGTAGCCCGCGTTCCAGGTCTGGAGGTGCACCGCCAGAGAAGTCAGTGTACTCTCAACAGGACTTCGAAGCTGTTAAACTGCTAAAGAATGGTTCTTTAAACTGAAAGGTCAAGGCCCAACGTGACACTGAGAATCACATACACACAGGCACGGCTCCACTAAGATTTGAAGGACAAAACGCTGTGTTCTCAATCCTAAAATGCGCCTTTCCTCTTCAGAAATCAGTCAGAAGATCAGAAAACTGCAGCATGAATCTCAGGACTGGGCAGCTGGGAGCTCATTAAAGCAGAATGGAACTCCCTACACCTCTCAGCCATGGCCCACTCCCTCACAGCATCCCAGCACACGGCTCAGAGTGTGTAAAGATAACACACTGTGTGTGTGTGTGTGTGTGTGTGTGTGTGTGTGTGTGTGTGTGCACGCCCGCGAGTTAGAGAGAGACGAGTGTACGCATGTGTGTGTGTGTGTGTAGGGGAGGGTGAGTAATCCTGCATTTGCGTCCACAGGAAGCCTGTGACTCATTGAGAAGGAGTGTGTGATCAGCACACCGACACATTCCCTGCTGGCTTTAACCTCACTGTCCTACCTGCATTAACCCTCACAGCACAGGTCAGCAGAGCGCGCACACACACACACACACACACACACACACACACACACACACACACACACACACACACTTACAAAAACACAACCAGGCCAATTTTACCATCTTCCTTCACCTCTGATTACGTTAAACCAATAATTTACATCACCTGTCATTAAAGGTTGGGGTCTACAGACGTCTGGTCAGGAGCAGCATAAAAGCAGGGCTGAAAATAGGACTGTACAATATAGTATATGGGATGCTAAACTAGAGCTGGGCAATATGGCGATATTTTATCGTACCGTGATCAATTTTGTTATGGTGATGCACAGAATGTTTTTACAAACATATCGAGAATATGGTCAGTGCACTGATTAACTGCATTAACTACAGTGTAATTAGACTGGTTTAATTAGATGACGAGCAGCAGATGTTAAATAAAAATCAGTGTATTCAGTCTGGGAGAGTATCTGAACAGCAGTTTTTAAAAATATGTTGCTAAATGATGTACTTGTCTGTAATTACATGCATCGTGAAAAAAGTCTTTAAATATTGTGATACAGTATTTTTTTTTACCATATCGCCCAGCCCTATGCTAAACCCAATATTGCCCTTTGCAATACTGATTTCAGAGAAAGCGATAATATGCAAACTAACTGCTGAATGCTTTATTATTTATTATTAAATTTAAAACATTTTTATCAACCGCCGATGTTCTGGATGTGTTTCCTTGGGAATCCAAATCCAGAATCTTTAAATAATAAAAATAAAATAAATAAAAAATGGAATCCTTTCTTTAATCACACTAATATATAACCAAAAAAAACTGTAGTTAAAATAGGAGCATAAACTTCTAACAAGGATCTTTAACATCAAGTGATGGTTCTTCACCCTTACACATCTCTCTTACAAACATGCTCCTCTATGGACCCTTTTCAGAGGAAAGGGTGACAAAGCAGGTAAGATCATGTCCGGTGAACCTGCTGGGTGTCTTAAAGTACGGCTGTAAGGCACTTTACATGTCATCTCAAGGGCTGTCCCAAAATATGTTTGCATTTAGATAAAAATAAATCAGGACAGCTCGATTCTAACTCTATACAGCATCATCAAAACAAACTATTTGTATTCTTTATCCCACGCTGGAATATTAATAAATGGATTCATTTACACAGAGTAGCGGAGACACGTCGCCATGGTCGAATGTTAAAAAGATACGTTAACTTCCTCATTGACGTGATCCCCTTGATCCGGGTTGCTAGTGTATCTTAAATCACTGTATGAGAGGATGAAGCTTAGGTAACAGGGGTTTGTATTTGATTGGCTATGTACACTTTTGTAACACTCAAGCTGACTTCTAGTGCATTATTCTGCAACTGTGATCGGTCCGAATGTGTCTTATGAATATTACAGAGCATTATAGAGGAATTAGAGCATAATGCAATGGTTTCATAAGTACAGAACGAGACAATAAGTCATCACTTCTTCACGACTGATGCTGTCGATGACGACTAATCATAGCAGACCCACAGAAAAGTCCATGTATTCCTGCACCCTGTGCTTAATCTCAGGAAGAAATCAAGCTACCTGTCCCTCCAACATGGACTGGAATCTATGTGCCCCTGCAGGCTGGGCTAATTTGTCTCCCCCAGAAAAGATTTACAAAATGGCTTTAAATAAACAAAAAAAGGGAAGAGCAACTTGTGCTCCACATTCAGCTAACAGTATGTTGCATTAAAAGGAGCAGGCTGTGAGAGGCAGGAGTCAGGAACAGATCTGATCAGAGCAGAGACTTCTAAAGAGACCCAGATTCAGCAGAAAACCACACACACACACACACACACACACACACACACACACACACACACACACACACACACACACACACACAAAACTAGAACAGGCAGAGACTGCACCGCTTCCTCCTCACAGTGTCACTCCCCCAAATCGCTCTGCTTTTCCATTCAATGTGATCCCAATGCACTTTTTTCACCCTTCGAGGTAGACTCTGATCGTTATTATTTAAATTATTAACGAGAAAGCCGCAGATGTGCCGTTATCTGCTTAAAATGTATAACCACGTTACAGCTACAGTATTCTCCTATAAAAAAAATGAGGTCCTGGCTGTCCTAATTTAAAAGATCTACAGATGAAGCGCTTGGCTCAGCACTGTAAAGGGTACTAGTTCAGAGTGAAAGACCATGTGATGAAGTGAAAAGACCAGCACAGCATATAGGCCCTACTGAAACTACACCAACTTCCAGCAGCACCCAGCACAAGTGAAACAAAGAGGAAGTTTCAAACACAATACTTTACATTCTGATCCATGTGGCCCTGTCGTCCAGTCTCGCCCAGAGAAGCTGCATGCAGTGACCCGGTCTCCTTGTCTTTTCAACACAAGATTAACATGACCGACCATGAAGGCTTCCTTAAGGGTCCTTCCCGTAGCTGCTGTGCTGAACTGTACAGCAAATGAAAGCACCTGACTGAGAGAAAGATAAAAGCACTCTTCTAATTTCTGCCTGTCAAAAATAGGACCCACCTTCCAAAGACAATTAAGGGATAAATGTTAAGCCTCTTAGCTTAAAAGGTAAGCTCAGCGTGAAACTTTTACTCTCTCCAGAGCACTGGAAGATCAGCTACGGAAAGAAAAAAAAAATGCTAAGTTTAGGTCAGAAGCAAAGAGAAAGCAGAAATGTATAAACTCTTAATTCAGACGATAAATTGAAGTGGTTGGCCTAAAACAAGAGAACCCCTCTGCCCATCAGCAATGAGAAGAGTGGTTCTCAATGATGGTCCTGGAGCCTGTCCTGCGTAGTACAGTATTTTTCCTGCTTTCAGATGGTCTGCTTAGGAAAGGTTGATTAATTAGCTGATTATTTGGATTTTAGGAAGCAGTGAAAAATACTAAAATGTGAAGAGCCCATTACAATCCCAGGTACAAAGGCATCTGTGGTGTCACAGGGTCGCTAGGCTACCATTCCTGTTAAGTAGGCAAGCAGCCTGTATACACTTCCAAGTGAAGCCAAGCATGGCTATACTCTGCATACAAACGTCTAATTTTCGCAAAGATCAAACATAGCAAATTAAGTTTTTAACAAATTCTTCTTTTTTTTTTTTTAGACCACGTATTTACGGCTGAATTACTCAAGATGTCCATCAGTGATAAAAATCATACATATTACTCAAGGGCAGGTAGGAGCATGCTTAGGACTCCCCACTCAGCATGAATCTCACTTAAAACCCAAACCAGAGAAGGTTGTTCACAAGCACTTTCACAAACAAAAAATATTCTACTCCTGCTTTCATCATCAACATGTTCATAGATGCCAGTTTATCCAACGTTTTGACCAAAATCAAGGGTATAAATGGGTTCGGTACGGATGTCGGATTATTAGCAAGTCCTGGATCACAAACTGCACTCCAACTCATCCCAAAGGCATTCCAACTCTCTAGAGAGAGCAGATCCACTGTTCCAAGGCCCAATGCTGGAGGGCTTCACACCCCCTCTAGAACATATTTGGTCGCATGGTCACCATAAGCTAATGTACAGGTGCTGAAGAGTTATTATATTATATCTTATAGTAGTGCCAGCAATAGATGCACCTTAAATAACTGAATTCACATCATTAGAGGAGGTTTCTGGCTACATTTAGAGCCAGGTTCCTAAACTGAGATTAGGCCTGAGCTTAGGCTAAAAAGAATTTCCCAGGAAACTGACCCACGGTGTATCTTTAACACTAGGTGCAACAATTCCACAACCATTCTTTTTGGCTTCAGGGACTAAATTACACTCTGCAGCTGTCCGTCAGGCTAAAGTCACGCTGAACTGCAGTCAACAGTATTTCAAAGGAGCAACATTTAGTGCTTGTTTGTTTGCCAGTCACCTATTTAACACTGATTTGGTGAAAATTAAAAATAAGAATGCCATCAGGCTCGATTAGCACAGTAGACTTCTATTCCAAATACAATACAGTTCTTGCACTGGAGCAGCAGAACATCATTACTCCACAGAAGTGTGAATGACTGGACTAATAATAAAAAACCTTCACGGTCATTTTTATAGGCTCTTTATTAACCATTAGGCAAACTTTTTACTGCGATCATAACTTTTGGTTATGACGTCATATGCTTTTCTGAGCATGTTGTTGATCTCATTAGCACTTGAATACTGACTGCATGTTTCACCACAGAGAGTGATTAGTGCAGTTTAACTGGATACAGTGCAGAATATAAACTCTTTACTGCGATACAAAATATTAATACACAGTGTGCACTGTGAAATCAAAGAATCGTCATAATAGCCATGTTGTCCAGTCCTACAACTAAACAATACCTTACTCAATGTCCTCAATATTCGACCAGCGGGACAAAACAGCTAATGTCCCAAAAAATCCTAATGCAATATTTATTCCCATCAGAATACTTAATTAACGGTCGCATCTTATCTACAGTATAAGTTCAAATATATATGACTAATAAAATAATAAATAAATAAATAAAATAATATATATATATATATTTATTTATTTATTTTATTATTATATAATATATAAAATTTTCATAATATATATTTTTTCCATTCCAATCAAAGTCTCCACATTGTATACTTCCCAAAGATGGCTGGGAAAAGGGCAAACCACTCAGTAAAGTCAAACTAATGCAGGGGGTGTTAAATCTCACAAAGATCACAGCGCACCTTTATAAGAGAGGAAGGAGGGGAAAAGCCCATCTGTTCTGTCAGCATTGCCAGTGCTTTTCAAAAGCAAACCGTACAAACAGCCACACTCCTCTTCTTAACTACTGAAATTAACCAAGCAAATTACATAAGCGAGAGGCTCTTAGTGACATTTCTAGTGGGAGCATCTCTGAACTTAATAGAAGGTAATGGTAATATAATCCACATACAGAACAAGACAGGGGGGAAAACACAGCAGAAAGGGAAGCTGAAGAAATATGGGTCAATAAGTGACTGGATGAAGTGACTGGAACTTTGGAAGCAGCCAGTGGAAGGTCAGACATGGCAATCTTTAAAGCAAGAATCTGAGCAGCTACGTCCCGGGGGGGATGCACTGGGCTACATGCACGCCTCTGTGGCTGCACAGATGTTGTGCTTTTGCCCTTGCACACACACACACACACACACACACACACACACACACACACACACACACACACACTCAAGTATGACTCATTTGCAAAAGGGGCAAACACACTTGGTGTACATTATATAAAATCAAACTTTTACATATTTCATGGGAATGTACGAACGGGCGCAGATGAGTGGCCCTCTCAGGAGTAGCCTACTTGGGCCGCCTTCACTCTGAATTATATCTGTTACAATTCCGCCCCCTTAATATATTCTGGAGGGGCCTTATAAGTAGGTTTGAGAAGAGATGCATCCGCAAACTCTGATGATGAGATACAACCAGTGAATGATTCATCTTGTACTTTACGGTTCACCCATAGTACTACTCATACTGCTTTTCTAAATCATTCACAAAAGCCTGTTTTCCAAGCTATTGGCATTTCCATTTAGGATGTGCCCATCGAGTCCAGTGGTGCAGGCGTATCTGAATGGATCAGGTATCAGCTGAATGAAGTCCAGTCCCGTTTCAATCCATTGTTGAGTTTTTTTTATTATTATTATTTCTGGTTGATGCACCAGTGCCATATAGCTGTCCTACATTGATATTACCCACAAGCTGCAGCGCTCACACAAGTCTGAGGTGAAACCATGTGGAAATTCTTACAGTGGAAAATGAAAACTTGTACTAAAACTGACAGGGTCAGTGTTTCCTCCGAACATGGCAGTTCTATAAAGTTAGCAAAAATGGTCCTTTGTCTGACAACAGTGGAACATACAGTAGAGTTATTAAAATCCTATGCAAGAGGTTTTCCGAAGTAGAGAAGAACTTTTTTCTAATTGTCATGGTCCAATATAGAACCCTAAAATAAACCCTGGGTTAAAACCAGTCACTCATTTGATCAATATTCAGTATTAAACATGTTTTTAAAAGGTTGTTTTGAGAAGGCTAAGCCTTAAAATCTGAACACGTCAGTCTAAAATGTCATAATTTGCATATATCGGTTGGTGTAGCGCAACAGATAACATCACTACCTGCCAGTGAGCCATTACACCATGTGGGAAACTGGAGTTCGAGTCCTGGTCTGGGTGCCATGCTACACCAATAAGAGTCCTTGGGCAAGACTCCTAACACTCTGTAATATGAGTAACCTTGTAAGTCGCTCTGGATGAGAGCTTCAGCTAAATGCCATAAATGTAAATTAAAATATAAATTTTAAAGGCAGTCTACACTCTAGATCAAAAGGGTTCTGGAACCCCCTAAAGAACCAACCCCCTTTTTCAAGGGTGGTGGCATTTCTTATCTAAATTGCGTGGCGACATTACACAAGAGGGGCCAAAAAAAATTGATCCAGAAATTCCTTTTTTTTTTCTTAAAAAAAATTAATTAAATAAAACATTTAAACAGCAACGATGTAGCTGTGCCCACTTCAACCATTCAATCACAGAAAGCGAAGGAATTCAAGTCACAATTCTTCTGAACATCTATTCCTAGCCCTAGTTACTAAAATAAATGACCAGCACTGAGGACAAAACGGTACTCCAGAACAATGGCATGCTGCAAACAGCTAAAGGTTGGGATGAGGTGTAAGACTGCCCTAGCTCTGATCAGTAATTGGGTTGATGGTACAGCAGTATCATTATAAAAAAAAGCAGTATGAAAAAGTCATGCTACACACCCAGCATTCCTGGATTTCTTTCTTCCCAGTGAATGACACTGCTGTACCATCAACCCAAATACTGATCAGAGCTAGGGCAGTCTTACACCTCATCCCGACCTATAGGCGTTTACAGAGCACACACACAAACCCTGCTAATTCATGCTCTCACTGCCCAGCTCGTATAACCTATACTGCACAGTTCCCCTAGTAATGCCTCACAACTTCAAACCTGCAATAAGAGAGGCCAGCATTTCCCAAACACTGCACAGGCACAGCCACTGATGCTCGATATGCTACACCTGTGATTCCCAGTACACCGCACAGTCTTACAGCTGTTGCACTGTGGAAGGATAGTAAATGGCATTTATAAAGAGAGAAAAAAAAATAATAATTATATATAAATATATACACCTTTGTACACATGCAGCAACTCTCCCTTACCTTAGTGGTGACGATGCATAAGCAGTCCATACTTCAGCACCACGGCTGCACTCACCGTCTCCTGCGACTCATTTCAGCCCTATGCTCCAGCACCAGTACCGGCGCGCGTGTGTGTGTGTGTGTGCGCGCGCGCGTGCACATGCAGCGCGTTCCCAACTTCTCCTCGACTGCTTCAGCAAGAGACGCGTCGACAAGGCGATGCGCGCGCTCAGCGAGGCACCGATGGATATTTCGAGTCAGTTTGGCGAACCGACTCTACACGTTCGATTCAGTGATTCGCAGGTCAACCCTTCGCGCCCGGTAGAGCAGCATACAAGCCATAAAAACACCTAGCTAACACAGAGAGCAACATACAGTCTACAGAGAGCAATAAATACTCGAATTGAAGAGGTAGACTCCGAAACATGGTATTTTTTTATGTTTTACAGCGCTACGTTGTTAAAGATTGTGATTCGAAACCTAAATTTGCAACAAAAACACCGACTTTTTTGAAACGGTATGTCCGGGATATTAAAAAAAAAAAAGAATCGGTTTGAAAGAATCGACTCGCTCACAGGTCTGTACATCGCTGCTGCAGCAAAGTGTAAAAATAATAATAAAAATAAATGTAAAAAATTAAACCCCTTGTTGTAAGAATTTTAAAAAAAGTTACAACCCAGTTCACCTTAAATTAAAACAAACGGAAATTAAAAAAATGTGAGTAACAAATACAAGCACTGAGAAATGAGTCAGACAATCTAGCTATCAAAAACGTATTTTAAGAGTCAAGACTCAAGAAAGCACAACCTCTGGTGGATAAGTAGGTGAATATAACAGTCCTGGAAAGTTTCCCTTTGGATTCCTGGACATGAACACAAAGCACGCCTCGAAAATCTCGATCTCAGGGAGAATGGTCGTCTAATCACGCTACACGCGCACTGTACCTCCAAACTCTGCTTGGTACAGCGCAGGCGCTGGTGGGTCGAAGTGGGAATCAGACACCAGTGTCAGAGGGGGGTGATGGTAGCATTTGGGTGCTGCCTGCTACACTTCACTTCACTTTCAGATAGTGGAAGTATAAAGCTACACTTCGATTTAGGCTCGTAACGATTTGCTAGAGCTCTCCTGGTCAACTGTAAGTGTTTTTCTTGTGAAATAAACGCCTGTAGGAGCAACACCAACTACACCACGAAATTGAGAGTGCAATGCAGTGCAGTTAGGGCTGCACATAACCATCTGGTTTTTTTTTTTCGATAGTCGATAATCTAAATTGATTTTTACTAAATTGATTACTCTAATGTAAGTGTGTTAAGATTTAAAATTATTTCTCCAAAATAATGCAAAAATGATCCTGTAATATTGTTAGTGTTAACAGCTTTACAGTCAAACTAAATCTCCACAAGAGATTAGATAATTCAAGTAAAAGAAAAAAAGTGCAACATATTTAACAATCTAACAAAATAAAACAATAAAAAGGCAAGTCATTTCCACTAAAATAAAATTATTTAAAAAATATATTATTTTAAATATTTTGAGTAATGCTTTTTTTGTTTACTAAAACTAATACATTCTTAAATAATACTCTCAATAAGTGCGGTTTCAGCTACAGTTACCTTTCTCCTAACAAAACACACACAGTACATAACACTTCAGGTGTCCGTGTGAGTGTGTGTATGTATGTATGTATGTATATATAATACGCATGGCCATCCTAGATTTAATGTATTAAACGCACGTGATCTATAAATGGTTAAAAAGACTAAAAGACTGGACTTTTAGGGGCACACATGACATGTAGCCTACACACCTCACCAACAAGAAATCAGACTTGTGGACTACATAAATTGGCAGAGAGCGATTTGAGAAGCAGCTACGTGTGTTTTGCAGCTCCCACAGTATCGAGAAAAGTCTTCGGTATCTTCACTGGACGATTAAGAAACGATTAGCAACGAGACTTCCTGTGTGAAATACTCCCACACTTTAGCATGATTTTTTGTAGCTGCAGTTTGCGTTCCAGATAAAGCCATGCTTTCAGTAGGCGCGGCCATTTTTGCGTCCAGCCTTAACTGCCGTGCACTAAATCCCCCGCGTGCCAAACTTCCACCGGACAAGAACTTTGTGAGATGGGTTTCTGTGGCTAAGCCCACCAAGTGCATTGGCATGTATCGGTCAGAGTGGTGGAAATCATGCTGCTGCTGGACTCTGGAACAGCAGAAAGGCGTTCTTGCAGAAGTGACCTGCACACAGTTTGGACCTCAACTCCACTTAACTCTGGGATGGGTTGAGGCTTCAAACCCTCAAACACTCAAAGCAGCTCACATTAGCTCACATTAGGTGTAATGATAAAGGTGTCCACATTGCTTGTTCAAATTTTCAACCTTGGCGTTCTATTAGATATTCATGCACCACTTTCATAGACTTCTCCCAGCCCTAGTTGGAATTACAACTCTGTTCCAGCGCACAATTGAGAAGCATAACTGGATTAAATTGAATTGATTTAAGCTTATTTAAGACTCAGAAAAAAAGAAAACACAGACAAGGAGGCTGCACAATGCCAGGAGAAACACTCACACAGTGTACGATGAACATTAAGCATTTAATTACCAAAACCACAACTAAATTTGCACTCGTTTCACTCAAAATCACCTTGAGCATTTTAGGAACATGCCTGAACAAATGACCCATTTGTATGCATCCCCCCATGTGAATTCTTTATGGGTTTATACATAGACGTGCCAGAGCACTGCAGTGCTGTTTACGTGTTTTAAATAGCCTTAGAAACTCCCTCTCCCGAGCAGACGCCTAAAGCGCTGTGACTGAACATCCTGCATCCTTGTCCTCACGTCTTATATTTCAGAACGTAACTGTTCTGATCAGACAAGATAGATTCACTGCTTGTATTTTAACCCGCCCGACCAAAGTCGCCCTCATAGTCGTGTTTGTAGAGCAGATTTCTTGCCGATTCGAACACCATGAGACAATAAACATGTTCGAGCCTTTCAATAATGAATGCAGCATCACATCTTCTATAAATACAACAATTAGACGGCACTGGAGAGAAACTCGAGTAGCCAAGAAATCAAGCTCACACCCTGCTGTCACATGCTTTTTTGAATAGAGTGGAATGCGTGGGAGGGGTTTCCAACAGCACTGATGTACTGTGCCAAGGAGACTGAGAGTCATCCAGCACTCAGGATTTCCACTGTCGGAGAGGGACACTTATGCGCACCTTTGAGACGGAGCAGAACGGGAGCTCTCCGCCCACCGAGAATGGTAGACTGCTTTCTGGGCCATCCGACCCCCCCACCCCAACCCCCCGCATGAGTAATATTTCACAAGGAAGGAGTGAAGAAGGCTGCTGGAGTGCCATTTTACAAAAGAACAGAAAGGGACCACTTGAAATTTACTGCTACACTTGTGTTTCCTGCTCACCATTAGTTAGCCCACCTGTACTGCCTCAGTTCAAGCAGGTAAAAAGGAGGAAAACTTCTCCAAGCATGATGGTTGCATCTGTACAGCGTATAATGGCTTTACAACATCTCACCAAGTTGCTCTCGAACAGACAGACCTTAATTTAGCACTGCTTGCTGTGTCCTTGCCGCATCATAGTCTCCTGTTTTTTTTTTTTTTTAGGCATGCTGCAATTTGCAATGAGCAGACAATAAGCTGAATCACACACTCCAGCAGTCTCAACAACCCGAAACTCCTTGCTCTTCCTTCCTATTTGCACAAAACGCAATGAACCGGCTTGCTTTGAGAGATGCTGCATCAACATTAATGGGAATAAATAAATAAATGAATAAAAGAAATTTTTAAATTGTAACTTCTGAGTTCTCAGTTTAGCTGTTCTCTTATTGGTTACCAGTCATTTACACATGACATCAATACTGTTTTTCATCTTAGAGAATCAACATTCCTTCCACAGTACAGGATGCAGCATTTTTAAGATTTGTAAATCAAAACTGAGATGGCCATGACTGCACTGTAAGCAGATCGGAAGGGTATAGACTGTATTATACACACCCAACACCACACGATAATCTGAGAAGACAATGGTCCAAGATCCAGGTATAATTAGGAGTTAGGAGGGGAGACTTGACCTCAAAATCAGCCCAATCATCCAGTAGCTTAGGCCAAACATTAGATTGATAACTGCAACCGATGTGAGTATTGTCCATGAGGGATGTACTGTAATCAGCCTCCTCGTCCATTGGACAAGCCTCACTCTGGGCACAAGTTCTCTCATATCCTGAGGAATCCTGCTTTGCCAAACAGACCCCAAACTGTGGAGAGTGAGGGGGAAAAAAGACGTTCTTGAATCTCAAACTTACCTCAATAGTAGAGGCAAGGCTGCTCGGCTGCGTTTCTGCTGCTGCGCTGGTGCTGGGAATGCTGGTTATATCCCACTGGTTCACAGGAGGAGAAGGAAGTGAAGGCTGTGCTGGTGCAGTAGGCTCTGTACAGTCATCCTGTTTATCTTGTAAGGACACTTCATAAAACTCCTGGATGTCTGAATAAATAAATTAAGACCAAAAGACAATGCATTGAAAAGATGAAAAACTACTAAAGAAAAACACAGACCCCTATTTGCATTCATTAATTTCAGATTTTATGTGCATATTTATTTTTGCAACACCCAAAATAATATCTTAATAGTAGACCTATGTTGGTCCACTCCCTCCATATAGATGGGGTAAAGGATGGCTGACATTCCGTGCAGTTGCAGATGGGCTACAGTAATTACAACCCACTACGTGCATCTGTATGGTAGGTTTACTGTATAAAATAATCAGTGACTGCAGCTGTAATTTATGGATATCCAATAAACTACCATACAAGTCAATAATACAATATAAAACATGAATATTAGCACAGTGTTTTTTTTTCTGAAACAGACAGACCTAATACAAAACAGAAAGTTATTATCTGAGATCATAAAAAAATGGAAAACAATGGAGACTAACTGTTCACCTCTCTGGCTGGACAAAATGACCTGAATAAACAGTCTTTCATGAGTGTCTCTGTTGTAAAGTGGTAAGTGAAAGAATGTTCAACACAAAGCCTCAGATCACCTCAGACCAAAGCTTCTGAAGTCAGAGAACACGCAGCCTCCGAAGGCTCTTAGAAAAACAGATGGAAGGAGTGATCTCACAAAAGAGAATTGTGGAATAGAGGTCTGCACAAGACGGGTTTGCCCACGGTTCTCACATGATCTGCAAAACTGGACGGTGCATATTAAAAATCAAGAGGAGGGTTTTCTTTCATTTTCAAGCATCATTTACATCTGGCTGGCACTGGATGAATAAGCAATAAGCTGAAAAGTTACAAAGAAATTAAATAAAACCATAAAACAGCCAGTGGTTCTCAATTCTGGTCCTGGACAACAACTGCTGTGCACATTTTAGCTAAAGTATAGCTATGCTAAATTAGTATTACCCAAACTATTAAAACCATTGCGTACCGACACTGGTTTCTGTACGGATGTAAACAGATCAGCCCTAACATTAGCACCTGATACTCAGCAGGTCTCTTTGTGCAATCAACAGCTCTGGCCTTTTAAGGCATGTACTCCACAAGACCCGATCTGAAGATCTGAAGGCTTCCAGTGGTATCTGGCACCCAGGCGTTATCAGCAGAGCATTTAATTAGGCTGTTATAGTCTGGTCTGCTGGGGTTGTTAGCTACACTCTGACACTGTTCACATTCTCTGTCCTGAATTAATTTTAATTAGAACTAATTCCATCACTTTACCCTCTCAGAGTTAATGACTGCCCACTTGTCGGCCAGACTGACCGCTGGGATCCCGTTAGGCGCATCAGACCAGCTGCCCACCCTCCTGCTACTGCTACCTGCCTATCGACTATGAAGGATCATCATAATGCTACTAATTACCCTCATTGCTTTCATTATTAGTTAAATAATATTATGCTTAGATCAGCACACATGAGCAGAAGAACAGGATGATGGTATAGGTTTCTATATTTATAAGTAGTTTTAGACCAGAGGAAGATGGGCCCCCCCCCCCCTTGTGAGTAGCAGCAACACATTAGACCACTGAGCCACTCTGAGCCCCCCTGAACAATTCTTAATATGGCTGGGACTCAAAAACGTCCCGTTACAAACCTTCACTGCATTAGTCTACTCTGTCGCAATACACTACACTGACGTAAGTCTATAAAATGTTGAATAAAACTGAATTAGCATGAAAAAATATATTTGTACATGGTTACAAAAGCAGTAAAGATAATAAAATGCAGATATTTCTCCAATATACCTCCAAACCATGCTGCTTCTCTAAAATGCAAACATCACATTAAAATATCAGTCAAATCAAAACTTCAGAACATTATTTTTTTTATCAATTATCAATAACAATATGATTAAACTATTCATTGGGGATCCATTTTATGACACACTTTAACCTCTTGGCTTCACACACAGAAATAATGGGTACGTGGAGAAGGCTCTTTAGCTCTAAAGAAGTTGAAGGTAGGCCAAATCAGAACACTTTCATGAGAGCAGTCTGGAAGCATAACGAATGCACTTCTAAGGTCAAGGCCTGTCAGCCGAGATCACTACGACAAATAGAAAGGCACAGATGAGGTCAGAGACGAGCACAATGAGGAAAAGCTGCTAATATGTACGCAGGTGCAACAGTTTTACAGTTTACACTGCAGAGATAAATAAAGGAGGAGCTTGGAAAATTGGAAATCATTCACTGTCTTTATTTGCCTAGGTAGGTCCAAACACATTATCTTGCTTGGTTTAATCATAATAAGCAGCTCTATCCACAGGGGTCCACCTTATAAACAGGTAAGGCAAAGGCATTTAAGTGAAAGTAGTGGACTAAACGTGATATGTTGTTTAAACTACCACAATCTCTTGGATTACTTGGAATCTCTACCAAAAGCATAAATACATCTTTACATAAAATCACTTGTGGCCAAATAAAGGAAAGCATTCAACTTTTATTCAACAAAATTTATAAATAATATTAAATTAAATTTATTTTATAAAGAATACAGATTGTGAGCCCTATTAAAAAACCTGTCTGCTCTTGAAAAGCCTTAGATGTGCTACACATTCTACAAGATATTGATTTTCTGGTCCATATTGACATGAACTCCTGCAGGCCTTTAATGCTACACTTTAATGCTACAAATAGCTCTGTCTACAACATCCCAAAGGTGTTGTACAGAGTTTAGATCTGGTGACTGGGAAGGTCACTGAAGAACACTAAACTCTGTGTCATGTTTATGAAGCCAGTTTGAGGCAACCTTTGCTTTCTAACATGACGCATTATCATGCTGGAAGTAGCCGTTAGAAGATGGGTACATTTTGGTCATGAAGGCACATGATCAGCAGCAGTACTCAAATAGGCTGTGGCATTCAAGCGATGATTGATTGGTGGTAACACATCCAAAGTGCGCCCACCACCTCCACCAGCCTGGCAGATTGGGTATATGGATTGATGCTGTTGGTGCCAAATTGTGAAAGTACCATCAGTGAGAATCAGCAGAAATCAAGATTCAGAACACCAGGCTACGTTTCTCCAGTCTTCAACGGTCCAGTTTTGGTGAGGCTGTGCCCACTGCAGCCTCAGCTTTCTGTTTTTGGCTGACAGATGCAGAACCCAGCATGGTCTTCTGCTGTTGTAGCCCATCCAGCTTACGGTTGGAAATGTAGTGAATTTGCTTCTCCACTTACTACAATTGTGAGATTGCAGAGTGCTTTCCTAAATTACTGTAGCTTTTCTGACAGCTCCAAGTACACCGCTGACCTCTCTCCTTAACAAGGCCTTCCTGTCCACAGAACTGCCGCTCACTGGATGTGTCTTCATTATGTTATGCACTGAACTGCTGTCAAACAATTGCACGAATAAGCAGGTGTTAACAGTGCAATCAAACTAAATTACCACAGACCAAAAACATTTGCCCAATTCAACCATGCAACATCTAATAGTTTCCTTATTTTGTGCAAGTCATCTTAAGCCAATGAAATCGTGCTGAATCCTGCTGCTTTTAGCTAAGTTACACTCTAAACTGCATGTTCTTTCTACAGTTTACCTGATATGCCTCTACAAGCACCTGTGGCTCTTTCATTCTGTCCTTAAAATCCCTACACAGCTCAGCTTACTTCCACACAGTGTGCAGCGTCCTTTCTGCCACACAGAGGCTGTGTCTGAAACTGAAGGCAGCTGCCTCGATGCCTGGCTGCCCATAAATCAGTGCCACAGAAAGCAGCATTGTGATGAAGGTCCCTGTAACTATATTGTGTGTGAAACATTTAGAGGGAATCCACATATGGGCAACATACTCAGCTGACCATAAGCTGGCCTTCATCAAACAGCAAATAATGGACGGTCACCAAGAGGCCAGCAACAGTGGGAAAATTAGCCTGACTATAAACTGACATGTTAAGATGCCAATGACTACACAAGCCTTGGCTCACAGCTAGTGAGGAACTAGCTGTCCCCCACCCAGTGTACCAGTGTATTGTTCTTTTTAGAACAGCACACTGATTAAGGAAGTACTCTGATCCGTGGGTCTCGGTGCTGGCCACACTTCACAACCTTCTCTTTCATGCCAGCAAATCTCTCTGACATTTAAATAGGCCACTTTGCTCCTTCTCTGCAGGAGTTCTGGGTTCATCTAATTTACTTAATGAGTGAAAATGAACACGAACAGCTGCCCAACTTATCTCCAAAAAATAACTACTGTTAGTTATATAAAAGCTCAAGGTGATTAGCATGTGCATTTTCTGCTTAAGTTCACATACAAGGAAAAAGAAATATTTATCCACTGGGTTTGGCAGTGTTTACCCTCACACCTCAGCCTCAGGACATCATGACATCATGCTGATAAAAACCAATAGGATCTCAGGATTACAACTGAGCAAAATAAATTGACACATTTCAAACATCTGAAATATTTAAATCAAACACAGACTGTTCTGTTTACTTTCAGAAAAACAGTCAGAAGTTAGGTTAACTAAAAAAAGCCTTATACTAACATTTTTAAGGCAAGATAAAAAAAAAAAGACTAGACTCTTAAATCACAAGTTGGTAATATATTATAATACCTTTTAACACACACAGATACATGTTGAAGAATCATTGAGAGGGATTTCCCCACTATTTGCATCTCCTAACACATCTTTTTTTATTTAATAAGTCAATATTGTTGTTTGTTAATGTCTACCATCTGGTTGAGCTGCCCGTTTAAAGCACCTCTTTAGGGGCAGTAAGAATATTACATTAGTACAACAGTTTTAATGTTTTTACAAAACATTAAAACATTAGGTTCAAAGATTTCCATGTAGATTTCCTTGATTTCCTTGATTTTACATAAAAAAAAAAAAATACATACAAATCTTATAACAAAAACCATCCTGAGACTAAACAAATGAGAAGAGCTGCAGGAAAACAAGCTAACAATCCTGAATATTTCTCTATAATATCTGTATATTTCTGCAGCTTATTCCAAAGTTACAGTGATGTGAGAAGTTACAAATAATTTTAAATGCATTTACATAAAATAATAATGCTATCAATATTAAACAAACACTGATCTGATCAACCGCTTTTTAGGATATAAAAAAAATACTGTAGGAATGTGAAAGGCTGTGATGGAAACAGATCTTGAGTATCTATGGGGTTCAGTGGTGAAAGGAAAAGCTGGAGAGCAATTTCAGTTCAGAGAGCTACAAGAACGGCCCTACTGACAGCTGATAAGTGTTTGTATTCGTTGGTTTGCCCTATGCTAGCTGAATGCTACTTACCCTTAACATGCGCTTTAAAAAGGCTCATGGAGCATCCTGTTGAAGTGTTAATCTATCCCTCTGTGTTTGCATATGTACCGTGAAGTTGATTACATCCATCTTAAAAGTCTTATTTGGGACTTTCACTGTACTATAACACAACTAGTAGCTGGTCTGGTTCGCTGGCTTTTTCACTGTGAAATACAGTGTTTAGATGTAATAAAGCCCATGTCAGCCCAAAGGCTGCTGATGAAAAGACTGACACCAATTAAAAAAAAAAATTAAAGTATGACCATAACCAAGCTCGGTGGTGCCTCAGAACATTAGAAACAGTTCTGTAACATATCAACAGGCTTAATATTATATACCTGTGGTACAGTAATTACAGTAACATTATATTTACATAAATAATTAAGAAACAAGGTCTGTAGAGTCAATTTGTTGGGCAATCCAGTAGTAACCACGCTTTTTTTTTTTTGGCTTTCTTGATGTTTACTTCTCTCAAAAGTAGCTAACATTTCACCCCCCCTTCAATCCTGGCATGGAGAAACCAGAGAAAGCAACCTTTAGTGTGGTGGCGCGAGAACGTAATAATTCAGGTTCAGGAGACTGATTACTTCTTTTGGACACCATCAGACATTTTAGAAGAAGTCAGTGAAACACATACAGACATTCTGCTCCATGCTAGGTGGCTGAGGTGAAGCGCCTGTCCAAAGCGGTGCACTGAAGCAGGGAAGAACCTGGCTAATCTAACAAGATTAACACAATTGATCACGGAAAACAATAGGAGGCCTGTGAGCAGCTCAGAAGCTGACTGTGGAAATTAGACAAACAATCTAAACAATTGGTTTTTATATCAATGTTATTTAACAATAAAGTGTGGTTTAATAAAAAATCTAAAATGAAAGAACTCAATTTTGGGAGAAGATGAAGGAGGAGGAGGAGGAACATGCTTGAAGATCCTCCTGCTTAATCCAATGTTCGATAAATTCCATCTCAACGACAAGTGTGTGCAACCCACCCACTGCAGCCTCAGCTTTCTGTTCTTGGCTGAAAGAAGTGGAACTTGATGGTCTTCTGCTGCTATAGTGAATATGCCTCAAGGGTGGACATCCTACGCAGCCAGATATTTGCTTTTCCGCTCTTCACAATTGTACAGAGTGGTTATCTGCATTACTGTAAACTTTATTGATTATGTCAGCTCCACCAGTCTGATCATTGTTTGTTATCCTCTCTGATCAACAAGACACTTCCGTCCACAGAACTGCTGCTCACTGGATATTCTTTACTACACCATTTCAAGTCAACTCTCTAAAGACTGTTGAGCTGAAACCCTTGCCACTGTGCAATCATTGAGATCATACTGCCTCCTATTCTGATGATTGATGTGAACATTAGCTGAAGCTGCTGGCCAGTATCTACATGATTTTATGAACTGCAACTACATGACTGACTGACTACATTAATGCAGTACTGTATAGGTTATAGCAGGACACACATATACATATACACTGCTCAACATTCTCTGCCCTCCATAAAATTCCTCTCAGAACTAACTTTCTCTTTTACCTTTTCGCTGAGGTCCCCTCTACCTGCTTCTAACCAGCTGCCACCCACTACCACCCATAGCAGACCAGCGGCACACCCTCCTACCACTGCTACATGTTTAATGACCATGTTAAAACCTAAATGGACTCGTAACTATCTGCCACTATTAATATCAGCACTATTAACTATAATTTCTATCATTAATGTTTAAATAGTTCTGACCAGAGGAGGATGGGTCGGGTCCCCCTTGTGAGTCTTGGTTCCTCCCAAGGTTTCTTCCTCCAGCTCTAAGGGAGTTTTTCCTTGCCACTGTCGCCATTGGCTTGCTCACTGGGGGTCTTTGATCCTTCAGGCCTTCTTACGTTATTTCTTCTTTGTCTGTCTGTTACTAATTATGTAAAGCTGCTTTGTGACAACAACAGTTGTAAAAAGCACTATACAAATAAATCTGACTTAACACATATACAAATATATATATATATATATATACACACACACACACACACACACACATACATATATATATATATATATATATATATATATAATGTGTATGTGTGTATATATATATGGGCACTTTAAGGTTTCAATATGTTGAATATGTATATGAATATGAACCTTAGTTACAGTTTATCATAAAGTATTTTGCTTGAGTGTATTTACATTACACATTCATTTAGCTGCATTCCAACCTTTTACATTTTGCTACTTTCCCTCTGCATCAGTTCTTCTTTCGCCTCACAAGCACACCTTAAGTCAACCATCATCCACCATCATCTTTTTTTTTTTCTGGCCCACAACACCCCTCTCACAGCCGTGGTCTCGGCCACAGTGACCAGGAGGAACGAACTCCCAGTCTGAAATGCTGCATGCAAATCTCTTCTGCAGGTGGGGGAAAGTAGTCGACATTGCTGAAACAGGCTGCTGAGCTGGTGAAACATGCCGTGATGAGGTCAAACCTGTTCCACCATTTCTCATAAATACAAAATAAAAGTGCAGCACAGAGGACCGTGCCGAAACCAGAAATCCCAACACACACAATTAAACAGATCAGCACACTTTGGCTCGCTTACCTATCAGAGCTTGGAAGAGAGAGCTCTGGAAAATATTGATAACTCTCTCTATGGAGTGCCGAAGCTGAGGGTCCTCTGTCTGGCTGAGTTTTGACCTGTACTCCTCCAGAAGCTTCAGGGCTCTCTGAGTATCTGGAAAAAAATCAAAACACGTTGGTCAAGCTAAATAGCAACACACACACACACACACACACACACACACACACACACACACACACACACAGAGAGAGAAAATGAAAGTAATGGAAATGTGGGTTTTGACAAAAGTGCAAAAGCATAAAAGCTGAGAAGGTGAATCGAGGAACAGAAAGTAGGGGTGAAGTAAGCAGGTAAACAACCTCTGGAATCTCACCTTTCTTCCTTACTGGCATGATCAAACCCGGGAGGAGATCAGCTCATACACTTGGTGAAAAGGACCCAAAAAGTGTGTTAAGCATCTGACAGGGTGATCCTTAAATGTTCTCCACTGGTCCAGGAAGGCAGAAGGCAGTAAAAGAGCTTTCTGAACGACAACCTGATCAAACTGATGCAGTAAAAAAAAAAAAAAAAAAAAAAAAAACTCCAACTTTGGCACCGATCAGAAGAAAGTTAGCACTAGCAGCTCCAACTCGTCTCACTTCTCACCATCCCACCATCAGCGCCGAGATCTCCACGGGTTTTAAAAGCCAACGCCTGGCTCTGACACTCTCTCCAGGAAGAATGAATGGGGCAGACTGCTTACAGCCAGCGCGAGGAACAAGGCATGACACACACCGGACTTCCCAAACTGTCTGGACAGAAAGTCGAGCAGGCTGCAGAAGTACCGCACTGCACTTCACTCCAGTGGTTTCTCTTTCTCTGTGAAAGAAATGCAGCTCGTGTCGCTTCCTGTAGCCGTAAACGTCCCCTAACGAAACTTCTGCTCACTGCTTCTGCCCCTCCTCTACTTTCCTCCAGTGTTGCCGAAAATCCAAACTTTCCTCCAAAATGGCGACCTGGGGCTGGAAGCACATCACATGATCTGCTCGCCTTCCCCTGAGCGCTGACCGGAGCCAGAGAGAAGGAACAGCGGAGAAGTGCTGGAGGCTCTTTCACTCTCAGCCCAGGTGGAGTCGGACTTTTAACGATGTAGCCCTTCTTTACACGCCGTGGTAAAGCCTTTTTCACAGTGTTGCTGACGGCTTTACAGGCAGAGCTACTCCTGACCAGCTTAACGGCGGCTATGAGAGGATGACTGTGATTTGAGCCGAGAAATATGTGGCTTTACATCTTAAGTGAAAATAAGTGAACAGCATAAATAACAATGGCTGAATTTAACAAACTGAATAATAATAATAAAAAAAATAATTATACATAAATAAATAGTATTTTTTATTAGCGTATTAAAATAGCGAAGACGTGTTCTCAGATGTGTGCTTATTTTGTACATTTATTAATTCTTAATGTTATTAAACTTTACTTTTACTTAGAAAATCAGCTAAACAAAATGTTACCTGGGTGCATTATATAAATAATAATAAATAAAATCGGAACAAATGCGATAATAACGAGTACTATTATTAGTAGTAACTGCTACTAATAAAAATAATAATTCAATATAATAATAATAATAATACAATTCAATACGTTTTATTATGTATTTATTTATTTATTTATTTTTGTACTGTACTAGTAATTTGCTCAAGCCTGTTACTGCTGATGAAATGACTGTGTGCTAAAGATTATGGTCTCTTCAATGGCCAGATGGCCCTCCAGCAAAATCCTACCTCGCACAATACAATAGAGCAAGTGCATTAAATCATGTGTCATGACATTGTGCAATCCTTCTGCCAATCAAGCCCCTTTGCTTGAATCCAATTTGAAAGATGTGCATGAAGAGAAGCCAGCAGGCCTCTGGTGGCGGTATTCATCTATCCAATGAACAGAGACGCTACCTAGACTGTAGGGATTGAGAACTACTGGCTTTGACCATGATGCAGTGCATAGAGCACTCATTTACTGTTAATTACATTAATTTACATTATGTAGAGGTCATTGACACAATTTATACCATTTCTTGAAAGGTTCTTTAGTGTGCTAAAAAGGCATTTCTATTACACCACCTTTGGAGCTGTTACTTTTGTGCAATTACTGTAGATTTCCTAATATGGTTAATTAGCCTAAAACGGCTTCTCATAAGGTCACATTGTCATAGGCAAGAACAAAGCATAGGCAAATTCATTGTTTGTTAATTGTATTGGTCTCTGAAATGTCATTGTGTTGTAATAGTCTTGCAGGAGGATGAATGGCAGTCACATGAGTCCATCACAATGCCGGAGTTTGGGTGGGGTGTAGCCTGCCACACCAAAGACAGTGGGCTCTTTTTCCTAACACCTAAACCACAAAGCACTTATTCAGTTGGGCTTTCCGGGGCATCAAAGGCAAAGAGAAACAATGACATGACTGATATCAGGGGAAAGCTGGAGAGCTGAAAGTAAAAGTAAGGGTCTGCTGGTCATATTGAAGGTGTAGTTATTGTATATGAGCCACGTCCTCTTTCAAAATTCACTTACTTATGTTTGCAATGAAGGTGAGATTTTTAAGTCATTCTAAAATAAAATAGGTATAATTAAATATTTTAATCAGCAGAAGTAGTAGAAGTGAGGTATAAATACAGCAAATATAATAAATGAATTTTGTGATAATGGATTTTTAAATGTTAATTAATTTGAGAACATACACTGATGAAATTAATTTAATTGTATTTATTTTTATCTACAGTGGGATTTGTCAAGGGCTGAGATAGATTAGACAGCAAGTGAACAGTCAGTTCTTGAAGATGATGTTTTAAAAGCAGGAAAAATGAGCTAGCATAAGGGTCTGAGCCACTTTGACAAGGGCAAAATTGACTATGGTCAGAGAATCTCCAAAACATCGGGCAGGTCTTGTGGGGTTTTCCTGGTACGCAGGTACTCCAAGCAGGGACAACCAGTGATCCGACAACAGGGTCATAGGAGCCCAAGGCTGATTGATGCTATTCATGGAGGCCCCACCTCACAACTTACAGGACTTAAAGGATCTGCTGCTAACATATTGGTGCCAGATCCCACAGGATGCCTTCAGAGGTCTTGTGGAGTCCCTGAGACTCCAGGTGGACCTACTCAAAATATTAAGCAAGTGATATTAATGTTATGGCTGATAAGTGTAGGTCTGATAAGTGTAATATTACAGGTCTGACTGTGTCATATTACAGCCTCTGGCTGTCCTGGACTTCACGCTCCTGTAGCGTCGGCCCAATGCTATGAGCGTAAAGTCCAGGACAGCCAGATTGACAAACAGTTTTTTATCCACAAGCCATCAGGCTTGTAAACACCTCCTCCCCCCTTTCACTCTGGACTGGCGGAACTCTGACATGCACCCATTAATATAAGCCCTCTACACATATCACTGCTACTGTTGTACTAATACTCTTCACTTGTGTACTTGCACAATGCACTTTACACATGCGCATGCAACTCTACTCGCAAAATGTGCATATGCATCCATACTGTACTGTACTCTTTAACTTGTTTTACTTTAGTGTACTTAGTATATATAAATTATGTTGGTAAATGGAGGAACTGCAAAGTAAGAATTTTATTGTACAGTGTAACTGCTTGTTTCTGCTGTGCAAATGAATTCTTGAATCTTAAATATTTGAGCTTTAAAATGTGATCTTTCAGGTTAGATGTTTCCCCCTACATTCCCACGATAACAAATCTGTGAATCTGGAAATTCATTTTTCTTCTAATATTCACATGTGAATCAGATCTAGTAAAAAAAAGTCGATAAAATAAGTTTCAACTGAAACATCACTACAGAACAAAAAGTCGCCCACCTTAGATTCTGGCTTCTAGAAGTTTACAGGCACAGTTTCTGCGTTAAGATGCTTAGTAAATGTAAATGTAGTAAAATTCTTTAGGAGAATGTGTTTTAAAAGAGAATTATGGTTATGATTTATTGTTTTTGTTATTGTGAATCTCACAGGTCTTGGACCTTTAGGGAGAATGTCTGGCTGTTGATCTGCCTTGATCCGTCCACCTGCCAGAGCTCACCTTCAGCTGCTTATGGGATAGTGAAGATCAAAATAAAGCCACTCGGTCTACTCATAACATGTCTTGGTAAAGCTACACTGTAAGTAAAAATGGCTATTTGACTTGTAATGACTTGTGATGATCATAGTTCTACATGGCAGTGGTTTCTAGCCCTGCTCCTGTACATTTTAGCGTTTACCCTGCTCCCAGCACACCTGAGTTAGCTAATCAGCTAAGTAAGAAGACCTTCCTGAGTTAAAGATGGTGTGTTAGAGTACAAAGCCACCACAAAGTACATAGCACCACTGATGTTACCCTGACAGTACAGTAGGCTGAGCTGTGTCTTATAGACATATACAGAGCTATACAGCTCAAAAAGTTGGCAATAATGTGATAGACCAGAGAAGTCTGCTACAGAGCATAGAGATCTAAGGTAGTGATTAAATTGTGATAGTGAATGCTTGATTTGCCATGGCATACATATTTGGATCATGTGAATTTCTTAATTCGTCAAAAACTGGACCATCTGGACAATTTTATCAGGATACACACAGTACACTGCAGACAAATGTAATGATTGTTTGCAGCTCATTTGCATTTTTTTTTTTTTTTAGTTTTTGAGTAATGTAGCATGTAACAACATCACCTTCCCTGTGGCAGATTAGTGTTCAGTTCCCCACCCGGACGAGCACACCACACTACAAGGCAAGGCCAGCGTATTTGTATAGCACTGTGGTCATTCAAAGTGCTTTACAAATGAATAAACAAACAAAAAAAAAGATAATTGAAACTAAAAATGAAAAAGAAAATAGAAAATAAAAACATGGTCTATGAAGAGAAAGAAATTTTAACATAAAAATTACATCACTAAGAGTTCCTGCACAAGCCTTTTACTTTACATTTGTCAAAATAGAAAGCACTGAATTCAAGCCTTAAAGCATACTATTCACACACCAGTTCACACTGTCCGTATTTAAAAACTCTCCTCCAAGCGTGTTGCTGCCCGGCCGGCCCGGCTTCGCATGTATCAGAGGAGAGGTGCATTAAGTCCTTGCCCTCTTGTGTCGGAGTATTGCTAGTGCTAGGGGGAGTTACGAACAAGTAGATTACTTGGCAGTACCAAATTACAAAATTAAATAAAAAATGAAAACATATAATATAAAATAATACATATCAAATAAAATAAAATAAAGGGGGGGCTCTGGTACAATTTCATATTTTGTTGATTTTTGAAGTGAACTGTACTTCACATTGTAAGGCCCAAGTTCAGTTTATTTGCTTAATTTTATATACTGCAAAAAAGGAAATTTACACAAATATGAAGTGCAAACATAGCAGCATGTTAAGTATGTTAAACTGTATTTTTTATATGTTAATTTAAACAATAATATTAATAATAATATTAATAATAATAATAATAATAACAATAAAAAAAATAATAAACAGGAATGGTCCTCTTAAAAACACTACATTCAAGTTAGTTTCCTGTCAAAGACTTATTTTCACTCAGAAAATCAACAAAACTAAATAAAAATGTCATTTAAACAAGGGTGTTGAATTTGACTGTATCTGCCTATTCAGCCAGCAGCAGGTTAAACCGCCCCAGCCATTCACACCTAGGTTATAAAAACAGGCTTTTCAATTCTAAGCAATAAAGAGAACTTATAAAAAGGCCCTTACATAAATGTCAATAAACTACAACAATTATAGGATACGAGCCCTTAAACAAATGATATACCGTATCATCCAGTCACATCAACCATGGAATTGAAAGAACACACTAGGCTTCTTTTATTGACTGAGAATAACAGCAGGGGCTGTAGACATGTACTCTATTACCATAGCAGCCTCACGCCACAGAAATGCAGCTATTTAAACAGCAAGTGTGTTGTGTGTAGCACATGTTGCTGTTCCATTCATTAGAGTGTGCTGGAGGACTGTGGGTGGACACAAGCGTATTCGCAGGCTGCTGACCAACAAAGTAGGCTGTTCAGAATAAACAATCCAAAACATTTCTGACATCATTTAGAAATGTGCATGGAAGCCACTGGTGTGTAAACGGCACACAAGGCACACATTGTTGGTTAAACAGACTGTCCGCATGAATGGCTTGTCATGTTTCGCTGAACAGCCATAAGCGCTAAAACAAAAAACATGAGTATTTCTTATTGGGATTCCAATAAATGTTTTCCCAAAAGCCTATTTCAGGGCATATTTGTGTGAAATTACAGATTCTTGCTGAACCCAAAGCACATTCATCCAAAGAGTCATTTTATAGAACAGGGTCTGCCATGCTAACTGGAATGAAGCATAATTTGAAAGTGAGAAATCATGAGACAGAGCTGCTTATGCAGCATCTACAGACAGCGAGAATACGGTTGAAGACCTGGTGGGACATGGGTATGAGAGAAATTCCAATCTAAAGTATGAGAGAAGGAACAAGACAGAGGGAGAGAGAGAGGGAGAGAGGGAGAGAGGGAGGGAGGGAGGGAGGGAGAGAGGGAGCACATTATGAGAATGACAATATGGGTAGATCACGAGTCTCTCACCAGCAGGGTGGCAATTAATCACCGAGCACTAATTAGGCCTGCAAAAGTCTGCCAAATGATCATTGTCATGTTGATTCTTGGCACCATGCAGCAGCAAATGAGTGACACGGGTCGCAGAGGGAAACCTGGGCCTGCTCCCTAACCAGCCCTCTACTGCCATCAGTCAGATGTCAGTATAGCACTCCACATGCAGAACACTGCCAAAAAGGATTGTTTGGACTGATGCCTCAGAAGAACCATGCTTGGTTCCCTAAAGAACATTTCTGTGGTAATTTCATAGGGGCCTTTATTATATTCCTCAATATACTGTGGCCCATGGTGCAATACACAACAGCCGCATGTTACAAAGAACAAGAGAACGTTCAGATACAGTACATTACCCAGCAGTATACGTAAACAAGGAACAGAAATAAGTACACATGATGCTAACTAAACAAGACAACTAAGCAAAAAACGATACACATAGTGTGTGGATATGTGTCAAAGCTTATGGGGAATTCATGCAAACAATTGTCAAGTGTAAACTGCACAGAAAGATTAGTCTCTTTAAAGCTGCACTATGGAAAATTGGCATTTCTTGCTCCTTTGCTCCCCCAACAGTCGGGACGTGGAATCTGTGTTTTGAGCAACCGCTAAAAGACACTTTTTCTAGGCAAGCTGAGAGAAGTAGCTTCTGAAGTGAAAGAAGCTTGTGGGCTGAGGTGGTAGAGTAATATTACATGATTTTACACAACTATATCTCGGGTTACGCAGAATAATACGCAATTACGTACTGCAGTTAGCTGCGCACCAAGCCCAGAGTTGCAACGACAGCGACACTGTCCTCCCTGTAACAAGTCAGTGGAGCAGCACAATGATTTAGAAGCTGCTCAATTAATGCTACATAGAGTTGCTTTAAAGCAGCATTTAAAGCAACATTATGCAAGAATGGGCATTTCTTGCTCCTAGGCTCCCCCTACAGTTGGAAAGTGTCATTTTCGCCTTGAGACACCATGCATTTGTGGACAAGCTGAGAGATACAGAATTGTCACTGAAAGTAAAAGAAGTGTGTTTTAACTGATGCGGTAGAGTAATATTACAAAATATTATTAATATTCCTTCACATCATGTAATGGTTGTAATGGTTCTGTCTCTTCT
The DNA here is from genome assembly GCF_030463535.1 of Salminus brasiliensis. Classification (NCBI taxonomy): domain Eukaryota; kingdom Metazoa; phylum Chordata; class Actinopteri; order Characiformes; family Bryconidae; genus Salminus; species Salminus brasiliensis. The sequence continues at coordinate 22,778,326 of NC_132884.1, read as the reverse complement.
AAAAGTGTTCCTAGCACCACACACCCAAGTCCAGAACTATTTAGGAATATTTTATTTTTATGTGTGTAGTTTTGCAGCACAAGCAAATAATCTATTTAATTACATATTGTTAATCCCATGACAATACATTCGATTATCAGAGACACACAGTGGTTTTGGAATATCGGTGATGCTGGACTATTGTGCTAAATTATCAGCAAAAATAGCTATTTTATTTATTTTAAGGCATTTATAAGCTGTTATATTTCTCTGTAATGTAGTTCCAATTTCTACATTCATATGTAAATCAGTGCTGTGTTTCATTTTTCATATGCTGTCTGCATATAACGTGAAACGTTCAATTTCTATGCACCTTGGTTCTTCTTACCAATACCTACCCGTTAAATATCTATGCACCCTACACTCTTTACCTCTATTTATTGTATTTATTGTATTTATTGTACTGTCTTGCACGTTGCACTTTCTGCAGTCTCTCCTGTACTGTAATGTTTTTGTCTGTTCTGTCTTTTTTCTTTTGTTCTCGTTTTGTTCCATGTGGCAGCCTTGTTCTAGAAAAAAAAACGTCATTTCATTTCACTGGGTACTTCTACGGAGCTGAAATGACAATAAAAGCCACTCGACTTGACTTGACACTGAATGTTTACGTATCAGCATGGGTAGATATGTACATAAAATACTGGCCCAGCATTCCTATATTATATTTTATTTTATTAAACAAGACCCCCCCACAGTCATTTCTGTTTCTGCCTTGTTTGTCCTGTGCAAGCTGTCACAGGGATGGGAAATAATTGAATTGAGCAGAGGATAATAAGTCCATTGCAAAATGAAGGGTTTCTTTTATCTGCTTTACACTCAGCTTAAGTGAAGGGCCATATGGTGGCCACAACCAAGATGCTCATTCCTTTTTTGGGGGGGATGTTTTTTAGTTGTTGTTTATTTTTTGATTTTGCATTTAATTAGTGATATTGCATGACTCCACTGACTGGAGCTTTTAGGTCAAGTCAAGTCAAGTCAAATTTATTTGTATAGCGCTTTTTACAACTGTTGTCGTCACAAAGCAACTTTACATAATTAGTACTTAATAAAGGACAGAGACAGAGAAGAAAGAAGGAATAACATGAAGGGTCAAAGACCCCCGTGAGCAAGCCAACGGCGACAGTGGCAAGGAAAAACTCCCTCAGAGCTGGAGGAAGAAACCTTGGGAGGAACCAAGACTCACAAGGGGGACCCGACCCATCCTCCTCTGGCCAGACTATTTTAAACATTAATGATAAAAATTACCAAAGCAGATACAACAGAAATTTGATAGTGGTAATATTAATAGTGTCAGACAGGCACGAGTCCATCTAGGTTTCAGCACGGCCACCAAACAGGCAGCAGCGGCATCTGCGGCATAGGTGACAGTAACAGCCTCTATACACATTGATTGGTGCTCTTTTATCATTAAGACAGCAAAGATTCACAAGTTCATCCCAGATGCAGCAATACAGACATACAACAGTTTGCGCTGATCTTTTTCAAATGTTAGATCAGTGCAAGTAAAAGAAACTCAGCTCCACAGTTTCGGGCCAGGGTGTTATCCAGATTGACCAGATAAATCAGCCATAATTGAAGCTAATCACAAACAAACAAACACAGAAAAAATCTATATAGCAATATTTCAATTCTGGATGCTTTGGAATGGATTACAATACACCAAAAGCCTCTTTAAGAGACTTAAAATGCTTATGTTTGCAACCAGCTGTCAGTAACCACATATACATTTCTAATACAGCAATGCAGCCCGAACTGGATCATCAGAGTACCCTTTGGCACGTTAAACCATGAAACTGCAAAATGACCTAATATTTCAATGTTTCAGGCAATTAACCGTCTCGAAAATCATGACAGTAGATTACAGGCATGGACAAACTGCATCAGAAAAGAGGAACTGCCCATCAACAGGAGCAGATAGACACAGGAATGTTGACAAATGCCATAAAATAACAGCACCAGTACATCAGCGCCTGGCTGATCCAGTATCAACAAAAAATGCATGCAGTGGCAGGGCTCCTTCAGTCCCAGTAGCAGTATACAAATCCCAGTATACAAATATACTGTATATAATATAACTGTGTGTATGAAGGTTCTGATGAGCTGACTTTTCCCACATCTGGAAGTGTTTACATTAACACAGGGTCTGACAGGTTCTGATTCATAGAGGTGCATTAGTTGAATTTCCCTCAGTCGAATGTGCATTAGGTAGAAACCTGTGTGAGAAACTGCTCTCTGGTCTGGCTTCTTGTCTGTGTTTACTCTGACCTCTTGTCAGTCAATTAATGAGGCACTCCTCAACGCCCATTACTCCACCCTACCTCTGTCTGTTTTACTAGAAAAACATGGAGATTAAACATGGCCCTTAAACAGGAGAATTAGTGACATTCCAGAATGGAAAGCAGGAAAAAAAAATCCCAGTATTGTTGTGTTCACCTATGTAACTGTTTCTTGAACCCTGACCTATACACCTTTAGGTGGACGTACAGAGTTGACAATGGGAACTACATTTATCCTTCAACCAACTGCACAGAGCTTAGTACTAATGTATTGCGTGTCTTCAGAGTTATCCCTCTCAACTAAATGTTACTGCTGTTGTTTTCATAAAGATATTTTCACATAAAGGGCTGTTCAGACTGAATTTGGTCTATGAGATCTATTTAAAAATAAATATATAAATAAAAACTATGTTTATTTAGGAAATGACACGTTTATTATCTGTCTAACAAGAGAGTATTTCTGTAGACATGGAAAATATGTGGAATACTAATTATTTCATTGTTTTAAGGCTAACCGACCACTAACTGTATGCCCTTGCTTTAAATGAATAAAAATTATTCTAATAAAATGGTTAAGATAAAAGAAAGAATAAGAAAGGCCTCCTGTTATCCAGAACTAACAGCCGTCTCTGGTCAGAGCTGACTAAGAGAGTAAACAGAGGATCCAGTTCGGCAGCAGGATTTGGCAGTACACAGCTTCAGATGAATGTTTTATGGGTTTACACAATACTGCGATGTTGGGTATTCATGATTTATATGAACTGTAATAGCAGTTATGAAAGTACTTTAATTATGACTGATGGAAATGAAGTGCTCTATTGTATAACTGTTTAAAAGTGTCATCATCATGGATCTGATTTTCTCTCTCTAGTGGGATCTGCTACACTTCACCAGTCCAACACAGGGGTCTCTGCTTATAGTTTTACCAAGAAACAGGATGTGTGAAGATAACCCAGAATGCTTTTTTTTTTATAGAAGAATTTATCTGCTATTTATTAATTTAATTTATACTGACCTGCGATGAAAGCAGTATGTTTGTGTCCAGAACTAGTGAGTTTACACTGACCCCCAGTGGTCAAATGGGCATATTACATATCCTATTTAAAGGAGGATTCTTTTTCTTTACAGTTTCAACATACCAAATAAGGTAAAGTAACACTGTCTTTTGGCAAGTATTACAGCTTGTAAACTTGTAGCCAATTTATGGGAGGGCTACTTCAGCCCAAGCCCAGCATACATAGATACCTAACCGTATGTATAAAGGTTCTGATGAGCAGACTTTTACCCTTTTCCCACATCTGGAAGTGTTTACATTAAAGCCAAACGCAACCTTTATCAGACAGTGTCTGATTCACATAGGCACGTTAGTCAAATTTCCCTCAGTCAAATGTATATTAGGTAGAAACTCTGTTTAGGGCTTTTCCCCCATTCTTTCTTTGCAAAAGGCTTCTAGTTCTAGTTCTTTTAGCTCTATCCACAGATATTTTATGATTTTTTTGCCATGGGTCATTGCGAAACCTTCAGCTTCACCTTCAGATGTGTTTAGCATCATTGTTCTGCTGTAGAAGCCATCCTTTGACATCTTCAGCTTCAGCTTTTACAGACGTTTTGTTCTCCTCTACAGCATCCAGGGACCTTTCACACAGTGATGTTTTTGTGCTTAACATTTGGGGAAGTGTGAACCCTTCTGTGTCTTTTCCTAGTGTGGCCAAAATTATGTTTTAACTTCATCAGTCCAAAGATGATACTTGTTTCCTAATGCATCAGGCTTCCCATCGAAACTCTGGTGATGAATTTTGTGGTGAGGAGGAAGGGAAGGTTTCATTCTGAGGACTTTTTTTATGACTGTCATATTTGTGCAGGTGTCACTGCACAGTAGAACAGTGCACCACCCCTCCAGAGTCTACTAAATCTTCCCAAAGATCTTTTGCAGTCAAACTAGAAGTTTGAATTGTCTCTCTAATAATCAAGCAAGCAAGCAGGTCTTATTTATTGTCCCTGCCATCTTTGTCCTGCTCAAAAGAGGCTTGGACCCAGACATCCATTGTGAAAACTATATGTAAAAAAAAATCTTATTATAAAAAAAGAGTTCTCGCTGAATGTTTTCTTGGTCTTCCAGACTTCAGCCTGACCTCCACTGTTCCTGTAAACTGACATATTTAATTACATTACAAACTGAGCAAACAGCCACCTCGACACAGCTAGAGCTCTGAAATGTAATTCCTAATGATGACTAAGAGCAAACCTTAGCCCTAACAAGCTAATTAGGCCTGAGACCTCATTTCTCTTGGGGTGCCGAAATGTTTACATAATGCTCCTTTCCTTGTTTTTGTTTTCATGATTCATTTCCAATGCAAGATCAACTAAGTAAAGTAAAAATGATCTAATCTAAAATAAATAAAAATAATTACTAATTACACAAAGTAATTGTGCTTAAAATGCAAAAATCTTTAACTTTATGCTTGTTTTGAATATTAGTGAAGGTGCACGTATTTGTCACTGTACAGCGAAATGTGTCCTCTGCATTTAACCCATCTGGTAGTGAACACACACACACACACACACACACACACACTAGGGGCAGTGAGTATGTACACACACACACACACACACACACACACACACACACAGGTGGGCAGCCAACTCCAGCGCCCAGGGAGCAGTGCTCAAGGCCCCAACAGTGGCAGCTTGCCGAGCCCGGGAATCGAACCCACAACCCTGTTATCGATAGCCCGGGCTCTAACCGCTGAGCCACCACTGCCCCCCACTGCCCATCAGTCGTTGAGAATTTCCCCACTGTGGGACTAATAAAGGATTACCTTATTTTATCTTAGTTCTAGAAAGTGTTATTAGACATCTCTGCAACCTTCTGTATTGATCAGTGCTACCTGGACTTTAAAACGAACCGTACTTCATTTCATGTCCAGCTGAACCAAAGTTCAGGGTCCTGACTGATACAAGAAAAGTAAAGTGTCTCTCTTGTCCTGGCATACTTACAGTGCTGTTTTTCTATTTGTTTATAAATCTCTTTATAAACATATATTAGCTATGCATGTCTCTGGCCTCCTCTTCCTGCATTCCACCTCTAAAGCTCCTTAGCTCTTTCATGTGTCCATCCATCCATATTTCTTGTCAGGGTCACTGTGGGTCCAGAGCCTACCCAGAAGCATTGGGCGCAAGGCAGGAATGCTGCATTTAACACTTTTTTGGTCACAGGGGCCTTTCTGTTGCAAACGTACAGAGGATGAGTCCGTATTCCTCTAAATAAACGTGTGAAAAATGATAGAATTTTAACTCAATTAATGAGTGTGCTCAGAGACAGACAAACCTGTTTTCAGACAAACCTGCAAAATCTGTGTTTATGACGATTAATAAGGGTAATTAAGCGTATTTCCATTAAAACAGAAATACCAAATGTGGATGTTTTGGAGTGAGCTTTCACATGTGTTAAAGAAATAGATTACTAATATAGGGCGACTAAATCCTGTTCGTGGAGATCTGCCGTTCTGAGTTCAGGGTTAACGCCTGACTTTAATATTTAGACACATCCTGTTGCTGCCACCAGAGGGAGACATGTAAAAAAAAATACATGATGCAGTTCTGGGGTTGTAAAAATAAAATATAAAATTTATATATAACCTTTCTGTATTTTCTGTTTTCCTAAAACATTCCATCCAAAACACATATGTGCACTGTCTTTTTAAAAAAGCTCGTCAGCACAGCTGGGACATAAACCTGCGTGCATCTGCAGGGTGAATCTCGGCTGCTGAGCTAAGCAGTGCTTTTTGTGCACAATCGCACATGCAGAAAGTGGCGACGGGTAAGAAACAATATTCAAGTGTGCCCAAAAAAGGCACTACAGAAGGGTAAAGCATGTCCTAAAAAGTTTACTGCTGTTACAGCAGCTTGCTGACAGATTGATAAAGTAAAAGAGTAATCTTTGTCTCCTATCTTTGTCTGTTGTCCTATTAATATATAGCATAGAATAGTGTTGTTTAGTTTAAATTATTACACTTCTATTAAAAACACCCAGCGCATTTAATTACATGATTTAATTTACCCCTTAACACAGAAAGGCTTATTACACACTAAGGCGTATTATGCAGTAATTACAAGGACTTCTCTACAAACTGGTGGGGCTATTCTTTGGTAATAGGAGTTTGTAAGAACACTTTGGGCCTTGGTTTTAAGGGATTAACCTTGAATGTTATGATTGACATCCTTTACATTTTCATGCCAAATGAGTAAGTATGTTTGTCACTGCCTGTATTAAATCTAATACAATCACAGGAAATGACAATGACTAAAAAATCCATTTGTAAAATAATTCTTACAACATTTCTCCTGGGCTTGAGTAAACTGTGAAAACATGCCATCATGTGCAAAAGCCTCAATGACAAAACCATGAAGATGAATTAGACCAATGAGGGATTTCCGAATTTTTCACAGTCTTACTATACACATGTGTAAATGATTAAGTTATGGATATAGAAAGTGAAAATGATGTGAGAACAATGGGTCTTCCAGTATTGAAGGCATTTATCAGATGCTCTTATCAAGAGAGTACTTTTCTGTCTACTCAGATGATATCCCTAGAAAGTGAATAGGCTAGAGTCTAAAGATACCCTTAAACCTAGAAACTGCCAAATGCAATTTGGTCAGTATGAATACCTAGATCCAAAAGGTGCACAATCCTCAACACAAATACTACACTTTGCTATGACTAATGTCAAAGAAAGCAAAGTAGAACTTTTAAGTGGAATCACAAGCCTAATAACAGATTAGTGCTGAATTCAGTGCTTCAAAGATGGGTCTTCAGTCAGCGGGTGACTCAGCTGTTTGAACACCCACAGGAAGTTCCTTCCACTGCCTCAATGCCAGGACAGAGAAAAGTCTTCATACTTGTCTTCCGTGTGTCTTGAAAGATGTTGGGTCAAGCTGAGCCGTACTAGAAGCTTGAAGGGCTTGTGGTTCAGATCAAGTTTTGGCCTTAGTGATAAGATGGTTGGGGCCTGGCCCATTTTTGGCTTTGTAGGCCAGTGTCAGGGGTTTAAATCTGATGCAATCCGCTACAGGAAACCAGTGAAGCTTAACTTGGGAAACCCATGGCTTAACTTAGGAAGATTGAAGACAAGCCATTGCGCTGCATTCTGGATGAGTTGCAAGGGCCTTATGGCACGCATAGGAAGACCAGCCAGGAGGGAGTTACTAGTCAAGCCTTCAAATTTTCAGATTATTGACTGAGGGAGCACTTGGATGGCCCCCCTAGAGAGAAAAGGTCTCTGGATGCTGTAAAGGAGAAATCTGATCTACAACATGGGTTGCAATGATAACTGGTCATCCACTGGTCCGGTGATGGGCTGCCATCCATGAGATGTCATCAAGACATGCCCATATACAAGTGGAAACCTAGGTGTCAGAAGATTAGAATGTTGAGCAGAGTGTCAGTGAATGTAGAGTGAAAACAGAGAAGGACCGAGCACAGAGCCTTGTGGGACACCCGTAGAAAAACTGAATGTTGTCTCAGACCACTGCCATGCAGAACCAGTGAAACTGGCAAGGATGGGCAGGACTCACTCTGAGTACTTTAAGGGAACCTTAAATCACCTGTACACCTACACAGTCAACCAATGATCTTATCAGCCTATCATGGCAACAGTGTAATTGCATGAAATCTTGCACATAGGCTAGCTGCTTCAAGTTATGTTCACATGAACCATCTGGATGGGGTAAAAAGTGATCTCAGTGGTGTTAGATTGGTTTGAATGTTTTTATTAACTACTGATCTCCTGAAAATTTCAACACAACAGACTTTAGAGTTTACTCCGAATATCCAGTGTGTGGCAGTTCTGTGATCAGAAATGGCTACATTGGTTTAAGGTGACAGACAGGGTATGGTAAATCAGATTCTGTACAATTGTGGTGAGCATAAAAATATCTCACAAGGCAGAAGTTTATTTTTCCGTCAGCCATGAACAGAAAGCTGAGGCTGCGCTGGCCACAGGCTTAACAAAACTGGGCAGTTGAAGACTGGAAAAAATGTGGTCGGGTTTGTGAGGCACACAGATCCGTGGATCCAACCTGTCTTGTGTCAACCTGTCTTGTGTGGAGGCTAGTAGACTAGGTGTGATATTGTGGGAAATGTTTCCCTGGCACTTTAGTAACATTCATACCAATCTATCATGGAGGTAGCCATCTTCTAATGGCTAATTCCAGCATGATAATCCACCATATCAAAAAGCAAAAGTCATCTCAAACTGGTCTTATGAACATGACAATGGGTTCAGTGTTTTTCCGTGGCTTTCCCAGTCACCAGATCTGAATCCAGTAGCACACCTTCTGGGATGTGGAAGAACGGGAGGTACACAGCATTAGGGGGGTTCTGAAAAGTCTGTGGGAATTAAGGCTGTTGTTTGAGAGCAAAAAGAGGCCCTACTAAGTATTCCAATTCTTGTTGAGTATATTTTGTGGACAGGCTCGGTTGCTATGCTTCCTCAAGTTCTCTAAGTTCAGCTTCTCAGTTATGTGTCTTAATCAAAGAGCGTTTTTGATAGATTGGATTTGAGAACTAGAATTTCTTGTATTGATTGGCAGCTGTGTGTGGCAGTGTGTGCTTGGTATGTTAATGAGACTTGTGCACAGATTGTGCAAGAAAAGTTGGTAATCAATAGGAAAATACTTTGTTTTGTGAATATATTTTTACTGTTTTTGAAACAATAAAACACAGACATACGTTCAGACTACATACCGCCATTGGGTGCAGATGAAAGGGGGGTGGGGGGTGGATTTAATTCAATTCAGCTATATTGTCATTATACTAATACAGGCTTGTACAGTACAGCGAAACACTGTTAGGCCTGTTAAGTCTCTGGTGCAGAATAGGTAGGACATGATACAATACTGCAAGGACAATAGACAAGACATGAGACAGAGTGCATAAACAAAACACAGTAATTATAAAGTAAATATACATATGTGTGCAAATGCTTGCATGAAGACTGGGTGATAAAGGTCCAAACTAAGTTAATGTACTAATAGTAGAATGGAATAAATATGTAGAGCAGGGATGTGCTGTGCATGTAAATGAAGAGTAAAATATGGAGTTCAGTAGTAGTGGCTGCTCTTGCGTGATGTAGTCTGGTAGTGGCTCGCTCCAGCATAAGAACATCTAGAGTAAGGTGTAAAAGTGCATATTTTATGAATACACAGAGCTTCACCCACAATTTTAGGATAGCTTTCTTGACCACTGTACTAGCAGCCATTTTTTTTGGAATGGAAAGCCCTCTCTTTTGCAGCTTCACCCTTATTTAGGGAGAGGCTCTCGCATGCTCTCGAGGCTCTTTATCTGGGTTTCTTCTCTTAGGCAGACCTGTTTATACACCTGAGCCGGATGGGCAGGTATAAGCAATTACCAGGCATTGAGTGCCATCAGAACACAAAACATGTAGGACCTGTGCTTTTGAAGGCTTTTGTTTTCCTGAGCTTTTAAGAGCAGAACATTTCCAACCTCGGAAGAGCTCGAAAGAAAAGAAGTTACATAGGTGTTGTAGTTCAGCAGGTTCAGACTGAGATGTATTTTTCCTCTGAGATTTCATTTCAGATTGCTAAAGAAATGGGTGCAATTTTCTTGCTCCATCACCAGCAAATAAACAATGATAGAGAGTGTTCCAAAGCAATAAAGTGCAACAGGTTTAGATCTTTCCAAATTACTGCTGGATTCTGTCTTAGTCTATGATTTTGAGGGCAGGAACACCAACTCCAATCTCTTCTTCTTTTAACAATGAATCTTGTAAAATTGTAAGGTTGCCACTCTGACAGACACAGAACGTACTGAAAAGCAAGGATATGAACACACAAGCCCGGATATAAATGAATTTATGAAAAATGTCCTCAAGTAAAGCTCAAAGGGCTGCCAAGACGACCACAGTCCCCACGTTCTGACATCCAGTTTACACACATTTCTATCTATTCTTAAAGATAACGTGGTCTGATGTCTGGTTATTGGACGTCTTACTCTGTCATTAAGCAGACACTCTGTGGTGAACAGATGAATGGGGTGCAGAAGCAAGCTGCAGCAGGGATCGTTTACACTGTACAAGAAAGGCAGAATGCAAATGAGAAAAAGAGCAGAAACCATTACTGCTGGAATATTTGCTCTAACTGACAGCTTGTGTTTAGAAAACAGAAGTGAAAGTAATTCTAGTATGGAACAAATCCATTTCTAGACCAAAGTTTGGGTGGCAACATTAACTTGGTAAAAAAACAAAAAACAAACAAACAAAAAAAGCCCACAAAACCAACAGCGAAAATTGTATTCTGTTTGGGGGCGATATGACAAAAATGTTATATTACAATATTTGAGGATATGTTTTTAGTAATACTAAAAGGTGCTACTTTTTTATTATCATTATATTCAACTAAACATTAATTAATTTGATAATATTCTTAATATGCTTAATTCTCAATGTTCCTATACCCATATTCCTTCCCACCTTCTCACATACAGTAACACTCTTCAAAGGGGGAAAAGCAACCTCACAGTGTTTCAGCAATTATCATAAATATAAATACAAGGCAAGAAAAAAAAGAAAAAGAACTCTATATATATATACAATGCACATACTGGGACAAAATCTATCACAAAAACAATAATACTTTTTCATATTTCCTACCCATAATGTGTCTATTAACATAATGTCCTTGATGGTTTCTTTTTATTAGGTTTATTGGTAGAGAGTTTGTCCCTCTATGCAATCAAGTGTTGGGCCCTTGAGCAAGGCCCTTCACCCTCTCTGCTCCCCGGGCATGGCAGCAATGTCTACCCACCGCTTTGTGTGCTCGCTCTCAGTGTGTGTGTCATGACTAGTGTGTATGCATGTGTGTGTTCACTGCACCGATGGGTTAAAAGCGGAGGCCAATTTTCATCTGTGTCTTTGAGTAAGACTCAACGCTAGGTGTTTGGAACATTGCAGTAAAGATTTGATTGCATTCAGCCAATAGGCCATTAGTGAGGTCAGTGATGATGTTGGATGATTAGTTCTGGATCACAAACTTTACTCTAGCTCATCCCAAATGCACTGGATGGAGCAGCATCACTCCAGTGCTGGGGGCATTATAGTCTTCTACACTTGACATTGGGCATTGACGTGACCAGAGAGTCCCATTCATTAGGTAATACTCTTCTTTGGGGATATTCAGCAATGGGTGCACGTTAACATAGTTGAAACTCTGCAGCTCTGAATTTAACTTGGTATATGACCTTTAGGACACATTAGGAGGGCCAATAAATCTCAAAAAAGCTTTTTCTAGGGTATCATCAGGGTAGTTTTGAGGGTAAGGAACTGAAGTGTAGGCCCATATGCAGGTCCTCGCAGACTCAAGGGCTTTGAAACTTTCAAACCAGTGAAGTAGATCGCTCATTGCATTTTTACTGATGTTTAAATCTCCTCTGATATTGGACTGTCCTAAATGTGTGAGTCGGGATGGGGATCTTTTCGTAGCCACCAGGTGGCAGAAGTGATGGCGAAGGAGGAGGAGGAGGCGGAGACGTCACCTACACCCTCCAGAGGGGAGGACTGTGTATTCTGGCAGAGGAATGAAAACCCATCCTCTAAACGCGAGAGTATAACACACTCTACTGCCCTGTCCTAAAATCAACAGTCTTACACACTGGGACAAGCAGACAGAAGGTTCCTCTCATAAACCAATGGCATTCTCTCATTACAAGACATGCATTGTTCCTTGCACAGAGACAAAGAGAGAAAGAGAGAGAAGAGACTTAAATGGCTGCAAGGAATGTTTCACTGAAAGTCTACATACTGGTGCCAGACTGGTGCCACATTGTGGCCCAGTATGTACAACGACTGCCTTTTGGACTAAGACTGCCCCACTGTATGAGCAGAAAGGTAGGCGGCAACACATGTCATGTTGAGTGCGCTTGAACACATGCTGGACGTGGGAGCCACTGGACCGCCGGACACCGCCTTCACACTGCTCTGGCTCACACAGACGCTTTGGAACCTGCTTGGAGGACATGATGTGAGTTCCAGCTATTATTGCTACAGTTGGTTCGTGCATTTCATCCGCAACATTTCATGTGACAGTTCCAGGCCATTGTTCAGCAGATCAGACGCAGACTGAAATGCTGTAATTAAATGTTCTTTGTGTCTTTTGGTTAACTGGACCTTCATACAACATATCATGTGGTTCTGACTGCAGAATGGCTACTCACTGCATGTTTAAAATGATGACATTTAAGCTTATTATGCAAATACTTACCCTTATCATGTCATTTTCTCACATGCTGTAAGCTCTGAGCTCATGAATGTGAAACTCTCTGCCACAGTCTGCGTGTACTGTATAATCACCTGCAGAGAGAACAGGCTCATTGCATTTCACTATAGGGGAAACATTAGAGACACAGCAGATGACACCTTAGCTTCTAATAGATTCTGTGTCATTGGAGACTGCATGTCAATTCTGCAGGAAAACTCTATGCTATGGCCTAATGATGCAGCTGCTGATTTAAAAGCCAGACCAAGGACATGTATGATTTAACCAGTAGTGATGTGGAAGTTCATTAGGGCTGTGTATTGGCTAGAACCTGGTGATACGGTACGCATTGCGATACAGGGGTTGCGATTCGATATATTGCGATACTGTAAGCTAAGGAATATGTTGTGATTTGTTATTTGTTTCTTATTCGAATGTTAGGAAAACTGTATAAAAACACACCATTTTATGCAGAAAATCTGAGTAAAAGAAAAGTAGACCTTTTATGCAGTCAGAACAGTGGGATCTGCTGTCTAGTGGTCAGGTTTTAGCCCCTTCAAAAAGCCTGCGGACCACCGGCAGAAGTGTTGTCTTCTGTTACCAAAGAATAGCCCCACCAGTTTGTGCAGAAGTCCCCATAGTTACTGAGTATAATAAGCCTTGGAGTGGAAAGGAGTTGAACACGACACAAAATGAACCACTCAACATGACATGTGTTGCCGCCTACCTTTCTGCTCATACAGTGGGGCAGTCTTAGTCCAAAAGGCAGTCGTTGTACATACTGGGCCACAATGTGGCACCAGTCTGGCACCAGTATGTAGACTTTCAGTATGTAGACTTTGAGTGTCTGCAATGCATTTTACATGTAAACTCTTAATTCAAAATCAGTACTGTGTTTTTGAGTATCGATACAGTATCGCAAAACACAATATTGCGATACTTTGATACACTGATATTTTCTTACACCCCTAAACTTAGTTAATGCTATAGTGTTGACTGTAAATAAGAAGGATTATAGCTAAAAGAGTGGGCTCTGAGAATATGATGTGGACAGGCCTTTATTGGGGGCAATAATGTGTTTTCTAAACAAGTATGATACAATAAACATCAATAAACATATCAACTTTACACTGGGATTTTTAAAGTGTATATGCTTAACCATTTCTGAACATCTCCTCAAAGAATCTCAGTATTTACAGTTACCATTAATCACCTAGTTTATCGAATCAGTCCTTCATTAAAGTAGAGCAGGTGAGCTGCTGGTGGACCTGAACAAATACATACAGTGACTGAAGTTCACAGAGATGTCAGCTACCGAACCTGTGTTCTTCTAACTGTGCCCTCGAACCTACATACCAAGAACTTTACTTAAATCAACTCTGATTTTATGTTTTATGAAATGTTTGGTAATTGTATTAATACTGATGATCTGTAGTGCTTTACAGGCAACACAGACACTTACTGCTAAGATCAATCACAGTTTTAATCAGCTTTACGACTTTTGCACAGGACTGTAAAACGTATTATTACAACAGTTTCAGATACATTTGTAAACATGTGTTTTTAACCCATTTAATCTAAATTTATTTTGAAACACAAAGTCAAAGAGCATGATTAAACATGATAGAACATGATTGTTCTAAAGAGATTAAATGTTTTGTTATGATAATAATAATTATTAATAATGATAATAATAATAATAATAATAATATTGTTCATAATCAAGTTTAGATTTTCTGTTGGTTTATTATAAATCAGAAGCCCAATGTGTTGTGAGACAAGCTCAACGAACTAATGACCCAAAGGAAGTTCATGTGTTAATGTTCTCTCATATTTCAAAAACCCAAATAAAAAACATGGGAAATCACCCAAAACCTCGAAAATCGGACGGGGGGAATTCCAGAGGGGGAAATACCTAATGATAAGTGGGATTCAAGGTTCACTTGACACTCTGGGGCTGGAAATGATTCATGTAGTCATATAGAGAAGTAAACTCAGCTAAGGAAGACTCTCCCATTTGGCTCTTTACTTTCAAAAGTAATTGGACACTTTACACAATAAGCAATTTTATAGCCAGGTGTGTCCTGTTACCGCATAATTTCATGACAGAGCAAGGACATAAACGAGATGATTCCCAGTGTTGCATTGGCATTTGGGAGCTGTTCATGGGAGCTATCAATAAGCAGTCTAAAGAGGTGTTGATCCAGGTGAAGGAGGCCATCTTGAGGCTGAATATAATGCTTTTCATTTACTGAAGGCAAGCATGTCAAGGACGGAAACTCAGCATTTGGTGATAATCCATGGGTTCTAGACTTCAGTCCTTGACTGCAAAGAATTTCAACCATTGTGTCATTATATATATATATATATATATAAAACGTATAATGACACAATGGTTGTAATTTTGCCTCTGAACATCACCCTTGCAGTCAAGCCAAATGAGTTTCCATCCTTGAGATGCTTGCCATATATATATATATATATGTATGTGGAACAGGAAATCGTCCTAACACACACACACACACATATATATAGACATATTATGTTCATCATGGTGTCCTGATGTCTCTCTCGGATATCTGCCTGTTGAGAGGTCACATCTTACCTACCAAGTACAAATAGCCAAATTTATTCTGCCAATCTGAGCACTATTGATTTTTCTGCTTTGCAGCGCTGTCTCAACACTGCCCTGCATACAAAATCAATGTGTTACGCACACACACACAGACAGAAATACACACTCACTTATACAAATACTCACAACACACAACTTTGCTCTGGTGGTTTAATGTCACTGAAGTGTCTTCAGAGAAAAACGGGGGTTTAGTACAGGTGTTTTCACCTTAATGTACAATTTCCATAAATAACAGTGGGTTATAGTGCAGAGTGGCTGCTTTTCAGGAACGATGATCAAAGCCTGTCCCATAATAGCCTAATAGGAACTAAGGTAATTAAGGCCCAGAAGGGACATGACAACTTTTCCCATTAACCTACACAGAGATGCCTCTCGCATCAAGCATAGCCATGAAGATCAGTGAAGCACCTCTGATGAGTAGGAATGTCAATCTTGTTTCTGCTAATGAAAATCCAATTTGGGCCATCATTCCTGGTGTGGCTCCCCACGTGCTCAGCCGATTAGAGAATCCAGGGCGTAAGCCAGAATCGCAATCTGGGTGCTTATACTTATTTACAGTTACATACATGTGAACACATGCAGACAAGTCTTACTTGTTTAAAACAGGGAAGAAATTAGACAAAGCGAAACACAAGCCAGTAATGAAAGGATAGCACGGGGAGTAGATGGCCATTATAGGATCATTCTCACCACAGAAATGAATAAACCTGGCAGTGAAAGCAAGCAATTACAGCCTTCACAGAAAAAAGAAATGCACTGAATTTACTTGGTTGAAAAGTGTGCTTCATTTCCACATCCATTCCATATATAATATTACCTCAGCACTGATGTTGGCAAAGACAAGTGTATAGCCCTGTATTAATAGCCTGTATTCTATTAGAGTGGAGATTCTGTACACATTTGAATCAATGGCAGTAAATGAAATGCACATTTTTGTAGTGTACCTGACTTTGACCTGCTATTGATCCCCCGTTTGCCATGAATTCTCCCTCTTGAAATTAAATGTGTGCATTAAGAGCAAGGTCATATCTGACTCTATTCCAAGGGAAAACGTCACTGTGAGAAAATATAGGGGGATAAAAGAGGAGAGAATTTAATCGGGAGAACTAATGCAGCTCACCTTGCTGCAAGCTTCCTCAAATCTATTGAAACAGTGACAAAAGAGGGGATATCATGATCTTGGGCATTCAGAACTGGACACAAGTGCATGCTCATTAGGTGCTGTAAACAACCCAAGTACAATTTATGACACGGAGGACAATCAGTACTGGTAGAAATCTATGAGTATTTCTGCTGTCTTTTCATTTGCAGCCCAGAATCCTCTCTCAAAATCTAGGCTCAAAATAAGTAAGTTAAAAAGGTGTTACCATCTGATCCCAGTGTTTTCCTTCCCACAAAATGATCTCGAATGTATTCAGAAGAAAATGTCACCAAAACGTAATTATTCTTACAATAGTGCTCACTACTCAATAGTCAAGCATTTCCAACTGCATTGTGTCCACTAAGCATATACTGAGAAGCAACAGCCCTACGTTAACACCTGGCCCAACTCAAGAAGGACTTGATTATACACTGGGGAGTACATTCAGGTGTGTAAAAAACAGGGCAGGCAGCAAACCGTGCTGTTTAGCGCCCCCTCAAGCCTAAAACTGGGCACTGCCGCAGTATAAAGTAATGTCTGTGTTGGCCACCAGCAAATGCTCAACTTATACCAGTGTGAGAGAGCCCAAGCTTTTCTCCAGAAATAAAGTGTTGTTAAAGTGGAAGAATTGACACAGTCAGATTTATTTAATGCAATATAATTTATACTGGATCTTGAGGTCTTAAGGCATGAATAATTTACATTGATGTACATTTCCCTCTGAAACAGGTGAAGTGCATATCTGAAAAGGATGCTTGTTCGGGATTATAGTCTCTACACCTCCGACATGAAAAGCTCATCTAAAAAGGTCTAAAAAGCAAAAATAGGGGGGGAAAAAATTTAGGAACTCACAAAATAAAATTTCGGTTTATTGTCGCACAACAATTTCACACATACATCAAACAGGCCACAATAGATAGCAATTTAATAGACAAGTAAGAAAAGAACACTCTTTTCTTCAGCCTTGCCATCTCATACAAACCAACTACGTATGGTACAACTGATGTACATACACAAAGTACTGGAATGCTTTGAATTAAACTGCTTTTGATTTTTTTTTTTTACAATTTCAGTTGAGATAACATGACATGGTCAAACCACAAGTAAAATCTATTTCATAGAGAGGCTTCAACTTCAAAGCACCGTTTGGTAACCAGAGATCACTGTCAAAAATGGCTGACCTCCTAACAATATGTACAAAAATATAAAATGTAAATAAAAATACAAACAAATTCTCCTTTTAAAGTATTTTGTAAGAAGGTAGAGCTTTGAAGTCTTGGTTGTTTCTACAAAATTTGCAGTAAGGTGTGTGTACACAGATGCTGAACTCTACTTGATGATGACCACATTTTTGTCTTCCCCCAGTGGACGAGTTAAGGAGAGGAGGGTTGAAAGGATGTTCAGCAGGCTTCCCTCTTAATCATCCGTCTTCTGCTTCTTAGTTTCAACGTCGTCCTGAAAACGTGAGCAGAAACGATGAGAACATGCAGAGCAGCAACTCAGAGCTAGCGTGAAAATGCTCCTTACAGAGACACACTCACTTCGTCGTCATCATCTTCAGCTGCCCTTTTGCATGTGCCTCCCTCAGCCTCCTCATCTTCTTCATCATCATCACCTGCAACATTGGGAGTTTAGGTCAGACAGGTGTACAAACCTCCAGTGCTGCCAAACGCACATGGAGCGCCTGCAAAGTTATGACAGGTTAATAATAACAGCTTAATGACAATACGTTCATACCCTCTCCATCATCCTCTTCATCCTCTTCCTCGCCAACATCATCCTCTTCCTCTTCTACTTCATTTTCCGGATCTCCATTTTCCTCGTTATCCTGAGGAAACATAATGATTTGGTAATTCAGTATTTGTTGTGACACTTACAGCTGAGCGCAAATTACTCCAGGTTTAGTGTTGGGTCAAGTTCACATGATTGAATTTTTTTAATTTCCCATCTCATGGCCTGAGAGAAAAATCCAGGGAAAAACTTACTGCATTTCCATTGGCTGGAGCATCCTTTCCATTTTCTGCTTCCTCTTCGACCAGCTTCTTTTCTTTAAGGTCCTAGATAATGAAAAATACTCAGATTTAATGGATTATCTTTTTATGATGGGCGTGCTGAAACGTTTGAACTTTGATAAGCTTTCTTCTTGTTTCATACTGACACACACACAAAAAAGGCACGCCTAACTTCCACTCACAGCCCATTGGAGGTCGATGTTTTTCCTCCCCGCCTAGTTTAAAATGCCTTATTGAAGCGCTGTAATCTGATACGTCGGTGGCGTTAGCGCCAAAGAGCTTTGTAGTCCAGTAAATAATCTACATCATAGGCTTCAGCGAAGACACGCCCGGGGAAAAACTACAACTCCCAGACCGCACACCCACAGATTATTTTAACACGGCCAATAAGAAGGCGGGAACGAGCACACACACACACACACACACAGACACACACACCAGAACGAGGCTCACTAGATTAACCAGAGAGAGAGAGAGAGAGAGAGAGAGAGAGAGAGAGAGAGAACAATAGCGAACATGGCATATATGGATTTTTCT
Source organism: Salminus brasiliensis (assembly GCF_030463535.1). Taxonomy (NCBI): domain Eukaryota; kingdom Metazoa; phylum Chordata; class Actinopteri; order Characiformes; family Bryconidae; genus Salminus; species Salminus brasiliensis. Next base: position 22,759,417 of record NC_132884.1, on the reverse strand, counting down.
TTCTTACCAGATGGACTTTACGTGCACAAATAACTGTAACTTAATTACTACACATCTGCCCGAGCTCTTAAACTTCATTTCTTGATCCTGATTAAAAAAAAAAATTAACACCCTGACAGACAAACCTCTTTTCACCTTCAGAGCAGACCGATGTCATCGCCTAGAATATCTTCTGATGTGGCAAATCGCTCGTATTAATACATTTAGGTCGTAATCCTTAGTCTTTAAGCCGTTTAGCGCTACAGCACGCCAGCAGCTACGCCTCCTTACACCATCACCATTCAGCGCTTTGTAGGCTCGGCTCGAATGAATAATCTAGGCTAGGCTGCGCACACACCATACACACACCATATACACACACCACGATGTCTTGTGGAGGTGGTGTTGGTGAGGGGGGGGGGGGTGTGTGTAAATAAATAAATAATAAAGAGTCCGTCGTGGATAGGCTATAAAATGAGTCGATCAGCACGGCCGGTACCGACAGCTGAGACGGAAACCTAACGATCCCCATATCTGAGCCCGATCCGGAGCGGACTCGTACAAACAGCACAACAAAGGACAAATGGTCAAACAGCGGCAGTTTCCTTCTCACAACGAGCAAGAAATGCGACTCTTCAGACAAACTTTTTAAAAAGCAGGAGAAAAGAGTAGAGAGCGGAGAAACACAACTCACTACAGAGCCCACTGTAATGTCCGACCATCCAGGAGAAGACCGAGAAGACCCCCGGTCTGAGAGCTCCGACCGTACATGGATGTAAATAGGGGGGCACGGATACTCTACTGTTCGTATTTACAGCTCGGACACCTCCGTCTGATCAGACCTCGTGTTATTGCTCTTTTTAGCAGATTCCTACTGGTTCATGATCAACGCTCAAAAATCGTCCGGACAGGTAACGGTAGCGCACCCCCACCCCCCCCCCCCCCTCCTTCCCTCAACCGTCAGTCCAACTTAAATAAGACCACCGCGCTCGTCGTTGTCGAGATCAGGTGGTTTTCTTGCGCTCAACTTTTTTTATTTTTGCCCCAAGTTCAAGTTCAAGTTCAGTATGAAATGCGTCATGTTGAGAGGCGCCGGAATCCGCTCCCGCAGAACAGCCCGGTCGGGTAAATCCGAGACAGCTCGCGAGAAATGAGCAACACGACTCGCCCCCCACCTCTGAGGAAAGTCCCCGCGGACACACATACAGAGAGCTGCGGAGCAGAAGTGGCCCCGGGTACGACCAGAGAGAGGGAGTCTGAACTAGAGCCCTTCTGCTCCGTGGCCTCGCTCAGGAGAGGAGAGGAGAGGAGAGGAGAGGGGAGGAGAGGGGAGCGGACAGAGCCGCGGCACTGAGGACAAGTTGACACATTTCAGGACAAAGTAAAGCAAATCTCCGCGTCCCTCAAAGCCCGAGCGAGGCGCTGCTGCCGGCGGTAAAACCACCACACGGACGGCCATAGCTCGACCCCCTCCCTTCAAACCAGAAGTTGGCGGTGTTTTGATATTAGTGTCTGCGGCTCGGAGGTACTTTTTTTTCAAAAAGAAGGAACCGAAACGCCTCTATAACAAAGAGCCCGCGCGGACTGTTAAAACACTGAGGAGACAAAGCTAGCTAACCTTAGCTCTGCCCGTAAAACCTCTCTGAAAAAAAATCTCCAACTTCAGAGCGCAGGTTACATTTTCCCCTCATCCAGAAAAAGTCCTCACTCAAACCGTGTCCGTCCACGTCGACGACAGCAGAGATGCACATAATTAAACTAGGTCCCAAAATACATTACTGTCATTTTCTCACATAAAACCCCTCCATCCAAAACCAGAAATCCTAGTCCATCCTTTGTAAATTCCGCTCACCAGAAACCAGTATGTGATCAAGTCTCCTACCTTGGCGGAAATTTCCGAGCTGGTGTCGACTTTTGTGTCAGCCATTTCTGGTTAAAATGTGAAAATGGGATGCGGTCACACGGAAAGAAAATAAATGTAAAGAGAAAGAGGAGGGGGAAGAATCCAAAAACCCGCTTATAATAAAGATAAAGGGTGAGTTAGTGCCTGTGGCAAACTCCTCCGACAGCGAAGCCCATTATATAGAGGGGTGGGCGGAGCCTGCAGGCGGGCGCCGCGCACGGATTGGTCGAAGGGGGGAAAAATCTGTAGGCTGTGTCTAATTCGCCCGACTGGAACAATGGACAGTATTTCTATACCGAGGGAACCCGCTTGCAAAACCAGCCTTTCTGACTCATTTATGTGACTGGTCTTCTTCTGATGGATGACTTATCTGAGCCCCCACCTCAAAACGCGGTAGATTTAGGCTACACAGCCTTTTTTTTGGTAAAAGAGGAGTGAGCTGATGGTCTGGGCTCACAGTACGCGCTCCTCTTTCCCGTCCAGATGGGCAGTAGGCAAACACAGTTAAAGACACCACCACACTTGTAATTAGGTCCTTATTCTTATCCAGTATCGATTAACAGCTAGTAACTACTACCTTATTGAGGTGTATTATAGTGCTATTACATCTGAACTGTATGTGTTATTACATGTATGGCTGGCGCTAGAGGAGCACACCTTCATGTTCCTGAATTGTAACTGAGTATAAGTTCACTTTTCCTAAGATATCCTGCAGTACGAAACCGGTCATAACTACATGCCATCTCTTTTTGGAAGGGTCACTGTATCTTATAAAAGTTAATTATTTTAAGCAGTCTAATGAACAAGGTCATACAGGCAAAGATCAAAGGATAATATTGCGGTACTTAGTAGAGCTCCTTCATGGAGCTGAGTGACAGTTATCGGCCCCTCCTCTTTTACCAAAGTGTCTCTTTGCTGAAAAATATTATTGTCTGTGTGGAGGGAAACGAAGGCTGCGCTACTGCTTCGTGAATGCTTAGTGCTGTATGTGACGCTGATCCCACAACAGCCCTTGTCGCCTGACATGTGTCTGTAAGCTGAATAATGGGTAAGACGAAGCTGATCCCAGATCAGTGTGAAAAAAGGCAGCGTGAGCCCTGGCTCGTTGAAGTCCAGTAGCGAGCAATACTGAAAGTTCGAGCGAATACGACGGGTTATTTGTGCCATGAGCGATTGTACTGACGTGTTTTGTCAAAGTGTTACAATAATTAAGAGCAATTCAGAAGCCTAACCTATTTAAGTGTTTTTACCTTATTGATTTCGGGCTATCGATGCAGCAACAAACATGGCTGGCTACGAATCGTGATGGAAAATAAAGAAAAACATGTAAACGTACTGACCAACCAGATCTACCGTCCGTTTAAAGTTGTATGGACATCGACTTACGACGTTAGGTGTGTACCAGGAATCCGTGCAATATATAAAGGATAATAAAGATGCGGGGGAAATTAGTGCACCTCACCAAGATGGCCGTTTTAGAATACCGTATGGCGTCTTGAAGTCTCCCCATTGGACGACGGTAGGGAGCGAACGCATACTTGACGCTTTGCGAGCGCTGATTGGACTTTACAGACGCCAATCAAATAAAACAGCGCGCCACTGGTTCTTGAGAAAGCATGGAGATGAAATCCATGGATCTGGATCTGGTGAACTTTAGATCGTACCGGTGCAGCGAGAAAACCTTTGTTTCTTTAATCAGTTAATTCTTTTTTCGCGAAAAGAGCGTTTAAAAGAATCTAATAGGATCTACATTGTCTGTAGCCTTAATATCCAGGATCATATTAACCAGGAGGACCACGATCCCTTTAAACTGCAGGCTTATTATTCTGACAGGATTATATTGTAACAACTAGCCAATAAAATTCTTATGTAAATTATGTAGTTATGATAGTGAAAAGGTGAAGATGCACAGACATGTTAAGGGGTTACATTATGTACTGAAACCAGGTTGAAACATTATACGAAGTGTTCATTTGTATTTTTGTATGCATGGATGGTTAGTATGAACTAAACTGATGAATTTGTCTTGGATATTTTTTCTCACTGTAGGTGGATCAAGTTCGACATCATAGAGTGGGTCAGTGCGTATACTGTGAACTGGATTTCATTGCATAAGGGTAACACATTATTTCAAATTAAGCTTCTTGGAAACAGTTTTATTGCTGAATAATTACTTGTCATTGCTATCGGGACAAAACCTTGAATATGCAAAGTGGTAATTTTACTGTAGAAAGAAAAAAAAAGCTGTCACTTTGACTAGAAATGAATTTAACAACGAGTTTGGACTATTTCTATTGGTCCATTTTCACATAGTGTCTGATGGTGTTTCCAAAAGGTGCAAAAATATAGCAAGAAAATGACAAACGGGAAGATTCAAGCGGAAGGCCCCACTACCTGTCCTATTGCATGTAGTTATTCTGCCAACTGAATGAGAGCCAAAACTGCTATGAGAAGTGAAACAGCTTTGGGTTGTCTGTTAACCTGCTACATCCCACCTTGCAACTTTTACTTTCAAGTCCTAAGTTCATTTTATTGAGTTACTTTTATACTTTCCATTTTGAAGGGAACACTTTCACTTTCATGACTTGAGTTAACGGTCTTGTCCAGGCCTTAGGGAGGTGGACAGAGTAGCCTGTACTAAAATAAAAGTAATGTCACCTCAAAAATTATAGGAAAAAAATGTAAGGAAATAAAATCTAGTGTGGAAGTACAAGAACTGCAGTGGAACTTCTGCCGTCTAACAGCACAGGAACCACATTTAGGGCTGTATTCTTATCTGTTTTGGGAAACATTTGGTCTAAAGTAAAATGCTAACGCTCAGAAGTCAGATATATGACCACCTTGAATGCAAAACAGATGTTGTCACCCAGATAACATAATGAAATTAAACACAAAAAAAAAAATCGCTGAAATGCACCTTAATAAAAAGTGGATTGCTTTTGATTATCATTTGAAAATACTCAGGTCAGTACAAATCCTAAAGAGTTCAATTTGAAATTTAACCTGTACCAGCCACCAGTGTTCAAGACATAGTGTTCAAGGTAAAGAGATGTATATCTATTTCTGACTGCTCTTTTTGCCACCCTATGCTACAAGTTTAAGTAGGTTTTAAGTTTTTATCACTGCCCATTTTTGGTCACATAATGTAAATTAGCCTTTCACTCTTCTTTGTTTTTTCACAGTAATTGTCTTCATATTTTTACATTTGCCTGTTTCAGTTCTCCCCCTGGTGGAAAAACAGCTGCATTTTCAAAACAACAACACTGAAGAAGAAAGCAGGGCATGGAAGGCTAAGCTCACCAATTCCAGTTCTTGTAAAAGTCCTGATTTTACAATCAGCAAAAAAAACAGGCTTTCCTAAATCATCAGCAGATGGAAATTGTATTTTAAGTAAAGGTATCTATATGCAACAACATGTTTCTGGTCTAATAATAGTTCCTGTATTGGACATACAAATATAATAGGAATCAATGGATTTGAACCTCCTAAACCTTAAAGGTCTGTATGTGGACATACGGTAGTTCCTCAACATAACTTACATATTCGTTTCATAATAGTTACTCAGTATTTGTAGAAAGGGGCCATGTCTTAAAAGGCCCATGTCATGAAGCACAGCATTTCCCTTACTATATTGACATTTTATTTGATGTTATGTAAACTCACAGTGCTGCACATTTTAAAACACAGTCCTGAAGTTCATTCTGTAGTCCATGTATGAAAACTCAACCAAAAAACCCAGTGATTTGAGTTATATGTTTACATCTGTCAGTGTTTTCGGCCTCAGCAGTTTAGTACCGCCCCTTTGTGCTGAAGTTATAAGGAGTGTTTCAGCCTGGACTGCTTTTGGAATGAGGCAAAATACAAAACAGCCAGATGATGCCAGGACAGAGCACATTAACTTATCATAGTCTTAAAGATACAGTAACAAAAACTGCCTGTGTATTTTTAAGGGAAATAGTAAAGTTGGCAAATGGTTGTGTAAAAGTGAATCACAGATTTTTAGTGCATAAAACAAATGTCCTAACTGGCGATTAGGACAAGAGAAGAGTAACAACAAGAGAAAAAACTATAGAAGAAAAATGTGGTATTGGCCCTTTAAGAGTAGGCCTAAGAACTGTATGCCAAACCCAAAGTCCAAGATTTTAAACCCTATGAAAGTGTATTAGTTTCAGTGTAGTTACAAAGCAGAATACGTCTTAAGATAGAGAACTACCTGGGATTCAGAAGCTTTTCTTAAAAAGATCTGTAAAAGTATAGTATGTACACTGTAACTTTAGGTCATGATCATAAGGGGAAAAAGTGTGATTGGGATGGAAACAAGCTCAATGGCTGCCCCCTACTGAAATGAAAAAGAAGAAGCACACTCACTCCTCCTTTTTTTAAAAAACAGGAGCTTTGACTTTTAAAAACAAACCATGAGAGGGCAGTATCTCGGATCTCTGATTCATGCTATAAGGCCTATTTTCTTGTCAGCTACAATAATAGACTGGCTGGAAATCCCCCTGCTTTGCCGCTGTCTGGTACGGTTTGTCACGTGATCTTAACCAGACCCCAGGGGCCCACAGCTCTGTTGGCCCTCATCTCCCTGGCTGGTCCTGCCCCCAAACTCTGAGACAGACTCATTACTACTGAGCACCCCAAACGCCCTTAGGCAAGGAACGTGGAGACCCTGTGTATATTAAAATCCTGTCTGTTCAGAGAAAACACAGCAACTTCACGTTGACTTTGTGGGAGAGGAGCCAGTGTGTTTATGCTGTTCGTTATCATCCCATGAGATAATTACTTATCTGCCTCCAGTGAAATGTAGTAAGCACATGGGAGGAGGGAATCACTGAGGGATTCATTTAAAATGAGGATTTAGTGCACACTCGTAAAAAGAAAGATGCTAAAAAGAAGCGATGACATGGAAGAACCATTTTTGGTTCCCTGGGAGAAGTTACAACCTTACAGAACCAACTGTGAAAGATGAGCCATTTCAAAGGAACAAAAACTTTTACAGAGCATATAAGTTTTTCTTAGAATCATAATCCAAGCCAGGAACCATCCAGGAAACTTTATTTTATTAATAAACCTTTATTTTTCATAAACCTTGTATTCTGACTAACAGAATAACAGTCTACATAACTATCTCGTACTAAATGTTTAAAGTAAAGTTTCTGTAACTTTATGATCTTAAGGCACAATATTATAGTTATAAAATATATAGTATAATATATAATACTGCATAGTATTATATAGTTATATAATACATATCACAATATTTATTTGGCAAATCTGAACAGTAAAACCCCAATAATGATCATTTAGCATACTACACTACACAAAAAGCCAATAAACTAATTACACACTCTTTGTAATTACTATGTAGTTGGTCTGTGTTCTTTAAGTAACAGTAATATTGGTGATACACTCAGAAAAGCATATTATGGCATATATATTTTTTCTGATAAGGATAAAATATGGTATTATTCACCCCAACTTCCTTAATGGTCCTCGGATTGTACATAGGTCTGTACAATATATCTGAATTTGTATAGAACCTTGATGTGAAGGTTCTTTGAGTTCTACTAAGTGGATCTTCAACATAGCATCTGCTGAAAGGTGCTTTTGAAGTGTGGTTCTTTAATGGCATTACTTACAGTCTGCTCAGCCTTAGTTCAAATGTTGATTAACGTAAAACGATGTCAAGTACTCAGGTGTGGATGTTTCCTGCAGCTACAGAAGCTCCTCTTAAGTGATTTTAAGTCTTGAACCTACATGACATTTCTCATATCCAGATATACATCTGGTTCTGGTTTAGAAACAGAGAGGGGTGAAAGGAAAGAAAATTCCATTGTATAATGCTATATATAGATACAGTCATGTAGACGCTTTGGGGGCAGGCTTATTTTTAGCACTTCAGAACACACAATGCCAGCTCTACATGCCAGGACTATGAGTACCACTTTGCTTTTGGTCCCTACATTGAGTGTTCTTCTTAGTTTTCCTCAGTCTTAACCCTGGCCTTTAGCACAGGACAGTGGAGAGTGTTTGCTTTTTGCTTCCACTGTAGTAGCAGTGCTGCCAAGAGCCGGCCCGCTGCCTCTTCCCCTCGCTCATTTTTCATTTTTATTTAAATATAGCCTTCAGTCTTCCTGCAGCTGCTCCCACAGCTTTCCCATAGCCAGGATAACAGCAGAGAGGCTGGACTCTAAATTCGGGGGCAGGCTTTATCCCCAACACCCCCATCACCCCCCGCCCTCCTCCTACCCCTTTATTTCACTCACAGAAACGAACGTTGACAACGCACATCTCTCTGGGAATAGCCTAGCACATCATGCATGGCTATTATTACTGCATGAGTGCTGTGTGGATTCTCCTTTGTTTGCCCCCAGCTGATACTCCTGAGGTAAGCAAGCAGCAAGGATGGAGGGGTGATGTGGAGGGGAAAAGGTGGAGAGAGGGGGTTAGAAACAGACACAGAATGAAGTGACACTTCCCTCTTCAGGAGCCTCAAATATGTGGCGAGATCTCAGGCTAATGCTGCCGGAGTGTGGCGCTCAGTGGGAGGGAATCAATTGTGCTGAAACACATGGGGCTTGACCCTATGACCTTCTGCCCTGCGGCAGAATGTCTGTGTGTGTTTTAGATGCAGCCGAGACGACTATCAGCTCATAGGGAAGACTAACCATTATATAACTTAATATAATTTAAATATTAGCTTCATAGTAGCTACCAAATCATTCATACTTGTTACTGAATAATAGGTTATGTCCTAACTAGTTTCCCAACAAGCGATACATTCAGAGACTTTAGCTTCATCCTCTGTATCTCATTCAAATTCGCCCCCAGAGCAGTTGCACAACACACATGTCCACATTGGCCACAGTAAAATAGATCAGTTTGTGGTTCTTTGTGCTTGTTAAAATCAAGCCTATTAATAGCTAGCTGCTCCAGAGTGTCACATATTAAAATGCATGTATGATCAGCAACATGTGCACCTTTAACAGTTCAATAATGAGACGGGGTGCAGGAATACTCATATATATATTCACCATATGTATATTCACCCTTTATCTTTAGTACAGATTCCACATTTTTCTACACCTCCATGGCTAAGTCTTGGAAGTTGCTATTTCAGTTGCTTTTCTCAATAAGAGCTTCTCGATCAGCCCTACATCCTTTCAGACTCACAGTGTTGAGTTGTCTTTGCGCATGGAAGGATGGACAAAACACCTGTTTTTTTTGTGATCTGAGGCGAATGGAGCTTGATTTTCTCCTGTTTCTTAAAGATAAAAACTTGCTGTTTATCTGATGACAGCAGTGTATGGGCTGTGAATTTGGTAAGGACGTGGCGATACAAGGTTTCCCAGGCTTGGCAAGCTGCCACTGTTGGGCCCTTGAGCAAGGCCCTTTACCCTCTCTGCTCCCCGGGCGCTGATCTGGGTGTGTGTGTACTCACTGCCCCTAGTTCACACAGTGTGTGTGTGTTCACTACCACAGATGGGTTAAATGGGGATGACACATTTCGCTGTACAGTGTACAGTGTACAGTGACAAATACATGCACCTTTACCATTACCTTTTACAAGGTGTCGATACAAGGTGGTGATACAAGGTGGGCCGATACAACAAATATTCTGATACAGGGGTTACAGTTCAATATTTTGCAAATATAACATTTTAGGAACCAAATTTACACCACCCTACATTATCAGTTTCTCTGTTTTTTTGTATAGACATGTGTTTAGGGAAATTAACATTGTGTTGTATTTCAGAAACCATGGACAACATTTTCCCCTAAATTCCAAATAAAAATATTGCTATTTAAAGCATTAATTTGCAGAAATGACAACTGCCCAAATACAACTGCTCAAATGATGCAAAGAAATGATTATAATAATTATTATAATGCAAAGAAGTTATTATTCAAATTTAAAGAACACAGTATCATTAGCATTCAGAAATCACCATGGTGAAATAACCTTGACTGTCAATCACAGCTTTCATGTCTTGGCAGGCTCTCCACTAGTCTTTCACATTGCTGTTGGGCGACTTCATGCCATTCATAGTATGCAAATTCAGGTAAACTCAGCTTTGTTTCATGAAACACCTGGAATAAAATGGCTGCCATACATTTGTATTGTAAAATGCAAACTTGGTCTCTTGGTCTCTTCATTTTTTCCAGAGCTGTGTATATTGTAGTGGTGCATCAAGTGCTAAAACAATCAGATACAGCAAATTTATATAGAGATATCCTTGTACCCCTAAAAAAATGACAAATTTGTACTTAAATGCTGTTTTGACTAAAAAATAAAATAAATGTACATTACTGTATTGTGTATGTTTCCATTTGAACATAGTTATTTCTGGAAAAAAAAAATCGATCAACATGTTTTACTTTGTTTTTTGAAATAGGTTATAGAGTAGAAGTATAGAGTAGAAGTACAAGCAGGCAGAAATGCCTGGTTGTTTAAGGGTTAATACTGACTCATTTTGCTACAAGGTAAATAGCGGTTATCTGTGTTTACAAGTGTGCTGAATGCTCAGAGATCAAACTAGAATAGTTGATCTGTGCCTGATGTGTCAGCCACGCTTCCTTCCTGTGCACTGCTTTGCGTAGCAGAAAAACAGTAGGCCGAGGCAAGTCGTCAGCATGCAGACTTCATCTAACGAACTTCAAAACTGCACTGGAGAACAGTGACTCTAGCAAAGATCATGCAGATCTGGACGGTGCTGTGGCTCTTACATATATTTTACACGTATATTATATGTAGATCACAGAATGCGCACTGCTCAGATGGTCTGTGTAATAAACCACACGCCTCAAACAGGACATTTGACCATGTCTTATTTTTCTTCCTCCTCTCTGAGTAATAATTGGAATCTGACTGAGCAAAGAAATATTCAGATCTTTACATTTGAGTGTTCTGAGCTCCTCCTAAACAAGTTAAGAGCCAGCTGGGTTTTCTCCTGTGATTGCCTAGGTGGTGCTGCTGAGCCCTGACAGCCTTAGGAGCAGTACAAAGCTGTAGCCCTCACAGTTTCAAGCTCACATTCAAGGATAACAGGTAAGAGGACTGTTCTTAACAACTTATCATCAAGCGCTCCAGGACTGTGTCATTATCAACACACAAATTCCTGCTTGTTGTAATGGGGTAAGTCCATCCATTCTCCATCCCAGTTATCTGACAGTTACCCTATGGTATTTAATGGTATCACCTGCTGATATAGTATTTAAGTGCATTAAGAGCAATGTCAGGGATCATTTCGGGGGCATTGTATTCAAGGCTAATCACTGTGCGTATTCTTTAGATTTTAATAGACTGTCCGTTTGTAGTGGTGTATCAAGTGCTAAAACAATTAGATACAGCAAATTATATCACATAGGATATATTCCATAAGTCCATATTTACATACTTTTATAGCACATTATTACAATAGTATACACTTTTATAGTATAGTATTATAGCACAGTGTACATTTTATTGACAGTATCATTGAAAATGTGTATTATACTGTAAGAGGAAAAGACTGTCTGAAATAAGGGAATGTGGGGTAATATATAAAGACAGTTCCACCCTAATAAAACATTTAATGGAACTGTTAATCAGAACTGTATAACTCCATGTGATTAGGCTAAGTTTAGGCATGTTGTTGTTATGTGCGTGTATGTGTGTATATGTGTGTGTGTGAGCATTGGCATGGCAGTGAGCTAGAACTTCAGCATCTTTAAAATCAGCGTATCCATCAATCCATCTCTCTCTTTGTGTGTCTCTCCCCTCTCTCCCTCTCTCCTAACACTCACACATTCACAGTATGACACATGCACAGAGGTTTTCGCCCCTGCTTGCTCTCAGCATGCTGTCTTCACAAGTCTGTCTAATTGCTTCGGCTCTTTGCTTGCTACAGAATAGGCATGTTCTCTGCTTTCAGTACACACACAGAAAGAGAGAGACCGAGACAGAGAGAGAGAGAGAGAGAGAGAGAGAGAGAGAGAGAGAGAAATTTAGTGTATCTAAATTATCCATGGAGCCTTGAAATTGCTTTGCTCCAGCTCCACACAGTGGAAGGGATTGGGAATGTCATGACACAACAGGCAGTTAGCAAACTAAATATCATAAAATACAGTATTTGTTTTGGGCATCCAAAGCACGTCATTCTGCCCCGTCATTTTATCTAGTATGAAAGAATGAAAAGGAATTTGTTCGTCTCTATTTTTAATGGAGAAAACAGAATAAAATGACAATTAATCCTATACAAGACTATTACACTCTTGGAGCTGCTAGATTGTATATTTAAATAAAAAGCACGATAAACCAAAAAAATACAAATAAAATAAAAATAAAAAGTGTTAGCCTTGTAATGTTCCCAACACATTTCATCAGATCGGTATAGTGAATGACCATAGTGAATCAAAGGTACATACAGCACTCCAAGCAAGACCCCTGGAATGGGTGATATGTGGATCATATTGTTGACATCAAGCAAAAACCTTGTATCTCCATTTTTGTTTCTCTGAACCAATAGAAAAGCTCCAAAGCTCAATTCCTTTAAAAAAAATAATAAGATATTTTCCTTGCAGTAAAGGCCACATAATTAAAAACTCCTGGTGTGCTGTCCTGATACACTCACAGTAGAATATCAATACTGTGTACTACTCTCATTGTGTGTGTGTGTGTGTGTGTGTTTGTGTGTGTGTCTGTATATATATATATATATATATATATATATATCAGTGATAAATGGTGGGTACTATATACATCTATATATATATTCTATAAAGTAAACTATAAAGTATTAGACTGCGCAATTGTTCAAATTTCATAGATCAAGTGAACTAGAGGCTGCTGCCGTTGTGTCGACCCACAGAAATCCTTCTTCTACTTTAGATTGTCTATTTATAGAAGACAAACATAGATTCAGAATACAAGCAATCGACAGGAAGAACAGGGTGTTTTCGCTGGTGGCAATCTGTAAAGGAAATTGCACTGTAATTACAGCTAGTGGGGACAACATTCCACGTTGCCTTTTATGTCCCATAAGCACTAGGCTTGTTACACTTTCCGCATGGATGCTTGTAGTGATCCGCACATGTCAAACTCCACATTATCAACTCCGTTCTCTGGAGGAACAGAGACAGTCAAGACACTCAAGAGCTGGTAAATATGAACAGCATAATGAATAAATGGGTGGCAGGTAGGGTGTATTCCATACAGGTCTAGGGGTGTGGGGTTGTGGGTCTGATCCTATGTCCAATGTCTTCTAGGAGTTTATTTTAGGAGGTGTTCTCTCCATGTCTGTGTGGGTTTCCTCCCACCTCCCAAACAGCTCTTGGTAGGTGATTCGGCTATGCTAAATTGCCCCTAGGTGTGAGTGCATGAACGAATGGGTGTGTGTGGTACCCAGTGATGGACTGGTGCCCTGTCCAGGGAGTATTCCTGCTTTGCCCCCAGTAATTCCAAATAGGCTCCTGGCCATTGCAGCCCTGACCAGGAAGCAGCGGATATGAAGATGGATGAATAATGAATCAAGCTGTTTGGTAGTCAGGAGGTGTTTAATGTTTAATTGTTGTTACATATGTAATGCTGATGACATAAGTGGTTCTTATGTTAACAGCATTGTTAAGCTGCACTTATGGTCAAGGGTGAGATCACCAAAAGCAATCAGCTAACCTTTTCTGTGCCATTATGAGGCTATTTCTGTTGTAATGCATTTGTGAACCTCAACCCGGATTATGGAAAATAAAATCTGAACATACTGCTCAGTCACTTGAAAAAGGTAATGTCGGTAATGCAGTCAGTGTCCTTTCGGTGCCTGGGCCATGTTATGAGAGGCTGATTCATACACTGCTAAAATTAGTATCTTAGTATGTAAAAAGTATTTTAACTGCAGTCACTACAACAAATGCCTAACAATTTTTTTTATATAAATATTACAGAACATATCCATTATAAACACAATGTGAGACTATTTAACATTGGAATAATGTATTTTTGCCCAGAAAAGAGAGTTTTGTATTATATATATTTACCAGAAAATGTTTTATAGCACATTTAGGGTACAAGAGTAAGGAATGCAAGTCTGGAATAGCTGCGATTTCATGGTGTTTAAGAGTTGAATGAGGAAAGGTTTGGTAATGGTTAAATGATCACATTAACCTCTTAACTCCAAGGCTTATTACACACTAAGTTATTATTCAGTAACTACAGGGACTTCTGTACAAACTGGTGGGGCTATTCTCTGGTAATAGAAGTGTGGAATAACACTTTCGCCTATAGGCAGATGATAGGCTTTTTTTACACAAAGTCACTGCTTATTGTACTGATATTATTGTATTGTATTCATATTAAATATCTGTTTCACAACTACAAGGCTAACAACACAGCCCTGGCGGAATGGGGGTTCGGGGAACACAACACAAGTTGCCACTGTTCCCTGCTGTTTACCGCAGTCTTACGAAGTGAAACTAACTGGGCTGTGACCTCTTGACTCCGACCGCCAGCGCAGTGTGTGTGCTTAGACAGAGGATTGCACTTAACCTCATGCTGACTGCTGAGCCGTGTAGAAAAAAAGAGAACACCCATTTCTCCTTGCTACCCAACTGCAGTGAGATTACAGAGCATGGATGACTGTTTCCCTGACCCTATGCCCTTTGTGTGAAACCATTAGGAAATATGTCAGAAACAATCCCTGCAGGTCATTTTCGGCTTATCAAGCTTGTCTCGAACCCATATCTGTCAAAGAAAGGGTGGCTGAGGTTCCACATATCAAACCAAGACACATGTTCACTGTATAAGGGCCCAGTAATGGACACAGTTTAATAATACAAATCAATTATTGACCTTCTGACCCTCACTAACTTGTAACAGTATATAATTGGTTTACGTAAGGCACTACCAATGAATCTTACATCATGCTATCCCATTTCCTGCTCTAAAGGTGGCGTAATGAAGCACAGGGGAGAGATGGCACTGGGGCTGAGTCGTTATTCAGGAGGGAAATGATGCTGACTGCTGCCACGGTAACCATCACCAACGGTTGCATCACAACAGAATTGTAAGGAGTACAAGTCATTTGATTGCGGTCGGCAAAAGATGACGAGCCTGTGTTTTGGTATCAGGGGTCAGTGGGGAGGCTAAGCTAGTTTAAGGCTGATTTAGTGAGACAATCCATTTTGTTTCACCAGTGAGAGCTGACGGAAAATCAATATGTAGCATATGGCAGCGTCAAGCTTTCCACAGCCCATCTGCAGCTGAGGCAACAACAAAGCATGTCCTCTTTTAGGGGTGGGCAAAATTACAATATGTTATGTGATCATTTTTCTGGGGAGGCGAGATCACGACCTGGCACGTTTAGTTTTTTTGCTACATATATTTTTTTCATTATTTGTACAAGATTAATGTTTTTTTTAAACAAGAAACCCACACATCACTGCTACAAATAAAAATGTAAACTTAGTTTCAGGCGCTAACCATTTGCGAACAATTTAGTCGAAACCAGCCAGCCAAATGTTACAACAAGCCCCATAATTGTAGCAAACCAGGTTGTAACTGAAAAGTCATGCAAAACATGCTGAATTCAATACTAACACTAATTCTGTGGTGTTTAAATCAGATGAGATTTCCAACATAAATACATAAAAACATATGAATTCAATAAAAGGAAAAGAGGTTGTATCAAACATGGCAACAATTATCAACACTATAAAATATCAGTATATTTAGTAAACATGGCATCTAATAATTTTTTTAAATCTCTATCTAAATATGAACAAATGTTTTTAATGTATACGGAGGGTTATGAAGTCATGGTCTCTATGGGCAGATTTAACTGTTAGACTGAGTTAACTAACCCCGTCGTGTGGAAGCCGTACTTTAGTCTGACTAGCTCTCACTGTGAGTTATTTACATGCTTTGAAACGCTGCTATTACATCCACCAACAGTGGATTCACAGTTCACAGTGAATCTGGATGAATATCGGCCTGACTGCTGACTTTCCTAAAAAAAAAATGACATTAAGTTACACTGGTACATTTTACCCCAGGGTGTTTGTCAGTACTTCTGTAAGACATATTAATTTAGAAAGAACAGGATTTAGTCCAATTACAGATGGTCTGTAAACAGAAATTGTGTGTTATAACTGCTCAAAAGTTAGCTCATTGGATGTTTATTAGGCCGTTATCTTATTACTTATATATTATATTTTTACAAGTTGTTTGATTTTTCTGCCTGTTCCTATTTAAATTGATTATTTCTGCTTATATTTAATAAAAAATGTAACAAAAAACTGTTTTGTCATCTTTTCCAACTGATATACATCATGTATTATGAATATACCTTGGTGTCCAAAACGTACAGCATGTAAGAGTTTTATTCCTGCCATATCACTCACCCTTATCCTAAAAGCTGTTCTTTGTATACTCACACACTTCACCCCCTCCAGTCCATTCTACTCCAAATCTAAAACCCTCCACTGACTCCACTGTAATATTCAGAGTTCCCTGCCTCTGAATCTCCTCGCACTTGGGGTTCCCACCTGACTCTGCTGGAGCGCAGTGGATTGCAGATTGGATTACTGCTTATCCGCATCAGAAGCTGCAGCTTCCCGGCAAAGCCTTTGGGGCCTCGGGGCACTTTTTCAAGCGAATTCACCAGCAGCTCCCCTCAGAGGGTAATGGAACAGCAGAGGCATATCTAGTCCACATAATCCCCTCTCCCTTAGTCTCCCTGCCAATAGCTCTCTGACATCTCAACTAGCCCATGCTCCGAACAGATAGCACAGGGGATAAGAGTGCAGCAGAGCAGCTTGCAGACACACTGTAACGTGTGGCTGGCAGGGCTGGAAAAGGCAGGTGAGGCTGGAAAGTCAGGGTTCATTACTCTGACTCACTACAAAGCCACAGGGTAACAGTGGTTGAAGTTAAGTCATGGCACAGTGACTGAATGTGATAAGAGCAAGTATTACATCTGTCTACAGCAGGGGATTATTATTATCATAGAGGGCCTTTGTGCACATTCACTGAACAAAATACAAGAGGGGAACTCCCATGAATCTTAAGGTTACAAGTGATAACGAAAAATGGACAGTGGACCATATTTAATTGAATTATTTATAGCTTACACTAACAAACACATTTCCCTTGTCCTTGTCAGCATTTGCATACTTCTGGATGATACAGTTTGTGGTAACGATGTGCTAAATGTTGTGCGGTGTAATGTAAGGTGAGTGGAACTGACACCAGCAAGTACAGAAAATGTGCCGTGTACACAGCGAAGTCCCCTGTGTTGACTTAACACCTACAATGTTTATGTAAGTCCAGCTGGATACCAGTGAACACAGTAAGAGTGAATCCAGCACTGTAGAAGTTAATTCATCACTTTAGGTGTTCATTTCACACTGGGGCCTTTGGTTTGTATGCCACACTCCCTAGCTACTTTATTAGAAACCCTTGTAGCCCATGTGTTACCCATCCTCTAGCTGTTCATCTATGGTCAGTTTCTGACCTCAGGGCAAATTTGTAGCTGGTGGACCATTCAACCTAGCAGTGACACCGATATGGACGAACACCCCAGTATTACTGCTGATAATATCAGGTCGACAGGTTGGCCAGAAACTGACCAACAATGAATGGGAGCATAACAGAATATAGTCTACAGAGATAACAGATATTGCTAGATTTCTACTGATAGAAGGATGGATGGTGAATTCATACATATTAGGTAGTATCTACATGTAGTGTCTGTGTGCATAGTTACTTTGGGCACCCTTTATTTGGATAGTCCTCTAATTATGATCTACAGGTACTCAAATTATTAACTCATTTGACCACGAGGCCCAACATAACCTACATGTCAGGTTTATAGGAGTTACTAAATGTATTACAGTAGTTACTTATTAATAGGTAGAAAAGTATTAATGGGTAAACTGACCTGATTCTCAGTAATGTTAGGATTAAGACTATGTTTAGGGTTAGGGAGAGGTCAAGGTGATGTTAAGTGATTCAACTGCATGTCATTTAATGACAAGTAGAACATCTGCAGAGCATCTACAATGGACCATCTAAAAGTGTTCCTAAGTAAGGTTATGAAAATGAGTAGCTGTGTGGGCTGAAAAGCCCTTCACTCCAGCTGGAGGTCAGTGCTTCCAGTACAGCATCACACAAAGATGATGTAAGCCACGGCACAGAGCTACAGGCCTGTTTCACTGGGCGTGCTTCTCATTGGGCACAGATAAAGGTGCTTTGTTTGCCCCACTTCCTCTCCTCCGCTACATGACTGGAACATTGTTCCTTTCCCATAGTGTTGGCCCATTTGAAGGGAAACTGAGTTGCCCTTTGTGGATCTGACCTAAGAGCCACGTGAGAGAGAAATAAATATATTTTTTACTGTATCAAGACAAAAGCAAACTCATTGTTTAGCTTCATTATGAGGCCTTTATACAGGGTGACATTTCGTCACTGGTTATGAACAATTAATTATGCATGGCATACATTTGAAAAGAGTTTTAAAGGCATAGTTCACCAAAAATGAAATTCTTTAGTTGGGCTTCTTCTCAAGTTGAGCTGCAAGGCTAATTTAACTGAATGTTATTTTGTTCCCATGTTCACTTTTCTGCTCCCAGTATGAAACTAAAGCAAATGCTAAACTAAACTACAGACTATGGATATTAAACTTGCCTTGGCAATCACCTTTACTTTGGCCAGAGACTGGACAATTATGTAGCTAAACCGGTAACATCTTTAATGTAAAACCCTAAGTGGAACCCTAAGTTACACTGTACAATGACATTCTTACTTTGCAGTTCCTCCATTTATGACATTTATGAAAAATGTATAGGCAGGTCAACTTATCTTAAGACATGTTAATGTGCAACAGTTGAAATTGCCTTGTAGGGAGTTTAAGTCTCAGCCCCCCTCTCAATTTGTTTTATGCCATTGCATTGCATTTATAGCATGATGTCCCTAGACTACAAGACCTTTGACAATGGAGCACTGAGCCCTTGCTGGGATTTGAACTCATGATCCCCTCACTCTTGATTAGCAGGCAGTTAGACCGTTGTGCCACTCAAGAACTGTAAAATGACACTCCCTTCAAACACAGCTTCAACTCAAATTTTCTTTCCATTTTACTTACTTTACAGCTCCACAGCTTTAGAGTGGCACAACTGTCTAACTGCCTATTTCTAAAGAGACAGGAGATCAAAAGTTCCATTCCACACTGTAGCCCTCCATGGTCAGGAGTCTGAGAAATGAAATGACGTGCTACGTTATGTGATAGGTCCCAAGCTGCAGATTTGGAGTAAAAAAAATTGAGGTGGAGGAACATAGACTAAAACAATTTCAGCTGCAGCTCATTTACTAATGTTATTGAGTTGACTCAACTCAGTACGTATTGTTCACCAAATTGATGCAGAACTGTGATTTAGAAGAACTTGTGAACTGTTAGCAGTCATATTTTAGTATATCTAAATATAATATACTAATATTTCTGACGAGTATGAATAGAAATATCAGGATTATTAACCCCGTAACCCCTTAGGTTTAATCCACACTAAGGTGTATTATTCAGGGACTTATACAGGGACTTCTGTACAAACTGGTGGGGCTTTTCATTGGTAATAGAAGTTTGTAATAACACTTTTGGACCTCCAGCAGGCCATAAGCTGTTTAAGTGCTTAAACTGCAGGGATATTCAGTTATTAATCTTAAAATGCATTAGAATTAGACAGACAGAATGAGTAATGCCTACGTTTTTAATACAAAATGCTATTTTAAGACTTAGAGAAGCATGGCATGGTATAGTGGTTGCTGCTAAGCTGCTATGCTTAATGTGCTAGAGCATCCTATCTGTCCCCCAGATGTGTGTGTGTGTGTGTGTGTGTGTGTGTGTGTGTCTATCTCTGATCAGCCTCTGGAGCTTCAGCATTCATCGATAACTTCTTGGAACTAGTGTGACTCAGTGGGGAACAGCTGTGGTTCAGAGAACAAAACATGGATGAGCTTTTGCTGTGTTCATCTACAAGCTACACAGCTGTGTCCTACAGCACATACTCAAGCAGCACAGACACCAGTGCTTCTTACACTGATCTACCACACCTACCAAAGCAAACACGTGAAAGACAGGTGGTGGTGAGGCCTGAGTCATGGTTACACTTAAGGGAAGCAGATCAAAATATGCAGAACTCATTTACACACTTCTATTTTCAGCACTCTCCAGTTCTGCTTGATTAAGAGTCTAATTTGAAGTCGGCTTTTGCAAGATTATACATGTAAATGTGGGTGTGAACTGTGAGTCGAGCATGCCGTTAAAAAAAAGAGGGTATGAAATGCATCTTACAACCATGATGCACTTCATGTACTGTTATTTATTCTTTAAGAGTCACCCATTACATCAAGCAACACATCCAACACCTCAGGGAACTGAAGACATCAGACACTGAACATTACAAGAAAGGCCAGGTTTTTACATGGACTGATTTTACTGATGCTGAAACAAGGCATAAGCAGTGCTGTGGTGTTTATCACTCGCACTGATATATGAGAAGATTGATAGACTGCATTAATGTACTCAGAGATGATTCTCTAGCCTCCTCAGAAGAAACATTTTTAGAGGCGAGCTTTTAGCTAATGTATCATAATGGGGTGATGGCCTTGTCTGAACCTGATCCTGTCCTCAGTGTTCAAGCAGTCCATTACCAGTAAAGTGATCTGCAGTATAAGATCAACAAAAAACAGGTTTTGCACATACAGTGGTCATGAAAGATGCATGATGCGAGTGACTTCATCATGAAATTGTGTGGGTTTTAATAATAGTTTTGTAGTCTTGATGCAATTAGTGCTATTAATAGTGCTAAGTAGTGATGTTCCAATCCAGTCCAGTGGATCAGGATCAGGGGGAGATCCAGGCATTTTTACTGGACCTTTTAAAGGTGGTATGGGCTTTTAAAGGTCATTCAGGTCATTCAGGTCTTCATGCCTACCCACTGAACCGTCTGTTCAGATACGGCCCATTGTACTGTACAGTATATCCCAGACCTTGACATGCACAGTTGTTGGGGGATGATTAGAGATATTCATCTTTGAGTGATCATGATGTTCTGGCTCATCTGTATGTCATCAGGTTTTAGGCACATAAGTACATTTTTTAAATATAAAATGAGTGTTTTTGTTTGTAACACAGTCATGTATTATTAGAGCAGGTGCAGGTAAACATATATACAGTAAAAGGTCATTTTGAAGAAGGTAGTTGAGATCTTGCGAGCTAGTTTGAAGAACAAAGCTTGGTTCCACATCCTTTCCTGGACGCTTCAGCCGGTGCTTCAAAGGGTTCATGTATTCAATTCCATCACCAGCTCACTTGATATACCATCATTAAGCCCTGATTTACCAAACTATGAGTTGGATTAACAATACTGTACTACGGAATCCACACTGACATACCTAAAACCACTACTTTTTGTATCATTGTTATTCTAATATTAGTGATTTAAAGAGTAAATAGAGACTTACTAACCAGATAAAGAGCATTTTCATATGGTTTAATTTTCACAGGTGCCTAAAAACGTGCCCAGTACTGTATACACATAATACACCTATACAGTATATGTGTGTATATAGGACAAAAAGAGAGAAGTAGTTACGCAATAGTTAGATAATTTAATCTAGCACTTTCAGCATGATTTGTATCATTGGAAGTTTGCAAGTGGACAAACAAACATGCTGTTATGATTTTTATGATATATATATATATTTCTTTTTCATGTACAAGGAATATCTCTGGTATATTGTTCTTTAAACAGCCCTTTAAAAAATGTTCCACTATTCTTACAAGTCAAAGAACACATACACAAGAGGAAGGAAATGGAAGAGGGAGAAAAATGTGTCTTCACCAAGGATTTGAATAAAAGTAAGGAAGAGGCATCCTGAACAGTCTGCAGGGGTGCCGGCATGATCCAGCAGCTTGGCCTGTTGCTTGAATATATAAATGTATAATGTATAAATGCATATATAAATGTTGATATATTTTTGTTATAGAGAGCAGTTTGCATTTTGATGTGGAGCAGATTCCACTGGAACAGCCATGGTACAACCACTGCAAATTCACCTCACCTGGCACAGAAACACAGGGACTTTAACCTTGGTGGGTTTAAAAAAAAGAGTAAAATAAACAGTAGCCTGGCGTGCTCTCCTGAGGCCTTCCATTTGCTGGGGTTAGAGAGTGTATAAGTCCTGGATCGCTCCCTCTTATGCAGTAAGGTGAAATCTACTAGGTAAATAGTACGAGCTTCTTAAGGAGTTCAATCAGATGTGATAAATGAGAAGAAGCACAACGTTGTGCATAGTGTGGGGGCCCCAGGGTGGGAACCCTTGATTCAATTAGGCCTACTAATTATAAGACTTACTATCCATTAACTATTAATATGCCTGCTTATGGCTGTGCGTGGTTTACAGAACAGACAGAATTGCGAAACACATGGTAGCTTCTCCTGGTTAAGTGTTGAGGCTTGTTCATGGCAGCATGTTCAAGCTGTGGTGTGTTTTGAAGTCGTACTGTAAGCCACGGGCCATATGAGGTTCAGGAATGTCTCTCATCATGCTGGGTCTTGTCTTCACGTGTATTTCTGCACTTCAGAGGAACTGAGACATGCTGACATACATGAGCCTAAGGGAATTATTACATGTGGTAAGAGGCCAAATAATAATAATGACTTCTGAATACAACACCAGGGAAAATTAAATTACTCTTCAGGTTTGAACAAGTAATCAAGTCTCCCAGAGAGCTAACGGAAGACTAACAGACTTTGCTTAAAGGCCCAGCTCTGAACTGAACAGATAGAACAGTCTGATTATGGTCATTTCCAACTTTCCAACATTAAGTAGTTTATTCATAATATATGAAAACTACAAAAAATGCATAACATTAAACATCAGATAAGAAAAATGGAGAAAATCGCTTAACACAGAGAATGCAGTGAATGTACAGATGTATATGTTATTTCGATTTGAATAAAATACATTAACAAGTATTAACAAGTACATAAACTGGTTTAAAATGTAATAGATTTTATTCTAGCGGAAACAATATATATATATCAATATATATCAATATATACAGTCATGCCCGAAAGTATTCATACCCCTGGCAAAGTTTGACTTAAATGTACTTTTATTTAACCAGAAGTTATATTTTTGCCTTGAAACGACACAGGCATCTCCCAGGAGATAACACGATGATGTACAAGAGGCATCATTGTGGGAAAAAGTATTTCTCAGCTTTTATACACATTTGAACAAAAAGTGGCATGTCCAAAATTATTCATACCCTTTGAAAACTGTCACAGTATATGGGAAAATCCAAAGTTCTATACCATTCCAAATAGTCCAAGCTGTTTTAAAGCATCCTAATTACCCTGATTCATTGGGAACAGCTGTTTTAATCAACTCAACAGGAGAAAAACAGCAGCTCTCTGCAGTTGGTTTGTGGACAGTCATGGCTAAGACAAAGGAGCTCACTAAGGACCTGCGGCTGTGCATTGTGGCCGCTCACAAGTCAGGAAAGGGCTATAAAGCCATATCAAAATGTTGTCAAGTTCCAGTGGCTACAGTGCAAAGTATTATTAAAAAATACAAGAAGTTCCGCACTGTGGAAAATCTCAGAAGATGTGGTCGGAAGCCAAAAGTGACACCTGTGCTGGCCAGGAGAATAGTGAGAGAGGTGAAGAAAAATCCAAGGATCATCACCAAGGCCATCCTGGTGAATCTGGACTCTGCTGGTGGCGACATCTCAAGGCAGACAGTTCAACGGACACTGCACACTGCTGGGTTCCACGGACGCAGGCCAAGGAGGACACCACTTCTCCAGAAAAGGCACACAAAAGCCCGCTTGACCTTTGCAAATGCTCATCTGGACAAAGAAGAAGACTTCTGGTGTTCTGTTTTATGGTCAGATGAAACAAAAATTGAATTGTTTGGCCACAATGATGTGTGCACCATTTGGCGTAAAAAAGGAGAAGGCTTCAACCCTAAGAACACCATCCCCACTGTCAAACATGGTGGTGGGAACCTAATGTTTTGGGGGTGTTTTTCAGCCAATGGACCAGGGAACTTGATCGCAGTAAATGGCACCATGAAAAAAGAGCAATACATCAAGATTCTCAACAACAACATCAGGCAGTCTGCAGAGAAACTTGGCCTTGGGAACCGGTGGACATTTCAGCACGACAACGACCCAAAACACACAGCCAAAGTGGTGAAGAAAAGCTAAAGATCAGGGTGATGGCAAGGAGACCCTCGAACCTCAAAGAGTTGGAGCTCATCACTAAAGATGAATGGGCAAAAATACCAGTGGAGACATGCAAAAAGCTGGTCAGCAATTACAGGCAGCGTTTGATTGCTGTAATAGCCAATAAAGGCTTTTCTATTAATTATTGAGAAGGGTATGAATAATTTTGGACATGCCACTTTTTGTTCAAATGTGTATAAAAGCTGAGAAAAGAAGCATCATTGAATTTTTTTGGGATTATTTGGATGAGGGCTGCATAATTTCAGAAAAATATGACAGTGCAATAGTATTCTTTTCTGCAATGTATATTGTGATATTAAAAATACACAGGAATTTTCCCCAGAACTCTCCAGAGGTCAATAATTAGCAGCACAAACGTTGCCTGCCATGACATTGCATGTCCTGTAATGTGACTGCTGCGTATGTCCACATTGCACCTACCATGCTGAAATGATACAATGTGCAGCCCTAATTTGGATCTTGAAAAGAAGAAAATGCAGCCAGTTACCAGTATCTAAACTTTAGAACTTTGGAAGCTGTAATGAGGGGTAACAAGTGTACAGGCCAAATAGAGAAATATGGGATATGATATCCAGTTGTTAAATTTTCTGTTTGCTTCTTTCTTGACGTTGCTAATGAAATA
Source organism: Salminus brasiliensis (assembly GCF_030463535.1). NCBI lineage: Eukaryota > Metazoa > Chordata > Actinopteri > Characiformes > Bryconidae > Salminus > Salminus brasiliensis. The sequence goes on along the minus strand of NC_132884.1, from coordinate 22,734,630 downwards.
AAGGATGAACAAATTAAGCAGTGTGCGTATTAAAAAACTCATTTAAAACCATTAACATTCAAATAAACTAAACACATTGAGGTTTAATGTGTGTTCATTCGACAATTTTCAAAACTCTCCTTGAGGAATCCAAGCATTAGTTACCTTCAGTTACGTTAGCCGAGTCTGAAACTGTGCCCTATTCACTGTATAGTGCACTACTTGTAGTGGTGTCCAAAAGCACAGTTCAGAATTTCCAGTGCACTGTAACAATCCCAAAATGTACCCCAACAGACATGGAATTCCCATAATTGGGCCCAGTTTTAGACACAGCTCTAGTTTATCTACTCAGTTCTTCAGTAAGTACATCAGATGCTGGTGGAACCAAACAAACCCACACAGTGTTCCCAGAAAGGTCAGCAACCAAACCTATGTTCTTCTACCCAACATATCAACTTTACTGACTAACCCACACTGACTGCTGAGACATTTGTTATATCAAAATGATGCCGAAATGTGAATGAAATGAATCTGATGGGGCATTTCATTCAGTGTAGAGTGAGACTAGTTCTCGAGATGACTGGACACACTGGCACTCTGCCCCGCTCTGATCTCTCCCACTTCATACACACAGCAGGAAATGACACTGATGGAAGTTGCAAGCGTCTGTCCGTCTTAACGACCTTTACTTACAACACAGAAATCTGAGATGATACAACAGGCTACCTCAGCTACAGTCATGAGCACTCTGTGTTTGATGTTTCATTGTGTGTGTGTGTGTGTGTGTGTGTGTGTGTGTGTATGTGTGTGTGTGTGTTTTGCTCCAGGAAAAGGGCATGATAGCCAGTCAGTGGTGGGGTCAAGATAAGAGCAGCACACTGAGGGATACCAAGGCCAGGCCATGGTGTACATAAGAACAGCCACAAGCAGCATGCCATTTACAGTGCTCTGACATCCTCTAGTGGTAAAAGCAGAAATTCCCATCTGCAGTGCTGAATGCTAAAAAAATACATGGGTTTAGTGGACCTGTGTAGATTTCAAACTCTTGATCAATTCAAATTGGAAACATGCATGAATATTTGAGAGGTAGTGCCATATAGGGATATATTAGCTCTAGAAATCAGCACACCAATGCCAACACCTTCCAGTACAGGGTGACCTCTAGAGTATTACTGCAATGATAACACAGTTTCATCACTGATTAACAAGATTATGCATTAATATTTTGTAAATAAAATCTGTTCTGGTCACTGGTAGTCATTTCTATATTTCAGGAGTTACACTGGCGATCACACTGCAGGTTCAGAATAGTATATTATTCTGTATTATAATTTATATTGGAAACTTTGCATTCAGTAGTGCATGACTAGGCTTAATCTTTGTCCAGGGAGCCTGCTCTGTATGTCCAAAAATAGCCCCCCTTCAAATGAGTGAATTCTATTCATTTAAGCTGCACCCTTCATACACAGCATGTATAATCTACTTAGAAAAAGCATTACCAATAGAAAGGGATGCTCTGGAGAAGCCATACATGTGCCCAGTGCCAAGTGTCATTATGAAGCTCCCCAGCATTTGTGCTGTGGAGTTGTGAAACTGTGTTATCTGGAATGATGGTCCTCAAATAAATCTATTTAGGATGAGTTGTATTGGTATCCAATATATAAACCATCCAACTTCAGTTAAACCCCCACAGCAAAAAACACAACTGTTCCAAAATCTAGTGTAAAGCCTTCACCGAGGAGCAGTGACAGTTACAGAATCAAAGGGGAACAAACGTCCTATTAATAATTTAAGAAGACGTGTCCATCGAGAAGGTGTCCACAAACTTTAGGACATTCAATTTATCTGTCTTATAGATCTAATGTAACATTTGAGCAGAATCCATGTATTCCTGTAGCAAATATGAAACAAGCCATCATGGATAAGTGGTTCGCTAGTGGAGTCCCAGAAATTTGGAAGTGACTTCATAACGCTTTCCAAACAGATGAGCATCAGCAGAGTTTAGAGGCGTATTTATACTCCTAGAACAGCCGCCGCCAAGTCTGATCATGCAGGGTGGCAGATTTACACAATTTAATATGTGCAATTCTTTTCTTGTGGTAATGCACTTGACCGAACACTGTCACGTTGTAGCAGTCAGATCTGGTGTTGTACATGCCAAGGTTGGTAAAACGTGCACTGTGAAGGCTACAATCCAACTAGACCTGATTATCTCCTAAAACAGACATATTATTGTCCTCATAAGTGGGAAATGCAGAGGAGCAGACTGCACGCTTTAAGAGGACACTCTACAAAACATACCTTTGAAAGCGTTCACTGAAGAGAACGTCTAATCTATGAAGTGTTTGATGGATCATTATAAATGTATGTAACAAGAACAGTGTGAATTATTCACGGCCATAGTGCACAGCACGTAGGACTGTGCAGTATTCATGGGCTTATATAAATATTACAAGCTTCACTTATGCCATTCACCCAAAGACATGAAAAATCATAAAAGATTTAAGCAATGTGTAACTGACACTTGTGATGTGGTGCAAAGTTGCAATATTAAATAATAAATAATGTAGAAAAAAACAACATAAAAAAAAAAAAATATATATGTTTTTTTCCCTGCATGTTTAGCATCCTATGGACACCCGGGCCTGAAAAATAAACATACGCAAGTGATATAGAGGAATGACAATAAACTCACCTCCTGGTTTCTACTGACACAGCTCACGGATATATTCATTCACACCCACTGTTTTTTCTAATTCTGTCACAATGGAGCAAATCAGCCAGCAGAAATTATGGTTTTCAATCATAATGTTATTACGCCTTCATAAGAAGGGTCCAAGACACTAACAACATGACCTTTTGGCAGGCTGCTTCCACCTAGTGGTGTTTTCCTGAAACTGCAGAGTTTCTCCACTGGCCTAAATCTAAACCCCTCCATCTGAATCTCCTCTGGCATTAGAGCCTAAATCTCCTGTTATGTAACATCGATACATTAAGTATTAAGTATCATGTGATCACAACCCGGGAAAACAGACCTGAATCAAAATCAAAACATCCCCTTACTTTAACCCCCTGCTGAATAAACATCTGACCCTCAGCAGTGAACCACTTTAACTGATGCTGAGCAGTTAATGCAGGCCTATCTCCAGCGCTCTGATGGAGCTTTTATTTTGTATAAATGAACCATACGTTTTGCTGGACAAGAAAAGTGTCCTCCTAAACCTATTGGTTCTAATTATGCAGTCACTTCAGCAAAGAGCGGTCTTTGCATCAGTATGCCTGCATAACTGCAACAGAGCGTTTATCCTTACTACAGATCCTGACCTGCTTTATTCGCTTGCTCTACATGAAGGTTTCACGCCACTTAACTGCAGCAATTTGTGATCACACTGTCATTGGCTTGCTTTGCTCCACCTGCAACTACTTTAAGATCTTAATACCCCAAAGTCAACCTTAAAATAGTCGGCAGTAGCCTCGTTCAATTAGCCACAGTAAATCCCCGGTCTACAAACTGAATAACGGAAATCATGCAGTTCAGATGTACTGTATAGATCTGGGCCTTCTAGGCCTGACCGCAGCAAGGCTGACTTCGCTAAGAACAGACTGCAGATACACAGACGAGTGATACAGACTGCCTGGGATACGGATCTGACATCTTGGAGGGACTTTCAGGTTAGAGTCAGCTGAAATCCTGCAGACTGGTTGGGTTTTTTTTTTGGTAAGGTTGCTCATCCTGCAGCAGCAGATAAAGAGTCAGTCAGGAATAACCCAATTCCTGTGATTCCCAATGGTAAAAGCACAGAAAACTAAGCCAAGAATAGGCCAAGCGCTACTTATCCCAGTATGTGGGCAATGCTAGTGAATGCTAGTGATGTTAGCTAGCTAGCTATCATGGTGAAGTTTGGTGCTGCACACCGCAGCCTCTTAGGTACATGGACTAAGCCTGGTCTAGACCATACAATTTAGGTTTAACCATGGTCTTGGAAACCTTGCCCTGATTTCTGACTGCTCAAATTTAAAGTAGGACCCCAGCACCAGCCAAAAGTTCAATGGCTTGATGCCCATGATGCTTGTTTACCTCCATTACACCTTCATTCACTGGTCAAATTACGCCCCAAATATAAACAGTGCATCTTAATAATTCCCTATTCAAGTTCTCGGGCAAACTTCGAGCACACCAAAACACAAAAAGCGCTAACGCTTAGGACACGGACTGTTTTCCAGTCACGTTGTTGTTGTTGTTGTTGTTTCCACCATGACACGATAGGCGAAAGTTGCCGAGGTGGATAATACGAAATGGCGGACCGTGTAGGCGGCAAGGACGCGTTGTTTCTTTTTTTCCCACCCGTGTTCCGGCATGCCCCACCTCTTTGAGCCCGGATTGGCTATTCGCTTCCCGCCGCTTGCGCTTTGATTGGCGGTTCGCTTATCCTTATCCGCAGCTCGCCAATCCTGGCACGGAGTGACGGGGCTGGTCGGAAAACAGGTGTGAAACAAAATGGATAACGCGGGAAGGACGGAGAAAGCTGACACTGCTCGTACTCCGGCGGCGAGGCGAAAAGGAAGACACGGAGCCAACTCCAGACATGGATCTGGCGTCGTGCTTTTTTTTTTTTTTTTTTTTGTCTATGCTGCTTCCATTGCTGTTCCGTTGTTTGTTTGTGAGGTTAAATGTCGTTAATATATTGTTTCGGTGTCCTTTTTTTTTTCAGCACTGCTCACAGTAAAACAAAAAGGAGGGCTAAGGCTTTTTTTGGGGATCAGACACACTAAAGGGACATAATCTGCAACCCAGACCAAAAAGAAGAATCCAGCATCTGAAGTTGAAGAATTGTTTTAAAATCATCCCTAGGTCATAAACTGTACATTAATAATTCAGGCTGAAGAGGCCTGATGTGGCAAATCTAGGCCAACCTCGCCTTTGGTAACTGAATAGCTTCTCTTGAGTGTTGTGACCTTTGGATATGTGGGTTAAAAACAATATATATGGCTGTTAATGACTTGCTGTAATTCCAGTAGAGGAGTCCAGCTTTAGGCCTGAGGACAATGTAAGGGCTTAGAACCAGGCGAGTTCCTGTGGGCAGGCCGAGCAAAAGAATGTGAGCACACGTTCACACGTCAGTACATGTGCAGCCTTTCCTCATCAGGGGAGAAAGATATTAATGCTAATTTCCTCTGAACTTTAGGCATCTTTAACTGGAAAGATAGCAGACCAGTGTTTACAGAAAGCTGGTGATCATAAGCACAGAGAAAGGCTGCAGGCAGTACACGAGGCCGGCTTCTAACCAGCCAAGCCATGTGAAACAGCAGTGGACTGACTGACAGTTAGACATATTTACATGTGCAGTCCTGTAACCTTGCTGTATGGAGGGCTGCAACAAGAGCACCAGGGCCGAAATGTTGGAGGCAGGCTCACAGACTGCATTGCTCTTTGATATGTTGGTCATCAGAGAATTAATTGGAGTAATAAAGATTAGCTCCAGCCATCTGTGCATCATTTCTGCCATTTGAAGGAGTTAGGCTAGTATATTAATTTAGTGTCATAGGACTGCCCTTTACCCTAAATGTTCCCATTCCTAGCCCATCTTTCATGTGCTGCTCCTCGGAGTAAATAGTTGTTCTTGAGTTAATTTTACCACTGGGGCTTTGACTGTTCCCATCTGTCCCTCCTCCCATCTACTCTATTAGTCCCTTACCATACATGGACTTGGTTGAGGAAAGGAGAGAAGTACAGGAGGCAGCTTCAGGAAGCAGCGAGTTGCCGCTCAAACGGCCCTGCGCAGAAAGAGGAGGGCCTTTGAAACTGCTCTGCTGCGGCCCAATTACAGCTCCTCGTCGTCTGGAATTCACACACACACACACACACACACACACAAACACATAAAATGGTGTGAAGCTAAATATGCCGCAGAAACATGACACAAGAACTCTGAGCTGCTGTGGAACAGATTTCATCATTCATTCCTCCCCAGCCTGTGAAGACTTGAAGTTCCATGGTGCAGTGCATGCGCAGCTACATGGGAGTTTGCTGGATTTTCTGGGTGGGGATGTAAACCTTTAACTGTTACAGGTGGACATGACTCACTCGTTTGCACTCAAGTGCTTGTCTCATTCTCAACAGACGTCTTGTGGACGAACCCCACACCAAAGCAGCAACAGAAAAGAGGTGCCAGCTGAAGGAGCCAAGGCCAAAGTAGCAATGTGTATTTTCGTCAACACTATCTATGAAAAGTTTACAGAGCAGTGCAATGCTCTGAACTGGTTCTGTCAGCTCAGCTAATGCCTCTTTTAGTTTGCTTAATTGTCCAGAGTTGCCTGGGGCTTTGAAAGAATCTGTACAAGCCCAGGAAGATGACTGTAACTCTTTTCTAAGCATGCGGTGCACACTGGATAACTGTCACTCTATCTGTAAACCTGATTTTACATTATAAGCTGGTCATCAGAATCAGAATCAGAATCAGAAGTATGTTACACATACAAGGAATTTGTCTTGGTGAGAGCAACACGTATGACAAATAACAAAAAGCACAGAACACAGTCTTAAACTAAAGGAAAAAGACACTAAACAATAAATAGGGTAGAGGATAAATTAAAAAAGTAAAAAGTACTAAAGGTAATAAAGAGCTGAAAATATATTTACAGAAAAGAACATCTGTACAGGTGTGCAAATAGTCATAGTGCAGATAGGCAGAGTGCAAAATAGCTGTTCAGTCCGGTTTGGTACAGTTCAGTTGTATATTTTGAGGTTTACAGTGGGAGGTGTCCACTGTGATTGAGGAGCGCTACAGCTCTGGGGAAGAAGCTGTTAGCATGGCGTGTTGTGCTGGTTTTGATGGTTTGCAGTCTTCTACCAGAGGGGAGAGTCTGGAAGAGGAGGTGTCCAGGATGTGAGGGGTCAGATGTAATCTTGCCAGCCCGCTTCCTCACCCTGCTGGTGTAGATCTGCTGAAGTGATGGCAGGTTACATCCAATGATCCTGAGTGGGTTACAGTCTGCAGAGTTGGGGACACGTTTATTATTTGTGGTGCTGAAGTAAAACCAGGTTATTATTAAGACATATAGACACACTTACAGATCATCTAACAACAGGAAGCGCTTGAAACCCTACTACATCTGAAGTTTGGGTTTAGATTCAGGGTATTGGGGCAGGGTATGACGCTATTGCACCACCATGGCTACTAGCCTGGAAGAGACTGGACTGTTCCCTGATGATTTCCTCAACAGTACAGTCCTGGGCCAGTTTACAACATACTTGGATAGAGCTGCTACTGGTTTTTAAAGCTAAACTTATTTATTTTATATTAAAAAATCATGACCTTCTTTGCTCATTTTGACTACTTTACTATATCTCTGGAAAATGTGCTTTTCCTTTTCAACACTTTTCCTTTCCTCAGAGCTGTTCCTCCATTGCAGAGGTCAGTCAATGCATTTAGGCCACTAACAAAGCACATCATAGCCACTGTGACCATTTTTTTTATTCCTTAAGAGAGTCTTATCCTCTCTGCGCCATGTGCTGTTAGATTGCTTCCTCAGGTTTGCGACTGTGGTGCCATGCTTTCTCTTCTGATGTGAGGTTAGCTCCAGTCTGAGGTAGTCCAGTTTGTTTTCAAGGGAATGGACACTGAAAAGAAGAGATGATTGAAAAGCCAGTCAGCTAGCATTAGCTTTTAGCCTAGCTTGATTACCTACTTGAATTAGCTTCCTCACTCCCAAGCTTGTGCTCACCTTCTGCAGACACCGTAGAAGAATCGCCCGACTATTCTGGTTTTCATCAGATATAAATGGTTACGTTCCTTATAAATCAAATAGATAGGACATTCATGCAGGTGCTTCAGAGTACGAGACAAGCCCTCCCATACCCTTCCTGGAGCTTCCCATAGCCCACATTAGTAAGGTCTGCAGGTGGAGGTCAAACAGACCTGACCTGTACTGCTCTTGCTTAACATGACCAGTGCTGTGCGGGAGAGATAGCTACTTGATCTGTCGTTTATTAAGTTACTCCATCGAGCATCATTATTCATAGAATTATAATAATTAAACTGACAACTACTTTTTCACAAGTCAGTGTTGCTTACGTACTAAAAATTCCAAAGTAAAACAGAAAGTAAACTCACTTGGTTGTTGTTCTCTAAGATCCCCTCTTTTATTTTAGAACTCAGAACTGAAACTGAACAAGTTCAGCATGAGAAACACTCAATAGGTGGTGAAAGCTGGTGAGAGATATAGGGTGTCATAACTGCTGCTGTTTAACCTCTGTTACATGGGTGAGTAGATTCATCATATTGATGAGGCAGAGTACACATGGAAAGTGCAGAGTGAGCAGGCTGACGGCTGTAGGAAAATGACGTGGGGCTCACTCACTATGAAGGTCTGTGATGGTCATGCTTTCATTTTTATCTGACCGGCTTGTTTATGAGTCACAGCAGTGGATTGTGCTACAGGAGGAGGGTCATGCACTAGGGTTTTTACATAGATTTGTGGGAGTTGTGTGAAAAATAGGAACAATGTCAATGGTTTAGGGTTAGGTTAGCTACCTGAAAAGGGGACATCACAGGGTCATATAAAGAGAGGAAGACATTTTTAACTGTTTAAAGTTTAAGTTTCATTAATATATTTTTATTTCATCTTTTAGTTTTTTCATGGATTTTCATGGATTTCATGGTTAAAATCGTTCGAAGATCAAGCACCACCTAAATGTCTAAACAGCCCTGTGCAGAATGGTCAGTTTGAGTGACTGTTCCTTTACATGATAATAACCACTGCTACCCCCCCTACACCCACAGACACACACACACACACAGACACACACCCTTTTTTATTACCCCTCTCGGTTACAGAATTTCTTAGACAATACCCCTAAGTTTTTTATTTGTCCCTGTTTGCACTAGCTAACATTTACTTCACCTTGAGTTCATCTCTCTCTCTCTCTCTCTCTCTCTCTCTCTCCCTGCAGCATACCTCTCATTCTGTCTGTATATTTTCAGGTACTCCAGGTAGGATCAATATGCACTCATGATGGAGTTGATTTTCCTTCTTTGCTGTCTGCTGTTTTATTTTTTGGTGGCTGCTGTACATTGTAAAAGTAGCCAAAAAAACTAAATGGGCAGAAAAAAAAACGGTAAGCCAAAGATAATGTCATGTTTTCGCTCTGGTGCACAAAAAGGAAGACGACGGGCACAATTTCCAACTGCTCAGCACCGCTACTCTGTTTTAGAATCAGATAAGCCTCGTACGGAGCATGTGAACACCGCTGTGAAACCTGAACACCTGCTTCTGGCCTGTCACCCAGCTTATGTGAACACATCCACTTGCAGATGCATTGCATTTGTCAAAATAATCTGTCCTCACTTTGGCATTGAGGTATTATTAAAACACCAGCTCACTCTTCATAGTCATTCTTTACTCAGCCTTGAACTTGAGATGGTTCGGGTTGAGAGGAATGACACTAATACATTTATGTAAGAAAGTACAATGTGGTTAACACCGTAGGTAACACATCTGACCACTCAGATGTCTTGAAACTTGAAACTAGCTTGACTTCTCAATATTACGCAATGAGAAGTGGGGCTGGGCAATATATTAATAAAACTGGTATGTGATATGTGATATTTTCTCATATTTTCTCTGTGGCATCAGTGCAGTGGACAACAGCAAGTATCATAGAGACCAGTTAGATTTACATCAGTGGTCTCTTCCAGTAGTATCAGTGTATACACTGTGTGCAGAATTATTAGGCAAATGAGTATTTTTATCACATCAACCTTTTTATACATGTTGTCCTACTCCAAGCTCTATAGGCTTGAAAGCCAACTACCAATCAAGTAAATCAGGTGATGTGCATCTCTGTAATGAGAAGGGGTGTGGTCTAATGACATCAACACCCTATATAAGGTGTGCTTAATTATTAGGCAACTTCCTTTCCTTTGGCAAAATGGGTCAGAAGAGAGATTTGACGGACTCTGAAAAGTCAAAAATTGTGAGATGTCTTGCAGAGGGATGCAGCAGTCTTGAAATTGGCAAACTTTTGAAACGTGATCACTGAACAATCAAGCGTTTCATGGCAAATAGCCAACAGGGTCGCAAGAAACGTGTTGAAAAAAAAAAAAGGCGCAAAAAAACTGCCCATGAATTGAGGAAAATCAAGCGTGAAGCTGCCAAGATGCCATTTGCCACCAGTTTTGCCATATTTCAGAGCTGCAACGTTACTGGAGTATCAAAAAGCACAAGGTGTGCGATATTCAGGGACATGGCCAAGGTAAGGAAGGCTAAAAAATGACCACCTTAAGCACCATCTTAAGACTGCTTTTTCTAAAGGTTTATGGACTGATGAAATGCGAGTGACTCTTGATGGGCCAGATGGATGGGCCCGAGGCTGGATCAGTAAAGGGCAGAGAGCTCCACTCCGACTCAGACACCAGCAAGGTGGAGGTGGGGTACTGGTATGGGCTGGTATTATCAAAGATGAACTTGTGGGACCTTTTCGGGTTGAGGATAGAGTGAAGCTCAACTCCCAGACCTACTGCCAGTTTCTGGAAGACACCTTCTTCAAGCAATGGTACAGAAAGAAGTCGGTATCGTTCAAGAAAAACATGATTTTCATGCAGGACAATGCTCCATCACATGCATCCAAATACTCCACAGCGTGGCTGGCCAGTAAGGGTGGCCCCCTTGTTCACCTGATCTGAACCCCATAGAGAACCTGTGGTCCCTCATAAAATGTGAGATCTACAGGGAGGGAAAACAGTACACATCTCTGAACAGTGTCTGGGAGGCTGTGGTGTCTGCTGCACACAATGTTGATTGTAAACAGATCAAACAACTGACAGAATCTATGGTTGGAAGGTTTTTGAGTGTCATTGTGAAGAAAAGTGGCTATATTGGTCACTGATTTGTTTTTGGTTTTGTTTTTGAATGTCAAATGTTTATTTCTAAATTTTGTGTTATATTGGTTTACCTGGTGAAAATAAACAAGTGAGATGGGTATATATTTGTTTTTTATTAAGTTGCCTAATTCTGCACAGTAATAGTTACCTGCACAAACAGATTCCCTCCTAAGATAGTCAACTCTAAAAAAAACCTATTCCAACTTATTAAAAATATTAAGCTTTGATATTTATGAGTCTTTTGGGTTGATTGAGAACATTGTTGTTGTTCAATAATAAAAAGAATCCTCTCAAATACAACTTGCCTAATAATTCTGCACACACTGTAGTAATTGCAAAAAATGCATATCAGTAAGTAAGTGTAATTAAGTAATGCCAGGCATGGGCTAGAGGGCTATAGAGACCCCCAGCATTAAGCTGTGGAGCCGTGGAACTATGTTCTCTGCCGTAGTTTTGGGATGAGTTGGAGAACTGGAGATGAGGTTGAGTGGTTATCATTCAACATCCTGACCTATCAAATGCTCCTGTCATTGAATGCAATCAAATCCTCATAGCACTGAAGAAGCAGAAGACCAGAGAGACAGTTAAAACCATATAAACTCTTTATAATACCCTTCATTTTACAAGAAACAATAAATGAGCAGTGTCCAAATACTTTTGCACATACAGTGTACATTGTATTTTTCCTGCATTCTTAAAACTGTGGCACTATTGCTTTGCTTTGGAAATATGTAGAATGAGAACGACAAGGACTTTTTTTTATTGTTGTAAGGAAAGTGAAGGTCCTTTGTCCAGTAACTTCAGGGGCCCTACACAAAAAGATCCAGCCTTTCCACAAATCTAATCTTTCCTTTTCAGCCCACTGCTCTTCTTTATCCCTGTCAGCCTTTCTGTTCCTCTCCTGGCCTTCAGCTTCCAGCTTCCTCTTCTCTCAACCTACAGTGCACATCCGCAGAGCCACAAACAGCTGTAGCTCATCTATTAGATTCCTTTTCATGGCAATCCCATCAAAACAATCCCAATCTCACTTGAATGGCACTGTGTAATATTTCACTGCATTTTTTTATTCATCCGAATATTCATTTTATTCAACCCATAATTATTGCTATAAAAGTGCCACACTCTTGCTCCTTGCTCTTGCTTCTGGCAGCACTTTGTGTTTGTGGTGCAGGCACATCTGAGGAGGTTAACAGGTGTCATATTACCATCTATCAGAGAACAGCCCTTCCCCTCCTCCATCCTTCCCTGTAGTATTAGCCTAATGTGAGAGATAAACAAGTGGCAGTGTGAAGAACTAGCTTATCCAATTTTACACTCATTTTTTTCGGATTAATTAAAGCCAATAACCTCAGTATGACAAGACTGTACGAGATGTCCGTGGCTCTTTTAAACTTGAATTCAATTCAACAGGAAAAACCATTCTCCTGAGAAGTGTCTCCCTCAGTGTGCACTTAATCCAAACTCAGGTTGAAACATTCTGAGCACACATAAGAAATACGGCGCAGACAAAGCACACTTTATATGACCTTGTCAGAGGATGAGACACAATGAATGAGAGGAGAGCTTCATTTGGATAAGACAGATTTAAGGCTTCGGTGCCACAGTGGCACATTTCATATCTGATTTCATGAGCTCATTCGGAGCCACCAGGGATGCTGACGGTACACAAGCAGCCAGCGGTTTCCATAGGAGTCATCTCCATGACATTCTGCAGGTAGTAAACAATGTCGTCCCTTCTAGGCTGTATGGACCAGCTCTGTTCTCTGGCTCCTTAGCTACCTAGAAAGACATTCAGTGGGTGAAAGATGTTCTCCTCACTCCTCCTCCTTGTTAGTCAGTAGTAAGTCAATTATTACCATTCTTTCAGCTCTGTAAATATTTGCTTTTGTGATAAACAAAATGACACATTTTGTTTATTTTGCACATAAAACATAAGTATGGCACAAATTAAGCACATAAACAGTACTTGTGTATTAAAATGAGCTGGAGTGTGTTCTCTCTATGGGATGTTTATTTTATTATTTACTTTAACTTCATAACATCATCAGAATTGCATGTCATTTGAACAGGGGTGCTGAAAGATTTGCATAACATTTCAGATATATGCACAATTCTGGCACCCCTTTTATTTTATTGCAAAAACAGAAATTGTATGTTTTATCTTTACAATATCTTGTTATTATTCTTTTTTCTGTTATCTTTCATTTAATGACACACAGAGTAAGACTGCAAGACTGTAACACATATTTGCAGCATATAGTTAAAAGAGCACATTTGATGCTTTAAGAGGTTAAAGTTGTGCTTGTCTATAAAAGCCACTGCACCAGTTGTGAATATTATTACAAAAACTGGACTGACTAGCAGTGACATTCCCTTAAATGCCAGACAGGTAAGGTGGGGCCCATATGACCAAGCCTTTGTAACACTACCTGCCAGCATTTAAAACGTCAAAAGACCATCATTTTAAGCTAAAGAAAATGACTGTCTGTTTGTGCCTTTTTTTCACAGTAAGTATTAAATCGGGATTAGGGCTGCTGAAAGCAGCTGGACAGAGCTAAACACAGCCAGCAGTAATCATAGTGGAAGATAATCCTGTAAAGAAGCTTCCTTCAGGCTGTGAAGTAGTGTGTACTACGACCAACAGGCAAGACAAATACATGAATATATGATGCTAAATGAAAAAAGGTTAGATGAAGCAGTCTCTGAAAGCCTGATTTCAGGTGGATGATGGCCATAAGGTATGCATACGTACTTTCAAGTGGTACAGTAGTAAAACACAGGTGATGCTTTTTGTGTGCACCTTGCTGTGATATAAGATTGAAAAGGTCCCAGCACTATTCAGCACAGCAACTGTTAATCAACACAAGGCTTTTTTACCACAGCTTCATTTTTACACATACAGCCAGAGGCACTGCCGTCATATTTGAGCTACAGCTAAGAACAAGGCTGCAAATCAACCCTCTAAGAAAGATCATTTTTAAAAAGGTGTCAGAAAATAAATGCTTTTACCCCCTTTTAAACAATGCTTACATTATGCATATCCACTTAAGAGCATTTATAAAATAATATGACACCATGAAAACACTGGAGAATCACAGCTGGGTGATTCTTTAATTAGGATGAATTTAATGTCCCTGGATTATAAATTATAAATGAATGTTAGAAATGCAAAATAAATAGCTTAATAAATATAAGCTTTGTATACATTGTTTACTGCACCACTAAAGTAAAAAACAAAACAAAAAAAAACCCAGACTTTTTTTTATAAAATGTTTTAAATATCAATATTTTGATATTTTGGCTTGTCTCCAACCCAGACTTTGCCAACCCAGATGTCTCTGTTTCAAAAATAATGATAAAAAATGATACATTCTGTAAAAATCACAATGATCTTTAACAATATATTAGCATCCCCAACATTACCATCAATTACTTCCTATTTCTGTAAGGAATGTAGGGTCTTTTTTCTTGAAAAGGGTGTAAATTGTCATTAGTGCAACACGTCATTACCAACACAACAGTGATTGTGATGATAATGACTTCTGGTAATGGTAATGACAGGTTTCGCCTCAACATGAAATGCTCTTCCTGAAACTAATGTCCACTGCTTCTCAGTCCATTTGGCAGTAAGACACTAGTAGAGAGTTCTAGAGAAGACAGAGAAAAAGTAAAGGAAGAAAAAGTAAGTGCACGCTTTAGTATGACCTGGATTTCTGCACGATACCACTTGGCAAATAAATATCAAATAATTTAATTCTATATACACTCAATCTTGGCCATCATTAGGTCTTTCATTTGAAGCATGTAAACATTGTCTGGACATAATTAAAACAGAAGTATTGCTAATTTTTATTTTTAGTTAAAAGGTACAAGGAGCTCCAAACTGAAGAACCAGACAGCTATAATATAAAAGGCAGACATTTTTGTTTTGACTACAGGTTCAGTCTTCACCCTCTTCATCTTCCCAAGCTTTAAGAAAGGCCCAGCAAAGTAAAGCATAACAAGTGTACAAAACACACCGCTGAGGGAACGCCCTCTTCAAAAACACTCTCTACACACACCTGAAGATTGAGGCGGTGTTGAATATTGTGTTTAAGATGGGGTTAGGAGCGGCGTATTTGGATAATGACTCAGTGAGAAGACATGAGGGTGAACTGGTTTCCACTCCGAATTAAACTCTCACCCCACAGATCGCTTCCTCACCCACATTCCCTGGAAAAAGGCACTTTGAGCCGCCAGCAAGACAGAGAACACAGTGCATTCAGCACTTCTGCACAGGTTGACAAGCTGCCTCTCGTACAGCCCCTGACAGCACAGACACAAACTTAGATAAATGAGGACGCCAGATAGCAATACAAAGAGAGACATGAAACAGAATCGGTGGGGAAACGTGCAGCGTGATAGACAGAAGGAGCTGGAGGGGGGAAGGGAGAGGTGGAGGCAGTGAAGAGAAGGCAGGCATGTGCACACAACGAATACATATTCATGTTTGGTGACAGAAAGGTTGCTTTGTGCGCCATTCCCATTTCCATCCTTGTGCAATGAGAGTGGGATAGACTGACCTAACAAAAGACGTGGGTTAGGGGGAATAAGGGGGAAGAATAATTGCGCATGAACCACCAGCATTGTGGGGATTTGACAAAATATAGGAGTTTCATGCATTGCAGCAGCCGAGGACAATGGAAAAGCAGTGACGTCCAAATGATGTTAGTCTAAAGGTTAGCCGCTTGTATGGGCTGCTCATCTAGCATTTAATATACAGTGGTATGCAATGGTTTGGGCACCCCTGGTCATATTTTCTTAGTTAAGTGTTAAGTGAGTTAAGTGAGTAAAAGATGACCTGATTTCCAAAAGGCACAAAGTTAAAGTTGACACATTTCTTTAATATTTTAATCAAGATTACCTTTTATTCTCATTTCCAGTTTTAAATAAGTCCTGAAATGGAGGTTTGGGCATCTGCATGGTCAGTAACACGGCTTATAAACGAGCTAAGAGTCTTGCAATTCTTGTTTGGGGATTTTCCGCCCATTCTTCTTTGTAAATGTCTTCTACATTTAAACTGATGATTTATCAGACACTCACTTATAAGGTTACTAGTATTACAGAAGTGGCCCAATGTAGTGTTGGGAGTCTTGTCCAAGGACTCTTGTTGGCATAGCACTTGTCCCAGTCTCATAACCCAGTCTCCCACATGGTGTGGTAGCTCACTGGCAGGTAGTAGTATTGTCTATTGCTCTACACCAACCAGCACTCTAGTTCTGTGTGATTCTTGGACCATCTTGCCGCTCTGTTCTTGTGAGGTCTAGCCACTGATTTTTAATGATGTTTAGGTCGGTGGATTGTGAGGCCTATTCCAAAACCTGTAGCTACTCCAACGCCTCCAACATCTCAGATCTCTTGGGGTGTCCAAACCTTTTCATGATGTTCTTTTCTTTTTTCACTCTAGAATTGTACAATCCGAGACACTAATATTGTCACTCACTCTCCACTCCAGAAAACATAAGTGGACTTCAGGAGGGAAAAAAATGTAATAGATATTGTAAGATGGGCCCTTCAAGATTATTATTATTATTATTATTATTGTAGTTCTTCATCTTCTTCTTCCTAATCAGTGAGGGTGACTCTTTTTAATAGCATCCACATACTGTTAACGTTCTATACCAGCCTGTTTGACCATGTAAGACTCTTTAGTTTTACGTGTGTGATTAGGTTTCACTAGGCAGGACTATGTTTTCACTAGGTTTTTAGTGAGGGCAATAACACAAGTCTGCCGATTACAGCTTTAGTGTGGGTCTGAATTCACGTCTTGTTACAGCATTTGCTCCATCAGCAGAAAATTCAGCCCAAGAATGGGTCCACTTACTGGTTTGTTTTATAGAGCACTAGCTGCTAATCTAAAGAATGCTTTCACTGAACATTCTGGAAACACATGATATGTAGGAGAATCTTGAATTGCTCAGTATCTCGATCCCTGAAGACACTGCTTCTGTCGCAGATCATCGTCAGAGCTTGTCAGAGACTGAATATTCACCAGTCTTATAGACAGTGGCCTGTACAAGGCATATGCGGTGCTGTTGTCTGTAAGGGCCTGTTTATCACCATCTGGACAAAAGTCCAGATCAGCTAAACCCTGCAGCCAACTTCAGCAGCACCAGCCCACCATGAACTACGCATGACTAATCGAAGAGGACGTGTAATGCTAAAAAACAAGGGCTCTGTAGGATGCAGACAGGGGGAAAGACACAAATTAGCTAGTGAGGACCCTCGTGGCGTTTCCTAGCCAAAAGGAGACTCTTCTGCAGAGTAGTTTGTTGGGTTTTTTTTTTGGAATGTGACCACACAATTACACACACATCCTCCTGTCCTGCAGCAGATTCCCAAATTCTGCTCTGGAACAGTGTTTCACTGACAAACACCCACAGAGGAAATATCCACGTCTGGAAATATCAGTCGGGCAAATTCTTTAGTGCTGATGAAGACAAAGTAGAACAAGAAATATGAAATAATGCTTCCTCTATGGCCAGAATCAAAGTGTGAGTATTTGTATGCTTCCAAAAACTCCACTTAACTAAACACTCCACTCCACTAAACTCCACTAAACACTCCTAAATACAACAAAATACAGACAGAAATACAGACACATTTCATAGTTGGGTAGTTGTGTATGACGTTAACCTGCTCAGCTAATCTGAGACATGTACGCCCGCCTTTGACATTTACAGTTTTATAGTAGTGAATAGTTTATAATGCAGAGAGCGCTTGGCAGGCTCAGTATGGAACACATGTGATGGAAGTGTATAAATAAGAGTTTTAATAAGGGAGGGAAAATGTATTGTAGCTCAGAGGAAGAAGGTGAGATACAGGAAGAGGTTTAGAGAGAGAGAGAGAGATAGAGAGAGAGAGAGAGAGAGAGAGAGAGAGAGAATTCAATGAGAGAGACAATGTGAAAAAGAGGAAAATGAGAGTGAAATAATGAGGGAAAGAGACACAGGGAGGGAGAAAGAGAGAAATCAGTAAAGCAGAGAGAATCAGTAACAGTAAGAGTAATAGAGTGAGACAGATGATAATACAGATGATTAGGGGGGGAAATAGAGTGAGAGTGAGAGATGAGAAATAATCAGCGAGACATGAAATCAGAAACAAAGGAAAAAAGAGAGACAAAGGGACGGGGAAGTGAGAGAGACATATCAGTGAGAGTGAGACAGAAAAGAGAGGGGAAAGAGAAATGACAAACAGAAAATGAGAGAGAGAGAAATGAGAAAGTAAAAATGAGAGGGAGAATGAAATGAGAAGAGAAAAAATATAAAAGATATAGCAAAGAAAAAAGAGAGAAAGAGACAGTGAGGGAGAAAGAGTCAGAAATCTGTGAGAAAGTGAGGCAAAATAATGAATGTAAGGGTGAGACAGAGACATAAGAAAGAACATTTAAGAAAAGGGAGAAAATGAGAAAAAGAAAATAAAGAGAGAGAGTGATATGTGAAAGATAGAAAAAACATGGGGCAGACAGAGAGGAACAGAGGGAAAGAATTCAAATGTGTGGGAGAAAAATGTGTGAGATAGAGAGAGAAGAAAGAGAGAACAAATGAGAGGGAGAAATAAGAGAGAAACAAATGAGAGACACACACGAAGCACTACGTGAGAAAGCCAGCAACATCGAGACAGATGTAATGAGGAGAGAAGGGGATCATGAACAAGTATGTGAACTTGATTAGTCTGTGTGAAATGGAGAGAATGTGAGGTGAATGTAGCAGTGGAAGCGAGTGGGTCAGTAGTAAGAGAGAGGGGCACACCTCCTACAGACAGCATGATTAATGACTGCTCTGCCATGCGTCTCAGGGGGGACGGAGCAGTGCTCAACCCGAACCGAAGCTTTCCTCAGAGGAGATCAGCACTCAGCAGCCACATCCCTCCTGCAGTCCACCCGCTTGGCCTGATTCTGCGACCCTGTAACAGTCAGAGGTCACGGCCATAATGCGGAGATTCTGTAAATGGGTCTTTGTGATGTAGTTTACAGCCAGGGTTAAACTGGGGGTGGGGGGGGGGGGGGATTCTATATCTTCTACAAGAGTTATTTACTCCTATTTATGACTGAGTTTACTCCTCCACTTCCAGGAGAGTGGGGTCTTACTGGGAAGCTTCAAAACACACTTATGCCCACATTGCTGTTGGCCCTCTGTGTTCCACCAGAACAGTTCATTCTACAAGACTTTGTGGTATCTGGTACCAAAATGTTAGCAGCAAATCCTTGATGTCCTGCAAGTTGCAAAGTGGGGGCACTGCAGATCGGACTTGTTCTGGCATGTCCCACAGCACTATGGCTCCAACATCCAGTTACCATGCCCCATTGTAGGTATTTCCGACGGTGGACAGGGGTTAGCATAGGTGCTCTGACTACAGTGCAGCTATGCAGTTCCATAGGCAGCAGGTTATGCTTCACTGTGTTGAGACGCATTCCTCCATTGAGCATCATCAAAGATTACTGCCTAAGTAGCCTTTCTGTCAGTTCTATTAAGATGGGACAGACCTTGTAGCCATTGGCACATCGATGGGCAACTAGCAAACTAGGAACAGGGTCATGGGCACCCAAGGCCCATTGAAGGTTAGTCCCTCTGGTCCGATCCCACAGAAAAGCTACTGTAATTGCTAAAAAGATCATGTTGGCTATGTCTTGTGGAGTCCATGCTTTGACGGGACCTACACAACATTGGGCAGGTAGTAATGTTATGGCTGATCTATGTATGCCACCGCACAAAGTCACTGGATACAGCTGATACACAGCAGCGAGTAAAAGGATTAGGACGTATTTTCCTATGACCAAGCTCTATTAGGTCTATTAGGGTAGCCTGAGACGACTGGGCTAAGTCATTATCAGAAAGGGGAGATTAGTGTGTCTGCTTTCATTAGCAGGCACTGAGGTGGATGGAAAGAAAAGACAGATTGGGCGAAACCTCCGACAAACAGCTTGCACGCTGACTGACCGCGGGCTGGCTGATGGGTACGTTAGGTGTTAGGCGTTAGGCTTACTTCCTCACCCTTGCCACAGGAAGAGAGACCACATGAAAACAGGAAGCGCTCCGCATGCTCACATCAAAGAGCCTCTGGTTGGAGTTGAGATTGTCTCAAATAAGGTAATATAAGGTGAAGAAAATGACAAAAGTGGCCTAATTTAAAGCAGACAGGCGATTTCAGGGTTTCCCAAATTGAAACTCCAGTGGTTCACTCTTAGCAAATAGGATTCTTTAACTATAGTGGAACCCGTTTGGGTGCATTACAGAAAAATATATATTTTTAAAGGTTCCTCAGAGAACCATTTGTTTTTCCCCTCACAAGGGGCAGAACTCTTTGACCAGGCCAAGAACCATTTAGAACCAAATAGTTGGGTTTAAGTTGTCATGGTTTTATATAGGACAACTGATTTCACTAAAGCTTTTTAAGAGTGTATCCCACTGAATTTACTTCATTAATTACATGGGTATATATTTGCAATCCATTACCATTAGTAAGCTTTACAAAATACCAATTTTATCATATTCCATGGTAAAACATCCCCGCATCCTAATAGGAATGTCCCACACATCGAGTAAAAAATGTGTGTGTTAGTGCTTATAGCAAGAGGAACAACCTGCAGCTGAAAAAGCAAACCAGTCTCTACTTATAACTCACTTTTTCCCCTTCCAGGGAAAACAAAGAGGGGACTGTTTTAAGAAGCTAGAAATGTTTGAACTTGCCCAAGATGCTGAACGCTCTCCATGTCCTACAGTAGAGTGTGTAGCGTCTGCGTTGCATATTCATCATACCTGCATTCAGACGAAGATAAGATTTAAGAGAAAGAGTGTAAAGCGATGCAGGCACGCTGACAGGAGTGTGGGGCCTATTCAGAAATGACTGCAGGGCTCTGCTGAGCATAATGTCCTTCGTTTGCTATATTGAGTCAATGGGCGTGATTTCTATTGAAAGCAGATGATGTGTGTGTGAGAGAGAGCGCCATAGAGAGTGATGCGCTCTGAACTAGGACAGTATTCCCCCCAATATCCTTTAATGACCACCGAGGGGGGGAAGCAGGTTAATTCATTTATGCAAAAGATGAGCGCTGACATGTTTCTGCACATACTGCAAAAAACTAATGGTATCTTGTTGAGTGAAAACATCTTCAAAACAGTCAATATATCAAATGTTTCTCATTAGGAGACTTCAATAAACTGATAAACTGATAATGACTTTTATTAACCTTGAAATAAGGGCTGTGTATTGCGAGAACTTGGCTGTACCATGAATATCATGATAGAGGGGTTGCGATTTGATACATTGCGATAATGTAATTTTTTTTATTTAAACTATAAAACTGCTATCTAGTGGTTTCGGGTTTAAACACAACAAAACTGATACTGTGTTTCTGAGAACCAATCTGGGATTGCAAAACAAAATATCACGATACTTTGATATATCAATATTTTCTTACATCCCCTATTTAAAATAGCAATGGCCAAAATGGTCAATTTTAATGAACTTATGCAATCCTAAAACACTCAAGTAATCAGGGAAAGACGGGGGGAAAAACATGTGTCAA
The DNA here is from genome assembly GCF_030463535.1 of Salminus brasiliensis. Taxonomy (NCBI): domain Eukaryota; kingdom Metazoa; phylum Chordata; class Actinopteri; order Characiformes; family Bryconidae; genus Salminus; species Salminus brasiliensis. Next base: position 22,713,201 of record NC_132884.1, on the reverse strand, counting down.
ACAGCTAACACCTCGATCCCCGGTGTTTTAGAGCATGGCTTAAAAGTGAGAACACACACGTTCAATCGGGAAAGGGAGAGGCAAATGAAAGGAGGAAGAAGGGGGGGGGGAGGAGAGAAGGGGCCTGGGAGAGTGGATGGGGGATAATTCTTTATCACGGTGTGGGAGAGTGGGGGAGGGTTCGGCTGTGCCCCACACCTCTGCCGTGTGGGACTCATCACCCAACACACACACCACACACCTTTAATGAGCCAGGGAAACCATGTAGGCACTGACTGCATGCATGATGATCTCTCTCAGAGAGATGTGACATCCCCTCCCCTTCCCACCCTCACTCCACACACACACACACACATACACACACCCAAGAGATTTGTTACTATACATCAGGACATGGAGCCATGCATATGTCTTATCAGTGTTAAGTATTGTATGTACAGGAACATGGCTAACCCTGTTGAAATGACTGATTTTCTAAATGATAACTGATTATTTGCCTAAAGCAGCATTATGGAGAATTGGCCTTTTTTTCTCCTGGGCTCTACAAACAGTCAGGAAGTGCAATTTGTGCTTTGAGCCACCCCTAATGGAGATGCATTTCTGGATGAGCTGAGAGATACTGAACCATTATTAAAAGCGAAAGAAGAATGTGGACTGTCGTGGTACAGTAATATTACAGGATTTTACACAAATATTTTTATAAGCATTATCCTGCCCGCTTCACCAGTAGTGCTGAACCCAAAGGGGCAATGATATAGACGCTATTCATCCTATTACACCAACGTTTGATCCCTCAAAAACAAGAGAATTTCCTCAGACCTGATCTAACCACACATCAGAAGGGAAACTCAAAGGTTCAATGTGAGGAAAGCCAAAACCTGGCAAGGTGTGCAGGTGCTAAGCAGGTGCAAGGCTAAAAGCTAACCAAACTAACCGGCTACATTCTCCTCAGGTAGCTAATCACACGCAATCGCAGAGAGAGGACATGGAGAGGACAAAGAGAGGACACTGACAGGATGGCCTTACTGTCTGGTTAGAATAACTATTAAAGTAATGTGTTAACACTAGTTAACTTATGCCGGGCTATGCAGCTCCTGTAAGCCATTGCAGTGGTATAAAATAACCAGTTTTTTTTTCAATCCCACTAGAAAAGAAAAATTAGAGTGTTTAATTCTAAAGTAAAATAAAACATTTAAAATATCTTTTATATTTATCATAAAATCTAAAATCTTAAAATCATCTTAAAACACTCAACAGATGCAATCTGCGGCATCTTTTTAAAAGGGGATTTTTCATGTGAATCTATTTTTTACTTTCTAGTAAAATTTAAAGAATGACCAATAGAAATGATTCAAAATGACTTGGAATTAAATCTTTCTACATAGACGTCAATTGCAAGTGAGTTTTTTGTCCAACAGTATATTTTACTATTATTTCAAGTTACATTATTTGGTATTCTATATAGCCTTCTTTGCTAAGAGTGTATAATAACAATACTAACATCCGTAACTAAAAAGAAAATGGTACCCACAAAACTGTAGTGTTGGGCCTCACATTGTAATTATCCTTATTTTTCCCATAAATGTCAAGGAAATATACAAAAACAAGCACACACACACACACACACACACACACACACACACACACACACACACACACACACTCATTTAACACTGTTCCTAACTACAAGGGAAAAACAGGTGAAGTAGACTAGTGTCAGTAATGTATGTGTCCGTGCAGTTCACTCAGTAGGAAACCCGGGATCGTGAGGGGGCCTCTCCCCTGGGTTTCATGGATTACTAAACGTATAGAGTCGTCTTAAGATCAGACACGCTGCTTTCTGTCCTTGAAGAAAAGCAGGAATAGAGCACACACTGCTGCTTCAGTGAGATGTACTCACAGTCACTTCATCTCTCCTTCTCTCCTTCGTTCTCACACACAGCTGATGTCAACCCCATCTGTCTTTCCCTTTCAAGCAAGTGGAAAAAATTAGCAATTACAAGGAAGCAGTGGTAACCGAAGGAGGCACATCTAGCGTTTCCAGAAGCTGCCAGTAAAGGAGTTCAGTGTGCTGAACAGTGACAGGTCAGAGCTGCGTTATTCACAGGGATTCTGAAGGGTCAAGCTCACAAAACATGACGCATGGTCACACATAAAGGGGCCACGATAGGAACACACGGCTACTGTACTGAGCAGCTGGCACAGGCACAGTGAGAGTGTGCTCACAAAGGAAGCGCAATCATGAATAAGAATTTGACACTGTAGCTGCTCTGCCTGTTGGCTCCGAGCGCCACACACAGAAATAGCTGCTGAGCCAGTGGGTGTGGTGCCATGGCAACTGGAGCTCGGGTCTGATGTCACGGCGGATCGCCATGGCAACCGGCCCAGATTGCCTGTCGCAGCATGAGGTCAGCGTTGCTATGGGAACGCACCAGCTGAGCAATAAGCTTGTCTTTTTTTGCGGCATGGGGGACAAAGGGGGGAGAAAAGGGCATGGGCAGCACCTTCAGCCGCAGGATCTTTGGCCAGGTGCGATTTGGTCTTGTGGATGACCACAGCATTTCACATGCACTGAAGAAAAATGGGGAGAAAAGCCAGTGGCTAACTATGGAGGTAAGACTATTATTGGGTAGGGGCCCCAAATACGAGCCATTAGGCTTAAGCATCCTAAAGCTTTTTATGTAGTAACTAGAAGAAATGATTCGGTCATGATTAGGAAACCAAAAGGAGTTATTTAGCTAGTTAAGGAATTGAAACGTAATCCTAATTTCATTTTAAGGGATTAAATTGCCCTTTAACCTCCCTTTAAAGAGGGCCGACTCGTGCAGGAGGCTGAGAAGTGAATGTGGGACGCCCGCTAGGGCTCTGGGGAGCAAGGGCTCACACACACACACACACTGCAGACCTGCTGCCCCTATTCATGAATACGCATGCGACCCAACCCCCTCCACCTCAAAAGAGCTTGTCATGGCACACACTCATTGTACGGGGCCCATTAAGGATGAATGCACGTCTTAGAACCCCGGGGCAACAAACACACGCTGCCCCTCACAGACCCAGGCGTGTGGATGAAACGGCCCTGAATCTGCTTCAGCCCACAAATCTGGTGCCCCTCCTCTTGAGTGTGTTGCACAGGAGGACGTCCAACACTAAACAGACTGGCGTTTGCCGCCATCTAGTGGCAAGAGGAGCTAGGCTCAGTCTGCACTAGTGATCCTCAGTAACAGGTGTCTAGAATAATATAGCTAGGGTTTTGCTTAAACAACTGGACTGCACAGCTTTTAAAATCACACCAGCCATCAAATCCCCTCTTACACTCCCCAGAATCCCCAGAATTGTGATCTCAAGGTCCCAGTTACACCCAAAGAGCAATTGAATTTGAAAAAATTGAATATTTTATTCATTTATTTATTCAATATTTGCTCTTTGGGTGTAACTGGGACCTTGAGATCACAATTTCGTTCCACCCCGTGTAGCACATGTGATGAGAATGACAGTAAATGCTCCTGTATCCAGCCATGCTTTTTTAAAAATAGCTAAGCTTGCAAACTATCCTTGCACTAATCCACTGATCACATTATGAATGAAACATAATAAAATAAAAGCTACATGAAAGTAAATCTGTGAATACACTCACTCATCGACAGGATCTTGCAATGGCCAAATAATCCACAGGCCCATCTTCTTACGTGCACAAAGGGCTTAATATGATCTAATTATATCTAGTCAACACAGATTAATCTAAGAGCTTTAATGGAACCCCATGATGATCCATCAAAATGTGCAGGTAGTCAGCAAGTCCTGCCTTCATCCACTTAGCAGAGGCATGTTTACTTCCTAAACTGTTATGAACTGTCTGTGTAGGGCTGCACAACTCAACATATAAAACACTGAAAAGAGAAATGAAAGATATTGTATATGAGGAGCTGCTCATGAAATGGCAAAAATATATCACAATCCTTGAAGGCTTTTTTTCATCAAACGTCCTCTTTTGGGGACTGAGATTATCGTATAAAATGTCTGATGTTACATCTATAATTTGCATTAACATGAAAAAAGGATGTTATTTGCTTATATTGACTATTATGGCTTTTTATTTGTTATGGTAAATGCTTGTGTATCAATGTTCATCAACAGTTGCATAGTTTTAGAAGTATTTAACTCAGACCTTCCTGCGCATACATATTTTTAAAAGGCCACGAACACACGAAAATGGCCCCACACATGACCACAGTCCTATAACATCCTAACCACGGCAGACGCCTGTTTCTCCAGTGTCAGTTTTCTGAAAACCAAAATATGGTCACCCTACACAATACACATCTCGATCATTAGTTTAACTGAGGTTTATGAAGTACTAGCTTACAGATCATTGTAAGCTTTCCTTATAATGAGTCATGCAGGTGCTCAATATGATTTCTCACAAGAACAATCATACAGTGATATTAAGATAACACTTTATTGAAGGAAATTGCAGTAACTGGATATTGCCCACCCCCAATTGAAACCAGCAGTAAACAATCCCAGTTAAAAGCACACATTTAGAATGGTTTGAAATAGAAAAGGCTTTATTTTGCATTCCTTCCACAGCTAAGTCTCACTGACCATCTGATGTGCCATAGCAGCTCAGAAGACATTGGTCATTCATGGATGGATTATTTGTTTTTCTGTCAGCCTTGATCTCATAAATCATCACTAAAAGACAAGTCACCTTCATGTCAACAGCAACAATCAGTCAAGGGGAGAGAACTAATTAAATAAAGATTTCCATGACAGATCAGAATGTTGCATAGCCGATGTATTGACAAAGTAAACTGACAAATGTGTGAGAAGAATCAGGGTTACTACTAGAAACATACAGCAGCCATTCAGGAGTCTTTCCTGGGTCAGTAAGCTCCTCTGAAATACAATCAGAAACTGGCACCTTAAGAACATTATCCTTGTTGCTGTGGACAAATCTTGAATACACAGAATGAGAGTTCTCTACGAACGGATTACTTCTTTCCAAGTGACAAACTGCAAGGCAAGCACAGTTTCAAAATGTGTCAAAAACAGTGTCCACAGCATGTATTTAAAGCATTCAGATTTTCTTTTTTTAAACAGCAGAATTATAGTCTATGGTCCTGTTTTCATTATTAAATCAAAGTAACAGTGATCTGATCATACGATTGAGACAAGAATAGTGTGCCGATTTACTGAATTAATTTGCTTATTTGTAAATAACCAGTGCCTTTTACTATTTGCATGAAATCAGGCTGAAAAAAGGGGATTTAAGATCAATAATACAGGACTATAAAAAAAATTTAGCGAAATACTTGTAATAAGGCTCAACTAATCAATAAGATAAAAAATAATAATAAAGAAAACAGACTGATGAGTGTTACAGTTTAGCTGTTCTTTCATGATAATAAAAAAAGAATTGAAGATATCAACTCTGAGCAAACATGCAGTTCCCCAGCTCTGCCAGATCTGCTAACCACTTTAGGAGTAATGAGGGGAGAGAGTGCCATCTACCCACCCATCTACAGACTTCGGCTACCAATGGCAAAGTGGCATGGCTCGGGATTCTCCGGCAAAACATCAGCAACACATTACACCGCTGAGCCTCTTGTTGCCCCAAAGGTATTCTTACATTTGGTAGTGTTTAAATCTTATGATTAATCTGATGAATCTCTGTGCATACTGGGGATGTTGCACAATTTTGTTGTACTCAAACAATGGCAATAAAGTCCTGTAAAATTCTATTTGCTTGTGTTGAACTGTCCTTTACAGGCAACAAATGCTTTTTTATGTTAAATCAATTGTTTTAATTAATTTTTTGAGCACAAATCTGGTTACATTTCTCAAATTTCATAGAGTGCTTGGAGACATCTCCCCCCAAAAAAGTAAAAAAAACTGAAATACTGAACAAGATGGAAAACTTACTTGTTAAAAGAGTCATCCTGGAGGTTCAGGACTAGACTATCTGCATTCAGGTACACTCTGTTCTGGGAGGCTGAAACCTGCAACACACACTCGATCTTGTAAGGCTTTCAACACAGCAAGCATTAAACTAAGATGAACAAAAGTCTAAACCACTGATGACATACCGTTTTGGCGATAGCCTGAGCAGCTCGGATTCTTCTGAGCTTTAGGTATCCAGGATTCTTTGTTACCGCCTCTCCTAACTACAGAACAGAAATAATATGTCATAAGTCATATCAACATTTGGGCATAGTAATATAGATATAATACACAATATAATATTCAACATAGTATTTTAACAGCATGCTGGATTTAGAGACCTCCACAGAAAAATAAGACTGAATTCCTGAATGTGCAACCTTTATCTATAGTGTACATGACAGCATTTTACCATTCATACCATTTTAGCTGCTTGAGCTTCTCCTTCAGCTTGGATAATCTTCTGCTTCTGTTCTTGTTTGGCTTTCTCCACAAAGAACTGAGCTCTCTGGGCCTCCTGCTGGGCTGGAGGAAAACACAACAGGTCATTGATATGTAGGTACTACACACACATGCACAAGTTAAAAGATTTGAGATTACCCGGTTACATACCAACTTGTTTGGCCTCCACAGCAGCTGTATACTCTTTACTGAAGCTCAGTTCTGTGATGGCCACATCATCGAGAATGATGTTGAAGTCTTTAGCCCGCTCAAACAGCTCCCGACGAATCAGCAAAGAAACCTGCTCACACACGCACGACACTCAAATTCAAAAACATTATTCCAGCTTACATTCTGGTGCACATAGTGAGTGCGTACTGTTGCTTGACGACTTTACCATTACCTGACTAAGTTAAAAATTAGAAGTGCTGTGCTTCACCGTTTTAAATCAAGTTCAAAATAAATAAATGTAAAATTAATTGAGTCACAGTACAGCTGGGTAAAGCTGAAACATTTACATTATCCAGAGCGACTTACAAAGTGCTTTGCTATTTACCCAAGAAAAACTTTAGCTAGTTAGAACAGACTAATAATTCAAGAGATACCTCTAAGCTTTAGACATTACTAAACACAAGACAATAAGGTGACCATAGTACTCTAATCGTCCAAGTATTCTCGGAAGAGGTGGGTCCTTAGTCTGCGTTTGAAGACAGCGAGCGTCTCGGCCGTTCGGACACCCAGGGGAAGCTCGTTCCACCACTTTGGTGCCAGGACAGATAAAAGCCTGGACGCTTGTCTTCTGCGGATTTTGAGGGATGGCGGGTCGAGCCGAGCCGTACTTGAAGCTCGAAGGGCTCTAGGTGCGGATCAGCTTTTGACCATTGCCATCAAGTATGGAGGGGCTGGTCCGTTCTTGACTTTGTAGGCCAGCGTTAGGGTTTTGAATCTGATGCGGGCAGCTACAGGAAACTACTGCAAGAACAGGGAAGGCCTGAGCATAAACGCACAGAGCTTTAAAAACATATCAATATAGCTTCATAAACCCTGCATGAAAGGCAACCAGATTGAACATGAGGTGTTACTTTTAAAATACTCTCTTTTACTAGTTTATACTTTATATTCCCTAAAACTGGATCTAACCCCCACCCCAACTGGACGGTAGTTTAACAGAATAGCAAACAAAAACAAACAAATAAATAAATAAAAAAGAAGAAAAATGCCCTTGATTATGATTTTACCTGAGCTCTTTGCGTAATGAGCTGGGATGCATTGAATTTGGCCACCACACTCTTTAGGACCTCATTTACAATAGAAGGCAGCACACGTTCATCGTAGTCCTTCCCCAGATGCTGGTACAAGTGAGGAAGGTTGGAGGCCACAGGTCGTGACAACACACGCAGCGCAATGTTCACCATCTGAAGGTCTGACACACCAGAAAAATAAGAATGGATATGAGGAATATCCTTTCAGGCCTGTGAAACAACACTGTACACAGGATCTGGTTTATTCAGAATACAGAGTAAATACTTCACTGAGAGATTAACCTACTGCAGACGTTTTAACTATCACAAGATCCCAGCCTTCCAATAAACTTTTCCTAGCAAGTAGTATAAATTTACAAAGCCACTGGTAATTTAATTGACTGCATTATTGTATGGGTAATCAATGAAAAAGAGGTTTTAAGAATAATAATGGAATGAATAGTCCAGCATAAGGATAAGGATACTGATATCTACCTCACTGCAACATTTACCTTTACTTCCAGTCAAAGAGGAAATCTTCCGTGGTCTTGCTCGGATATCATATATAATGGGGTACTGAAACCATGGTATCCTTTAAGAAAAGAGAGAAAGTTGCAATACATATCTGAGCACTGATGGTATATTAAAGATGCAATAGAATTTTTGCTTAAAGCAACAGCAGGGAGAATGCGGACTATGTGGAGCCATTTCAAAATCTTTATAAGAAACATTTCACTTGAAAACACTGATTATGCCAAGTAATATTAAGAGAGTGTTCATCACCTAATGACAAAAAAAGACATCAAATATAGCTTAAAATTGTGAACTTCACTGCCTTAGATGAACAGCCATTCTCTGTTGTTGAGGATGTCTGATTTTGTAGTTACATCGTGTACTCACTGTAATACATGTAAAACTTATTTTTAATAAAGGGACAAAAAACACAACAACAAAAACGTTCATCCCAGTGTCTCCTGAACTTCGGTTTTGGTTTCAGACTTATGTCAACACTTCTCAAAATCCTCACCTGAAGTGGAGCCCCTCAGATAGAACAGTTTCCATTTGCATTCCACCAATTCTGCTAAAGATGATTGCTCGCTGACCACCCTCCACTGCAAGAAGAGCATTATTAGTAAATTACAAATCAGTCATCTTTTACATTTAGAATGCTGATTTTCCTCAGTCTACAAACTTGCACTGAATCTGCGATGCGATAGGCTCACATTAAGTCTCACTAACCTCTCATGTTCAGGAACTTTGAGCCAAAATGTTAAGACCACTTATAGATGATGACAATAAACATTATCTTATAACAATAGAGCAAGGTCCAAGATAAATGTTAGAGAGTCTTATAAGCAACATGAGTGCATCTCCAAAACGGCTAAATTTGTGCTCTTGGCAATATGTGATGTGTGTGGTACTGACAGCAGTACCAGGAGGGACAATCAAAAACCAGGGACAGGGTAATGAAGGTTACCCCATCTAGGCGGAATCGACAGGTGGGATACTGTGACTCAACTTTTCATTGATGAGGAGGAATATGACTCACACCTTGTTGTGTAGCTGCAGACCAGTCAGTCAGTCAGTGTGCCCATGCTAACCACTGTCCACTGACTAGAGTTACAGCCTACAATAGGTTCACAAGCATTTGGATTGGTCCTCGGAGCAAAAAGGTAAAGAGTACTGTTTTCTTTCGGCCAATCATGGATGGAACGTGGACTAGGTGGGTTCCAGGTGGACAGGGGCTCTGAGTGGGTTTGTACATAATGTTATTATTGGGACCCAGAAAGGCTTTCCAAACGGGCCCCATCGTTAAAGCCCACCCCAAGCTCATATGGGTCCCATCTAGGCCCCATGTATGGCGTACAACCCAAATGGGGCCCATGTTTAACCCCTCGTGGGCATCCATATGTGGGGCCAATGTGGAAGCCATGGACAAAATTTTCACATGGGCATGTAAACGCCCAGATATACATACAATACATACAATATACGTACAGCTCCTTTATTCTAAGACAAAAGCCTGTGTTTCTTCGTCACTCAGATGTGCATCTCAAAACAGTGCCACATATACAGTACCTGTATATGTGGCCTCCTTGACTCCATAGGCAAGTGCGCCAGCTCCAATCAGTAATTTCACTCCAAGTCCTGGGCCTTTTGAGCCAGACATGCGACTGGCAACATCCTTGAGGATCTGAAGTAACCTCTGCATAAAGGAAGAGAAACCATTACAAACATCACATATCCTGGAACCGGAGTGTGTAGCACCTATACACACATCGAACCTGTGTGCTCTCAGTCTACAACTACCCAACAGCTACAACTGGCCAGATGTTTCAAGCTGGAAGCTGTGGGTCGAGCCAAGTTCATCCAAGTGTCTGTAATTTTCTCCTTCCTTTCCAAATGATGTTTCCCATATTTACACTCCACACCATCAAAACTTAAAATAGCACCAGCACACCGCCTACTATCCACACTTTATTCAGAACATTTAGCTAGTGAGAGGAGACCTGGTCACATGTACGCCTAGCTATATATGACAGTTAGCTAGCTACAATTCTTGAATGGTCGTTTTGGTAAAAACATGGTGAAATATCAGTATTTTAGCATTACTGAACCGAGAAAATACTCACGAAAACACGTGCAAAAATGTTTACTACACAGCAGCATGTTGGCTGAACTGGTAAACGCCGGTAACGTTACCCTGTCATGCCAGGGGCTGTTAGCAGACTTTGCTAGCTGCAGCTCAGCACATGCTTGTCGTGATCAAACACCAGCGATGTGTAACCATTCAAGCGAAACCTTGAAAAATCACCAGTGAACAATCAATACCATTCTTAATTTTCCATCTTAAACATGTCAAATACACTGTGGGGTTTTACAGGTAAAGAACACGGGGGCTTAACTGCAGCGTTAGCTGTCCGAGTCACAGGGTACGGAGAACACCTTTTATGTGCTTTAGTAATAAAAGGCAGAGCGCTCTTAACACTGTCAGATAAACACAGTCACCTGGTGCTGGATGTCGAGTTGTCTTAAACCATTACCTTGTGCACAAATACAATAATTACAGTTTACTCACGCTGGGCTCTTTATTCGCCATGCTCTCTCACAGACAGCCAAGGTCGCCGCGGACCAACTTCCGTTCGGACACAGGGATTGCTGGGATTTGTAGTCTTTTCGCATTTGCGTTATTTTGAGACGATCGACGGACCAAAGAACAGTGGATGGTGATATTATTTCTTTATTAGTTCACCAATGAAATATGAGACGGAGATGTTAGCACGGTTCTTCTGAGGGTAGACTTAACTAAGTCTAATTTAACATACAGACCAACATGGTCACGTAAAATGAAGTATTACATTATAATAATAATAATTATGTAATTATGACTGGTTTTACTATATGAAACATGCATGCACAATACACTAGACGATACATTAGAAGTGGACCTCAAGAGAAATAAAAATGTAAAATATGACCCTTTAAGGTGACTGTAGTTCACTGTAAACAAAACATTTAAGGATTGAGTTTTCATGGTTCCATATATAACCATTGCCTTTTCCCTCGAAGAACCCATTTGTTAAGACGGTATATTGTCTATTACACAGACTATTAAAGTAGAGCATACAGTCAAAAGATTTAGCTCATTTTTTTAAGGGTAACAACAAAGGTAAGAAAAGTAATGAATGAAAGTCAGACTGATGTATTTAGTAAACTTCACTTTGTTTTATTTAATGTCTGTTACTCATAGATATCATTTTATTAAAAACTTCAGTTCTACATATTTAGACTATAAATGATGACTTTTTGGACTCTGACCTGTCAGATTTCCAATGTTAATTGATAAGTATGTCTCTCTTTTTAAAGAAAGTGAAACCGAATTTGACATAATTTGTTAAGTCTTATTTTGGTCAAAAAATAGCTGGATGCTGCATGAAAAATACCAGACTTCTATTTGAAACACTTTCATTTTTCCTCGCACTGGAAGTGCTGGTTGGTCTAGATGATGTTACAGCCTGGAATCAAGGTTTCAGCTTAGTGCTAAGGGCTTTGTTAATAAGTACATAAGACTCTTGAGAAGACATTTTGGTTATGATTAATGCCTAAAGGTTTACACTGGTTACACACTTACACAAACCTAAACCTAGTGAGCCAGTACTGCCTTCAGGGTCTCGTTCAATTCTGAACATGAAGAAGTAGCTCAGCATAAGTTAACTGTTTAGATTTAAGGCTCCCTGAATAACTCCCTGGGAAAAAAAAAAAAAAAAAAAAAATGTCACTCGTGTTGAGAGCTTCCCCTTCCACATAATTTTTCCACAAGTCTATTTGATTGTAAACCACACACCAGAATAAAAGGAAAAAGGCACCAGTCAAGGGTATCAATATTTTAATTCATAATTACATAATGTATTTAAACTGCCTATCTTACAGTGTTGCTAAAAAAGAAAAAAAACAAACAAACAAAAAAACCCAGACACAATTTCAGCAACCACAAAAACCGAGAGCAAATGTTTAAAAACAGAAGACAAGGAAGCAGTGTACAACGCAGGATACATTTCGATAAAAGAGAGGGCGGAGGAAGAAATGTACAAATGCAATAATTTACATGGTCAGGTTGTGATGGGCAACATTGCAGTTATATACAAGTCTTTATCTGTCATTAGACTGGAATGACTGTTTGACCTGAAATTTGTTTTGCTCAAGTTGTTCCCTTTAGTGCCGCTGTCATGGTGCCACGGATATGCTCATTATCCAGAGTCTCCTCTGGCCATAAAAAAATGTGCAGGCATGTGTGCATCCTACTGAATGACAGAATAAAAAAAAAAAAAAAAGAACCTCAGACGTAGAAAAGTCGTACCCGGGAGGTGCTGACGTGAAGCTCGTCATCGTAGAACTTGGTCTCTATAACAACATTTCCACTATAAAAGACAAAAACAGAAACATTCAGGAACTGAACAATAGATAGAAGAGTGTTCTTCAAAAGGACTTTTAAACAGTGCGGTAAATGTCTCACGTTAACACGTTAGCAGGCATCATCTGTGACTCTGGTGCTGCCTCTATCAAAGACTGCCATGTGTTGGTAGAATTGGGTATCACAAAGCCAAATTCAAAGAACCACTCTGGGGGAAGGAAATACGTTAAATGGTTACATAAAATCATTAAAGAAGAGCAAATGAACACAAATTATACATAATATACATAAATTAACAAATATATTTAAATATTATTAATATTTAAATAATAATCTATTTTTATGTCTCAAATAATGTTAGCATACAACTTAAAAATTTCATTAAGACAGCTTAAAAGAATGTGTGTAGAAATACAAAGTAATAAAATGCTTTTATTAATGATAACATTTAATAAAATGATGTACTGTACAAACTGTGTAAAATTTAAAGGATAAGACAGTATGCATGATGGGAAACAGGGGATCCTAACCTTCTAGACACTGGCCTTTGAAGAGCACTTTTTGTTCCAGGCGGAATTTTTCCAGTTTTTCTGATGAGGAGAAATTAAGCTCTCTGGAGACAGCTTTACATTTCAAGATCTTCTTGGGAACTCGAGCTAGAAAAGACAAAAGTGTGGCATCTATAGATTCACCCCTGTATTCATGCCCTTAAACACACCATATAAATATAAAATGGGCTGACATATATAGCTAACTATAGCTCAACAGGAATGGCAGTGACTATTTAAAACCACTTTAGCTACTCTCTACTATTATTTTTCAAACCTTGAATATCCAAATGGAAACAGGGGATTTTAATACTAGACAGAGTACATTACAAAAACAGCTCTACTACTGCTGTATTGTTATTATTATACCATTGTTTTGACAATTTCCAGTGATTATAATAGTGGCATAACTACAGCATGGATAAGACCATTCAGTCTGCAGCTAAAGCCTCTAATAGCTTAAGCGAAACCTCAGATGAACTACTGTCCTTAGAAAACAGAGCCAACAGCTTTGAAACGAGTTGACACTGTGGAGCATTCATACCTTCATGTTCTACACCAGGAACAGAGAGATCTTCAGTACCCTGCCAGAGAACCTTCCCCGTCTCTGCATCCCTCAGGTTCATCCAGTTTCTGGTGACAGGTTAAGGCTGCTGAACTCTGAGGGAAAGTTCTTCCATCTGTTTGCATATAACGTGGGTCTATTCATTTCTAAACCACAAACAAATATTCTCAAGCACCCCAGCAAATGTCAGCCTTATACTACACTAGTCAAACTCTTACTGAAGTAAAAGACTTTTAAAACAATGAATTGTGATAATCTACTGTGCTCCAAGTCAGATACATCTGACCTCTTGATCTTCAGACCACCTGTGTCTCATCCAGCCCTCTCCTCGAAGTGCACAAACACAGTGGTCTGTCAGTGGCAGGCCACAACACAACACAAACCCCCATAGTAACCACTCACCAAGGGACCAGTACTACTCCACACTACACTCTTAGAAATAAAGGTGAAGATGAAGGGTTGCCAAAGAGATGCGAGTGTGAAGAACCTTTAAATAGGTAAAGAACCTACACATTCTCCAAACCTTTAAAATGTTCTTATTACAAACTGGTTCTTATGGAAGGAACTATGGTGCTGTTACTGCATCACTCAAAGACTGTATACAACAGTGTTTGTATATAACATGATACAAGCTCTTTTCCCCTCTGAAATTTACTGTTGGAATGGGTACATTCCGATGGTTTATTTTAAATATTAGTTTTATTTATCTGTGCATAAATTAAAGAATATTCCTTTCAAAACAGACATTTTTATTCTTTATTATAGTTAAAAATTCCAAAATGCAACCCACAATTAAGACAAGCAGCACTACTGATTATCGGGATGCTAAAATTAAAAAAAACTGATGCTTCAACTGGGTCTGTTGCTGATGGACTAGGCCATAGCACAAGAGATTAGTGGTGACAGGTGTCTTCAGGATCACACCAGCTGTGTATACCAGCGATGCACAGCGAGAATCGCAGGGGAGAGACCCTTTACCTTGCAAACAATGACACAGTCTTGCTAATTAGTCCCAAGGCTACACCGCTTTCACGGAAGTCACATGCATTTTTAAAAAGTTACCCACTGTTTCAAATCTGCCATTTACAATCAAGCCTCGCAAAAGAATGAGGCACCGGCTTAAAAGACATGTCAGCAGATTGTCATTGTCATGAGATAAACGTTAATTGACTAATTAACCAGATGTTCTTACCTAAATCAAACCAAATGAAGAACATAGGGGAGTTTAAATAGTAGTCAAAGCAATTTGCACACTAACCCTCACATCTGTGTGTTGTCACAGAGTAATGCTAAGAAGCACTTCAGATACATTAAGGAAAAGACATTAAGTCTCTACACAGCAAACTCGGGTCTTAACAAAGGAGCGGTGTGTGCAGCGATAACCTCATGAGAATGTGTACTTGTGCTACATGTGCTACTCTGAAGGGATACTACTTTATACACTGCACTTACCCCTGAGGCTCACAGCCAGAGAATCACAGATACAAAACACTACAATACACCAAACAAACAGATCCTCTTAGATGTCTGGATCATTCTGTACCATGCAGAGCAAATATAGAGCAACAGTGTGACAAAAGGGATGAGTGGACGTTCATGTTGTGCAGCTACAACAGAACTGATTGATATACATGTTACATTATTAATACATCTACGATAATTAAGAACTAGACTTATTTTCTTTGTTCAAACAATAAACAGAATTTTGGAGTGATCATAATAAACCAAAACGCAACAGGTCAACTGAAACTAGCAAACATTCTTGTTGGCCTGGCTGTACTGTACTGTACTGGAATAGAAGTTCATCTGCTCCCATTACAAAGTTATAAACTTCATAGATATAACCTTAACCAGTCATTTCTATGGATAAGGCAAATGTTTAAAAGACTCAAAGCCATTACTGTAATGAGACTTTGAGAAACACCCGGCGCAGCCAGGGATGCGAGTAGCATAAGGCAAATCCCTGTCCTTGCAAATAAAGGATTTAAGATTTACCAGCCTGTAAGATACACCCTTACCTTCCCAAAGAAGGTCACACACATATCCTACTGTAACTTACAACATGAGCACATTACTCTACAAAACACAATGCCATATCCGAGCTGCCACTACAGGCCCTTACGGAACGTTAAATGAATCCAACCCACCTTTCGTGACGGCTACAGCATGGCAGCAGTGCAGGTGTGATTATTCTTGTCGGACTTACCGAGCCAATTTTAGGAGCAGCAGGCAACGTTATGTAAACCAAGTACCAGGAGCAAACTCACAGTGAGGTGATTTCACTGGATAATGCACTTTGATTCCAAGAAGAAGGTGCCCACAAACATCTAGCAGCTTCCTAATGTCTAAATGTCTGTTTAAATATGACCTGCCACACAAACTGGACACAATCAGACATTTGAGCAACATTTTAGCTTCAACTGTGCAGGAGCTGAGTAATAAAGAAGATGCTAAACTGACCATGTTTAGATCAGGTCGCTCTAATAAAATTGAAAAGAAAAAAAAAGATAAAGAAAAAAATGAGTATAATGAGTACATCTGCAAACAGCGTTGGAAGTATGCGGCTACTACATACTTCAATAAAATTTCAGCTTATAACAGACCAAAATAACTGAGTCTGGCTGTGAATCAGTGGTAAAACCTGGCTGACATTTGCATCTAATAAAGCTAAAGTTACTACCATAAATACAGTCATAATAATCATTAGCTAGCAATTTGTAGGCCACTTAAAATATACCAAAACTACCATACATTTTTTTTACACAAGAGAGAAACGAAAAGTACTACATCAGTTAGTCTGGTAAGGCATCTACAGCTAGCCTGCAAAAGAGGAGTTCTCCAGCAGGCCACTACTAAGACATTAGCTTTAACTTAACACTGCAACATAGTCACTGCAAACAACTGTGGAATTAACTTTAAAATAAGAGCAATTTAATATATATCTGAGAATCACAGAATAAGCAGCTATGAGTTAAAGCTATAAGGAGTCATTACATTACTTACTGAACTATTCAAATAATAAGCACTACTATTATACTACTATTATATAGAAACTTAATAAATGCAAATTAAGTGTGACTAAAAATGCTAGTTATTGTCTGTGATAAAAAAGAGAATATTGTTAGAAGCTACTCATTAAAAATGAAAAATAATTGAGAAACTAACGTTAGCCAGGTATTTATTAGCTAGCTAGCACTACCTTGCTAACGGTCCTTGGCTCGCTAATCCTGCTAACCGGACCGCAGCGCGACCACCAAGATAAATAACGTTCGCTAGGTAGAAAATTAATTTAGTTAAAAAGTAAAAGTTTAACGAAACAGTTCTGTGTTTATACGATAATTTCGTGCCCTTCTTACTGAAAGCTACGCTGGCGTTTTCGCCCCAAGTTTGAAGGATACAGTTTAAAGCCCTTCAGGATCTCCTTCGCCCTGTCTTCATCCGAAGACATCGTTACGAAAATCGTCCGCTTCACTGAATGGAGAAATAGAAAACTGAAACAAAATAGAAAGCAATTCGCTAAAATACTCGACACGCTGTGGCGTGTTAGCCTTGTTATTAGGTGAACTAGCCAGCTGGATAACACACTTTATAACAGACAGCGCTGCTTTTAATCTGAACAGATTCGCTTCGGCTACTTCGCTCCAGCCTACTGTAAATAGATTTTCGGCGGATATTGATTGACAGCTGATTTGCCCTACTACCTTGCGCGTCTCGGGAGCAACTGCACAAATGGACCAATCGTGATAGAGAATTCCGTACTAGGGCGGGGCTTGGTTGGTTGACAAGGGACGCGTCACCGGTGGCAACTAGAAAGGTCCTTTGGATGCAAACTACGGCGTCTCGAGTGGAACAAACGGTGCTGCGCTGTCCAGACGAGTTCGTCTGAAACGGTCCTGTTTTCTATTAGATCAAGGACTGAGGACTGGAGCAGGAAACAATTTATATAGGACACGTGCCTTAGTGTATTTATAAACCAAAAAGACGAAGAGTTTGGTAAAAAGATAGATCATTTAGAATAGGCTAACGAACGAGGCTCTGAGGATTCTCCCAAAAGCTCCCACTAGACCATTGACAAACATGTTACTTTACTGAAAACGCTAATGGTAGGCAGATTCCACTGCGAATTATTAAGGTATTAGGATACACAGACACAGAATACGGATATACACGAATATAGTGTTATTTGTTTACCAAATTATCAATAGAGAAGTGCATCAGTTAGAGAGATATACCCCCACCCCTTCCTTCTGGAGTGATGGAGCCCCATCCAATATCTTTTGGATAAGATGGAGTGTAGTTTGTGGCCCAGGACTAACCACCAAGATATCCTGAACACACTAATGCAATGTTCCAACATCAAGTGTAAAGCCTTCCCAAGAAAGTGGAGGGTATTACTGCAGCAAATGGGGCCAAAACGCCAGCCGAACCCTATGTTTGGGACAACTTCTTACAATAAGTTTTTATTTTATTTTATTTTTTTATTATATTTCTGATACCAGATACCAGAATTTTAACTACAGTTCCAGACGAAGCCCTTTTAAGAGTGCCTCTATGCTGAGATGCACAGATTAACCATAACACTACAACCAATGACAAGTGATGGGAACAGCATTGTATGCATTGCATGATTATCTCATTACAGTGGCACTTGTCAAGGAGTGGATATAATAGGCAGCAAGTCAACTGTCATCAGAAAAATGGGCAAGAATAATGATCTGAGACACTCTGACAAAAGGCAGGTTGGAATGGCTAGACGACTGGGTCAGGACATCTTAAAAAACGTCAGGCAGGCTTTGTGGGGTGTTACTAGTGTGTTAGTACCCACTAAAAGCAGTCCAAATAAGGACAACTGAACCAGCAACAGGGTCATGAGTGCCCAGGGCTTATTGATGTGATCTATGTAGGTCTCCCCCCTCAACTTACAAGACTTAACAGATCTGCTGCCAACATATTGGTGCCAGATACCACAGGACACTTTCAGAGGTCTTGTGGAGTCCACCAGAGCTGTTTGGGTGGCACAAGGGGTACCTACACAATATGGTGGATGATTTTTGAATGTTATGGCTGATCGATATACAGTTCGATATACTAATGTCTCCAACAGAGTTGAACCTTACATAACTTAATGGATAGTCTTTTACAATTTTACTTACAACCTTTACTTACAAACTGAGTCTGAAAGAATATGAGTATTCGTTCTTCAACCTATATAAAGTTATTTCTTAGAATTATGAGAACTTCAAACATCCTCTGATTTATCACCCTGAAATTAGTCTAATATTAGTCTAATATGAGATTATTCTCATATTAGTAGCGGAATAGGACATGCACTATGCTGGGCTCTTTAAAAAATGTAATTCAAAACACCATACTTTACAAATATTAAAATATTAAAAGTCAAATTGTCTTAATTACATCAATAACTGTACTTGGCACATGGAGTACTTTATATATGATTTAGTGATTTACTGCCCAGCCCTTGACAGATAATGAGATGGAACAAGTTAGAACTGTTGATAGTCTTTGGCATAGACCCCGTCGTCACCCCAGTTCTTGCACCATCAGAACTCTTGCAGATTCTGCCGAACTTTGAGGCAGGGGCCGGAGCCTACCCCGGCCATCCGTCGGGACCAAACTGGTGGCGGTGGGGAGGAAGGAGGGAGTGACGTCACTTCTGAAAGCAGCATGTAAGAGGTCTTTTAATACAGGTGGTGGCTGGTGATTGGCTAAAGGCAGTGACACTGATGCTGCAGTGCTGGTAGAACTTTTGCTAGAGCTTTCATTTATTTTATTAGAGGGATATAATTTTAATGTGTTTCTCTTCTGACGTGCATTCTCCCTGTCAACACTCTTCCTGGTTTTGTGTGTTAATTTATCATGAGAACTAAAAGGATGTATAACACCTTATATTTTCTTTCATTGCTTTCCATATTGCAAAATAAGAGGTGCCTGACTCATTACTCAGGCTTTTGCAAACCATAGAGATCATTGTCAGCTGGGGATGCAGGAAATATATTCAATGTAAGAGAAAGAGAGGGATCAGTCTCAGCATCTTTGTGGAAGAAAGTGCCAATTTGTTTGTATCGTAATTGTGTTTTCAATCTGCAGGTTTTCTGGACTAGAGATAAATGCATCAAACATATTATTTGTAGTAATCGATCATATGATTCAGATGGATTAAACTTGACCCTTTTACCTTGTTAGTTCATGCCCCTGGTAATATGTTATGATGAATCATACTTAATATAATTTAAAAGACAGAATTCATGTTTTCTCTTTCTTATTTCCTTTACCAAATAATATAAACTAATATAATCATATTTTACCTCCCTCACTGAGGGAAAACCCATAGCCAGCTCATAGCCCCATTGTCCCTGATGCTGTATCTTACTGGGAAATATTGGATGGTACAGGAGGAAAATATATTTCTGATTCACCTTGGTTTTAAGGTGCAAAATGTTGTAGTGAATCTTTACAGCAACATTATGTAACATTTTTTTCTTAAAATAACAACTTCAAAATCTGGTTGATGTTCAACACAACTGTATTTAAGAGAACAGCATCTCTGTCATTCCCACTCAGAGTTCAGAATGCTGCTAACAGCACCATGTCACTTTTGTGAAGTGGGTGGGGCAATGCTTGCGAAAACTCTGTAATCCAAGCCATATTTGTATAAAAACATTGCTGTAGAACTTTTAGTGACAGTTCTGTATCTCTCAGCTTGTCCAGAACTACATGTGTAAAGTGTGTCCTTTTCTGGGTAAATGCGCAAATTACACTTCTCAACTGTAGGGGGAGCCCAGGAGCAAGAAATACCAGTTGTTGCATAGTCCTGCTTTTTAATTAAGCATTTACGTCTCTGTCTAGGGCCTATGAACTGAAGAGTACCCCTGGAGCTTAAGAGGTTAACATTCAAATTGCACACATTGTTTGGATTATGATTTACTTGGAAAAATAATTATGATAAAATTAAGCCTTTCTTTTCTTCTAGTCTCATCCAAACTAAAACTATAAATCCAATACATCACCTACAGGCTCTTCACACAGCACTGGTTAGGGGAAACATCAGAATCCTTGAAGCTTGTAAACAACTGTCAGAATAGCACAAAGCCATGGTGGAGACACTAGGGTTACACAGACTACCTGTCACTTGGGAATGTGCTATTTCTAACTTGCTTTTGTCATTTTAATCTGACCCAAAACAGCCCTGTACAGCCAAATTGGTGCCATTACATTTGCATATCTTTGCATATCTTTATGGCTGGCTGCTGACACATCACAGTAACATTTTAAAAGCAGTTTGTGCCAGTGAGGACTTTAAATAGATCATGAAAAGAAGAACAAGCGATTTTTATGTCTGTGATTTAGATGTCCAATGACTGCTCAAGAGCTCATCAGAGAGCAGTGCAAACTTTAAAGAGGAGGTAGTAACAGCTAAATTTACTCAAATCATTTCATCACTTGTATTCAGGGGTGATCCGACTCGCAGACACCATATGGACTATTTATTCCTTTAAACAGCAATGGCTATTTCTATGACTGATCTCAATGTTTTGGTTGTTTGATGTGTCTTGTCTAGTTAGTTTTCTAGCTATCCAGCTTCCTTTTACATTTATCAGCTACCAAAACACACATTTCAAGCATTCAAATGTCTGTGTGAGTGTGTGCATGTGCACATCCTTCAGCACTTCTGGAAGGCACCCTCAAAATTCACCCCAAAGCAACTGTCCCTACTACCTTCAAGATTATTTTTCTTTTTTCTTTCTTGACTGCTTGGAGTCTCTTTAAACATTTATATCATTTGACAAATGTTGCACACCTGTAATAGGACAGTAGGTCCACAGTGGGGCGCTGTGTTACAAGAGAAAAAAAAGACCCCTTGGAATTTGATTAGGTCAAACTGGGCCTGGATACTATGATCTAATAGAGGGCCACTGCATGTAATATTATGGAAGATAAAACTGTTCAATGTTAAAACAATGTTCATAAGTACTTGCTCAGAGGATTGGGATAATGATGCCCCATGCATTTTTATAATAGTAGTTTTCCTACCCTACAGCGTGGCTAATTACTTTTGATCCTAGAAGGCCAGAGTCCAGAACAGGTTGGTGATTTCCCACTCAAAACACACCTGATTCATCACATCCATGGATTCACAGGTTTAGATGGTGCGTTAGAGCAACCAACAAACTGGGAATGACCAAAACTGATGACCTCTTCAGTCTTCTTGAAATTCTACAGTTTTCTTGAATTACTGTAAAAACACAGTAAATCTCATGAGCTTGCATTTTCATGCAGCACTCCTGTATCTCTGACTCCATTTAAACACCTTAACATTGCAAGCAAACAGTGTAACCTTAGCCTAGGGTTAAACATATCCTCATGTGGGAAATTCAGTCTGCAGTCCGCAGAAGGTATCTGCACATGTAAAGGTGGACTTATCTTGTGCCAGTGTCACTACATGGTCCATTTGCTGCTGTCCACTGCACACCTTGATCAACTTCATCCATAAAAGGATGTAGCTCCTTCAAAGCCCTTATTGATTTCCTTACAACCTCTTTGATCAGCCTCTGCCTTTAAAGAACTGCTGAATTAATTCTGATGTTATTTGAATGATGGATTAAACCCAGTTGGAGGTTAGTCATCTCAAAATAAGCTACACTATATCTGTTTTTAATGGCATTTTGAATATTCTCTGCATGTGGGAGCTTAAAAGGAGACAAATAAGAAAGAATATTATTGTGAAAATTAGTAGTGTTGATTTATTGAAAGTGTGGTAACAAAAGGTGGATAAAAAGCTTAAGGTCCAAAACAGTCAATGTTCTAGTATTAGATTGTCTAAAACAGCTTAAAAATAAGTGCAAGGTACACAAATGCCAGAATTCTTCCAACTTCAGTTTTAAAATATGTGCATAAGTATTTGGACAGTGGCGAAATGTTAGTAATGTTAGTTTCCTCTTTAATTCAAGGAGACAAGTGGACAAGTAAATGGAAAATGTGACTGATTAGTAGTTTCATGGCAAGTGTGGCATATTCCCTCATTATTTCATGACAAATTAAGAACATAAAAGGGCTGGAGTTGATTCTGAGTGTTGAATTTGCATTTGGTAGCTATTCTTGAGCACTCTCAATATGTGGTTCAAAATTTGTTGATTTAAGTTGATGCCCATCAAGAAACTAGTGAAATATTTAGGAATGGCCAAATAAACAATGCACTGCTGTGCTCAGGAACACAAAAATGGCCTAAAAGAAGAAAATTAAAGTAGATGATCACAGGTGAGAAAAATGGCATTCACAACATCTAGTTTATTCAAAGTCAAGAGCACTCTACAGTTGAGAGAATGTAAATACAGAAGGTTTTCTTCAAGATGCAAACCATTGGTAACATTCAGACAAAGATCACCACAATCACCATTTGTGTTGGACATCTGTGCAGTAAACAACACTAGTGAGCAAACACACACAGTGGACAGTGAGAACACATGTCCAGAGCAGTGGGCAGTCTCCACTTAGGCACTAGGGGAGCAGAGAAAGTTAAGGGTCCCAAACAACTTGACAAACCCAGTTATCGAACCCACAACCCTGTCATCAATAAGCCAGTGTTCAATAAGCCACCACTACCCTGTGATTGGACAGCTAGAAAACATTTTTAAAAAGCATGACAAATTCTGCAACAACATTCTTTGGACCGATAAAAGCAAGTTTGGAAAAGTACAGGAAGTGTTTGTGATCCAAAGCGATACCTCATCATCTGTCAAACATGATGGAGGTAGCTACTGTTATTGCATGGGAATGTCTGTCTGCCAATGGGACTGGGTCACTGGTGTTTAACGATGACGTGATGGCTGGTAGAAGCAGCAGGATCAATTCAACACAAAACCTCCTGCTCAGATTCGGCCAAATATTGCAAAAGTGTTTTTTTTTGTGCTTCACAGTACAGATGGATGATGGCTACAAACATATTGTGAAAGCAACCCCAGAGCTTTTCATGTCAAAGCGATGGAATGTTCTGAAATGGGTAAGTCAGTCATCTTACCTCAACACAATTAAGCATGCATTTCACTTAATGAAGACAACACTAAAGGCATAAAAACACACAGAAAAGCAGCAGTAAAGGCAACTGCAAAGGCTCGGCAAAACATTAAAGCTTTTGTTGATGTCCATAGGTTTCAGACAACAGGCAGTCACTGACTGCAAAAGATTTGCATTAAAGGTATTAAAACAATCTACTTTTATATTTTTTAGTTTGTCCAATTTATTTTTGAGCCTGTGGAAATATAATGGCCACCAGTTAATGCAATATTTTCCCTTGAATTAAAGCTAAACAGTTTACACTTCTATTACATCTTTTTTGCTTCTATTAAGCTGGTGTACAGAGGTGAAATTACAAAACGTGTCACTATCCAAATATTCATGGACTTATGTTAAGAGAATGTAATATTTACAGTTCAGTCAACAAACAAGCTCAAGTACATAAAAAGTTTATAAACAGTGAAACCCACTGAGAAAAAATAAGTGCAAATGGAAACTGAAGAGAGAAAATGCATGAATGAATAAATGCCTTATTTCTAGAGCAGCTGTGGAGGATTCCCTCCACTTCATCCTCATGTGTGAGTTCATGCAGAGTAAATAAATTAGACCCAAGCAAACGGATACGCTCCTAGAGAAAAGTTGTTCTTGACTTGGACATGCAGTTTTGAAAATAAATTCAATTGTATGAACACATCCATTAATGTGGTTCTTCTTTAACCATTGCAAGGTTCTTGACACTCTATAGAACCATCCTGTGGAACCAAACGCTGTTGTTTGATGACACTATTACAAAAATCACCTTTGAAGACCTTTACTTTCAAGAATGTCTTTTTCATTATAAAATTATAGTCTTTACTGTATAGTATCAGCCGATTCTCCCTGTACAGTAAACAGGCTGTATTTTATTATAAGACTCTAGTTTTAAGCTACAATTAACAATAATAAATCATATTCTTTCTGAAAATTAGAGCCATGTTAGTATAATCCATAAATGTCTTCTTATGTATTAAGACAGAAAAGAATGTCCAGCTGCAACTGTTCAAATCTTTCACCTATAGCACAACATAATGCTCTCATACCTCTACATCTGATTCTGTGGAATATAATGCAGCTTGGCATTGGGTCTCTCAGTGTGTGGCCAGGACAGCTGTTAAACCAGAGAGGACATTACATAAAACAAACACTGCAGCCCGTCTCAAACACGCTGGATGCAGTTTTGTGATGTCAGCACAACATCTGTGCAAATGATTTCTAAGAAACGGGGGAAATGAGATAAAAAAAAAAACCATCACCAATTTCTGCTAAATTGAAAGACTTTGCGCCCAGTGGTAGCAGCATGCGCTGTAATGATTTTTCATTTTAATAAACTTTATTATGTAGGGGGTTAGATCAGAGGGAAGAGTGCTGACCAATGTGGTAAATTGGACAGTTTTTGGGTGAGATATAAGCACATCTGGAACTAGGTTTAGCGAGCTCTGCAGGACTGTATCCCATTCAGTGGATTGTCTTGCAGTACTGACAGACAATAAGGAGTAGAGATTCGGTATCACTTTACTTGGATGTTTGATCTATTGGCTCACCTGACATTCAACTAACATTCAACTGAATGTCTATTAAATGCTATTGAACTTCGAGTTGAATGTGAATGACTGTCTATTGAATGTAACTCCACACCTAATCATAACCCTAACCTTTACCTTACCTTAAGGTTAAGGTTTAGGTTAAGGTTAGAGTTAGGTGTTAGGATAGATTAACTACATTAAACTAAATTAAATTTAAAATTGCATTTAATACATTCACAATTCAGTTGAATAATAGGTGAGCATTTACGAGGCATGTATAATGAAGCCTCCAAGTAAAGTGATACCTGTAGTACTAATATTAGTGTCCCAGTGGTACATTTCTGAGATTTCCCTGGGGTTTCCCTAAGGTCTTTAACCCTAATGCTAACTAACCCTAACCCAAACCATAAATATTTCTAAAAAGAATCTAAAAATCTGAAACACTAGAAATATTCTTGTAGACTAAACTCTAGTCTACGAGAATACATTAAGTATACAGGATACCTTAAAATAAAGTAAATTGTATTCGTGTTGACTTGTAATATATCCTTCAGTGTCTTTCTCTTTAGATTTTTATTGTATGATCAGGGGATTAAAAGCTAAAAGCATAACTGACATTTTTCGTCTGTCTGGCCTAGTTTAAAAAGTTTGCCAAATGATGTCCAACTTCTGCACACAGTTTCTACTGTAGGTTTGGGTCACTTTTTCAAGCCAAAATGAGCTAAAGACCCTTTTATCATTGAAATCTCTCTTTTCCAGACAGATATGGTTCCAGAATTACCTCTAATGTTATTCGGAAATGGAGCTGAACAGGTAATAGTGTGTGTGTGTGTGTGTGTGTGTGTGTGTGTGTGTGTGTGTGTGTGTGTGTGTGTATGTGTGTGCGTGTGTAGGTGTGTGTGTGAGTGTGTGTGTATGTGAATACAGCATGCAGTGTCTAAATGGGAGAGAGTAAGAAAGTGGGAAATTAAGTAAAGCTCATTAAAACTGGGTGTTGCAGCTGGAAGATAAGCAGACTGTGACGGCTCTATTAGACAGCTCGTTACCTGGAGTTATTGAGCAGCAAAGACTAATCATATTGACTGCAGCAACAGTCTAAAAGAGAAGACAGATGGGCGTCCATGGAGAAGTCGAGTCATACTCCAAAACATATTTATTAGTAAAAGTACTGAAATGGTATTTGTGTTTGCATAATTTACTCCCACGTTTTTGCTTGTTTTTTTGTTCCTAATTTTCTTCTCACAGATAGTCTCGTACAGTCGCTACCAAAACATGGAAGCTTGGCTTTTGTATCACTCTGTAGATTTGGCCTAGCATTTCAGCAATAGCTCTGCTTTCCTCCCATACCTTAGCCGATGCCATTTGAGAGATTGACGCGATTTTCTCACTCTTTTCTTATTAATCAAAACTGTGAAATATGTAGAAAATAACAAAATATTTTAGCAATGACATCAGAATGTGTGTATTAAGTACAACACCCACCCTGGACTCCTTTTCTGTGTTTACACTAACCTCCTGTCAGTCCCTTAATGAAGCTATCTTCAATACCTAACTGACCTCGTTACTCCACCCACTTCTCCATATGTTGGGCTAAAACAACATGGCAAAAGCCTGTAAAAGCCCTTTGTGGCTGAGGGTGAAAAACAAACAAGCAGTGCTACCAAATAAACATCACCACTAGAAATGTGTTCAACAATAGTTAACACTGGAAGCACTTTTTTTTAAATAGAAAGAATTTTACATTTGAAGACTTAAACTTCATTTGCAGACTTAGCAATGTTCCTCCAAGACTGTTCTCTAAATCCAGTAAATCTGTATAATGTGTTAAAGTATTTGAGTGATAGGCTTCATATAACGAATGGAGTTGATGAATCTTTATCACTGAGAGAGCTGTGTAAAGTAAAGCTAAGGGGAACCTCCTTTAAAGAAATATATGGAATACTGGTCAACTGCAGTTAACAATGCTAACACAGGGAGTGACTGATAAACTCATAGGAGCTCATTACAGACAGGAAATACACGTCAATACTTTCACTAAATTGCTAACAACATCACGCCCCCAGAAATGGAAGTTTGGAGTTTGGGCCTGCCCAAACGTAACCACGATACTTAGATGAATGTGTAAGGTGGGGTACTTTGGGTACATCTGGGTAGCATGATCCAACAGTTTTAGAGATGTGCTAAACATGTTAAAACTCATTAAAATTTTAAATGTCTTAAATGATTGATAAGCAGTTTGAATAAATGTATGGCCAGTGATATTACTTTGTTATATTTATATTTTTACGTTGACTTGAAAGATGTTTTTCCTTTCCTGTAGAGTTGTTATTTCGGAGAGACAAGGTATTTGTGTGATAGCGATCATACACTGTATATACAGACAGAATAGACTATTGTCATAACTGGACATCATAAGATTTGTATAGTTCGAAAGTTTAGCTTGGACAGAAACAGTGTACAGCATTTACTGCTGTAAAGCCCTGAATATTAACACTGATACCATGAAAAGATGATATTAAGTTTAACATCATTCCAGATAAAATACTCTTTTAAAAAAAAATGTACATGAGAGAGTTTCAGTTTTTTCACGTAATCCTTCAGGATTAAGTGAAAAATTGGCCTCAGACTGATGCGCATGGTAATTGATCAGCTACAGCGATCTGCTGCCGCATTTCTGTGTCTTAATGAAAATGAAGCAATGTTTCTTATATTGTTGACATGCTTCTAATTGTGCTCTTGTGTTCATTTAAGTGTTTGCACTTAAATACAAGCCACTGTACTTGTGTAAGCATCCCATTAAGGCTCTCAGAGTACTTGCAACAAACTATTTTACACATTTGTGTTTAAAAACTCATTACATTTAAAAACTTGTTGTAAAGTAACATTAAAGAGGCATGAAATGTTTCAGACATCTGATTAAACCAAACAACACCAAACAACCACCTGAATGACTTTATGTAGAACATTAACAATGATTCATAATGCAGAATAAATTGATGGAACTACTCCTTAATGCCAGCAATAAACACTGAGCCACATTTGGAGCTCCCTGTCATGGTAAACTTGAATTTTACAAACTAAAAGATACAGAACTAGCCTCTGAAGTGAAATAAACATATATACTGAGTGATATTACAGATACTGATTTAGGCACTGGAATAAAATGTTTATCACAGCTGACTCAATAGGTTTCAATCAGTTAGCCATCATGCATTTCTTAACTGAGGGTCTAAAATGTTTGCAGTCACAGTAGCAACTTTCTGCGATACTATAGCAACCACCTGGGATACCATAGCATCCACTTAGCAACACCATAGCAACAACATGGGATTAATCAATTAACCATTTTCAATTTTTGTTAATAAAAAGTATGCATTTAATAAAAATTATGCATTAATTTAAACAATTCATTTGAATGTAAGAAAAAAAGGAGAATCATCCTGTTTTTATTTTTAGTTAAAGCTCCTACTTTGAAATACATTGGGTGTATTTAACAGTCAAACATTTTGCAACACTCTCTTAAGGGCTTCACTTATATTTCTTCTTAAAACATATGATCCTAGTTTGCATGTGAAAGATCAGGGTTTTATGTTGAGCTGCTCATATGTTAATTGTGAAGTTGTGCCTGTGTTTATTTGCATGGAAATTCCTAGTAGACAACCTGCTAAACTGACCCTCCTGACCTGTGCACAGTGTCAGTAGACCGCCTCTTTTTGTAAATGTGTCCCTAACAACATTGCCATTCCCAGTCATTATTTTATCACATAATCTTACAAAGAAGACAGATATTCAAAGAAAAGGAAAGGGTTTTTGAAGAGGTCTCACAAAGGAGAAGCATAATTGGGCCTCATTCATCAGTTTCTTCAATTTGTACTTGAGAAAAGTCCTAACAATCTCAAAGTCTACATCAGATTCATTTTGTCTTTTAAAATCATAGAATTGTTCACAGCTCTGGTCTTATAATTATTGATCCCCTTGTCCTTGTGAACTGAACAAATCCCAAATAAGAAAACATTAGTGAACACCAGAACCTTTCTGAAAACTGTGATTTTCTTAAAAGTACATTTTAAGAAGAACTTTCTTCTTAAGAACGGTTGGTAAATAAGGCCTAATGACTTTTGAGTCATAGTCACAGAACCAAACCAAAATTAGACGAGACTGACAATAATAAATGTAAGTGTAATTACCTCTGAAAGTGTCTCGGTTTAAGTATAGTAAATGTCCCCCTGGAGTGTATTTTGGGTTGAATTGTGTTTAATAAGCCAAGAAAAAGAGTCCTCTACAGCAGCCAGAGTGCATTTCTAAATGAACCTAAATACACACGACTGAACAAAGTGCAAAATGTGATACAGTGTAAGTATAATGATAACTCACTATCTACAGTTTATAGGAACAGATGCCAGTGAACTATAATGAACCATACTGGAGTTCTGGCCTAACTTCTCTACTGCCAGCTTTACTCTTGAATGAGTGCGCCGTGAATATTGATAAGACCACCATTTGGCAGTCAGCTGTCACTAATTAGAAAAGAAAGCTTCCCTCTATAAAACAGACACATTGATTTTTTTAGAACTATTTTTGTCCTTTTCCCTCATGCAAATCCCTGCCTGAGTGAGTGTTATAATTATTTCTTTTTTCCTCACCAGCAGCTCCTCAGATCCCATTATAGTAGCCCTGATCCTACCAATCTTGTTTTCTTCTCTGTGCCCGGTGTAAATTCTGTGTTGTATTTAGATCACATTAGCATCTTATTTAACTCTCTACATGCCAGAGATAATAAAGGGAACAAATCAGATTACAAGGCCTAGCTAACAAACACACATGCTTTATTTTTTAATTCAGTTGAATTCAATTCAACCTTTATTTAAACTGGGAATACATTGAGGGCAACCCTCATTTACAATGTAGCTGAAGCAAAACATAAAATAAAAACAAGAACTAGTACAAATAGACATAAAATAAAAGATAAATTAGAATAGTTCAATCTAAGAATAAAATTCCAATTGAAACAAACTATTAAAATTATAGTAAAAATGAAACAATGCCAAAGAGCAAAAACATATGTAATAAATACATGAAAATATAGTTAAGTTGTAACCAAAAATAATAATTAGGTAACATAAAATAAAAATGGTAAAAGAAAGTTAAATGAACAGACTAAAATCTGTTAGAATGTAACTAAAATACAGAAAAACAGTTACAGGTTCCCCAGCTCTGATACATCAGCTAACAAACTCTCCCACTACAATATTACACTAAGGGTAATGTAGGGAGAGAGTACCATCTACTCATACGGCAAATTGTGCTTTCTCAGGCTCCAGCTGCTGATGGCAATGCAGCATGACCCAGGATTTGAACTATATTATATTACATTAGTCCTCTCTGCCTGTCAGTATCAATCAATCAAACAACAAAACATGTATTTATATTGCGCTTTTTACAAAGAATGTTGTCACAAAGCAGCTTTACAGAGATCCGGGTCCAAGTCTCTTTAGAGCAAGCTAGTAGCAATAGTGGCAAGAAAAAACTCCCTCGGGTCGAGAGGAAGAAACCTTGAGAGGAACCAAGACTCAGAAGGGGATCATCTAAAGTTTCATCATCCATTATTCAATCAACAATCAATAGACACAAATCTGCAAATTTTGTTAGATGATTAAGTCTTAAGCTTAAGTTTTGGTTCTGAAAATGGGGACCCTGACATATTGAAAAGGGGTTTGGAGGCCAGAATAAACTTTCTCTGATACCTTCTGCCAGACAGTGGCAGGGAAAAGATTTTGTGTGAGGGAGAAGTGGATGGGATTTGATGAACTAAAGACAACTACATTTTAAATACAATAATGACTACATCAAGTTTGGTTTTAGTCAGAACAGTAACACTATACTATAGACTTCTGTATTTGAAATAACACAATAAAAACAATGGACAGCCATGGACACCTCTGTGCAGCTGCTAGCATTCAAAAAAATGCCTATAAGGCAGTAAGGAGTATAAGAGCACATCATCTTTTCAGGTAGCTGTTTCCTCAGTTCATAATCTAAGTAAAAAAGGTGAAGCACTGTAAAGCAGTACTGTAAAGCAGCACCTGCACAAATATGATCTTTATTCAGCACATGGTACTGTGAGGGCATGGGAGAGTCAGTTTAGCCTCTGAGTGCTGAGGATCTAATATCCTGGGGGAAGAAGCTGTTGCAGAGTCTGGCAGGGATTGCGTTTGTGTGAGGGATGGGTAAATAGGATGGATAAATAAACTAAAATCAACAGGATTTTAAATCCAATATTGTCTACATTAAGTTTGGGTGTAGTTAGAACAGTGAAATGAACCAAAGTGTAATTTTAAGGCATTATAACAGTGTTATATAGTGTTATATATAGATAATGAAGCTGGCTACTAAGCACTGTGATACACCAGAAAAAACAGTTTGGGCACTATTAGTAGCTTAGCAGATTGATAAAAGTTAAATTCCACACATCACTAATATTTATTATTGTTATCCTAAAATAATAATAATAACAATAACAATAACAATAATAAAAATGGTATAAACACAGATAAGAATGTGCTAAACACAAGTGTAGATATGTTTAGTTGTAGACTTCTATGATTGGAATAACAAAAGGAGAGGAATCTGTGGCGACATGCATAATTAACATCCCACATTTGAATATGGGAATTGTTCAGTATTCAGCAGACAGGCTTATGTGTTTCCAATTATAGCTTTACTCACATTCACAACATGGACAGAATTGGAAGAGCAAGAGCCACATGTCCCATGGCCCTTTGAGGGTGCCTCATCAGCAGAACCCATATGATGTCTGCAGCCTTTTGGAAATGTTTTTGTTTCCGACCACCTGCCATTCTTGCCTTCGCTCCTGGCAGAACATAACAGAGACAGATGCACAGTGACAATGTGAATTAGAGCCATAGTCATGGACATCTTAATCAGCACTTAATCAGCGTATGTAGATGTGTGTGCGTGTATGAGGGCATGTGTCATGTCGACATGCAATATGATCATCCAGATTGCCTCTGATGTCTTTATACTGCATGCAGAGCAGCAGTGATTTACAGTGGCATGCAAAAGTGTGGACACCCCTGGTCACCAAGTCTGTTACTGTGAATAGTTAAGTTAGCAGAAGATGAACTGATTCCAAAATGGCATAAAGTTATAGATGGATTAGAGAGCAGGATTAGAATATCATTATTGATAAGCATCCCAAGAGATTTCAGCACTTAGATAACTTTGACCAAGGCCTAAGACCTTAATTAGCTTGTTAGGACTATGGCTTGTTCATAGTTATCATTAGAAATTATACAAGTGATGCAAATTTCCCAAACCTTGTCCCATCACTCAGCAGCAATGGACTCCTCTAAGCAGTTGCCTAGCATTCTAAAAATTAAAATAATTGATGATCACAAAAAGGGAGAAGGCTATAAGAAGATTTCTTTAGGTAGCCATTCCTTAGGTTAGTTAACAGTTGGATGTCAAATTGAGGTCTAGAAGAACTAAAGTTCTAAAAGAAATGCTTGTGGGATTGCTAGAAAGTTAAGATGTTTGACTGCAAAGAGCTTCAGGACGATTTAGCAAACTGTGGACAGTTGGTACACTTTTCTGCTGTGCAGCAACACCTGAACAAATATGAGCTTCATGGAAGGGTCATCAGAAGAAAACCTTTCCAGCATCCTCAACAAAAAAAACACTCACTGTCAGATGTTTTAAACTAACATGTAAATGATCCTGATGCATTTTAAAAGCATCAGGCTCAAAAGGTTTTTGGAGGCATAAAGGGAGTTCAACTGTTAAGTAAGAAATGGATTGATCATACGTTGAGTTTGTTTTAGCAGCCAGTAACACAAGGAATTTTCACTGAAAGGTTTTTATCTGGCTATGCAGGGAGCCCAGACTTTTGTTTCGAGTAAATGTCCTTATTTGTAATTGTTTTTATGGAAATAAAGATTAATCTGGTAACACTTAATTTGGAGTGGTCCTTTTTTTAAGATGAAATAAGCACTCTCAGTAACACAAATCAACAGTGCTGTAGCAACATCTGAACATTTAGTAGATTATCAACAGAATACAACATTAACATCCTCAACAAATCGTTAAAAACCTGCTGCTGACACCACTCTGGAACTGGATCTTACCTGAATTAGGTTGGAATTAAGGGTGCAGGGTGAAGGTTAGGATTAGATTTTGTGTTGAGGTTAAGGTTAGGGTTAAGGCCAGGGTGAGGGTTAGGATTAGGTTTTGTGTTGTGGTTAAGGTTAGGGTTAAGGCCAGGGTGAGGGTTAGGATTAGGTTTTGGGTTGAGGTTAAGGTTAGGGTTAAGGCCAGGGTGAGGGTTAGGATTAGGCTTTGGGTTGACTTTAGGTTTAGGATTAGAGCTAGGGTTCAGGTTGGGTTTTGGGTAAGGAAATGAAAGTAAAATATTAAGTCTAATTGATGTAACATAACCACAATAACAGAACCTCTTCAGGATATTTACCTACCACATTCAGACTGCTGCTACTTCACTGAAATGTTGTTGATGTGTTACTGATAGAGTTTATTAATCATCTACAACAGATCACTCAAAATTAAGTGATACCAGTTATCTAGATCTTTATGCCTGAGGTATCTATTACTCACCTATCTGTCCACAGTAACATACATTTTGTGCCTGGGATGGTAAGTTTTGCAGGCCACTAAATCAAGAAGTGAGTGAAGTATGGCTCTGAGCATTTCTTTGAGGGCTCAAGAACACTGAGCACAGTGCTTAACAAAGCCTGTCTGAATTTGAACTTCTTTTAAGAATTTAAACTAGACAGTGATCTATCAGCAATGATTATTGATAGACCTTTAAAATTATTATTCCAGACTGTTAGGCAAATTGTGTGTGAAAGGTCAGAAAATGAAGGCGGGGCAGAGAGCTGAGAGAATCACAGTGGTGCGCAGCTGTCTCTGCTCAGCGCTCAGCAGCAGGATGATAAAGGTCACGACAGAGTTGACCAGCGCTGACACTATCCTCTCCATCTTCTGTCTGCATCCTAAAGACGGTGCAGAAGTCTGCCCTCATGGACATGAGTGTAAGAGTGCGGGGAAGGGGCCTGAACATCTGAGCTCTGACAGCTTAAGAACTCAGCAGTGATTAGTAAAGCCCTTCCAGACCTATTTCATTTGTATCCAAGGATCCTAATAAACTCAACAACACCAGAGCAAATGTACACAACTGTTCAAAGGTTTTTATTGCACACTGCATAATTTGCACACTACCCCCATTTATTTATTATTCTCTGTCTGTACTGTGTTGTGTTGTCTGTCTGCACTTGTATTGTGTTGCACTTGTGTTCTGTATGCACTGTGTCTATGTTGCACCATGGTCCTGGAGGAACGTTATTTTGTTTCACTGTGTACTCTGTATGTAGTTGAAATGACAATAAAACCCACTTGACTTGACTTGAGGTTTGGAATGAATGGTTTCAACATAATAGATGTGATTTGTTTGCAGACAAATAATGGATGAAATTATTCTAATATGGTGGTTCATCACATCTTTGGGTTTCACAATAATTATTAAGGAACTACAAATCTAAAAAAAAAAAAAAACAATTTGATGGTCAAAATAATCTAAAAAATCTTTAGAGATAAATTATTTAGAGTAACATTAATGTCTTGTTGTTCCCAAACATGTGAATATTTAAATCTGCATTGTATAAGTTGTTACTGAAGATAAAATAACATTAACTTAATATGACAAGTGATTCCAAAATTTCTTAATGATAGTTTAGCTAACAAGTAATGGAAGCTTGTAGCCACTAGCTAGCATCATACAGATAATAGTATGTTATACAGTGTTTAAAGTACATTAGTCTAACAAGTCTAACATGGGTTAAGAGAAGCATGTGGTAATTTAGATATGCAGTTTGTATAATGCTAAATGGTGGAGTATACACCGTCTTTGTGTTAATTACATTAGCCTTATGGCTTCTGTGCAAAACCACAAAACTAGATGCTTTGGAAATTGTTTATTTCACATTTCACAAAGAAAAAAAAAGACTAACTAACTGGTATGGAATGGCAAGGAAACCTATGGGCATCTTTTTAAAGAGTTGATAACGTCATTGTGCAAAAAAAATGAAGAAAAAAGCATACATTAGTTTTTCCATTTTTGTTTTTCTAAATATTTCTACAAACATTTAATTTCAGATAAAAAATACTCAATAATTACTTGGAATAAAATCTCTTTACTTTTTCTTTGTTCCTCAATTTGTTTTTGTTTTTGTCTCTTTTTCAAAGTAAATTTCAATGGAATCCTGAAATCATGCCAAGTCACATGTGGACGAGTGGAAGAAGTGGAAGAAATTGAGAGGTGATTTTGAGAGCATTTCAGTTTTACATGTGATATGGAAAGCTATGCAGACTGGGAACTCTCCCATTTGAATTGCAGCAGTTTCTGAGATGGTCTCTAGGGGAAATGCATCAAACATGCGTAGTGACGACGTGTCTGCAGAACGGGATCGCCTCTCTGCCTACAGGGGCCCGACCGGCATAGATTCGAGACATGTATAAGTGTCTCTTTCGTAAGAAATCATATATAATGCACGCGGTTTAGGCAAAGGCATGCAGTATCTGAGAAACTGTACTGTCTTTGCTCTTCGGCCTGCCTCCATTCAGTCTGCCACTGCTCCATGAGTGTGTGACTCCTTTACACTTTCGAGCTAAAAAGCTGAGAGTCATTAACTTAGGCCTTAGGTAAGAGGCTTTTTTCATTTCTCATTGTCACAGAAGTGACTTTAAGAGTCGTTTACTGAATTATGAAACACGCTCATTTGTCTTTGCCCCGCCAACCACCAAAGAAGCTCCAGTTCGATAGAGGTGCAATCCACTTGAAGTATGTGTAATTTGCTATAATAGAATACTAATGGAAGATGTGCTCATTTACTTCAAAGAGCCAGTAATCATTTCCTCTCCTAGAGCACCCTGGGTAAGATCATGACCTCATTGTTAGTGGTTTGTAATTTATTCAGGTTGGCCTTCATAATGTTTTGTTCAGCATGTGTGTGCTAGCGCATGTGTTTGGACAAGAACCAGTTTGTGGGAATGTTATTTATCACCAAATCATTTAATGGGTACAGCGCTGTGGTGTCACATCAATAATGCAAACATTTACATCACCTTTGCTGCGCGTTTAATTGTGCTGTGCTACTGATGGTAGGTAAAATGACAGTGAGCAGCACAGTGATTGGATGAGTGAGAGAGACACAGAGAGAGAAAATGTTGATTAAAGCGGCCTCCGGATGAAGCAGACGTATGTGATATTGGGGTTACATAATTTGGTAGTGCTGTTCTCCATCCGTGAGCCCGAGCCAGGGAGGAGACAAATAATTTAAAGTACACTCAATTACCAGCCTTTCTACAACCCTGAGGCTCTTTTACCTGGCTTTTTATGCAGAATAAGTACGAGCTGTGAAAAAAATGGGAAAATAAACACAGAACATGATTTATCGGGAAAACGTTTTACACAGTTCTAAATAAAAGTATTACCCAAAATATTGCTTTCTGTGTAATATCCATCAAATGTAGATGTTACAGTGAATGAAAACAAAATGCAATAATACGTGCCCATCAGATTAAAGCCTGATATTCACGCTGCACACGGTGAAGTGCTGAGCGTTTCAATTTACATGAGACAAGCTGAACTAGATTACTAGATTAATCCAAAACATGCATTTTGTATGGAGCAGCAAAAAGACAGACTCCAGAGCTTTGATATTGTACAATCAGCTAACCTCTATCATGTGCAGAAGATATCAGGCTTCCCCCTCCCGTCGGCCCCAGATAAGAAAAGATTGGAGCGGAGGTGCGCAGGGAATTAGGCTCTAATCAACAGTCCACAGGGACTTAACTGTAATTGTTTTCCGAGGAGGTCCAAAGGAACAAATCAGCAAGTATTCGAGTTTAAGTCAAACCAACTACAAGTGCATATTCATGTGGTGTCATGAAGGAGAGAACTCAGTTACTCTCCTAGTAGCGTTATGTATTACCAAGTTTTGTGCAACAAAAAAAGGCATCTGAATGCCTTTGTTTATTCATATTCATATGAGTTATATGGTCCATTTGTTTCGTTATCAGATTCCATCTAGTATCATGGAAACTTTCTTTCGATGGCGCCAGTCTCTGAGCGTATCAATTAACTGCTTCGATTCACCACTCAACATGCTCAGAATATTTGATTTTTCTGAATGCATTTTCTCCTGCCTTGTCAAAATTCCATCGAGGGAATGCTATAATTACATTACTTTCAATATGCAGGTGAAGCGTAAAATGACTTTCTGGCTTAGTTACAGAGTGAGCTGATTTTGTGTGACTCAGAGCTTTAGTGAGGCCTTGTTTTGTCATTTAACTGAGTCGTACACCGTGATGGAACACAAATTGGTGATTTATGTAACCAGTGTACAATTTATTAGCATTTAATTTCTATAAAGTTTTCTGAATCTGGTAAATCCACAGTACTGCTTTCATCTGAACTTGAATTTAGTATATGGACAGCAAATATATTCTGAAAATTAGAATAAAGAATCAGAGAAAAATAAAAGAGTTAATAAGACTTGGTCAGGAAAATAAACACTGACAGCAACAAAGCAGTTCATTCAAACTGTATTGCTGTTGCTAAACTATTGCTAATTATTGCTAAATCTAGAACAATGCCTATAACTACACATAGCAATTTCGGTTATGCTGCCAAAATGAATTTGATTTTGATTAACTGGGTCAAGATACACAATATACACAAGCTAAAAATAGGGCTATCCGTGCCCATTTGACTGCATAGTTATTACCTTTGAAGTCTGTGTTTGTCAGAGAAACAAAGTAAAGAATTTGACAGCACTGCTGGCTGCTGTTAAGAAGCTTTCTTTAACTGGGCTACTTTGTAGTAGAACTATATGCTGTCTTTATTAGAGTAAACTGACTAGATTAGCAGGTCTACCAACAAATCAACAGATCAATACTGAATGAGAGCAAACCCACAAACATTCAATCTTGGCTCTGCTGAAGGCTTAAATGATATCACTTACACTTCATTATGTCATGTAATGTAGCAGTCAATTTTGTATAGGTATGTTTTATGGGTAAGCTAAACTCAAATTATTATTTTTGTTTACAGTCAAGTGAAAAGGTTAGGTCACCACATTGAAAACGTTTAAACATATGGAGGTCTGATCTTCATTTTAATTATATTAGGAGATGAGGTAACCTAAATACATACACCTGGAGAAACATCTTTAAAAAGTAAATAGCAAATATAAATTTGAACATCCACACCTACTTATTTTTAGAGAAGTCTGTCTCATTTAAACCTTTGACATTTAGTTTGGTTTGCTCTTGATTGCTGAAGTGGTATCACCAAGAGCTCTTTGATGCCTTCAGAAAGAAGTTTTTAGATGTATATGAATCTGGGAAGGCGTTTAAAAAGATATCAGAACAATAAAAAAATTTGTTGTTCCACTGTCCACTAAATAATTTACAATAATTTAAACAACTGCCACCATGGCCACCAAGGCCATCCTAGCAAGTTCAGCCCAATAGCAGACCGCAAGATGAGTAAAGAAGGCTCTAACAATTCTTAAATGTCACCAAAGGATCTCATGCCAGAAAGAGAGTGCACAAGTCTCTTCCATTTTTAAGGAAGATGTGAAAGTAGGAAACTCTCGATGTTGAAAGAGAAACATAAGAGCAAGTCTGAAGTTTTCCAGAGAACACCTAGACCAAGACCAGGATATCTGAAACAATGTGTTTTGGACGGATGAATTCAAAGTTGAATTATTTGGGCCTATTAACAGAAGACACATTTGACAAACACCAAACGCAGCATTTAAGCACAAGAACCTCATACCAGCTGTAAAGCATGGCGTTGGAAATGTCAGGGTTTGGGGCTGCTATTCTGCAGCAGGGCTTGGCAGGCTCTTTATCATAGAACCCACTATGAATTATTGATTGTATCAGAGGGCGCTTGAGGAAAATGTGAGACCATCTGTGCAAACAATGAAGCTGAAACATCACACAGCTGAAAGAATTCTGCATGGAGAAGTGGGGAAATCTTCCCCCCAGTTGATGTCAGAGACTGGTCAACAGTTATAAGAAACATCTAACTGAGGTTCTTTCAGTCACAGGAAGAAATCTCTGGCGCACCCGTTAATTGAATACAATCAAATCCTCACAGAAATGCTCCAAAATCTAGTAGAAACCCTGTGTACTCTAAATGAGCTTTTAGAATTTTAGAATATTTTACATGAACCATTCAAAGGTAAGAACTGTTTTGACTTCCTCCTGTAAAATCAACATTTCAGAGATACATATTTTTTATTGGACAGCGATGACATTAGTTCCATCTCTCAACGTTGTTAAAATAAATGGCCAAATGTTTTCAATAGGGTAAAACATTTTTATGTAGCATTATAATATAATGTTGGATATCCTAACTTTTTCACATGACTGTATTATAGAAATATTTTAGTCTTTACAGACTAACAGTGATTGTACTTCTAAAAAAACCCTAATTTTACAGACCCAAATTGCACTTATAAAAGTAAAAGATTTTAATCTAAAATATTGCTGTGTAATGGCAAAACCGTAGGGGGCGACTATGCAACCTTGACCTAGATTAGTTATCATGTAAAATAGGAACATTGTATCATAGTGATACTGGAATTTCACCAGTTCACTTATTGCTGCACATAAGCTATTGCTAATGTAACTAATGACAGATGTTTAACCACTGGTTAGCATTATGTAAACCATCATATCCTTCAAACCGTGACTAGATGTTAAATTATCTCAACTGTATTTGTGGCTCATGTGGCTTTTGATGTTATATATCACACTGTTCAGGCTCTAATACTACACTGACTAAAGCTCTAACACTCATGACTAAGGTATTCAGACTTCATTGCATTGGAGCTACATACAGACTGCAGTTTGTATGAAAAGCATGTTAGTCTCTGCAGTCTGGAGTGAAGCATTTCAGCTCTGTGTCATTCATAGTTATAGTGCTGTGCCGGTGTGTGGGTCTGTTTGCATTGCTGCTCCGAGGAGACAATCTCCTTGGGCAAAAGCCCTGCAGCACTGCTCCTTCTGTCTGGAGCTAGAGGAAACAACTCTGCTTGGCTTTTATTAGCATCGTTCAGCTCTCCTGCACAAACGCTGAGTGTTTTGTCACACAAGAACAGACCAAGAGGCTCAAAATGCATGAATGTATGCATTTATGAATGATTGCCTGTAATGTAACATAGTGTGTTCTATCTGACCAAAGTCATTTCTGCTGTGTTTAAGTTTAGTGGTCAGTGCTTGCTCTGCTATTTTAAGCATTTCAGTTTCCATGGCACTGTAGTGGCACATGTTAAGTGTGCAGATACAAAGCTTTTCTAGCAATATCGCTTCCTCGAGAGGTTCATGCTGAAACAGGCTTGTGGGGATGCGCTTAACGTATCCATGGAGACCGAATGCAACAGGTGCAAAGCGGCTGTGCATGTGCACCCAGAGAGGAAACCCTTTGAACCTCCTCAGCTGTTACAGCACAAATATGTGTCTAATTCTTTTGCCCAGATTTCAAAGAGAATCTGTTGAGGATACCTCTGGACACTTGAACATCACGCAAGCCTGATTAGATGCCAGGCAGATAGATAACTGGAATAGATATGAATGGCTGCAGAAATTCCATGCATGGTAATGAGATTTGATGCTTGTGGCTAATCTCAATTTCAATGCATATGGTAAAAGCAAATCATTGCAGTATGTCATCAGTATGTCATGTTATACAGTTTTTTTTTTTTTGCACTATTCATGTGTTTTCATGTGCATTTACCTAAAATTAAATTAAGAAAGAACATGCTATGTGTGCTGAGAAAAAACATGCAAATGCAGTAATGACGTACTACTTTGCACATTTGCACAATACTGCAGGCCAAGTACAATTCCAACAGAAAATTAGGCCTGCTTCACTTTTTTAAAGGTCTTGGCCCAAGGGAACATATCTTTTTCATATTCATAATTAATTGTTAACAAATAATTGAATTGCGCAGAATCTGGACATCAGCCGATTGGAGAGAGAGCTGTAAACACGCCAGGACTCTTTCACTCGACACAAACCCAGACACAGCCCCTCTGAGGTGTTACACAATAGTTCATGCTCTCTTGCTCACAAGGCCTCAGCGCTCTCCTCAGATACACAGGAGCTCATGCAAGATTAAAAAGTGGCTCATTCAGTCCACTGTACCGAGGCTCGGCTCAAATGAGTTTTGCACTTAGGGTGTTCATTAATTTATGCAAAGGCCAACATCTGGCCAACGTTCCACTGAGATGCCTCCTTTTGTCAGTCAGGAAGAAAGACAAACAACAAAAAGAAGCAGTGTGGACTTTGGGCCGAGACAACATATTCAATCAAAGGCAGCTTTTTCACTCTAACGCAGTTCTGGACACACCTCGGAACTTGAACAGAATTTCTGAGAGGATTTCAAAGAGAGATCTCAGACAGGCTGACCATGAATTTCATAATTAATTTGAGCTCAACTCTTTTAAGTGCAGCTTTAGTCAATTTTGCATGTGGAGCTCAATAACCAAATTGCACTCTTGAACTCTATCAACCACAGGCTATTAAATAATTCGAGTTCGCACTAGAACTGGGAGGGCATTTTAACAGCAGTAGAAATAAACATAGTTTTTACATTAAGGGATGGAAAAAAGCTCAGCTGTACATATATATGTCCAAATACCAGACACCTGTCTATCAAGTGTTGCTTCTGAAATCAAGATTTTTAATGCAACATTATATTACCTTATTATATACCAACATTATATTACCCTAAAAATCATGTTGATGGTAATTGTCACTCTGGGCTGAGCTAGATCTCTCGTGAGAGCTAGGTATCGCTGCGTAACGATATTCTGTAATATTACTCTACCGTGTCAGTCCACATGCTTCTATTCCTTCAGATGCTGGTTCTGCATTTCTCAGCATGTCAACAAATGCACGTTTATAGCCATCTACAAGGGGGAACCCCATAGCATGATTTGTATTTACAGCAGTGATGTAAAAGTTAGGTACATTCCACGACTGTAGGAAGAGCCCACTGAGCAAGAAATACCAATTCTCGCAAAAACTCTGCGTTAATAGGGAGTCTACTTTGGAAATCTCTGTTGTGAGGGTTTGATTGCATTTAGCTACAAGAACATTAGTGAGGGCAGGTAGTAGTGTTGGACAATTAGTTATGGATCACAAATGGAATCCCATCTCAAACATATTCAGTAGTGTTTTTCCACTGCACCACACCCCATTGCTAGGTGGCTTTATACTGCTCTAGCTGATGCATAGCAAATTGCAATGGTGGTCTTAGGCTCATGTGTGGCTGCTCCAGAGCATCCCATTCTATTGGTTATGTTTTTCTATTTGCATTATGCAGGCTGTGTGTGAGCAGTTAAACATCTGTATCAGCAACTTCTGCTGCTTAAAGTAGCTGACCTCACTGTTTAGAAGGGAGACCTGGATACATTAGGACATATAGGGCCAGATTTATAAAAACCCAGCAGTAACTGCGCTTTGACATGTCCTATTTAGAAATGTATGACAGTATTTCTGTTAATCTGTTAGTCTTTACCACTGTGGTATTTTTTCACATGACTTCAGTAACAGTCAATAAAATTACCTGCATATATATATATATATATATATATAATATATATATATATATATATATATATATATATATACTATGTGCCTGCATTGCTGTCAGAATGGACTGAAAATCTCAGAATTAGAGCATAAGACTCAAATAAATAAAAGAAGTACCACAAGTTGATAAAATACAACACATAATAAACAATAATACAATGGTAATTAATAAGTAATGAATAATAAGTAATAAGTAAGCAATATAATTGGTGTATTAAATGTAATAGTAATTACCAAGTCATAAGAACCAAGTCGTAGAATCATATAATGATCATATAAATCATATAAAAGCAGTTTTAGTGCTGAGATGTGCTGAG
Source organism: Salminus brasiliensis (assembly GCF_030463535.1). NCBI lineage: Eukaryota > Metazoa > Chordata > Actinopteri > Characiformes > Bryconidae > Salminus > Salminus brasiliensis. Next base: position 22,669,936 of record NC_132884.1, on the reverse strand, counting down.
ATGATAACCTTTATGGTTGATATTTGCTTTTATTCTGATTGGCTGAGCATTGTTCCAAGCTGCTAAACTTTCATCGGAATAAACCCTCATATGTCCAAAATGCCATAAAACGTACAGTTTTTAACTATTTCAAAAAGTTAAAAAAGTGATGACAAATACAGTGATAAATACAATATTTAATACTAAGTTCCATATGAATGCACTCTGAAATCCTTCTCAAGGACGTCAAGTTCATTTCAACTGCAGCTGCAGTTTGCTATGATGCTCAATCCAAACAATCCAATTAAAATGTGTTTCCAGATTTATCTGTGTGACCAAACATGTTTGAAAACATAAAAGATAGATAACTAAATCTGCCTTAGCCTCAATAATTTTACTGTCACATTCTTCCTCATTGAATTTTTGTGGAGCTTATGACTCCCCAGTGCATGCAAAATGAAGGGAAATGGGAGGTAGTACATATATCATTTAAGGATGTATGAGCATGAACTAAAAACTGTAAAAATCTAGAGGCGTGGTCAGTTTAGTATAGTTTGTTTGTTCAGGTACTTTAATTTGCAAGTGAGCTGTCTTAGTCTCCCAGGAAACCAGTGCTGATATGTCTCACAAAACAACCTCCTTTCTTCAGAAACATGCAGACAATGGAGTAATTGAGAAAAAAATAACTTAGCAAATAAATATTACAGTTACACATCTTGTTTTGCAGTTACTTACTTTTTTGTCAATAATTTTATTAATGCAGCTTATTTACATGAAATGAATGAATGAATAATGCACATATTTGAAGTGAATTTGTTTCGCCAATGTGGGTAAACATACTCTGCAATCAAGGAACTTTCATTCTTGGCTCTATTCTGTGAGAAAGTCGTCCCTCATTACGCAATACCTGGTGGTTCAGTGGAAGCATGTTGCTTTTTTTGGAGGTTTCAATCAGGCTGCTCCTTAATCAGTGATAATGTTAAACCTCCTCTCCCCAGAATCAACAAGAGGATGACTCATACTTTGTGTTTATTTTGTGCAATTCACTTGTGTCAAGTGAACACAGCCATTGAAGACAAAGAGCCAGAATTACAGATAGGCAATCTGTGTGTGCATACCAATCTTAGCAGAAGGAAATGGGAAGACTGACCCTGCCTGTCCCTAAAGCAATTCTTTCCCATGCCCATCAGCCTCTTCTTTCTAACAAAAGCTACCCATTTTCAGCTCATCACAGTCATTCATTGCCTTCCTTCTGCCATGATGTAACGCAGTGGAGCTTAGGCAACACAGTAAAAGGGGGTGAACCCCCAACTTTGCCTACTAGCAACATGCTTGGGATGTTCCATTAGTATCCCTCTACAAGTTAACCTTGACCAGCCATCATCAAAAAGTTTGACAATTAGAAGCCAAATCTGTTCAGGCTCTATAGATGCAATTGATCAAAGAAGAATGATGTTTTTTGTTCTCCAAGGCCAAGGTCACATGGAGGACTCATGGAGGCTACTAATTAGCAGAGGCAGGCAGAAGGACCCTGAAGCTCAACACGTTGCCATAGTCAGCGTCACCTTCATATGTCCTCTGCCAGCCTGACATATCGGCCTTTCCAATCCTGTACCCCTTTTTTGGTTGTGGAGACACATTTGTTCTGTCTGGCTGTGTGATATGAAAAGTAACAACTGAAGTTACATCAAAGACATTTATTTTTGGGGCTCACAAGTAGTTCAGTCAAGTAAGGCACTGCTTAAGGCACTGCTGAAGTCCCTGTGGTGCCACTCACCACCTATGACTGGACAACTTGAGAAAATAATTTTCTTTCTACTTGTGTAATCTGTTTGTTAGCCAGTGTGGGTGTCTGCTAGGTCAAGTAGACAGAATGGGTAGGTAGTGTTCTTTGAATACAGTGAGCTCCTTGGGAAGGCAGCATTAGTGGCAGTTCAGAAGAATATGATGGCTGACTCCAAGCACTTCAGAGGGTGTTAACCTTCACCCTCCCTAATTGGAGGTGCTATCATGTGGACCCGGAGACACTGACAGCAGTGATAAATAATTATGACAACCAGAAAATGTGAACAGAACATTTTCAGCTCAACAATACATTCACTGGAATTGCTGAGCCTTTCAATGGCCTATATAATGAAAAAACAAACACTTTTTTAAATGAAAGTGTTTGATTTAGTATGTAAACACTGTTCCAAAACATTCAATTCACTCTTCAGTCCATAAAGTCCTTTTATGGAAAGTAAACTGAAACACAGAATTCGCTATTTTTGGTTGCTGTATGTTGCTGAAGTCAACGCCTTTACATACTGTATTGCCACCTTTTCAGCGGTTATAAGGCACAATACAGAGCAGTCAAAAAGGAGTTAATTTACATATAACTGTCTTGAGACATTAACAAAAAGAGACATTGGAAAATTGTCTTGTTAACAATACATAAAACAACACAAACATACAGTACAATTTATAATCTTCATAGATAAGCATTGCTAATACAATTGGACAATCTGGAGCAGCCAGACATAAGCCTAAAATCTCCATGCCCAATGCCAAGTTTTCTAGAGGGGTAGAAATCCCCCCAGCATTGGGTGTTAGCAGTGGAACTCCATTCTCTCCACTGATGGAACTCCATCCAGTTGGAGCTAGCCCTGGTTTTGATCAAATATTAAATGCAGTCAAATATCAAATATTTAATGCAGTCACATATTCACAGCAAATATTCTAGAATACTATAAGCTGTTGCTACAAAAAAGGGGACGATCACACTCTTCATTGTAAAAAGAAACTCTCAATAAACAAGTGTATGTTAATGCATTTAGGTTTGTGATGTTCTCAGTATGTCAGTCAACTAATGTAGTTCTTTTGTAAGTTATCAACATACAGATGATGCAGTCAAACATCATGTACATTACTTATCATGTCAAGAAAAACTTAAAATGCTATGTATGGAATAGTGTTTAAAGTATTTACTGTTAAAACCAAAACTAACCAAATCTAAACACAACCAAATAAAATGAACAAATTAAATAAACAACATATTTGCATCTACCTTTCTTTTGCTCTTCTAATGGAATTAAATGCAACATATTTCACCTTTTTCCAAGTGGACTTCTAAGGAAAGCAACATTTGATGCGATCACTGCAAACAGATCTCAGAACAGTCTTTGTTTACCATGGTTTTATCATGGCACTCACGTTTTTGGGGAAAATACATTTAAATGTAATTTTACTGTAAAATCATCTTTATTGGGGCTTTAAAGCTTATAAATAATTCATATTCACATCCAAACTTCTAAACAATTTCTCAAGTCACTTTTAAGGCCACATTTGTTTACTTGTGTCTAAAAGCATGCTATATATAGCCATGCATTGTCAGATACAATAATCCGAGAGCATGCTTTCTGCACTTAGAGAAGCATTATCTTTGAAATAGTGGGAGATGTAATTTACTGCACTGAAGCAACAGACAACCAATTCACATTTAATTCATTATTTCCTGCTTTCATTTTTCTGCTGACATGCCAGGTTTTTTCATGAACATGTTTTATGGCATCTGTGCCCTTTCGGAGACGGGATGAGTTCTTGGACAGAAGGATAAAAGAGGAGGAACGGCACTTTCAAATGCAAATGCAGTTCCTTCGGCTACTTTTCCTATCATCCGTGCATTGTATGTAACATTCAGGAGGTTTTTTTTTTGTTTCACTTGAAACTTCAATAGGATTTCAAGACGCTCACTTTTATTTCAGCTGATTGACACAGTTTATTCTATTCTGGTAATAACACAGAAAGACTGCTTTAGCACTATTGTAACCGTGTGCTTCCGACTCACACACACATTTCAACTTCCATCATGAAACACACCACACACATGCACACAAATTAGTAACATTATGGTGTTGCTATCATGCTGATGTGCTGGAAGCCATAGTAAGAAAGTCTTGATTACCCATCTCAATTCAAGACAAAAATATATCTTGTTAGAGGAGCTTTAGCAATGTGAACTCAAGCAACCAAGAACATTCATTGATAATAAATAACTGAAAAAAATAAATAACTGAAAAAATAAAGGTGCTACAAATTGTTTTTCAAACAATGCAGAACTACTTTTGGAGTGTAAATAGCCTTTAAATTGTTAAAGAACATCAAATTATGGTTCTTTAGACCATTAAAAGGTTATATAAACCTACACATCTCTTTTACAAATATAGTTCTTTATGGAACCTGCAAAATGGCATCCCTAAAAAACCCTTAGTGGCACCTTTATTTTTAAGAGTGTATGCTCATTCCTTATACCTTAGATGTTATCCATGAGCTCCACATGCATAGTTTCTTCACAGCACACTGAAATACACTGTCCTCCCCACACAACCTGCAGCACAGTGCTCATAGGCTTGCCAAGGTAACAAACTGGGCATCTGCATGAAAAGCCAAAGAACAATGAAAGGTCAATGTCAGTGTTTGATCCTCGCATTGTGGTGAAGGAGTTCCTAAAGTAATTCCACTTTAATAGATTTGTAATCCCCACCAATTTAAATCAACCGTCTGTCCTGTACTCTAATATGACCCTCAGTAACTGAGCACGTAATGAATATTGCACCTGCATTACCAGACTCTGAGGGCACAATACTAAAAGTGTCATTTCCAATGATACATATATAGAGAGATATCTGAATGTGAATGGGTCAATAACAAAAAAAGGTTCTAAAAGTTTGTCAGAAGGTTTGAAAGTGTTTAACATCATTCACGTAAACATTACATGTTAAAAATGTAATCTTAGAGCTTTAAATAACTGCCGTGACATTCTTTGCAGTTGTGTCACCTGATCTACTGGTTGCACCACCTGACTTTTGCAACAAACTTAAAAAGTTTATGGGTATCTGTATTAGCTTTTTATATTTGCTAGCAATTTTATACATATGCTTTTCAAACAGAAAGAAAATTATGATCATGAATAATGATAATGATAATTAATAACATTATTCTAGTTTTATATTGGTTATACCACCTGCCATACCATTTGTATCAATAGACATCTATAAGGACCTCTTCATGCCAAACAAAAGTCCAGTGTGATTGTGCCACAATGACACTTGACAACCTACAAATTGCTGGACAGGTTTTTCTAATTATCTCAATTGCTTTAAATGTCTTGGTTTTTGTAAAATGTTGTTTATTTGCAAGATTTCATGTCATGAAAATACCATTTTAAATATGTTCTTATTCTGTTAATTTCCACAGATGGTTGCACCATCTGATATTTTGGAAGGATTGAGATATATCTGAATGTACTGAAGATGTACTCATACTAAATGGGTTTATAGAATAAGTTGATGCTTTTCATAAACTGATTCAATTAATTTTAAACAGAAATAATGCACTCTAAAAAATGCATTCCACAAAAAAGGCATGTCATGTCATTGTTTCAAAATTATGTTTGGTAATTAACAGAGAAAATGTCTTAACCAGACACAAATCTATGAATATGAGGCATATTATTTATTTTTTATTTTTTTTCCCCTCACAGATCCTCTTGCAGTTTTTCATTGGTAACAACTTTTCTATTTCCTGTCTGATTTCCTTGATAATGTGTAGGCTATAGCTCATGGTCTCAGTGAATACAGTGGCAGTGGCTTAAGGACTCACATGGCCTCTAGTTCAGCCAAAATCTAGTAAAAGATATAACAACATGCTGTTTAAAAAACCTGTTAACATGGATATCAGGTTTACACCATGCCCACATCCAATGCCATTAAGCACTTTTGTTTTTTTGGAAGAAATCTTCAATGAAATCATGTTCAAAGTTTCTAGCCTGTTTCGCTCTAGCCTGTTGAAGTTTAAATAGCCTCTACATAAAGTAATGTTCTGTTTCAATTAAAGGTTTTTCCTAGTGCCATACACCCAGGCCGAGAACCACTTAGGACCATTTATTTTAGAGATAATAGACCTCTGAGAGTTTTTAAGAAGAGAAGGACTAAGAGATGTTTCACTTAGGCAGGGTAGAGGGGTTAACACATCGTCGATGTGAACTCCAGGTTGACCTCACCCATGTGTGTAACTGTAAGTGGCAATATAAATGGAAATTGGATCCTACAATTTAGAGTCCCATAAAGATAGAAAACAATTACAACGGCCCATTACACAGGCCTGTAAGAGGCACACAGCACGGATGGCCCATATGATTATTTCTGATTTGTAGCCTCTATTATGACCTTCATGGCACAGAAATGCAATATATATATTGCTGCAGTTATAGTTTTGTATACATAATTTGATTTGCTGCGCTGTATTATGCTCAATAACCACAAGCATCCAGCCTCTTTTATAAGCACATGACTTTTAGTTATGGGTTCATTCAGGGTAGGCTCATAACTAAGCTTCTAAATTTTCACATTTGAAAAAGACTGTGAAACATGTGGGATGTGCACTTTTCAGTGTTGCCTCTATGAGGACAAGAGAGGCCACCAAAGAACCACATTCTGAATTATTACAGTTCAGATCAAGGTCAAACGTTTTTGTGCCACAGTCAAAGGTCAACTACACACCATTTGTCCACTACATGTCCAAAAGTATTTAGATGCCCATTCTGAATAGTTATTAATAGAACACACTCCCTATGAATGGTGATCATTGGATGAGCAATTGTCTACAGGAGTTCTGTGAAATCCAGAATGCTATGTTACACAAGCACAGATACACATACACATACACAGCTTGCCTAGTCCCTGTAGAGAAAGAGAGCAGTGGAACTGTGTTATCTGGTGCTGATACATCTAATACTTTTTGGATTTGATGGGGAGTTGTGGATGAGGTGGGGTGTTAGTGACCTCCCTAACATCCACCATCCTGGCCTCACTAACACTCTTGTCGCTGAATGCAATAACAGCCTTATTGCAATGCTCCAAAAGCCTTCCTTGGGCAGTAAAGACAGTTACTCCAACATTTTTTTTTTTTAATTTCAGAAGAAACAATAATTGAGCAAATAGCTTGTGTCAGTTTCATGAACCAAACTCTCATTATTCAGTTATACCAAGGAAATACGTTTGCCATTTTATGGTACCTTAAAAAAAATTCAAATCTCAAACTAATTTGATGTACAAATTGGTCCATTTTCAATCACATACTGGTGCTGTAGCTTTGCTCTTAATAAACTAACTTAGTATGATTAGATTTGAGGGAGCATACCAGATCCATCCAAGAGCAAACACATTCTTGACTAGCAAAAGTGTTTCTAATTCTTTTAGCATACCAAGAAACATATCAAAGTCTATTTGTTGAATAAATGGAATATGTTAGCTTTTGCAGTTCATATGACTTTAATGCAGTTTGAATACTTTCTGTTAATGTTTCAGACCTTAACTTTAAATAGTCATGGGGCCCAGAGTGGTCCAGCAGAAAAAAGCATTGTCACTATGTCCAGAGGATTGCTAGTTAATATGCTGGCCATCGACAGCAAGGCCCAGGTAGAGCACAATTGCCCTTGCTCTCTCTAGAGCGGGTAGATGCCACTTTCTCCCCACATTACTCCAGTGCAGTGCTGGCTGGCACGGTCTGCTCCGAGCATGTTGGTTGCCCAGTTGCATTGCTCCGGCTGCAGTTTGGAAAAAGAGGCGCTGGCTGGCTGTGCACGTGTCGGAGGCGACAATGTCGGGGCATTGTGTGTGATGGGGGAGAATGTGTATGGGTTGGGTAATTGGCGATCCAAATTGGGGAGAAAAGGGGGGGGGGTAAAAAAACAAAACAAAAAACCCTTTAAATGAACAAATGTTGGGATTGTCAGTTGTCCCCATAATTTTTCCTGTAACTGATTCTATGTGTTACAAATACTGCAGATTATGTCCATGCTGTCAAATTATTGTGCCTCATCCCAATTGCTTTCTTTTAGCAACACACAATATTGCAAATTCATTTGCATCCATGTGACACACTGTAAGCAAAAGGTTTTTTTTGACCAATAACACTGTACACTGAAAGAACTGTCTATTTTAGGCAATAAGACACAACCGTACACTTACAGAACTGTCTATTTCCCTTCAGTCCTCAGTGTCTGTTTGCAGTTGCTGCTTCTCACTGTGCTAATATCAAGTAGGCCAAGCAGAGACAAATAAGCAATAATCCTCAGCTGGAAAATGAGTATATTTCTGTCCCCATCAGTGTTGCCTTTTCTGAACTGCCATAGCGAATAAGAAAACCATTAACAGAGCTAACCTCGGTCACAGTCATTTTCCTTTTCTGATTCGGCCCTGCGTCAGCAGGCATATGTCTGTGCTAATTGCTTTGTAGCTCCACAGAGGTCTGTAATGTGAGTTGGTCTGCAGTTAAACTTGGAATTGACAGTTTGCCTGACACTAAGTCCAATTTTTATCTTATGAGCCACTCAACTCTGGTTCAGCTAAACCTACATCTTCTGGTCTTCTGAGACCAGACAGGAATAAAAGAATTACTATTTCAGCATGGTGAAACTACTAAAGCATGTCAGTACTACAAACTATCATTCAAATTAGGCTCCAGCGTTTTACAACCTTTTCTCAATATGTTTTCTTTTTAAATGGTCCCTTTTAGATTAAATATAATATACAACACACAATACAATGGAATAACAGCAATGAAGTGTCTGAATACATGCAGTAGATTATCAAGGTACTATTTGTAATACCATCTTAACATCCTCAACAAATCCTTAAGAGAATTTGGTTCAAAATTAGATTAGGTTAGGTTCAAAAGTAGGTTTTATAGGGTTAGGATATAGGCAAGTGGGCAAGTATAAATTCAGGTGAATGTCTTTAACAGAAGTAAGTCTATTTCATGTAACATGAACATGTAATATCAACAGAACCTTTACTTAATGTATGTAATGTTTCAAGATATTTACTTCATTGTATTCAGACACTCCACTATTGCTACTCCACTGATTTGTATGTTAATATTACTGATACTCTATTAAGAGTGTATTTTATCAGAAAAAAAAAATAAAAAAGCAGATACACAATTACACCAGTGTGCCAAAACATAATGCCCACCTTTCTAATATGTTCTTATTCCTATGTGTCCTGCTAAAACAGCTCCAGTCTGCTGAGGAATTGGACAACTTGAGGCATGCTGTGTTCTAAGGTGGGACAGTGGCGGATTTGGACTGTAGAAATTAGGGCAACACCTTAAACTCTTTGTCGTGTCTTACATATACAGACTGAAATTTATTGGACTCTGCATGGCTGCTTTAATTTAAAAACATCTTTTTTATTCTACATCCTTTCAAAGCAGCACAAAAAGTCATGCAAAGACTATCACACACAGGGTCGGACCCTAATTAGCAAGCCATGCAAAGAAAATCAACACACAATCAACTCCATCCTCCTGTCTCTCTGTTACAATAAAACTCCCTTTTGATACCTCCCCACAATTCACCACTGAAGATTGAGACAGGTCACCCGAACATGGTTGTTTAATGAGTGCCAAAGTGTCACACGAGGTACAGCTAAACATTATTAGCATTTAAAGCATGCATATGCACTCCTGGAAGCTTTCTAATTCACAGATCGTCTATGAAGGGATCAACTAATTCCAATTACCCTCCTGAGTGAGTGAAGGGCAAGAAAGAAAGTGGGACCATACAGAATAAGTATACAGCTCAGCGCTCTGGGGGGAAATGCAAGAGGCAGAAAATACGCAGATGTGAATACACAGGTTAATTTACTGCTTAGTCAATTTGGGGAGGCTGTTAGCTAACTGCAGCATGCTAGTCTAAGACACTACAGCAATGCTGACACTCTTTAAGGACATCTAGGGATTTTCAAGCTAATATCCATCTGCTCCAACTGCATTGTTTGTTTACTATTTGCAATAATGAACAATAATACATTATTCCTTGTGCTTTTAATTGGATTAAATAATATTTAGAGACATGGTGCTTGTGTCAGTTTTAGGTAAGTCATTATGTAGCAAAGCATGTAGCTTACTTACATGTTATGAATGTGTAGCTAATAATTTTCAAAAAACAAAAAAGTCATTATTACTGTAAATGGGTTAGAAGATTTTTTTGGAGGTGATGTCACTTTTTGGAGGTGATGATAGGACATAAATCAAGTAGCCACCTTGTCTCAAACATTTATACAGAGATTTCTTATGCTGTGCGAATCAGTTATAGATTTTATAGACATTCCGTAGTGAAATAACATTACTCCACCTTCCCATGTAAAGCTAATCCTGTTAGAATAGGGCTTAAAGCACAGTGAAACAAAGGGACTGCTTATTCACAGAGACGGGACAAGGCACAACTGAGGGCAGTTACAAGGGGCAGGGCTAGATCCAACACATGACAAGGTAGGACAAGGTTGGGGACAGAAATAAAGACACAGAGACACAGACGAAGGCATGAGGGCAGAACCCCCCACAGAGCACAGGGCCAGAACATAACTGGCCAGGGATACAAACAGGCGACTAGACTAGATGGGGGACACAGAAAAAGACTGGACAGGGAACTGTTCTGGGCAAAAGACAAGATGAGAGCCTGGACAAGAGGCTGGACTTGAAATGAGAGGGGAACCGGGGCAGAGACTGTGACAGGGACAAACACAATGACAGGAACAGGCATAGACAGAACAGGGCACACCTGACAGGGAGGATAACAAAGGCAGGACAAGGGGGACAAAGACCAACAAACACAGCCATGTGCAACAGAATACATGACATATGAATACATGAAAGGCAGAACTACACGTGTTACAATTATTCCTTTAGTGCCACACGAATGTAATAATACTGTACGTATTTAACTCACATTATGATACAGACAATATAGTTTTTTGAAACTGGAAACTGGAACATTTCTCAGACTTGTGCATCGAATATTACAATGTCTGAACGGTGATACAGTCACAGAAGATTAACTATGGCTGCATGGCGAGCTTTCAGTGGAAGAGCAGCTCCACACTACATGTGAAGAACATTAACTATTCATACTGGGCTAAAAGGATTTTCAGCTTTTTGTTGCCGAGTTTCTGAAAAACAAGGAGTTTGTTTTTATCTTTTATCTTTATTGCATGTCTGCTTATTGCATCCACCACACTTATATGGGTGGAGATATCTGATGCAAAACATACAGTACATCCATAAAGAAAGAGTTTGCTGAGAGTGAGATGTAAAAAAAAAAAAAATACTAATAACTGTTTTTATTTAATTTTCTTTACCATCAAACAGATTTCAGTGTTAGTTTCTTAGTTTCTACTAAAATAAATACTCTCTTTTCATTTATCATTAAATTTTAGTATCCAAGAAGCATCAGGGACAATGAGCATCAATTTTCCTATTGTAATGATGCATGTCATTCAGTTCAAAAGGAAATAATATGGATAATATCTTTTGTAGATGGCTCTGTGCATACCCAGATACACTATAGCCTTTTATAATGTCAAGATAAAGGATTATGCTCAGCTAGAAGGAATATATATATATATAGATGAATGTGCTATGAAATAATGCTGCTGATTAATCCACTGGCTTGGTTATTAGTATGAGACAGTCATTAACGAAACCGCTGGGCTACACAATAACTGTCCAGAAGCTACAGAAAACTACCCAATGTATTTCAGCAAAATTACCCTACAGAGTCAACCCAGCATTGTGGTACAAAAAAATATACAACGTAGCAGTTTCTGGAGTGTAAAATGACATAATACAGTAAGTAGTGACCTACAGATCGCTTACTGTTGATAAATGTTTCAGGTAAATATTACACATTGCTGAATTTCAAATAAATATAGTTATATTTAAGGTCAACAGTATGATTATTATAATATATTATTATATTTATTTTGAAAGCATTGAACTGTATAGCAAGCACACCTTATACACAAGGCATTACAACAGTTATAACTGCTTGTGCTGACCTTTAAGACTGCAAAACTGGCAGTAACCTGGTGTCTGTTTACAAAATACCTCTACAGGACAAACTTACAATCCAAAGTAAAACAAAATAAAACAAAAAAGAACAAAAAAGGCATTTAAACATTGGAATATTTGGTGCCAAATAAATCTTGTGAAGGGAAACAAGGATAAATAAATATAGGGTTATTAACAACTAGGAATGCTGGAAAGCTCAGCCCCTGTCATTATAATATTCAGAGACAGGCCCTGGTCACTTTATGCCCAGCAAATAACAGCCAATTACTGTAAAATACAACATTTGACCTTGCTAAGAAGAAGCTTGACCCCAGAATACATAATTGTTTTCACTAGTCTGCTGTATTTAAGGAAGACAATGCACTGCTGCAGGGTTTCTGCTGTAAATTTACAGCAATTGTTTATAGTGTGTGCATCTTAATCAAGTTCAGTACTCTTGTCTTGATAGTGTGTTGATTTATTAATTTGGCTTAGGTTATTATTACAGTACAAATTATTTTCTTTATTTATTTAGTCTCTTAGTCTGAACCTTCATGTCCTTCTTGTAGTGTGTGTTGGTCAATCCATAAAGTCCTGTCAAACATACTCTTTTTCTCTGTGTACAGAAAACCAAAATTAAGTCGCTCTGGCAAGCAGTTCAAAAGATCACTAAAGGTGTATATTGCCATTACATGTCCATGATGAGTACAGGTAAACTTCTGACTGCTACTGTATGTGTTTATAATATGCATCCCAAATGGCTATTAAGATCTTAAAGTCATTGAACTACTTTTGATACTGCTAGATGTTCTATGAGGAACTGTCAAAAAAGATATTTTCAGATCTTTAAAATCTAATGAAAAACATTATATATACATATATCATATCAAATCACCTTTATATGAAAATTCTGGTACAAGCATTGTCAGACTGCAGCAGCTTTCAGAACCTCTGGGCCTATGACATCTGGGTTTAGATTCACAGCCTTGTATTTACAGATGTGAGGAACATTCCCAGCGAGACAGTCTCATAATGTTTCAGCTTTCAGGATTATTTCTGGACACATTTGTTTGCTGTGAAATCTTCAGTATTTACCAACTGATTCTCACAAACAAAGCATTTTCAATGAATTCTGTCACTTAGTCAGGCAATTACCATGAATTGAGGAATAAGTACAGATTTTAGCTAGGGACGTACGACTTCTAGCACAAAGCAGAAAGTGGTCCTTCTACAGTTTCAAATTATTTTACTTTTTTACAATTTTACATGATCTGTTCTATAGAGAACCTGACTGAGAGCATTGCTGATGACATTCAAATTGCCATTGCCTAACACAGCATTACAAAATCATAGTCTTGTAGTCTTTTTATCTCTAATGAGCATCTACCCCAGCAACAGCTCATGAAAAGAGATATTGTTAGACAGGTATTCCTCACCTTTCATTTGTGGACTAATCAATCTGAGATTTTTTATACACTAACCTCATTTCATATTGTCTAAGCTATTTTATTGGAAATGACAAATCAAATCAAAAACTGATTCATTCACAGACGTTACTGAAAACAATGGAGAGGTCCATCATTGTCTGTGCAAAATCACCATGTTCTGACCTTTAATCAGTATGTTCATTCGGGATCAAATTCACTCCAGAGCTTTTTAAGATGCTGTAGGAGAACACTGAGGTTCAGGCCCACTTTGTCTTTTTTATTCACCTGATCTACTTTAATAAAGGATTGATTAGATTACATAGGCATTTGTTTGTAGCTCTACAAATCAATTAGTTTGTAGTTTGGAGCTCTAGACATAATAGTATATATTTGTACTTTATTTATTAATTCATCACTGGCTGGTAAACACACAATATTTTTGAAAAACCGATGCACTATTGTGCTGTGAGATACTTTGGAAGGACATTGTACTGGTACAGACAGTGGTGCAAATCAGTATGTCAGTAGGTAGTAAAGAACTAATTAAGTACCACCAAATAGCTTTCCCAGCTAATGAGAACACTATGTTCGGCTCCAGGTCTCTGGTGTGACTGCATAACAGCAAACCTGGACTCTAAGGGGCCTGCGGTGCAAACAGCTCTGGTGTACCCAGATTAAGTCTGACGGATTAACACCCCTCCAGCAAACTGCAGTCTTAATTTGTGTGGATAGCATCCAGATGTCCAGCACTGGTCAGCACAGCACTTTGCTTTAATCTGACATGGCATGAAGCAGCTGCTGGAGACAGTAGTTACACTGATGATGCATCCCCACATCTGCACTCTTATGGAAAGTTAATGTGTGCTGGTCAGCGACAAGGCAAAGGTTCTGAGCAATGAGAAGAAGCATAGCAAGGAAAGGACCTAAACGAACATATGAAGCTTTAACATATGGTCCTTACGAGTGTCTCTCATGTATCATCTTTCACAGACATCTTAACCAATGAGGCATCTGGGTGCATCGGGGTAAAGTGCACTGAAAATGGAATTACATTTATATGATGTGTGGTTGCAAATGAATTATGTGTTAAAGCAGTATTTATGCAACTGGACCCCTCCTCTACAGTTGGGGAGTGTAATTTACTTTTACACCACTGCAGTAGTTACTTCAATAGCAAGGGTGCTCAACTTTAATCTTGACAAAGAATATAACAATTAGATATCAATAACTCATGAGTTAAAGTCTTTGGCAAAGGCCCCCTTGTTGGCACAGGTCATGTAACATCTGGACCCTCGCAGATCCTGAAGCATGTGACTGGACGGAGCTAACAGCCAGGGCAAACTGGTGGCAGTATGTAAGTAGAGGTCTTTTAAAGACAGATGAAAGCTGGTGATTGGTAAAGGTAAAGGTGGCATTGCATTACATTCTCCAGGTAGAATACCATCTGAAGTCTTGATATCTTGACTTAGTCACCTAAATTAAAAATGGCATTTTTATTTTATCTTGTTAGAGGGTGGTGGAAGTATTATGTAGAATCTGTGTACAATATAATTAGAGCTCAATAGGATCCTTTTAAACATTTTAACATACAAACATACAGTGCATAATATCGTAAATCAAGCAGAATGTGAAATGGGTATATGTGTGTGGTGTGCATGCATATTAACTGTGTGTATGGTGCAAACATATACAGTGGGGAAAAAAGTATTTAGTCAGTTACCAATTGTGCAGGTTCTCCCACTTAAAAAGATGAGAGAGGCCTGTAATTGACATCATAGGTAGACCTCAACTATGAGAGACAAAATGAGAAAATCACATTGTCTGATTTTTAAAGAATTTATTTGCAAATAATGGTGGAAAATAAGTATTTGGTCAATAACAAAAGTTCATCTCAATACTTTGTTATATATCCTTTGTTGGCAATGACAGAGGTCAAACGTTTTTTGTAAGTCTTCACAAGGTTGGCACACACCTTTGCTGGTATGTTGGCCCATTCCTCCATGCAGATCTCCTCTAGAGCAGTGATGTTTTGGGGCTGTCGGCGGGCAACATAGACTTTCAACTCCCTCCAAAGGTTTTCTATGGGGTTGAGATCTGGAGACTGGCTAGGCCACTCCAGGACCTTGAAATGCTTCTTACGAAGCCACCTTTGTTGCCCTGGCTGTGTGCTTGGGATCATTGTCATGCTGAAAGACCCAGCCACGTTTCATCTTCAATGCCCTTGCTGATGGAAGGAGGTTTGCACTCAAAATCTCACAATACATGGCACCATTCATTCTTTCATGTACACGGACCAGTCGTCCTAGTCCCTTGGCAGAGAAACAGCCCCAAAGCATGATGCCACCCCCATGCTTCACAGATGGTATGGTGTTCTTTGGATGCAACTCAGCATTCACTCTCCTTTAAACACAACGAGTTGTGTTTGTACCAAACAGTTCTACTTTGGTTTCATCTGACCATAACACATTCTCCCAATACTCTTCTGGAACATCCAAATGCTCTCTAGCAAACTTCAGACGCGCCCGGATATGTACTGGCTTAAGCAGGGGGACACGTCTGGCACTGCAAGATCTGAGTCCCTGGCGGCGTAGTGTGTTACTGACGGTAGCAGCTTTCTGCAGGTCATTCACTCGGTCCCCCGTGTGGTTCTGGGATTTTTGCTCACCGTTCTTGTGATCATTTTGACCCCACGGGCTGAGATCTTGCATGGAGCCCCTGATCGAGGGAGATTAGCAGAGGTCTTGTAGGTCTCCCATTTTCTGATTATTGCTCCCACAGTAGATTTCTTCACACCAAGCTGCTTGCCTATTGCAGATTCAGTCTTCCCAGCCTGGTGCAAGTCTACAATTTTGTTTCTGGTGTCCTTCGACAGCTCTTTGGTCTTCATCATAGTGGAGTTTGGAGTGTGACTGTTTGAGGTTGTGGGCAGGTGTCTTTTATACTGTTAACGAGTTTAAACAGGTGCCATTAATACAGGTAATGAGTGGAGGACAGAGAAGCCTCTTAAAGAAGAAGTTACAGGTCTGTGACAGCCAGGAATCTTGCTTGTTTGTAGGTGACCAAATACTTATTTTCCACCATTATTTGCAAATAAATTCTTTAAAAATCAGACAATGTGATTTTCAGTATTTTTGTTTTCTCATTTTGTCTCTCATAGTTGAGGTCTACCCATCCCCTACCCATCCCCTCCTTTTAACTTGTTCATGTCTCTTGGTCCTCTTCTTATCAAAGTTGGGTCTGGCTATCTAGCTCAAAGCAGAAGCCACCTGAACTACTAACATACAAACACTAGGCACATATTCAGAGACTTATTGTCTATGGTGTATTTAAAATACATACTGTATCTAAACACCACAGTATCGTACTAAAGTAAAAAAAAATTAAAACCTTTGTGCATTATTACACTCCTATTAAATACTCCTATTATATTATACATTATGCAGAGGATCATTCTCTTCACTGGCTTCCTGTACCTGCCCGCATCAGATTCAAAACCCTGACGCTGGCCTACAAAGCCAAGAACGGACCAGCCCCTCCATACTTGATGGCAATGGTCAAAATCCACACCTAGAGCCCTTCGAGCTTCAAGTACGGCTCGGCTGGACCCGCCATCCCTCAAAATCCGCGGAAGATCCTGGCGGAAGATCCTGGCACCAAAGTGGTGGAACGAGCTTCCCCTGGGTGTCCGAACGGCCGAGTCGCTCGCTGCCTTCAAATGCAGACTGAAGACCCACCTCTACCAAGAATACTTGGACGATTAGAGTACTATGGTCACCTTATTGTCTTGTGTTTAGTAATGTCTAAGCTTAGAGGTATCCTTTGAATTATTGGTCTATTCTAACTAGCTAAAGCTTTTCTTGGGTAAATAGCAAAGCACTTTGTAAGTCGCTCTGGATAAGAGCGTCTGCTAAATGCCGTAAATGTAATAAAACTTCTTCATAATTCCGCATTTTATTTGCAGACATTTTTAAAGTGTTTCTTCTATGCTTTCACTCCAGAGAACCTTTTGGCTCTTGTATTTTTAAGAGTGTAACATTGTTTTTTTATGGCTCTTGAACATTCTTAGTTAAAGCTGTTTGTTCTCCAATAAAATAACTAATAAAAAACAGCCAAGGACAGTAAAGAGCTTCACACCAGTACACTTTAAAAGAGTTTATTTTTCTTTGTAATCACTCCCTTTCTTTTAGGATTATCTCAGTTGCACTAACAGATGGGAGAGAAAGCAGCTGAGCTCAAGAAAGCACAGTATTGAGCTAATGCTTTAGAAATCAAAACAGCTTGTTCTATCTCTTTTCTCTGAAGGGAACTCCAGACAATTGCTGTGTTTTGGCAGTTTCTCTGCCCAGGAACCTTCGTGCTATCCAGCTTTTCAGGTGATCTCTACAAATCGGATCTGCTTTAGCAATAAACAAGCTCCTTGCAAAATGCACTTCCACCAAGTAACTGTTGATTTAGGATAAATAAGTTGAGAATAAGCTTCCCGTAAAAACGCTTGTCCCCCGCAGGCCCCAATTAGCCGCCACTCTACAGTCACACCAGAGTGGCTTGTGCTGCAAATTCTAGAAAATGAATCCCTGATTGCCAACACACCAAGATGCTTCCATTCTAATTTTCTAAACTAGCCGGGTGCTTTGTCTCGTATTATTTCATGTGACTTGTAATTGCTGTGTATAATACAACCTCCATAATCACTTCCTCTCAGGTCCTTTACACTTCAGTGCTGGGCATGTGTTCAACAATGGCCATAATAAAACATGTCGTGTTGGTGTTAATTTATCATGTAGATTAGGCCTGGTGTACACAGTGTTCTCTACGCCCTTTATAAAATGTCTATTCTCAGCACGAAAGCAATACATTCATTCTCTTATTGCGCAGCGTCAGATAGTTTCCTCACTACCTCAGTGTGAGAATACAACCATCTCTCCCCATAATTAATCACTGCCGCACACACACACGCTTTCTCTGCACTAATCATGACTTTTCACTCATCCAAATTTAGCTTACTATCACAGCAGCGTGTGCAAGCTTCTGTGTCTGCTGAGCAACCAGAAGATTTCACACTAGCATGAATGAAGCATTGATTTACTGTGGGCGCTGTTTAGGGAGGCTGGCAGAAAGGATTCTACATGAAAAAACTTTGTAAACAACCTTCAGCAACATGACTCTTGACTTTATGGTAATGTGTTCTTTAAAGAGAGCTGCCCAAGGACAGGAGGAAAAATACCCCTGACTCTTAAGCTACAGTACAGCTTTTCTTAAAGTGCTCTATTTAAACCTGTGATTCCTGCTACCAGGGCCGTCACTACAGATTTATTAATAAGAGACTGAATCCTCCCCAGAATTATTTTTTATGGTTAGTTATGAATTCTTAGAGCAGCAATAGGTCTCTATCAAAATAAATGTTTATTTGGTGAAGTTGTCTCACTCTAGATCTTCTTCTTCATAGCATTAGCCACAGATCTAAAATAACTGACATACCTACAATGAATTAAACCTCCACATTTAATCCAAGGCAGAGAACACACACACTTGTGAATAGGGCAGTGAGAACATATTCCCAAAGTGGTCACCTTTCCTGCCATCCCAGAGGATTGAACTGGCAACCTTCCACTTCTTCAAGCCCATTTTTCTAACCTTTAGGCCAAGGTTGATCAGAGCGTCAGTCATGCTACGATGCCCCTCGAGCAGAGTGGGTTAAGTTCCTTGGTTAAGGTATTTATTACTAATTCCGCATTCATCATTTTCCGCTTCATCCTGGTCGCAGTCTTCCCAGAATTATTGGGCGCAAGGCAGGAGTACCCCCTGGACATGGCACTAGAGTCCCATGCACACTCACACTCACCTCTGCATAGCCAATTTACCTACTATGTGTTTTCTTTGGAGGGGGGAGGAAACAGGATCACCTGGAGGAAATCCAGATGGACATGGGAAGAACACATCAATCTCCTCATAAAGTGACCAGCGCTTGTGAATAGGGCAGTGAGAATGTACACCCAGAGCAGTGGGCAGCCACCTCAGCACCTCGTGAGCAATTGGGGTTTGGTTCCTTGCTCAACAGCACTTCAGTTTGGAATACCTACTTCCTGCTTGGCCAGGGGATCCAATGATTGGAGCAATGATCAAACCCACAGGCCCAGGCTCCTGGAGCTGTGTGACACACACTACTGGGATGCCAACATGCTACCACGGGGAAGCTTTCTGTCCTTCCAACAGCAGTTGCTCTACATTTTTGTCTAAATGTTTATGAGTGGGCTTTCTTTCAGCCAGACCTGAGTTTGTTTAGAGGTGAGCAGATCTTGCTAACTTTGTCACTCTGTGAGCAAACCAAACGCTGTATTTGGTCATTTTTCAGTAGGATAAGACTGTACTGAAGCCACACCCCGCATTGAGATAATACACCTTATCAATGTAGAAATGATGTATGTGTTTGACTCAAGTAAATTCAGTACATTACTTTCTTCCGTTTCCAGTTACAACTCGTTTTATTCTTAATGGACTGTACCCAAGAACAATTCTGATGACTGATGCCTTATTTTTAGCGAACCACACACAAGAACTAATGATATGACGGATGCATTTGTCACCGTTTAAGTAAAGTTTAAGAGTGCACTGAAGCAGAGTGGAGCTCAATGGTTTGATGAGGCATCTGACCCAAGTGTCTATTGATGAGAGTTGCCTAATGAGCTCCAACATGACTGAAATGTGTGATCAGGATGGGGCAGACTGATGGGGGAGTGGAGGGGGGGTGTGGGGGGTTATTATAATTGATAGTCCTTGACGTTCACTTTCATTTCAAAGTTCATTAGCGTTGTTGCATTCCTCACATTGACTCATTTCCAGGCCTTCACATTGTGACTTGTTCTCCTTTTTCCTGCTCAGGACATTTATGGCCAAGATGGATCATTAAAATACACAGGCAAATGAGATCATAGGCTCTAAATCCCTCACATTCCACACTTCCTCCTGCCTCCAGCTCTTATGTATTCTCTTTTCACTTTTGATGGCATCAAAATAGTTACATAACCATTACGTGTGTGACCATGAGCCTTGAAGACATGGCTGTTATACAAGCCTGCCTTACAATACCTGTTGAACTGCCAATATCTCAACAACAGACCTGTCAGACGTGGGGAATAACGGGGATTTTTTCACACCGCTGATTACTTTCTTTTTGGCTGGTGGTCAAATCTCTTCCAGATAACAGGTCTGCTTTGGAGCTTAACATCAGCACAAAATGCTGTGGTAGTGTTACAACAGGGAGAAAAATAATGTGATTTGACAGATGCTATATGAGCTATAAAATAATGTGGGTCTGTTGAAATAGCAATAGTGTGTTTTGACTTTATGACCTTTTTCTCAAGAGCTCCTCCACCAGGCCTTTTCGTTGCATTTGTGTTCATATGCATTTTATACAGGGGAGGAAGGGCATAGAATGCTGTGGGGTAAGTGTAATACCGATGTTTTATGTAGTTAAACATAGCCAAGCAGAATATGCTTTTGGTCATCTTCTCATATTACCAAAGCATCGTTATCTATTTCTGAATATCCAGAAATTTCTGGAAAGATTTACCCTAAAGACCGTTGATATGAGTGTCACTAATAAGAGTCACTATGAAAGTCAAAATTTTGTTGACTGTCATTGATTTACAGGCCCAGGGACCCCTGGGGTCCCCAATATGAGATACTGTCCACATATGAAAACTATGTTCAGTTCAATTCAAATATATTTCTATAGGCTTTTCACAACAAATGTTGTCACCAAGCAGCTTTACAAAGATCTGGGGACGAGCCTCTTTTGAGCAAGCCAGTGGCGACAGTGGCAAGGAAAAACTCCTTCAGATAAAGAGGAAGAAACCTTAAGAGGAACCTAGACTCAAAAAGGGAACCCATCCTCATCTGGTCGACACCGGATAGACCAATAAAAAGCTAAACAGGATGTTTTTTCCTGTTTAGCTTTTTTTAATCTTACAATAAAACAATGCTGGATGAAGAGAATATGGCGAATGCGCCATCAAGTCATAAAGGATATTCAGTCCATTTCAATTAAACAATTCTCCACCTCCAATATTCAGCAGCTTAGAGCAGTTCAATCCACTCCGTTGAACTGGAAGTTAGCACAATACAGAGCCGTCAATCAGAAGCAATTGCATATGTCACTGAAGAAGGCACAATAACAAAACCAGCCTGTTTAGTTCAATGCGTTTGAAAAATGGTCAGTTAAACATTAGGGTGTTGGTACATTTACCCACACAGATGATATAATTGGACCCTGAGATTAAAAATAAAATACAAGAAAATTGTAGGTTATGGTTCCTTTAGACCTAAAAAGGTCTAAACAGCATGTGTTTATATGTGTGCGGTTAGGTGTGAGATAGGACTGTAAGCAGACACAGCTAATTATGCCTCTGTCAGCATGCTGGTAGGGAGGTGGGCAGAGTTTGTTTGTGAGTGACAGCCTCCACTGTGATTGGATCCCTGGTGACGAGCTGAAAGAGGTTCATCATGTAGCATCAGCTCCACTGGGAGTGGTGTGCGCCATGCATGGAGCCTTTGCTAACACCTCTCTCTCTTTCTCTCTCTTTCTCTCTGTCACTATCTATATCTCTCTCTCTTCAGCCTCCTTCCTTTCTTCCTAATGGGCCTCACATCCTTATCCCATTAATCTTCTTTCAGGCATCTCTGAGACTGAACAATGGTGTTGATAAACACCGCCTGCAGTACTGGTGCTTTAAGTATTGATCTTGTTGAACTGTAAACTGAACTGTTTGACATTGGCTACATGCGATCACAGTGCACTGGTGTAGATTTCACTATGCCCAAAGTGCTAGCATTACAGCTAAGGGGGTTGGAGGTAGGAGGGGGTTATGCAGAACATGCACAGTGTGATTTGGCTTCGAACTGGGTTTTATGAGAGAACTGCTTCTTGTAACTGTCAAAATAAAATGATAAGATCTTAGTGTTAAAAATCGTAAGCTGCTGCAAATTAACTAATGCCTTTGCTGACATGTATGATGAAGATATGCTGATATGTATATGCATCCTCGGAGCGGACGTTCAGAGCAATACAGAACAAGTACTGAGCTCCAACAACAGACCTATTATTGTTCTTGTCATAGACAGTAATTTAAAGCATCACTGGTGAATGAAATTAGTTCTCAAACTTTGGTCTGGGAAGCAAACAGCATTCATTACGGTGATAGATGGTCTGACTTGTGCTCATCTTCTCCTTGCTTTGTTACATAAATTTTGACTGAGGACAACTGGCCTCATGCTTTCCATGCCTGTTTGGGGGATCAATATCATCTCTAATATCAAAACAGGCCCATTAATCAGTCTTGTATTGCCTCTACAGTCTGAACCATATGAAAAGTTCAGATGCAAACAACAGTGAAATTACTACAGTAGCTAAACATGTTCAGTATACCTGCAGAGAGTCTTCTGAAACAGTGAGCTTTTAAAGCAGTGAACATTACAGAGCTTGTAGAATGCCCTTTTCAGAACTATACAGTAATTATTGCCTGTGTCATACTGGTGACATTTACATTAGGTAAGAATGGCAATGCCTCTTTCTTCATCCGAATGAATTTTTGAGGAACGTTAATTATGCATAGCAGGCGCTGTAAACATTTTGATAATGAGGTGGGTGTAGCCACTGGATGTGTAAATATTTAAAGACTTTGCTCTCTCCATCAGCAGACATGAGCTCAGATAAAGACAGCAGAGAGTGTGGATTCTAGAAGACAGACAGGAGCTGAACCTGTCCATTAACTCTGGGGACGAAAACAGCTCAAATAGATCAGCAAAAAAGTCAAGCAACACCTCAGTCGAAGGTGCCTCAGTGGAATTATCACTGCAATTTAAAAACATTTAATAATAATAAAAGGAGAAAAATCTATTTTTGAAAAATTACAAACAATTTAACCAGGGTTATTCAAGTAAAATAAATCTTCTCAGTGCAATAAAGGTTCATTCCAAGAATTTGAGACTTCTCAAGTGCTGCTTTACACTGTGTAAGTATTTTCAGTGTGAAAAAAGAGTTACTTTAAAACACAGCAGCAGTGAAAACACTTAATTAACCATGCTTATTGTGTGTGTATAGATGTGTGTCTTTTTTTTTGACTGATGTGAAATAGCCTACCTATTTTATAGTGTGGTAAATGCGCATTGAGATTAGTTTTCTGCAAGCCTACTCTTCTTAGTTTTCACTGTTCAGTTTTAAACCAGTGCTGGTTTAAAAGCATAAAAAAACCTGTGTGATATTCCAGCTGGTAAAATGGAGTGTTCCACGATAGCTTTTTCTTTTAGCCAGTTATAATTTAGGACTAAAAGACATGGTGGAAATGTATTTCCTCACATGGTTTTCACCACATGGGCAACAGAAAGAAGGATCCTATGTTAGGTTGTCCCGTTCCACTGTAAAGCTGTTCTTTACCTTCTGGGAACCTTCTCAGAAGCTCTTCACTGCTACAGGGACATTACGAACATTACTGCTGTGTGATGTCTGTTAATGGTGCCTAGAGAATGGCAGAGGGTGGTCTGCTAGCTCATTAAAAACAAAGGATCAGAAAATGATTGGGATTAAAATAGCCAAAATCTTTTAAAATATGCCTGGACTGGCCTGATCCCGTTCGACTACATCAGATCAGAACAGTCCAAAAAGAATCTTGTGACATTGATTAAAATTATTATTTTTTTAAAATCCAACTCCAATAAAGTTGTTATTTTGCATATATAAGGTTTTGCTGGCATGAATGAAATGTGTGTTTCAAGTACAATAATTTTTTTTAGCCAAATCAAATGATCTCAGACATTTGGCACGGTGGGGTTTCCTGGGTTCGTTTTTGCATTACCCCAGAAAACTCCACTCTGTTCCACAGAAACAGCCAGTGAGTGACTCAACAACAGGAAGACTTTTCAACACTAATCTCTCCCAAACCGTGCTCCATTCTCTTCACTGTTTGCAGTAATTATTTAATCTACAGCTTTATTTCAACTTTCAGCTTCAATCAGTGCTAACAACAGGAAGGACTTCAGTGCAGTGAGAATGTGGACACTCTGCAGTGCCTCAGGTGTAACAATTAATAAGGGCACACTGCATGAGTAAATCAATGCAAGATGCCCGCTGATGCAGTATAATGAACACACACTGACAGAAACGCATCATTACAGATCAGTCAATAGGATTTTTAAGGACAGCAAAACAAAGGCAAAGTTGAAATTACTTCTGTTTTACAATCAGGACTTCATCAGGGTCTTGATTAGCAGAGTGGATTATAAATCATATCTGGCTACAGATCTTTCAGTGTACTATTTGATTTTTTCTACTCTCAAAGAGCAGAGACTGATTGCCTGTATTTATGTATGCGTGGTATGAGGATAATGGCGCATCGTGCACAGGAGTATTGTCGGAAAATGGGCTGGGACTAGGTTTATGATTCTGTTCAGTTTCCTATGATGTGGATATCCTGTGCAAACTAAATTTGCTGTTATGTCAACAGTGAACACAGTCACCCTTTCCATCTATCCCTGTTCTAAGTGGTTTGTTTGTCATCCTGCAGAGTCAGTTTTCCCATCCAGCCTTGGAAACTCTTCACTCCGGGCTGAACGCCTTTCTGTCATGCACCAGGGATCTGCCGATGACATCGCACTGCTTTCTAATAGCCAAGCAGCAGGCCACAGAAACGCAGACAGCAAACACGGGCTGGGCGCTGGGCGCCACTCTAGAAAGTCCAACACAATGATGGGATTGTTGACAGAAAACAATAATACCTCAGAGACAGCCACCAACCTGGACTCACACATTTCCATGGATAGAAACAGCTGAGTCCAAATAGCCTGGTCCAGATTTACAATCCCTTGTCAAAAGTAATAACAAATTAATGCTATTATCCATGACTGTCAGTGCTAGGCAGCACCAGCATACAGTAATTACTGTACATCAGTCCGTTCCTTTTAGCAAGGATGTAAAACCATATGAGGCACCACCCATAAATAGAGCAGTTATGCATTTTTAATTGAAGTCATTTATCACACTCAGAGCATTGTTAGACTTCATATATCGATGATGGATCTTCAGAATTAGTCCAATTTTCTATTCTTATCCTCATTTATAAATATTTGAATCGCCTAATCACCAGAGTCTTTACTTAATGAAAGAGACAGAGACGGCGGCATATTTCAGTGGGACTGTAGCACTAATCTTACATTATTAGAGCCGTTCTGGTCTTTCCAGAAGATCATCTATTGAAGACTTTCAACAGAGGATCCATCTGTTGACTGCTGTCCACTTCATACCATCCAATATTTCGGATTTGTATTAATAACTAAATTGCTCTCTAGGTGATAATTATAGCTGTTTTTTCAAGACAAAGTCAAGTGATCATTGATCATGGCAGGAAATGGCAATACCAGTTTACATTTAATGATAAGATAATAAGATCAGAAATCTTTGACAGGGAATTCCTTCTAAAATTAAAAGTTTAAGCAACATCAAAGCTGTCCAGGTTCTGAAGACAAGAAATCAAAGGCAGAAGCAGAATTGGAAACTAAATGTTAATAACAAAAAATGGAGCAGAGCCAAAAATAGGCCCTTCCACATTTCAAGAATACAAACTCACTCAAGTATTCAGTATCAAAATCTGGTCTTCACTACACCAAGTTTATGGAAATGTATGTCTCAAGCAAAAGAGATTTCTTAGGACCTTACAAAGACAGTTATGGTCTCACAGTGAGACAGATAATACACAATTGGATGAAATTCACCACCACAGTTACTCACCCAAGGAGTGTCCATCCAGCAAAAATCACTCAAAGAATGGTGAATAATATTACAGGCCACACAAGTCACACAAAAGCCCGTGGTAGCATCTAAGGAATTACAAGCCTGCCTGCCATTATGTAATGGCAGTGTTCATCAGTGCACCATCAGACAAACACTGAAGAGGAATGGTGTACCTGGCAGGAAAGCAGGGAGAAAGCCAGGACTTTGAATGATGGTTTAGATAGAAAGCGATATGTTTGGCAAAACCTCATCCCAACTGTAATGCATGGCAGTGGCAGTTTCAGGGTTTGGAGCTGCTTTGCTGCCTTGGGACCAGAAAAGCTTTCATTATTAATGGACCTGTAAATTTTGGATTGTACCAGCAAATTATTCTGAAGAATGTCAGGGTATCTGAATGGAAGCTTGACTGTAAAAAAGTGGGTCATGCAGCAAGACACTGAGTCAGTCAGAAAAGAAATGATTAACGCTAAAGAAATGTAACATTTCTGAATGGTAAGTAAGTAAAAGTCACAAATGTTAATATAGTAGAAATGTTGTGGCTGGATAATTCATGCTAAGAAGCCCACCTTCATTACTTAGTTAGCAGCAATGGGCCAGAATCCTTCCAACTAGTCACTAGTTACCAAAACCATTTGGTTGAAGTCATTACTGGGTAATTTTGCTCAGTAAATACATTTACTTTTTTACTTCTATTATTTATATTGTGTATATATTGGTAATTGATCTACGTTTTTGCATCTGAGTGTCTTGCTATCCCTTTTCTGCTGTGACACTGAGAATTTTCCCACTGTGGGACTAATAAAGGATTATCTTATCTTATCTTATCTTATAAAAACTAAAATGTTTTAGTGACATGTGTTTAATTTGGTTGTCTTTATCTGGTTTAAGGACTTAAATAAAGATCTTAGCACATTTTAGGTTACATTTTTACAGAGATACAGAAAATAAAGTCCACAGCTATGCATAGATTATACTTCCTTACCAAGTTACTGGATATAACACACATATATTGTAATAAAACCACAAATGTATTGTAAAAGAAAAACTGATGACGTGCGTTTAGCAACAAAACCCAAAAGGCAGTTCGTTTTCTCCACCTTAAAAACCCAACTCAGGTTCTTCAACTTTAACATTTTCCCCAGTGTAGAGAAGCACAGTGCTCCTTAGACTGTTTTGAAGCCTTATTAAGGTTCCTTTGGTTAGGCTGGCATTCACCGCCTGCACCTTGAAGGAAGCTCGCCGACTGAAACCGATTACGCAACAAAACTGCAAACGCAAGATCACTGATCATCAGTCGCGTTCAGCCCCCAAAAACCAAGACAGAGAGGTGTGTGGCCCCGCGCGTGCTGTTTCAGATTGGGTCTACAGAAAGACGTCATGTGGCTGAACTCCACTTTGCCTCAGGCTGCACGACATCGTTTCAGTGATAGTTCAATGTGAAGACTTTCCACGTGAGTGGAAGAGACAAACGGGGGAGAAGGCAGAAGGGAAAATTGGCGTCATTTTCTTTTCCCACCTATATTCCGCCACGACCACGCCTCCTTCGTAGAGATTGGCAAGCAGCTCTAATAGAGTCTGGCTGATCACGCGTATGAATGAGTGTGGATTACTAGACAATCCTAAAGCAGCCATGGAGTTTTTATTTTATTTTATTTTTTTTACCTAATTTTATAATAATGGTCCAATCTTAAAATAGACATTATTTGTAATTATTGTAGTTTAATTTAATTATTATTATTTGGGTAGAGCATGCTATCCACAACTGACGATTAAACCTGCTGTTAAACTTAACTGTAAAACAGTAATTATTTCTTTTAAGTTTATTTCTGAACTACTAGCCAATCGCAGAAAGGCGGGGAGGCGGGGCCTGTCCCAATACAGGTGGAGAAAGCGAAAATCACGCTGATAAAGGAGACGGAATGAGCTCCGGAGCGCCAGAGCAACTCCTCTAGAAGCAGCAGGCGGGGCAGAGACCCACAGCAAAGGCGTGAACCGGGACGTCTGGTGTGTTTAATGGCACGGACAGCAAGTTGGATGTCTGCTCGCATCCTAAGCTTAACCGAGCACACTTTGTTTTTGAGACTGTGACTGAATGCTGTTTCGGTTTAGGCGAGCCAAGCGTGAGGAGTGACGACAAACAGCGAGTGAACACTTCAGGCGAGGGACACTTCAGACATTTTTAGACTCTCCACACCTTTCCTTTCCTCACTTTCTGGACACTTTTTTGGCACGAATGAGCTGTATATGCTGCAGTCTCTGGCGCTCAGCTAGCTGACTGGCATCCTTTAGTCTGGAGGACCTTGTATCAGCTCAATATGTACCAGGGGCACCTGCAGGTAAGAGTCTTCCCTTTTAAAATGCAGAAATGTTCATATTTGTTGATCATTGCATTGCAGCATGCTGCTCGAGATTATTTGAGGAAGAGGTGGCGGTCACAGATGTTTGATGTGAAAAGTTGCTCTAAGTAGCTCCAAAAAACACACGCTTTTCTGATAGATGCACGTCAGCGTCAGTTGCTTGTTTTCCACCTGTTTTTCGTCAAGTCCCGCCTCCTTGCGCTGTGATTGGCTAGTGGTGTAATCTCGCTTGTGCTGGGGTAGGCTAGTAGTACATACACACCAATAACCAGACTGCAGGTGAGTCGGCCTTTAGCCAATAGGTGCAGAGGTGGGCGGGGCATGTACGAATACGGGAGGAAAACAAAATAACGCGCGTTCACCCAAGTTTGTGGATTCCTCTGTCGCCTTAACTGCACTGAGCTTGCCTGTAGAAGATGCCTGAGATACTTTTTTATTTGATGCTCTGTAGCCTTACTGCCAGGTTATATATAGCTGACCTGCAGTCTTACTCTACCAGTTCTAAGACTGCAAAAGCTGGCTTATACGAAGCAAGCATCACTGTACTTAATACCTTTATAAATACATATTGGAGTCTGCTTCCCTTTGTAAATCAAGGACACCTGGTGAGATCTACACCCAAACATGGACCAATGTGTCTGCATGGGAGATGACGATTGAACAGTGTGAATTTAAGCATCACATTTGCTCCGAGGCTTGATTAGGCTTGATTCAGTATGTCATGGGAGTATGTAGGGAGTGTATGCTGTAAAACCTCCAGAGTTGAGTTCACTCTTATAGGTGTTCATTTGTGTCCAGCTGGACTTAGATAAAAGCTTCAGGTCAGCATTTCCCAAAACAGTCTCTCTGGACGCCAACTGATCCAAGTTTTGCTCTACCCAGGCTTCTAAACTGGAAAGAAAAGGGCTCTACTGGGAAACGCTGGTGTAGGTGTTATTTCAGCAGGGTTGGGTGTGTGTGTGTGTGTGGGGGGGGGGGTAGTTAGTGTAGACAACCACCTTTGCATTCAGTAAACTAAAAAATACTTAAAGACATAGTCTAGCTGCTTGGCCACGTCTGTAGCATATGGAGAATTACTACAGTCAATAATTCTAACAGATTTGTTTTCATTTACATTTACATTTACATTTATGGCATTTAGCAGACGCTCTTATCCAGAGTGACTTACAAAGTTTTCAATAATTAATCGATCAAAAGACAGAACCCTGACCACTAACCAACCAGAGTACTTCCTTAGGAACTTATTTTAAGAGCACTCATACAGTATAAGAGGCTTTGAGAACATAGCATTGATGTTCAGTGAAAAACATGTATGAAGAATGCAAAAATGATCTTAACTTTGAATTGAAAGTTCATGTAAACTAAGAGTTTATTCCTAGTAATTTAGAGCATTTCTATTGGTCTGTTCATCCAGAATTATTTACACAGTGTACAGAGCAGCAACAGGGTTCGAACAGTAGAGAAAACTAAAAAAGGACAAAAATGGAGATACATGGTTTTTATTGGACAGCAGCGATAGGTACCTACCAAATGGCCACTGACCATTTCAGTTGCTTACTGTTAACAGCTGAATAACGTAGATGTTTTACCCGTTGCTGTGCTAAATTATAAGCATGGCATAATTAAATGTTGCAGTATTATTTAGCCAATATAGTTGGTCAGCAATTCAGAAATGTGAATAGCCCTGTCAGCATGTGAATTGAGGTAACCCAACACTTTCTAGAGGCTCATATGAGCCTATTCATATCTTCATTGACCATGTTAGAGGCTTTTATTTCATTAAGTGGAAAGTAAGCCAGAATAAGCTATAACATCTTCCTTGTCAGGTAAAGAGGTAATACAGGAGGAAATGTTCCCTCCATGAAAACCAGATGTTTTATCTGTCCTTCATGGATCTCTCCACAGCTACTCTGTGTATACACTCTCTGAGTATACATTTATCACTATAGATCTCTGCTGTTTGTCTGAATGTGTCAGAAGATGGAAAATGTCCCTCTCTCCTAGTATTTATGTTTCAGACATAGATAAACTTATTTTAACTAACAATTATGGGAATATATCGTACAGTCAGTTGTTTTCTAACACAAATAAAGTTATAATTAAAGGCTCATAGAAAGAACTATAGGCTGTTATACAGTCAGGTCCATAAGTATTTGGACATCAGCACCATTTAAGTTTGCCTCTGTACACCCCCACAGTGGGTTCGGAATTAGGCAGTCAAAACATCAAGGTGTAGACTGTAAGAGATTTAGCAAAAATGTTAACTGCATTACTTGTTTTTTACAGCCATTTTTTACTGACTTAATAGTAATTGGATATAATATTAGTAGAAATATAAGCACTATTTTTAATAATCTGAGAAGTTCTTTGCACTTAATGGCTGCTTGAAGTCTGGCCCCCATGGACGTCACTTATTGCTGAGTTTCCTCCTCTCAAATGTTTTTGCCAGGCCTTTACTGCAGCCGCCTTCAGTTGCTGCTTGTTTGTGGGACTCTTTGCCCTCAGTTTTGTCTTCAGTAAGTGAAAAGCTGCTCAGTTTTCTCGAGGTCTGGTGACTGACTCAGCCTTTTAAGAACATTTCATTTCTTTACCTTAAGAAGCTCTTGGGTCGCCTGTGTGTTATGTTTTGGGTCATTATCCATCTGTACTGCGATTCACCATCTTAGCAACATTTGACTGATTCTGAGCAGAAAGTACAGCTCTGTACGAACTGGAATTCATCTCGCAGTCACATTATTAATAAACACCAATGCTCCAACATGCGTGACAGATTTTTGTCAAAAATGTTTTTGCTTCGGATTACAAATGTTTCCTTTCCTTCTCCTTCTCCAGTTAATTTTGGTTTCATCTGTCATTTTTTAATTTTTTTCTGGAACTAGAAACATTGTTTCTACCAGTTTTATCTGACCGTTCTGTTCATAAGTAATTGCTGTGGTATGTAAACCGTCTGTATTTACATTGAAGAAAACAGCTCTTAATTGAAATGATTCTTGGCTTGAATTGAAGTATATAAGCGCCCAGTTCACTTGTCCTCTGTTAAATTCATTTTTTTATGGTGATAGATTTGTTTTGTTTTTCCAGCCTAATGATGCCCTCTTTTACTTGCATCATTACCTTCTTGTACCGCGTATTGAGAGTTCCCGTGAACTGCGACCGAATGCAAATTCAACACTTGGAATCAACTCCAGACCGTATAGCTCCATAATTTGTCATGGAATAATTTGGGAACAGGCCACATTTGGCCATGAAACAGTCAGTTGTCCAATTACTTTTAAGTTTTAAGTTACTTTAAAGACTATATAAAATGCTGTAATTCCTAAACAGTACTGCAGTATTTTTGCGAAACATTTTAAATTTAAGCAGAAGATCTGCACTTGATTGATTGATTTCAAATACATTGAGGTGGTCTACAAAAGCAAAATAACAAAAAAAAAAAAAAGTGTCTATAGACTTATGCACCTAACTGTGTGAAGGACTAAGTCTGATATCATTGCAAACCCACTAAAATCACCCCCACTTTTACCAGTTGCTGCAGAGTTTTTTAGGAGCTTGAAGTTTTACATGATGACAGATCATTCCTTGTCCAGCTCTAGGGAGCACTAGGAGGAATTGGAAATCAGTATTTCTTACTGATTACATCCTGTTTTGAACTTTCTGTTTTCATGTTTCAAATCATAATTGGTTATTAAACTATTAATGCACACTACATTAGTATTAGACATATAGTAATGCACTCTGTTTGTCTAAAGGTTTTTAGATACCAGTGCATTAGGACTATACAAATGCATCATATCATATTGCATTGAAAGCCTATTGTGTCATACTGTATTATACTCTGAGGCACATTTTCAGCTTCTCTTTATTTTTGATGTAGCACAGTTGCATCCAACTGGGGCAGCACTGTATCATAGCGAAAACATTACTCACCCGAAATCAAAGGTATTAACAGAAAAGTTGTGGCTTATTTAATGCAGAAACTTGCTCTACTTGGAAGATGATTTCACACAAGATTCTGGATCATTGCCATGAGTGTTTGATTACATTCAGCCACAGGAGCTTGAGTGAGGTTAGGTATAGTGAGGTTAGATGATTAGTTCTGGATCACAAACACCCCTTATACCAAAATAACTGAATCCAACTGAACTGTGGCAAAATATGAGATAACACAACACTTGTGTTGTCTAGGAATATCTCTGTTTTTCTAATTTAAGAACAGCTGACAAGCTCAATTTTTATTTGTTTATTTTGTGGTGAACACACATCTGAAGTATTTTTGGAAACAGCCCCAATTACGTCCCAATTACTTTAAGACGATTGCTGCATACTGTAGCGATTTGGCCGTCGGGGCATGAGTGATTAAATTTGCTGCCAAAGCACTGCTCCAAGTTGGCTGAGTCAGTTAAGTCTGGTCATCAGGAGTGGTCGGAGAGCAGCTATCTGCGTGAGTAATCTCTCTATCTGACTCCTGGCATCGCTGGCGTGCTCCAAGCTGTCTGGCAGAGATAAGGCACGTTATGGAACTCCAGCAGAAAGCGCCATCTCTGCTAATCCCTTTTCATTTTGCCTAATTAACTGAAGCACGTTTAAGTGTTTTACATCACTTTCCTACACATATTTCTGTGCCTCATGTATTAGGTAATGTGTTTGGGGTCATTTGCGGAACTTTGTTACGGCAGCAAACCAACTACCAGCAAACCAATCACAGAACTAATATCGACTATTGAAACTCCTAAAGTGGTCATTAAAGGTTTATACTGTGCAATTTAAAGCCTTAGCCAATCCTTCTAGACCATGGTGCTCTACGTAAAAAACGTGTGACTTTGCTGCGTGTGTCTGTATGAATATCTGAAGTCAGAGAGATGCTAAGGATAAACTCTGCTCAAACCTTTTTAGCCTTGCGTGCCATGATGAGCAATTTCCCCTGCGCTGCACAGTGCACTCTAGTCCAGTAGCCTAGCAGGCATAAGGTTGGTTGGCTTTTTCATGTTGGCATTAACTGTTCTGGCTATGGAAATGATGAAGCAAGTAGCTCATGCTGGGGAGAAAAGCAGCAGTCCATCTGCGGCCCTCGCCTTCAGCCGGACTCACCAATACAGCTGGACACACATCAGAGCACAAGCCAGCGAAACACTGAATTTGCTTCAGATGTGTGCGTCATTGTTACATGAATGAAATGGCCTTGGACCAATAATTGGTATTGTGGAATATCATGCTAATTTAAATAGGTGCTGACATTATGCAAATACTTGTTGTTTCATTCTCTTTCAGGTGCCACATGATTTATTTCTTTGTATGTATTTTATCATTCCCTTTGTGAGATCATTCTATCAACCAGTCCAAAAATGTATACAATAGAAAAGAGTGCACTCAATCATAGGCTAAACACACAGAACATCAGTTAATTAACTGTAAACATACACAATGTGAATGACACTTTGAAAGATTTTCAGTCTGGAAAAGAATGTTGGGTTGTGCGTAAGATGAGCTTGTCCAGAAGAAGGGTCACTGTCTTAGTTTATGTGGTAGTGGTTTTAGAGCCTAGCATAGCAGGTAATTATGTGATAGTGTTACTTATCTGGATAAATTCAAGCTGTATGGTACGTTTCTATAACACTCATGTACTTTGTAACTGAATTTAGATCACTATTGCTTACCATGATAATTCTGAAATACATTACATCAACACATTTGCTGCCAAATCTCACCTAAACATGTTTAACCAAGATTTTTCTTCTAGCAATCCACACATCCCGGCTACAGATGAAAACACTCCAGCATCAGCAGTAAATAAAGTGTGTGTGAATGTTACCACTTACCCCACAGACGGGTTACTCGTAACAGATGTTTGTAGCAGGTGCTAAAAGGTCTGGTAGATAAAAGCACAAATTATTCAGTGCAACTTATTTGAGCCCATGAACCTTATCCAAATTTAATCTGCATTTAAATAAATATGACTAGTAAAACAATACGCATGACCATGAGAATAATTAAGGTAAATTTACCTCTGTATACAGTTTAGTTAATATATACCATAGTATATTTCTGTGTGAATAAAAATAGTTATTAATAGTAATAGTTAATTAATGAGTTAATTAAAGGCATGTGGGTGATTAAAATAATATTGGTGTGAATTCTGACTTATTCACACAACTCAGTAATTAAATACACTTATGATGAAACAGATTGAATCTTAAGAAATGTGTATCTGAATATGGTCAGAATTTGCAAATAAAGTTACTATTAGAATATAACAAGGTGACCAAAGGCATGTTGTACTTAGATGTGTTTAACTACATAAAATACCTGAGTTACATTTGACCCTATGTTAGTGCATGCCCTGCTTTATTGCATTAATTGCATTACCTTTTGCAGTGTATGCTTAACAAATGCAGCCGCTCTGTGTGTGTGTGTCTCTTTGTGGAAACCAAACATTCCCAAGAGAAACATGAATATTTTAACAATGTGAGAGTTTTCTGGTTCCAATAAAGATTTTATTTAACAAGAAATGGTTTTATTATAAAAGTTAAAAGAGGACAAAGCTGATCTTGTGGTTGCTGAGGTTAGTGTGGGGTTAGGAATAGTGCAGTGCCATTTACATACATTCATATGGAAACATCTTACTAAAACTGGAATACAGGATTAAGTTTCTTTTCAAATGTTATTAAAATACAGGCTATTCAAAACTAAAGTAAATTCATATACTAAAGCAGCAAAGACAACATGAAGTATATGGCAGTGGCCACAGGGGAGATGGGTTATTGCACATTTGAGATGAATATTACACATACGAGACAGTTGGCCAGGCTGCAAGCAACAGTAATTAATGGAAAGAGCACCAAACAGGTAGCTGGCAGTATGGGGTGATGGCAGGAATAAATAGGTAAAATGAATAGTGCAAAACACTGGGCCTATGGGTGTGAGGATATATACACCCAGTACAGTGTTGAATATATAGTATAACAAACTATAAAATCATGTTCAGAAAAACACAGTTTAAAACTCCACAATAGATACACTTTGTGTTCAAATATTTGTGGTCACTCTTTTCTAATAGATGCATTCAGCTACTTTGAGTTGCACCCACTGTTTACACAGATGTGAAAATGAACACACAGCTTGCCTAGTCCCTGTAGAGAAGTATCACCAATAGAATAGGACTTTCCGGAGCATCATGTCTAATGCCAGGTATGGGCTGTAGGGGTACCCCCCCCCCCTCCACCCCAGCTGTGGAGCAGTGGAAGCGTGTTCTCTGGAACGATGGTACACCATTCAGTACTTTTGGGCTGAGCTAGGGAGTTGGGGATGAGGTGGGGTGGTGATCGTCCATCATCCTGACCTCACTAACGCTCTTGTCACTGAATGCAATCAGATCTTCACAGCAATGCTCCAAAATCTAGAAAGCCTTCCTTGGACAGTGAAGAGACGTACTCCAACAAAAGCAAAACTGGAGGTTACTCCAACAAAAGCAAGATAAACTCTTTTCTTAATACCCTTGAAACAATGAATGAGCAGGTGTCGCAATACATTTAGTGTATAATGCCAGATATTATTGCAATTATACAATTAATGCAATTTGCCAAGATGTAGCACCATATATACATGGAATTCAATGTATTCATTTAACCAGATAATGGAACTAAATGTATAAGTGTGGTGTAGTAGAAGTCAAACTACAGTACAATACACAGCAATGTCCAATGAGGGTAGCAAGACCACAGTCAGTTAGTGTTTACCATGTTAGTGTTTAACAATCACAACACTTGAATGGATCTACAGAATCATGCAAGTTGTTGTTGTACTTTAAAGTGTCAGTGGGATATGTTGGTCTAGACTGCAACCAGACAAGCTGCAAGGGACTCTGAGAGTTCCAACAATTGTGAGGAATATTGATTTTTGAGAGAAGAGCCTTAAAATAACCATCTCCTGAGACAGGCAGAGACTTATATATAACTTCAATGTAATATAACTATATTGTATTGGCATGTAATGTAAATAGTAATAATATAGTACAGTTTCATGAGGATATGGTAATTCTTCAGATTTGGCACTTTTCATTTTTGCAGTACTGTACATTAAATGTAAATGCTGTTGTCATGTGAGTGAATATACTGATTTTAAAAGTGACAGATTTAAAAATGATTTATAGGATGGAAAATGATACGTGGAGATGTAGGGAAAGTAGCAGGAGTATATTGGGGGAAATCGGTCACACTGTTGAGTCATGCAGGTATGGGATGTGAACAGTGTTGGAGATGTTGGACACAGTTGAGGTGGGGATAGAATCTTATTTTCACACAATTCTTTATATTACACAGTTTTGAAATCATTAGTCAAAAACGAGCTATTTTTAGCAACATGTGACACCCATAAATAGTCATACTTTGCAGTTAACTAAGGTTTTTGTTGAAACTAAAATTAGTGTTGTTGTACCTCACCCACACTGCTAAACATTTCAGCACTATGGACAGCTCCCGCCAGTAGCTGACAAGCCATGGGTTTTACTCTGTATTAACGATTGTAGTACATGGTAAGCTTAGCTGTGCTACATTGATGTGTTTAACAAAGCATGTACGTATTTTTGCAAGAGCTGATGTAAATAACTATGATATCTTTATCTTATTAAGTGCTCTAAGGCCAGATGTAGCTATTTATGATTTTTGTTTTATATAAGGTGTATTCAGAAATTCAGAAGAACTGTGTGCATGTCTGGACTCATGTGTTTATGTGCCTCTTCCTAATGCTTAGGTAACACTGTTGAAGTGTAAACAATACTGGAACATCACATCATAGCATGAGATTTAATAACTGAACCAGGAGGAAAATTGTATAATAAAGAGAGATAGATGGCAGCTTTTCAAACACTCAAATCAATGGACCATCTGTCTCGCTCAAGGTGTACACTCTGGCAGGAAGTGTAATTACAGCGCTGACTCAAGGAGGCCATTACTGCTGCTCTCATCTTTAAGCTTTACCTCTCACTGCAAGCCTCTAGAATGCTGACTCATCTCTGAAATCCGAAAGAGGTGTGAAAAAGTTTTTGTTTTTTTATTATTCCGTTAAAAGCCGCACATGACAAGCATGTCATATCTCTCCAATGGCCACTTATCTGTGAGGACATTATTCAAGGCCAGCTCACAAAAACAAAATGTATGAGCAATTCCAAGAAGAAAATAAGCAGGAGCAAGCATACAGTGCAGAGTACTGAAAGAGGCACAAGAGTTCACAAAGGCCTTGGAGAAAAGAAAACTCCTTTCATGAAATTTCTATCTTATTTGACTTCTTCATAGTCCATCCGGTTACGACATTTCTGTAGAGGCACTGAATAAGTTATTAGTGCCTTACACTAGAGATGTTCACACGAGCTGTTACATAATACATAAATAAAAGTCTAATCAATATATTATAAATAAGAGAATTTAAAATGTGATGTTGGGAGAAGCAACTGCAGTGCTGGATAACAACTTTCATCATTATGGACCCTGCGTTCCATTCAGTACACCCAGAGATACAAAAACGTGGCCTACTTCACAACCAGTTCAAGGCTGAACTAGAGGCCAGATTTATTAAAACCACCCATAGGAAACATATTTTGCTGGTTTGAAATTAAGGGTGCTCTTTTTGTTCTCATTGCAATGCACAGGCAAATAATATGTTCTACTACTCAAAACAGCAATGCAATTCTAATAAGTTTCAAGATAACAATCAACTCCGGCATACATCATGTGTAAGGCATTGTGCGATGTGTCATTGGCACCTAAAGAGAAAGCAAGATTGTTTATTTACTCAGAAAACACAAATTTTACTTGTACTTGTTTACTTGGTATCATAACAGTATTATATAAAATCAAGGCTTCATTCAGTTGAAACCAGTGAGGTGCTAGAGTCTTCGAACAAATCTATGCAGTGCCTGGACGCATCAAGGAACCAAACCTGTGTTCTTGGTTTTACTTCAATGTCAGTGCAGGGAGCTTCAGTCCTGGCCCCTAAAGTAGGCAAGAACCTCATGCCCCCTACACTCACCAAACCCCCCCCCAACCCCACCAGCTGAGAGCTTACTTTACTGAAAGCATACATCCCTGATAACAGCACTGGAATTTATTGCGGCCCACAGACTTCTCTTCGGGAATGTGTTTTGGCACTGGATACTCATAGGCAGATAAATGTTGCGCTCAATCTTATCTTAAAGGATGAAGTGGTAAAGCAGGTGTCTCTGTTCACACAGTAACACTTTCATGTTCAGCTATAGAACATTAGGTCAGCGGCTTCAGTCCAGGCACACCGGGTACTGTTGGCAGGCTCACTAGACCAGAAATCTAGTTCAGTGCTCTTCTTCAGTTTTGCTGTAAAGTTCTGAACTTTCAGCAGACAGCAGCATCTATCATGTAGGAAACATGCCATGACCAATGCATCAATACCTGCACTCATACACACAGAGGGGTTTGCAACAAGTGAAGACGTGATACTCAAGGCTAATATGTGTTTTTCCCAAAGACTGAATACTTCCAGGCAGAAAGTTTGGAAGGGTCCAAATAGACTTGATTTCAAAGCACAAGATGTTGGCCAACCTTTGATCACTTTGATCATTGACAGTCATTAATATTTGTAATTCCAATGTAATACAATTTTCTTTGCTGACATCTTTAGCATAGACCTGCTGTGGTTCCTCCTATTGGCCATTAATAGCCAGTAGTTTGACTTATGACTTTCAGGGTACTCTGAGATTCATCCACACGTGTTTTCATGCATCGTTGGAGACCCAGACAAATGTTGTTCGAACTGGGGTTCAATGAGCAATTTTTTACTCACATATTTAGTGGATTTCAGGAACAAAGCTCATTAACTCAGTCAAATAACTGAGCGGAGAGCAGAAACGCTTGACCACACCATGCAAACACAAACAAACAAAATGAATTCCATCATATTTGTCAGACGCGCTCTGGTAGCTCAAAAGCCTGCTGGCTAATCCAGAGGCAAACGAAGTGTAAAACGCATTATGCAATTATTGCAGTGCCTCAAAACCTGTTAGCCATCTATCATATTACTGAGGTGATGAACTAGCACTGTCTCTATCTCTATCTCTATCTGGGGTTTTTCCCTCTACCATTACAAATCGTCTGAAGCCAGCCATTCTGGAAACTGCTCCGCAGAGATCAGAGGGAAAAACAAACAAAGACTGCTCTGATTTTGCAAATTAATTTTTAAGGGCTTATTTGCGACACAAACAAATAATTGGTCTCAAAGCACTGTTATGTAATGCTTGGAAGAAGAAAGAGGCCATGATGAGAGAATCTTGACACAAACGATCTAGAAAATGACTATAAGAGGATATGTGCATAATTGCAAGAAACAAAGTCACTGAGCAGCATTGAGCAGACCGAGACACAGTAAGATGCTTGAGAAACAGTAACACTTCAGTTGGGAGAGACAAATGCATAACAAAGTTAAACTTCACTCATGCTCATGCAGGACATTTCTGAACAGACTTGCATCCACTTCAAAAAGTGTAAATTGTGGATCATCTGCTACCCTTTCTGCCGCTCCTCGAGGATGTACACTGCAAGCTGACCTCCTCTCTCTGTTAAATAGGCTGGGGAGCGGGGAATTGCACCTCCATAAATATGCACGCTACTGCTTCATTTCTCTGCAATTACGAGGGCCAGAGTACAGTAAGCAAGCACAGCACTAGCAGAGGCCGCTGGGGCTTGCCTTGGCGAATGGCTTCGGAGTGAGGTTCAAGGGTACATCAGCGGAGTGTTCTCCACAGGGGGGCCATTCCAGTCTCTTCCCCTAACACAGCTGTGCCCGGATCCCAACCCAGTCCCATCTGTTCCTCACTACATGTGCTACATGTGCTGAGATCAGGCGGGCACCGGCTGATCTGCCCCCTCGCAGACGCAGCAGAGGGGCATCTGGAAGGGGCCCTGACTCTCAGGTCATGAAGGGTAAAGCATGTGGCTGGGGGTGAAAGAAGACTACCCGGATGTAGGAACGGGACCTGATCTGAAAGAATGGTATCACTTGCAAATCCAGGCCTGTTTTACCAGACCAGCTGTTTTACTTTCTTTACACCACTGTCATAGAAGGAGTGATATCCACAACATATGGCTGATAAGTTTGCAGGAATGAACAAGCGGTTTGAAAACCAGCCAACAGCCCATTGCACCCTTTGCATCTGTATGTATGTGATCTAGCTACCTTACATCTATAAACAAAGCAGTTAATCTAGTTGCATGTAAATTGTTTGCATATTTACATTACATATTGTATTGTTCAAACCAAGGCTTTTGATTCACATGAGTGAATCAGTACATTACAGTACATTACAACAATACAGACTGGAGCAAAGTAAGTTGAGTGTTAGCTCATGTCAGTTCACTATAGTTTAGTTTACAACAACATAAATAGATATGATATAAGCCAGAATATACTGCTATCATACATGTATTATAGAATTACTACAGTTCAGTGTAACATACACCATACAACATCCAACTCCATTACATGTTGTAGTTCTGCATTTCCGTTTGGTCAAATTAATGAATTAAATGAAGTTGAGCCAACATAAAAACAGTAGTATATGAGCTGCAACTAAATATTTTAGAATTTTGTTTATTGTTTAGCCCACTTTGTAGGTTAGGGCTCCCCCTATTACATGGTGTTTACATTGGGTTTAACTCAAAAGCACTTTGATATCAGTTGCCTTATCATTTGAACCCCTTAACACTTTAAACAAGGTTTATTACACAGTAAGATGTATTGCACAGTAACCATAGGGACTTCTGTAGAAACTCTGGTAGTAGAAGTTTGTAATAACATTTTTGGCCCGCTGATGGGCCATAGGCTTTTTAAGGAATTGAGTTTAAAAAATACAAGTATTGCATCAGACATAAAGTCAGCAGATGCTCAGTATGGTTTCAACTTGGTTTGGGACAAAAGAACCTAACTGGGGGCGTCCCTAGTCGAAAAAGGTTTCACTGTCGGCTGTGGTTAGAGAAGTGAAAGGCGAGTTGTTTTGGGAGAAGTTGTGAAGGTTATGGAAATTCTTTCCCTATCAATACAGGAATATAGGACTACTTATTTTTGTGTTGGAAGTACAGTAGATCGAGTTAAGTGCAGGGAGAAAAAAACCAAAATCCAATAACTCCTCTGGGCTTCTTCAAATGAAGCTTCTTCCCATTCATCTTATCTGACCTGCCTTCGCTGAGGCAATGACGGAAACACAATGACTCACAGCGGGCAGTAGCCCCGCCACCACAGTGCTAACCATCCTGAACGCTCACGGGGAAGGCAAACAGAAAACAAATGTAGGTGCTATTGAGGGCATGGTGGTGGATGTTCTGTTTTTCAGCATGGCAGACGGCAGCTTGCGCATCTATTTTTGGTCTGATAAAGCGTCCCATCTCTTGGGCTGGCCTCTAATGCACAAGCTCTCCTGAATCACGCACACTCTTCAAAGCCTGGAGAGGGGCCGCGGCAGTCAGCCAGCTGCATTCTCATCAATCACCTGGAATCATTCAAATTACTGACAACCAAAGACTGCACACCTGTGTGTGTGGTGTGGGTCTTTGTGAGTGAAAGAGAGTGTGAAAAAACAAAAAAAAGGTGCTTCATCCAATTATAGGTGAAGTGAAACCAAACATCAAAAAGATATGTTAGGGAAATGGTGCAACACCTAGCTATGCACTTTAGTTAGTTAAAAGAAATTAAGGTTTTTATCCTTTAGAGCAGGGCTGTGTATTTGTGATACCGGGGTTATGAGAGTATATTGTGATGTATTGCAATACTGTGTGCAAAGCAAACTATTGTGTGTGTTTTGTTTTTTGTTTTTTTTATAAATCTTTAGAAAAACTGTATTAAAACACACATTACCATGTGCATAAAATCTTGAGTAAAAGAAAAGTTGACTTTTTATGCAATCAGAACAGTTGGATCTGAAGACAGGAGCTCTCTAGTGGGGGTTTAAACACAACAAAAAATGAACCACTGTCTTTTTGACACTTACACTTACTAGGATATTCAAATCAGCAGCTGGAGCCTGAGAGAGCGCAATTGGCCATTCTCTATCTTTCTCTCCCCCTCTACTCCCATTGTGATGCTGGCCGGCACAGGTTTCTTTTGGCTGATGTATCAGAGCTGGGTTCTGGTGTTCCAGAGCACGTTGGATCGGTGGCATTTCAAAAAGAAGCAGTAGCTGACTTAACATGTAGGAAAAGGCATGTGCTTGTGCTCAACTTCCCAAAACAAAAAACTGTGTTTTGAGCATTGATACAGTACTGCAAAACAATATTACAATACTTGGGTGAGATATAGTGGCTGTGGAGAGATATAGTGGAGTGGGAGAGATAGTGGCTGGTTTTACAGGAAGGCCACAAAGAGTGCTGTCCTGATATGCTGTGTGTGAGCAAGTGTATGTTTGTTAGACTGTTAATGTGGCCCCTTCTAACCCCACAGTCTGGCTCTATTATCATGGGGCTGGTCCAGTCATAGTCCACAGATGGCTCTCTCTCTCTCTGCTCGCAGGGTGCCGTGCTATAGAACCCAGCTCTACCTCTGGGAATCCTCCTGCTGAAACAGCTTGTTTGTCTCGCCAAACCCACTTATTCTGCAAACGTGCTCTCTCAGCAAATTAACACAGACACCACTATAAATCTCTACCTGAGAGTCCTCTGCTACAGCACACCCATTTTTTATGTTCCAGGGGAGTTTATATATAGCTGCTGGATATTCTTGGCACTGAATCAGTCTCAGTGTTTTAACCACTTGTGCCCTGGAAATATATCATCCTTGCCAAGCCCCTCACATGAACTGTGACTATTAACAAGTGGCCTATTGTCTATAGTTGATTTAATAATTAGATCATGCCCAGTAATGCACTGTTCCAACATACGGTTTTCAATGAAAATTCAGCAGAGAGACAGTAAACATTTTACATGTAATTCAGGAGAAAGAAGTGGTAAATGTGTCACATGCAGGAGATGCAGCTTTTCAATAGGCTTTCTGCTAAACTGAATGAAATAAGCATGTCTATAGAAACAGTAAAAACACTGAAGCTCTCCACACAAAGAGTAGTTGTTGGCAGGAGATAATACCTTTGAAGGCCAGGCGCTATTTGTCAGCAAATGGAGGCAGTGTAGCAGAAAAGTGGGCGCTCGCAGCCAGAAATGCGCCGGCACATTATTATTTCTTGAGTGGAGGAAACGGAGCAAGAGGTAGCTGAGAGAAAAGGTCAGCCGAAATATAGTTTGCTGCTAAATGAAGGAAAAGGAACTATACCGCTTACAGTAAATGCCATTTATGGAGTAACACTGCTATAGTTCATGATTTTGCAATGACATTTTCCAAATCGATGATGAAGTGTCACTTCCACTTCAGAGAACACACTACATACTGATAACGTGATGTACTGTGCAAAAAATCAAAATACATCAACACAGGCCTTTTTGTTGTAGTCATTTTTCACTTGTCATGACATACCAGCGCTCTTGGAAAACCCTCAGTAGCTGACAACGTCAATTATATTCAACCCTCAGGCACAGACGTCTCTTTTGGTAGTTAGAGGAGCTGCTTTGAAAAGGTCAGTCATGACCTTAACTCTGGCAAGTAGTCCTGAAGTCCAACAATACTGCCAACGTTCACTGAAAAACAACAGCAGTGTTCATTTATTCCCTCTAAAACCCCTGCAGTCCTATTGCTTCTGATCTCCCTGTCAGCTCTTGAGAACATTGTGTATTCTTCCCCTTGATTAACAAGTCAAGACCAGGAAGTTTGGAAAGGGAATAAATCGTCCATACTGCACATTTGTCCAATAGTGCTGAAGGTTTGGTTGGCTGTTGTTAAGTTTTGTAAGTTGTCTGATGTCTGTTTAGATAAAAATGCTGTGTCATCGTTTTGCAGTGTCAGTGCATCACTCCGTAATTAGATGTGATCTACCAGCCTCACCTATAACTTCCACATCTGGCTAATAACACATCTTAATAACTGATAACACATATAAATTGACTCAACTGTAACTAGATAGTTGCTTGAGACTAGCAATACACTCATTTTTATTATAAACAACTCGACTGCCTGACATTTACAGCAAGCTGCTAGAATTTAGTAGTTTGCATAACTTATACAGCATGTTGAAAAAAGTATTCAAAAATTCCCCTTGAAAGTGATATGGGATTTACCATGTTTCATTTTTAAATTAAGATTGACTCTCAAAATGACTTAATTTAAAGGGATATTAACATTATGCATGTGAAAAAAGAGGACAAAATGTGCTGTGGAAGCTCCAAGTTTACTTAGATAAAAGACTTACAAGCACAGTTGGCTTATAATTGGCCTCTACCTGCGCATCATTAAGAAAAAACGTTTTGATAAAATACCCCATTTAATTTAAGTACC
The DNA here is from genome assembly GCF_030463535.1 of Salminus brasiliensis. Classification (NCBI taxonomy): domain Eukaryota; kingdom Metazoa; phylum Chordata; class Actinopteri; order Characiformes; family Bryconidae; genus Salminus; species Salminus brasiliensis. The sequence continues at coordinate 22,625,132 of NC_132884.1, read as the reverse complement.
ACTGTGAATCTGAAGAATAGCTGTAAAATGAAGACCACAGAGCATTATAAGGAAATTAGAGACAAAGTTGTCGAGGTGAAAAAACACAACAGGAAACTGCTACAATAATGTCTAAGTGTATGGATATCCCAGTGAGTACTGCCGGATCAATTGTGAGGAAATAGAAGCTGCATCGTACCTCCCAGGTACTGCCTAGACAAGGCTGTTTCTCAAAACTCAGCACCAGAGCAACGATGAGTCCACAAAAAGTTTTTTGTTTTTAAACTGAAGGACGGATGGTGCAAAAAACAGAGAGATGCTGGAAGACAATCTGCCTTAGGTTAAAAATCTAAAGCTTGGCAGAAATGTTTCTCACCTTTCAGCAGGACAGTGATCCCAGGCATAAAGCCAAACAACACAGCAGGGGGGATTGAACAACAAAAACATGAATATTCTACAATGGTCAAGTCACAGTCCAGATCTTTTTGAAAATTGTGGTCTGTAGACATAATCCAGCAAACTTGAACAACCTGGTAGAAACTCAAACATGTCATTGCAGGAATGATGTTTCTACCTAATAATTGTCTAAAGGGGTTGAATACCTACACTGTAAAAACAAATCGTAAGTCAAATCACTGCAAAAAATCACAGCTAAATTTTAAAAAAGTGAATTTCAAAATAAAAAAACAATACATTTACAGAAATTGTCATTAAAGTGTCTGCAGATATTTTTCCTAGATTATTATAACCAAACACTTTTTTATTAAAGTGGTGGCACCAAAAGCACTCGAATTATTACAGTCACCTTCAATATAGGGACAGTGCTAAAAGTAGAAATGGACAAAAGTAGAACAAATCTGTGTAGTAATGGTGTTTCTCTGCAGAAACCTTAATGAAAATTCTTATAAATGTATTGTCTGTCCACTGCATTTCTATGAGGATATTTGGTGTTCATTTTACAGTTTATGTTTGGCAGCCATTGCTGCCAGTCATTTGACTGTTTTGTACAGTGGATACATCAATATAAAACTAATGAAATGTACCCTAAAATTACAAAACAAAAATGTACATTGTTAGTATGGACAATAAGCCTTTATATTATTATCTGCATGTGTAATTACAGATAATTATTGTAATTTGACATACATTTGATTGTAATGTAAGAGCACAAAAAATAATAATTTAGTTCTAATACTAATAATTTAGTATTTTGTCTGATAAAAAAAACCAAATACATGCCATTTGTAATTGACAGTTGGGTTGTTAATTTCTGTAATTTCTGTTTATGTCTGTAATTTTACTAGGTTTTGTATACAATTATAAAAAAAAGAAACATTTTTTCTAAATGTTCCATAAATATGTGTAGAATTATAAAATTAATTATAGAATTGTAAAATTATGTATATGTATAAAATTAGATGAAATGTAACAGTCTATGCAAGCAGCCCTTTTCAGGTATTCTTGAGAGTTGAATGTGAGTTTTGACTTTTTAAGAACATGTTGATTTGTAGTAAACAAAATACTGGACCAAGAGGAATAAATACTTGAAATGCTCTGTAGTCACTGGGAAATATTTCAGAGCAGGATAACAGTGTCAATCAATTTGACTTGATTCTAAGGTGGCAAACCCCATATTTAATTTCACAGGGACTTTAAACACCCAAAACAGGGTTGGACTTCAAGATGCAGTGACATGCCACTCAAAACCACTGATTTCTCCCCATTTTTCATGTCAATTCAGCAGAAGACAGAAGAAATCACTCATAAACATACTTATTCTCACCTCTTCTGAGCAAAGATGTTTCAGTCCAATTAATTTCCCTACCAGAGTATTCCATAGTTCAGAGTAATTCCAGGTCAAGCTACTGCTGGGTCTGTTTGGGGAATGACGATGGATGACATGATTGCCAGTGTCTCTTTTAAGTCTTGTGCAATCAGGGCCAAAATGCTTGTCTAATCTCGAGTAGCGCTCTCACTCTCCCAACTGTCATAAAGACAAGTTTAACAAAATGGCCTTCCATGATGAACTCTTCAAGTGAAGCTCCAATGATTAGCTCAGGCAGTTTGACATTTACATGGCAATAGAAGCACACTTAAACCCCCCTCCATCAGAAAGCACTACAGTGAGCACACAGCCTTGTAACTCTGGCCCCTGCTATCCTTCACTTCTCTGGAAATGTATTCGTCTCTTCCCACCCTCCCCAAGACTGATTGCCATCCAGCACTTTGTGTTTTTTCACTCACTTAGAACAATGCCGCTCTGATGAACAGATCACATCAAGCTGTGCACATCTGTCACTTGGGGAGTGATGGAGTGGATAGGCTGACATGAATGTGCAGCAAGGAGAGATAAAGTGAAGAGCGGAGGGTGGGGAAACATCCGATTCAGTTTCGTCACTGGAAACAGCGGCGGTGCCCAAATTAGCTGCACACCTGAAAGCTGTTGTGTAACTCCATACCTTTTAGTCAATAGATGGAAAAAAGGCCAACGGGCATTCTAAATCTGGTCATGCTGTGAAGGAGGGGATGCCACGGGAGAGACCTGAGTGTGTACGGATATCACATTACCCACATGCCCCTGCTACACAAACCTCTTAGGATTGTGCATTGATCAAAGCTCACATGCTAAACCAAACCTTTTCACAGTTTTCAGGCTTGTAAATAGTAACCCTGCTGCCCTCAGTACAACAGTCAAGCCCTCATCATTTACAATAGGTATCCTTCCGCATGGCTGATGAAATATCAATGTTTCACAGCAACACTGTGTGCCAAGGCTAAGATTTCAATAGATTACTGCAGTTATGGTAGAATCAAGCGAATTAGCATTTGAAATGAATCATGGCAATAAATGAGTATTCCATTGGCTTTTGATATAAGCCAAACATTGGGGTTAGTGATTGTGCCCATGCATTTGGGGAGCATGTGGTATCACAGTAATGAGCCTGTCTGGTGGCATTCTGCTGAATGCAGCGTCTCATATGCAGTTTTGAATGCGAGCAGGCGATTTTCAAAGCGACCTGACGTGCGCTACAAGAAAACAGAGGCGATAAAGCCCGCGCCAGTATCTGGCCCCGCACAGCGTTCCGTGTGAATGGGCTCTGTTCTCCTAATCTGCTTTCCAGATGCAAGGCTTAGAGCGGCCGTATCAGGACATCAGACTCCCTGACAAAGCCGCCCGCCGCCAGCCGCGGCCAAGACGACTTGCAGCGGCCGTAGCCGGGAAAGCACCCAGCTGGTTAAGGCCTATTTCTCAGGCAAAGCATGACAGGCAATCAGACCGCCCTTCATTATGTGTATTACAGCACACAGTGGTCAGGACCCCACAGATGTCAAACAGGATTACAATGTAATTGAGGCCAACTTGAGCCAATAGCATTTAATGACCTGAAACAGCCAGTGGCAGAGCAGCTAGGGTGACCATCGGCCAAATTTGGTGGAACTTTGTCCTGCATCCCACAGAAGCAAAACAATTACATGTAAAAGATCTTGTCGAGAAACTTTCTTGCATGCTTGGTTTTCCGAACATAGATTAAGTCCAGTCCTGGGCTGGACACCATTCCACACGGAGATTCTGGACTGAAAGGAAAATGCCTCTGTCTAGAAAACAGACTATACATGTCAATTTACTTTATGTATATTAATGTATGGTTATCTAAGCATCGAAATTAATCTAAATGTTAAAATGCTTGAAACTCACAAAAAATATAAAATGCTATAAAGTATGTGTTTGTTTGTTGAAACTAACCAAGAATTAATAAATCGATAAAAGCTGTATGATCCTTACTTAGTGTTCAAATGCAGCAGTGTTTGAATATAAATTTCTTCTCATGGATGTAAACATACTTTCTTCTTGATCGGTTTCCTCTCTTTGTTGTCTCAAAATCTAATATTAATAGAACTGTGGTATAATTGCTATAATACACTTAAAGTCAGGCTATACTAGGACACAGTGCCAGTGGTGTACTGTTGTTCTAGATCCGCACACTATTAGAAATACCTCATAGTATAGCGTGGCCTTGACTGTATTATTGTACAATAATACAGTAGAGAGCATTGTACTCATATCTAATGGTATAGCACTCCCTCTCATGTATAATTGTGCAATTATTCCTATCTATTATTAAATCAATGTATTTAAATATCTATACCTACGAATATTCAATTGCCTCCCAGCACAACACGAATTGTGCTTGAACCCTGGCTTCTGTTATTGCTCGTCTTTAACACAATAAATCAGCATAATCATTTAAACACTGTTGACCAAGAGCTGCCTTGTCTTTTCTGAAAGACATGCAGAAAGGCAGATCAATCTATTCTAGACTGAATGTGACTCTAATTTACATAATCTTAGCGAGGGGTTTCATTGTTCCCGCACCATCAGCTTCAATTTCATTTCGTTTCAGCTTCATTGGTACCCACCTACAGCCCTAAGTGTGCAGGTAATATAACAATAGCATGAGTTTAATTTCTCCTCTTACTAAACAATCTATTTAAGTGTAATAATTACACGTTTATTATTTCTGGTGTCCACAAGTAGATGTATTGAACACTAGGGTTGATTTCTGGAATATTCTATACAGATTTGCATTTTAGACTCCTGTTATTCACTGACTACACAATGACTACACAAACCATGTATGACCAAATGTCATCAAGTGTCTTGCCAAGGAGAGATTAAGCCAGGTCCTTCTCGTATGCAGCTTTGGGAGCTTATCTTTCCAGAATTCATGAGAAATGTAGTAATCAAAGCTCAGACTCCCATCCACATGCACTCTAATACACAGCCAGTCGCTCAGAGGCTTTTGTTAACGTCAGTTTTTCGCCCTGGCTTTTAAACATGTATCAGGAAACAGATGGCAGGAGGAAGAGATTATGGAGATTACGCAGATACATTGCAAAATGCTGTAGAATTATGATTAACAAGAATTCCACACTGTTATGCTTCTGGTGAGATTCCACTACAGCAAACTTCAACAGTAATACAGTATCGCATTCGAATATTTTCAGCACACATTTCTTAGTACAGTTCAGACTCAGCAGTCAGATCTTAGACAGTACTGTGTGATATAGAAAAAATAGAAATATAGAATTGCATTTTGCTGCTTGATGTTTTTCTTAAATAACTGGCATCATCATTAATGAAGGACAATTTCAGCAGCACACAACACAATTTGCCAAAGTCACTTCTCAATCATTCAGAGGGCATTACTTGCACTATTACATACAAATATGACATACTTCAAATCAGCATATGGCAGTTCTACCAAGTGATGTATAATTTATCATTTTTAGCTCACAGGAAATTTTGAGGCATACTGAATCACAGTAGCAAGGACAGAGCATGATGGCAGTTAGTTACTGGAGCAAGCTCTGGCGTACTCCACCAGAGCTGATGACTTTAAAGTATTCACTTAATCACATAAATCTGACTGTGTGGTTGTAATTCAAAAGCTTGGCCTGAATGTGATGTCTGTTATGAAACAACTCTGTCAGCCTACTTTGCCTGGATATGCTGACAACTGTACCCTTTACGGGTGACACCGACTCAAGCACACAGTTATTACTCAGATAAAGCTCAGAACAAATCAAATTCTTAGGGGCATGTGTTTTGTACTGTAGTTTTTTTTGAAAGTTTTTTGTGATTAAAAACCGAAGCTGAGTATATATCTCTGACACTTTATGCTTACTATAGCTGCTTTGTACACATTTGAAAATAAAGATTCTTTTAAAGACACCATAGAAGGGCCATTTTTGGTTTCATCAAGAACCTTTTTTGTGAAAGATGTGAGTGTGAAGAACCATGAAGAACCTTTTCATCCATGTCTTTAAACATTTAAAAGGTTTAAAAATGATTATTTTTGGAAAATATGGCATCATTTAGAGAATACCATATTTTGTAGCTGTTTTGCGGCTTGCTGAGGCAGGAGGCAGAAGCAGACGTACCTGCAGGTAATTTATGAACACATAAGTGGAACTAAGGCAAGACAAGATACAAAGAAACAAGAACGAGGGAATCTCTAAACATCACCAGTCAAACCCAGACAAACCCAAGAACATTAACCTAACGAGGTGATGACCAGATAAGAAAAACCTAAAGACATAAACGACCAAAGTGACCACTGGACTAACTAGAATGAAGACATAAACCGAGCAGGGTAACAACTAGACCTTGACTAGACAAACATAAAGACAAAATTGAGCGATATAACAATGAGATGCTGACTAGATAAACATAAAGGCATAAACTGAGCAAAGTAAAAATGAGACAATGACAAGATACACTTGATTTAAGCAAGATAACAACTGGACACAGATGTGCACTATGTGCAAGGACAAACAATGGCAAGCTTGAAACACGGATATATATACACACACAAGAAAGGACAAGGAACACCTGGAGGGAACAAGAGGGCGTGGCAAGGAATGAGGTACAGGTGTGAACACTGAACAGGGGGAGCTAGGACAGATGAGATACAAAACAAAGCCATGTGCTAGAAAGCACATGGCAGGGCAAAACAAGGGCAGACTAGACAAACAACTGAAACAAGCATGACAGTAACTAAAACAGTCACAGTAAAACCAGAATAGAGGAGAAACGTGACAAAAACCAGAACAAACATGACAAAACTGGGACAGGCGTGACAGTAGTGCCTTTGTTTTTTTAATGAGTGTCAGTAGTTACCTTACATTTAACTCTTTAAGTCTATTGAGCAAAACATCTATTAAATATCACTGAACTTTGACCTGAATTTATTCTATTTTTAATTTACAAACTAGCTTTATTCTATTCTAACTCTAATCCTGAACTGAAACCTAACCCTACTCTTACCTTCAACCCAGACCAATTCATAAAACCAACCCTAACTCTAATATTGTAGATAATAAGTGTAGGATAATATGTGTTTTACCAGACACAGCAGACAGGGTGGGCTAAAACACAGAGCACATGAAAGGCATTAAAATACATAAATACATACATACATACACATTCACAGACATGCGGATCGGGAAGAGACTAAAACAGAAGACAGGGTAGACACTGAGGACAAGGCGGGGCTACATTCTTAAAATTCTTCTATGGCATCACTCAAAGAATTGATTTGATTGTGTGCTGGGCAATTAATTGAAAATTCATCAAAGCGGACACTCAGAAATGTTACTTTCCCAACTGTGTGTGTTCATGTACTGTGTTCCTAAAAACATACTACTGTGTGTAGGCTCCATGCCATCCAATCTGTGACATGGAAGCAACATAAACTAAATCTTAAATAATCTTAAATACTCGTTCAATAATCAGGATCAAGGTAAAATGTTTAATAATCGTCACATTGATTTGAGTCACATCGTCCAGCTGGTACATAGTTTTCACATGAATAAAATATACATTACTTACACTTACATGTAAAAATAATGTATACACTTGAGCAAATATAAAAATGTATGTGTGTATGTATATATATAATTTTTTTTGTTGGTCAATACATCATAAAATAGTCATACAGTGAAAGGACATAAGCTGCAAGCAAAGAGAGACGTATAGAACCTCTACAGAGAGATGCAGTACTTCTGCAAAAGCTAAATGAGGACACATTGGCCAATTCAGACAGCAGACCTCAGTGCAGGCCCTCACAGCAGGACCTTTAACGGCCAGGCATTGCAGAGTGTGTGACTGTAGGTGTCCGAGACAGGGGAGCGCTGATGCTAGCACAGCGGTCTACCTCCCTTTCACTCTGTGCTCAGGATGCTCAAGAAAAATCTCCCGTAGCCTAAGCACTGAGGAACGGTAAGTTTAGGTAACACGTACAGCAACACGTGTGTTCACACATGCGGCACAAACTCACCCGCATGAAGACGCACACACCTACACAGATGTGTAGGTGGGTGCATGGGCCTGGCACCTGCTCCCTTCTGCTTCCCCACCAATCAAAGGATGCCTAAGAGCAACTGTCAGTGAAAACATCTGTCATAGTAAATGAAAACCTCCAAACTGCAGTGGTACAAAAGAGAAGTGCTGTAAAGCTAAAACTGGGGTGTTTTTTGTTTTGAGACAGCAGTCATTCTTCACACTGTGTTGGAGCAGGTATTAGACTTGGCACCCATATAAGGTTAACTTCATGACAAGTGTCATAAGTACTTAGTAGAGCACCCTTTTGTTGTTATGTCCTGCTGCAAACATGACATATAACCAGCACCAGGCCGGGGCCTTCAGTGCTGCAACCGCTTTCTTCAAATCCCACCAAACATTTTCTGTGGGGTACAAGTCAGACTACTTTGACAGCCACTCCAGAATCTTCCAGGACTTCTTCTAAAACCAAGCCTTGGTGGACTTTGAGGTATGCTTGGAATAATTGGTCTGGGACACGCATCTTGTCACAGACTATAATGTTGCTAACAACCTCAGTCAACCTCAGTCATCTGTTGCCTAATTAATTTCAGAGAACCAGGGCTGGGCGATATGTACAGAATACTGGTGATTGGTCAAGAGGTATTTGTATTTTAACTTTTGTCAGGTAATAATCACATTTAATTGCCGACTGGATGTCAGGAAGAAGTGTGCCTGGAGACTTTAATAAATTAGTGTTTTGGAAGATTCATTATTGAATATAAAACATGAGCACCATGCAATTCTTTTAGACATGACATCTCCCAAAAACAACTCAAACTATCTTGCTCCTTATAGTTCCCCTATTCAGATCTTTTAGGGGTGGTTTTATTGTTCTTTGTTCAGTACAGAATCACTGATTTTTTTCTTGACTGCCGTCTGCCAGTAAAAGCTTTGAGAGCTGTGGGCTTCTTCAGCACCACCTGACTGAGCATGAGCAAACTTCTCATCTAACCAATCAGAAAAAAAAACTCCCATGTCACCCCTGTGGGACCGCCTTGGCTTCATTTCCTTTCGAGCTCTTCTGCTATATTTCTATGAGCTTCGTAGATCTAGGACACCAAGAGTGGGAGGTGTCCTGGGAGGAAGAATGGGCTTTTCTAAGGCAAGGTAATCAGGCTATCTCCAGTGCAGCAGAAACAGGGACCAACAGCAGGCTCTTTGTGTTTCTTCATTTTTGCCAGTAGACGTATAGGACCTTTGCAATATGTGAAAGCTCTTAAAACTTAAGCTCTTAAAACGTATCAGGGGTCTTATATCTTATGAGACACAGTGACTTGTGACTTTCACACAGTTCAGTGACTTGACACATATGTTAACATTGTTGGTGTGGCGTAATGGGTAATGCCCTTACCTGCCAGTGAGTTACCGCACCATGTGGGTGACTTGGGTTTGATTCCTGCTCTGGGTGACTATGCTGTGCTACACCAATAAGAGTCCTTGGGCAAGACTCCTAACACTACATTGGCCCACCTCTGTAATACTAGCAACCTTGTACATCGCTCTGGATAAGAGCATCAGTTAAATATCATAAAGGTTACTGTCAGTTAATACGAAATAATTTTTAGGGGTGATAACGTGAAGTGTTACACTGTGATTAAACCTGAGGGTATGATTGTGTACTGAATGGGATTCGTTAGGCTTGCTCGTCTTTGTAGCCTTTGAAATTTTGGCCTATGTGAACTACAGCAAGCCCTGTCGTAATTATTATATAAGCACTTGACCATAGATATTTTTCCACAGATGTTAGCTTTGCCGCAGCTAAAAATTATGTGAATGGGAGTCATATTCCTTTGGGTTACAACAAATAATGTTTATTTAAGTTTGAGCTATTGGTGGTATCAGTTAAATGCTTCCAAGTGTCGACAGCCAGCAGCGTTATCTAAAGTGGTGGTATTTATTGCTTTCTTGCTTTAAAGGACATGCTTTACTTTGGCATTGCTGCTGAGAGTTACAGAACTGTCACTGAAAGTAAAAGAAGCAGGTAGACTGATGCGGTAGAGTACAGTTAGCAACATGCTAAGTGTAAAGTAGCAATGATAGATATGCTATACTCTATATTTGTATATTATAGTAATTATATATCCTGTAATATTATCCTGTTAGGCTACCACGTCGGACCACATGCTTCTTTCACACAAGTTTCTGAAATCTTAAGCTTGTCAAAAAAGGCATGTGTACAGTTGTCAATATAGGAGCGCTTAAAGCAAGATTTGTATTTATGACATTTATGCAATGCCCATTCCATGATCGTGACAAGTCTAAGCACATATGTGTTAGCTTTAACATATGTCATCTCAGGTATTTAATAGACAAGTGGCTGAGGACCAACGGACCATTTCATTTGACTAGATAGTCTCAGTTGCCACATTGTCTTCAACCAATATATTCTCATGGCTGATATTTTTTTAACACGAGTATGTGCTCTATTTACACAGTCATATCAAGATATGTTGTGGCTTTATGACCTAGCATGACATGTGCTAAAAAATTTGATTAAAGAGCAAATTTCTTTTCATGAACATTCCTGCCATGTGTGTGAGTGTGTGTGTGAGTGTGTGGAACAGACAGAGAAACAGACAGCTGTGTGAGAGTATTAGTGGGAGTCGAGTGTTTCCTAGACTATGTCTGGCCTTTCTGCCCTGCAGCAGATTTGAGCTAAATGGCCTCATAGGACAAAAGCAGCGAGCACTTCAATTTAAGCCCCATTCACTGTTCTATCACTGTACATCCTCTGTAATAGCTCAAGCAGTCTGGGCAGCCCCATACAGAGAACATACAAGAGCAGTGTAATTATTCAGTACCTGAAAATGATCTATAATGTTTTCTCTTTAGCATTTTGTATTAAATATATTTATTATTTGCATTACAATAATATGATACATATTTTGTGCTTTATTACCGTTATTACATCACAAAATCAATGAACTACACTGACTGTTTACAAAATCATTGAACTACTGTATGTTTAAAAAAATTCAATTGCCTTTTCTGTGTATATATATTTATATATATATAAATACATTTATATATATATATTACATTGTGGCAAAACATCATGATAAATGAATCAATAGAAATACTCTAAAATTTCAGAATTAAAAATAAAGAAGTTTTTTCCTTCTCCTATAAATTTAGGTGGTGTTTGTAAAAATGTTACATTTTTAAAACCTAGTGTTAACTCTAAATATTAAAATATTCCTCTTTTTTGTGATGTCACAAAAACCAGTGCATCTCGTAATACTCAACCCACCTATTATATGGTCTATATCTAGCACTCGTTGCCAGAAAAAGAAAAAAGGCACTAATGCAGAGAAAGTAACCAAAAAAGGCTTTGCTTTTCTGGATGACGCTGCAAAGTGTGCTAAGGTAACAGATTTATTTAAGCAGTTGGCAGGTGATGATGAGGACATCCGCCCCCGTTTGACTGCAAATTCCCAGGCCACTTTTTGTTGGCAGTCCGCCCTTGCCTCCGGGAATTAAATAAAATACAAGAAAAATCTGGGATACTGGTCCTTTAACTAACTGATGATAGTTTTTCAGAGTCTAACATGATCACTGTGATTCAGAAACATCCGTGAATGATCTGACACACACTTAAACAGGGAGCTATTTATGACCATTCAGAAAATCACCACACAGGAAACACCTATTTAGAGAATGTGCCAAGAATGGTGTAAATGTTCTGTATAGTACAGATAAGTATAGAAAAGAAAAGCTTGTGACTCAAAGCTATCATTTTTGAGCAGACAAACTGGACCATGTTTTACTGCTAGGGTAAATTACAGGGTACAGTTAATAGCTTTAAGTAGCTATGTAACAATTTCATAGTCAGTACAACGTTACAACAAGTGCCCTATGAGCTGAAATAAAATGATGAACAAAGATGTTTCCATTGGTTATACAGAAAAATCTAATGGACCCTTCCTAGTGTTTGTGTGTTTTCTCGAATATATTTTAAAGCTAGCTACAATCTAAATGTTTAGTTGGGCCCAACTGATATGAATGACCACTACCACTACAATATTAATACCCCTTTATGGAGCAAATAAAATGGTCACATGATAATAATGTCAGCTGATATAATTAAAAACATAAACAGTTCAATAGTTTTGTTTAGTGTTTTACTGACTGGTGTGGTTCTTCTTTTAGGTTGTAAGCAGGACTCGGAGGACCGGTCCTCCTTTACTTCCATTATTTCCTCTTTTTCCTAAGAGCATGTGCATTTTAAACAAGGGCTAACTCCAATGCTGGCGTGGTGCCTGCAGTGGCGTTTTTAAGCAATGGCAATTTAAACACAAAACTCAGGACCAATTTCACTACCAAACACACACCATGCATTATTGCAGTGACCCCAGATATCACAATGTTAAATCTTTGGCATTTGGTACTTCTAGAAGTGATGTGTTCAAGTCTCAGTCTTGATTGTGAACCACATTGTTCAGTATTCAGTTGTCTCACATCTTAAACTTCCATAATCAAAAAACATAAAGTTTTAAACCAGAGGTGGGGGGCTCCAGTCCTGGAAGGCCAGATTCCTGCACAGTTTGGTTATTTCTCTACTCAAACACACCTGATTCAACTCCACCAATATAACACACCTTTACTCAGTGTGTTAAAACTGACGAATCATAATCTGTGCTGGATCCAGCCCCTTATTTCCTCACCCCTATTTTAAACATTGTTAATAAAGTGGGATTATGTTTATTGACTATGTTATTTGTTTGTTTATATATTTATTTACCAGGGCCCTGTTTTCAAAATAGGGCTGTACAATATATTGTTTTAGCTTCGCCATAGCATCCATTCTTGGATACAGTGTGTGTGAGCAGAACAATGTACTGAGGTGTCTATAGCAGCTTCTTTACTCGTGTCTGCGTTATTCAGCAAAAAAAAAATTAAACTTCCACAAAGACTGAACGAATTAACAAGAAGGTTTATTCTGGACTGTACAAGTGATGAAAATAAATTTAAATTAAACTTTGCAACACAAACCGTAACACAAAAACACAGAAAAAAAACTGTGTTGATACCTGTATCCTAACTGCTCACTCCACTGCCTTAAACATGTCCAAACTCAGCACCGTCGGTCAGGCTCTTAAAGTGACAGTGTACCTATTTGACGTGAACATAATCAGTGGTGTCTGAGCACCTTTGTATATACATTTCACCTCTGGTATTGTGGAACCCTATTAAGCAGCAGCATATGCATATATATATTCACTTCTTAGGACACAGTCAATATACTATTTACATTTATGCACAATGCAGTTCAAATAGTCTTTATTTTGGCTCCTTCATAGAGCATTATTTATATCATGGCATGGTGGATCATTGACATTCTTTGAAAATTCCTGTATTTTAAATTGTGGTAATATATCATGTAATTTTTTGTTTTTGAATATTGTACCAATTTCCAAAAACATCTTAAAATTGGCATCATCTTAACTGGTCGATGCTCAATCTACCATTCAAAAAACATTATTTGTTCTGAGATGCTTTTGGAATGCTATTTCTCAGAGCTCTTTGTTCATTAAAATGTAAATTATCAATATTTATACATTGATACATTTGGGATGGTATATCAGTATATCAGGCACCAGTCAAAAAGAACCTTGTTCTAAGTGTTCACTCTGCTCCCTTTTTTTTAATACGTCCTTGGACGGTTAAAAAATCCTCCCGTTTTGAAACAGAGCGCAGCAACAAATTGAGCGTTTATGAGAAAGTCGTTAAAACGCCCTCCTGGGCATTCCTTTCATCAGGTCATGTCCGAAAAGTTTTATTAGGCCTTTGTGTGGAGCTTTTTTTGGTTGGTTCGTGTTCTCTCACCATCCTGTCTTTGTAAAGTTGTGTGCGGCCTCATAAAGGCATAAGCCATCTGCCAAAGACAGCAAGCTTGCAGAAAGTCTGTGCTCATCTGTCATGGTAATTTGCAGGAAGGATACAACAAACACCTTCAAACCCTGCTCCACCAGACAAACAAAGAATGATGCCATGCCCCCTCAGTGAGCTTTATTTTCTACAGCACACCTGCTCAGCAGTTTGCCCCCACATACGCCATCGAGTGTTAATGGCCCAGCGTGCCTCTGTCCCGTATCCAGTGAGAGTGGAACAGAGCAAGCCAACAGGGCGGCGGGGTTGACACAGTTTTGCTGCTAACCAAGTTAACCATGAGGAAGGAAGGGCCATGGAGGCTGCCCCCTGTTGCAAAGTAGAGGACACTCTTAATGATATTGAGGGTACATTTCCAGATGGACTCACCAACATGCAGTAATGAGCAAAACAGTCACTTGTTCAGAGAACACACTATGCAGCTTGAATAGTTAACCCTTAGAAGGGTAGCAAAAAGCATGGTATAGCAATGCCAGTGATAGCAGAAGCATGGTATAAAGCAATAGTTATTCATTCTCACCCATTGCTTGTTAAAAAAGGTGAAGAACTTCTGTTTAAAGTATGGATTCTAAACTACGCTGTATGGACAAAATTATTGGGACACCTGCTCATTCTTTATTTCTTCCAGAATTTTGAAATAGATTTTGGATCTGATTGCATTCAGTGACCGAGCATTAGTAAGAAGTATTGGATGGAGCACCAACCATCATTCCAGAGAACACAGCTCCACTGCTCCACACCTCAATGCTGGTGGGCTTTATACACCTCTAGCCCATGCCTAGCATTAGGCCAATAGGTTCATGTTCATCTGCTCCATAGTGTCCTATTCTATTGGCAGTACCTCTCTACAGCTACTAGGCAAGCTGTGTGTGTGCTTTTGCACATCTGTGTCAGCAATGGGAGCAACTTAAAGTAGCTGAATACATTATAGCGTACATGCATAGTGTATTATCTCCAGAATAGGTCCAAAAAACACTATCACAACATTCTTAACATTTTATTACAAATAGTTTTGGATAACTTGTGATTATTTGCCGTCACATCAGAACAATAATTTTGTGACCTCTAACACTAATAAAAATAAAGGTGCTACAAGGGTTCTTTGAGCAATTCAATTGAACTACTTTAGGTTCCATAAAGAGCCATGTTTGAAGTGGAGATGCACACCTACATCTCTATTACACACATGGCTCCGTATAAAACCTAAAGAGGTTTTTTTTATGGCATCGCTTAAAGAACCCTGTGTAGCATCTTAATTTTTAAAAGTGTAAATGGAAACGAAAGAAAGCCAAGATCAGTTTCAGAAAGAGAACACTGTAAGAATTGGGATACAGTTTTATTGTTTACAAACACTGGAACAAAACCCATTTCCTAATTTATAAATACAGTAGTTCAGTTTAAGAAAGCAAGTTGATTTATATGCATTGTCCCAATATTACGTATAATATTTAATACATATTTAAGCTACTGTATAATATTCAGCATTTAGGGTAAGTACCACTAGAAGTAACCTTTTTGTAAATTTTCTGAATGTAAAATCAAGATTTTACATGAATGTTACATTTCTCTCGTTGAAGCAGATGATGGATTGCTGATGGAGAGGGGTAAGGTGATATTGGCCTTGTTTGCCTGTGGTTATACATGAGGAACAAGTTTCGAACAGGCAGAATCCATCAGTTTCTTTCCAGCTGGAAGTAAAGAGCAGGAATAGACAGAAAATATGGTGCCAGCCTGGCTTCTCACTTATACTTTCTCTCGTAAATGTAGGAGATGGAGGGGGTAATGGGGAAGAGGCAGGAACAGAACATGCAGTTATCTCTAATGTCAGTCCATTTTCTCTAGGAATGTGGTCTAAATCTTAGAGACTTTTTCTTTCCTTTCCCATAATTTAGCTGACAAAATCGCAGAGCGATCAAAAAGACAGTGTGAGAAGTGGAGAATGCTGGTAGGTGCGGGGGACTACAGTGTAAGAGTGGTTTGCTCAGGAACTCTCATCAGGATTTGCGTTTGCAATGGCGGTATAACTAGTTCACAGCTTTCTTTTTTTCTTAACTGGCCAACTTCAAAGGTTTCCTAATATTTCACTGCACTTTCTAACTCCTGCTGAGTCTTTCTTGATCTTGCCTTTGATTCCGATGATATCTGTACATTATTCATACTTGCATTGAAAATCTTAAATAGTGTGAAATTATGTAGCAACAGATTCACAGTGCCAAGTATAAACTCGTTTTGAGAGCCACAGTGTAATGACTTTTTGTTCATTTTGGCTGAGCAGTCATTTTTGTTTTGTTTAGGATTTGTTTTGCTGTACTTTCTTGTTGTAGCAACATATTTTACTAACCTTTTGATCATCTGGGTCAGGACCAACCTCTGTCAAGCTTTTGACGTTTTAATTAACTCCTGTGTGTCCATAAAGCTCGACAAGCAAACACCGCAAGCAGGTCATCCCAGAGTCAGCGCATTTTACAAACACTGACCTCAATTTGACTCTGTGCCAATTAAGCAAACGTCCCAATGCAACTCAGCTCAGGAAAACAAGCCACTTCATTTTAGCAAGGCCTCTTCTTTCTAAACGTGGATGACACAGGATCCTACCGTAAGCTAGAATCAAGAGGAAATCCTAGAATCAAGAGGAAATTCTAGTTAATTACGCGTTCAACCAGCAGTGAAATATCCCTGCAGAGCTATTTCTGCTTTTGACAGAGGCGGTTCCTGGGAGTAGAGGATGATCTTGATACTGCCATTAACACATTACATGACATATTAGCAGCACTCTTATCTTTGTATGGTACACAGTCATGCCATTAATATTTAAAGACAAAACACAGGAAATTAACTTTGACCTTAAGGATTCCATGAGCAGGCAGCTTTCGTGCTCTGACATTGACATGCTCTTAGACATGGGTTCCTCATAAATACTTAATGAACAGGTTTCTTGTTTGTGTTTCTGGTTAATATACAGAACATGAGCCCATTCCATTTGAGCTGTGCACTGCACCCTCACCCCACTCCCATTCGTACACCAGCAGAATATAAACACCGTGCTTGCAGTGATGTGCCTGGTTTTATCAGTCTATACTGTCACGCACAAACCTTGTACCTCCAAAATGCCAGTTTTTCATCATCAAAATTCTAACTTAATATAAAGAACAATATATTCAAATAATGTCAAAAAGAGCAAAATGGAGATACAAGGTCTTTGTGTGAAAGCAACAATATACACAGTAAGTGTGTAAAAATACATTCTGGTGATTCAAGTGATTTTGATCATTATTGGGGTTGTCTTAGGCTCTGTCAGTAAGAGGGATTAGCCAAAACTAAATTAGTAATAGAATAAAAAGAAAATATATAAAGTAGTCTGGCAGTTGTTAATATGACTAAAGTGATGCAAAGTCAAAGTTCACCAGTCAAAGCTTTATTTGAGAGCGGAAAAGAGAACTTAAACTTGACTACAGTTCACTCAAAGGCATGTGGGAGACTCCAAGCTTAACTGGACGAATGTTCACAATATAGGGAAATCCTGCAGGACAATCTGATTCATTCTGCAAGAGAACTCCGACTTGGGAGAAGATTTATTTTCAGCAAGACAATGACCCAAAGCACAATGCAAAAGCTACACAGAAATGGTTTAAAGACAACAGGGTAAATGTTCTGGAGTGGACGAGTCAAAGCCCAGACCTCAGACCAAGAGAGATGTGAGGCTGAACTTGAAAAGGACCATTCACACTCAAGCCCTGTGCAACCTTACAAAGTTTGTGAAGTTTTTGTGCAGTCAAAGAGGAATGAGGTAAAATTGCTGTGCCAGCCTGATTGAGACCTATTCACACAGTGCTGTGATTGTGGCCAGAGGTTCATCTACTAAATCTGTTTTCATTTCGACATTAAAGATTTACATTTACAAAATGTTTGAAATTTTTGTCAAAAAGCCAAATTGACCATTATTACACTTATAAAAGCAATAAAAGGTAAAAACATACAGGAGAATAATTTTTATAGGTGCAGTATACTAACAATCCTTTTTAAATAGGAGGTATACGTTTTGTTTGTACTCAACTTTGAAACAGCACAGTAGGTTGCAGTGCAGTACCTCAATTTATACAGTATCATGTATTTGTCATTTTTGTAATTATGGGAAAGTGCTGCCTAGAAAACAATTGTTTTATTAAAAAATTCTAAAATGACAGTGGCATTCTGGTCTGACTGAATGTGTCTTACTTAATTGTTTAAAACCTAAAGGTCCACTTACAGTGGCTACTTACAAAATCCTTGCACAGGACATTAGTTGCTTATTAGTTTTACATCAATTACTGAATCATATATAGTAGTTACTGAAAAATAAAACTCAACAAACTCAATAGCACTTAAACCTTGCATGAGTGTTTGACAGGGAGCACAATCATTACTCAGTGTGATGATATCCAATATGGCTGTCTCCCCCCCAATGCTATAAAATGTTATTTTTTATATCCACATCATTTTTTACTATACACATCATTTTGCAAGGGCTGAAAAAAGTACCATGTTACCTGATTTGGATAAAAAATCTATTCAGTCCATAGTAGCCCTGTTGTTCTAATTGTTTTTCTGTGTGCATCATGAGAATTGAGTGTTGTGTTCAGGGGATTCAACATAATTTGAGCTGCAGATGAAAACAAAGGGCAGCTAGAGCCATGCGAGACTTTCACACTATCAACCCCGTCACTCCTCATAAACAGTACTCTGAGACCGTACTCTGGGATGCGCTACCAATTGCTTCACTCTTTTCCGAGTAAGCTCCCGGTGAGGTCTCCAGAGATGTCATTTGTTACGTGAAAGAGCTTGGTGTGCGTACATGCGCCTCTTCCCTTTTCCACTGGTGTGCTTTTCCTTAGAGACCAGAAAGATTCATGGTAGGACAATCCAAGTGACGTAAGAGCTAAACAATCCTGTAGCCTCCAAAAAACCCAGAGGAGAAAATCAAGACATTGATTAATTGGAGACCTGAAGACTTTGAACGCGGTTCGTCTATGTAAAGATAATTGGGATGGCAAAGTAGTGAAGCTAATGGGCCTTACTGATGGAGCACAAGGGGAACAGAGTCAACAGAGTGTGCAGGTCGTTCACAAGGACCAAATGTCCATTTCCAAGAGTTTCAAACAACAAAAACTGGTCATCCACAAACAGAGGACCTCCTCATCATCACCTTCCGTCCAGTCATTAGTTGCTCATTATACAGTCAACAACAAATCATGGAGAGATAATAAGGTCACCCTACAGCAATAAGCAGTAGCTCCGCTTTCAGTGATGGGTTTGGGTAGGGAGAATACTGCACTCCTCAGACGGAGAGTTTGAACGTATGCAGAGCTGTTGGCCATTCTGTTTTATTAATTGATTTTTGTTTATTTTTTCCATTCTCACCAGCATTGCATTGAACATCCTGGAGCAAATGAGCATCCTGGCCATATAGCAGCAGCAGTGTGTGATAAATCTCTCCTGTGCCATCATCAACATGCACTGCTTTCATGCTGAGGCATGAACCAATTACTTCACATAAATAGATGGGTCCTACTCTGCAAGTTGTTTATCATTCTGGGATTGTAAATGAGTTTGTGTTGCCGTAATTATTTCTCCATGAAATTATTGAATGAATTGAATGAATTTCAGTTCTTTCAATTCATTTTTTGTTGCTGTTTTGATAAGCTGGTAAATTAAGCCACCAAGGGTTTCTATACTATTCGCAGCTCTCCTAAAACAAAACAAAAAACAATTAAAACCAATATCATATTCTCCTGTCTGAAGAGCTAATTTTATAGCCAACACCCACTCCACTACGACTTCCATCTAACAAACAATGTATGTGTTTTATTAGAAGACCAGGACCATCTATAATAAAGCCTCTACAATTAATTCAAAAAGTCCAGAAAACACAATTTGATTCAAACATTCAGGATCATTTCTCATTTTCATCATTTGTGCTGCTACTGTGTAGACTTAAATATTATGTCTCACTCATTACACATGTATTTCAGAAATACTATAATCTTCAATAAATGTGTTCCTTTATGTACATAAATTACAGAAAGTAGGCTTTAGAAGGTTTAGTACAACTTAGGACAGTTAGGACAACTGTTATATGTTATGTTATGGAGTAGGTATCTGGCTGACTATGACTGTCACATTCAAACTAACATTTGCTCTTTGTCGTTTTGTGATGATCTGTGGGCAGTGGTCCTAGTGGTTACCTAAACGGAGTCTCCTGCTCATCGGGCAAATCAGGTAGCACCACGTACGCTTCCGTAAAAGTCTTAATAAACTTGACTGTCTTAACCATTGGTTCTATCATCAGAAGATTCTGGGTTTGACCATCTCTGGTGTAAATATCAGATTTTAAATATTTGTATTTTACTTATATATCTACAATACACTCATAATATATTTACAGTGTAATAACCGCTGTGTCCAAAAGTACGTACCTAAATCTACTTAAGTGCAACTTGAAAGCTTGAAAAAAACATTTAACTCAATGTTTAATATATATTTAATCATACTTTTTATAGTGCAATTTACGTATAAAGATATGAGAAATATAAAAATAATAGAATTAGGGTGTGTAAAAGTTGCATTCTGTACTTTCTATATTAAATAGCCTACACTTGAAGTACATTCCAATTCACACATTTTTCACTGAACACTGTAAATGTATATTTACAATATATTTGATACTGCTGATTATTTGAAACATGTTACAAACCTAGCACATTACAGTACAGTTCGTTGCATAACTGAAACTGGTTTCACATGCTGAGCCCCTGTGTCTCCCCAGTCACACAGTTCACTTTGAGTTACCTTGCTGGGGGCAGCCTGAGCTGGCCTTCAGTGTGCTGGCATCTAGATGTCCTTGTGCTGATGCGCCGCTGTAGTCCAGGCAGTGTCCTCTGCCTGCTTCAGCCCTTGCATGACTATAGATTTGACTTACACAGCCCTCATTATGCAGCCTCACTGTCTTTACTCCATAAGCCCCTTTAGTTTGAACCTCTGAATACAGTACAGGTAATCTCTGTGATTAAATATTCAGCATGGCAGAGCAGACGCCATTGTTACAGAGAAAACCAAGCAAGAACAATTCGAAGTTAAGGCATTGTGAATAAGATCTTTCTATTGCACTTGCCATTATTCTTCAGCGACAGCATAAACGCTGGAGCTAAACTCTGAATGTGTTGGAGAGGGAACTTTCACAATGGTCTATCAGCTAAACACGGCTTCGTTCTTCAGCAAAGCTGATGAGAATGTCATTTAGAGGAGCATGTGCCAACCACACAAAGCCTGATGATTTGTGTTTAAGACAATCAAATAGAAATCATTTTACAAGCTTTAAACGGCACACTGCAGAAGAATATGCAGAAAGAATCTCCACCTGAGTAGCTTTTTACCTGACCTGAGGTGAACAGATGGTAAAATCTTTCCTGCTGCTTAAAAAAGTTCAGTGGGCGTGCACACCATCTATCTCTGGTCATTAGCTGCAAGTACAAATTCATCATATCTGAGATGTCACAAACATGAACAAATTTTCAATGGGGTTTGGAAGTTTACATACACTCATCATGGACATGAATGTTAGTGATATACTGGCCTTCAATGATTTATGGAACTGCTCTTTTTCTGAGGCAGACAATCTACATCTATATTAGAAATAAATAAGAATTTAGAGCACCAGTTCTGATTTCTATGAGGTTTTCTAAAATCACCACAGGGCCAACATTTTACAAATATATAGGGTCAAATATACATTCACCCACTTATATGATGAATTCAGTGGTGCTGAAATGTGTTTTAACTTGCCAAAGGCCTCTTGACTTTTTGTTAGTGATCATGACTGACTACAGCTGGTAGCTTCTCTGTGCCTAGATACAAATGGTTGTTTGGCAGCACACATTGACCAACACACAGTACAAAGGAAGTGTCTCTTGGTGCCATTTCTGAAAGCCCATTATTCCAAGTCATTGTGCAGAAGTAAATGTTATTAGAAAGTGTAGGCACTTTGCAAAGGTTTTGGAAGGAGACATAAGCTAAGAAGCTAAGAAGAGATTTGTTCAGATGGTCAAAAATAAACCCCATGAACCATCAAGGCACATTGCGGCCTGAACTGTCTACAATCCTTCAAGCTTGACTAAAGTGTGGAGGAAAATCTGGTCGAATGAGCTGAATGTTTGGAGAAGTAAGGCTTCCTTTACTTTTTTTGTGTGTACTGCACCTTGCATGTGCTTACCGTTAATTTCTAAAGACATGCATAACCGGCACACCAAACAGACGCAGGATACGCGTCAAAGCCATCATGCATACGTAAACGGGTAGTTAACAGCAGGCATGGCTCTAGCAATAGAGTGAGTCTTTCTAAACCCTAAAAGACTTTACAGCTTAATAACTGTTAAGCATGGTGGTGGTAGTAGCATGCTCTAGGTCTGTTTTGCTGAAAGGAGCTACTCTTACTGACATCCTTGAAGATTTCAGTTTGTTGACTTGTTCACTATATTTCAGCTAGAACAGATATTTGAAAGTGAGCAGACCATCAAAACAGAGGTTATTTGCCTATATTAATCTTAAAAGTAGAGCAACAAGCAGCTTGTTAAATTCTGTTGTTTAAAGAGGTGAAAGGTGATTGGAAAAGGGTCATGTGAAAACAAATAAATAAAAAAGCCACAAAATGTTATAGGTAAAAATAATAAGCAATATATAATAGAGGGAAATCATTAAAACCATAAAATATGACTCCTTCAATCTACTGGTTGGATAATTGGATGGACAAGCCCACAGTTGCTGAAGTATGATTTCTGTTTTTTTAATTTAGCCTGAAGTTATTTGCCAAGGAACAGTAAATCTCAGTATGACTACCAGAACACTCTAATTAGATCAGTAGGCCAAGTGTTCCGAGAACATGGAGAGAAGTATAATTGTTCAAATGAGCAACTGCTGTATTTTAGTTCACATTGCTATACACAACATGGGGTAAATGCAGCCACAGCACATTGGAACAAATGACTACACAGAACCATTGTGTGTTCATGTTCGTGCAATATGATATACAACACCACATACAGTAAAAGTTCACTCTAATGCCCTTCGTTAGTGTAGAACACGACACTTAGGCTAGTTGCTGTCTACAGAGGGCTGAGGCTAGCTGTTTTATGAAGCAGCAGAGAGCATACTTTGGATGGGAGTGTGACCGAGCAAAAACAGCTCAGCGACCTGTGATGGTAGTCTGCAGAGTATCAGCCAAGTTTAGGCAAAGATTCCAAACATTCCAAAAAGTATTAAGCCTGGCTGGAATTGGATCCCAAAGGTTTTACAGGCACACACTCTCTTTTTTCATACCTATGTCCATAATGTATAAAGATGCCCAAATCTCTTGTACAATCAGTCCATTTTAATATCTAACATGTTCACAATTTAATGACAACACACCAGAAATACATTGATTATTTTTGTTAATGTTTGTTACAGAAGTAGCTCAGTAGCTAGTCACCATCGCAGAGACAGAACTGTCTTCATTTATAATCTCAAAGGCTGCAGCACAGACAGTAGTGAAGATGAGGACATGCAAGTGAGTGTAAAGAGATTGAAGTAGGGTCTGGTAGAGTTGGCTTTTAGCCTTCACTGGCTATCTCCCAACCATTGCTTTCAGTAAAGCACAGTTTACGCTCTCCCCATGACCATTACTAGGTGAAACCAAGACTTAAGACATAGGTAAGCTCATAAACACAGTCATACAAAAATCCTATAGGTGATTTAATCTCTGATGTTTGACATCGTTCCTCCCAAAAACTGTCTCTGCCACATGTATATATGAAAAGGATTGGAAGAATATTATATATATTTTATAATATTATATATCTATCCTCAACTGTATTAGCAGTTTGCTGTACTGAAGTTATAATAAACGTAGTGCTTGAAGCAGTCATTTTAAAGCAATGTGAAGCCAATATTTTTCTGCTCTGCTCATTGGCTGATGTGACGGCTCACTGAATCTTACCATCGGATTGGGAAGCTTACACCAAATGGACCAATAATAATTACAAAAAAATTACTCTTTTTACATTAATATAAATTAAAGTTACAGATTATTTTTCTTTTACTCTTTTAGAAGCAGCATCTTCTAACACCAGCAACAAAGTGGAGTCACAACCAGTTCAGCATATAAGCATCTTTTTGAACTCTTTTCAGCACTGTTACCCAACTGTGAAACAGTCATTCATATACACGCGTTCTGACCCCAGTGGGGGCCTTTACGGGGGATCACCTGGAGAAAACTGTTCTGTATGGAGCTTTACCCTAACAGCTCAGAGCTACAGACTGTGCATCATTCCCCCATATGGAGGAGTTAAGAATGTGTCCCAACATCTCTCTCTGCAGGCTTCATTAATATCACCCAACCCATTTCAGTACAGGACATACCTCACTGCTCTCTGTCTCGTAGCTCAGTCATATAAAGTCAGGTAGTGGCTATATATCTTGAGCCCAGTTTATTCACAGCATGTGCAGAGTCAAAGCCATTCATGATTTCTCTTTGAAGCTGGGCGTGGACATGGCAAATAGAGAAAAGGAGTGCTAGAGGCAAACTGGAGATGTATCAAACAGCCTTGCATTATGCACACTGCTGTTACATAATCCTGAGAGTAGGTGCAGCACACTGACCAAGCATCAACCATTGCACTAGGCAGAGCTGAGTCTAATAGTTGAATGCAATATCCCCTACAGCTAGTGACCACATGATTACTACCGTAGTGCTTTAGTGCTTTATTACTAACATTGTTGTCTCCTACATGGCTGCCTGGTTTTAAATGAATGTAAAGCAATTGGCTTAGAGGGTTGGCTAACTGTTTAACTACATGCCTAATAAACTGAATGTCATTAGCAGTTTTTTCATTATAACCAGTTACTAACTAAAGAGAGACACATGGAACAAGAAAATACTGTTTCTGTTCAGAGCAGACTAGGCAATCGTCCTTCTCCTGTTTCTGGCTGGAATGAGCTTCTCCATAAATGTCAACTCCTCTGTGTTGCGGTGAGACTTTGTTCAAAATTAAATGTTGCGGCAAAGAATGAGGTATTTTTAATGCATCTTCTTCTTAGGGATATTTTGCTTGTTGATCATTTTACACAAAGAAATATGCTTATGCAGCTGCTCTGGAAGATAAAATTTCATTTGAATAAAAGCATGTGCCCCCCTCCAATAGAAGTGGAGCACACTATGTCATGATCAAATAGATTTGGGAGGAGAAGAGAAATATCAATCTGGAAAGCATTACAAAAGCCATTTTCATAGGTTCCGGGACTCCAGCGAACCACAGTGAGAGTCATTATCTACAAATTGAAAAAAACTTTGAACAGTGACGACTCATCCAGGGAGTCTATAACCATCATTAGATAGGTGGTTACAAGTCGCAAAAGACCCCTGATAAAAATTTAAGAACTGCAGGCCTCATCCATGCTGAAGTTTGGTAAAAACCACAGCTAACAAAATGTGGTGGAACCACAAGAGAAGGAACATTCGCCAGAAAACACTTTGTGACCCCCAAACCCTTAATGTGCTGTGAAGCTTTTTGAGAGACTAATGAGACGAAAGGGCAACTTTTTGGAAGACAGGTCCAGTTTCTCCCAGCGCAAAGCTAACTCAGCATTTTACAAAGAGAGTTACATACAGTCAATCATGGTGGTGGTAGTGTGATGTTATGGGGATGCTTTGCTGCTACTGGACGAAGGCCGTTATTAACAGAACCTCTACTAGAAGGTTCAGAGCTCATTCACAGAAAATCCTGCAGGAAAAAATGGCCTGGTCATCAAGTTTTGCAGCGTAAGCAAGACAAAGATAAGTCAGTCTCTGAATGGCTCAAAAGAAAAAGATGAAGAGTTGAATTAAATGAATGCTGCAAAGAAGACTGGGCAAAGGTTGCACAGTCAGTTATTACATTTATGGGAGCAATTTCTTTTTTACAAAGGGCCAGTTAGTGTTGGATAACTCATATATACCAGTTACTTTACTTTTTACTGAATTGTTTTGACAATAAATGCATACTTTGGATGAATAAATACATTTGTATTCAATTAAAGTATTTTTTTTATTAAAATAAACCCTATTTTTTCTTTTCTTGTCACATATCCCCATTTCTGTGACATATATACAAACATAATAAAAATGTAAAGAGCACTATATGAGATTTGTTTACCCCAGATAGTTTGGAACAGCATACTTGTGTTAAATGTTATACAGAATATGTATTCAATGTCAAAGCAATTTATTGTCAAAACAAATGTATAAAAAATAATTTGATAAAAGTAATTAATTAATTAATAGTTCTGACAGATCTTTTTGCTACCAAAAATATCTCAAATATATTGATAAAAAATATTTCCAATTAGCAGTTGACTGAGTTTTACATCATAGCATATTTTGTGCATTCACCCTCTCCTTCTCATGTTCATTTATATGCAGCTTATTTTGTTGAAGTACATACATTATTATTTAGCTTTTATTTATTGCAGACAATGCCTCTAATTTGTTTTTGTTTTGTCTCTTGGCAGATGAGTGGTGCTGTGTGGTGGTGCAGTATTGTAGTGCGAGATGTAACTGCACACCATAAAATTCTATTAGTTCAGCATCATTGACACCATCTGATACCAGACAGTAGTGTCTTTATTTACTGTAGCAATAACATCAGCAACTTAGTGACCAGCCAGGGACTCTAATCCATTTGAGTGCACGTTCTATCTCAGCAATCTTCTCTCAGTTAACAATGTTGTCAACACACCCATAAATTCAGGTAATCTATTTGCAGTTGGTGCTAGTTGAGTATTCCCTTTATTGGTATGCTTTGAAAGAAAGCGCTCAGTTGATCCCAACTGCCATATAGCACTGGAAGGGTTAGAATGCTTCAGCTTCCATCTACTTTTTGAATTAATTTGTTGTGCCTGAAAAAGACAGGACATATTCCTAATATACTGTTATAGACAGTGGACAGATTTCTGATGTATTGTTTGCAAGAAGCTCCTCCAAATATAACCGAAGACAATTACTACACATTTATTGACAGTAACTATATAATAAAATATGTTGTTATGTTCTGATATTTTATCACTGTTCTGAAAACAATGGTTTAGGTAGATAGAGAAAATCACAGATCGCTACTGGCCTCAGGAATGCATTTTAGGGTTGACATGTCATCTCTAGACTCTTCATGATTGGACTGACATGCATTACCTTTGCAGTGGTGCAATTTTCTCACCATTTCAAGAGGTCAGTCTGACAGTTGTGAAGGGTCTTATGATGACATTTAAACCTATAGATGCATCCCTCACGTCATTCGTGCGTCACTATCCTGATGACTTAATTTCTCTCCCCTACCTGGTCCTTTTTTTATAAACATTAGAAAATATATTTTATGACTATGCTGAAATCAATAACGTAACGTAATGGATATACTTACAGATAGGGCTTAATTCATCATCTCAATCATCATCATGATTGTATCCAGAACCTATTTTAGTGGATCCAGGTCCTTCACAGTTGTTCACAGTTTAAATACATTAATGCGTCTGTAGTGGTCAGGAAATACTGGAATATAAGAATTTGTTTTTGCATCTGTAGCTTCAAATAGCATAACAAAATGTAGACCCTACAACTAAACCTTAGCTAAAAAGTATTATACTTTATGCTTAAACACCTTGTGATATGGCAAAACACACTTTAATGTTAAGTACATAGCAGGCTGCTCCTTCAGATGAGTAAATGAGCCAACACTAACCGGTGTCATGCTTTTCACTCTCTGATACAATCCTAATCTGGCAGTTGTTTTTTTACATTGTGTCAAAAGTGCTCTATTTGTTAGTCATGAGATCTAATGTTATGGGGAAACCTCACATTCAACCCTACACCTTGTAGCTGCAATATCCATCACTGCTCAGTGTTCCAGGACCTCATTGTTTATAAATTAAGCCCTGCTTATAGAGTTACATGACAGACTTATGGTGTATATTAGAGTAGGTCCAGTGGTGTAATTAGGATCTTTTGGGCATCAGTGCAGAAACAATTAGAATATAATTAGGAAGTGCCTTCAGTGAATACAAACATGAAAAAGAAATGTGCTTGTTCTATTTTCTTCTGCTAAGTCTTAACTAATTTGGTGCTATTACACACTGTAGGCTATTGTAGTATAACAGTTAAAGCACATTATTAAGTTGTACATATGAATTGTGGGTGTACAACTGCATAATTAGCAATACAAGGGACCCAATAAAGACATTAGGGGCCACAGTCCATGCTACCCTAAATGATTGGCCTGCCTACACTGTCATATATGTATTAGAGAGGCCTGTTCACCTATTCATTCGTGCAGTTACCCAATCTTCCAGTCATGTGGCAGCAACACAGTGAATAAAATCATATAGATACAGGCCAGAGGCTTCGGTTAATGTTCTCATCATCCATCACAATGAGGAAAAAGGACCTTTGTAATTTTGGCATACTTGTTGGTGCCAGAAGGGCAGGATAGAATATTTCTGTGACAGCTAATCTCCTAGAATGTTTATAAACAGCTTTCCCTAAAGTTATGGCATACTTTGAGGCCATGTATACCCATCAGTGATCGTTTGAATGCCCCACCCTATTTGGGTTGCTGACAATGTGCATTCCTTCATGACCACAATTTGTAATCTTCCTACTTCCAGCATGATAATGCATCATGTTACAAAGCAAACGTCACCTTTAACTGCTCTCATTAAATTGAAGATAAGTTCACTGTTTTTCAGTGGTCTTCCCAGATCTAAATCCATTAGGCTTAACACCTTCAGGATGGTGGTAGAACAGGAGATTTGCAGTGTAAAAATGCAGGAATTGTGTGATGCAATCACATCAGCATGGAGCAGACTCTTAAAGGAATGTTTCCAGCATCTTGTGGAATCCATGCCAAGAGGATTTGAGGCTGTTTGGGGAGCAAAAGAAGTACAGTATTAGTATAATCTTTTAAATAAATTGCTATGTGAGTGTATGTGTGTGGTATGTTATTACAACCTTGTGTGTCTTCTGCTGGCTGCTAGTGGAATAAGTATGACTAGCAGGTGGGAGGTGCAGTGATTAGGGGATGCACCTGGGGTAAATGGGGACATGCTGGTTTATATATATATATATATATATATATATATATATATATCTCACATACTTTTTATAATGGTAGCACCACGCCTGACTTCTCGCGTCAGGCATGATGTTAGATTCCAGCATAACAGATTCAAGTGTTTAATTGCTAAAGCATACCTATGGGTGTTATGTTCAATACACTGCAGACAATCCGTGATTTGCATAAACTGAGCAATCACTGATGTTGTTGTGGTATTTTCATCTCTTTTGGCAGATTTAGCTGGCAAATGCAAAATGCCACTGCTCTATGCTTTCAAAGAGAAAGAATTGAATGGGCCAATTTAAGCGTTCAAGGATGATTATTTAGGCTTAAATAGAGCCAGACTGAACTGATCCAGACTGAACAAGGCCAGGTATTATTGTAAAGCCTGAATGTCTTTTAAAACAGATATTGCCAATACAATTTACTGTAGTATTGATTTTTGCTTTACTTTTACTGCACAACATTGTCCACATACAAAACCTTCCATGCAAGATAACATAATATTACACCGTCAACTAAGCAAACATTGTCTCACCTGCACAGCATACAGCCAATGTATGATTTGCCTTCATTGCAGATTTGTCCTTGTAAAGTGTTTATTTTACTTACACTTCACTTGTCTTGCTTTGTCTGGACACAGGTGGTTTTTCTGCTCCATTAAAAGCATTACATTCTCAGGAGAGACATCCCCGAGGCCACACACACACAGAGACATCACTGCTTTAAGAGACGATTGCAGAACAGACAGCGAAATGAAAAACAAAATTAATTTAATTGTAATAACAATAAATGTGCACATAGAGACACATTGACTTTTTGGTACTATTTTTAAACATTTAGATGAGGAATGCTTTTAAGCCAGTGTACATTGTCTTTGCAGTTGTGTAATCGCTGGAGCAATACATAGAATTTGTAATTTTGTAAAATATCAATACACAATACAACCAGTTTACAAAGATTTGCTGTGTAATTTGTGTGGGATAAAGAGTATTTAAACCTACAAGGCCCCTTAGGCTATTGCATAGTCACCTGAGGCCAGTTAGTCTGTAGTCTCTCCCATGGCCATATTAGAACCTCAGGTTCTACGTCTGTTTTCCCACTGACAAAAATGAATGTTGCTTCAGTGTTCCAGACTAAGGTAAATTTTTTCCTAAATGTCACTGGATCCTCTGGAACCATGAGGTAATTATGAAGTTGAAATACAAATATTGCTACAACCATGCTAACTGCAAGCTGATACCCCTGGGCACTGGAATGGTCCCACGTGATTTGTATCTGCTACAGCACTTAAATACCTCTTTTAATAAAGCTTGCTGGTTTGAGTGAGCTCCAGTTGCTTTAGTGTATAGCACTGAATTTCTACTTCACTACACAGATACCAAATTAATGTATCTAGTTGGATATGCTAAACTAAGCTGTAACAGCAGCCTGCTTTGAATTCATCTTGGTTTGATGTCATAAGGCACAAGGTCAGTGGGTGAGTCCACTCATTCATGCTAAAGTGAGGTAGAAGTGTTGTTGCAGACAGTCTGTACAACATATGAAAATGAGAAAATATGGGGACTAAACAATGAAATGTTGGGCCTTGTGAGATGCCTGTACACTCTACTCTGGAAATCCAGCTTAACAGTGGTTACTGGGACCAGAGATGGTTAAATGCATGAATTATTGATTAAATCTGACTTCATAAAGATTAAATGATATGATTAATGATTGAACTTCAAACAAGAATATCCAAAGAACATTTTAAGAGTCAGTATAGCTCTTAACTACAGTTTACAATAATAAACAATGCAAGGCACTGTTGGTTTAAAGTGACACAGATGGATTTATTAATGATAGACAATAACTTAAGCTACATCATACAGTTGGATAATGAATAAAGTAGTGAGGCTTTAATACAGATAAAAGAGACAAATGCCACATATGAATAACACTACAATATTACATGTATAAAAGGAAAGCTCAGTGTGAATGTAGCAAAACAGAGAAAGACAGATATAGAGAAAGAGAGAGAGGGAATGAGAGAGAGAGAGAGAGAGAGAAAGCAAGGCAAAGCATCTGGGTGCTCTGAGGAGCCCCGTGCGAACTTCCCCCTGGGATTCTCTGTCTCAGTTCTTACTCAGAGATTCTGACCTTTTATCTTGACCAGATTGTTATCTTAAACAAGTGCTGGTCTAACCAGCCAATCCAAAGTGCAGATATGTTAACAACCCCCAACTGAGTGACCCTGCCCCTTTGAGGCATGCTGTAACCCCCATTGAGGTGGAGGATAGACGGAGTAGGAGGGCAGAATGCTTATAATTTCCCTAATGGAAGCAAATTCCACATAAACAGGAATTTTTTTGTTATTTTAGCCATAAATGTGCAGTTTTTAGTCCAAACTGCTTTTTAAATAAGGCACAATACAGAAAAAAACAGTCAAAATAAAGGTATATTTGCATAATAATCTTAAAGTCTTAAAGATCATAGAGATAATCTTAGAGTCTTAAAGGCATAGTAACAAAATTGGTGGGCTACATTTCAAGGAACAGTAAGCAATTGGAAATGATGTTTTTGTTAAGTAAAACATTATAAATGACACAAAACAATACAATAAAATGTGACTAGGATGGTTAAGGGATGGTTGTTTGCAAAGCTTTCTTTAGAACTAGCATAAGGAAGTTCAGTTTTGTGTGAAGATTTTCAGACCTGCAGTGTCAAGTCAGTGTGTGTTTGTTGACAAGGATAAAGTCTGGTGTATTGTGAATCGAGTGGCTTTTTTGTGTGGCTTTTTCAGTTCAGTTTGAGCTCTTACATAATAGTCAAACTCCTGTCCCAAGGGGCAGTGGCTCAGCTCTGAAGAGAGTGACTTTTTAGACAAGCCATACGTCTCACTAGCTGAGATAAAGTCAGCCGATGACAGCCCGCCCCTCCCTGCGCCGTTTGCGTCACTCTGACGCCCCTTGTGTAGCGGGCAGAGTGAAACTAAGGGTGATGTGTGTGAGTAGAGAGTGTGTGATAGGCTTTGTTATAGGGAACTCAAAGAGAGCCATATTGCTACTTAAAGCTTTGAGAAATGTTCCATGTTGCAGTGTGCTGTGGGTAGACCATATGAATCATATAAGTCCTCACCATTCCATAAGCTTTACTGAACACCCTAGGACCATTAATATATTGGAATATCTAACCGTTTTTTGTCCTGACACAAGGCATTGTTGATTTCACTGTTGTAGGGGAAAGACTCTAGGGCTGCAGATAAGACCGTTGCCATGGTCCTGAAGGAGATACCCAATAAGGCGTCCTCAGAAGGCAAGCCCCTCCTCACGGTGACAAACAAGGTGGGCAGAACTATTGCAGCTACCCTAAGAGTCAAAGGCCTCCGCCATTCCGAGCGATCTTGACCAATGGCAAGGCTTTGATCATCCCATTTCTGACCTCTAAAGCCTTAATCCGTATCATAGTATCTGTCTACCATCTAAACCTCACCACTGACCTAACTCACACATGCTGTTTTTATTTCATTCTGAGCTGCTCTATGGGGTTTAAAACAGAACCGATTATGCCTGTATTTACTCCTATAGGTTTATATGACTTCAGCTGCAGCAAAGGGTTCTGTGTAGTGATGCCTTTTGAACCTTTTGGTTCCCTAAAAGACCTTTTGAGAGTGAAGAGGTTTAAAGGACCTTCACATACTGAAAATGATCTAGAATAATTAAAGGTCTTTACAAGAACCATTTAGGAACCATTATTTAGATAGATGCTACTTGAAGGTCCTCTCACTTCTGCCAAGTGCAGTCCGAATAATATTATGCAGTCATTCTCAAGCAGTTACATTCTTGTACCATAAATTAATCTGAGATATTAAAGAAGTACTTCAAATGCATTCCACTGTTTCAATATGCAGGGAAATAATTCACAGCACATAGTACTTTTTTTACACCTCATAAGCAGCTAACCCTGGTCTTTGTCTCATTTTATAATTTTATATGTAACAGCATGAAATTCTGTTCAAACTAAAGTCTTTTTGATGCCATAGCAGCCTCTCCTATATATCTCCTATATACTGTATCTGTGTGTAAGTGTGTGTTAAAGCTAGTTGCTGTGCTTCTTCTGTGGCTGGTGTGAGTCTAGAGAATGTCATCCTTGGCTTGCTTGTGTGTTTCCTGTGTGTTTTCTTTGTGATATGCTTTAAACCATGTGTGACGGTGCATGTATGTGTGTGTTGTAGGTTGGAAATACATTTGTTGTTGTGTGTGTGTGTGCAGCAATAATGCATGTGCTAGTTCGATGTTTAATTAAGAGTAGTGAAATATTGATGCTCTGTATTAAGAAGCTGTTTTGTTGTAGCATGTGCATATTGCATGTTTTACTAAGTAAAACGTCTTCTTTTCCACCTCCAGTGACTGACTGAGATCATTTGGGTATTTGAGATATAGCCTGGCAGTATTTGTAGGCTGTGTGAAGTGTGATTGCACATAATCATATTTTGTTAGCTTTTGGATTCGGTGAAGTCCCTGTTGAATTTCTTGCAATAATGGAATTGAACGACTTCAAGACATTAAGCAGACTCGGACACACAGGACAGTTCCTGTTTAGATCATTCCGGTATAATGCAGACCCACATTGGTGTCAGAAGACCTTTCTCAGGTCAGTATGGTCATATTCGTGGCATTAAAGCTTCTGTAGTTATCATCTCTGTTGAGGGCAGTATTTTTCTGAAAGAGGGTCAAAACACAGCTGGGGTGTCAACCTTAACATTGGTCTAACATTGGACTATGGTGCAACTCTGATCATCATATTAATGTCATATGACAAAATCAGATATTTATTTTACTGTATTCACAGATAAACAGTGAAGCAAACACTTAAACACACAAACAAATAAAATCAACCACAGTGAAAAGAGAGAGATTGTGAGCAAAGTTTATGTGGCAGCAAGTACTTAATTCCCATGTCCCCACCGTATGGCCGCAGACTTCCAAAATCTGGAAGAAAATGAATTTTACACAGGGTTAACAATTAGGTGGTAATACATAAGCAGTACTTTGCAATTTGTATGTCATTGGATAACCTTGTATAGATAATAATGTGTGCAGACTGGCCATGAGCACAAGTAAATGAGAGGCCATGAGAGGTTTACCAGTGATATAGTTACTGTGAAGGTCTAAGACATTCAAATTAACTGTAGTTTATTTCCCCAAAGTTCTCGAGGTTTGGTTATCTAGTCAGCCAAGCATGTAGCAGCTGTTTAGTGCATAAAATACATAAAACACATATAAAGGGCAACATTTTTAGGTAATGTCACATCAACCATCAGAATGGTGAAAATTGTGCTCTTTCCAGTGGTCTACCTTCGAGATGTGGTAGAATGGGAGATTCACAGCTTAAAAGTGCTCCTTAGAAATCAGCTAGAATTGCATAATGCTGTAATGCCAACATGGACCAGAATCTTAAAGGAATGCTTCAAACATCTTGTGGAATCCATGCCACAAAGGAGCAAAGCTGGTGGGCCTCCCCAGTTTTAGTACAGTAATAAAGTACTCAGTGAGTGCATATATATATATATATTGTTAGAAATCCGGCATACAGGAGGCAGATTCAGGAGTCAGGAGATGTACAACTCGATCGGTCACGGTTAACCTAGTCTAGTCTGACCATGTCTAGTCTAAACCAATCCAGTCTGAACCAATTACACAACAGCTGGTTATCGGAATGACCATTTGATAACAAGTTGAAACCACATGAAAGTACTGTTAGAAAGGGCCATAATTTCTCGCTATATATATATATATATATATATATATATATATATATATATAGTTCAGAACTGTCAAAAAGCCTCATAGTGTTTGTGTCCTATCAAAGCCATTTATTTTGAACAACACGTCCTTAATATTGAATGAACATTTCATGATGAATGGACCGGTAGAAATGCTCCAGAATAGAAATGTGTTACATTGACGTCCATTAAAGGTTAAGAATGTTTGCCTACTTTTGGAGATAGATGGTTTTGTTAGGACAACGATATGATAAAACCATTTCATGTGGAGCATAAGCCCAATTTACGCCTTAAATTTAGAGCCGATTGCTTTTTATGAATGTCCCATCTCCTGAAATACAGTAGTTATGCACAGCAATGATAAATTCATGCTGTTATCTGAAGCACTGTAATAATTGGCTCGTGAACCTCTCACATGCGCTGCCTCCCTGGCTCTGCCCCTGAAGACTCCTGCCAGCTTAACTGCTTCTGGTTTCCCTTGACAACAATATCTAAGGGATCGCACCAGGAGTCGTGCCCAAGCGGCGCAATTAGCTGAAGTTTTCCATTACATAATTCTGAATTTGCCCTCCGGCTGTCGTAAACAAAGGGACAGGGCACTTTGCAGAGAATCGAAGCGAAAAGGTACAAAACGATCTAGTTATTTCGCCCAGGGGCAACAGCAGAACAGAGGCTAACCTTAACTCGGGAAAATCCATCTTGAATCAGGACATGTTTCTGTAATTGCTGTGAGAACAGCAGCTAACAATATTTTGTTGTTGTTGTTGTCATGCAACATAGGAAATTGAGTGGGTTGTCTCTTCCAGATAGCATTTGTGATGTGTGGTAAGGGTGAGCAGCATCGTTACTTACACAAGGCCCACAAGGCAGTTACTGTAAGAGCTTTGAAGAGCCATGTCAGAACAGGACATCAAAAGCAAATTTCTGCACAAATCCCAAAGGAGAAGATTTTATACTTTACTAATAGGCCCATCCTAATTAAATACTAAAGAAGATGACCTTGACACCCAAACCTTGGCTGAATATCATGGATTTCACTTTGGGAATCTTCCTAGTAATGGTTCATATGTAACCATATATCAGTCTCATTACTAAGTGCACTTGGGGAATTAGTTTGTAATCTCTTGACTACAGTTTGTTTTTAATTTTAATTACTTGACGTTATAGTGCATTAGAGTTTATGATTTATTGTGGCTTGTGTAAGCATTTTTACTAAGCAGTGCCTTGGACTGGGTAATATGGCAAAATATGGAGTATTTTGAATGGACATAGAATATGGAATATGTCAGCATTTAGAGGAACAGTTGTTACCCAGAAAATGCACCAAAACCTTTCTTCTGATGTCATTTTTATAATGTAATAATGATATATACAGACCTTATATATAGATACAGTCCTGTGCAGAGGTTTTAGGCACCTAACCACATTGTTTAATCCTTTATCTCACCAAAAGCACCAGATCACACTAAAACATGCAAGTAAACATATACCTTAAAAAGTAAGACATTTTAAAGAAAGTAGTTTAGATCTTGCGAGCTAAATTAAAGAACAAAACTTGCTTCCAGATTTCTCATGCACGCCCCCAGCCAGCGTGTGGATTTGTAAAAAAAAAAAAAATTCATCATCAAGTCACCTGATTTAACGTCATTAAGCACTGATTTACCAAACTGGATGTTGAATGATAACTGTAAATAATACTTGGCTCACATAAGGAGCTCTTTGGAGGTGCTTTAGTGAACATATTGACATAAAACCACTACTTTTCTGCATTAGTGGCCTTTGTATTTATTGTAGTATTTATATATGGTAGCACTTTTACTAAGAATCTTTTTCATGCTTATTCTTTTTAATATATGTCAAAAACTTGCACAGTACTGTATATATCTAGAATCAGTGGAGAGTAATTTGGGAAAACTAGCTTTACTTTTAGTTCCATGCAGGACTGCACAAGTCAGCAAATCATCTACTGTTTTGTGGATGGATTGCAAACCACTTGTGCGCCCTGCAGATTACAGTTCCCACCTGGTGTTACAATGAGCCACAAGCAAATAACAGTATTTTGCCAAGATGTTCTTACCATGAATAATTCAGACTGAGCTGAGAGCGTAGCTGTTTGTTCCTCTGTGTCCTCAGCACTAATGGCACTAGGCTGCAATGTGGCTAGGAGTCATTTTGGTTTAATTACGAGGATGGGTCTGTCCCCTTAATAATTCCCATTAATGTCAGCAGTCCTTTTATATTTGTGCCAAAAGTGCAGAATTGCTTTAATTGAATACATGGGGGAAATGATCTAATTAACTGGCAGGGGCCTAAAAGACTTTTTCGAAACATTCTTTTTTTCTTTTTCATTAAGATCTATATTTCACTGACAATTACAAAGGAGGAAGTTGTGCTTTATTTTTAATGAGACTGGCAGACTCCGAGTCCATTTAAAACATCCGGACTGATCTTGCTGCAGTCCTGCTTCTCTGCCATTACGCAACATAGCGTGGTACTCGGAAAGGCTTCCACATGAACAGAGCCATCCAGTTAAAAAGTTTGTTTGGGGAGATCCTTGTTTCATATACCTGTGCAGTACTGCTTGTATTACATAATTTGTTTCACGTCTAGCCCAGTAGCGCTTACACACACAGCTTGTATATCAAAACATCTCCACTCCTTCCTCTCCAACAGCAGGGGTTCAGCTCGGGTAACATCAGGCATTCTGCTCAGCAAAGAGCTAACTCTACCTTCTGACACCAGCACTCCCCCAGTCATTCCTGCAACCCAATTAACTCTGCTGCCTCATCGTTCTGGAGGAACCACAATAACCACGTTTCTCCAACTTTCAA
This sequence comes from Salminus brasiliensis, assembly GCF_030463535.1. NCBI lineage: Eukaryota > Metazoa > Chordata > Actinopteri > Characiformes > Bryconidae > Salminus > Salminus brasiliensis. The sequence goes on along the minus strand of NC_132884.1, from coordinate 22,587,638 downwards.
CACTTCGCGTCCGCTCCTCATGAATATTCCTTTTGGCTTCCAAACTTTTTGTCAGAAATGAGGATGCAAAAACATTCATCTTTTGACATCAGACAGTCAGAGTCAGAACGTATGGCTGACATTTTAATGAGGTCCGATTTATTTAAAATCAATTCAGAATAACTAAATACATTTCAAAATCTTCACAGATCTCCAATTAAGCAGTTTCTCACAGGATCAAAGTTCCTCACAGGATCAGAAAATGTTACCAAAAATGATTTTTTGGGGTAGTTCCATAAAGAACCACGTTTGTTATCCTAAATAATTTTTGGGTAGCCCCTTTTGGTTCTCCAAAGAACCTTTTAACAAATTCTCCTTTGAAGAACCATTCTGCTAATTTCGATGTGTGTATGTGAAGAACCTTTTTAGATGCGCCACAAGAGGCACGGGTAATTACTGCCACGACTATATGATTGTGTAGTAGCCAATTTAGCGCATTACTTACTAAGAACGTCTATACAAATGTATACTATCATAACTAACATATGAGCATTATTTAGTCATACAGCAGTATAAGGAGAGTAAATGATTATTTTGTCTTAATAAATAAAAACAATCTAGAAAGTAACTTTTTAACTGTCTGGTTGAAAACATGTTAATTATGAACCTGAGTTCCATTTTGGCTGTGTTTGGAAAGTGTGTGATCTTGTAAAACCCTTTCTCCATATTGTAGTAGAGCAACATAAAATCTGAAACTGATTTTTAAGGCTGTTGATGTATGATTGATCTGAAATTTAATATCTTAAAAGCATTATTTTATTATTATTATTAATTCACATTTTCAGATTTCAGATTACTTTCAAAAGAATGTTCAGGGGTCTAGCTGGCAAACATTGTCAAACTCTGAACACACCTGCAGGATCACCAGCCTTATCCAAAAAAGAGCCTGTGTTGCTGCCAGTTTTAATTCCTATCCCAACGGGAGCACACCAGGATTCCACTTGTTTAAGCAATTGGTTTAGTCAATTGGTTTCTGGCTTCCAGCACTGGATTAGTTATATGAATGATGCTGAAGACAGTTCCAAAAACTCCAGAAACTGGTTTTGACAAGTCTGTCAGTCTGCTTTAGTCTGCTAGAGACTCTGAAAAAGGGAATTAATAGAAAAACTGAAATCGTATTCAGCAAAACCTTAAAAATCATTTTTAGATGTTGCTCTTCTGCAAACGTTAAATTCAGCTTCATTTCAGAATTCAATTGCAGATTATGTGATAGAGATTCAAAATAATAACTCAAAATATTAACACAAAATCTGATTTGTGCATTCAAATGACCATTTCTAATGGTATGATTCTGTCTCTTCATACAAAATAACTCCCCATCTCCTCACCCAATGAATATTTTATATAGCATGTTCTTGCTTTTAGATTTAAGTTTTACAAATACACTTTGTAACAAAACATATAGTGTAATGTTATTAAAAAAAATAATTTTAAAGTGTGGCTGCCTTTTTGAGCTGATGACACAAATCAATCACTGTAGAAAACAAAATGAAGCCAAAACTTTGTCAGCCATGTTGTCAGATTTGCAACCAGAGACTGCACAACAGAGACCAGAAGCAAAGACAGGCACCCCTACTCAGGGAGACCTGCACAATGCGGGTTCTCTAGATGGTCTCTTTCAACCAAGGCTGTCAGCCACTTCATTTCTTCTCTTCATTTCATTTCTGGAGGAAAATAGAAACAATATGCTGATATTAGCACAGAGAAAACTATTGGAATTAGACACTGGAGATGGAAAATGGGCTGCTTCGTCAAATATGAAATACTGCAATCAACAAGCAGAGGCGCTAGACCTGCGGTGGCTTCACTTTTGGCAGCTCTGTCCATGTTTTCTACAGTTACTGACACAGATAAGCAAAATTGCTGCAAATTGCTGTGTAGGAAAAGAGGTGCCTACCTAATATAGCTTGAGATGTAGTATGTGAGTAGAAAATAGGGGAAGGGAATGGGCAGGGCCCTATGTGTAACCCTAGTTGTTAGGTGTAGGACCTTGTCGTCTTCTTGTATTATGTTTCTTGTCTGGACGGAGATTAACCCTGAATTTCCTAGGTACCAGAAGACTTTCTCAAACTTTGACAGCTTATCAAGAATATTTCTTTTGGGCTCTAAAGTTTTTGTCAGGTGAAAATGTATTGTTTAATATTAAACTTTAAAAGTAGACTATGTTAAGAAGATAAGGCCAATGTTACAATATAACAGCTTTGATTTTAGTCATATTTATTTAATATGAAGCTAATAGTTTTATGCCAGAATTCCTTTTTTTATGAAATCAAGAAGGTTGTGCTACTGCCTTTCAAAGAGACCACTACAAACAGACTTAAAGAGTTTAATGGCCTGATCTGTTTAGTAGAAATAAATGTTGAAGGCATCCTTTGACTTATGTGGTCTTTCAGCATCATGCAAACACAGCTAAATCTGTTCTACTAGAGTGTTTTTTTATATTAAAAGATCTACTGAGGAAATGACAGAAAGAGCAATCTACATAAAGGACACAGATTTAGCACTGGAGACGGATACTTTTCTCCAACTGTACAACCCCACATAAACAATCTCTGATGGAGAGGCAATTACAGTTGAGGAAGCACCAGCACTGCACGCATGCAGCGAGCACACAAAGTGCTTTCCCCGCTTTAGTCCAGCACGGCTGAATGAGCACCATGAGAGCTGGATGATGATTGATGTGTTTTCTCAATTCTGCGCCACCAGTCTCCCTGAAGGACAAGTGCACTCTCTGATATACACACACACGTGTAAGATCAGGGATTAGGGAAACGCAGGGGGGCTCTATCAGGTCAGGAATTGAATTTCATCTTAATTACCCACGTATTACACGCATGCACAGAAACGGCAAGGCTATCCCTACCGAGCTGTTTCATTTTCCCTCTGTCAGAGTGAAAAAGAGAATAATCTGATAGGATTGTCGCAGCTTTGCCTCAAAGGTATGCTGACAAGAGTACCTTGAACTGAAGGCTGAATCCACAACAGTAGATACCATGGTATTAAAACCTTCATGTTTTTCCTCTAATAAAAAAGTCAGATCAAGAGGCGCCTTTAGGCTAGAGACACGGTAGCCGTCCAGGGCCAGGGGGGTGAGAATGGGAGTCGTAGTTCTGTAAATAGAGCAGAGCCAGCCTGGGAATCATCACTGACAAATCAAAGCCAAGCCTGTCATTGCACTAAGGGTCCAGCTTGACTCCTCACTGAATGTGGGCGGACAGGATGGCAGATGCATTTACCTACATCTCAGTGGAATATTTCACTTCGTTTTTCAGCTGGTGAACGAGCAACAAGAGAGCCGTCCCTTGCTAAGCCCCTCCATCGACGACTTCCTATGCGAGACCAAGTGTGATGGAGCTGTCCGTCCAGTTACCTCCAACACAGCAGGTAATAGTGCTGGCATCCTTCCCCTAAATGTCTGACACTCATCCCCTCCCTATGAATATGTGGTTACCAACCACAAACAAGGTGTTCACTCTAGATGAAACAGGAGTATAACTCACCCCATAACTTAACTTAACATAACCCTTAATCCTCTTGATCCCTTATGATTCAGTACATACTGTTTATTCATTATTATCAATTATGTAGTAACTGCTATGAATTAAATTCATTTGCGGGCAAAGAACTGAAGTTTATGGTTTAATTATCATAGCTTGTGCTTTAGTTTGTGTTGGACACTGGCTTTTAACCCATCTGTGCACACACAGAGATATGGTGTGCACACATGACCGAAGCGGTGGGTAGCCATGACTGCACCACCTGGGGAGCAGAGAGGGTCAAGGGCTTTGCTCAAGGGCCCAACAGTGGTAGCTTGGGGAACCCTGGTATCAAACCCACAACCCTGTCACCAATAAGCCAGTGCTCTACCAACTGACCCACCACTGCCCTTCCATAATTTATGGAATGTAAATTAAGTGTAACACCAATTTTCTTGCAAAAAACTTTAAATGGCACAAAGGCAAACAGTAAACTTCCAGGGCTTTTGATGAAAAAAGAGATGCCTTTTAGGTAACAAGCCGTTGGTTAACAACTTACAGCTGGTCTGTAGCAATGATTAATCTTAATCAAATTAATCTTTGACAACTGATGCAAAAAATTTACAATATTCAAGTCCTTGGTTTGAGCTGTGTTTGAACAGACTGTGTTACTGTACTCTCTACCACAGTATTTAGACACCATTACATGTCTGGATTGCTTTCATAATGTCTTAGAAAAAAGACACTTAACAAGAGAAGACACATAGACCATTATAACTATAGTGTAGGTCTTTTCTTTAAAGTAATGACAAATTACAGTGTGAGTACAGTTTCCTGCACCATCAAAACTGAAGAAGAAAAAAACTGTACAGGAAGAGCTCTGACAGACTCAAATCAACAGAAGACAAGTTTCTGAGAGTCAACAGCTTGTGTGATGGGCAGCTCACAAGAAAACACCTTGTAGCACAGCTTAATGCTTGACCAGGTCTCAGTTTCAACCATGACAAAAGACTTGGAGCTGAAGGTTTGACAGGTCGATTGGCAGTAAGAAAGCCATTGCAAAATTGGCAAAATGCAACACTGGCAGTGGACTACTGAACAAATATAAGATAGGTTCCCACATAATTTCTCTCAGGCAGATGTTTTCGCACTTTGCACTAATTAGCAATGTATAATTTAAGCAGTCAAATATATGGCTAATGTAACAGATGCTGCAGTACTAGACATCTGAGAGCTCTTTAAGACAGACTCATTATTTCAAGCACAATAAGAGACTGGAGAACTAAAGCTGGCTTTATTGTGCATGCATTCTGGCTTCCCCCTCACACAGAACACTCCAAACCCACCCTGGGAGAGTGTTTCTGTTAGTCTTTAATTGTGTACGCCGTTTGGAGAGTGCTTAAATATCAGGATTCTAATTACCTAAAGATTACATTCGGAAGATCCTTCATTCTGTTTGTAATAAAACAGCCGTCTGTTAATTACTAGGAGATATCTCTGAACTGAAGGATTAGTGGGGCTCACAAATGATTGGGTGGCATTCAGTGCAAATAAAAGGTGTTATAGTGTCACTAAGCTTCCTCTAAAGAAAAGAAGACACTTTTAGCTTGTTATACAAATAATGAAATAAGGAGTTGGCTATTGATCTGTGTGCTGTAAGAATTGTTGAGCTGCTTTCCACTCTTTACATACATTTTTTCCAGCACAAATTGGCTGTAAGTGATGACTCCCACATTAAAAGTTGCTTCAGTGCTAGGTCTGGCCATTCTCTTGGGCTAGCTTTCCTTACTGTGGCATCAGAAGCCCCCTGGCTATATCACTACTGGGGCTAAACTTTAGAAACCCTCTTAAAGGAAAATAACCAAAATAAAAAATTACCTGTCTACCCTGTTAAAAAATAGGTTGGGCAGCTCAAGCTGGTTACGCCGGTTAACCAGCGTCAACTGTTCAGTACAGTGTTTTTCAGGGCATCATTAACCTGACCAGGCTAAACAGCCAGTCAGCCCAAGCTTGATCATGCTGATTGACCAGCATGACCAGCCGGACCAAGCCGGTTGACCAAGCATGAACAAAGTCAAACGCAAAATTTTCTATGCTGTTACTAAGCCAGTTATCATCAAAAACAAATGGATATATTGACTAAATAATTTAAAAATCACACACATTCTATATCGGCTTGGTTAACAATGGCAAAAATGTTCCTGAAGTTACTTTTTTAGTATTGCAGACAGAGTTATAATAAATTCTTATTAAAAAGGATAGCAGAGGGAGGGTGATGGGAATGCTTCTCTGTAGCACTTCAATGGGACCCATTACTAACTATACAGGCTTTACTTGAGAATATATTAATATTATATGTTTTCATATGTCCATATGTTTCTCTGCATACTTTGTTAGACTGTCTGTTTAAGCATGTCAGGACCGGTTGGATGTTTGGGGTAAGTTTTTCTTACTCCCAAATTGACACAGAAAAGTATGAACATTGCTGTTTTTGTCTTTGTGATGGTGATAACTGTGTGTCAGCAGGATAACAAGGATGTGGGCCCCCATATAAAGGATTTAATCACGGATGGTTGTGCCCTTGAATTATAAGAACAGAAATGCAGAAGGAAGTCTGTCATAAATAATAAAACAGCGATCTATGTTAACCGTGTTACAAATGAAGGTGGGATATACATTTTGACAAGTTGATGGGGATTTGGAATAGCCAAGGAATGTGAAGGTTTGTGAAGTTGACAGTATGTTTGGATCAAATCAGTCTTAATAGTGATCGGCCGTTACATGCCTTTTGAACCCCTGTTGTTTTGCTGCAGGAAAACAAGTAAAAATCAAAAATAATGTATTCTTTAGCCTCCTGGGTGCCACTTCCACCTGCTGTTTTCTGATGACAGTGGCCACTTGTTGGTGAGAGCCCAGAGCAACAACACAAAGCACAGAACAACTTGTGAATTCCTGCTCCTTTCTGTCCACGGGTCCGCTGTGCCAAATTCAAAATACCTTTTTGTTTTACAGTTCTCAAATGAATATTTATACTAGTGAGGTCAAAGTGACACACTGTTAATGTCACATTTTTTGTAGCATTGTTCATGCAGGTTTAATGCAAGGTTGTTCCTTGTACTAACCATAGATCCAGACTACAACTGCTGCTTATGTAATGTATACTGCTGTTATACAACCTGTGGGAGTGTTCAGGTTCATGTGAACCCTGGGTTAAAACCAAGACATTTATGTATGTATATGGTATTAAATTATGGAAAATAATACATACATTCTGAATATGAACTGCACAAATTAATGTTAATAAAACACTATTCAATATTTTGAATTATTTGACAGCCCTCATTGATACATGGTTTCTGTGTATGTATTCTAACTGCCAAACATAGCCTTTTCCTTTTGTAATTCACAAAATGAATCCACAGTGTCTTGATTCCAATCACTCTATAGTTATAGCAAGTCATGGAATCTTGCAGTTACATGATAAATTACATTTAGAGAACAGGTTTGAATCTGCACCTTTTCTAAGGTCTCTTTCTAAGGACAACAACAACCTTTTGCCAAACTCAATTTAGAATTAAATCTAAAAATCTATTAATATAAAACTTAGATTTCTCTGCATGTTTCACTGAGCTATCAAGTAGAAGTTAATGTGGAAAAGCAAGAGATGTTCTGAAGTTTTAACATAAGCCCCCAACCACCCACCTTCCTTGCCGCCCAATTCTCAGTGTAGCAGCAGGTTTGTCACATCACATCAGAGTATCACTAATCCGAGAAGGAGAAGATGAGTGCACTCTTTCTCTATTTGACATTTGGGGTCAGAATGGGACCCATACTGAGCAAATGAGGTCATCCTACACTTCTGGAACCACTTTACCATATTCATATCTCCCCACATCTACAGTACTGTCCTCTTCGCTGGACCTGCTGGACCTGAGTGAGCCTGGGGAGAGGAGGAACAGTAAAGACAGAAAGAGCCCTGTGTCCGGCAGGAGCACGCCACACAGGAAGAAACCGGATGAAACAGAGCTGATCCAGGTGGACATTGAACAGAGCACTCCCCGCTCTCGCACACCTGTGAAAGACTGTCTGGATTCAGGTACATGGCCCTTCTAGAATATGAAAAGCACTTTCCTTCACCTTTCTTAACTTTGAAATGATGAACAGTCCTGTTCTGTCTTATAACTTTATCTTACTGATTGTTCACAGTAACTATCCCTTCTCCACTGGAAAAATGGGAGGAGCTCAATCTCCATCCAGAGAGAACTGGTAGCAGGAAATGGAAGCTGGAGAGAAGACGGTCCTCAAAAATTTCCGGAGAGTTTGTGTGGTAAGCCTTTTCTCTTCCACATGATCAGAAAATGTTCCCATTAGGATCTTTAATATCATACCTTTAATTACCATACCATTTAATACCATCCTTTAATACCATAGCATTCATAACAACATAAATGAACGCATTACTAATTTGTCCTTTCTGATATGCTCATAGGTCCATCGATGGCAAAATACAAACTGAAACTACCACTAAGAACTCATTAGAAGTAAACTATAAGGTGGAAACAGAGACGTCCCCTGCCACTCAAGTAAGCTCATTTACATCCCACATGTTCTCAGTATTGTCGTTGCTTATGCAACATCATTTAGAATCACTACAGTCCTGCTCTACTCATATTAAAGATTTTCACATTAATGCACAGAGGTGGGTAAAATGGGCCAAAACCATAATCTAATAATAAACTAATGTTTTATTAAACATTGACTTAAACACAAATCTTAACTCACTTCTGCATTACATTAGTAAATGAGCAGCAGCTGAAATTGCTTAAACACTCAATTTGTTTACTGGTTGTTCTGACTGGTAGGTTAGAACCCCTCTACACAGTGTCCCCAGAGCACCGAGCCATTACTGGGATTTAACTTCTGCTATCATCTCACACCTGATGAGCAGACATTTAGACTGCTGTGCCACTTCAGAGCTGTGAAATTACACTACATCAACAGTTCTGAGTAAAATCATCTTTCCATTCTTTCTTGGACACAGTGGGTACAGCAGGCCTCACAGATCTAGAGAGGTGTAACTGTCGAACTGCCTGCTTGGAAGGAGACAGGAGATTATAAATTCAAACATCATCGACACTACAGGCCTCCATGTTCAGAACAGGATGGCCTAGTCCAAAACTACAAATGAGAATAAACTGAGGGGGAGAGAAAACAGACTAAAAATCTTACAATATACACCATATGTCCAAATGTTTGTGGACATCCCTTCTAATGAGTGCATTCAGCTACTTTAAGTTGCACACATTGCTGACACCGATGTGCAAATGCACACACTCTAGTCTATGTAAAGAATAGGATTACACTAAACGTAGGACTATTGGCATTGTGCCTAATTCCTGGCATGGGCTAGAGGGGTATAAAGCCTCCCAGCATTGAGCTGTGGAGCAGTGGAGCTGTGTTCTCTGGAATGATGGTGCTCCATTCAATACTTTTGGGTTGAGTTGGGAAATATGAGATAAGGTGTGTTAATCATCCAACATCTTGACCTTGGTGCTGAATGCAGTCAAATCCTCACAGCTGAGTAACAGTAGAGACAGTTACTCCTATGAATTGATTCAGAAAGAAACAATGAATTAGCAGGCGCCCCAATACTTTTGCCCATATAATATTTTAGCTGCAGCTCATTTACTGATGTTTTTGAGTTGACCCCTATTAAAATGTACAATTGGCCAAACTGAGATGCAGAACTGAAAAATGTGAGAATGTCTGACTAAACATGATGACTAAATATGAGTTAACTCAAACAATGTTCTGTAATCAGGTTACTTTATCATTTCAGGTTGGACTTATTTGAAGTTACATTGCCTTATGCTGTGTGTGTAGCAAATTCAACTGGAAAACACAATAACTTGCACTGCCCATCTCTTTTTAGTAAATGCTGCATTTTAGTCTAATGTTATAAATTGCATGCCAAACTGCTTAACAATCTGAGCTCCATTTGAGCTTTAAGTGTCGCATCGTACTGTCAACGCCTGTACCTCCATATATGCTGTAAATGTCTTTGCTAACCCTTAGAATTCTTTCATTTCAGCTCAACAAGCAGTATATTAGTGGAAGACATGTAAGCCTCTCTATGCTTTTTTGAATGACATGCTGAATGGTCTATGCATTTGCACCATGCAAACAGCATCACCACTGAATCCATTCTTTTTATTAAAAATGAGCCACACCAAAGTGGTTACTAATAAAAAAATTAGAAGCTGAAACTGTGCTTTTTACCAGCATGTCTCAGTTTCTGAGGAATCCTGGGATTTTACTTTTATTTAACTTGTGGTGCTACAGGGTACAAATGTTACGCGCTTCTGTCCTCAGTGGAGCATGCAGGTCTGCTGGGCTTCTCTTTCTGTTGCTACAGTATCTTCTGTTATTAGATTGATAGCTTATAAATTATTCAGCAGTCCTTCACTGTGCTTATTACAGTATAAGGTATCAACTACTGCAGGTAAAGTACACGCCACACGTTCACTATTATGTTGAAGAGCAGATATGAGATTGAGATAGTAATGAAAATAAAGAATATGAGGCAGATTATTTGTATTTTTCTCAGCAATGAAAGATCATCATCAGAGAAGACAACCAAAGCGTTTGGTCATCTTGCCAGAAAGTTATTACTCTCGTTATGCTATGTAAATGTAATGACACAATTGCATGGTTATTTACATTGATTAGTGCATGAGAAATTACATGTACATGGACAAAAATTTTTTTTTTTTCTCACGCAAAACAAAACTCAATAATTCAAATTGTTGCATTAATTGAAGGTTAAGATTCTGCATTTTGAACATAATTTGTTAGGGCTTCAGTCATGGCCAAAAGTTGAAAACTCAAATATGTAAAATAAATAAATGAATAAAACAACAAAATGAAACACACACACTTCTACAATTATGCTAACAATTACTAATTATGCTAGCAGCTCCCCTATTGCATTCTAGCAGTTTGTAGTTAGTAGTTTCTAACTAAGTTTCTATCTAAGCTAATATAAATGCACTGTGATGTATCTGGGACTTCCAAACTTAAACAGCTGCTTATAGGTCTATATTGCAATGTTTTAAAAACATGAATCATTCTGTTGACTGAAAAATAACTAACAAATTATAGATATATATTTTCTAATTCATTTCTATAAGTTACTGGGCCTTCTCTGAAGGATTCCCTACTGATAAGAAATAATTCTCATGAAATTACATCTACATTATACTCTTTCTGAGGATTATTAGAATCTACATAGAATGGTATGGTGGTCTAAATAATTTGATATGCAGTCATTGCAACTGAAGCTAAATAAAACATAAGATTTGCTGTACATGTCGATCTATTGAAAAGATAGATGAACAAACATATACAACAGAACAGAAACATAACTTTGAATTGGACCTGTAGACCCTGGAGGGCCTGTCGTGAGTAGCCAGCCGTTTGCACAGCTGTTGCCAACATCAATTAAAATTGTGCTCAACTGAGCTCTAAACATTGAGTGACCATAGAAATGGAAAGTGCAATGTTAAAGGTAATTGTTGCACTGACTCAGTGTTTGATGGAGCACATTAGTCATCAGGACACAGGCTAGGGTTACAGCGTACTGAAGCAAGACTGATTGTCTGTTCTGAGGCCTCCATTATAACTTCCTGTGTGAAATCCATTTAATGCTGTAACCCTGGTGATAGATGAATATCCAATGAGCCAGGTGCCAGGCACCCCCTCCTGTGCTCCTTATTCACTGTATCAGTGAGACTTACTTATAAAGATTTCTGAATTCTGGTAGGTAGAAGTTTGCTTTTGAAAGGCTGTAATTTATTTCAGGGAAGTATAACCTAATATAGTACGCAAACTTACAAATAAAAATGTAAACATTGTTTACAGGTCCTACTGCTTTTAAAAAAGTCATGCAACTTAAGTGGGGCCAGTAACTGTAAAAACGTAACTGTTGTAACTGTCAATGAAAAGCTTGGTAAACTGAAGCAAAAGAGTAAATGCAGTAAAGTTAGATGTATTTTAAATCAGACTGAAACTGAACTGAAAAAAATTAAAGTAGAAAATATAGATATATAAAATATATAGGAAATATGTTTGTTCAATATAGTAAATGTTTTTTTTGTATGGAACATTTACCTTATAGTACAATTTTGTAACTATTTTGAATGTATATGGTGGGATATTGATTTTTCTCACTACTTTTGTTAGTTGTATCACTGCATTTCAACAGGGAGATCGAGGGAAGAAAGAATATAACCCTTTTGATTCTGTAACAAATCTAGCCTGAAATCACAGAACTGCTTTTAGTGCATCATAAAATAAAGTGCAGCAAAGCAGATCATGTGGTCACAGTAGTAGCTATCTGTATCTTCGACCTATTCATCAAAGCACTGTTGCTGATATGTTGGTTATAGGTGTTATATACGTTAAATATTATTTTTTGTTGGCTACTGTTTAGATGGCCCTGTTAAATAAAGTGCATCATGTTTGTTTGTTTTTTTAAGAAAATACTGAATTTATGGCCGGTACAGATGAAAATGTGATATGAATAAAGGAATAAATAAATATAATATAAATTGTACCCTGCTACTACTGAACAATCCATGGAACTTATCCCATATGTGGGGTTGATTGTAACATACCACAGTTTATTCAATACAATTCTATGTTGTTTGAACCAAGTGTCCCAACCTAAATACATCAAATGATAGCTGATACTCAAGATTTCATTATCTTTATTGGTCTCAAAATAGAAAAACATTGTAGATTATTGTAGTCTACAAGGAGTTCTTCAAAGGGTTGTTTTTTGGTAAAGGCAATACTTCTGTATACAATCCTAAAATTAATAAAAATAAAGATGCTACAGAGGGTTATTGGAAAATTGCCATAAAATTGATACAAATACAATACAATAGCTTTTTTTTTGTTTGTTTTTTTTGTAAAAAAAAAAAAAAAAAAGTTAATGTTTAAAGTAGTTGATGTTAAGGTTTTCACTAATTCAAAGGTTCTTCACACCTTTCTTTCACAAATGGTTCCTTATGGAAACTAAAATGATTCTTCTATGGCATAGTGCAAAAAATCCTTTGTGGCACTGTCACTTTTAAAAGAGTCATGACAATGTTTTCATGCTTAAATGGTTCTTAAACTGGTTAAATAATTCTTTGCACTAGTGGAAAATCTTTTATAGGTGTTTTTATATAGCACCAAAAGGGTTCCTCTGTTGTTTTTCAGCACTACATAGAACTCATTTTGCTAGAGTGTTCAACAGGGAGTCTGAGGTCTTTTATTTCACCTCAGGGTAAAAGTAGGCACAGATAAAGATTCGGCAGTTAACCAGAGGGTTGTCACTGAAGCGTTGTTCACAGTTTATGAAATGAGTTGCTTTGCTGCATATATAGCATGCCTACCCTGGTACCCTTGTACCCTTCCAAAACCGTCTTGGCTTTATTTTTTGCAGATGTAAATGAATGTTCTGACCAAATGTCTGCAGCCATGCAATATTCAGATACGCACATAGACAGGAATGTGCAAAGGAGCGTTTGCTGACGATGGCATGTCGGTCCAGGGCCGTCATGAAACAGGGTGAATGGCTAAGATGGGGGGGGGAGACTAGGGTAGGTGTGTGAGCACAGTGGAGAGCTTTAGAGAGGAATGTGTAGGCGTGAGCTGCTGATGGTAGCACATCCCTTTGCTGCTGGCATCAGAGGTTTGCAAGGGCAGGATTTTTCCCCTGTCAGGGGGGCTGAAGAGATGGTTGTGCCGCCCGATCTCTCACTCGTGCTGCATGCGTGTGTGTGTTTGTGTCTATGTGTGTCTGACAGGGCCGACTGAGCAAAGACCAACGGTGGGGCAGCGCACTCCTGTCCAGAAACCAGTCCCTGGAGGAGGAGTTTGAGCGGGCTAAAGCAGCCGTGGAAGTAAGCGATGATTTCGAATACACAACACGACTGTGAAGAATCTCAATAGCTATGCCTGACGCTCTGCCCTGTTCACTCTTTAGTGTTCCTGTTTTCTATTTTGGGAGTCATTTGGAAGTGGTGTCGGAAAATGTAGTGGAGAAAATCCAGTGCACTCCTACTGTGGCGGTGTTGTTTAGTTTGAAGATTTATGCAGCATTTCTTTGAAGAGGATAGTCAGTCAACTCACACTACACTATAATGGCTGCTCTATGGAAGAAACGTACTTGTAAACTCATACTGCACCACTGACACATCACACCACTGATACACAGCCATACTCTGTCCGTCTGCAGATAAGCCATTTGACTACAAGTCAGATTGTTTATGTGGTATGGTAACCAACTACTTTAGCTAAATTAAAAAATCATGTAGTCAAAACCCCTCAGCACTTTTATGTCTGAGATGGGTTGTGAATACAGCCCCTGGACTTAAGAACTTAGGAACACAGCCCCAGTGTGGTCAGATTCTGGTGGAGGAAGTGGTTCAGCTTGCTATCATAAAAATGCAGCATTAACTTAAACAGTGACCGACTGTTGCAAGTTATAAAAAGCCATAATTCATACATGTTGACCTCTTAAACAGAAAAAAACAGTGTCACAGAGTGTATACTGTAGTGAATACTGTAAATAACATAACACAGCAGTCTGGACTTCCAAGTATTTCAAGCTTTTTTGTTGGTTTCCTGTTAATTAGCGGTTTGTTACTTAATTATTTTCTTATGATATGTTTTTCCCATGCAATTTCATGTTTACCAGTTCAGACTGGAAGTGAGCTGGTGGTAACATTCAGCTTAATGTTCTCTATAAAGGAAAACATTTTAGAATGTTACTAAATATTGGCTACTGATTTATTTGTGGGAGCTCAATATTGGCCTGCTGATAGTAGTGAAGTGGCCCAATTTCAAGCACAGCTAATCTCTGGCTTCCTGGTTCCACTTCACATTACACAATATTTGTTGAATAGCTCTTGAGGTAGTCACTTCATCTATTTCCAGTACCAGGACTACTATTTCCAATGATATTGTAGTATGGTGATATGTAGGCATAGCTTATCTAACAACACCTATCTCCCTGTGGCAGACTAAGACTCAGTTGCCCAGACAGACACACCACACTACATCAGTAACTGTCCTTGGTCAAGACTATTAAAGTTACATTTGCCTAGATCTTAAAAATATGATTTTTATCATATAAAAATTTAATCGATGCCATAGAAGACCCACTTTAGGTTCCATAAAGAACCTAGTTTGTTATAGAGATGTGTGAGTAGAGTGACGGTTCTTTAGACTTTTAAAGGCTTCTTCACACTCACACTTTATTATTACAAACATGGTTGTTTATGGAACCATAAGAGGTTCTTCTATGGCATAACTTAAAGAACCATTTGAAGCTCCTTTATTTGAATGGGTGCAGCTGTGTTATCACTCTGAATAAGAGCATTAGCCAAATGTCATAAATGTAAGAGTAAATAATAATTTGTCCCGCAGTGCTTCAGCCTTACACTGTTTTTTTCACATGTAGAATATGATGAAAACTGGGCCCACTCTTGTCTAATTTAAGTGTTTTCTTCACGGACTTGTCAACCCCCATAAAAAACGGTTTTCCACTGCACAAAGGTGAGGTAAATAGGTCAGTAATTTCTGCTGCAGACTTGCGGGATCAGATGGCAGCAGGTATAGTAGTTACAGTAATCAGATAAGGGCTCATTCGCCTGGAGACCACGCTGCTAAACACTAGCTGTTCAGCTCCAGTAATCATCATAACCGTGCGCCGTGTCAGAAACAATAATGACAGATATCTTGCATAGCTGTTAGGGGAAAACATGGTGGTATAATTTCCTAGTGTTATGAACTAGAAAATCCATCTTTAGAGATGACTGCAAATGATCACTCAACAACCTGCAGTGCATACAGAGCCACCTATGTCTCTATTGATTTTTAGCATGATGTAGAACATGAACAGGCCGGAGTTTGCATTGGATATGAAATCGAAACCAAAGCTGACCTAAGCTGTTGTTTATCACCACACCAGACACACTTGATGCTCTCGTCTTGCGTAGATCTTTTCTGCTCCGGGTGTTGTAAGAGAGCCATTGGCTATTGTATTACATGTGTTGCAGTCTCAGAGTGCTGGAGGGCTACAAACATGGGTGATATGTGAAAGCAAATGAATAATAGAGGAGACAAAGGAAGGAGATGCAAAAGTGAGAGGAGTGCTGAGGAAAGGAACATTCCAGCCAGTATTCTCAGATTATCTCGGGAATCTCTCCAAAGTGCCTGCTGACGTCATGTCTCTGTGGTGCCCTCCAGGCAGGATTTGCTGAAGCTGAGTGGGTGGGGCGCTGCCTCTGAGGATGGGCAGGCTTTCCGATAAGTAATACTACCCAGGGGCACAAGGGAGCAAGAGGAGGATTGATTGATTACTCCCGTCTGCATTTTAAAACTCATACCTTTGGATACTTCTCTGACCTCCCCCAGGCATTCTGGGCAGCTTCCTATCTGCATACATTTGTCCTAATTAAGGATCCGGTGCTGAGCGCGGTTGTCTAGAAGGCTACTTTCATGGCATGCGGGCTAGTTTCCCATCCATTACATTTGCCTAATTGTGGGCTGTCTGGAACTAAGGAATAGCTCAGACAGTAAAACAGAGTAGCGGTAAAGCTCCAGGCTGTCCAGTTACAGCTTGACAAGGAGAAGGTTCTGGTTAATGCCAGTGCAAAAAGCAGCTATTTCTGCTTTTTAAGTGACTACTAAATGCTCCTGACACATTTTTTAAATGTAAAGAACAAACTGGAAACATATGAATAGGAATGGAATCTGAGTATGCTGTACTTTACAAAATAGCAGGCTTTTATTGTTAACTTGTTTAAACTAATCATTAATAGGACTTTAGCATTCTTAATTCCATTCTGAATGTGTGCGTACACCTGCCCACTTGCTCTTTTTTTGCAAATGAAAACACAGTGGCACACAAAATGTCCCTGATCCATTTTACTATGCCCATACATTTTAGTAACATTGCAGATGATGGACACATACTTAGTACACCGTGGGGCAAAGTTAAATAAGCAAAAAAATGCATTTTTTGAATATTCTATGTTAGTAAGTGCTATGTAAGCATGTGACTTTGTTTTGGACAGAAATGCTCAGATGTCCATTAAAAACACTGTTATTTTGCTTTAAGGCTGGTTTACAAGACATTTTGTCTTGACGGATAGTGTTGCTGTCTGTTCAGTGTCCTTTCAGCGTGGTGTGCTGTCAGCTAGCTAAAGACATTGTGTGGGATTTTAGTCCAGCACAAATACCTGCTTGCTTCCCCAAGATTAGCTTTAATCCAAGGCACTTTTCTTTGAGTTTCCCCTCTGATGTGTGGTTGGATCTAGTCTTAGTTAGTCCGGTTTGTTTTTCGAAAGAGAGAGGATGTTGGAGAGAAGCCTGCTTGCTTCCCAGGCTTTAGCTTCCTCACTTGCCAGGTTTGAGTTACTATTCCATGTATGCTGGCATATAAAAAGCAGTGATCATGAGGCATAGTTTGCATAGCAACCCAATTGCCTTTAATAAGCATACAGTGAAGTACATGCTTGTCTCACATGGTCATTGTGTTTTACCTTCTCGCAGCTTTAGGTCTATACAGGCTTTTGTTAGTGTGCTGAAATTGTTATGAAGAGTGGAGGAGCTTGTGACATGCTCTCCTCATGGTTAATTTGAGTGGACCCTGCAAAATAGACCACCGAGGGAGAGCGTTGACCCCACCAGGCCCTTCTGGGATGTCCAAAAGCCAATGTGCAAATTAAGGCATGCTGCTCTCATTAGGATCAGGTAGTAGCGCCAGGAGACGAGAAGCAGGTTAACACTGAGGTGGGCTGTTCTGCTCAACTGTGCTATTAGCAATGCACAGACTAATCCAAGACTCACCATTTGGTTCCACTTAAACAAAACTGAAAAAACTGTCTTTTAATGTGTTCAGGTGTTCTGAGAATACTAATTGGACAGTACCTGAAAATGCTCAAGTGCTAAAGGTTATTAGGACTGGAGGGAGTTTCCCAAAATCTTTGTAATGCTTTGTAATTAGTACTTTGTTAACTACTTCTTTATTTGCTAATTAGTGAGTATTTCCCTAAACCTCCATAATTAAAGTACTATGTAAACTTATTTGCAAATGAACGAGTAACCCAACCTATTTGTTACCTATTCACTACCTGAAAGCCAGGGGCTGCTACTTCTAGGGAAGCACATTAAAATGGAGGAATAATAATCTTATGCCACATTGCCATACGTTTTTGATTTATTTGATGTAGTGTATATAAGTTCACATCCTTTACATAGACAAATTTCTGCATATACAAAAGCATAATTACTATTTAATGTTTAAAAACAAAATGAATGTGGCATGTGCAAAAGTAATGGGACATTTATGTATTATGTTTTTTTTTCAATATGTAAAATGTAGAACATAAACTAGAGTTGTGTCTAAAATGTAAATTTTTATGTTTGTTTGCGTTAAGGATTTGTTGTACTTCACACTTAAGAAATCAATTACACGTGTCGTTTTACCAGGGCTGGGCAAACTTTTGCATTAGACTGTGAAATTAAAAGAGTGAAATTAAGTGAATTAATCATCTGCAGGAAACAACTCTAAATATGGGATGTATTTTCTGTAGACACAGCAATTACGTTTCATTTTGTGTTTTTGTCAGTGAGACATGCATAAGAAATAATTGCTATAAAATTATAAGATACTTGTTAATATGCAGATCACGGAAACAAGGTTAAGGCTTGATAGGGTCCTTACCTGTAACAGTGCACATTTCACCTTAATGTCAATGAAATTGCTTTCCCTCTATTATCAAACATGACTTTAGCTGATACAGAATGACAGGCATTGCTTTTTCACCGCAGGAGTTCCTTCTACCACTGGGCGTTTGACAGTTTGTCAATTGCTTTGCTTAGATGAGAAGTTGACCGCGGTGCACTCTAAAACCAAGCCGGGTTAAAAAATTGCTGCTCATTTCCCTTTGAAAGCAACCGCTGCGAAGCAGCATTTCACCTCATCTGTTTTCCTGATTACAGCTAAAACTGATTTTGTTTGCATTTTCCCTCCGACCTGCAATCTGTGCAGCAAACGGAGCACATTTTTTAAATCGACGGCAAACTGCAGATCTCATCAATTATGCTTTGTTGCTAAAACTATAAATGTCAGCCTTTGAGATGCAATGCCTGGCTTTCAAACATCCCAGATTGTTTAAATCCACATAAAAGTTGTATAATTACTTCTTTTCAGTAGTGATGACTCCACAAACGTATTATATGCATAGATATAATTATACATGCAATCATGTGCACTTTAAAAATCTCTGTAGATTTTCTGAAGTGATTTAAATAAGCTAAATGACGACTTATATGAGTTGTGATTGCTTCATTTAGCTGTGTATACTTTCTTTGCTACATAATATATACAAGCATGGTGAATATACTGCATTACACATCCATTTACAGCCCCTGAAACTGACATTAAAATAATCTCGTTGCATAAAACATAAGGACAAGTATTACCATTTCAGTTGTGAAAAACTGAAGAAAATAGGCTTCTTATACTTTAATCTCTTATTCAGTTCTGTCAAGGTCTCTCAGTACTATACCTTGATTTTGCCTGTTTCTTTCTTTACTCATACTGAAGTTAAAAAAACAAGCCTCAGTAGAATAATTATCACTGAATGTCATACTCACACACTTTTAATTGTCTGCCTCTTGTCTGTCTCAGAGCCTTTTGTAATTCCAGTCATGAAGTGACCCTTGATCTCTGTGAATTTAATTATGAGCTGAATACATCTGTCTGAAGTGACGGTGTTCCACAATTTATAAATGTATTCCTTAGTCAGAGGCTGCTTTATTCTTAATATAAATATTAGACTGCAAAACATTAAAGCAGTTTAATTTAAGGCACACTTTTATGTCTGTGGCGCAGAATAAGCTTTCAACCAGACAAACTCCAGACGCCAGTCATCTGTTATGCTTGATTTATTCTTTTTTTCCGCTGCTTCCCTCTCAGTTGAAACAGGCACAGTTCACTATACAAACTCTTAGAAGAAAGTAACAAAGGCAAAGACTGCATTTTACAAAACATTTTAAAGTTATCTCATGGGCCGCTGACTTAACGACCAGGGAACTTATGTTTGATAGGTGAGGCCAGGTATCAGTCCTATCACTGGTTAGTATTTTACATTTGATGTCCACATAGTGAACACAATGCATTTGAGGTCAAGTACAAGAGTTTCTACAAGAGTATGGAGCATTGCTGTGAGGATTTGATTGCATTCAGTGACAAAAGCGTTAGTGAGGTCAGCATGTTGGATGATCACCTCCCCACCTCATCCCAAAAGTATTGGGTGGAGCATCAACCATCATTCCTGAGATCACAGTTTCACTGCACCGCAGCTCAATGCTGGGTGAGCTTTATACACCTCTAGCTCAAGCCTGGCATTGGGCATGGTGCCAATAGGTTCGTGCTTCTCTGCTCCAGAAAATCCTATTCTTTTGCCAGTACTTCTCAACAGAAACTAGACAAGCTGTGCGGCTGCATTTGCACATCTGTGTCATCAGTGAGTTCGACTTAAAGTAGCTAAATGCATTCAGTAGAAGGGGTGTTCACAAACATTTTGACATAGTGTAAGTTATTACACCCTAAGCCATGTATAGTTGAGACTTTACTGAATCACTAAAATTCTAACTTGGGTCCTAGCATTAGAATGCAGTCCTCTTGGTGAAATTATGCTTGATCTACCCCATACGAATCATGGAATCATGGATTGTGACCATTTCCCCCCCAAAAACGTACACTGCGAGGGCCATAGACCATAACAGCTCTATCTGGAAATAACTTAATAACAGAACACTCAGCTCATGCCATGTCTCAGTGGACAGGAGGGGCTCCGGGTGGTGATCTCTAGCACAGTTTGTGTTAAAAACAGTGACTAATTGGAAGGTAGTCTCTCACCCCAGTCAGCCCCTATAGCCTTGATCGTTCGTCACACAGCTAGAGAGGGTGCAGGCCGAGCCCTCTTGCCCAGCGGAGGCCACAGCACTTGGTTAAGCCCTCTGTCACGGGCAGCTGATTTCCTGGCAGAATGTTAGGCTTTATTGCACATATACAGCTGTATCTCGCATTCTCTTATCAGCAGACCCACCAGCCAGTTGGAGAAAGAGCTCTTTTAAAGTGATATCTGTCTTAACTGACAGATGCTGTATTGGCTTCACATTTTTTCCTTCTTAGTGACCCCATATATCTTTATTTGATGCCTTAGTCTTGGTTTGTTACTTTCTGCAAGAACAGATTTCTAGCGGTTAGTGAGTGATATGGGATATTTTTCAGGGCTTGTGGATTTGTGGACGAGTCAAAGTAATGTACAACTGCAGAAAAAAGCTTTAACTGTAATAAAGCAATAAGCCATGAGAGCCTGTGGGTTACAAAAGTTTTACCATGGTTAACCCTTTAGGGTCAGAGTAAAAAGCAGCTTTTTACAAAGCTACTTACAAACGTCCTTTGTTATTATTTGTGCCCTTTTTTTCCTATTAGTTCGAACATTACAGATAATTGGAAGAAGGGGTATGAGTTATTTTAAACACTTACACAGTTTTGCTGGCTTCCACATCAATAAGTAAATGACAGTTTCTTTAGTTTAAAAATTTCCTGACGCAAATTCTATTAAATAAACCAGCATACCTAAAAGATTGTGTTCCTAGTTCAGTACATACAATGGGGATACAATTATTGAGGCTGTTCTGTCTAAATAATCTAAAAAACTAAGACTAGCTTGAGAATGGAGAAGGAAAGAAAGAGTTCTCAATACGAAACTCACCACATTATCTGTCAAACATAGTGGAGGTACTGTTATGGCAAGGCCTTTTGTGGCTGCCACTGGATCACTGGTGTTTATTGATGCAGAGATAGCACAAAACGCCCTGAAGTGTACATAGTTCTACATTTTGCTCATTTTCAGTCAAATGCTGCAAACCTGATAGGACAGCACTTCTGAATTCAAATGGATAATGACCCAAAATGAACAGTGAAAGCAATGCAAGAGCTTTTTAGGGCAAAGAAAACAAATGTTCTTAAATGTCAGTCACCTGACCTCAACCCAAATGAGCAGCTTTTCACTTACTGAAGACAAAACTGAAAGCAGAAGACACACAAACAAGCAGCGGGGGAAGGTGATTGCAGTAAAGGCCTGGGAAAGCATCTCAAGGGAGGTAATTTAGCTAAATAAAGCTGAAAATCTGCACTTCAGCCACATTTTGATTGCTTCATTTTAAATCCATTGAGATGGTGTTGAGGAAACATTTGACACAAGCACATATGATCACAATCCAAATATTTGTGGTGCTGGACACTCAAATATTAGTCAATTAACAACATAATGGTTTTAGTGAATATTTTTTAGTAATTTCTTTAATGTGGAATTCCACTGATTGTGATTGTACTGTATGTGTAAATCAAGGCTTTTTGCAATGTCTTGAAGTGTGGCTACATGTTGTGCACTCAAAGCGTCAGGTTTCACTTTTATATATCACGTCTCAGTAACTTGCATACATTGATTGATCATTAACTTACAGGACAGGGCCTGTTTCCTTCTTTCTTTTTTGGAAAAAAAAAAACGACTTAAGAACTGCACAGCACTGGACTTGTCATCATTTCTAAACAAAGGGCAGTTCTGAAATGTCACTGAAATGAAAGCAGCACACTTGCTCCACTCTCACTTTACCTCAGATGTGTCGTGTTGCTAAGGATGTTCTTAACCTCCCATTACAACCTCCAGGAAGATGTAGCCAGAGAATCACTTCTAGGATGGGGGAGATAATGAGCTTTCAACTTGGACCTTTGACTAGTTGGAATGCCAGTGCGCGGGAGCTGACTAGGGGTCTTCCAATTATAGTAATTGAACACTTAGCAAAGCTGCACCCATCACAAAGCATAAAGGAGCAATTATCCTCACAACATAAAGGACAGCACCGAACAGAATAACATCTCATCAAATGTGTTATAACTTGAAGAATTACTCAACATTCACAAGTCACAGCAGTTTTCAGAACTTGTCCTGGGGATGGGTCATTTGATACTGATAACAGTTCATTATTAACATCTGCATAGTATTTTGAACCCTATATACAGCATAGTTAGATAAAGATACAATTATGTAGGTAATTATTATTAAGTAGGTAATTATGTAGGTAGGTAAGTATTTGCTACTTTGCATAATCAACTTTATCACTAAAAATAGCTTACTATCATATTGGTTTGTGCTGTTGCGAGTGAATGGTGAGACTTCTTCTTTCCTGTCCTGTGAATAAAAAAATCACATAATCTGAAGAAGAAGCAGTTTTTCTACTACCAGACTGACAAAACAGTAGTATTCATTTTATCAAAATATTGTGAGCCGTACCAAAAAGAGCTGTCTGATTTAGCCCTGCTATTCAAATGGGGACATCTGTGTGAGTCAACCTGTCTTTAACTTTATCACATGAATACTGTGAAAAGGTTAAACTATTGAAACACCATCATGTAAAACTGTATGTAATGTAAAATGTAATCAAATGCATATCCAGTCCATTGTGTAAGAATAGCATGTTCTACCACAAAAAAGGTATTTAGAAAAATTGTAAAAATTATACATTTCAGAAGTATTTAACAGAAACTGAAATTGCAAACGAAATATGGGTAGATCTGTACTTGGTGCTACGATTATTAATTGTCATTTAAGAGTTTCTGCCTTTTTGCAGGACTCCCTTGAATTTAACTATAAGGTCTATCGGAGTATATCTTTAGTGTTAGAAGTTCTTCGGACATCAGCAAAATATGGTCTTAAAATCAGACATGGCACTGATGTTTTTGCAAAACATACCCTTAACAGAAAGTATTTAGCTTCCAGGTAAATGCATCAGTTTCCTTCTACTACAGCTCAACTCTTAGTAGCATAAGAAAAAGTTTCTTCTCAATCAGGAATTGTGACTTCAGCAGAGCTTAGTCATCACATGATTGGGACTGGAGTGACTCAACTGCAAGACTGCAGGAGAGCCCCTTCCCTCCATCAATATTCATGTGGTGCGATTCATTATTCAGATTGCTGAGTGCGGAGAGTTCAGACTTATGTTGATACAGATTTGAGAGGTTTGCGAGTATAGCACACACCTGCAGGGAACCAGCAGAAGTCACCCTGAACTGCAAATTACAGATGGAGGAAACTGCACACTGCTGATGGATACACCGCTGTTCTTTCACACCATACCTCAGCCACCATTTAACCCTCCTTAACTCTAAGGATTCATTTGGCGGGCCTCATTCTTGAAGTTACATATTTTACATTATAGTTTCGTAGTACTTGCTGAATAGCATTTGGATGATAAGCTCAATGATATAGTAATCATTGGATAACAAAGACCAAATTTCTTTGCCCCATGATATTCTCTAATTTGAGAGTTTACAGTGCCTACACAGTATTCACCCATTAGATGTTTTTTTTTGTTGTTGTGAAGGATTTTGCATAATATCTGCTCCTTCAAGTAAATAACTAATAACAATAATTATGAAAACAATTCTGAAAAAAAAATTCACCGCTTTAACTTCCTGTTGGTTTATATGTTTTGCACAGTCAGACACAGAATTCTGGGATAAGATGCAGGCCGAATGGGAGGAACTGGCCCGCAGGAACTGGCTGACAGAGAATGAGCAGGCCCAGATCCCCTCTTCAGTGTCTCCTCATGAAAAGGTACAGAAATCAGGATATTGTATTAAGATGCTATAAGGCCCATGTATTGATCTCTTACAACCCTTTTAAAGGAATCTTGACATATCAGAGTTTAATAGCTTGAGTACTGTCTGTTGCAGGGATATTACTTCCACACAGACAATCCATATAAAGACTGGCCAAATGCATTTGAAGAGGGCCTGCGGAAGGCCAGAGAAGGTGACCTGCCAAATGCTGTTCTACTGTTGGAGTCGGCCATCTTACAGGACCCTCAGGACTCTGAGGTAACTGTGTGCTCACACAGACACTTGCACGGACACTCCCTGTGTGATAAGAAAACAGCCCCAGGTTGATCAAACCTATTGTGTCCATATGTGTGATATATATATATATATATATATATATATATATATATAAAAGGTGAGAAGTGATCCTAAAATGAATCATGAATGGGTGGAAAGTGTTGGTTGGGAACTATTCTAGGAGTCTGGGTGTGCTTAATACTGTAGGGGGCAGCACTGGCAACAAGAGCTTCATTGCACTGCCATTCCAAGCCACTGTAGTTTACAGTGCACTTATGGCTGATGAGGGAGAAGGTCCGGGGTTCTTCCAAAACCAAAGGAAAACAGGAAATGTGACAAGAGAGAGAGAGAAGCGCGAGAGAGTGCAAATGCTGTCTGCCACCACTTCACGCTCAAAGTCTCTCCTTATCTGTGGCTCCACACACCTCCTTTAAGGCAACTCTAGTTGTTCCCACCTGAATGTCAGTATCGAACCCTAACTAACTAACAGCTGAGAAGTTCTCGTCTTTCAGAGAGTGTAATTGATCTGTTGATTATCTCATATATGCTCATATATGGTCTTTCTGGAAGATCAGTTATGGTGAGGAGAAAATCAGTTCACCTTCTATTTGACCATGTCAGGATGGTTGAGAAACTAGTCTTATCTTTCATAAAGCTGTTATCCTTAAAATATGCTGTAAATGTACATAACAGCTACCTCAGGATTTACGGACTAACAACAGCAAATGTCAACCAGGGACGGAGGTTCATTCTATCAAGCACTTAAGACGCCTCCATGCTGCTTGCCACAAGCGATGTCAGCCTTTCTAGAATGAGTCATTTTCCCTGAACAGCAGCAACTGTGGGCCTCGAATACAATCTCCTCGCTAGGGTCAAGGTGATAACCCTTCCATTCAGACTTCAATACCCATTGTCTTTTCAGGCTTGGCAAGTGTTGGGCACCACGCAGGCAGAGAATGAGAACGAGCAGGCAGCGATTGTCTCCCTCCAGAGGTAAGGGGGTGCGACTGCATAAGGCCCTGAAAATGAATGCTAATTATCCAAAGCATACATTCAAACACAAAACCATCTGAGGAACTAGTCAAGAACAAGTTTCGAATAAAATCACTGATCGATACAATGTGCTGCCAGACTGCACAGTGTTTAAAATGTGTATATAGAAGAAAACTCTACGCTGCAGTTTATTATCACAGACTGTTGACCAAGGACAAACCTGTAAGAGGCCTTTCTTATTAGCTTCATTGCCGGCCTTCAATTGGCTTCTATTGCAAGTGTGTTTCTAGGAAACAGTTTTGCTGTTCTTTTACTAGGTGCCAGAAAATGCAGTGAAATAATTTCCCATGGTAGTTGATGGTACAAAACAGGTACAGCAGACATGGTTTAAGAGGAAGCATTCCTTAAATGATGATTAAATGAATAACAAGCCCCATGATTCTAGTATAGTAACAGTTAAACAGTAAAACAACCCGACAGTAAAACATTAATACAGTGCCACCAGTGGCGGAACAGGACAAAGCTCTCAGCTGTGTCCTCTCCTGCTTCTGGGTACAGGAGCACCATAATAAGGGGGTGATCCAATTAAAATTGCATTTCGTAAGCAGCCGAGCCTTTGGGAGATTACATTCATTGCAGATAGAGAGGCCATAATCTCACACAAGCTTCCACTGAGCGACCAAGGGTGAAAACTCCAATCTATGTGCACTAATCACCAGTGACACTCTCAGAGCCTAGTACTCCCAGCCCTGCTCCATCACCACAATAGGAATGAAAAACAATCTTACATTCGGTGCATTGTAGAAAAAATAGAAGTTAATAACATGATGTCTCAATGCTGTTGTCACCTTTTTACTTTGAAATGTAAAAGGTGTCATCTAGCAAAGATGGAAACAGTGTAGATTTTTATTTGAATATGCGTCACACTTTAATTGACTTTTATTGTTGCTTTAATTAAACAAATTGAACAAATAAGTAAAAAAAAAAAAGAAAACACATGCGCACAGTGAATCCAATAATACAGGCAGTGTGGTGCTTATTTTATAAGAAATGCAGTAGCACACAGAAAGCTCTAATTAGCATAGGGAGTCATGTTTAAATTATTATTTTTTTTTTACTTAACAAATTTTACTTGACTTAATAACATATGCGTCCCATGAGTGGCGAATGAGTACCTTATATCATTCTGCGACTGAGCCACAGCAGATCATTAAAGTGGCAGCTGCAGCCTGTAAGGAAAAGATCATGTGACTGAAGTAAATGAAATGCTGTAATGCTCACAAGGGCTGCTTCATAACTGAATTTGCACCACGATAATATAATTTATTATGATAATCCAAATAATCCAAAGATGTTATTGCCAATGCCTACTTGCAATATTCACAATATGCTCAAATTAGAATATTGCTTATAACAATAACACCATTTATGACAATAACAATAAAATATGGTCAAATCACCCACCCCATTAATGAAGTCTTGCTAATAAAGTCACCGTGGCATGAAATTAGTGAACTGCGATTCTCACTGCTGTAGTATTTCCACACATGACTTTGGTAAAATCAGTAATCAAATTCCACATGTTAAAGAGCTAATGCATAATAATGACACAGTGCTCATTTCAGTGCTGAAATGGACATACCACAGTCTAGTAGAGTCTAATAAATATAAATAAAAGTATTATTACATTGTATTATTGCTATTATGAACAACTTAAAAATACAGTATAAACATGTATGTCAGTGTGGTATCAAGTGTTACAGTAATATTCATTTCTCATCAAAATTGATGGTAAAAGTAGAAGTAAAAACATCCAGATATGTAAGTTTCTAAATTCTGATTGTTTGTTAAGATTAAACATAGTCTTGTAACAAACACGAAACTCTTTATTACATCTCTTTATTATATACTTCTGTATAAGCTCTTTGTATGTCTCCAAGCACAAGCACACATCAGATGACACAGGTAGTCACCCATAAATTAAAAACAGAACTAATCAGGAAGCGTCTGCCTCTCATTATGTTGGTTGTGAGCTCATTAGTGTCCATCAAAGCTGCAGTCCGTTTGATGCTGCCCTCTGTGTGTGTCTGTGTGACGTGTGTGTGTGTGCACAAACGTACAGGTGTCTGGAACTCCACCCCAACAACCTCCAGGCCCTGATGGCCTTGGCAGTGAGCCTGACCAACACAGGCATGAAGCAGGAGGCCTGTGAGGCGCTTCTGGGCTGGCTAAAGCACAACCCTAAATACAAACACCTTCTGAAGACCCGCAGCCACCTGCAGGGCTCGCCTGGATCTCGCCGCCTCTCCTGCACCTCACCATTGCCATGGTGAGTTCCCAATAGTCTTCTATATAGATGTCACTAGTCGTCATACAATATTTTACTATGCAGTTATCATGTGTAGTCATGGTTAAGGGCATACATTTACGGATCAGGTTAAATGCTTAGTGAGGTGTTTACATTAATGAACAGTAAATATGTGTTTTTTGTCTCTCTAGGTAGCTGTCTCTCTAGGTAGCTGTCTCTCTAGGTAGAGGCACTGGCTTTTGTTTCTGGCAGTGTCTGAGATTAAGGGTAGTTTGGACTCCCAACCTATTTTGTTCTGACTAGAATTTATTCCTATAATTGACATTACAGCACTTAAGTAAGTAAATCTGAATAAGAGCGTCTGCTAAATGCCATAAACATAAACGTTGTAAACACATTAATGTAATGTCAGCTCAGACAGAATTATTTGTAAATTATTAATATTTGTTATTTAGAAATTCGCATTTTCTCAACACAGAACAGCACAAACAAATTCACCACTGCTGTTTCTGTATTTGTCATCGCGGTTTAATTCCAGTAATGTTTACACTAAATGATTTTCCTTCCCAATTTTAAATAGCTAATCCTCCAATCAACTTATTTGTATTCTCCCCCTGTCACATGTAACACTTCTGACACTAGTAGGGTGAGGACTGACATATGCCTCCTCTCCTCACATATGCAACCAGCCACCAGGCCACCAATGTGCTCAGAGGAAAGCACCAGATACCCAGCTAGCAGATGCCTGGGTCTGAAGTGATGTGAGGAGAAAGAGAGCGCACTGATTAGGCTAGTTGCTGACAGTTTTCGGGGCTTGCCAATAAAAGCTCCAAATCAGAGGCAAATTACCATTCACCCTGCGCTGGTTCAAACACCATTTATAAACGAGTATAAAGTCTAATAATCTGGACCTGTTGAGGTGTCCAGATCCAGTAATGTGAAAAAAGGTTGTGAGCAGCAGTGACCACAACATTGAGCTACACAGGTTGAGGGGAAACCTGAGAAGATTTGCGCAACATGAACAAGAATGGCTACTTGTGTGTAGCTTCTGTCACTTCTTGTGTGTTCCTGATGAAGTGTAGTTAGGAGACCACACAGACTTGTTGGGGATTCCTCCTGGTGAAAATTTTCATTTGTTATTACCTATCGCTGACCAGGCTAGCTTTGCCCTCAGTACCCCGAATGCATCTTTGTTTTAATGTAGAAAAATTGACATCATTGAGTCCTCATTGATTTTTTAATGCAATGAAATTATAACATTTGAGAAAAAATATGAAAGATGTTTAGCATCATTGATCCCCCTTCAATAACTTATTTGCTTTCAAGTTTTACGCAAGCCTGCAGTAAATCCCATCAGTTGAATACAAGTGAATACTGTACTGTAGGCAGCTTCAAATGAGCCATATCCATTTGCATGGAGCATCGTAAAAACTTTTTTTGCAATTTTTTTTTAACCTTTACATTAGTAAAAAACCTTTACATTTACATCTTTTACAGATTCTTCATTCACTTCTTTTACAAAATAGCTTTTATGGTTTTTATTATGGCATCACCCAAAGAACCTTCATTTACCTTTATTTTTAAGAGTATATAAATATATATATATATATACATTCATATTTAGAATGTCTGTGTCATGTCTGCCTCTGTTTTGTGTTCCATGTGCTCCCAAGCGCATGGCTCTGTTTGTGTCTTGTCTATCCTAGCCACGCCTGTCCTCTCCTTCGTAACCACGCCCCTTTGTTACTCCCAGGTGTTCCTCTTCCTTTTTGTTCCTGGTCTTGTGCATGTGTGCATGTCCATGTAGGTGTGCGTTCATGTTGAGTTTGTAGTTTGTTGATTTGGCCTGTTTATGTGATTCTTGTGTTGTTTATTTGGTAAGCTTTGTGCTTGTTTGGTTTTCTGTTTGTTGTGTTTTATTTTCTTGTATTAAAAGATATCCAGCGAGTAAGTCCGCCTCTGTCTCCAATTGTGACAAACCGTGACACAAATCAACAAACCACGAATAGACATGAACGCACACCAACATGGACATGCACGCATGCACAAGACCAGACAAGGCACGACTGAAACAAACGGGTACTTATACAGAGGATAACAAGGAACACCTGGGAGTAATGAGGGGGCGTGGTTACGAAGGAGACACTGGTGAAAACACAGTGTCGGACAGTAACGGACAGGCATAGCTAGGACAGACAAGACACAAACAGAGCCATGTGCTTGGGAGCACATGGAACACAAAACAGAGGCAGACATGACAGAACAGGGCAGGCCTGACATTTTGGTCAAAGTGCTGATCAGATCTCTAAGTAGATATCTTAACCCAATAAATATTTAACCAGCTTATTTTAAAAATATTTTATAATAGTATTGCTGGATGTTGTTGTGAATGTTTTTTGAATATTGAGTAAAGCATCTAAATATATTGTTGTGTAGTTAATAATATTTAAATCTGAGTTTTTGAAGTGATTGTTGATTATTAAATATAAAAAATTATTTGTACAATAATTCAAACCTTTCTAGTATTAATACACATTAGCATCATAGATCCAGTGCAAAACTAAAGAAGTAAACCTCAGACACCAAACAGTCCAAATGTCTGATTGGCTACATTTGGGCTAAAAGTAAAACTATACATTGGATTTTTCACAACTATTGTTTGAGTTAAAGGAGGAGGCCCTGTGGTTTAAAAAAGGGGTAGAACAGTAATGGTAGCAAACTTTACTATTTGTTACTATTTTACTATTACACAGCGAGATTGAGATTTGGCAAAGTACAGTCAATCACTGTGTGAAGGACAGAGCTCAACTAAATATGACTCTGATCAGCCTCTCTTACTCTCTGCTGTCTCAGCTCTTTGCTGCCGGAGGTGAGGGAGCTGTTTCTGGACGCTGCCGGGCAAAACCCAGACATCATCGACGCGGACCTGCAGACGGGCCTAGGGGTGCTCTATAACCTCAGCTCTGAGTTCACCAAAGCTGTAGAGGCCTTCAACGCTGCCCTTTCTGTCCGGCCAGAGGTCAGTCCCAACCCAGCTTACTTTGTTCACACAAAATCTCACATAGCACTGATCAGCTAAGAGCGAGTGAGTGAGCAAGCAAGAGAGAGAAAGAGAGAGAGAGTCACGCACGTACTGGAGCACATCATCGCTGTCATAGAAAAACAGCACCTTTATGAAAAAATGAAAAAAAAATCATTCTTAACTCTCAGTTAATATCTTACCTTTAAAGAAAATAGATTTTTGGGACCTTTCTATTAACTTGGTCCATTCATCAAAGCTGTCTTATCATAGCAACAATAAACACTGTCACAAGGCAGTTAATACAGTGCACTTTGAACTTGAACTTGAGGGGACCTTTATACCACTTTATACCATTAATTAGAGGCCTGGCCTGTTCGGCAAGCCTGCAGGTCACCTTGTGTGCGATTGATGCTTGCTAAGCTCTACTCAGTCCCCCTCTGTAGACCACATTTACACACAATCGAAAATCCTCCCCATCTATTTGACTTGGAAATGTGTGCTCGCCTGCTGGGGGGCGCAGATCCTGCATACAATGAAAGACAATGTCGACACCACCGTTCCAAAAAAACTCAGAGACCAGGCCGTCCCAGGGGCAGAGGCAGCTCTTACATACACCACGAGCGCAGAGCCCCGCTGAGTAAACACAGCCTTTCTGCCTTTCTACCAGCATATAGGCTCTATGAGAAGACATAACAGCCCAGGGCCCAAGAAGAGGCAGATAATTGCATTCGTTTTAAATATTAAATAAAGTCTGAGAGCTGCTGCTGCTATGAGATTTCCATTTTCCCTGTTGTCAGGCATGGATATACGATAGATACAGCAGAAGATTAAACCTCAGTCATAGTAGCAGTGTTAAATGTGTTTTCGTGTAACTGCAGGATCATGGTGGGATAACATAAATCCTCAATAAATAACATGCAAAGTGACATCTATGAGTAATAACCATAAATCAGGCGGTGTTGTTCATGACGTCAATAGTAGGAATTCGGTATAATAAAAGTCATGTTTCATGTTCATGTAGATTATCGTAAATTTAATTTCCTTAGAGATATCTCCTGAAAATTAAACATTTCTTGGTTTCATTGGAAAATAAATAAACAAGTCTTTGATTTTTGCACAGTACTGAAATATGTGCATAGTAATGAAATATGAGTTGGCTATTTAAAGCAACATTATGTAGCATTTGTACCTTAAAATAACAGCTTCAAAATCATTGTGATGCTCCACTGGCTGCTGGCAGGACAATGCTCGCAACTGTGTAATAATACTGTGCAACCCAAGTTATATTTGTGTAACATCATGTAATCTTTACTAAACTGGCTTCTTTTACTTTCAGTAATGATTCTGTATCTCTCAGTTCATCCAGAAATTGACATGAAAAGTGTGTACTTCAGGAGGGTCTCTAAGGCATATTCCTGACTGTTGGGAAGGCCAGCAGCAAGAAATACCAATTCTCACCTAATGTTGCTTTAAGAAAACAAAAAACTATGTTGACTATTTAGAAATGCAGATTAATTTACATTAACTATGTAAATTATTTTCCATTATTTCCACTGGTAGGACTACTTGTTATGGAATCGTCTTGGGGCAACACTGGCTAACGGAGACCGCAGTGAGGAGGCAGTGGAGGCCTATACCCGGGCCCTGGAGCTCCAGCCTGGCTTCATACGTTCACGCTACAACTTGGGCATCAGCTGCATCAACATGGGAGCACACAGGTGTGGAGGCTCTGTTGCTGCTTCTTCTTGTTCAGATTCTTAAGCACTGTACAAGCTGATTTTATCAGAGTAGGTTCTGTAATGGTCATTGTAAGGAATTTAACTGACTGATTTGTATAGCTTAGAATTAAACATGCATTTTTTTACCGTGGCTTTAAGACTAAAATGACCATTGTTCTGGAGTCTGTTGTTCTGGGTGCTTTCACAATTACCTCGTTTGATGCAGATCTATCAAATAGTCTATTTTGACAACCCAGTGGGAACAGTCTAGCTGTACTCTAGTACACAAAATCAAGAGAAATGTGGTCTGCCAAGAATAACAGGCCTTGTTCCGCTTCCAAGAGAACTGTAATTCAATTTGCTACTGGTGGGAACGTGTTTTTATGTTCAAGCAAAGAACTTCAACATGAGAGCAAGCTTTCCTCTGTGGGGGTCAGCACTGTACTGACTGCATAACCTGCCAGATTAAGCTTTGAATGTAATAGGCCACCAGATAAACTGACAGATAAACTTAAATTCAATAAATGGTAATGGAGCAGACTATAATTAGCCTGATTGTGAAACATGTAGATATTAAATGGTTTTATTTATTTATTTATTTAGAGACAAAATGCAAAGACATTTTATCAGTAATATACTGCATGGAAGGGGTGGATCTACATTTTATACATTGAGATAAAGTAAAAGTAAAAGAGTGCTAGAATTTACCCTGTTCATTCAGAATCTGGGCAATCAGAGAATACAGTGAGCTCTTGTGTCTGTTGCAGTGTGAAACCAACCGAGCCAAATCAAAAACACACAATCTAAACAGTGAATTTAGATTACCATAATGTTCGATTAAAGGAGCAAACAAACCATGTCATGCTGTTGCTGTTTTTGCAGGGAAGCCGCCAGCAATTTCCTGACAGCGCTCAGCCTGCAGAGGAAAAGCAGGAGTCGGCAGTTCTCGCACCAGGTCATGTCTGGAAACATCTGGGCAGCCCTGAGGATAGCGCTGTCCATGCTGGACCAGCCCGAGCTTTTCCAGGCGGCTAACATCGGGGACCTGGACTTACTCATGAGAGCCTTCAACCTGGATATGTGAACTAAGACCCCTTTAGACTGCGTACAAGCCAAGAACCCAAAGTCCCTCATAGGGAGTGACCCGTAACCCGCGTTACAGGATGAGTCCTTTATTCCTTTTTCGCAGAGCACCTTTACATTCTTGAGGACTGCCCGTGCTTGACAAGAGACTATTTCCGACGGATTGGCACTGCAGCAGAAGATTTCCCCGAAGAGCACAACGCCTGGCCAAGATTGTAGAAGTATGCCTTAGAGAAAATATCAATTAGTGACGACCCATCCAGTGAAGGCAGGACATGCTGTAAGAACTCTGAAATACAGGTTTGCACCTCTCGCAACGTGAAAAAGGACACGCATTTGCATTTTGTTTATTTTAGTATTTTAAATAGATCAAAGCAATAGTTTGAAATTGCTCAAGAAATGACTGACACGTCGGCAGTCATATCCAGTTTTTATTAAAAAAAAACAACAACAGCTTTCCATAGGAAATAGAGTTAGTAATTATCAGTAACCTTGTAAATTTAATGGGAGGGGTACCTTCAGCAGACCTTTGTTGCACTACACTTAGAATGAAAAACCTGTAGATGCTTTCCTCATCACTACACCGCTAGAAAAAGCCCCTTCCTGTTCATTGTTTTAACTCGCAGACTAGACTGTAAAGCCTTATTCAAGACGCATGTTAAACATTTAGTTTTTTCAGAGACTTTGTGAGTATGATTAGCAGATGGAAGCCATTACCTGCCATATCTTACCTCTTCCAATAACTTCTCCACTGTAACTGAGATGTTTTTTTCTCAAACCACATGAAGATACTGTATCTCTGAATGCCATAGTGATTGTTTTTTGATGCACGAAAGATGCGACTGTCCTCCATATTGCTATTTGCCATGCAGTATAATCACGTAGCAGACCTTCAGTCACACAACACAGCTTGTTTACTTGTTGTGTTGGCCTTTGCCACAAAGGCCTATGACATTATTGCATTATTGTGTCTTAATGCTAATATGATTGTCCCAGACACAGATATTAATGTTTGAGGCTTGATGTAGTTAATATGGCTCAAAAAGAGCTTGTGTGTTGCATGCTTTAGGCCTGACGTTCCCAATCCCAGTTCTGGGCTCAAAATAGTCTTCTACATACTGCTCTCATACTAATTGTACCCCAGACACAGTATGAATGAACAGTATGACACCCAATAGCATTTTCCTCTGGCCGAATATACCTAGCAACATTCATGAATGGGTGAAATATGGCCAAGAAAATGCTGTGCGTCCTGGGGTCCCAGCAAATGTTTGGACATTGACTCGATGTTGAAATGTTGATGCTCATGTACATTATTTCAACATCAGTTTTTCTTTGGGATAGGTCAAATTGGCTCAGTTCATAGTCTTGTAACTAGTTGCGGTACACAATGGTAATTGTGGAATACTGGCTAGAGCCCATACTATGCACATTTTTATGCCTAACTCATTCTGCACACCTGATTCAACTCATGAATTAATTAATGAATTAATTACCATGTTTCTCATGTGCTGAGTCAGGTGTGTTAAAATGTGCAGAATTTTGGCCTGGGGAACGTACAGCCTTTGGCAAATGTGATAAGAGGGAAGTTATAAGTGTCCAAAAAAAAAATTCTATGCAAAATGAATCACAGGTAACTTAATATTATGGTTGAATTTACTGGTGGTAAAGACAGATGCAGAACGCAGAAGAGAAGATACCTAGTATTGTTTTATTTCCTATTGTGTGAACCCGTAAATGTCATATCCAAAAAATCAATCGACTGTGCTGTATTTCACAATGTGGGAAAGACAGTGGATAAAGTGTTTGCATTTTATAGACAGAGGATACAAAATATCCAGCAAATATGTTTGTATATTTTCAGCACAATTGGCTTCAACTGTTTTCCCAAAGAGTCCTTAAACGTGCCCAGTAACACAAAACAGCATGAAGTCCTTAAACAAATGAAAGTGTATTGAATCATCTTTACCGAGTGCTTATTTTCAGCTTCAGTAAATTCCTCACAGTAACGTAGTAGCATTTCTTAATCCAACTACAGCAGTTTTAGCATGATAGACCAAAATGTAATTGGTTTAATTTTGTATTACTGTTTTTACGTTCAACTCTTTGTGTTGTGGTTATCCTGAATCCTCATAAGAGCACCGTAAAATGCTCTGGGATGCAAACAGGACAAGCCTGTGCTAGCTAATCGCTTGCTACTGTTAGTAGAGCCTGAGGGCAGCCTCCCCTTTTTTAGACCTTTGTACAATCTCAGGTGAGATAATCTAGATGACCTTGTACTATTCTAGAAGAACTCCTAATTTAAGAGGACCGCATGCTGAATGCACTTATTTTTGAATGCAGTAGCTTTATTTATATGCATGAAATTGTCATGCCTCTTTTACTCTATTCTACCCTTCATTTCTATGACATATATACATATATATATATATATATATATCAATATATCAGTTTTGCATTTCAACATACTGATCTTTGCATATGGCATTTATCGTAACAAACACAAACTATATAATAGTAATCAGTTTTGCAATGCAGCGAGTACGCTAGACAAAATATCCTTTATTGTATACTTATTCATACTATTCTCACAAAAAAACACAGATTTACTGAAGCCTGTAGTCCACACAATGCTTACTAGCTTGCGCACGATCAGCGATCTGCTATGAACTTTAATTGTCCATTAATTCCATGATGCTGAGACTACACATAATCCACAGAACAGGCTTCAATAACTCTGGTGCAATATATTTAAACATGGTGACATATATGAAATACCCAACAAACATATATAAAATGAATCTTTTGAAATAAACTAATGCATTACATTTGGTGTGTTTGTACTTTTTAGATAATTCTGATTGATGTACACGGTTTATTAAATTGCAAACATTCAACCCTGTTATTTTATCTCAGCATTTTATCACTAACTTAAAGGGGTACACAATCTTGCAGATACAGGCCAGCAGCTTTAGCTAATGTCCACATCAACCATATGAAAGGAGGAAAAATATGATCCCAGTTATTTTAAGAGTAGCATGATTGTTGGTGCCAGAAGGGCTGGTTGAAGTATTTCTATAACTACTGATCTTCAGGGATTTTCAGCACAGCACTCAGAATGGTGTAATAATGGAAAAGCACCCAGTGAGCAGCAGATCTGCAGACAGCCTTGTTGATGACAGAGGTCAACACAGACTGGTGTGAGCTGACAGAAAGGCTAGTCAGATAGCGACTCTCTGCAATTCTGGTGTGCAGAAAACACCTCAGAACCTTGAGGCAGGTGGGCTTTAACAGCAGAAGACCATGTTGGGTTTCTCTTCTATCAGCCAAGAACAAAGATACTGAGTTCTGAAGCCTGGAGTACCAGCATATGGGTTTGAACCATGGATTTATGTGATTGTTCAGCAACATTTCTTTGGAAGCGCCCATGAGTTCAAAAGTCTGTGGTGCATGTTCAATTCCTTAAGCTTAAATTGGCTTATTAAATTACCTACTTGTTCCACTATTTGTTCCATTTCCAACATTACAAGAACAGTACAAATCAGCATATTAACTGACTTTATGTTTGTAAATCAAATTTAACAACTGTAGATTTGGGGAAACGTAGCACCATGGCTAAGTGCTAACACTAAATGACTGAAGAAACATGACCATGCCATGCTTTAATCACCCCCTCCCAATACTGTAAAGGTATTCTTGAGGTTGTAAGAATCAAACTTTACAGGCTGTCAGTTTTTTTAAAAAGCTCCAAAACAAATTTCCAGAACTGGAGCACAAAATGTGAAGATTTCTGTTCTCAATGTTTATTCAGAGGTCTGGAAAATTGATCAAGGCTATCTGACAGCACACCTGATCCCCTTTAATAGATTCTGCAATGAATTCTGTATGCCTTATCCAAATAAGAAACTAGTCACAGAAATCAACAATCATGGTTTATTGAATAATCCAAACATGAGCGATGAATTTGATGGGACATGGAAAACACCCACAATTGCCTTCAAAACTGTCATATTTGGAAAGGAAGATCCATTACAAAAAATCTTACACAAGTTGTGTAAATTTGTATAGTAACTTTAGAGTTGGCACACTTTTTTGCAAAAAGAGGGGAAAAAATAAAAACTTGTACCACTTGACATTCAGTTCCATGAAAAAAAAAAGAAGAAACAGATGAACCAAAAAAGATCAACTATACAGTTCAAAACATCAGCTGGCTAACTCCTGAACTTTAGTGCACAAGCTGATAATATCAAGGCATGTTTCAGAAGGAGGCGATCCAGGTATCAGCCTACACATCCTAAGAGAAAAGGGCAGGTGGGAAGAGCGCAGAGACATGCAGCATGAGCATGCCAAATCCTCCGGCTCCCAGCTACCCTTTCAAATAAGAACAAGAGAGAGGAGAGAAAGAGCAAGAGAGAAAGTAACTGTAGCTATTTAAACAAAATAACTTTTTGTAGGGCTGAGAACTTATGCCAAATGTCCCACAGAAGTCTTCGTGTCCAGTATAGTGGGTGATATATCCAGTACAATGGGTGATATAGTGAGTATAGTGAGTGATTACCTGGGATCAAAAGTACCCATTCTTCATATGTATCTTAATGATATAAGATCATAAAGCTTGAGAAGGTTTTGGTATTACTGAGCACCATAGAGTGTACATTCAGTGTGCACGGCACTGTAGTGTCTGAGACTGAGATATCGGAGTTTTATGAAAGACAATGCAGGTGATCTACGAAATTCTGATTCACTTGTCACTACATATTGCTTAGCTGTTTGTTACACATTTACTACATTTCTTAGAAGATATAAAAAGAGACGGAAAAGCTGTTGAAATAGAAGAATGAAAGATGATTAGACCTGCCCTGTCACAGACACTAGAAAAGGTCAAGAGAGTAAAGCACTTTACTATTGCACAGAAAAGTAATTGGTACATTTTCTCCATCATTTAACACTGACATGTAAGCAAGACGTAAACTTGCACAGGGTATTGTTTTCCAATTGTGCTAAAGGTTTTTTTTCTAAAATATAAAATAAACCTGCTTGGATCAATACAAATATCAAGGCTATGTAAATATTTCAAGGGGTTCATTCCTAATGCATATTCCTTTCTCCTTCAGGCAGATGAATCTTCCTCTACATTTCCTCTATTCCTGTTACTTTAGCCATTTGTGAGTATTTGTGCATGACATTATGGTACCTTTATTCCACTCTGCTTTAGAGTTCAAGCTCCCAATAATCTCAGAACCTTGACTGCTTTCCTTTCCTTGTGCAAACCTAAAAAAGTACAATGTAAGGTTTTCCAGTGCTCCTTTGAAATGCATTTTGAAGTACCTGCATTTAAAGTAGTATGCAGGGTTGGCAGTAACATTTTCTTCCACATCCAGGCACATGTGTATTTTCCGAAAAGAAAAGGGAACAAACTCTTGAAAAATACTGGCACAGTAACTGAAGGCATTGAAAGAGAAAAATAATATTTGTGTATATATTAGGACATTAATCTGCATATTTCAAAATTGCACACATCCCTCTGTACCTTGAGTACAGACTAAACGACACTCTTAACAAACCAGCAATAAACCAATAACCAATCACACAGGCCGAACAAACACAAGCATTCCCCTTTTTGACTATGCCTGTGGTGGGTGAGCTTTGAGCTGGTCTTGGTGGGGTTGTGAGGGTTCCTCTCTCCCCTCTCTGCAGTATGAATGGCTCTCAGGAGTCAAGCGTCAAGTGTCAGTTGTCTCCTTCCTCCTCCTTCTCTTCTTCCGCCTCCTCTTCCTCCTCCTTCTCTGTGCTTAACAGGCTGTGCAGCTCTACATTTGAGAAGGTCCAGGTCTAGCAGCTGGACAGGCGCCGGTAAAAGTACATGTAGCCCAAGTCTTTTGGGGGCCTTTCTGACAAACATACTTTGTGATCGTTGTAAATTACCCATCTAGTACAAAAAGAAAAAAAGATGTTTTCATTAATTAATTACTCACACAATCTTCAGTTCTCAGACATTATGTGGGTTCAAACTAGGGGTGTAACAATGCATAGTAACAACATCATACTGCAGTGTGTGATGATGCTGTGCATTGTGGAGATGATGTGTGCAAATGCCTCGTGACAACGTTTCATTCTTTAGCTTTACGATCATCCATGATTTTAGTGTCAACTGCCTGCTTTGTCCACTGTCATAGATAACAATGTCAAACATT
Source organism: Salminus brasiliensis (assembly GCF_030463535.1). Classification (NCBI taxonomy): domain Eukaryota; kingdom Metazoa; phylum Chordata; class Actinopteri; order Characiformes; family Bryconidae; genus Salminus; species Salminus brasiliensis. The sequence continues at coordinate 22,547,774 of NC_132884.1, read as the reverse complement.
TGATAAAAGGTGATTTGTCCTTAACAACTGTTGCAAGGAAACTTACCTTCCCTCCTTTTTGATATGACATATGTAATGTCCAGACATTGTGGATGTTCCCATGTGACTTATGAAAGCAAAGAGTTCATACCCTGCAATAAAAACATATATATGAAATCCTCTGATGGTCAGAATTTGAACATAAACTTCAATGACAGGACTAAAGGTTAAGACTAAAAAACACCTTACCTATTTGTAGAAATATCTTAATACAGCCAATGTCACGAATGGGCTTAAATTTAAAAGTGACCTATAAGTCATGCAGAATTTTGGATATTTATTTTTCATTTACTGTTTTTTTTTTTTTTACTATGGAGGCACACTGCTGCCAAGCAATAGGAAAACACAAAAATCTTCAGCATGTTAATATGAAATCTTTTATTATGAGACCATATCTTGTTAGGATATGTTGTTAAATGACATACTCTACATGTCCAAATGTTTCAGAAACCCCTTCTAATGAATGCATTCAGCTACTGTACGTTGCACCCATTATTACACAGATGTGCAAATGTCAACATACACAACTTATCTATTCCCTGTAAAGAAGTGCTGCCAATAGAACAGGATTCTCTGGACTACATAAACATGAACCTATTGGCACCAAGTCAAATGTTAGGCATGAGCTAGAGGGGAAAAAGCTGTCCAGCATTGAGGTGTGGAGCAGTGGAACTGTGTTCTCTGGAATGATGGATGATGCTTCTATTTGATGGATGATGGATGATGCTTATTATTCCCGCCAATTATTTATTATTCTCTGTCTGTACTGTGTTGTCTGTCCGCACTTGTATTGTGTTGCACTTGTGTTTTGTATGCACTGTGTCTATGTTGCACCATGGTCCTGGAGGAACGTTGTTTCGTTTCATTGTGTACTCTGTATGTAGTTGAAATGACAATAAAACCCACTTGACTTGACTTGACTTGCTACATCCAATACTTTTGGGACTGTTTGGGGAGTTTGGGATGAGGTGAGAAGGTGATTATCTAACATCCTGACCTCACTAATGCTCTTGTCACAGTCAAATTCTCACAACAATGCTCCAAAATCTAGTAAAATGCCTTCACTCGACAGTAGTGACAGTTACTCCAACAACAAGGCATTTCATTATTATATTATTAGTATATTACTATATACTATATTATTATTAATATTATAATTAAGATTTCATGTAATTAAACTCTTATTTTTTTATGCTGAAGCTTTCTCTGTCACTCTGTCACTCACTGATGCTTGGTTAGGAAAAAAGCAACATCCAAGAGGTCTGATCAGTCCTGAGACTTAAGATTCCTTGGCTGCGTTTGAATACTTCTGAAGAAGCTATCTTTGCTGCTCATTGACACTAAGATTCTACAGTGACCTAAGCCAAGAATCTCAGTGAACTGCGCCATTGAGTCAACGCAATAGCCTGTTTGGCAGCCTACAGTTTATGACACTGGCACATTTTATAAAAACAAGATAATGTTTTTAAAACACAATGTCATAATTCAATTTTTTTCTATATTTTGAGACATAGTAACAAAATACTTATTACAAGATTTTTTGTCATAACTATATCTGATTTTTTCTATCTCATTATAGCAATATATTTTTCTCATAACATTAAGATTTCATAATTATGACATAAGATCTTGTAGTAATGGCATGCTAAAAAACATGATGCTTGGCAGCAATTTGCCTCCCTGTTTTACAACTGTACTTTACAGTTTACTGTGATGTTATGGTTTTTTAATATTTTAATCTCAGATTTTCATTTTGTCTTAAACCCTACTCAGACAAGAATAATTTACATGGGGTTTGACTTTTTTCACAAGAGCTTTTCTGTGTTCTGTATTTCTGTCTGGCTGGAGTTTTTTCCCTTCTCCTCTGAGAAAATGACGAGCCTAAATGACAATGTTTCACTGACCTCAGCAGTGGTCTGATAATTTTAGTCCCGCCTGGACTGACATCTCTGTGATTTTCCAGGCAGATGTCGTCCAGCTGCTATGCACCGCATTTAGTCTCTGAGTGCACACATCCGGCACAGATCCAATTCTTGGCCTAAGCCCCAATGCCCTCTTAAACTACACACTTTTGTGACACTGTTTTAGTGGTCAACAAAAGGGGCACAAGTGTTCAAGGGCTCGGAGGGTTCATGGCAGAACTGGTGACACTTACACCTAGAGTTACTTATTCTTCAATTATTGAGTCATTTTAGGATTCGTTAATGTGACAATTGTTCCAGAATCACAGTGGAACATGGGAAACTGACATCATGAAATGATATGAAGTGGATTTGAGAAAGGTGAACATTAAGTGCACACCCAACAGCCCTGCACATCAAACGAGCATTGTGAATGCGATTTGCAAGACTAGAAATGCAAGTAATGGGACAGAACACTTCCCGAATTGCAAAGCGAAAACGAACTGAAATTGTTGTTGGAACCTTGTTTCACCCTAAATTCAAATAAGAGCCAGTGTCTTTTTAACTGCTTGGATCCCATGTTGTGAATGGTGCAAAATCATGTGACCATGTAATGCAAACATTTAAGTACTAAACTTGCATGTCTTATAATTGCTATTAAATCAAAGCTGTCTAGATAGGAGTTTTAAAACGGGAAGCATATGCAGACAGCCCTGCGGCACTAATGATTCTGGTTTTAACTCAGCTCAGCTGAGTCTGGTCTGTCCGTGTGTGTGTGTGTGTGTGTGTGTGTGTGTGTGTGTGTGTGTGTGTGTGTGTGATACATATCCGGATAATACACAAAGACATTTAATCAGTGAGCACTTACGGCCTGGGCCATCTCGGACACGGGGACTGGACAGCTCCTGGTCTGGGGACAGAGTGGAGTCACTGTGTGCGTTGGCGTTTGAGAAGCTGGTGTCGTTGGGCTCAGTATCAGCCATATCTGACATGGCCTCGCTCTCCTCTTCACTCTCCGGGTGAGTAAAGATCCAGTCCAGCGCCCGCTCCAAGTTATTATTCTGTTAAAAACAAAAGATTACTTGTTAAAGAGGCATCTTAACCTTATTCGAATACTTTATGCAGTAGCCCATCAATGTTTCATCTTTTCCATGTCACAACACTTTTAACCCAAGTATTAAAGTCATCTTTTTTACAAGACAGCAGAACATTTCTCAACAACATAATCTAAGAATATCATTCACAGGCAAAAGGCCAAGCCCCTATCAACATTTCAGATCTTAATTCAGCTGCCAGCATCACTGCATGATCAGAAGCCTTGTTTAGGCTTTGGCCTTAATCTGTAAGAGGAGCCAGGTCAGAAGGTAAAAGTGGTCTGACACCCACTCATTTTTCTGTACCAGTGTGGGCTGTGTGTGTTGAAGACTTCCTTGTTACTGGGCTATTATTGGCCTATGTGCAAGAGCCTGCTGTTTCACACTCCCACCCCATCTCTGACTCTGTATGTAAAAAAAGCAAATAATCATGTAGTTTGAAGAACAAGGATGTTCTTGCCTCTTTTTCTAAAGTGATGAGTCCAAAAAGGGTGCAAGACAGTAAGCTAACTACAGAACGTGCGAAATCCATTTTAGGACTCATTCACTAAAGTGTTCTTTGAGCAGAGTTTTAGGAGCAATGCCATTTAAGAACCACTTTTGGTGCCCTAAAGAATCATGTCTGAAAAAGAACCTTTTAAAAATTCTATTAAATAAATTTAAGTGGTCTTCCTATAGCCTGTAGATTCATTAGTGCGCTTCATTAGCACGCTCATCAAAATCTATAGCATCCAGTTCGTTAGTCAACTTACACGCAGTTCCTAATGTTTACTGGATATTTTGATGTGTGTGCAGTTTTCATAAGTGGTGTAATCTACTTAAATAGAGGTAAATATTAGTATTCAAATTAGTATTAATAAGGATGCTTACTCACTACCATATAGGGAGGTATTATTAGTATATGATTAGTATTAATAAGTATTATAATATTAATAAGTATTATCATGCCATAATTGACTCTTTTAATACCATAGGGTTTGTCTTGGGGTTTACAGCACTTATTTCTACCACCTTGAACAGTTGCCTCTTAATGTAACTTTAATGAAGGCAGGAGATGTCTCATGACATAAGACCTCTGATCCCCTGATCCTAGATGTCACCACAGAACCTTTGTATTTAAACAATCATGGTTTCTGAACCCCCTCCTAGATTTATATAAGTTAGCCACCGAATATAGCTAGCTAGACCGAATTCTGGTGTTACACTCTTCTCTTTTTTTGATCCAAAAGCCTTAACATTATGTGGAGGTACACACATTAAGGACTAGATTTCAGCAAAACTGCTGGTGACAGCGCTATGTCACGCAATATGTGTCCTCAACAACAACCAATCAAAAACGTTTGTCATTCTCACCATTTTTGTGTGTGTGTGAGACAGCGTGGTCTCTGCATCCCTAACAGCACAGGAAAATGTCACACAAGTGATAAACCCTGCTTGCAATCCTTATTAATGAATGAGCAACTTGGTGGTGTGCTTTAAGAATCCGGCCCTAAAAAGGTTCTTCACACTCATACATCTCACTTACAACAAAGCTTCTTGAAATCAACTTTACTGGATGTGTATTTTGAGAATGGTTATTGGACATGTTGGCAGTTATACTTTCGAGACTTTTCTGCTCCATTAAAAGTCAACTGAAGTTGTATTTTGTCTGAATAAATAAAAATAAATACAAATATTGTGACTGCCAGGAATGTACTGAAAGCCCAAACTCCATGTGTATCATTGTTTCACATGTCATAAACACTGACCTGTTCCTAATCCACCACTGAAGACTTTTTAACCTGATTATTACAGTTTATGAAAGACCAACACAAATAACCAACCAAATGAAATGAGAATGCACAAATTAAATTACTGATCTTACACACTTCCTGCTATAATACACTTACTTTGATTCATGAGATGAACAGCATGTTAGAACATTATGAATCTAATTACTTGGCTAATTAGGACACAGGAACACAAAATATTAATATCAATAGAATGAACAATATATCAACATTACAAGAGGCTGATCAAAGCCGGAGGGCAGCCTAATCGGGTCTCACATGCTGATCCAGTGAGGAACAGAAGCAGCAATGACATGTCTAAACTTGCTTTTAGTCTGTGTAATTTGAGAATATGAGAACATAATTCAAGACTATTTAAAGACACACTCTGGTGGCAGAATCAAAGTTAAGTATGTAGAAGTATACAGGAGATGACCCATGCATCAGAAGTAAAACTGAAAAAAGAAGATAATCAATGCTTCAGGTTCTAGACTCTAATCTAATTAAGCCCTGACCCTTAACCTGCTCTTTTTCTTGAAAATGATTTTTCAATGCTGTTGTCACATTTATTTGAAATATTTGATATGTGTGTCACAAACTTCCACTTTGAGCAAGAAAACAAACGAACACAAATGTACCTGATGCTTAGGTGGACTTGTTACCCTAATGAGGCTAATCTGTTTCCTATCCTTAGTGACCCAACAGCTCCCTTTCACTCAAAAACTACTGCAACGTTTTACAGATAATAATTTACATAGAACCACAAAGTCCAATCAAGGATGTTTTGCCTTCTGAAGAAGGGTTCATCTTTTGAAGTGTTTGGTCCAAAAAAAGTTATGACACAGACCCTCAATGACTCACAATGCACTTTATACATAAACTGACACGTTCACTGAAACTCACAGTGCATCCAGTAACAAAGGCAGCATCAGCCTTCTGTTATATAGCAAAAACTCCACAAGCTAAGAAAAGTAGAAAAATGTAGAAAGTAGAAAATGTACCATGGACATGTAGACACTCTAGTAGCAGATTTTAATGAGTAAACGGGAAACAGGCCAAAGACTTATATGTCCAGGGACATGTTCAGTAAGATGGGGATGACGGAAATTAAGGCTTAAAAACAGCAAGTAAAGGAGCAACATCTGTTGGCTTTATCCTCATGAGGTATTCTGGTGCAAAACTGCAACAATGGTTTAGAGCAGTATTTATGCTGTTTCTGACCAAATGTCACTAAAAACCACATAGCCCAACTATTTCAACTATTCTCTGTCTCAGAATTCAGCTATTCAACTCACAACTGCAGGAGTTGCATTAGCCGTTTTGAGGAAGGAAATGCATGAGGCTGAATGATTTTGTCTGGGCTTCCATATTACATTTCAACTCCTTGGAGGTTAAAAAAACAAAATGTTGCCAGCATGGATATCCCAGGGATTGATTAACAGCTTAGAGGTTGGTTGCTCTTCCTCACTTAGACTTGAGCACATGTATATGTTATCCTGAATTTTATTAGTTTCAAACTTTTGCTAGCACAGGTATCCCAACGATGGATTAACAGCTTAGTTCAGTTATGGTTGCTATCCTTTACTTACTTACCTACTGACTAATGTTTTTAATATTCTTTATGTCTTCTGTGTTTTATGGGTGTATGTTAAGCACTTTGAATTGCCACTGTGTTTAAATAGATGCTATACAAATAAATTTGCCTTGCCTTAATGATTACGCACTCCTCAGGGATGTACTACAATATCGGTACCTTTTGTGGTCAATAGCTTTCCTAAACATGTTAGAAAGCATAAAAAAATAAATCAACCTTGCTTTCCTGAGTGTGTACATTAAACATAATACATAAAGTCAACAGTTGTGTGCTGACAATCCACAAAACATTTTGCTCAGAATACTCACTGTGACTTTGAGGGCCCGGATGGTGTGGTGTCTGGGGAAGCCCATAGAGGTAAGGATGGCAATGCTCTCCTCAGGCGGCTGGTTGTCCAGCGGGGTGGCAGTGGGGAGGCTGGGACTAGGTAGGTCAGGCTCCATGTACGAAGGAATTGCGAGAGGCTCAGCAAAGTCTGTAGAGAATGCAAAAGGTCTAAGTAAAGGCCATCTGTCAATGTGAACGGTTTGCCTGCATATTTACATCTGCACAGCAAACATATGCATTGAGTGAGCTGCTGCTGAGAACCATGTGCAGAATGTAATATGGCCTGCAGTCAGCTACATGTGTTTTATTTATCTCACATCTAAACACAATTTACTTAGATTGAAGGAATACATTTGGTCCATTTATTTGCTGTTTGTCATTTCACTTTGACAAAATCTGAATCTGTTTTACATTGTATCAAATTTTGATGATAAATAGACCAGATACTGAAGGCTGACCCAATTGGAAAGGCTCATATTTTAGTGGATGCAAGATAGGTGTTCATTTTAAAGATTATATAACTTAATGGTACTGGACAATCACACTCCATGCTTCCTATTATGTTATCAGTGGAAGCATGTACAAAGAAAAAAAAAACTAATACAGTACCCTGTGGAAAACCTTAAAGTATATCATGCTCATTGAAACAATGCTCAGCTAGTCTAAAAACGACCTTTTACCTTTAAAGTATACATATATCAAACCAGTTCCAGAGTTCCAGAAACACCTACTCAAACAGTTAATAGGATTATCATTATCTTCGATATCAAGGACAGTAATGTTCCTTGTACTGGTAAGAAAAGAATGAAATCAATATTGTGTTTCTTTAGCAAAGGCTAGATTATGCATTATATATATATATATATATATATATATATATATATATATATATATATATATATATATATATATATATACACATACATACATACATACACACACACACACACACACACACACACACACACACACACATACATACATACATACACACACACAAAATACTAAACATATGACAATAAAATAACATTAATTAATAAACGTAATGATAATTCTACTGCAGGGGAACTGAATTAAATTGAAGGGAATTGAATAGGAATGTGTCTATTTCTTCCTTTTAATCCACCTCTTTATTTGTGTCAGTTCATTGATTTAGCCCAGTTTTAATATTTTACCTAAGTACCATGTTGAAAAAGAAAACAAAAGCTTAATATTTATTTATTTTTGCCATTATTAGTGAAAAATCAGTAATAAGGTCTTAGACAGAGCCTTAAACAGAAATGTATCCTTAAAAAGTACAAATGGTGCTCACACACACAATATTGCAGTTCATCCAACAATAAAAACAGCACTGTGCTTCTTTTAGAGATTAATATTTAACTTAGTGTTTTACTAAGGGGAATGTGGATACGTGCACATCCTAAATTGTGGAGGCAGATGTTAATGTAATAAGTTAAAATGAACAGAGCCTCTAAATATCAATGAGACTTTAAGTAAGACTGTATTAGGTATGAGAGGCTCCTGAAAAGGATTTGTACATTTTTATAGACATATCAAATTTAGGAAAAACAATCAATTCAGCAGCACGTTGACTCTCTAGGAGTGACGTCTGACACCTCTGTGAAAAACTGAAACCAGATCTCACACACACAGAAAGATGTCTACAACCTGAAATAAATACAGCGCAGACAGTCAGTACGCTCATGTGACAGAAGCTGAGTGGTCCAAAGTTAGAGAACATGCTGAAACCCAGGCCTGGCTGCCAGAAAGGTGTTTGAGCTCTAATGGGGTCAAGCCCTCCTGGGATGTGGCTCGTGTTTGTCTGGGCCAGTATTGGCTCTCAGGTGACTTCTTAACTGGGGCAGGAGAGTGAGGAACGCAGGTGGGCAGAGCCCAGCACAAAGGTGACACAGAGGGATGAGAAGTGCACCACAAGAAGGGCTTTCTTTTACAAGGCCGTGAATGATTAATGACAACACAACACACGAATGCGGAAAACAATGTACACTGGTGGAGTTATTCGTAAGTTATGGCAGTGAGGAATGCAAGTCTGGAACCACTGGTGGTTTCGTGGAGCATAAAAGTTCCTCACCCTAATGTGTAACAGCTGTATTTGTAGTGTACAACTGATTACCTTAGTTCAGTATTCAGTTACAGTAAAACCTGTTGGTCAATTGTGAAATTCTATTAGTAAATGTTTATGCAAAACACATGCATGTTGACGACTTTTATGAATGTTCCAGTCAAAGGTCTTTGCAAAATGAGATGTATTTGCAAAATGAGATGTAAATCTGCATCATTTTTATGCAGATTTCCAGACGGAATAATCAGTGGTTATACTAGCGGTGGAGTTTTAACAAACTCGTGTTTGATTACACATGGACATCAGGGATGCGCTCGATCTCAAAATGTTGTGTGCGGTTTTGCTATGGTTTCTGAGTTGAGCAACACATTTTGTCAAAACGGTGAGAAACGAGATCTGTGGTATGTTTCCTCTTGCCTGATGTGTGTCTCAGCTGTGTCACCCAATCAGCAGCTAGAGGCAGGCACAACGGATTCTAATAAATTCCTCTACAAACGCACAATATGCAAGAAAGTCTTCAATGGTTCACAGTTTCTGTTTAAATATGCATTTGGCTACATTTTGGAAGACCTGAATGCAATCCAGAAAACCTCAGGGGGATTTTTGAGTGTGCTGCTTCAAAAGAACAGCTTTGATAAAACTATGTCTAATCCTCAAATCTGTATTGCAAGAGTGTAATCAATGTAGCTTTGAACGCATGTTCATATAGCCACTGTTCTGAAACATATTGTTGATATTTGAAGGTGCGATACATATTTAGACAGAGGTTATGTTGAAAACACTGGAGTGTTCTTAGCAGCAATTCCTTTTAAGAGAAGCCTTAGTCACTCTGAAAAGTAACATAATAGGACATAGGACATGCAGATAAACACCATGGTAAAATGTATGCAAACTAGTAACAAAACAGTAAATGGCTGATGTGGGGATCTAATTTTTCCTTGATTTTTTTTTCACAGAATTTGAAAAAGTGAAGTCAGCTGTCCTTTCCATTATGTCAAAATATTATGATAAATGGACAATTACAAATTGACATCCAAAATGACATTGAATTAAACCTTTTGAATTCCACTAAATTTCCAATTTGCAGATACAATGTTTTGTACAAATGGTGACAACATGATTTTGTGCAACGTAGCATAAAAAAAGTCTCATTCAACCCTACCACTATTAATGTGATCACCCACCACACTAGTTAACAAATACAAAAGCTATACTACAGCAACTGAGAGAAAATAGAGCAGAATCCTCCCACCAACAGTTACATCCATCTGCTTCTTATGATGTCAAGGTTATTATTATTATTATTATTATTATTATGTTAATTCAGTTAGTTTAATATCCACTTTTACTTTCCTTGTTTTAGTTATTTTTTTACTTTGGTTTTATTATATGAATTTTATTACATTGTTTTTATTACAAGTTCATTTCAATTGTATTGAATATTTGTACCTTTTTATCTCTTAATTCTGGTTCTATTTATTTAAAATCTTCATTTTTTTCCATTTCAGTACTCTTTTAGACTTCCATTATTTTGATTATATATATATATATATATATATATATATATATATATATATATATATATATATATATATATATTTCTTATATATATATGATCCCTTTTATTGTAAATGCTTGGCTACACTGAAAATAAGGTTCACCCTTAATACATTTCAGAATGAAAACAAAGGCTGATTGACTGATTTGATTGTAATATATTGAAGGGAGTGGTAAGCCCTGACTTCCTGTCCTTCTGCCCCCCCCTCCCCCCTCCCCTCCCTTAGTGACAGCAACAGAACCAGCTATAAAGCACAATCTTCATTTCTGGAAGCGTGAATAAATTAGCTTGCAAAACCACAGGCTGCTAATCAACCGGTTTGCTTCAGTGAAAAATAGCTACAAGCTGCTTTCCTGATTAATTGCTCTAGTGCTTCCACATACAGTGTACACAAGTGATGTCCCTAAGAGGAGATGCTGATGTCGGACAGCACACTGGAGTCTTACCTGGCTCCTCCATGTGAGCAATGATCCAATTAAAGGCCATTTCAGCTCCCATGTTCCCAGTGTAGTACACCGCCTTCCGGCAAGCCTCCAGGGGAAAGCCCATCTCAGCCAGCTGCATCACGGAGGACTCATCTATTTCTGGAGCTGAGGAACAAGTCAAAGAAAGAATGTTGTACAGTCTGCATGGAAAGCTCACATTGAAACTAAGCAGCCATGTATGTTTTCTCATCGGGCCTCGTTAAAGGAACGCTGAGGAGGAACTGCCACAGGAATCTCATTGAGGAGTTACCACTCAAAAAGTACATCTGGAAACTAATTAGATACAAGTTTTTACTTTTTACCTTGAATCATTTGTCAAATCAGTAGAAAAAAAAACAACACTTACATTCCAAAGAATTATTCATTGAGCTGTCTGGGAAAAGGGCAAAAAGAAGAACCTGCAGTTAGGTCAAATTAATAAAAAAAAAACAAATCACATTCATCTATACAATGTGACACTTATGTGAAACCAAAATGCATGAATTTATATCTTTTCTATCATAAAAATAAAAAAAAATCTCATATCTCCAAAAATGGCAGATGGGGCATTTCTAGTGGTTAATTTATAGTGAAAGAAATGCACAATGTAAAGGGCAGCTGACAAATGGTATAATCTTTTAACTTTCTAAAATTATACATTAATGTAAAGGGGTTTTTGTGTGTGTGTGTGTGTGTTCTACACATACTTCACCAACACAAATATTAAGACATATAAGGTCAAAGCCTTATTTTTAAACCATTTAAAAATAATGCCTTGTGAACCAGATGTCTGGTTCCAATCACCACCCTGGTGATAATTTCAGAGTCCTTAATTGTCTCAAGAACAAAGCACTTCACAACAAACCTCTCTGAATTACTTTTTTATAATGCTTTAATTATGCAGAAACTTCAGTGAAAAAAAAAAAAAATCAGTGGAATTCCTAATTAAATACAGTATTTGTAAGTTAGATCTGCTGCCACAGCAGTAAAAAGACAAGCTTAAATACATTACTGGTACATCTCTGTACAGATAGACAAATACATAAATACGCTTTTATACAAATATACGCAATCTTACCTCTTGTGTCCTCAGGAACGACAATAGGGGGGGTAAGGTCAGGGAGCTCTTCTTCACCTGCTTGTAGCCCCATGCCCCGGAGCCGGTTCAAGTCCAAAAAATCAGGCACATCGACTGAAACATCTGTGACAACAGAATAGAGAGGATATGAAAGATTCTCTGTGGAATAAAAATCCTACCTTTGTTTCAAATGAGAAAAATACAAAATGCACTGAGTCTCAATTGAAACAATAAAAGCACAGAGTCACAGTGCCCTCTGCAGGACAGAAGAGTCACTGTCTCTACAAAGTATGAGTGAATAACTATTGCAGACTTTCAGCAAGTTGTATTGCTCAAGTGCCTTTGCAGCATGTGATGGGTCTGAATTGCACAAGAGAACATGTGATGGACACACGCAGATGCCAAACATTATGCAAGAGAAACACTGATCTGCTTTGTAAGGTGCTTAAGGGACAGGGGGCCCAGGGTGGCCAAAAAGGTGAGGGGGATTAAGTGATATAAACATAGGTATCTCTTGCAAACAAACATGGTGCCTGCAAAAACATTAGCACAACTTTAGTACACACCATCATTCTCATCAAAATAAACACTGAAGTGCAACAAAAAATACAAGCAAATATACACACCTAATTTTTTTGGAACCCAATCAACTCCAAATGTGAACTTTTTGAGCTGCACAACCATGTAGTCAGGAAAGGTTGCAAAACGGGATGTCCTTAAAAAAAAGAAAAAAAGAAGGAACAATAATCTATCATTTAAGACACCAAATATTTAAGTTTGTATAGCAAAAAAAATCTGAGTGCTTTAATAATAAACACTTAATTTTATCCATTTTAAAATCAATACAGATCCAAATGCCTTTTTCTGTATAGATCCTAAAGTACCAATATTATGGAAAACAAAGATCTCTGTGCTGGTCCATGTTTTGAAGTACTGGAAATGATGCACATTCACTGCTTTTGTGAAATTACTGTTTTTGTGTTGGTCACAAAACTTCATATTCATCACATATATTCATCTTTTCAGCCTACAGCAGTTAGGCTCTGCTTATGAATGCTAAAGTATTTCAGTATGGCCTGCAATGAGTCATATTACAAGCAATAACAGGGGTACATATTTGTGTCTCAAAGGTACTGTAACATAATCACTTGTTTTATTCAAATCTACTTCTAATTCTACAGGATAAAAAGGTTGTCAATCAGTCATGAAAAAAAATATCTAGACTAATTTTGCTAAATAAATCCAAATTAAGTGTCATCAGTAAAGTTCAGCAAAAAATACAATAACAAAAAAAAAATAGAAGATGGGTCCTCAGGATTCTGCATGATTATTTAATATAAGCCAAATAAAAATAAATCAAAGCAATATATTTCATTTAAGTCATTTTAAAAATCTGTGCATGGTTTTCCATATCGGTTCAGCCTGTCCCAGGCTTTGGACCAGAACCTTGCTTACTTCACTCCAGCTGACTTGGCCTGCAGTGCAGAACTCCAGAAGTCTGGAACATTCTCAGGCTCAGTGAAGGCCTGCAGGCAGGCAGTGAAGGGGACACGTGCCCTCACTGGCTCTGGAGCAGCCCGCATGTTCTCCTCAGCCTCCTTCCGCTTTACTTCATATGCTATTAGCTCCTCTGCAAAAACAACAGTGCTAAGTTCCAACAAACCCCTAATATTCACCAAACAATCTTAAAATACTATGGGATTATATGCATGTTTTGAGTACTAATTATAGGACTAATAACAGACACTGAATTTTGGCTAAATATTTCTTGACAAACTGACCAACAGAGAATTTTGTCTGTTTTATTGTTTTATTTAAAACGTTTTCCTTCTCCTATACAGCTACTATTAATAAGCGCTTCCTATGACAGCGACAAGACAAGTGAAAAATTAGGTTTCTGACTTTAAATACACTGTAGATAATAAACTGGTGTTCATGTAATTTTCTGTAATGACAAATCACAGTATATATGCATATGCAAATGTATAATGTGGTGTGTATTACCTCTGTTGGTGGCAGCCTCAATGGGCACAGGAAGCTGCATAAGGTAGTCCACTCTTTGGTTGTAGCGCACCTTCTGTGACTGACAGCACTGTACACGCTCCTCTACGATGAACCGGAACACATCACTGGGGTTCTCGGATCCAGCACTGTTCCTCTGCAAACACAAACATTACAGTACAGACAAGCCCAATTAAACAGGTGCGAAGGATCATAAACACTATAGACATCATCATACATTATCATAGAAACCAACAATTATTACCCACATTATACACACAGTACATGTTATCGTAAACAAACTTCACACATACTTCATACACGTTGTGTATTCCACATCATAATATACAGTACAGGCAATATACAGTACTGTGCAATGGTCAGACGTTATTTCATCCCTAGTCACAATGCCCACATAGTTTTGTAGCACCAGGAACAGAACAGCAAACATGTATTTAATAGAAAATACATATAACCTCTAATGTTTTAAATAGTGCCTGGCTGCAAACCTCCAGTGACGGGTCTTATTACATTTTTCCACACCTCCAAAGTTCAGTCTTAGAAGTTGGTTGAATTCCAGATGTTGCGCTCACCATCCAAGCAAGCCCAAGCACATTTGTTGACATAGAGGTCTGGACTTTGGGGTGATCAATCCATTGTTCTGAGAACACCAGAATCTTCAGCAGTTTGAGTTTCTTATTTTTTGTCTGTTGCTTTTCTCAATTTACACTTCTTGACCAAATCCATATCCTTTCAGACACACAGTACTGAACTGTCTTCTCATAGTGGCAGGATGGGCAGAAACATGGATGTTTTTAGATCTGAAGTGACACTGGAACTTGATTTCCTCCACTCTTCCAAAAGTAGAAGTACTAAGCTGTAAGCTATATAAAGAGGTCATAACGTGTGGAAGTTAGAAAGGGGTTTAGAAAGAGCTTAGATAGTCTTTGACAGAGGCTTTGTGATCAATATAATGTCTGTTACAAACCTGGAAGTATTCTGGAAGCATGAAATAGCAGATCTTTAAATGAAAAGTTCAGTGAGGGCCTCTTGCAAGGAGTTACAGCAGTCTATCTATTCTGAGTCCTTACAAAAATACACCAGCTATATTTCTCCTCCAACAGGACTGAAATACCAGTGCAGGGTGGCCAGATAGCAGGCCGAAGGGCAGTATAAGGGCTCCTCACTGTCCACCACCCCACAAATAAGTCTGGCCAAAGATCTTAGCAGTGCGATCTTAGCACTCTAAAAGACAATATTTCCGCCTTGTCCTTGTGAGGTTCACCATCTTATTATGCACATTTTATGCACACTGTCAGCAGACAGTAATTCAATTAACCACACTATGTAGATATTGATACGCTTTTCTATGTAATAATCAAATATATTGTTTAATGAGCTTCATATACAATGTGCTATGCTATAAAAAGGCCCTAACAACACAAGTATTTGCTTTTGTGGTCACTAAAAGGACATTTTAAGGCTGCGAGTTCAATTCTGGACATGGGTCATTCAGACGAGGTAAATAGGAAGCATTATCTAGGCGGTGTAACTGATAGGGGGCTCTAAATTTAGCTTGGTTGAGAAAGTCACTTAAGAGCACAAGTGTATGTCTGGCAGCGCTGGGTGCAGGAATGCTGCTGAGAAGTTTCCTCTGAAACAAGAGCCAAGCAACAGAAAGAATGCTCTCAAACGTCAGACAAACCCTGGAAACTACTACACAGTTTCATCCCACAGAAACTGTGACAACAACCTTTTGCTGTTTGGCCACCTGAATTTCCATTCGTTATTAATAACCTCCCCATCTGCCTTTAAAAACATCATAGTCTTTGGTGCTATGACACAAGATATTGCTGCAAACGCCTTAACACTTTACTGGAAGGCCACTTACATAGGGACTTCATTAGACATTCATAAAACAATACCAAGATAATAAAAATTCATTTTCAGTTTCATATAGTCCATAGAAGATCTTTTCTTTTCCTCTTTTTTTAAAACCTCATTTGTCCTTCCCAATTTAGAAATACCAATTGTCTAAACCAGTGCTGAACCCTGGTCCAGGTGGCACCCTGCCCTGCACATTTTAGTGGACTCACTACTAACACACCCCATGCACCCCAGAAGAGCTTGTTAATGAGCCGATTAATTGAATCAGGTATGCTCCCAACACTAGAAGGGTAACGACTAGCACATACAAACACACACTTGGAGAAAAGTGCTGTCTGCCCAGCCTGTGCGGGCCAACAACCCCCACATAGTGATGTGGGGAGAGCCATCTTCCCACCTAGAGAGACCATGGTCAATTATGCTTCTTCCAGTCTCTGGCTGCTTATGGCAAACTGCATGACCCAGGATTCGAACTAATAACAGTGTGAAGAATGTAACAAATGACATTCATTTTAGTTCAAGGCTCTTTATGTCTGTTCAAAGTTATGTATTTAATAAAACATATGTAACCTTGCATTACTGGCATTTGTAATGCACAGATTTGGAAAATGGCTTTATAAATACATTATGCTATGGTTATGCATGTACAAGAAGGTCCCCATGTAATGTCTTTAAACTGGAGGAATGCTTATGAAAGAAGAATGCCATACCTCTACCACGTTGATGAAATGCAGAAAAAATTCCTGGGCATCCTGTTGTCTGTTTGAAGAGAATTCTGGGTGGCCCTTGCTGACCAGAGATTTGAACATCTTGGGAGAAATCCCTCTGTGCTGCTGCTATAAAAAAATTAAAAAATAAATAATAATAATAAATACACAGCATATTAGCCATCAGAGTTTAGAGAGAGCTCTTTGGTTAGCTACAATAGAGCTCTTTTAGACAGACTTTCGCTTTTCATTTGAGACAATGCAAATGCAATGAAGGGTAAAACCTGGTCAAAGGACAAAAAGCACACACCCAGAAAACACTGTGTTATGTTACGCATTCAAAACCTCATTGCATAACCAGTCTAAGAGAAGCTTAATTAATTAAACAAACAATCAATCAGCATAATAATCCATTCATCCATCCATCAGCCATTCACAGTGTCTATTTAACATTCCCACTAGAACAATGCAAACGAGCCTCCGTGGTCTGTGCTTGCATTGGATTAACTGTATTGTAAGTAATATCAATGGGTTTCAGTGAGTGAGTTGGATTAATTAAAAGGGAACACTATATAATCAGATAACAGGCTTTCTCCACTAAGCGGGTCCCCTTCTAATTCTCAATCCCATTCTGTCTGAAGCCCCATGCTCAAGACTAAAAGTCAAGCAAGACAGACCAAGTCAAATACCTTGTATTCTTCTTTCATCACCTGTTCAATGAGTTCTGATTTGATTGGAGGTTTGGAATACTGGCCTGAAAGAAGCCCATGACCCAGTTTTGCCCTGATGGACACAGACACAAACAAGCCATCCAATACACTGTGTACAAGACTGAACTGTTCAGAAGAATAACAGTGACATCCATGCATAGGCCAGAATCAGACATGATGAATCCAGATAAACAAACGAAGATGAGTTTAACAAATTTGACTGTTTGCACTACATTAAAACATGATCATGAGTGTATCCAGTAAATATTAATGTAAATTAAAAACAAAAGCTGATGATTGTTTGTAGAAGACATTCAGTAAAACTATTTTCTATAGGTTTGAAATCAACTCATATCATAAATCATATTAATCATATCATATTAAGAGGGCCAGGCCATACAGTTTTTGTACATGTCCACTTATAATGTGTTTCTTCATTACAAGAATGGTTATAATTCATTTTTACATTCCTCTTTATTGTGTAAATGTGCTGTTTTTGTTGAAATGAGATACATGATCTGTTTTCTAATTAGCAGAGCTGAAACTGTGATATATACATGTATATTCTACAATGTAACAGGATGTTTTGCAGATCAGTTGCTATTTTCTTTTACATATTATGGTGAGGCAAGTGATGTAACAGTAGACGCTGTTTACTTAACTTACATCTGGGTACTGAAGTCTTGGGTGGGATCAAGTGGTGAGTAATCATAAATTCTCTGTAGATTCCCCACATACCTAAAACAACAACAGCAGCAATTTAAATATATTTATATTGTCTCTTAATGTGTGTAATAACAAATACTACTAAAATCTTGTTTCTGTTATTAATGTACACCATGCACAAAAGCACAATGTGACCAAGAATCAGAAGTGTAAAATGCTGTGAACACTTACGCTCTCTGGAACTCTGGGATGCTGAAAAGGACTTGCATAGTGGTGCTGAGGTAGCAGCTGTTGCCCAGGTTTCTGATTCCTGTATACCCTGAACCATAGACCGCCTTCAGCTTCAGGCCGGACTCCTGAATGACCTCCCACTCACTGGCTCGTGACTGCATGTGGTTATCTGTGTGGTGGCCATTCTCTGTCTGTAGAACAGCATCATAGACCTTCAGTACAGAAGAGTAGTGTGCATACATGATGCATGATGGGTGTTTGATTTAATGTGCAACAATGCATTGTTTACCAAAACGCACCCTTTGCATCTTTAGCATATCTATTCCAAAGTGTGACAAGTGCTCTGATATGTGAGGGTCAAGTACTGCTTCTTCTTCGTCAAAGGAATAAATATCTGTAAAAGAGAGTGACAGATAGCTTTGATCATTAGAAGCCAAAGATGGATATAATTATTAATAATTAATATAATATAATCATATAATATAATCATATAATATAATATAATATAAATAAACACTCATTGCTGACGCAGATGTGCACACCGGTTGTCTAGTCTCAGTACTGTGTTGTCTGGAATGAGGGTGCTTCATCCAATATGTCTGGGATTAGGTTAGGGAGTTAGGAATGAGGTGGGGTCACTTAACAACCTGACCTCACTAACCCTCCTGTCACTGAGTGCAATCAAATCCTCAAAGCAATGCACAGTTAATGAGCTATTGTCCCAATACCTTTGTCCACATATGTTTTAGGGTGCTTGCATTTGCATCAGCTCACTCAGTAATTTTTAATTACTGCTGAACTGCTTCACTTACCCATTACTGGCTTCTTTAGGCAAATTCTAGAGTAAAGGTGTGTATAAAGTTCTAGGCTGATTCTGTGCCCAAACGTGGCCTAATATCTATATACATTTTTTTTAAGCCTAACGTAAAACCTTTCCCCATTTTAACTTTTAACCGCTCTGCGATTAAGGGGCGTGACACAGTTGGTTTCCGAGCCACATATATTTTCACATCTGACTGGTCACTGCTCATCTGCTGGTTTATCCAGAATGAGAGTGCAGAGTGAGCATGATGTGTATCAGTGGTCTGATGTGTCAGGTTTAGGTTTGTCTTGTCAGTTGTTAGCACATTATAGCACTTATTGTATCCCCTCAAATGTATAAGCTCCTTAAAATTCCAGCAACCACAGCTTAAAACACTTGGCAATGTCAGTGTGACTTACTATTCAAAATCATTATGCTGTGTGGGTTTTTTTTTTTAATGCACTAACCTGCTCCATCTGGGGTGATGGTGTCTAGTTTGACAGCCAGAGGGAATTTGGTTTCTCTGTAGTGCTCAAGGGCATGTCCGTTTCCTCCACTTCCATCAAAGAACCATTTCCCACACAGGACAGAGCCATCCGTCAGGTTCAGCCACAGGTTCTCTCTCATTTCGCACTTGGCACACTTCCAGCCACTGAACAGACAGACAGCCAGCAAACACAAAGACAAATATCATAAAGGAGAGAAGACAAGCATTACTTGTCAAGAAGACATTAGGTTTTTCGCTGCAGTGAACGCAATTACCGTTGGTGAGGGTGTTATATACTGGCTATATGGCTACAACACACCCATTCATGATCTACAAGATGTCAAGAAATTGCCAGAAGACGTACTAGCCTAGAGATTTCAACAAACCCAATAAACATTGAAATATCAACATCAACCATGCCAAGACCAAGCTAGCGTATCAGCTTGAAGGGGCTTTCTGAGCTACCCCACCACCTTCAGCAGAGTGCCAGCAAGAGCATCCGATACCGGACTGCTATGTGACTAACCTGGGGGGAATTCGAACCCCATTCTCTTGTTGTCTGAGACTTCTGGCATGTTTGGACACTTGAAGCTCCTCCTCCCAAGAATCTGGCTCCTGCTTTTTGTATGCAGATCCAGCATTAAGCACAGCGTCACAAGCAATAGTCACCTGAATGGGGCAAATACAGACAATTTGTAAATGATCAAATAATCTCATAATAAACCCAACAGTCACAGCACTGCCCACATTTGAGTCTGTTAGACACTTGTAAAAATAAAGGAGCTTCAAATGGTTTTTTAAGCAATGCCATAGAAGAGCCACTTTTGGTCCCATAATTTGGTTCCTTAATTTTTATTGAGCACTTTTAAGCTCCTTCAGTTTTACAGCACAGAACATTGAGACACCTAAAAAGCCTTAAAGCCATGCGTGAATCTTGAACAGCCAAACAACTAGCTAGGTGAATCTAAACAATACACTAAAAACTATGCATACCATGCAGTAAAGACCTAAACTTTACATTTGACAGTCTAGAATGTGCTCAGGTATCACTGACTGGCTCTGGGAGTGTACAGACTTGGGCTATGTTTGGACTTTAGAGAAACACAAAGAGTCTGACCACCCTCCTTCATTGAGAAATGCAATTTCCTAAGATAGCATTCATTGAGAAATGCAATCAGTGCTTCTTCTACAAATGATCACCACTTTGGGGCAGACTGCATAATGCCTCCTTGGACAGCTCTAGAGGAGGGCCTGTTTGCATAATTTGAGGGAACAGCGAGATCCCATCAGCAGAGAGTGTGCATGAATTTTAATGCTGTGTATAACTGCAGAGAACAGTCTTGTTATAGGAATAATGGTGGTCCCATTTTAAAGGGCAATCCAGCCCAAAGTTAGCATTTGGGCTGTATTTTGGTCTGTTTTGTAATGTTCATGCCTCATCGGTTTGTCAGAATTCACCTTTGTATCCTTTTTGTTTTGTCGTCCATCAATGCTTTCTCACTATACTACCCAGAATTCATTACCCAGATGTAATGAAATCATTGGGGATAAAGAAATCCACCGATCTACCACTGATGTACATGCTAATAAATACAGCTTTGTGTTCAGCTTCTCACCAGTAACCTCTAGCTAGATTTCTCAAAAGCCCCTCAAACTTTCAATATAAAATCATCAGAATGTTTAAAGAGGTTTTACCATCTTTAAACGGGAAAATCTTGTTTTCAGGACTACCATAGTACTGTTGTACGGGGCGATTATGCATGTTTACAGCAAATGTAGTATGTATGCTTATTTTTTTTCCTTTTAGCCAGATTTCCCCTTTTAATTTAAACTTCATTATATGGACAAAAGTATTGGGACACACCTCTTAATCATTGAATTCAAGTTTCATTTAGTCCTATTCCCACAGGTGTATAAAATAAGCGACTAGCCATCCACTCTGTCTTAACAAACATTTGTTAAAAAATGGGTCGAGTGCTACTGCAATAGAATGACAACACTGCAACAAGTCAGTTTCTGAAATTTCTTCCCTCCAAGATATTCTGCCATCAACTGCGAGTGGTATTATTGAAATTATTATTAAAAGAAATTATTCTTGACTGCTTGCCAAGAGGCACATGGTGCATAAAAGTCTCCAACGCTCTGCTGACTCAATAACTGTAGCGCTCCAAACCTGCTGTTAGAGCTGCTAATAGGGGCCAACTCCATTTGAATGCTTATGGATTTAGAATGGCATGCCATAAAGGCTCCAGCAGGTGTAATGTGTAGGTGTCTCAATACTTTTGCCCATATAGTCTACATAAGTCTTATTACAAATTTTGGAATCCACCACCATTACTGAACACCAAAATTCAATCAGTAATTTAATTAACATTTATTACAGTCATAGCATTCATAAGGAAGCCCAATTACAGCCATAAAATACGATGAAAGGATCTCTTTAAAGTGAACGAAACATAATGACCATTTGATTATACATTTATTTCTTAGAAATGTAATCTTCTACTAATATTTTCATAACATCACAGTGGAGAATGAGAACTCTTTATGGGTGTGCATGAGAAAAGTGAAGAGCAAATAGTGACTGACAGACAAACGCTGATACTGTAATATGCTTGACCCAAAGCTCTATAGTTCCTATACTTTATATTCTCTTGCTGTTGAGCAACATTAGTGAAATCCAGCAGTAATGATGCCACTTGTACACTGATTATCAGATATCTAAAACTTTTTTTTTTTTACTGTCGGCTAAAGCCAGTGCACAAGAAACTGTCTATGAACCAAGACAAAATAGGAAGTGATGAATAGCCTGAAAATGTCAGCTACGCTACTGACACTAAAGAGCTTAGGGTTGAACATCATTACAGCGTTGTTTTAAATCAGAATCAAGTCAGACCTTTGGCATGCAGTGCAAACACAGGGCATGCTCACACACTCTCACTAACCAGTGCAGGCAACTCCTCAATATTTGGTAAAGGGATCTCATAGTGGTCTGGAAATATGACAAGCTTGGCTTCATCTTCATATTCATAATCATCCCCGTTAAAATCACGGTTAAGCTCTAAATCTTAAGAAAGGGAGATACGAGACATGATCAGACAGATACAGGACAGTGTCGATGCCATTAAACCTGTTTAGTGGACAATCATATCCACAGTCCTGTAAAAGAGCAAGACGATGATACAATTTAATATATCAATATATTATTATATAATATATTATAGTTTTAATACAATTTCCAATACAGCAAAGTAGTGCCTTAACATTCATTTAACTTAACTTTAATGTTATTAAAAACATGTTAATGTTAGAATCATGGCATCCTTTTCAAAACTAAGATCAAGATTCATCTGGATTTTTAATCATTACTAATGTTAAAATAAATATCCTATGGAGCTCTAAATATTTACAAAATTTACTAAATATTTATATTATAACCTTTGAAATCCTATGTAGAATTGTATCTGTATTCAGTCTCCTTCCCTCCCTATATACATCCTTTTAAGATGTCTTAACATCCTTTTAGATCTGCTCATAATAAACCAAAACTACATAATGCTAGATTTAGACCAGAAAATAAATTCACTGAACAGTAACTTCAATGTGGAAAATTATTATAAATATTATTATATTAATCATTATCAACTATAGCAAGTGAAGCCTCTTTTGTGACCACACGCTTAAGGTAGCAGTGAAAGGTTTTGAGACACCTCATCATAGCAGTTGTCCTTGTTGTTAAAACCTTCCATAGTTAAGAATGCATGATGAGTAGGAGTGGCATTTCTGATCCAAACCTAATCAACATCACTTGGATAAAATCTCACTAATGCTCATTGGATCTCACTTGTGCTCTTGTGGGTGCATGCAATCAAATCCTTACTGAAATATTTCAATATCTAGTGTAGTGTAATCTAGGCTCCCCAGTTTAGCTGAAGTAGTCTCAGGTCCTATGATGTGTGAACTTAGGCAGGCTGATTAGGTCACCACACTAGTATAGAGATGGTGTTCCAACCTGACGTCCCCTGCTGTAATACGCACAGGGTCATGTAAGGGGACATGGTTGGTGCTGTATGTCCTTATCTAAGCCTAAATAAGGAAGTTTACACAAATGACACAGCTCACAGATCATACACTACTGCTCAAAAGTTTGGAATCAATACTTAAACAAAATAATAAAACAATGACATGAATAAAATAGTCTAATGTGTTAAGTTTTGGGCATATTTAAAGGTTTTAAATAGTTAAAATGTTAGATTAGATTCAGAAAATATTTAGAAAGTTGTTTAGAATATAGTTATAGTTTTAATACAATTTCCAATACAGCAAAGTAGTGCCTTAACATTCATTTAACTTAACTTTAATGTTATTAAAAACATGTTAATGTTAGAATCATGGCATCCTTTTCAAAACTAAGAGCAAGATTCATCTGGATTTTTAATCATTACTAATGTTAAAATAAATATCCTATGGAGCTCTAAATATTTACAAAATTTACTAAATATTTATATTATAACCTTTGAAATCCTATGTAGAATTGTATCTGTATTCAGTCTCCTTCCCTCCCTATATACATCCTTTTAAGATGTCTTAACATCCTTTTAGATCTGCCCAAAAAGAATGTGGGCTTATGGAGCCCCCTTTCCTACTATTTTTTTGTCCCTTAGAATTAAATAGGCTGCTTAAATGTTTTAATTGGCTGCTCTGTATTATGTCTCATTCAAAAAAACAGTCTTGCCCAAAATACTTCTCTCTTTAGAATAAACGAGCGGAGATGAACCGATGTGGGCTAAATAGGCAGGTACAAGTGCTTTGGTGTTCATGATGTCGCAAAAAACAAAAATATAAAAATAAAAATAAATATGGTCTGTCTTTGCAAATTCATTTCCATATCGTCACTGCCAAAAAACAATGGATATGCTGTAAAATTACATCAAATATTTGACATTAACTTTAACACTTTACAAAATAAAAGTTTTTTTGCAACACAGGCCTTTTAAATCTACACTGTACATTTTATTATTGTGTAATTGTGTAATGATTCCAAACTTTTAAACTTTAATACAGGGGTGTCTTTTAAAAACAGACAACAGCACGTAGTCTGAGTGAAAAGGACATGTATCAATCGTTTGAAGCACCACTGGAGTGACTAAAACCCACCTGGCCTCCACAGTCTACATCATTTCTCCAATGGTAGAAGTGTGTCAGCCACAAGGGTTGATAGGGCACAGCAGCTGAAGGGGGAGCAGTGGCAGGCCCGCCGGCCCACTGTAAACTACACCCTCCTCAGCAGTGGATTAGGCCAAAGTGGACATGTGGCACTTTAGATTTAGAACAGTTACTAACGGCATATACAGATAAATGAACTAAATTTAGCTCCAACATGAAGGACTGAGGTTACTGATCATGGGGAAATGCCACTTATTCAAAAAAATCTTCTCTGTAATTCAGCCTGTAGTTAGACTTTTCAACAGGATTGTTGTTATTCTCTCCACTCATTCTGCCAACTTACCTAAAAATACTTTTCCATTCCTTCTTCTTGGCACGGCACCTCCAGCAGCACCTGTGGCTTTCTGTGGCAAACAACAACATTCTTTTTGACACCAAACAGAAGACAATTTTCAACAGCTATTCACTTTAAGGCTTCCAGAGCAAAATATTAAGAGCTAATACTTAATACTAATTACGTGTAACAGGCAAAAGTTGGATAAGGCTTTATTTGTGGGGGCCCTCATTAATTTTAGGGGCACTAAAAGACAGGAAAATGCTGACATGCTTGTCAATCAAGCGACCGTCCTGAGAAAACAGCAGATGCAGGTCCTGCAGGAATGCGGCCAGCTGTTTCTGAACAGATCCTGACATGGAAATAGAACCACTTAATGGTGGCTACCGGTGGCTGACACTAGGTCAAGCAGAAAGAAAGGGAAGCAGTTGCAGGAAATGATATCTTCTAAAACAACCACTTGTTTTTCAGTACAGTAACAACAGGAACCATTTGGGGTTTTAAACTGAAATATGAGAGCACTTCCTAATCATTTTTAGCAGCCTATTGTAATTCAAGTTACTTAAAGCACTCGTTTACATTAAAAACAAAAGACTCACTAATTGTGCCCCACAATTCTGTTCAATTAAAGAGAGCACTGTCGGACTTTTTACTTAAATGTAACATCATTTATTCAATGTCCACATATTTCTGATACCCTCCTTAGATCATTTTGAGTGTAGCTTATTTGTTACTGTTCAGTGAATATGTGAAGCACTTAAAAGCGACTGCCTTTTTCAGGAAAAAGTCATATTTTTAATAACAACAGTCAGTAAGACCAACATTGCATGACTGCCATAGTTCATTTCTCTGCTGCTGGTGACACACATGCACTCCATATGAACACACAGCAGCACTTTACCTCACCAATCATTACAGTCATTACATCATTAGTTACACATCATCCGAACCCAAACACATTGGAATCAGATCAAATAGATGATAAAAGAACTCCTAGGTAGTCATGAAAATGTATAAAATATATTTTTCTCTGTAGTATTTGCTTGTTTTTGACTATAAAATAAAATAATGACTATAACATAAAATAAAACTTAAAATAAATACAAATTAAAATGTGTATAGTAGTGTTGGTTTTAAAGTTATTGATCTGTAGGATAGACAAGCACAGTTAGAA
Source organism: Salminus brasiliensis (assembly GCF_030463535.1). Taxonomy (NCBI): domain Eukaryota; kingdom Metazoa; phylum Chordata; class Actinopteri; order Characiformes; family Bryconidae; genus Salminus; species Salminus brasiliensis. The sequence continues at coordinate 22,521,702 of NC_132884.1, read as the reverse complement.
GAACACAGGTTCCGATAGCTGACCTCTGTGAACTTCAGTCACTGCATGGATTTGTTCAGTTTCACCAGCAGCTCACCTGCTCTACTTTAATGAAGGACTGATGAGATAAACTAGGTATTTTGATTAAACAGTAAATACTGGGTTCCTTCAGGAAGAGCTTTGGAAATTGTTAAGCTCACACTCACACAAATCTTACTTTGTTATACTTTTGTACAACATGGTCACTACCTTAATAAATAGCTTAACATCTCATTTCCTCAGATGACCTTCAGAGACCTTCGCACAATACTGTACGTGTAAGAGGCTTATAGCTCAACAAGTCAGCATCAAGGCCTTAAAATAACTAACGATAAATATAAAAGTAATCAGTCACTGTTTTTACAATGTTTTGTAGGTAACATGCATGCACTGAATTAAACCACTTTGCATGCTTTGAATGAGTCTGTTTATCCTTTTGCAACCTTCACTGTATTGGCATTGTCTTTCTGGTATTTTACACTAAGACTAAACTTCCATTTCTGCAGTGGTACAGATGTTTAGAGATTTTTCCCCTCACCTTTCTCAACTCTTGCTCTACGTTTTTTGTGTTTTCCAAGTTAAGATCATTTTATTGCTTTCTATGTATTTTCAATGACTTGTCATGATTTATTTATATTATTCCAATATTATTTACATATACAGTGGTACTGGCAACAGCATCACTTCTTTTATTTTCTTTTCATACAGAATAAACATAACCTTGTAATGTTTAGCTTTGAAGATGTTGCAGAGTGTGTACACCCCCAAGACAGGCCTAGGACTTGGATTCTATAGAAAGATTACAATATTTGTCTGAAAAATTAGATATAAAAATTAGATATATACTTGAAATTGTTCCGCTCTGTAAAAAGGTCTATTGACTAAGCAATTTTATTTGACAAATGTATGCTCTTCTTAAATGTAGTCATTCAGCCAGAACATATATTTGATGTATGTTTGCTTCTTTAGGCTAATTTAGCTAATGGACATCTTATGCAAACTTTAGACCATATGTATGTGAATGAGTAAAACTATTCTCTTCACATCAGTCTACTCTGCTGTTGCCCGACCCTCACAGTGTAGAGCTTTGTTATCTTATTTTAGTCCAAAAAGGTGAAGAACAGCCTCTAAAATGTTCTGTTCCACGACTGACAAATACTGAATGTATTAATCTGTACTGCAGTTGGTTAAAGAGCTAAACTCACAAGGTAGTACATGAATGCTCCATGGTGCTTCACATTAGTGACGCTAAGTCTAAACAGTCTGTGTGTGTGTGGGGGGGGGTTTATTATTCATTATTTTTAACAGAGGTTACGATTCTTATACTTTTATTTAATGGTTTTAGGTTGATGCTTTGAGCCAACGCTACTGTAATGCTACCAGCAACTAAACCTTGAATTAACTTAGATGTTACCGTAAATATTGTCAGAATGCCTATAGAATATATACTTGCCAATCACTGTGGCACTTTGGCACCTCAATTATTTGTTTGTTTGTTCTTTACCCGTTTAGTTTGGAAGCAGGGGCATCTTTTAATCTGACACACCCTATTTGGACTTTCTACATGTTTAATGTGTCTAATTATACCAAGTGTAAAAATACTGGTGCTTTAACAAAAAAAAAACAAAGTGGAAAATAAGACTAGAGAAAATCTGCCTTACCTCTTTAACATGACGTTTTAGGTGCATGTACACACTCTGTCCAGTTTTACGGTAATGTCTCTCCACGTGTTCTCTTCCAAAGCCCAGGAATGTGTTCATACACACATACAGCCCACCTTCAGACTCCTAAAGGTAAACACCAACACAGACACACACACACACATGCAATTACAAACCAATAGTAATGACATCAGCAGCATTATTAATAGGTCAAGAGACCTTCAGAAAACCAATAGCAATCTGTCTATAACAGAATTAACTAACGGTCACGTTCAAGAAAGCTTTTACACACTTTTGGGTTACGTGATAGACTTGACCACATGACTGCGATGATGTTTTACTAATATGCCATAACATAAAGAGATGCACTGAAATTCATGATATATCTCTCAGGCCTAAAGTGAGGAAAAGTATACACCTATCACAGTTAGTGTGTGTGTGTGTGTGTGTGTCTTCACTGTAAGGCTTTAGGTTTTACAGCAAGTCTGAAACGTTAAGGAATAATAGAAACAGTAATGTTCCTGTTTTTTTCCCTAATGGGGGTGCATTTAGTTTTTCACATCTTTCTCAAGCCTGCAGTGACCCTAAAACACAAAACTTGGGCGTACCCTAGTTTTGCAAAGCTAGACCCAAAACAGTCTAGGGGTCCCAGACCCACACTCGGAAAAACCTCTCAACAGGCAGTGGTGACACACGAGCTTTAACAGCCATGGGTAAAAATAGTCTAACATGAGCTCCAAACAGCTGAGTCACCTTTAAAACTGTTGCAACTGAGGGACAGACATACAACACTGAAGCAACATGTCTCACAAAGTTGTGAGGAAAATGCTCCCACTAATCAATTCCCTGACTGAGCACAGATTTGGGGGGGATCAGAGCATCACTGTAGGTCCACTGACAAACCAGCTGTGACCTGGAATGCCCTTTGTAATTAGGTCACATATTGTACAGCAGTCAAATGAGCAACTTCAACTGCCTGGAGCTCTTGACTTAGTGTAGGGCTCACAGCATCCTAGCTTTAGTTGATGAGCTGCCGTGCGTGCACATTTCCATGCTGGCTTTATTTACGATCACATCGCATCAAATGGGCCAAAATTCTCATCAGAGACATCAGAGACCTCGAAGTGTGTTTCAGCACAGTGTGACAAGCTCAGGCGAATGGTGGCCACGGGATTCCCGAAATCTCACGATACGATGCGCAGCCTTTCACGTGTCAGGGAAAACTGGGGAAATAACTCAACATGCATCCATGCAGCAGGCTAAACACACACGTTACTCACTGGAGAGTCGTAGGAAAAAGCACATTCGCTCTTGTAAACCCTGTCTCCAGACCTCGGTACCCTTATGGTTGGCATGTACGGGACCAGTAGCTCTCCCAGGTCTGTAGCCATCTTTGCATTCCTGCTGCACCACAGTGTCACAGAGTGTCAGTGAGGAGAAGAGATGAGGGGGTTATTTTTAAATCACACAGAGAAGACATTCCCCCTCTGGATCAGGGGGATATGACGACGAAAACATTGGGTGGTGGGAGGGGGAATGCTCTTTTTGAGAAAGGAGCCAATATTCGTGTCAGTGTTTCCTCGAGCGCCGATTGGTGGAATCTTAATTTATGGAAATAAATTTAGGGCGGACATGCTTTTCTATTGGCTGCTGGAACAACGGGGGGCTGACCGCGAGTGAGCGTATTGGACAGGTGAGCGGAAGCGATTGTATATTTGCATATATAAACATGCAGCTTTAAGTGTTTCCTTTCCAAAGCACAATTTATAGCATTCAGAAAATATTTTTAATTTAACACAACAAAACACCTTGTTCTCTCTAAAAAAATGCATTTTAAAAGCAAAAAAAATATTACGGGAAATAGTTGCTTGTTTAAATATTGGCGTTTATTCATACAGTAATCGAATATATGGGTACACGATTTAACTATAATAAGAGGCTCGTGACAATAATGTGTGTACATATTTAAATATGTATGAGTGGTTATCTAAGATAAGATAATCCTTTATTAGTCCCACAGTGGGGAAAATCACAGTGTCACAGCAGCAAATGAATAGCAAGACATTAAGATGCAAAACGTAGATAAATTACCAACATATAAACAATATAAATAATAGAAGTAAAAAAAACTCCTTTTACATATTAAACATATTATTTACAGATTATTTACAGATAAATCTACCTTTAGTTTTAAAGCATGGTTCGTGGTCATAGTTTACTTCTGTTATTTTTTTTATAACTTTTTATAACTGTTATATATTTTATAACTTCTGTTATAATTATAACTTAATTATTTAAAAATGATTTAAACTATTTAAACTTATGTAATAAAAAATCTAAATAAATAAAAAAGCAAACATGCTTTCTGGTGGCATTTTAGGTGTGTAAAGGCAAGACATGTACTGTATCTGGATTTTGTTAGCTTGGGCATCAGAGTTTACACCTGCTCACTTAATCTTGAGCATCCGTATTTTATCTAGAGACTAAGCCACATAACAAATGTAGTGTTAACACATCTAAAACGCATTTAAAATAAAGATACAGGTGGTCTGAGATGCATTTAATTTGCATATTCCATCCCACACAGCAATCAGAGACAGGGAGAGTGTTATGTCATGATACAAACTACACTGTTAGAAACATGAGGAACATTTGGAGGTTCTTCGATTTGAAACTGTGAAGGAATCTTCAAGAAAAGAGTTCATTAAAGGTTAATCAAATCACCTTAAAAAGTGCCTCCAGTTTCAAACTGAAGAATCTCCTCAAGTTCCTCAAGAATCGTATCCTTTTTAAAGTATGCTGTATATCATGGGTCTGTTCTGTAACACAGTAGCGTAACTAGGATCATAAAGGCCCCAGTGCCAAAATAATGAGCATAAGGAAATGCCCTTGAATTAATTTAAAAATTACTGTATAGTTTGCTTGTTTAAACACTTTAATTGCAGTTCCTCTCTTTCTCTTTCTCCACTTCCCACAAGGAGCGAAAACTAACTGTCACACTAACCTGGATGCACTTCCTTAACAGTTCTTTGTCACTGGGTCCAATCCTATTTGTAAAGGGTCGGTGTGGCCACAGGTTTTCATTCCAGCCAAGCAGGCCGGAATTTCACTTGTTTAATCAGTCGATCAGAGACAACTATTGTGATTATTATTTTCAATCCTCTGTCTGAAGTCTTGCCATCAGTATGTTTTGCAACAATAAGGTTGCGAAGGTCTAGAGAGAGGTCACTGGTTTTACCCATCATGAGATATTTCTTGCGTGGCACGTGGTGATGCATATTTGTCCTTTTAACATCTGGAGAATTCAGCCCTTTCTCTCTAGAGAGGCCACCCAGGTGCTTGTTTAGTCTCTTGTCACTTGAAGACTTGGATTACTGCAACTCTCTTCTGGCCGGTCTCTCTTTGCACACCGTCAGGCCCATGCAACCAATCCAGAATGCAGCTGCATCGGTTGTTTTTTACCGCCGCTGCGTTCCCTTCCCTGGCTTCCTGTAGTTGCTGCCAGCATCAGATTCAAAACCTTGATGCTGGCCTACAAAGCCAAGAATGGACCAGCCCCTTAGTACTTGATGGCAATGGTCAAAAGGTAAAAAAGGTGCATGTATTTGTCACTGTACTATGTACAGAAATGTGTTCTCCACATTTGACCCATCTGTGGTAGTGAACACACACACACACACAAGTGAACTAGGGGCAGTGAGTACACAAACCCCCAGAGTGGTGGGCAGCCAACTCCAGCGCCCGGAGTGCAGAAAGGGTAAAGGGCCTTGCTCAAGGGCCCAACAGTGGCAGCTTGCCGAGAATCCCGGGAATCGAACCCACAACCCGGCACTCTAACCGCTGAGCCACCACTACCCCGCTAAACTCTGTCTCCCCGTCGGGGAATCGAACCCTGGTCTTCCGTGTGACAGGCGGAGATACTGTCCACTATAGTAACGAGGAAGACAAGCCGGTCATTACCAAGAGCTTGACCCGCCATAATTCAAGCTCCACAGAAGACAAGAATCAAGGCTTTTTTCTGTCCTGGCACCAAAGTGGAAGAACAGACTTCTCCTGGGTGTCTGAACAGCAGAGTTGCTGGCTGTCTTCAAACGCAGATTAAAAACCCACCTTTTCCGAGATAAATTGGGCAAAGTGTAGTGTCAGGTATTATGGTCTCCATATTGACTTTTGTGTTTAGTAGACCTTTTTATAGGCCATCAGTTGAAGCAGCTGATTATTTGCACTAAGTGGCAGGATTGCTTTCTAAATACTGATGGATTTCAGCTGGTGCCGGGACTTTCCATCGCTTTTTGCACCTCTGTTTCTTCACATGTTTAAGACTCTTTCCCTGTCATTTCTCATTATTAAACATAACTTAATTTAATCATTTATGGACATCCATGGTTCAATTTCTTTGCACGTGTGGATTGGATGGGTTGTTTTGAACATCTGGTGAGAATGTCATGTCAATAGCACCTTTAGAAATATATTTACTTAGAAAATTGGTGAAGTGCTCAATACTCATTTTACTTGCTGTAAATTGTGATGATTTGTATGCTTGTAATTGGTACTATGATTCATCAGAAGTGCCTGTATAAATACATACCCATACAACTGCTACTTTCAGGTAATAATCAGTTCTAAAGTTTTAATAAGACAAGTATGATTGTTATTACACTTTATTGGTGCCAGTGGCAAAAAGAACACAAATATGTGCACAAATATTAATATGCATTATGCATTGTATAATTCCAACAGTTTTGACAGCTCCCAGGTGAGCACCCACGGTTAATTGTCAGGCGTTGCCTTGTAGCTCTGGTCGATCAGAGCTTTGTCAAGTGTCGGTATCTGGTACCAAGGTCCGTCTCCTTTTTCTCTCATGACTTGCCGAACTTGTAATTTCAATTTTCTACAAACAAGAAAATATACAAAAAAAAAAGTTATTAAAATGTATTGAAACATTTATTTTTGCATTTCACATTTGATTACAATCTAGTTCCATCTAATACTAAATACTAAAAATAAATAAATAAATAAATAAAAACATTAATTAATTAAAAATTAATCTTCATTCTCCTATTTATAAACGACAAAGACTAGTAGGATTCATGACAACAGAAGCAATCAACCCTATTTAAACCAATTATATCAATATTAGGCAAAAATTTTCAAATGTCTCAATACTAGCATTACAAAGTGGTTTCACATCTGTACTGTGAAATTTGATCCGATGGCCAGAAATCATGTTCAAATGAGCAGAAAGCTCTCATGTTACAGTCGCTGTTAGAATATGTGCATAAAGAAAAGTTGTAGAAACTGCATATGCTTACTGTTATGGCTTTTGGTATTCAGGAATACGGTTTTAGGCTACTTTTATTGCATTCTGAACCCACTAGGTGGTGCACAATTCATCACATACACTAGATGCAGCTTCCAGTATGATTAAAACTGGTCTTTCCCATCCTATTCGAATAAACATGTTCTAACACAAGGTCAGGTAACGTCTGACCAGAAGGAGTTTTACCTCATTTCAGATTTCTCAGTTTCATTTTGGATAAGAGCCATCATTTTCTCGTAGTCCTTCACTGGGCTGTCATACATGTTGCGGACAATCCATCTGGTAATGGGATGCTAGGATACAATACAGATAAAACTCTATAAACATCAGAGAGGTTTATTCAGTTTTAACATCTTTACATTTAATGTGGGGGACCATTTTATTTATAACACTTGGAACCAGAGTGTGCAATATGACGATAGTTTATCAAAATCGTAATACATTTTGTCTCTTGTGATACAAACAAGCCTATCATGAATATAGTCAGTGCTTAAAGAACACTAACATTAAATAGTGCTGTTTAATTAGATTAAGTGCAGCAGATTTTAAATATAAATCACTGTACTAAGTATGGAAGAGTATTCGAAAATCTGTTAATACTTACGTATTCTATCTGCATGTCAAAATATTACAATAAATAGTGTATTGTGAAATAGTTTTCAAATATCATATCATATTTTTGCCATATGACTCACTCCTACTTGGAATCATAAACTAACCACATCTATATGTTGTAATAACATTACAATCTACAACAACGGTCACCAACCCTTCACCTACAGGTCCTCCTCCATGCAGACCTTAGCTCCAAACCTAATCCTTCACCTGACCCGTCTAATTTGCTGAATGACATAGGTTAGATTCGGGTTGGAGGTGAAAGTGGCAAGGAGGTACATCTCCAGTTGGAGCGTTGGTGACTACTACAACATACAGACTGGTTTACCTTGTAGTACTCCCAATGTTCTGGTTCATAGCCCTCTGGGATCTCAGCCAACTCAGCCTCACCTAACAGAAAAAGTAAGCCAAAACTATCAGAATGCCCAAAGTATAAGCTTTGACTCAAAATGTCAATAAAATAAAGCATGTGTAATGGACAGTGTCTGGGGAAAACTTACCAATGAAAACATTCACATACGTCACAATTACCGTAATAGGGATCCCAGTAAACATTATGTAAGTCAACTGTTGTAACGGGAAGAGAGATGTGGAGGAACTGTGTCAACAGAAGTTGAAACTCCTAATAAAACACAGTGTGAACTAAACAATATTGTGTAACTTGCTTCAAATTCCCTTATAACCAAACAAAACAATGGATCAACAATCATGTTTTTTAGCTTTTTGTGGAATTAATTTAGACTTACCAACAAATTGAGAAATCGTTTATCATAGAACTCAGTAGGTTTGATGTAAAACAATCTCTTTCCATGACTTCCATGACGGACAGCAACTGTGAAAACAGTTAATAATAAAAGTGATCTGTTTTGCGTAACAGATGAGTGCTAGACAACAAGAGGTAAACAGGTCAAATTAAATCTTAAAATAAATTAAATGAAATAACAGAGGCATAAAAAGTATTAAAGCCTTTTACACAAGGGGCTGCAAATTTAGACTTTGTCATCAGTGATGGAAGGGTTCAGCATAGTGGTGCCAAATTTGAACAACATTAGGTTTGCATGGCAAGTGTGCTGAGTTTACTGATCTGAACGTGAAGTTCTACATCATTAAAAGCAATATAGTGTTAACAAACTAGCCACAACACCAGTAGCACAGAAACAGATAAGTGATTAAGGTGTAAAAAAGTATCGTTAAGTGGAAAAGCTACTACAGTGACACCAAAACACAATCTGACTGACCAACACAACGCCTGTATGTTTAATGTACTAGCTAAGAGAAACGTTAGTGACTTACTAGACAAGTACTGAGTTTAAAGCAATTATGTAAGTCATTCAACTAATTCACCTAGATATCTTAATTACTACCAGAGAGCTAACGGTATGTTACTACGCACAGTCCTATCAGTCACCCAGTTAGCAGCTATTGCTAGCTGGCTTAGCACTGGGCTGCGAGGACAAGGTCACTGCAAAAAATAAACCTTCTGTAGGTAAACTGAGATCAAATCTCGGAGAACAAACTGTGCTCTTACCTTGTTCAGATCGCACAACTGCCCTGGAAAGCAGATGAGCCCCTTGGTTAGCCCGATTTATGGGGTTTAATCTGGCTGCGAAGGCAGCAGCCGCCCGCAAAACGCTCATGGCCACCATGGCTGTTCGTGACAGATTCCACCAGAGCGGCGCTGATTGGCTCAGTGACGGAAACTAAATGACAACGGATGTATATTTAATTTCATATTCTATTATTTTAAATATTTTAAATTACATTTCAACAACCATGTTTACGATTAGATTTACGATAAATGATAAATAAGGTTATATTTGAAAAAAAAAAAAAACAACAGGTAAAATGCATTTGACCGTCCGCATCCATGTTGCCATGTTGTGCTGAAAATCCCTCCCCTAAACCCTATCGCATTCAACAGCCCTTACTCAATTATACTAAGAGAGCTTTTGAACCAGTTGTTCATGCTGATAACGATATACTTCCTAATTCCCCACAAAAATATCGTACCGATATATTCTATTTAAGCTTTTCATATATGAGAGAAAGTATGGATCATATTAACCATGTACTGCACATAGGTTATGAGTTGCATGGGTAAATAAATTGCCTCTTTATTGCATAATGCATGCTTTTAGTATTACTTTTACTTTTAGTACTGCCCTAAACGTAATACATATTCAGAAATGTTTCTCCTTATTTCCTCAAAATAAAATGTAAGATACTAGACTGAAAACCATGCAAAGCTCCGATGGGGTGTAAATTTGTAATACCTGTCAACCCGGCGTTACGTTGACATTGCTCTTCAAGATGGCTGCGGCCACTGCATGCCGTCTGTCCGCAGTCTGCAGACAATTTCAACGCGTTGTTAAAATTTCATCCCAGATAAAAACTCAGTATTCATCACAGAGTTTGGTCAACTATCATTCCTTCCTACAAAGGTAAAATCATCTTGTTAACTGCGGGACAGATACTGTGAATAGAAACTGACTCTTAACAAGCGAACATAAAGACTCAGGAGAACAGATAATGAGCCTCAAATGTGTTATAAACTTAATACGACGAAGAAATCATTAAGTATTTAAATTTAAGTTTTCTGTCCTACATTTCCAGGCAGAATTATGACTCTTTTCGGTTCAGCCGTCCCTTGCAGTGTCGCCTGCTCCACTCATCCTCCAGCAGATGGGGCCTCGACGAGTTCTTCGACCTGCCTGAGAACTGGGGAGAATCCAACGTAAAGTCAGGTAAATAAAAGTCACAGAGCAAAGGAACCCCTTTCTGTAGTATATAATCCCTCTTACCTAAGGTGTAGAAGTAGAAATAGCTATTAAAAATGGCTGTAGTAGAGAAATGTCTGGGTCCGGTTAAGAAGCTGTGGCCTATAGAGCTGCTGTGGTCCTTCTTAGTAGCTCCATCCATCATCAGCCAGCACTGAGTGCCAGCACTGGTTATGGTGCTGTTCGCCTATACAAACAGCCTAAAACACCAAAGCATTCTAGTTAAAAGTAAGATATGCTTCAGGAAAGCAGTGCAGGTTCTGAAAAGACATAACAAGCTGAAATTCAGAGGTAGAAAAATGAAACTATAATGAGAATAATGAGATAATAATGAGAAACTATACTCAAGTCAAAGTTTGCTGTGTGGTAATGTTACTCAGCTGAAAGTAAAATACTGAGCCGTGAAAATAAACCAGTGTTTATTTAAACCCACTCAAGTATATAGCAGTAAAACTGCAACGCTTAATTATTAGCTGTAGGGAGACGGGATGGCAAGACTGTTAGTTCTGAGACTGTTAGTGCTCAGATTCATTTTACACTAAATTTGATCAGATGTTTCAATAAATAACGTGACACAATGTGGTCCTAGACTCACTAGAAAGATTTGTATTGAGTAAAGATCTGAATGAAAGGTCTTCTTTTTCTTCATATAAAATTCAATTATTCAATTTCAGTAACATAGCAATGTAATAGTATAGAAACAAAATACAGTTGCTTTATTTTTTCCCACCACCGCTAAAATTTAAATCTAAAATGGAATCACAGCCTAAATATATAAGGGCAAAAATGGAATTGAGGAACATGTAGATGCCAGTGATGATTGATTGAGTTGAATACCTACCTAAAGCTGAAAGTGAGAAACCAAAGTCAAACATCTGAGCTGGGGTTCATACAGATAGAGATGGCATTTGTCAGTTTTGAATTGTCCTGAATGCAGCATATGCTCCATAAAGCAGACATAAGGCTTAGTGACTTGAAGATCCATAATCTTTGGATTAATAGACTTCTGTTCTGTGACTTTCACAGGCGCTCCATGGACTGCCAAACAGCTCAGGGCAAAAAGTAATGAAGACTTGCACAAGCTGTGGTAAAGTCTGCACTTCATTCTGCACACATTTTAGAGATGGGAGGGGTCTTTACAGTGGATTACAACAGAACCACATCATTCTAATATTAATGGCAGAATATAAAACCAAATTCATTTCTTCTTCCTCTGTGATATATTTTCTTTTAAACTTTATAAATGCTTCTTAACGCATTTCTAAAGTTTATTCTATGAGCAAAGCCTGTTAGTTTATTAAATTCAGCCAGGGAAAAAAACATTTTGTCTCCATTACACCTTTATGGAATATGTTCCTGGGTTCCTGGTTCAGATCCTGGTATGTTTACGTGGTCCTAAAGATCTTTTGGCATTATAGTTTAGTTCTAAGTGTAGTCCTGCACTCCTGATCTAGGTGTTCAGTATATAATTTGATGTGTTTTATAATTTGATTTGATTTCTTTTCAAAATTGCTCATTACTGCTGTTGTGTTGGACTGTCCCATGACTGTTCCATTTGTGTGCCCTCTTAAATAGTAGCAGTTTTGTATTTGAAGTTGTAATTAATCATTCATCACATATCCTTATGTCCTTAATGAAAAGCTGTTTATATTCTAAGATTTCAAAGATTTCCACAGCTTGGGTAAACGCCAAATTACTTGATCTACAATTCTTTAGCATTCTCAAAAGAACTAGTACACTGTTCTAGTACACCTAAATAAACCTGTGAAGAAAAGCATATTGTAGATGGTCTTGCTAAAATGGAAATTATTTTTTTGTAACAGTGGATATCATTCTAATGTTTTTTTATTTGCAGGTATGTTCTTCTAAAGGAAAAGAACATGTTACTCACGACAGAACAGGAGGCTAAACGGCAGAGAGTTCAGATGCCTAGCCCAGAACGTATCAAGAAGGTAAACATATGCTTTGAGACTCTCACAAGTGGTGGACAATTGTTAAACGTACAACACAGTCATTTAAAAATGTATTTCAGGCATCTATACGTTTTTTCTAACAATTTCACTTAGCAATAAGCTAGTTTCAGTACAGAGCACAGTAAAATGTAATGTAACTTTGCTGAGCTGGAAAACTTTAATCCTCTCGTATTCTACAAAATAACGGAAAATGTTGCCTAATTCTAGCTAACAACTGCTATACCAAGCATGTAACGTTCATGCTAGTTAGCCAGTAAAACTCTACTGAGAACTGTGCCGGTCTGATGACCATTTTAAGAAAAATGTATGCTCCCCACAAAACCTCTAAGATTACCACAGTGTCACCATGATCAGTGTTTTTTTTTTTTTTATTAAACAGATTGAGAGGTCTATGCGGAGGCTTGACACTGTTGTTACAGAGAGGGAGGATGCTCTTCGTTTACTACAGACCGGACAAGAGAAAGGCAGACCTGGAGATTGGAAAAGAAATATTTTTGGAAAGACTTTCTGGTAAGCACAAGCAGCCTACTTGAATTTGATTTCTTTTCAAAATTGCTCATTACTGCTGTTGTGTTGGACTGTCCCATAATCTGTCTCCTCTGAGATATAACCAAGAACCAGAACAGAACTGTCTGAATTTAATGTGGAATTTTGAACTCATGAAACATGACTCTGTTTTAGGTATCGTTTTAGAGAACATCCTATCCCCTGGTACATGAATAAGATATACAAGAGAAAGCGTTTCTATACAGAGTCATTCGTTGCCACCCACACAAGGTAAGGCAAAAAACCTTGGTCATGATAAATGTTATCTAAAAATATGTTGGATAAAATGACTTAGAAATTAGATTACATTCTGTTGTCATCTTAATTTCAGGCTAAGTCTTGAGAAACACCTGCGGAGAAAAATGCAGAGAGAAGAGAGAGAGAAAGAAAAGCAAAAGAAGCTATCAGAAATGTTCCCTAAAAAGATTGCACAGGCATGAGCTGACCAAGACGAAATGATGAGATCCTCTGCAGTGCAGCTGATTTTCTACATCTTAACTGTTTGTTGGGATGGGTCAGTTTCCTTTCACTCTGTAATGGGATAATTGTAAATGTGAAGTCAGCTGCACAGTAGCAGCAGTGCAGATAAAGGTTTACCTGTGTAAGGTAGTGAATATGGTTTGTGTAACTGTCAATTGTATGATTACTGAAATGAAAATAAAACCGTGAGAAACTCTGTTTAGTATTGTGTATGTACTTAGTCCAGCTCTAAAGTGAGACCATTCATTTAGGTCCACATGCTCTTTAGCTTCATGGTAATATATTAAAAAAAAAAAAAAAAAAACAGGGTTAGGGAGAATCTGTGCAGATGCAAGCAACTTTCATTTATATGCACATAATTGTAACAAAAATCTTTATTTTCAAAACAGCTGATCAATAATTAAAAGCATAACAATTAATTTGCCATGGAACTCTGATATAACAGCGTGTATTGCTTCAGTGTTTCTGGAACTGACTTGGACTTAAAAGGATCACAACTGTGGATGTACCAAAAGATACAGCATTGTTACCTAAAAGACATATGGTTAGAAACATTTTCCCAAGTGCCAAACATGACATAGATACTGACAGTAGAAAAGTGTGACCGTGGCAATTATTACAGAGTTATAAAACAGGAAAAAGTACAATAAAGCAGGATCAATTTTGAGATAGTGAAAATGCAAATGTCCTTTTTAGTTCCTGAGTCCACTAAGAAGGATTTTTCTGTTTTTTCTGTCACTCTCTCTCTAAAAAGGTCAAAAGGCAATTAGCTGCCGGAATGAGTGGTCAAGGACACTTCCGATCAACACACTGTTTTCCCCCTTCTTCATACTCCTGTTTTGAAATCCACATTTGTTGGAACGTTCCCTAAAAAAAAAAGGAAAATGGTTGCATTGATTTTACTATCCTATATTCACAAAAAAAAAACATGCACAGGCAGTAACATTACTGCAGGGCTTCAGAATGCATTATGATGAACAAAAAAATATGATGACCGGTAGAAAAATACTCACCAGTGACGCCAGGATAGAACCTCCAATCCAAGCACTGAACCTGCGCTCTACAGTTGTGTTGTTGGCTATTAACTTCAGTCGCATGCTCTGTTAAGTGTGGAAAAACGTAATTATGGTGCTGTCATAGACATTATAATAACAATATTAAAAGGTGATGTTAAACCCCTTTTCCACAAGTTTACACATTTCCTGTGCTGTAGTCAAAATACCACAAGGATCAAGCACCACAGCACCCTTCTTAAACTGGGTTAAATGGCCGGTTTGAATGTCTGTTCCTTTAAATGAAGAGTCAGGCTTCCCCCATCACTCTTCTCTGCAACAAAAATCCTTAGACTTCTAAGTTTATTTGCCCTGTTTGCAGGCTAGCCTACATTTACTTTACCCTGAGTTCACATTTCACACTCTCTTGGATCACATCCATATACAAACACACTCACTCTCCTGCGTTTTTTGAACCTAGGCCTCCAGCTCATTAAATTAGGATCGCTTGTGGACTGATGCAGTCAGTTTTCTGCTCTTTAATTTTTCTGCTCTGCAGTCTAATTTTTCTGCAGCCCTGAAACGACCTGACAATTTTGACACACAGAGCCAAATGTCAACAGTGGTTCATGTTTAAGGTAGCCCACAAAACTGACGGGGTTGTTTTACACAAATGTATGTGCACAAGCACTGAACAGAGCTTTCTCTTATATGCCCCATACATCATACTGAGGAGTAAATATTGAAAGGTGTTCATAATGGGGAAATGTAAAGGCTAGAATAACACTACTTCAGGGTGAAAGAAATGGCTGAACAACAAATAGAGGTGTTGGGACTGCTATGAAAAGAATGCTAAAGTAAAGCAGTCAGTCAACAATGCAAAACAGCACTTACCGGTGGAGTCTTCTGAGAGAGTTCGCGGTTTAATCTGTCTGTAAATCCTTGGATCAGTGTGTTTCCTCCAGTAACTATAACACTGCCATACAGACCCTGAACAAACAACAGAATTGGTGTCAAGATCTTCCCAACTCCTTGTTTGCGAACAAAACATTTTATACAAACCAAATTAAAATCATTTTGTGTTGTAGACTGTTAACAACATAAATGTGGTTTAAGAAGTTATGCAGACCTCACACGGTCTGGCAATGCATTAGTGATTTAGAAATAAAGCTCTTACTGGTCGGATGTCAATGTCACACATGCCGACACTAGTAGTCACAACATGGCCAACTCCCAGCATGGTGTTCCCAGACAGGCCCTATAAAATGAAAAGAATTGGACCATGGAAAATAAATATACAATTTATCTAAACAATATAGGGGGAAATAATCATTATATGGAGAGATGGCACGCAATCCTGACCTTTGCATTTGAAGGGTCAAAAAGCCCCTCAGGGATCTTCAGTCTTTCAGCTCCAAAATCACAGTTATATCCATTAGGGAGTTCATAATGAACAGTGGGCATTTGAGCAGCTACTCTGTAATGGGGGTTAAAACAAATAATAACAACAACAATTAATTGCATTTTTATTCCTCCTGGAATAAAAATCTTAACTTGGGTATGTTATCTTGGTTGGTGTTAAATGAAATGCCATTTGTACAATCTGCTGGAGTAGACAGAGAAGATAGGGAAGGGGGACCCCAAAAAAACAAACAAACAAAAAAAAAAAACATACTGTTCATCATATGGTGAGTCTGACACCTGCAAAACAGAAGCCTGGAAATCTTGAATAACCGTCTGCAAGAAAAAAAAAAAGACCACTCTGAGTTGAGAATGCAGTTGTCACAGAACAGCTGTAATTTTCTACTTGAATGTTTATTGTGATTGTTTCAGTGCTTACATTACACATGTAGTTGTGCCATGAGCGAGTAACTTGAGGTAGTTTCTCTTTTTTCTTCCAGCTGGCTGGTGCCCCTTCACGTACTGAATCCTTAAAGAATAACACACTACCATTAGTAGCTGCAACGTACATTAATCAGCTATAAGATCACATGACAGGTAAAGTGAATAATATTGATGATCTTTTTACAGTAGCATCTGTCAAAGGGGTGGGGTATATTAGGCAGCAAGTGAACAGTCTGTTCTTGAAGGTGATGTGTTGAAGCAGGAAAAATGGATAAGGGCAAGCGTAAGCGAGTGACTTTATCAAGGGCCAAACTGTGATGGCTAGATGACCGCCACCAAAACGGCAGGGTGCTTCCAGTATGCAGTGGTCAGGGCCAACTAAAAGCAGTGTCCCTATCAGGTAGATTTACCCCTCAATCCAACCGTCTCCTAATGCTGTGTATCAGCTGATACTGACCCGGTCTAAGATCTTCGTGTTTGTATCAATAATACAGCCTTCTGACAACAACCTTACTGCTGCCGGCTGGGCAATAATGTCTGTGAATGGCGCCTTAAAGACTCACAATGGTGCACTGAACACTGTGGTTAAAACAAAGAATCGGGAACTGGATTGTGATTCCAATGGCCACAAATCAGGACATCCCTAGCCAAAAGTGCTCCAAGGAAGGACAACCGATGATCTGGTGACAGGTTCAGGGGCACCCAAAGCTCACTGATGCTCAAGGAGGCCCCAGCTGGCAAGGACTGCTGCTAACATCTTGGTGCCAGATACCACAGGACACCTTCAGAGGTCTTGTGGAGTCCATGCCTCAGTAGATCAGATATGTTTTGGCAGCACGGCAATGACCTGCTCATTAGCTGTTTCTCTCACAACACGAGGCCTAGTTACACTCAGTTCTGAATACATGAACATTTGTGTGTGGATAACGTGGCATGGCTAGCAAATGCATTAACCAAAATAAGCCAACTTTAAGTCCATACCAACAATATTAATTATATATTCAGAAACATGCATTGAATTATTATTGTATTGTATTACAATGTCAAAATGCATTACACTATTGCCCACCTCTAATATTACATTGCATAAATAAATAAAGACTCACCTTTGATGCAATCATGTAGGGAGGGACAATTTCAACACTTAATTCTTGAAACAGCTCTCTGCACTGCATACTCATGAAGTCACCTGCAAGAGGCGACTTAACTATGCCTGCAAAATCAAATAACATTAGCACTTAGGTGGGATCAATCAGCCAACACCTGATATTTAAACGAAATGCTGTTTAAAGATATACCTTGTACAGTGAGGGTGTCTAAAGTACTTGAGAACTGTAATTGTAGTGAACTGACAATGAATGGCTAAAGAATTTGTTTGTTGTGAATGTGAACACCACTACACTACACTACAGCACGGCTTACACTATATAGCATATCATTTCTTTAAGGGGGAGAGCAAGGTCAAACTAATACCACTCTTCATGTTTATTTGACTGACTACACAACTAAGGCAGGAAGCATTATAGGACTTTATCATGTGTATCAAGTGTTTAACTCTCTTCTAGAAAAAAGGAAAGTAAAAGAGACAAAAGTGTAACTTACCCTGTTGCAGAACATAGCCATCATGCACTGGAATGGCAGTTGTATGTGTGGCACCACTGTCCAATACTAAGCCTGTGGATCGGCCGTTGGCAAATCTGGTATAATCCTAGTTAAGGATGCTGCAACATAGTTTGTTTATTGTTTAAACAACATCTAATATGAGCTTTAGTTAGTACAGGAATGTATTGAAATGAACCAATTTATGAGGAAGGATACGCAGACAAGACAGCTGTTTTACACAAGAAGAATGCAGGAATGTTGTAATGCTCAAACATGAGCTCTGTCAGCTTCTCTCTCTTTGCCCGTGTGTTCCACTGCATAAAAAAAGATCATGTCAGCTGGTGGCACATGTACTTGAGATACACAACACGGTGCAGTCAGTAAAGTATGTTTGTGGGCAGCATACCGAAGCTTCTGACATGAGTACAGGATGCAAGCTTGGCTCTGATTTGAAGTGCATTTTGTAGGTGTGGTCCAAGATGGCTTGAAAGCTGTCCCAGTCCTCAACTATGAGAAAAGTGTGTGAGTGAGAAATGTTAATGTGGGGCAAAATAAAACAATAGATAAGACCACAGGAATTTTTCACATTCTTAGCTTTAAGCTTAAGTTATCTTAAGTTAACTGGGAAGTCCTGATTTGTGACACACCCCCAGATGGAACATACAAAACAGAACATCAATGGGCCTGGAATCCTACAGCTCTGGAAATGCAGTGTTTCTAATAATTGTAATTGTAATAATTATTTGCTGTATGTTGTCTAAAAGCAAAATCACACACACAAAAAGAAAAACACTCACTCATGCCGTTTTTGAGAGGTGACATGACTTCCATGCTTTCCCGTGGCACCCTGAGCTGGTTGGTATCAATGTAGTATGTTGTCCCACTTTGCTTGCCCTTTTCCCCATCAGTTTCCATTGGAGTACTGCCATCCTCCCTGTCCAATGTCACCCCAATCACAGTAGGGAAATCAGCCTGCAAAACAGAGCATTTTCAAAACTCCCAAACAGCATTTATGGTTATGGTTGCTTCTAGGACCATCTGATCACAAATAAAACACGTTAACATCATACATGACATGCTTTTTCATGTGTGAACATATGTTTCCAAACATGATTTGTTCACATGTGAATTTGGCCGCAGTCACTGTGACTGTTTTCCCGAAATTAGCATGAAATTGGGTGTTACTGGAGATCCCACCCACCTACCCTTTAGTACTGGATTCCAGACTGGTAACAGAACTACCTTCCAGTAATGTGTAGACACACAGCAGCATCTCCCTCTGGTGTACAGAATGAACACTTGCTTACCTTTGGACAATCTTCTCCTGCATAGCCTGCTCTCACAGAGTAGGAGCCGATGTCAAACACAAGGGCTCCCACCTCATCTGTTCAAAGAGAAAAAGAAAAATATATATAGCTTAACTCTCACAAACTGGGATCAAAACTGACTGGGATTTACACAACCAGAAATCAAGACGGAAAGGGGAGCTGGACAGTTTACACAGCTACAGGTTGGCAGCGATGGATACTTTTATTGCACACAACGCCTATAATAGTAGTGGTAATAATAATAATAATAATAATAATGATAATATGAATAAAAATGTCACATATTACACTGTAACTATTAAATTCTATTAAAACCAAGTTTCTCCTCTGGAGTTTTTGACTCAACCCTGTGTGTTCGTGTTTTTCGTAAAATCCTGGATGTGCATCATCCATATTTTCGCTTCACTTAAGCATTTAAATAACATCAATGCTGTAATTTAGTTATTATTATTATGTCAATTATTTCATACCATCCACTTGTGTCTAACGTTACAGAAAACGACGCTCCTAGAAAGCGTAGCTAGTAAACAGCTGCGGAGGGGGCCGTTAACTGTCAGCTAGCGCTATCTGTGCTGTTACTGAACGCAGATACAATGCGATAGTGGTCCAGTTTAACCACAACCCGCATTAATGTTGTATAACACTGAGTAACTTACTGAACAGTGGTGGATAATCTCTGAACCAGTTCACTCCCCATTTCTCTCTCCCTCTCACCTCCGCTAATGTTTAGCGCGTTTAGCCAAACGTGGCGCTCTCATTCATTTGATCCCGAACAGACACTCACCTCCTCCATACACTCCGCCGCTCATTATATCTGTGGGTAGATCTCTGTGTGTATAGTACTGATAATACAGTGGATTTTACAAAAGAAGACCTCTGCTGAATCACAGGCCGCGCTTTCTTAATTTAACACACAAAATTCATCACAACAAAGGAAACGAAGCAGTAGTTTTTCCTCGGTGCTCAACAACGTTGTCGAGTCGGACGCACGGACTCAACATCGCCCCCAACTGCTCTGGAGGAAGTAGACCATTCCGCTATTGACAGCCGAAGCAGAAAAGCAGAGCTGTGTCCGAAACTGTGCGAAACTGTTCACTATCCCCTAAATGCGAAAATCCGAATCACTATATAGAGCAGAATTATAGTAGTGAACGACTTTGAACATCTCCTTAAGTGTGTAATCTCACTGCAGCAAAAGATGGATTATGGGTATTCCATGTTCATTTAGTGTACATCGGTTGTACACTATAGATTACAGTGCATTGTGGGATTGAACATTTGGCACTACATTTTTTGAACACCACTACAAAATGGAGGCACCCCAAAGTAGGGCAGCATTTAGTTAAATAGGGTATTGTTTCGTTCACAGCTCAAGACTGCTTAAACCAGCCAGCACACCAGCCAGCACACCCTAAAGCAGCTGGTACACTACACAGCACATCCTAAAGCAGTCGGTACACCACACAGCACATCCTAAAGCAGCCGGCACACTACACAGCACATCCTAAAGCAGCCAGCACACTACACAGCACATCCTAAAGCAGTCGGTACACCACACAGCACATCCTAAAGCAGCCGGCACACTACACAGCACATCCTAAAGCAGCCAGCACACTACACAGCACATCCTAAAGCAGCTGGTACACTACACAACACATCCTAAAGCAGCCGGCACACTACACAGCACATCCTAAAGCAGCCGGCACACTACACAGCACATCCTAAAGCAGCTGGTACACTACACAACACATCCTAAAGCAGCCGGCACACTACACAGCACATCCTAAAGCAGCCGGCACACTACACAGCACATCCTAAAGCAGCCGGCATACTACACAGCACATCCTAAAGCAGCCGGTACACTACACAGCACATCCTAAAGCAGCCGGTACACTACACAGCACATCCTAAAGGAGCCTGCACACTACACAGCACATCCCAAAGCAGCCGGCACACCACACAACACATCCTAAAGCAGCTGGCACACTACACAGCACATCCTAAAGCAGCCGGTACACCAGCCAGCACATCCTAAAGCAGCCGATACACTACACAGCACATCCTAAAGCAGTCGGTACACCACACAGCACATCCTAAAGCAGCTGGTACACTACACAGCACATCCTAAAGCAGCCGGTACACTACACAGCACATCCCAAAGCAGCTGGCACACCACACAACACATCCTAAAGCAGCTGGCACACTACACAGCACATCCTAAAGCAGCCGGTACACTACACAGCACATCCTAAAGCAGCCAGCACACCAGCCAGCACATCCTAAAGCAGCCGGTACACTACACAGCACATCCTAAAGCAGCCGGCACACTACACAGCACATCCTAAAGCAGCCGGCATACTACACAGCACATCCTAAAGCAGCCGGTACACTACACAGCACATCCTAAAGCAGCCGGTACACTACACAGCACATCCTAAAGGAGCCTGCACACTACACAGCACATCCCAAAGCAGCCGGCACACCACACAACACATCCTAAAGCAGCTGGCACACTACACAGCACATCCTAAAGCAGCCGGTACACCAGCCAGCACATCCTAAAGCAGCCGATACACTACACAGCACATCCTAAAGCAGTCGGTACACCACACAGCACATCCTAAAGCAGCTGGTACACTACACAGCACATCCTAAAGCAGCCGGTACACTACACAGCACATCCCAAAGCAGCTGGCACACCACACAACACATCCTAAAGCAGCTGGCACACTACACAGCACATCCTAAAGCAGCCGGTACACTACACAGCACATCCTAAAGCAGCCAGCACACCAGCCAGCACATCCTAAAGCAGCCGGTACACTACACAGCACATCCTAAAGCAGTCGGTACACCACACAGCACATCCTAAAGCAGCTGGCACACTACACAGCACATCCTAAAGCAGCCGGCACACTACACAGCACATCCTAAAGCAGCCGGCATACTACACAGGACATCCTAAAGCAGCCGGCACACTACACAACACATCCTAAAGCAGCCGGTACACTACACAGCACATCCTAAAGCAGCCGGCACACTACACAACACATCCTAAAGCAGCTGGTACACTACACAGCACATCCTAAAGCAGCTGGTACACCACACAGCACATCCCAAAGCAGTCGGTACACTACACAACACATCCCAAAGCAGCCAGTACACTACACAGCACATCCTAAAGCAGCCGGCACACTACACGGCACATCCCAAAGCAGCCGGTACACTACACAGCACATCCTAAAGCAGTCGATACACTACACAGCATATCCTAAAGCAGCCAGCACACTACACATCCCAAAGCAGCCGGCACACTACACAGCACATCCTAAAGCAGCCGGCACACTACACAACACATCCTAAAGCAGCCGGCACACTACACAGCACATCCTAAAGCAGCCGGCACACTACACAACACATCCTAAAGCAGCCGGCACACTACACAGCACATCCTAAAGCAGCCGGTACACTACACAGGACATCCTAAAGCAGCCGGCACACTACACAGCACATCCTAAAGCAGCCGGTACACTACACAGCACATCCTAAAGCAGTCGATACACTACAAGGCACATCCTAAAGCAGTCGATACACTACACATCACATCCTAAAGCAGCCGGTACACTACACAACACATCCTAAAGCAACTGGCACACTACACGGTACATCCTAAAGCAGCCGGCACACTACACGGTACATCCTAAAGCAGCCGGCACACTACACAACACATCCTAAAGCAGTCGATACACTACACAGCACATCCTAAAGCAGCCGGCACACTACACAGCACATCCTAAAGCAGCTGGCACACCACAAGGCACATCCTAAAGCAGCCAGCACACCAGCCAGCACATCCTAAAGCAGCCTGTACACTACACAACACATCCTAAAGCAACCGGCACACTACACAACACATCCTAAAGCAGCCGGCAGCCGGTACACTACACAGCACATCCTAAAACAGCCGGTACACCACACAGCACATCCTAAAGCAGCTGGCACACTACACAGCACATCCTAAAGCAGTCGGTACACTACACAGCATATCCTAAAGCAGCCGGCACACTACACAGCACATCCTAAAGCAGTCGGTACACTACACAGCACATCCTAAAGCAGCCGGCACACTACACAGCATATCCTAAAGCAGCCGGCACACTACACAGCACATCCTAAAGCAGCCGGTACACTACACAGCACATCCTAAAGCAGCCGGCACACTACACAACACATCCTAAAGCAGCCGGTACACTACACAGCACATCCTAAAGCAGCTGGTACACCACACAGCACATCCCAAAGCAGTCGGTACACTACACAGCACATCCTAAAGCTGTCGATACACTACACAGCACATCCTAAAGCAGTCGATACACTACACAGCACATCCTAAAGCAGCCGGCACACTACACAACACATCCTAAAGTAACCGGCACACTACACAACACATCCCAAAGCAGCCGGTACACTACACAGCACATCCTAAAGCAGCTGGCACACTACACAGCACATCCCAAAGCAGCCGGCACACTACACAACACATCCTAAAGCAGTCGGTACACTACACAGCACATCCTAAAGCAGCCGGCACACTACACATCACATCCTAAAGCAGCCGGTACACTACACAACACATCCTAAAGCAACTGGCACACTACACAACACATCCTAAAGCAGCCGGCACACTACACGGTACATCCTAAAGCAGCCGGCACACTACACAACACATCCTAAAGCAGTCGATACACTACACAGCACATCCTAAAGCAGCCGGCACACTACACAGCACATCCTAAAGCAGCTGGCACACCACAAGGCACATCCTAAAGCAGCCAGCACACCCTAAAGCAGCCTGTACACTACACAACACATCCTAAAGCAACCGGCACACTACACAACACATCCTAAAGCAGCCGGCAGCCGGTACACTACACAGCACATCCTAAAGCAGCTGGTACACCACACAGCACATCCCAAAGCAGTCGGTACACTACACAGCACATCCTAAAGCAGTCGGTACACTACACAGCACATCCTAAAGCAGCTGGCACACTACACAGCACATCCTAAAGCAGCCGGCACACTACACAACACATCCTAAAGCAACCGGCACACTACACAACACATCCCAAAGCAGCCGGTACACTACACAACACATCCCAAAGCAGCCGGTACACTACACAGCATTTACATTTACATTTATGGCATTTAGCTGACGCTCTTATCCAGAGCGACTTATAAGGTTACTCCTATTACAGAGGAGGGCCAGTGCAGTGTTAGGAGTCTTGCCCAAGGACTCTAATTGGTGTAGCGCAGCATAGTGACCCAGACTGGGAATCGAACCTTAGTCTCCCACATGGTGTTGTAGCTCACTGGCAGGTAGCGGTGTTATCTGTTGCGCCACACCAACCACCACACTGCTTTTAGCACATCCTAAAGCAGCCGGTACACTACACAGCACATCCCAAAGCAGCCGGTACACTACACAACACATCCTAAAGCAGCTGGCACACTACACAGCACATCCTAAAGCAGCTGGTACACTACACAGCACATCCTAAAGCAGCCGGCACACTACACAGCACATCCTAAAGCAGCTGGTACACTACACAACACATCCTAAAGCAGCTGGCACACTACACAGGATATCCTAAAGCAGCCTGCACACTACACAGCACACCCTAAAGCAGCCGGTACACTACACAACACATTCTAAAGCAGCTGGCACACTACACAGCACATCCTAAAGCAGCCAGCACACTACACAGCACTTCCTTATGCAGCTGGTACACCACACGACACATCCTACAGCAGCCGGTACACCACATGGCACATCCTACAGCAGCCTGCACTCTACAAGGTACATCCTAAAGCAGCCGGCACACCAGCCTGGTACACTTCAAATAAATCGTATTGGAATTGCAAAGCCAGTTCTTTTGATTTTTCATTGCATTGAAGACGATGTTTAGGGTTTGAGATTGAAAGTTGAATATGAAACGATAGATCAGAGAACACAGAAAATGAAGCAAACCACTGGTGGATCAAAAAACAGGCATCGGACACGTCGGCCAAGGAAAACAGCAGTTGATGACAAAAATATTGTGAGAGTTGGGAAGAGTAAAGATTTGACCTGAAGCAGCAAGCACACCATCAGCCACATCGTTAAGACTAATAGGGCGCTAATAATGAGCTGCTTTAGTATACATGCAACTCAGCTCTGTGCGTAAATGCCTTACATGCAAACCTTGTAACTCCCGTATTTCACTATTTTACAAGATGTGAATCTCCCAGTTGTTCTTTGCACTATGTCAGTTTCAATCATGTCGTGATGAATGGACCCAAAATGCTCCCAAAAATATTTTATATGAACTTTCACTGAAGGTCAAGCAGGTTATTCTTCTCCTGTAAAGTTACCGTTTTGAGAATGCTTTTTCATGAGTTTTTTGAATTGTGACTGCCATGAAATGTAAATTAGGCTTAATAAATATAACATAAATCCTCAAAAAGATAGATATCTGGACTAGGGTTAATTTCACAGCTCATACTGTGTTTAATGTCTGTTGTAAAGAATCCTGTAAAAAAAATACCCTGAAAAACACACATATATATATAAACAGTTTTTATATATCTGTATAAATAGTAGAATGGTTGCAAATTCTAATTAAATGTTAATATAGTTGATTAAAATGTAGATAAAATTATACATAGATAGGTCAACACCTTTATCAACATATTACAAAAAGGAGGAAAATTACATTTATCATTGATTGTACTTTAGTTTTTTCATTGTTTTGCGCACCATGAATATACAAAATAAATAAATAAATAAATACACAAAAGGCTTAAAAAACACATGTGTAAAACGCACCTGATGCGTTAAAGCACGATTATGTGTAAATACGCACAAAACGTGTAAAAACACACCTGACGCTTAAAAAGCAGTGCACTTATAAGTGAAAGTGCACTTATAAGGTCGCATGGTCCTAAATTAGAAAAACACACTCCTGCAGATCACACAAGGTTTCCTATCTTACTGACACACGCTCCTTATTCTTTATAGGTTATATTATTTATCAGTGTGTAACATTAAGAGAAAATGCGTACTAAAAATAAGTGGGCCAGGGAGTTCGATATAGCTGCTTGTCTGATTTTGACATAATGTGGCAGTTGTTTTGTGACTGGTTAGATGTAAATTCAATTAATGGACTATAATATGAATCCACAGAGAGTGTGATGTCTGCACTGGTCTACATTTGGCTTACATTTACAGATTATCTCTATGGTTGAGTCAGGCTAAAACATAAATCTAATCTAATCCGCTGATTATTGTGGTATCCATACTGACTTGTATTTAGAAGCATCTATATAGAAAAGCATATTTTGGATCCAGACCAATATAAACTAGCTATGGATATTTACTTAGTAAACAGTAAAGCACTTAATGTAAAGTCTGCTAAATGCCTTAAATGGAAATGTTCATGTAAATCTCATCTAATCTAATCTAATCCTTATCTCAAAACATTCCTAAACTACACCAGTCAATGCATCTTGCTGGACCATACATAAACAGGGAGCATACATTAGGAGTTTTCCTAATAAACAACCAATATGTGTACTAGAAGAGGAGCGAGAATGTGCAAAACAGAATGAATCAGGATTCTACATGCAGGTTTCTGTATGAGCTGATATATTTATTTTGATGCTTGCACCTGTTCTTACGGAAGCAAAAATAATAAAGACAACAGGAGCCTCAAAGCATACAATTTATAAATTGTAAGAAAAAAAAACTTACTCAAGAACCCAGCAGTGGTCTTTTAGCAGACCCAGGTCTTCCACAATCTTGCGATCGATAGTCCAGCACTGTGAACCAGATCTCACCCAAACTGTAGAACTCAACAGCTCTAGTGACTTCCTCCGCAAAGCAGACTTGCTGGCCATGTATTCACTCAAATGCGTGGAAGCATAAAAACGCCAAGCAGGTAGGCTCCTTGCTGCTGGGTGCTGGCTGGCAGGTGCCATAGTTCTTTGAAGTGCCAGGAGATGCAGCAGGTGGTGTGCTGGCTGCTTTAAGATGTGCTGGTTAGAGTGTTGGCTGATGTAAGACATGATGGTTGGTGTACTGGCAGTGCCAGTTGGTGTGCCAGCTACTTTATAATGTTTTACATTGTGCCAGCTGCAGCTGTACAGTTGCTGTAAGATGCCAGATGGTGTACCGACTGCTTTAAGATGGTTGGTGTGCTAACAGCTTTAGGATGTGCTGGGTAATGTGCCAGCTGCTGTAAAGTGTGCCTGATGTACCGGTTGATATGTGCCAGCTGCAGTATGGTGCATCTGGTAGCATTCTGGATGCTTTAGAATGCGCTGGTTGTTGTGCCAGCTCCTTTAAGATGCTTTAGGTTGTTCCGGATTGTCTGCCAGCTTCTGTAAGATGTGCCAGTTTGTGTGCCAGGTGATTTATAATGTTACAGTTTGTGTGTCAGCTGCTGAAAGAAGTGCAGGTGAGTGTGCACTGGCTTTAAGATGTGCCGGTTGGTGTGCTGGCTGCTGTATGGTGTGCTGGATGTGCAGGCTGGTGTGTTGTCTGCTGTCTAGGCTTTGCTGGATGGTGTGCTGGCCACTTTAAGATGTGTTGGTTGGTGTGTCAGATACTTTACTATGTTCTGTTTGGTGTGGTGGATGTGCAGGTTGCTGTACTGTTGGCTTTAAGATGTGCTAGATAGTGTTCTTTAGGACGTGCCGGTTGGTGTGCTGGCTGCTGTAAGATGTGCTGGACGTGTGGATGTGATGTGGCAGCTGCTTTAGAATGTGTTGGTTTGGGAGTGCAGGCTTCTTTAACATGTGCCAAGTGAAGTGCCAGCTGCCATAAGATGTGACAGTTGTTGTGGCGGCTGCTGCAGTTTGTGGAGGTGCACACTTCAGTCTTAAAGCTTCCAACACACTTAAAGCTGCTGATGTATTTATCACATCCCAGCTGCCAGATGCTGGAATGCACACCACACGGCACACCTCTCCAGCAAAACATGTTCCAGCTGCTTTATGAAGTGCCTGGTGAAATGCCAGCTGGCACCTGCGAGATCTGTTGCTGTGTGGGAAACAGAAAAGGTGGTAGATGATTTCATTCTGTGTCTTCTGAATTGTTTTTATTATTTCAGAGTTTTATTTAAGATAAATCTACCACTGAAAGAACACCATGTTCAGAGGGAAAGGACACAGAACATATGAACCATTTCTGTGCTCAGCATGACTGAACCTGTTCGTTCTGAAACTCCCTGATGATTTCACCTCATTATCCTTACTGAGAGATGAAGATGACTCTAATTTATTTCAGCAGAGTGCTGACAGCCCAGTTGAGCGGTGACCAGAGCGCCCTCATTATCAACTCTAAAGAAAGAGAGGAAATTGGATTTGGTGTCATTTGTGATTCCATGTCTTCAAGTTTCAATATCCTGGGTTTCATAGAGATGCACCTTATCACTGAGACCAGCGTCCTTCACTATGAAAGCACAGGAAAGCATTTACTTACATTATCCAGATTTCTTCCAGTCTGCAGTGAGACTGTGGGGGGTTATCTCCTCAGAGCCACTGTATGCCTTATACTATTCAGTTTATTCAGTGTTCGGTACTAAATGTCAGGTGATGTTGTGCTTGGTATGTTTGCCGTCTGTGTGTCTAACCGTAACATATTGTCTACAATATATAATGTATTGTTATACATTTTATGACAATAAATGTCATATATTGTATTGTATTATATACATTTATCTGCTTCTTCCTGTTTTAGGTTGTGGTGGGTTTATCCTGTCTCTACTGTCCAGGGAAGGCTTTCTACTACATTTTGGAGCATTGAGGTGAGGACAAGAGCATTAGTGAGGTCTGGATGTTGGTCACCACCCCAACTCCTCAACTCATCCCAAACGTATTGGTTGGAGCACCATCATTCCAGAGAACACAGTTCCACTGCTCCACAGCTCAATGCTGGGGGCTCTATTCCCCTCTAGTCCACACCTGGCATTAGGCATGGTTCCATTAGGTTCATGTTTATCTACTCAAGTCCTATTCTGTTGGCAATACTTCTCTACAGGGATAATGGGTGCAACTTAAAGTAGATAAATAAAGAGGTGTCCACGTACACTCATGGTGTCATGTCACATTGTCTGAGCTTAAAGCACCAGTGCAAAATTTAGGTAATTTCATGGCAATAGGATGGGATGAACTTTGAATCACTGTTCACAAGTCGAACTCACAACCTCACAACCCTCGGTCTCTGTGGTGCCACATGCCAGCAAAGCTACAGTTGTTTTATAACTGTGGTTCATATCATAACTTGCTAAATAGCGTTTACTATACTTTGGTATTATTTACATTTCCTATATATTTTCATTTAGAACATATTCAGTGGAAGTCTTGTTGAATTCTCTAAATATTGCATAAGCCATGCTTGTTTCAACAGGTCAGACATAGGTCAATCAAAGGCAATGTGGTGGTGATGGAAATGTCTAGACTATAAGCATACATAATTTATCCATATCAATAATATTAGTATTATTTAAGTGTGTTAAAAATGAACAAACATGTCCAAACAATCCATTTTCTCTGTAAAATATTTACTTTTATATTCTTGTTGTTACACAAAAATGTTGTATTTCTATTTTGTGCCTGTAATGGACACCAGAATTTCTTTTTTACACTAAAATTAAAAATGTGTTTTTTTCATTCGTACGGAACGGAAACAATGTGTGTGACAGTGCTAAAATATAGATGTTTTTCACTTTCACACATATACTTTCATATCATTTTGCACATGCTTCCGCTTTTGAGGAAGATTATGACACAGAACCTACACTTTCACTTGAGAACAGGTTATCTGCTCATTTCACCCAGATCCTCGCTCACCTGTTGGCTGAAACCTTATGTAGGGCTTATGTTCTCTTAGGTGTTTTACGTTTGATCCCATTGACAATAATGTATCTAGGTCTAGTCTAAATCTAAGTGTTTTATTATTATTATTATTTAAAAATCTTTATTATTATTATTATTATTGTTGTTATTATTATTATTGTTATTGTTATTCTTATTATTATTATTGTTATTATTATTGTTATTATTATTATTGTTATTATTATTATTATTATTATTATTGTCATTTTATTAAAGCAAAGCAGTTTTATAAACGTGCACATTTAAAACACTAGACAGAAGAGATCACAGGGATGCGGCCAGCCAGTGAACCAATACCACCTCTGTCCGCCGAGTGTCTCCCCTGAGTGCGTTTCTTGCTCACTTTCAGATCAGCATGCAAACAGTAGCTTTACTTTTTTTTACGCACACACACACACACACACACATTCACTCACTCACTCACACACACATACTGATAGAGAAACAGCAGCATGGCGAGCGAGGAAAGAGCACAGAGTTCCTCACATCCACCAAGAACAAAGTCAACATCGTGCATGGGGATCCTGCGGGTTTTATTTATTGCAATAATTCATGTGGCGCAGGCGAACAAGCAAGGTAACTTCTTTAATGAACTATTACACTGCGGGTGTCTTTTTTTTGTGGCTGTGGACGTTTGGGGCTCGGTTTTCCCCTAATGTTTGCTGGCTCTCTAGCTGGTTGGCTAGCCGCTGCTTAAACTGCAAGCTAACGGGTTAGCATGACAGCACAGCGTTTTCCAACGCTACAGAAATGAAGGCTACAGCGGGTTAGCCCAGCGACGGTTAAGCTAGCTAGCTAGCTGCTCTGTATTCCCCACTTGAATGCAACGTGGAGAGCAAATAATCGAAAATTAATTACAGACTCGAAGTGGCATTTATACACACGTCGTTAATGAAGGCGGCAGTGTTCCTTTAACCACGTTAGACTTTAAAATAGTTAGCTAGTGTTAGATAGCTAAATCTAGACGCGCTGGGAGTAGCTCGGGTAGCTAGCTAGCTAGTTAGCTAGCGCTAGCTGCTTATTTACTTTCTCTTTGCCGAATTGTATTTAGTTAGTTGTTGGACGGTTATACTGAAATAAAGCATCCCCATGAGTAAAAATATTTGCCCGAATCAAATTAAATATCGAGTAAGGCTTTTTGACTCAAGACATCGCTTTAAGCTGAATTCGCTAGCTAGCGTTAGCTGAGGTCTAGGTCGAGAGCTGTTGGCTGGTAACGCTAGCCAGCGTCAAATGCTTTTTCGGTTTTGTGGGAACCTAGAAGCGTCTGTTATACTTTGAAAACGTTTCACTCCTCTAAACGTGCTACCTCAAGTTTCACAGTGGTTTTTACAAGAGTTGACAGGTCGTCAGTTTTCTGTCTCGACTCTGTTAGCTAGCTAGCTAGCTCGGTAGCATAGCTTAGCTAGCTAAGTAGCTAGCTAGCTAGCTAGCTGCCAGAGTTCAGGCCTGTGTTGTCAGCAGTGACATGTCATGTCAACCAACTTGGCAAAGGTAGGCGGAGGTCACTTGATAGTCCAGATTAGAGGTTTAACTCTTTTTATTATTATTTGTGCTGCTTTCAGTCAAGTTAGCTAGTCTTCTTAGAACTATACACTCTTATTCTGCTTGCCTGTTGGCTGCAAGTCGACTTTTCGGAGAAGTTTGTGTTGACAACTATCCTAGCTACATCAGGACTACTCTGGGAGTGAGAAGACAAGCCAACACCTAACATACGCCTCTGCCTTCTTCTGTAGGAACTTGTAGTTATACTGTGATCATCTCTGAACTTTTAAACTGTTGTTTGAAGTGACTTACTTCATGTCACTCGTTGTAACTTTACAGTTTGTATGTTTTAGCCCATTTTACAAGGCTTCTCCTTGACGATCCCCATGTCGGCCAAGTGACGTTTTCATCAGCATCGCCCACAAGCTGGTACATGTCAGTGTTACTCAGGTGAATTGTAATGCACTGGGTATTAGCCTACTTTACCTGAGCTCACAAGGCTTTCGACTGCACTCTGGCGGGGCAGCTGTACCTTTGTCCAGTATGTTGTTGCATGTATCGGCAGAAAGTTGGATAAGGACACCCCTGATCTGTCAGGTGTAGATAGCAGATGAGCACTTATCAGTTACTTGCAATTGCTTCAACAGTTTAGGTTTTAGCTGTGGCTGTAACGGTACGCTCGGTATATTACTGAAAAGGGGTTCTTTGTCTTGTAACAGCAGTGGAACTCTTGGGTGCATAGTCATGGTTTTGAAAGTGGGGTCCGTGACACATAGCCAAGGGGTCCACAATTTATTTATTTTTTCCACTCAGTGATTGTCAGGACACTTAGTAGCTCAGTGGCATAAGAAAAAAAACCATCAAACACATGTATCTCAAGAAGAGGGCTTAACATTATCTGTAGGTGTCTATTTTTCTGTTTGTTTGTTTAGCCTTTTCCTTTTTAAATAGGCAAACTTGGCTGCGAGAATGGAGAGCCTGTGCTTTATAGAACTATTTATCTTAAAAAAACTGTGAGAAAAAACATTGAACCATTTGAGTTGTCATGATGTTTGCTAGAGAATGCTTGAAGAACCTACTTTTTGAGGGTTAAGAGAAGTCCACAGGCTTTTAAAGGAGCAGAGAGAAGTTGGTTTTTTTTTTTGTTTGTTTGTTTTTTACTGATGGTAATATAATAAAGTAGGTGGGGTGTTCCAGATACGAATGTCATTTTACTGTGAAGAACAACCTGACTAATTGGTTCCTACATTTCTACAACCAGCTGCTTGCAAACATCATTATTGAACTGTGTGTGTGTGTGTGTGTGTGTGTGTGTGTGTGTGTGTGTGTGTGTGTGAGTGAGAGATATTAAAAAAGACAAGTTCAAGTAGTCAAGTAGTTACCTTGAGCCCTTCACCCTCTCTTCTCCCTGGGCGCTGGAGTTGGTTGCCCACCGCTCTGTATGTGTGTGTGTCACCACTATGGATGGGTCAAATGCGGAGGACACATTTCGCTGTACATAGCACAGTGACACATACTTGCACCTTTACCTTTATGTCTAGGGGATATATACTGTTAGTGCTGAACAGTTGGGAGGACTGAAGTACTGGAAGGTGTTTTTGAATCCTATTTTTAGGCGACTAATGTTAAAATCCTCTTTACAATGGACCCACAAGTAAATTAAATACACATGATTTTATATTTCGTCTGACGTGGCTTAAATAGTGTATATCAGCAAGCATGTGTGATCTTTGCCTGCAGCACACACTGCATGTTACTCTGTTTTGTAATCCTCAGGATTACCCTGGCACTTAGGCTAGGCCAGGTGTAGAGCAACCCAAATGTGCTATTAGAGCTTTTGTGGATGCAAGTACTAATAACGGTGAATTAGATGTTGTAACAATCATTAGGATAGAAGGATATAGTAGCATTTAATGCAACAATATCAATATATCAATATCAAAATAATGAGTCATGGTGTGCTGATGTTATCAGGGACTGAAGTTCTATGTGTGAATAAAAAAGCAGTTACTGTAATTTGTAAATATGTTACACATGACTAGTCTCTGAAAATGGTTTCTCTGACATTAGTAATGCAGTTTTAGTGTTTATATAGAACCATTGTAGAAAAGATGTATAGGTAGAGCCACTTGGTTTAGTATTACAAGGAAATGTAACATTATATTGATTATAGAGCATGTCCAAATGTTGGTCTTTCTTTTTTTGTTTTGGGGCAAGGTAACCTAGCTACACTTTTAAAGGGGTTCTTCAAGGGTCCTGTGTAGAACTGTGACAACTCAAAAACATTTGAATGATTCAATGGTTTCTTGCCTGCTTCTTTAGCATTCTTTAGTAAGGTGGAAAACCTAAAACTTCCCCAGAAAGGGTTTCACTGTCATTACAAAGTAAAGTAAACCCCTTTCAGTACTGTACAGAGCCACCATGTATCACAGTCCTGATTTCTTTCTTTTTTCTTTTTTTTTAACAGACGTACAAATTGTATTGATACAGATATTAGCCTATTTTGTATGTGGCCCTAGATCCATGTCTGATTGCATTTGTGGCCATTCAGCCTTAATGAGAATGTTTTTACCCCACCCCCACCACTGCACATGTGCCATCACTCAGTGTTAATGTGACAGCAGCTCCTTGAAGTTGGTGCCAGTAATAGCTGTGAAACAGGGCATCTGACCATGTTCATCTTTTGTGTTTCTTTTGAAAATGTCATAAATATCAAATCATGTTTGCACTGAAGGATCATGCTGCTAGTCATTTTGTTTGATGATGTTCATTACACAAGTTATTCATTCACGTGATGTTATTGATTTGGATTTGCTCATATGGGCAGTTTTAGGTCAGAGGTGTGTTCACACAGATGACAGGTATGAGTCACTCATGTAATAGTGAAAGCAGGAATCAGATCTGAGCATAGAAGAACCAAACAGTCTTATTACATGACCATAGCCTAAAAGCAGTTGCACTGTATTTGGATGCTGCTACATCTTTATCAAGAAGTTGCTTTGTTATTATGAATGATTTTAACTGTTAAATGGACACCTTTTTGAGTAGTGTATTCTTAATTAATTAATTTTTTTAAATAAAAAAAGTTAAATAAGTTTTAAATGAGTTTAAGCACCTGGGTTTTTCTTTAATAATTTAAAATGCTAGTTAGGCATATTGGAAATCAAATGTAATGTATTGTTTTATCTAACCATTGTAGAAAGTTTTATTTATTTACGTTATGTTCTAGGGCTCAGGGATCAGAATGACTAGTTTGTCATTTAATTTGTTTATGGATTCATTTAGCAGGATTTTGTTTGTATGGGCTTGTTGTTGTATACGCAGTCACTGAGCAACTAATCATAGTATTTTGACTCAAGACGGTCCTATTAAGCATGATTTATTTTGTGAAGCTAGAAAATTAAAATGTGTATGTTTTTGGTGTAGAAGGCCCACATCACTATTTTCTGAGATTTAGGTCAGTTTGTTTACGGTGACATGATTTGACTGATGGTAAAATAGTTTTAGAGGAGCTAAAGGGGAGCAGTTCACTACAGTGATGTGGTTTGCTCTTATCACAGGTTGTTGAGAATTATCATAATAAATAAACGCCCTTTCTGATTGTCATGGATATTGTCAGTACTTCTGGAGCCCTGAAACCTCAACCAGTGGGTAATTTATTAAGCAAACTGCATGGATTGACACAGCCTATGTACAATTAATTGTATTTTGTTAGGAATGTCCCGATTAAGGGTTTTTTTATTTTTTTAAAAACCCGATCTGAGTCTCTTAATGCTGACGATAAGATGATTTCCTTCCAGTCTTTGTGTTTCGATAAATAATAAAACCTCACAATGGTAGGTAAGATGTGCTAATACACAATAGTAAAAAACAGTAAAACAGTAAATTATTTCTATAATCAGACAAATTTACTTTGTTTGGTAGCAACAGAGCGTAGAGTGTGGTTTTCTTGCGAGTAGTACAGTGCGTTTTTATGGTAGTTTGGTTTCCAACAGGGCGTAATTCAAGAGTAAAGACTGGATGGGAGGAACGTAATATCTTCCCAAATGGATGTAATGGAATAAATCATCTTTGTTGTTGCACAACTGTATTCACACTGGGTGGTTTTGGCAGTGTGACAAACATTTTTAGAAAGGTTTATTTAATTCATCTTCTGACATATTAGCTAACCAACTCTTGTAACTGCGATTCTGCATTTACAGCAAGGCTCTGAAGTAACTCTAAGCTAAAGTTTTTCTCTTTCCCAAACTTTCTGCACCTTTATAGTAGTAACTGCAGCACTATTTAAGGGGGAATGGAGAGTTAGACATAGAAGCCAACTTGAGCTTTTATGGCTGCTAACTGGTAACGTCACTGTACTTATCAGAAAAAAAACTTGACTAAATGTCACAAATTAACCGTCTAGGGTAGTTACGCTGCTAGAGCAAACCTAGGAATCGGGAATAGATTGGAGCCTTAAAAGCAGATAACCGATCCATTAAACAGGCCTTGATAAGGCCCGATCCTGAGTCACTGTACTTTTTTTTTTTTTTTTTTTTTTTTTTTTCTCAATTAGTTCAAACCTCCTGATGCATATGATGTATTGTGAATATCTTAAATGTATTCTAAAAGTATTGCAGTGGTGTTATTTATTTAGCAGTATCCCCTATCCATTGTTTAGAGATGACTCCTGACATGCTGTGTGAGAGGCTTCAATATGCAGACTCGCTGTACATCACAACTTCAGTTGACAGTCTTTCTGTCTCATTGTAGGCCACTTTCCTATTTGCTTAAACAAACATTTGTGGTGACACTGCATGTGCACACAGTTGCATTGTGTTTAAGTCTCAGCTTGCTGTGAGTGCAATTCGTCTAGCACGTCTCTTCACAATTCTTGTACAGATGGTGTAATTTTAGAACGTGATTCTTCTGTAAGCAAAAGTCTTGCAAAACAAATATGGTGCCATTAAACCTCTATCAGGATGTGAATCAGTGAATCATGAACCTTATGAAGCCTATAAAGGGCAATATTGAAATTACTACTTAAGAAACTTTGTTTCGCTTCTGACTGTGAAAGAATTTCCACATGAAGACTGGCATGCAAAAGTTGCATTCGTATCTTCAAATAACCACCTTAAAATTTTGTTGATGCTCCACTGATTTGTGTCTCTGTCATTGCTATTCCAGGCTCGGCATGCTGCTATCTGCGCTATGTAACTTTGGAGGTATTTGTATAAAATACGCTAATGTTACTTAACTGTTACAGTCCACACGATTTTCACTTTTGGTAACGGTACAGTATATCTTGGCTTGTCCAGAAAAACATATCTTTTGATTGTGGTGGCTCCCCACTCCTGACTGTAAGGGGAGTTCAGGAGCAAGAAATGCCATATTGTAGTAGTTTTTCATAGTGTTGCTGTAAGTGATTAGAAGAATATTCTCTTTTTTTTTTTTTTTTTTTTTTTTTTTTTTTAACATTTTAGGCAAAGTTAGCATATTTGTTTTGTTAAGATGGGAAGAAAAAAGGAATCACAATGATCCTCCGCTTGGAGAAAATGATGCAGAATTTAATGAAAATAACTCCTCTCAAACTGTTAAACACAGGGTTGGGTTGCTCATGCTTCTGTTTTGTGTTGTAGCCAGTGGCACAGGGAACATTTCACTGATAAGATTTAAATATCACAAAGCTTAAGATGAAAAGAGCAGGATAATGATTCAGTACACACAAGTTCAAGCTGAAGGTTTTGCCATTTTGCCTTCCCTCTACCTTATCATTATTGAAAATCTGTAGATAGACCTCAAAGACTGCAAGTCACAGAGCTAGACACCTTTTGCAAGCAGGAATTGGCAACCCAAACAAGACGGGAGACTCAGTTTTTTGACTACTAACTATTACTACTACACTTGGCTACTAAAAGCATGTACAAGAGTTGTTTTGAAAAAAATCTGGTCATTTTTTACTTTGTTGATTTTGATTTTGTTGTAAATAATAATAATAATAATTAATAATAATAAATATATATATATTAACTTGCTGTTTACAGCTACAAATTTTAATCAAGGATGTTTAAACTTGTGCATGCCAATATATATTGAGTTTAGGGTGGCACAGTTTTTCAGTCTGTACAACAATAAAAATTGCTTTTCATAGTATGGTCTTATATAAAGACAGATCACAGTTGGGGATGTAGCAATGCATGGAGCAGAGGTGATATGACTCATTGCAAAAAAACTTGAAGGTGTGCATTATGTTGCTGAAATGAGGCAGTTGTGTTTATCCTGCAAAATTACCATATTTGAGATACAAGGTTTCTGTGCGAGAGTGATATGCTGTATATATTGTGAATAGTAGTCATCCTTTTTGCTCCAACCCTTTGCTCCATTTACTGTTAATGACAGTTTCTGAAATGGTGCTGTGCCTGTTAAGAGTTTGTGTTGATTTATTTGCTCATCCAGTTTGATAAGTACAGTATTGTTGGTGCCCAAAGCTACAGATGTGTTTACTTATTATTGGCAAGGCTCCCCCTTTGGAGCGTGAGGTGTAAAATGGACACACGTTTTACTTTGAGTGATCGCATCTTGTCACAAGACTGAATGTGTTCTTAACACCACAACTTCTCTCTGACTTCCTGTGTGATCCTGTTAAGATATGTCCAGTCTCTCTGTGCTTAAGTTGCATTTCTGCGTGCATTTCATCAACAACTATCCTAGACCAGTGGTTCTCAACTCCTCTCAACCCCCCCCCCCCCCCCCCCGAACAGATTTGAGGATTACCTGCAGCTTGCTAGTGCAAATTTACTTTTACTGTTGGTAAAAATGTTTCACAAGTATACAATAAAAACATTGTAGGAACCCGTACCTTTTGTAGGTTAAGTCTAGTCTAGTCTGATGTCAGCAAAGTTCTGACAGTATTATAATTACATCTTTTTAATACGTGTAGTTGATGTTTTGTTTAATATTACTGCTTAATGCTTCTTCTGATTCTGTAGAATCTTTCTAGAGTGTTTTTAGAGATGATGGTGTGCTCTTAAACCCTGAAAGCTACCTGTGAAATTGATTTCAGGCAGCTTGAGAAACTGTGTGAGTATTGCTGACTTAAGCGCTTTAGTGCAACTGAAACCTCAACTTTGCTTGGGGGTGAAGAGTGTGTAGCTTGTGCGAAGCCTCTCTGACACATATATGTTAAATAGATACCCAGCTCCGGATATGAATCCACTTCGCCTAGCAGGAGGAGTCGCAGGTGGAGAGTGTGATTCTTTGGTTGTAAAAACAATATTGTTTCACTCGTTAAAATATCATCTTGTGTGTCTGCTTCTACGTCGTGAGTGCTACTTTTTTAAAAGTGCTACTTTTTTTTTATAGGCCATATCAACAGTTTTATTAAAATTGAGGTAAAATGTAAACGCTTAGTTTTAAATGTGCCATTCATTTCCAACCTGTACAGTCCATATATGAAAGCAATTCTGTGAAAACAGTCTGCTTTGAAATTGCTGTTTCTCTCATGTCGCAAGAATCACCTCGATTACATATTTTCAGGTGTTTAGCCACCCACAATTAACCTCTGCCCGCTCATCTCATAGTATCTCAGGAGTGATATAGCCCTTAATGCTTTTTGAATGAGGCACAATCAGCTCATTTGTCTTGTATTGATTGTAAAGGCACAGTAACAGAAAGAGCATGTTTATTTACAAGTGATGGAGAGGTAGGAAAATGTTTTTCAAGATCTGAATTTGATTGTGGCTTTTCATATAGGGCCTATCCCAAAATCTACACTTGTGTTTTGTGGTACACGTGTGATATATTTCCAAATTTAGCTGAAGTGCACTTGCACTCATTTAACCACTCATTACCACAGTTGTACAGATGTATGCTTTAGTTTAGTATGATAGGTAAATGACAGTGTTCTTGTAATGGTAACATTTTTCTCCAATATTAAGACGGAGATGTTTTCTGCCCATTAACACTTTAATGCAGTACTGTAAAAAGGGTGCGTTCATTGTCCTTTTAGTGTGGTCCTGCACAGGATTTGTGGGGATAGAAATACTACTAGTGGTAGTAGCATGGTTAGAAGTGTAGTGTGGGGTTTTTTTTTTGTTTTTTTGTTTTTTTTTTGTGCCTATTCAGCAGCACCTACCACTCTCTCAGCACAAAAGCTAATGCCCTACAGAGAGATGTGTAGTACATATTCTTAACCAAAGACCATTAATCATTGTTTCTGGTCATGTGGAGTTAGTGTGGTTACTTTTTGGGACTGAAAAGCCATTGTGGGGGGAGGAGGAGAAATCCTTGGTGTGATGTACCTCACTGTTGAAACGCTCATTTACAGTATTGTAAAATGGTGTTGTCTTCTGTCGAGTTCTGTCCTGTCCTGTTCTGCTTTACCAATAGCAGTGGCTCTGTCTGACTCATTCTCATCTAAATGTTTTTAAGTGGGGTTTCTCTTAGCCAGAGTTGCAAGTGTTCAGTGGTGAACAGAATGATATCATGTTAAACTGATTCTCTCTCCTGATTCAGAGTAGTAGAAAGGGAGATGCCCAACCCTAGTGAAGACAACTTTGACGTTGTTGTTGTACATTACATGCTGCTTCGTTGTGCGATATCCACAACATAGCTTGAAAGATCTTCTTGGTGTGATTTTGCTTTGCTGGGTAAACTTCAGTGACTAGGTACATATTAATGCACAAGGAACTTGGCTGCTTGCCTGCAGGTTGCTAGTGTACAGTAGCAAAAGTTGTAGGGTCCTTCAGTAGAGCTTCAGTAAAGCTGTCTCTCTGGTTAATGGTTATTTACTTAAAGCACTAGAATACAAATAAACAGTATTTTGTGATTGTCTGCCAGTTCCAGACTTCTCCAGTGATCCCAGTATTTAGAATTTGGGCTATTTTCGAGTTAGTTTCTTGCTTTCATTAAAGTAGATCAGGTGAGCTGCTTGTGGGACTGAACAATCCATGTAGTGCCAGGTCTACATGGTAAACATGAAATTATATATATTACAGTTCTGAACTGAACTGTCTCTCTTAGAAATCTCGCTTGGAGCAAGAACAGTTACAGTTTGTAATAGAACTGGAATAAAACATGGGTATTGAACTGACATTTCCCTGAACTTTTTTGTATATTTTTTATTCAAGTCACAGCGGTTAACTCGCTAATTAACCAGTAATTTAAATCGGCTACATGAAATGTGCATGGAGTGCTGAAGTTTGCAGTGTTTCAGTTGCCAGGACTGGCATCTGACAAAACGACAGACACACTAAGCTCCCTCACCGAACTTTCGGGAACTTGCAGTTCTTTTAAAGCAACAGAACCCAATTTATACTGAGCAAATGTACATTTTGTTTGGATTTTGTTTTTTGTTTTTTTTTTAAACAATTTTTTTGTTATTTAATTATATATATATATATATATATATATATATATATATATATATATATATATATATATATATATATATACACACACACACACACATTTAACGAGAAGAACCCATTAATGTGAAAGTGGTGGTATGTCAACTTTGTTATACATAAACAATATAAACAATTATTATTTATTTTGTCTAAAATATTTTAAATTTTTCATATTAGTCATCACTCAAGATAATTTAAATGATTTGTGAGTGATTGTGTCCTGTTTTTCCCCCTCAGCTCTAATATTTTTGTGCATGTTTTTTCTCTTATTATATGTGTGCATGTATGAAGTCTGAGTTGTAGAAGTAGAATGTAGCATGGCCTGTCTCTCCCACTATAAACTTCACTAGAGTTACACCACTCGGCTGTCTAATAATAGCATTCAGAGTTCAGTGATATGGAACACGAATATGAGAACTTGTTTAAAGGGGCTTTGCTTTTGTTAATTTGTAAATGCACTGCAACTCCTTTTAGACAAAATAAAGTCAGGTGTATACTCTAAAGTTGGTCTGTCGAGTTGTTTGCAATATTGGTTGATGTATTCAACTAAATAAATATATTCTTACCTACTAACCAAAGGTGTTATTTTGATATACCCTATATTTCTGTTTGGCTTCTGTTTGTCTTGGAACATTAACATTAACTCCTCAGACTTGGTAGAACCACCCTTTGCTGTATTGGTTATTTTCCACGTTCTTGGCTTGCTGTTTGGGAGTTTTTTCACCCGTTCTTCTTGGGGCGTTTGCTTCATATTGTGCAGGCTACTTGGATGACACATATGGAACACTATTTTGTTACAGTAATATTAATAAGATGTCCTGGTCCCACTGTAAAGAGGCATGACACCCCTGTCTGACTGTCGGAGTGTCGAAGAATGGACAGTGTTTGAAACGTGTTTGAATTTTATTGATTTTTCTCTTCTTTACTCAAAAACCATATCCCACATTTCAGCTGATCACTCTGGATGCATTCTGGAAAACTCCAGCTGTGCTTTAATTTGTGTGGGTTTTTTTTGTGTGTGTCAGTAATGACTCAATG
The DNA here is from genome assembly GCF_030463535.1 of Salminus brasiliensis. Lineage (NCBI taxonomy): Eukaryota > Metazoa > Chordata > Actinopteri > Characiformes > Bryconidae > Salminus > Salminus brasiliensis. The sequence goes on along the minus strand of NC_132884.1, from coordinate 22,479,698 downwards.
TCTGGGTGCTACAACGCAACTTCCATTTTCCCCACAGTTGATCAAGTAGTGCTCATTGGGATGTTCAGTCTCTTTATTATTTTGTACTCTTTTCCTTTCCTTGTGGTGGTACTTAAAGTAAGGGGCTTTTTTTTTGGTCTGGAACAGGTACGCTTACTCTTTAGGGGACGAGGGTTGGCTATTTATAATATATTTTTTGTCATGCAAAAGCCCCATATCTCCAAATAACAGGGAAAGACTTTTTCTGGACCATTTTTATTGGTCTATTTAGTGTGATATTTTAAGTGTGAAAAAAAACTAATTTGTGTTTACCTGCGTATGTTAAGTCTGATTTTTACAGACTGCAGCATGACCCCAAACAAGGAAGAAATCAGATCAGTGAAACATGTTCTCCTCAACACACTTTCTATTATCTGCTTGTTGTAGATCAATAAACCAGTGTTGATACTTTCCTCTAGATTAGAGCTTTTTTCTTTTTTTTAGGTACTAGTAAAATGGAAAGTGAGGAAATCGAGTATATTTAGATATATGGTGTATTGGTAATTTATATTGAAATATATTTCCAGTCCTATATGGCACTTAACGCTGCTGTCTTCTTCATAACACTGCTGTCTGCTCAGTTGAATGTGGTTTGCTCAAAAGGATTCCTGTTAAATCTGATCTAGACATAGGGATCAATGCAGGGCTAAAGGTAAAGTTGATTTCACACAAACTACACTCTGTATTGCATGAGTAAAACATTTTACTTTTCATCTCCGCACCCATGTTAAAAGGTTCTAGATTTCACACGGCATGAGCATGCAATACTGCAGAGCGTCTTCAAATTTTTTTAAAGGATTTTTTCACCTATAGGAAAAAGTGAGGTGCAAAAGTTTGTGCACACTTATGTTGCAATAATACCAATATAGTAGCATCACCCAAACAACCGTTGCAACCAGCAGGGATGTCGTATTAGTTGCCTTGCAAGCACCTAGTGTTGCAGTGGGGCAGTGGTGGTTCAGCGTTGGAGTTGGCTGCCCACCGCTCTGGGTGTGTGTGTACTTACTGCCCCTAGTGTGTGTGTGTGTGTGTGTGTGTGTGTGTGTGTGTGTGTGTGTGTGTGTGTGTGTGTGTGTGTGTGTTCGTTCACTACCACAGATGGGTTAAATGCGGAGGACCCATTTTGCTGTACATAGTACAGTGACAAATACGTGCACCTTTACCTAGCAACACCATAACATGAACCTGAAATGCCACAGCAACCATCTGACAACAGCATTGAAACCGCCACAACACTAAATTAAACATTTAGGAATCACTTGGCAACACTAGCGACCACCTAGCAAAAATTTTTTTTCACCCAACTGAGCCCATAGCAACCACAGAAAATTCATATTTCTCATTAACCTTGTTCTTCTAAAAGCACACTAAAAGCTGCAGACTTGAACTGTATACCCGATCATAAGTCAGAAAACTGCAGAGGGTAAAATTAGTCTTTTACGACTGATCATCTTATTAAGAGTAAAGTGAACCATTTGGAAAAGGGATGTTTAGAATATGCCTACAAACAATAGTGCTTCTGATTTAAGGCCCATTGGACCTAACCTGGTGTGTGTACATGACCAGAGGTGTTTTTTGTGAAGTGTTACTCTGAGACGTAAGCCTGTCAGGTCTGTGCTAAGTGCATTTTATGGTTATGTTACTGAAAAGTAGCGGGTCTGTGATAAATAAGTGTTGTGTGATAGGCATGTGTGAATCTACAGCTGAATTGGGGAATAAAGAAGCTTACTAAATCACCTTCTGATCACTCGCTTGTTTCAGCTTGCATTTCTTCTGTTCATTTCCACATGAAGATGCTTCTTATTGTGCATTTGGTTGTGGCTTCAGTTCAGTATTTAAAGGTCATGTTTGTTTTCAACACTTCGAGCTGAGGTGTGAAAAAGTGCACTTTGACTAGTTTAAACTTTTATGATGACTATATCCTGCCCTGGTGCTATTCTGACTCGGGACTGTTTTAGTATCTCCAGGAAGTCTACAAAACCATATCTGTCCGAATAAAGCACTCTGTCACAGTGAAGTTATATGGCTCTGTACAGGTCAGATATCTCAAATGATGCGTTGAGGTACATTGTGCCACTGCAGGATGCCAAGATAGCTGTAATGATCCCCTCTTTCTTCAGGTCTTTGTGCTGTCTGATGGGTAATGGTGTCTGAATTCGATGCTCTCCCAGAATGCCACTTAACACTGTTATCAGTCTGCAAGGCATTGTATGCTGATACCTAAACCTCATGAGAATATGCTCTGTGTCTGTCCACAGCTTTCATCCAGTCAAACAAAATCCTGGAGGTACTACATTTTGGGGATGGAGGTCTCTTGCAGGTAAGTTAGTGGGGGGGGGGGCAACACACACACTTGGATTCAAAGTTTGCAGATGAAAGTTTCAGGGATAACCAAATTAAACTTATTTCTGAATGGGCAGGAAATGGATAGATTTGGGTTGGAAAAAACAGTAGGACTGCTACTACACCACAGTTGACCAAAGTAGCTAAAGTGTGGTTTTGATTAGATATGTGCCGATCAAGTTATTTTTGCCCCCAGGTCAGTCTCTTTGTGTTTTTATACATAATACAGCCACACAGTCTAGATAAGATTAACTGCTGGTTAATGCTCAGCAGTATGATTAACTAATTAAAAAGTAAAATCTTTTTATTTATATTTTTAGCACTACTTTCTATAATGAGACATTTAGGACTGATCTATTCATATTAGTAGCAGGTTTTCTTAAAAATGCTTTTATAGTGTGTTTAATATCTTCTAGTCCACCCTGTCTTACCTCCCTGTCCATTCAGCTCCCAGTTCCTTTAAAACCCTGTCAATTCACTGTAAGGGTAAGGGTACACACTCTGCTTTTCTCTGTTGCTGTTTGTTGACTACTTAGGTAAAATAACTGTTTTATAGTGTGGTAGTTGGGTTTCTATAGCGTGTGTGTGTTAGCATCACCGTTAGCCTCCACTCTGTTCTGAATGCGCTTTTCTGTGCTGAGTTTAAAAACAAAGAATGGTGCACGATTCTCCTGCTGGTAAAACAGTTTTAGGTGTTATGTTTTCATGTTTCACTGCAAAGTAGTTTCACACTGCAGACTCTAAAAATTATCAACCCAAACAAGTGTGTGTATATATATATATATATATATATATATATATATATATATATATATATATATATATATATATGAATATGAATATATCCCACAAATTACTCAAGTTAGGCAAATATCTGTGATGGAAAATTTCACTGTTAGGCTAACTCAGCTGTGTACATCTTGGGGCTAAATCAACTTTGAGTTTAGTGTTGTCATTGGCAAATAAATAGTGATTGGCACATGCAAGCTTAAGAGTTCTTTCCCACACTGGGTTTTAAGCTCTGTGTTGCAAGTCCAGCTCAAACATGGTGTTTAAAGGTGCTGTCAATTGAAAATAGCTGAATAACAAGAGAATAATGAAAACACTGTTGTCTCTTCACTAAAAAAAAGAAAAGAAAAGAAATTTGAAAAGGAAAAAAACCCTGAATTTATGTAACGGTCCTCATCACCAGACAACTGGTTGCTACATGAACGTTTTTTCCTGTGCGTGTTTCTGCAGAAGAGTAACTTAAACTTGGCAAGCCAGGAAACTAAAGCAAGGAAGTAAGCAGGTGTCTGTATTAGTTTAGCTCTAAGCTAACACTAGCTGATCAGCTGCAGTCACTGCACCTAGCAAACCACACACACCACACTGTTCTTGTTACGGTGTTAAAAACTATGCTGTGCTATCCTATACGGCTACTGTGAGCCGTCAAAGTTCCGTAAACCTTCCACCAAGCCTGCCAGTGAAAAATAAACACAATCTCTGCATTACTGCAAAGTTACTTTGTGTTTGAGTTATTTAAGAAATAAGTAAGTAGTCAAATAAAATACTATCATTTTTGTCAACAAGCGGTCAATTTGTGAAATGGACAAATAATCAGTATGATATAACATGGACTAAAAGCTGTGCCTAAGTATGTAATCACAGCCTGTGGTGTTTACTATTACCAAGTTTTATAGCTATATATTCTCCAAAACCCTAAACAACGAGGTGTGCTGAGCAATTGGCAAACATGATTTGGTTGACCCATACTGGCCTTGCTCGCTCTCCCACACACATTATCTCTGTCCCTCATAGCTGCATACTCTACTTAAAAATAGACCGGCATATGCATAAGTACTTTCATACACACTGTGCCACTAACATCCCTTTGACCCACCTCACACTAAAGGCTTACAGTTGGCCCAGAGTCCCCAAAGTTTGTTAGTCTATCCATATAATTTATTTTTTATTTATTTTTATAAAATCTTTATTCATTAATTTTTTGGAAGTGCATTTCCTGTGTGCCACCTTGTGCTGGGGTCACATCGATGCTAACAGTATCTCTGTATAATTTACCATACAATTGTTCAACTTCTCTAAAAACACTGCAGAGGAAAGAAATATTTCACAGAACTTTTTGTCATACCAACAGCACTTTTAAAAATAAGGATACCTAGATGCGTTCTGTAAAGCAGATTACATATTAGACATGAGTTAATGTTTGAAATACTCAAATATTCTTTAACATTTTTATATATATGGACAGACATTTTTTATGATATTTATTGTAATTTTTTGTCGTGTAGACAAACTGCCCCAACTGCTGTCCAAATACTCTCCCATACTTTTTACTTAAAATATGCTTCACTCTATTGAATTAAATACTGATTGGTTGAAAAGACTGATTACACTCTTTGTAATGAAACGTACAGTTAACTAGTTTTCCTTAAGCACTGACGAAATTCACGATACACTCAAAAAAGCATTGTGTACCATGATAACAAAATGCATCACAATACAATAAAATATTGTCATATTGCCTAGCTATTGTAGGAGCCTGTATTTTTAAGAGTATAGTGAAATGTTATAACAATAATTAATTCTGCATTTTTCTCCTTACAGGCAGAGTCTGACATTGACCTTAGCTCATATCATCAAAAAAGGTATGTGTGTGTGTGTTTGGGGGGGGGGTGTTGTCTTTTCCTCCTTCCCTTCCTTCTGCATTTCCATTAACTGCTGAAAATTCAGCACATGGCTCACATTAGACCCACCATGCGACATTCATTGTGTATTTAAGAAAGCACATGAGCTACATGATCCCAAAATGCTGCAGAGAATTTTTTTCAAAAGAGCGAGACGCTTCTTTTTATGCCCCCCCTCCCTTTAATACTTGTTTTGGATTTGTCAATCTGGTAAAACAGCTCTATCATACTATGCAGCCTGTTCACTTACTTAACCAATCACAACTGTCCAGCTCAGGCACTTGATGGAGCTGCTCAGCTCTGATTGGCTAGACTTGTGTTGTGTGGCTTGTTGTTTTTGCTGTTGGAAGAGGAGGACACACCTTCAGGGAGGCCAACCTCAAGTAACATAATGCTCATGCTCTACTCAAAGAGCTAAGGTGAAGAATACCTATAACACTGCAGTAGGACGTTATAACATTCTTGCCAAATTAGCATGCATTATATAATCAGTCCCTTTAATAGTCTTAATATATAATGACATTTATGACCACTTACATAGATACCATATGGTATTGCCCTCAAAATGATATAGTAATTCTTTAAACATTTAAAATAAACACTGTAATAGCTGCACAGTCATTGTCAGAACAGTGCATTTTATCTAAATGTATTATTCACAGTCTGTGCTGAACTTTGTGCTCACTGATAATGGCAGTTTTATTGCGGGCAGTAATGCCAGTATCTTTGTGCCATGCACATTAGTGCTAGGACGGACATTAAGAGCTGCTTTTCAAAGGTTGCTTTCATTTTTAGCTATTTTCGTCTTGCTGTGGTTGAGCAGTCACCTCACCATAGAGACTAACTTCATTCTCCAGCACTTTGTAGCTCTGTTTGTGGATGTCTGCTCATCCTTTGTATTTTTTTTCCATTTGAATCTTAACTCTGCAATGAGATAGTGACCACTAGTACGTAATCTGCTTTATGTGTAATTTTCTGTGATTTGTTGTTGCCGAATAAGGGACACGTCTAGCTTTGTTCTTGAGCCAAAGGCAAACTTTCTCCTTTTTGGGGAAAAAAATGTTCTCTTAAAATATCCTTTTTACACATTCCCTTTCACAACTCATGGATTAAATAAGAATTTAGGTTGATGGTAAGCAATATAATTTACTAAAATAGAGTAAGGTATGTAATCAAGACCTAATCTTTTCAAGCTTTCTTAAATTGGTCGTGTAAGTTTCAAGTAGTAAAGACCCCACAACAGGAATGGTTCTTAACCTAGCTGTCCATGCTTTGGTAAAGGTTATCCTGACACTTTTATACTGAAACAGACCTTGACTCTCTGTTCAAACACACAATGGTAAACATATCCTCACATGAAGTATGTTAAGATCAAGACTACAGTGTTTGCCTACATTCTGTTAAAAAAGAAAAATAGATTCTACATAGGACTGAAAGGTAGGTAACTAGAGTGAACCATTTTGAGGTTTAGGGGAGGAAAGAAAAACCTCAAAAGATTTGTGCGCTCATAACTTTTATACCTTATTTAGCATGTTAGGGCGGTGGCTTCCTAAATCACGTGGCCCTGTTTGGATGAGATTTGTTTTACATTGGGGAGTTGGAGTTATGTAATTTTACTACAGGACGTCTATAAACTTTGACTGATTTGCGCATGTTGAGAAATACATCAGTTACTGCGGTGGGAGTGGCTACTCGATTTACGCACTGCTGTCACATCCAAAAAACGTGGAGATCACCAATGTTATAACCCACTTACAATGATGATTTTAGTATAAAAAAAAAACAAAAAAAACAAAAAAAAAAAACAGTAGGCTGCATGTTCATAAAGCAAATGTAGGCTACTGACTTTGGTACACTGTGACCTACCTTAAGCTGGCAGAAGCGCTGCACCTCTGAGTAGTCACTTTGGCCTTTCTTCTGGATTTGCATGTTAATCGTTGTCTGCCACAGACTTAGAAGACATGGTATCTGTGCCGCCTTTGCTAGAAAGGCAAATCAAAACTCCCCAAGACATGGAAGAGTCTTCTGAAAAAAAAAAAAATCAGTTCTCACCACAAAATTCAGCAGCAGACATTTTCAAAGGGAAATGAGGGGAAATTGTGTTATTGCCAAACATATCAAACAAACCTAATTTATAAGAGAGCTAATGTGTTCTCACAACAGTATCTGATAATAAATCTCTTCTTGTGTAAATGAATGTTTAGAGTCATTTAGAGGCAAGAGTGTCTAGTTTTAGTTTCCTCTTCATCTACATTAAGTAGTTCTTAATTTCCCCAGTTGGATCAGGATTTTCTAAATAATCATGAAGATTAAAATTATTCACATTTAACCAGTATTGTTCAGAATGAGAACGCGTATCCGTTTCCTACACCACCTTGCACTACTGTGGTGTCCGTGACATCTGCATTGTTCTATCCATTCAGCTGTCCCTTTGATTCACCTCCCGAAGAGGAACCTGTTTTAACTGTTAAAATGCGTATGTGAGAAATGATACTGCTTTATAGGAACATTTAACCGTAATTGCAGTGATGTGGAGACCTAATAGTACAGAAGAATATGATTAGTGTTGCGCTGTGGCACATTGATGAGCATTAGAATAGATGATTGAGATGTAAGCTGCAGTGTCACGCTACAGTGTTTGCAGTGTCTGATGGCATGCTTTTTTTAAGCTCTGCATAATTTGTTCTTGTAAGACTAAAAATACCATTAGCCTGTACAAATTCTGGCAGTAATTCTAGTAGTAATCGCGTACCTAACGAGTGATGCATCTTTGTGCTGATGCATCAAGTAATCAGAGATTTAAACAAAGGCTAGATAACAAAAATAGATTTAACTGAACAATGTTGTGCATTGTGTATTCTATCACAGCTAAAAATGTGAAAAATATTAAAGAAAACCCTAAGAATTAGCGCAAAGATGTAAAGATGCATGAATTTATACTGAACCGTCACACAAAGAATACACGGTACTTAGTATTAGGTTAAAAACATCATTTCGCAAGTATGCGTTCTAACCAGAAACTGGGTACCCTGGTATGGGTAGATGTAGTCTTGATTGCCTCCTCTACTCCTTTGCTACCCTGTCTCTCGGACTGCCATTTGTAGAGAGTTACCTGGACACTCGTTTTGCTCTCCATTTCCAGTGCTTTCAAATCCAAAAATGAGAACAGTAAGAAACATGAGGATAAACAAGTATTTCAGTAATATTCTGGCTTTAAGCACATTGATTAAAATCATGAAATCGCAGCGATCCTAAGCCTATTTACCAGCACTTTCATTGACAAGTGTGCATCCTGGTAAAGTTCACTTGAGAGTTTGCAATATTCATAAATTCAGCTAAACCTTCCCGATAAATCAAGGAGGTCCTTTTTCAATCAGTGGTTTAGCTGTAATATTAAGTAGTAGAGAATGGCATAGGAACTTTGCTGCTCAAATTTATGTACAACCTCTAGATTTTGCTGTTCTTTAGGATATAATGTGAGGATAAATGTCGGTCAGGCAGGCAGTATTGCAGTTGGGTGTAGTGAGATGTGTGTCTCCACAAAAATCCTCTTTTGCGTCTGTCCTTTTACCTGCGTTCCTGGTAAACAGTCACACTTGTGTTGGAGCAGGACTTACAGAGTGAGAGTGTTTCACTCGTCAGACGAGTTTGTTGGGTTTGAGTTGTTGTTCTCCTGGAACTGGAAACCTGATACGTCAAATAGAGACACACTCATGCATCTGTGCGTGTGAGAGATGACCAATATTTCTGCTTTGTAATAACCTATATCTGATTGTATGTGTGTTTGAGGTGAACCGATTGTGTGTTTTGAGTGAGCAGTGACTGAGGGCGTTAGTGGAATCACAGCGGTTTTTTGTAGCACTGAAGATCACCTAGCATATAATAAAGCTTAACTATCAAGTGCATGATTTATATTTGTGAGCTTTGTAAAGATGCACTCTGCTGACTTTCACTGATAAGACACTAATACAGAATATACAATATGTAGAGCCCTGCTTGACAACCATTGAGATTAAAGATGGACATACATCTTAAGTACATGATGTAACCCAATGTAAGCGGGTTCAAAAACTAATAATAATAATAACTGTTTATGCTTTTTAAGGTTCGGGACATTGTACCCTCTCTGTGACACTGTTTCTGTATCTGTTTCGTTCTTTTGTGCTTATACATGGTGTTTTTGACTGCTACAGTGCATCCTCACAGAGGGGGAATAGCAGACCTATACGCTTTGAGCCACCAATGCTGGACTTCCATGAACAGTAAGTAGCCTGCAGTCTGTTTTCTTTATATTCTGTGTTGATGTCACTGGTCAGATGTCTCAAACATTTGTTTCCTTTTGCTTCTTTGAGCGAAGCTGTTTGTCAAGTTCTGCAAAAAGCCACTTCCTCATTTTTAACACACAGCCTTTTTTGCCACTCAATAGACCAGGAATGTTTCGGAGGCGTCTTTCTTTATAAAGGTGCCCTAGGATGGAAAACTATATTTTCCTTGGCATAGTTGAATAATGAGTTTGTTACATGAAAGTGACACACCATGAACACTGTGGTGTCTATATTGAAAGGAAATTTCGACATAACCAAGACAGTTGTAAAAACCAGCAAATTCCAAAACCGTAATTCAAAGTTGCCACTAGAAAAATCCTAATTATAAGTACAAGTACCTATTACAAGCTGTGACAACCAACCACAACAGCCACTTCGGAGAAGTCTATTGTGGTGTTCTACACTGGAGAGCAGCCACCACCACCAGACTCGGCATCTCCTTTTCCTTTGACTCGCAAAGTGAACCAGACCTTGTGCTACGATGTCCGCCGAACAGGAGCTTAAAAACGACATGCAACAAAGCAAAAGCTGGGGAGTCTAGCTGGAATTCGTGCTAGGCTAAAAGCTAAAGCTAGCCAGCCAATTTTAATCGTCCCTTCTCCCCATTGAAAGCAAACCTCAGCGGACTACCTAACTAGAGCTAACCTAGGACTGGACGATATGGCATAATGGCAAAAATATTGTATTACGATATTTAAAGATATTTTCATGATACACAGTATTCATCAGGATAATAGGATTTTTAAAAACTACCATCCAAACACTCTCATATTTTTGTACAGTGATTTTAGTTTTTTTATTGAAATGTGCTGCACTTGATCTAGTTAAACCAGACTAATTATACGTAATGTTTGTATTGAAACATGCAGCTGATCAGTGTTACATTGCAAGCACTGAATATATCCTTGATATGCTTAAAAAGGATATTGTGCATCACGATAAGAAAATGTAAAACAATACGATAAAATATTGTCACATTGCCCAGCTCTAAGCTAACCACACACTCAGAAAGGCAAAAACAGCTTATTTTCTGCTTATTTGCAATCTATTGAGCTAGCTAATAGCACAACGTCCTGAGAAGATACTGAGCAAGCCTTCCAACCATATTTTATCTGTTTTGTTATCCTATACTGATGTGCCAATATAATATTGCCCCAGTCATTGCCAAAGTTCAGGGAATTATCAATTATTTAGGTGCACTTTCAGTTTTTTTAATCTCCTTTTAGATTGTTGCTGACTAAAGTATTCTCTAGCTTATCTGATACTGGTTGGTGGCCAACTGTTCCAGCTCAAAGTCAGCAATTAGAAATGCTCACTACTCAGCCAGTGGTGTAGTAAATGTGTGGGTAAAAATAAAGCAGGGTGTTTTATGCTAGGCTAATTTAAACTCATATAGATTCTTACATTTTAAATTCTCAAACATAGTTAAAGTTGTCAAAATAAATAAAATGTGAATTGGCTTTATTTTAAATGTAGCTTCTTGGAAACCTGATATTTTCTGTACCTAACTGTTTGCCATCTTTGGCAACACTCAGTCACTCACTAGCTAATTTATTCTGCAACCAAATCAAGTGATCCTCACTTTCTGTGACTCACTGTGTAGGAGTTATAACACAAGACCATGTCCACTAAGGACACACGTGCCCCTCTTCTCTCTTCTTGCCTGTAATAAACAGCACCTCATCGATTACATGTGTTTATTAGGAATTGCTTTGAAACCTTAAGTGATCCTGCCTCCGTTTTCATCAGCAGCCAATAAAGACTTGCTTAAATTACACAGGCTCACCATAAATCTCAGACTGTAATCTGCCTTTGCTGTTTTGCTTTTATTTTATGTAACCCTGAATGCATGAGTCCCAGTGTTGGGTCATACTGCATCAGATACAGTGTATTAAGTATACAAAGTATACAAAAGTCCAAGCTAATAGGAGGTGCTTTTTAGATTGTTTGCCTAATTGCTGAATACATTTATTTGGATTGGCCCAGAGTGCGTTTCATAACTGGTAGCACTTTTTATGCATATTTCATACAGCGTACACACTTGTAAGCAAAACAAAAGAACATTTGTATGCTTGTCTGCCAGCACCTAATTTAAGCATTTCCTGTTTGGCTAAATACAGTTTGTGTGTGTGTTTTCCTCTAGGCCAGTTGGGATGCCAAAAATGGAGAAAGTTTACTTGCACAATCCAAGTTCAGAAGAAATTAGTTTAATATCAATATCTGCAACAACAGCGCATTTTCATGCATCTTTTTTTCAGAGTAGGGTAAGTATGTTCTTGCTAGTGTAAGGCCCCTTTTTAAGTGCCAACAGGTGCTACTATGACGCACTGAATTGGAGAAGTTGTAGGCCATGTTTTTAAGTGTTGGGACAAATGGGTTAATGTCTGCTTCCTGTTAAGAGCTTAAAAAAGATGAGAGAAAATTCTCTGCTTCCTCTTTGATTTCTTCAACAGTGACTTTCAGTGTCTGTGGAAAGAAATGTTATGTCTTGAGGTGATTACAGCAATCACAGTGAGGTTATGCCTGATCATATGTCCCCTAAATGTTTAGATGTTAAGTGTTTCATTTGTTGATTATTGACCAGTATTCATGTAAACGATTTAACCACAGGGCAGTGGACTCATTAAAGGGTCTAATTTAAGTGTTTTGCGTGTGACTGTGTGTGTGTGAAGTGTGTGCCCACACACTCCATGCAGCAATAAATTAAGCACATCCCACCTGTTCCTGACACCTACATAAATTAAAGCCTCATGCTGACCTTCTCAGACCCTTATAGCTTATGTTTAACAGGGTCAGAGGTCGTCCATCGTGAGCCAGTGGTGTTTAGAAACGTTGAACAACCAAAAAATGTTTGAACCTGCCCCCTTAAGCAGTTGAGTGATGATGAAATACTGATTGTGGTTATGTTTAGATATTCTGTGATGTTGGTTGGTAGTTGTTATAGTGTGTAATGCATTCTGTGTGTAAGTTAATCTTCATGCATTCCACTTCATGCAGAATCTTTGTTTATTACGTTTTGCCATAATATATTGACATAATTTGAATCTGGCAGTTCTTTGTGCTGTTAATTTTAATGATTAATGCACAAAAGGAAATGCTATAAAAAAATGACTTGCGGGGGGCAGGGGTCTTTGAGTTTTCCCCTTACTCCAGTTTTAACAGCTAGTCTGAAAACTGTCCTTATGTTTTGATGCAGTCATGCAAGGCTGTGCAACAGATATACACTGTTTAATTTCAAACTAGTGTAGTGTAGCCATTTTTGACATGATGTCAGGGTGGGTAGAAGAACAAAACAGCTCATGGTCCCAGAACGTAAACATTTGGTGTAATTATGCGAAAAACGTTTCATAGGTAATTTCATAGATTTTATTTTTATAATGTGAGAAAGACTGACTGATTTATGTCATTTTATTTATAAATGAATTTATTTATTTTTGCTTGTTTTTACAGATAATTCCACCAGGAGGGAATACCTCATTTGATGTTGTATTTCTTGCTCGAGTAGTAGGGAATGTAGAAAATACGTTATTTATTAACACATCTCACCATGGAGTGTTCACATACCAGGTATGTTAAATACCTTGTTGGTCGAAGGACCTGTGAATACTTTTTGTGAACCGATGAGAGGGAGCTTTTAGTGTTGACCACACTGTGCGCACTGTATTGTTTCATACAGGTGTTTGGTGTGGGCATCCCTAACCCTTACAGACTCAGGCCTTTTGTAGGGGCCAGAGTACCAGTAAATAGCAGCTTCTCCCCACTCATAAACATCTTCAACCCACACAGCGAACCACTCCAGGTAATCTTTTAATTACTCTTGCCACAATAAGCTGTCTTATGTCAGACATCTCAAGTTGAATGCGATTGAATTTGCTTCTCTCTGCTGAGCTACCGGGCAATGTTGGTGTTCCCGCCACTTTCCTGTCTAGGTTGTGGAGATGTACTCAAGTGGGGGTGATCTGCATCTAGAGCTGCCCACTGGCCAGCAAGGTGGCACCAAAAAATTATGGGTGAGCATCAAAAAAATGTTTGCGTTATGAAGCAGTTTGGCCAGTAATTCCTATGGAATCCTGTTGTGCGTGTAGCTCAGAGTGTTTATTTTTGCAGGAGATTGCCCCATTTGAGACCAAGGGTGTGATGAGGGCCAGCTTCTCTTCGCGAGATGCTGACAACCACACAGCCTTCATCAGGATAAAAACGAATGCCTCAAATGAGGATGAGTTCATCATCCTCCCTGTGGAAGTGGAGGTCACCACAGGTCAGAAAAATCATTTTATCATTCTAATCATTTTACTTGGAAAAAAGATGGCTTGACATTTCTTGGCTAAGTACAATTAATTTCTTTTTTCCAGCACCTGGTATATACTCTTCAACAGAGATGTTAGACTTTGGTACACTTCGATCACAAGGTAGGTTTTTTTTTATTTTTATTATTATTTATTTACAATTAGGGATGCACTGATCTGATACTAGGATCAGATATCTTCCCTGATATCTTCCTCAGACTTCGAATTTCAGAAATAAAAGTCCTGAGCCCAGATAACACTGTGCCGAGGTCCAGCATCATTATTAATTTTAGTGACCAAGTGAGTAATTATTACGTCAGTCCTGGTGCCTTAAGTTTAAGGTTAATTCAGCAATGATATCTGATCGGTATCTGGTATAGGCAATTATGCGAAGTTCATGTATCTGTATCTATATCTGAACAGAAAAAGATGGATCTGTGCATTCCTAATTACAATCCTAATCTTTTATTTTCAAAGTTTTTTTCTTTAAACGCCATTTTATTTTTGCAGATCGACCAAAACAGTTGAATTTGCACCTTCTAAATTCTGGAGCAAAAGATGTATCAATCATGGTAAGCTTGTTTTTTTTTCCCCTCTGATTTCAAGTAATCACCTGGCCAGGTTAAGTATGATTGTTTTAATGTTTCTTTTAGAGAGTGGTTATGCTGTTATTTGACCAGAATTTTTAAATATGTTGACAGTTCTGTGATTGTTGCTCAAAATCTGTTTTAATTTTCCTGCATAGATATTAGTAGTGTGATGATTAGGATTAGTGGCCGACATGACTGTTGATGCGTTTTGTTAATTGTCATACATGGTATTTTTTTCTGAGTATATCCATATGCTTAAAGGACAATGACCAACTTGTTTAATTACGAAGAGTGTGATTAGTCCTATGTAATTACATTAAGAATACAGCACATTTTGAATACGAAGCATTGTGCTAAATATGGGATAGAGTTGGTATAGTTTATGGATAGCAGTTTTCAAAACTAAATGTTATAGCAGAACACCATGGTTATACTTAACCACAAGCTAAGCCATGCTAGCCATGATGCGTGCAGTATATCACATCAACGTGGGCAGATTCATGTGAAAAGGTACTAAAATGGAATTAAATAAAGGGAAGTTAGACAGCTGATTTATTTATTTGGATCCATTTATACCTATGACATCTCTCGTCCACTGCTTACAGATCATGGCATTATAGAAGTTAATTTTTACACTCTACTTAAATTAAAGCATTCAGTATTAATTCTCGCACTTAGTTCACTTTGTTTTCGAAGCTGAAAGATACAAGCTGTAAAAGGAATAAGATAACTGTAACCTGGCCTTATCATTTGTGTGTTTTTTCCAAGAGACAGACTGCCTTTCTCTGTGTAAATTCAGTCACATGTGATCTACTTTGGCTTGTTATCATGTCTGCTGTGCGATAGGCTTTACATTACATTGCAAATGTTCTTTTTAATTGTAAAACTTGACATTAGCTAGTTTGATCTACCTTTCTCTTTTCTCTCCATCTTTAATTCCTTTTCACTTTTGTCGGGTGTGTGGAAGACATTTTGGAGCAGGCCACCACTGCAAAATATTTGTAGCGAAAACATTTGTGTTAGTCAGTAAAGCAAGATGTTTACAATATGAATCATCTGGTCAAGATCCAGTTGTACCTGTTGATTTGAACCATTTTGGGATTAAGGTAGATCCCTGTAATTGCAGAACCCAGTAGCACAGAACTAATGTCTTAACATCAGATCAAGCAGAGTACAAAGCAGTGATTGTACTCACTGGGTTGGTCAAAAGACATGGCTTCATTTGCATCTGGTAGAGGAGCTGGCTAATTTCTGGCATGTTCCACAATGCATCTTTATCGCTGTTAAACCTGTTGTCTTTTTTCAATTCTGCAGTAAGCAAACACCTTTTGTGTTAGACTGTTTTGGAATTCTCTTTTGTTGTGCTTTTCATTTTAGAGTGTTCGTCCGACACCATCAAACGAAGCCATTACAGTGGAATTTAAACAGATCACACTAAAAGCAGGAGAGAGTCGGTATACCAAAGTCGCTAGTATTAATTTTGATGGTAAGCAAATGTTGTTGTTGTTGTTTGTTAGTTATCCTCAGATTTGGTTTGTATCTATATTTGGACATTTGTCCTAACATAAGTATTGTTACATATTGTAGGTAGTTCATAGAGTAATTCTAAAACAGCAGTAAGTACATTTTGCATATAAACCTTGAGTTAATATTAAGCAAAATGAGTCATAGCTCAGTGTGTGGAGGTTAAAAGGCCTACAACAGTCTGTGAGCAAAGGAGGTGTTTTGTGGTTGGGTAGGGTATGCTGGTTACTTCCTGTTACAGCCACTTGACCAGCAGTCAGCCAATGAATAACTGACAAGTGCTAAACATTGTTGGGTATACTGCTTTACTACAGCATCTTAAAATGGAGTGGAGTTCATATATAAAAGTGAAACTTTCACACTTGGCCCTTTGGTTTGTAATTCTTACATCCGTCAAGAAATATTTGTCACCCCTTGTGTTGTGTGTACATAAATGCGGTGTTCCTTCTTCTGCTGGTTTAATTTGTGTGCATCTTGTCATTTCAGCTTCAAAAGCAAGAAGACCAGACCAGTTTTCTGGTAAAATAACAGTAAAGGCGAAAGAGAAAAGCTACTCAAAACTTGAAATCCCATACCAAGCTGAAGTTTTAGAAGGGTCAGATGCATTTTTTTGTTTGTTTATATATTAACATTATACCAAATACTATCATTATACCCATGTTATCGTAGGAGATGGTAAGAATTCTTTCTGTTTTTTAGATATCTGGGCTTTGACCACACAGCCACCCTGTTCCACATTAGAGATAGCCCTGTAGATCCAGTGGATAGGCCCATCTACCTCACCAACACCTTTAACTTCGCCATTCGCATCCACAACGTGACCCTTCCTGAGGATGCAAAGATTATGTTTAATGTGAGTCAGTCTGTTTGTTTCCTTGATCTTTACCTCCCTGGAGCTTGTAAAATGATCAGGTAGGAGTGGGGGCCCTGTGGAGTTAGGTTAAGGCTTCACTTCTTATTATGTATAAATTATATATAAGCTTTTGATGTTAGAAATAAGTAATAAGTGATCAAAGAAATTTCTAGATGGTGCAGTGTTTCTGTTTTCTTTAAGTAATAAGAGTTGTGAGTGTTATGCCAGTTGTCTTTAATCATTTAGATTAGGGCTTTATGGTGAAATAATTGAAAATATGTTAGTTTGAGTGTAAAAGCAAGGAATTTATTGTGTCTGTTCAGACAATAATGTACATTTTTGGTTTGCTGTGTGTTTTAGGTGCATAATTTCAGCGCACCGGTCCTCATCCCTCCCCACGAATCTCGCTACATGTTCTCACTTCTCTTCCGGCCGGTGCGTCCTTCCATCCACATCGACAGCAACATCCTCCTCATCACCAACGCATCAAAGTTCCACCTGCCAGTCAGGGCATATACTGGCTTCCTGGAGGTAACTAGAGCTCATAGGGCAAATTAAATGTTTACAAGAAGTGTCCAAAAGATGGCCATGTCATTTTTATAACATGCCTGTAAAAATGTAAAGAGGATTATTTCTTCTCCTGACTTTATAGTATTTGTTGACAATATTGATGTATTTGAAATTGTATTGATGCATGCAGTTACAACATTTCTGTGAATAATATTGTACCAGTCTTACTTAAATTGCAGATTGTCTTACATTGTGTTCACTAAAACTAAGACAAGTGTATTATTGAGTAACAAAAATATTTTTGAAGAGTTGGTTGATGTCAAATAGAAAGAGAAGTCTTTCTGAGGTACTCTCTCGGAACTGAACATGTCTTTTGTATTCTCTCATCAGCCTGTGGTCCTTCCACCCAGCCCTAAAGACCACATCTTGGATTATGGAGTCCTTAGTGCCACAGACACTAGCAGTTTGGTGTTTGTGGTTGTCAATAGCAACCCTATAGAGGTAAGTGTCATGTGACTGTATGAGTCACTTTGGTGTAGGTTACCAATTGCTCTCTTCCTGCAGAAGAATAGTTGGAAGTGCCCAATTCCTCCTGCAGTACCAAATGTTATCTATATTAAAGGGGTGCATTATATATTAAGGCTGTTCGGACATTACAGAATCACAAAATGTCAAATGTCAATACTTTGTTGAGAGAGTGGCACACTGGTGCTGTATGGTTATGTTTTTTGTTTGTTTGTTTTTTTGCATTGTGTAGATGGAGCCATGCATAGTTGCTGATTAAAATGCCTCTTTGTCTGCAGCTGGAAATAAAATCATGGCTGGTGACTGGAGACAGTCTATCCATGGAGCTGCTGAACACTGAGAAAGGGAACAGAAGTGTGGCGCTTGGTCGAATCAGAGAGCTCCAGAACACGTCAGCAGCCCATTACAAAACTGTAAGACTATATATAGATATAAATGTATGAAAGTGTCTGTGTGGGTTAAATTACATTATTCTTTACATTCATTCTCAAAACTCACCTAGCAGAGCTTGATCTTGTGACTATTAAAAAAAAAATGCAATTACAGATTTACCCTCTGAGGTCTTAAGTGGGAGCATGCTGCACATACAGTGTATTATGTAATATTTTGGTCACCTCTAGTCCTTTTACATTTTCTAAATAAATGACATCCTTTGCCGAGGACACTGAAATTGAGGTCTATTTGCTTAGTAGAACATTTTGTGTGGGGGGGGGACACCAACTATAAATGTGTTGGAAATGGTCCAGTAGTCCAGAGTTAAGGCTGAATCTGATCCTAATGCCCCAGCTTTTCATTGGATTTTCCATTATATTTTAATATGGAGTGAACATATTATTGAGTCATCAGTGTGTTTGCTACTTTCTATGCGCCTCAGCACTCTGCGACCTTCCTCTGTTACTATAGGTGCTCTGCCACTTTGTGGCACAGTTGCTGTAGTTCTGTTTTTCAGTAATACCCCTCTCAGTTGATCATGGAATATCAATGGCACAGGTTCTTTTATTTTGTTTTACCATATGTTAAATCCAAAAAGTTAACAGAAACATTCAAATATTCAGGAAAATGCCATTTTTGCAGTCCGTAGAGAATTTGTCCACTTATTTAGAACAAAATATAATTTGACCAGGGGTTCCCAAACTTTTGAATAAGATTGTAGCCTGTGTTGGCTGTTGATCACTCAAGCATGGTTGGTTGAATATGAATGATGTAATCCCAATTTAGCTGTGTCAGTGTTTTGCATGCTGTGCCAACGCAGTGTTCAGCTCTTGAATGCACAAGGCTGAATGTTTATATTATGACGTGTTGTGTTTGCACTCTTTTACCTAATCAGTCAGATGACATAAAAGAAATCAATATGACTGTCTGCATTTCCTGCACTTGGTTTGCATATATAATAAAAACAAAAAGGCCTCTGTCTCTGCTGTTTTATTTAACTATTCATGGGAGTTTATGTAGTAAAAGCATATGGAAACCAGAGCCAAGTGATTTTTGTAATGTGTGTGTGTGTGTGTGTGTGTGTGTGTGTGTGTGTGTGTGTGTGTGTGTGTGTTTCCTTTACAGGTAATTTTAGCATCCGGCTATTATGCAGCATTTAAAGTCACTCTGGTGGCTAAAGCACTGGAGGGAGTGTATGATGGAGCTGTACACATTACCACAGATTATGAGGTATGTAATCCGTCTATAATTGTACAGTGACTGTCTCAGATACCACTGGCATGACCATACTTGCCCAGGTCTGCTGTTTACAGTTTAGTCCTGTGCTTTTGCTTCTTCCAGATATTGACTATTCCAGTAAAGGCCCTCATAGCTGTGGGAACGTTAAGCTGTTCACCCAAACACATTATTATGCCCCCTTCCTTTCCGGTAAGTTCTCTTCTGAATTAAATGTATTTTCACAAACTTAAGTGATCTTCTACACAATGGTCAATTTTCTTGTCTAGGATGCAGGGCAACACATTCCCTATAGTGTTGAATAATTTCAAAAAGAATTGTTACTCTAGTCATCTTAGCCTTTTTTTATTGATTTTTCTTAGTTGGACAGAAACATCAGTGGCTATTTATACTGTTGCCACCATGATATTTGAGTAGAGGTGTAATTGAAGACAAAAGTCACAGCTCTGATAACACCAAGGTTTGGACATAACAGTTAATGAAAATAATGTTTGTTTAGTTTTTTTTGTTTGTTTTTTATTGACCGGACCTATCTGCATCCACTTCACTTATCTTCTGTTTGAATTTTTTCCTTATATGTGACCTTTTTTATTTTGTTATGTATAATAAATTACCATTTTAATTTATGTTTTCAAGTCCATCTTCAACATGAACAAATTAAAATAGTTAAGCGATATTTGGGCATGATGTGTATAAACTTGTTCTGATCTTTGTTGTTCTGATGAGTTTCCTGTTTAGCACAAATTAAAGCTTAGTGTTCAGTAGTAGAGCAAGCATCACAAACACTTTCTCTTGACCATGTACATCAACCAGCCATAACTTTAATATCACCTCCTTGTTTCTACACTCACTGTCTATTATATCAGCTCCACTTACCATATAGGAGCTCTTTGTAGTTCTGTAATTACAAACTGTATTCCGTCAGTTTCTCTGCATACTTTGTTAGCTTCATTTTACCTGGTACTTCAATG
Source organism: Salminus brasiliensis (assembly GCF_030463535.1). Classification (NCBI taxonomy): domain Eukaryota; kingdom Metazoa; phylum Chordata; class Actinopteri; order Characiformes; family Bryconidae; genus Salminus; species Salminus brasiliensis. The sequence goes on along the minus strand of NC_132884.1, from coordinate 22,459,377 downwards.
GTCAGGACCCCACAGGAACACCAAGTGTTATTTCGGTGGTGGGTCATTATCAGCACTGCAGTGACGCTAACGAGGTGGTGGAGTGTTGGTGTGTGTTGTGCTGGTACGAGTGAATCAGACACAGCAGTGTTGAGAAAAAGATGGATTACTGTAGTTATAGAACTACAAAGTGCTCCTATATGGTAAGTGGAGCTGATCTAATGGACTATGAGTGTAGAAACAAGAATGTGGTATGATAAGATCATAATACTAGGAAGCTTTTGGGAGACTGAATTGGGGTCTGTTGGCTGCTCTGTGTCTGATCACCCTTATTGTCAGCATTTGTTTTTTTTCTGCGGTGTGACTGAAAAATGACCAGTCGCTGCAGACAAGGTAGATTATTTCTGACATGAGTCATGACGGGGAGCGGGGAGCCTGCAGCATGCAGCGAACATGGACCTTGACAAAGGCCCACGTTTCAAGCTTGGTTGTTTGGCATTTTGGAAATGAAATGAATGCTTTTGAAATTTGGTCCCACGTTATGTTCTTCAATCTTTGCACATACCTGTAGGCAATATGTATTATATATTCTTCGTATGACTGCAAGCATTGACATTTTGGTACTAATACACCAGAAAACCCTATGTTTGAGTGAAGTAGAACAGCAATTTCTTCTATTCTGTAACCACTTCGCTCCCACTTTGCACTAGGTTTTCTGTTTCATGCTCATAAGAGTTGCTGGTAGTTACATAGACTTGAAATGATAGGCCAGTCACAACTTAGAAAAAGGATAAGGCTAAACAAATGCTTTCGACATGGTCCACTTTACTCTTTGTGCAGTGAAATGGGCAGAACAAGCCCACTAAACAGTTTTACAGAAAAAAATGGGTTTTAAAATCTAACACTTTAACTTGCAAGTTGTAGCAGTCATGCTGCTCTGTTGCTCATTCCACACAGAGTGTAATGGAGACCTAATGGGATGTAGCTGTGCCTTTCCACTGTCATTTTGCATGTTTTTTTTTTTATATATATATATAACTATTAATAATAGTAAAGTTGTCACACAAATGGAGGTTTAAAAAATGACACAGCTGTTGATACTTTTATGGATATTGAGACCAGTATAAAAGTATTTACACTTACATTTACGTCTTAACACTAACACAGTTAGCTCTGTTTAGTATACAGTACAGAAACGGTCCATTAACTATTACCAAACATTTTCTCTCTCTCTGTGTGTGTGTGTGTGTGTGTGTGTGTGTGTGTGTGTGTGTGTGTGTGTGTGTGTGTGTGTGTGTGTGTGTGTGTGTGTGTTTTAATGTATTTGTCTCCAGGGGAAAGTGGTTCACCAGGGTCTCAGCATCCAGAGTTCATTCTCACAGAGGGTGAGGCTTCAGCAGATCCTCTCCCTCTCTGAGGATGTTCGGTTTTACTACAAACGATTGCGCAGTAACAAAGTGGAGCTGGAGCCCAGGCGCAAGTCCAAGGTGCCTAACCCATTTCAGCCAATCCTATGTTCCCTATTGCGAAGGCCTCGCCAAAAATCTACAGTGTTGAATATGCTTCATGTTGTTGTTGATTTTTTTTTTTTTTTTCTCTCTTTCTCTGTTCTTTCATTTTACAGATAGCAAATATTTATTTTGATGCCAGTTTACAGTGTGGTGATCACTGTTATGTAGGGTTACCATTTGTGCTGAAATGTAAGTTCTACTGCTTCCATTTTATTTTTCTCACCCTTTAAGACTTTAGTATTTTATGTATTTTATTTTATTTTGTTTCTTTTTCTTTAATATCTGGAATGTGTGCATGCAGCCGAAGCAAGACCCCATAGTCTGGCCATGCAGGAGGACATTTGGGATGCTGATGTAGATTTGCATCAGAGGTTGTTGAAGAGATGGAGAGAGCTGAAAGAACAGTCAGGCCTTGAGTGAGTTCAGTCTTCAGGGCGGTCTGTGTTTACACTGTATCATGTTCCAAATCATACTTTTAATATCTACTGCAAAGGCATGTTGGTAGTAACTCAAATAATTTCTCATGTTTTATTTAGGGTTGAAGCTTCCTTCGAAGTAAATACAGATCTGCAGAAAAATGTGCAGGCTAAAATCTCAGCACAGCTCTCGTGGCCCTCGCTAGTAAACTCGTCACAGCAAGTCCTATTCCCCCTCACCAACACCAACAGCTCTTCAGTGAGTACTCAGTTGCTCATGTCCATTGTAATGTCTGTTTGTTTTGCTTCTTTTAGACCTGAACAGAGGAAACTCAGTGAGGCCAGAATGTTCATATATCCATATATTTTCCCATCTTTTGTTGCAAACTGCAGTTAGTCTGTCATTGTAGAGTCACAGCATGGGGTACTTTTGGCCCTTTCCTCATGCTGTACTGAAGCACGTTAACTGCTGCTTTGTGGTTCTGCCACATGAACGACCCTTATGGGAATGCAAGTAATCTAGATCTTAATGCAAAGTAGCCTAGAATCATTTCCGCTTCTAGCATGCGGCCACTGCTATGATCCTCTATCTGTTACATGTAGGCCATGCAAGAAAGGATTATGTTACTATAACCACAAGTTACTCATGTTGTTCCCTTTAATTGTTTTCATGCACTGAAAAATAACAATTCTGAAATGACTGGCTTTGTCTGACTTCTGAGGAGAAAATGGAGAGCAAAGACAACATTTACAGTTGTAATAATTCATGTTGTTCTTAATACTATTGTTGGTTAAAGTTTACCTGTGAGGGCAGTTTCTTTTTTTCACACTCGGCAAAAGACTAATATTCACGATCCCTCTGTAAGGAAGAAGCACATTTCACTTAAATGCACAAGAATGCAGTACAAGCATTAAACAGCATTACTTAGGAAATGGCAAAATTACACAAACATTATGCAAAATCACTTTTGAACACGCAGATGTTCTGCCTTATTGTCCTTGTTTTTCCCCCCTTCATTAGGAGGAAGAGCTTGTTCTGGAGAACCCAGCTGATATTCCAGTCTATGTGCAGGTTCTACCATTGGCACTCTACCCAAACCCTTCAGCATTCACAGGGATGCTAGAAGACAGGTGATGCAACACGTTGACAGTGTTTACTTTTTTTTTTTTTTTTTTTTTTTTTTTTTTTTTTTAAACAGGAAGTTACTTGCAGATTATCAACCCCTTCATAGGAAGTCACAGTTCCTAGGAAGTAGGCTGTATTTGATTAAAAAAACCTCCTTAAACCCTCAGTTTGCTGTACAAATAAACAATATATAAGCAATTTATAAGACTTCAGTTGCTTTAAAAAAAATGTAAGAAGGAGGATGAAAAGGTAATTATCAGAACCTGGTATGCCGTGAATTAATTAGTCTATTATGACTATGATTATATAATTATTATAAGATATGATTATTTGTATGTCAGTAAGTAACATTTAACGTTACCCTTTTTTTCAGTTTTATATATATTCAAAATCAACATTATTATGCAAGGAAAGGCGTGGCTACATAAAGCCCCCACCCCATGGCAACCTCCCCCAATGGCCAGTTCTTTGCAAAAATACCATATTAAGAAATTTTATTAAATAAAAATAGACATAGTACTACTTAGTAATACTTTACATAGTAATACTTTCAAAGCAGTTCAGCAAACAGCATTTTTCTAAACCTTTAATGTGTCAAAACTGCTGTAGGCTAAAAACGTATGGATTCATATTTTGTTTTTTTTGGCTACATCAAAGCAGTGGTGAAATCAAAACGGGCTGTTGGTTCAGCCTAGTTACCAGATGCTGACTGTGTAAACTAGGGAGTGAATGTTAAATGTTGAAAGCTTCAAAGTTTCAACATTCTGCATGTTAAAAAAAAAAAAAAAAAAGAAATTTCCTAGAGTGATCTGGTAGACCAAGAACAGCCTGCATATGAACATTATGTTCCTACAAAATTAAAAATTAATGATAGACATTATACTATTTTGATCAAGTGATGGTAGTCTGTATAAATGTAGAAATAGAGCTGATTTGTGTGTGAGTGAAGCAGATAGTACATGTAAAGCCAAATAAATAATTACCAAGTTACCACAAAGTACTTTTTGTTTAAGCTCTTTGTTCTCCTGTTCCTTACAGATTCCCAAGAGGAAAGTTATCCACCATTGACACAAATACACTGGAATTTGAGGTCCAAAGAAATCAGGTCGGTATCAACATGGGTGCCAGTGTAGCTCTAAACTGATAATTTGTTGAACAGCTTAGGCAATATTAATATTTAATCCTAGCATTCCTTAACCTAATCTTTCAGTTTAGCTTTATGAAGCTCTTTTGTGATGGACTAAAGAATTCAGCTGCTTGCTTTCTGTACTATACCAGAAATGTAATGCTATAAAATGTTTGGTGTTTTGTGCATCTAACAATTAGTGTTTGTATGTGTTGTGTGTTTCTGTGTTAGTCCTCAGTAATGAGTTCCACAGGATTTGTTGAAGGGTTGACACGGCCTTTTGTCTTCAATGTGCTACTCATGCCTGGTGAGGCAAAGTCTCTCAGTGTGAAGTTCACACCCATCAGCAATCATAGTGTGTCCTCCCTTCTGGTTGTCAGGTGAGCTTTTGTACTCCTTACACTCTGCATGTACACACACCTTAGCCGCATACTAAATAACTCTGCATATTGGGTGTGTCCGTGCTGATCTTTTTTGCTTTTTATGTAAGTACGGAAATCCCTTCATTCCTTATTAGCAAAAAGTTCAGAACTGAAATGACGATTGTCAGAACATTGTATAAGATAAGTGTATTGATCTCAGTTATTGACAGTTTAGGTAAACATTGAATATATGTCTTTATTATTTGGGCACAGGATTTGTTTAACTTTGCATAGGAGTTATTTATTAACCATTAGTGTCTCCAGCCAGTATAATATTTTGGGAAGAATGACATTTTGAATCATGCTAGGTTATACTTTAACTTGCAAAAACTTACATTAATTACCTGAAAACATTATTAATGATCCATGCTTTTTGCATGAATTTACATGTTTCATTTGGGCTCTTCTCTTTAATATTTGTGTAGAAATAACCTGACAGTGGTGGACTTGATCATGGTGCATGGTCAGGGTACCAGAGAAAGTCTAAAGCTTGCTGGGAAGGCCCCGGGACCAGGCAGCTCCCTGAGATTTAAGATGACTGAGGCACTTCTCAAAGACTGTTCAGAAAGTGAGTGTTTTTAAGCATTAGCTGATTCTAGTGAGTTTAAAAAGATTTTTTTGACCGCTTCTTCATGCACTTTCATGTTAGCTTAATGCTCCCACCCTGTATTCTGTACTCTTTATCGTCACTACATATTTTCCTCCTTTCTCAAGAAATTATTTTTAAAACCGAGCTTAACCACAGTGATTATGTAAGGTGTTACTTCATTGTGTCTTGGTATGTGTGACATGACGTCCACCCCATGTCTTGTTTTTTGTGTTGTTTTGTTTTTTGTTTTTTTTGTTCTTTTGCAGAATTATTTATTATTATTATTATTTAGTTACAATTAGTTTTATTCACTTTATTGTTGAAATTACATATTTGGGGCAATGTTCTGTCCCAGACTTTGTAGTGTTCTGATTTCTTATGAAGGCAATAAGTTATCAGAGTATCAACTGTGACATTTCATGATCATCTTTTTGTGTTGTGTTTTAAAGACAAACCTAAGGAACCAAATTTCACTCTGCGAAGGACATTCAGACTAGAGAATACAGGGCTTCTCCCCATTCACATTCGATCCATGGAAATCAGTGGCACCCTCTGCCAGGGCTATGGATTTAAAGTTCTCAACTGTCAAGAATTTGCACTCAAACCAAACACTTCGAGAGACCTCGTCATACTGTAAGTTTCTTGAGTATCTACTTGGAATTGGAAGTATTGTTGTAGTTTAGAAATTTATGTAACATCCCCCTGATGCTCATAATTCTCTTTTCTCACTCGGAATATGTTGTTCTAGCGTAATCGTAACTTTAGCAGGCAGAAATACAAGCACAAATTAGAGAAAATCTGGAGGGTTCGTATGTAGAATTAACATCAGTAACCTGAGGATTTTATTCCAAATAAAAGACCTACTATGAAATGTCTTCTTAAAAGACTGGCTGAAACTAGGTCAGTGTGCTCAACCTCAGGCCAATGGGTAAACATCACCTGTCAAGTGGGTATGTTCTCCAGTGCCTGAAGATGCTATTAATACATATGAACCCTACACACGTGAAGTGTTTTCTCTGGACCACAGTAAGGATGTGAATTGGATCTCTGTCTTCCTGCCACCCCCACCCCCCTGTTTTTCTGCCTCTATTGGCAGGGTCATTGAGGCTGCACTGGCATTTATAAATGACTGTGTGATGCTTGGAGTCCCTGCTGAGGATTTTAATAGGAAAATGGATAAACAGATTTCTTGCAACAAAGTTAATGTTGAGAGTGTCTGATTTACTGTAATGTTGGATTTTATTAGGGGGTGAAAAACTGCCGTTTTATTCTTCTCTTATTCATACTCTGTTTGTTTCCTTATGTTTAGCCTGTTGTACAGCCTGATCATTAATATCTATGTATACCTTCTGGTGCAGGTTTACACCAGATTTCACATCGTCACGAGTCATACGGGAGCTGAAGTTGGTGTCTGCAGGCGGCTCGGAGTTTGCGTTTGTGTTAAACGCTTCGTTGCCCTATCACGTACTGGCAGCGTGTGCGGAGACCATTCCTCCACCCAATTGGGAGTTGGAACTTTACATCATTGTCTCCCTCTTTATGAGGTCCGTATTGGTGCTGTAGTCAAGTTATGTTCACGTTTCATAAAACTTTATCATTATTTTCCAGGTCATCATTGATGCATGCTGTGTATGTTTCTGGTGGTGTTGCACTGTCAATTATGCCAAAGAAAATACAGTTTGACATTGTAGGGCCCCTTGAAACTAATTGGGGCTAATTATACAATTGACTATATTGGCCAATACACAATGCACATTTGCATTTTCCCCCAAATTTGTGTAGTAGATTCGGTAGTTCTAGATTTTACAAAAAAATCTTTTAACATGGTCTTCAGTACACTGTTTTTAGAAGGAGAACATTAGGATTAAATGTTCTTGTATTTTTCAGTTCTATGTTTCTCCTGGTTATCGCAACTGCCTATCTGGAGGCCCAGGGAATATGGGAGCCTTTTAAGAGACGCCTATCTGTGGAATCCAACTCTCCCATGGAGACCGGAAAACCATTTGATCTCAGGGAAATTGTAAGAATTCAAAGTGATGCAAAGTAAGTTTTGCTGTATTTCTCAGGTCTGTTGCATAATCATCTTCAACAGCTTATATATGGGCACAGTTTCACTGTTCGCAATGTTTACACAGCTTGAACGATTACGCCGACTCGCACCAGAACTCGACTAGAGGAATGTATGGGTCAGGTAGTGGTGGACGGGCTAGTGGGCGCCAGGGTGGCCCCCACTCTAACTCCAACGGCAGCACCATTTTAGGGGATAGCAAGTCCAGAACCGGCTCAGGCCGTGCAGCATCTATGCAAGCTTCCTCCCCTCCTTCCTCTCAGCTCTTAAAAGACAGCGGCCAAGGAATCTCTCAGTTGACCCACCGTAAGACTAGATCCGCAAAACAGCAGCAACAGCAGACAATCTCTAGTCCCTTGGAGGAGCTCCAAAACCTAAGCACAGCCACCCTGCCACAGCCTCAGAGAGGCCACAGCATGGAGGACCAGGACTACAGCAGGCTTCTCATAGCCATGGACAAAGACTTGGACCGGCCAGAGTCTCCTGCCATCACTGCGTTCACAGAACAGAACATACAGCAGCCTTTACAAAAAAGTAATACAGGTTGGGATACTGAGACAGAAAATAAATTGTTAAAGCAATTCACTTTAATTCAGTTTGCTTAAATTGATGTAGTGTTTGAAGGTGACGGAGGTGCTTTTTGTTTTGTCTACAGCGCTGGATTCAAAAGGGAAATTAAAGAGTAAATCAAAGGCTCAGAAGAAGAAAGAGGAGAAGGAGAGGAAAGCAAAGGGAAAGACTCAAGGAGAAGAGTTAAAAGAAACGCTTGCAGACAATGACGACAGTTCGTCCACTACCACAGAGACCTCTAACCCAGACACAGAGACTAACATTAAAGAGGTAAACATACAAACTGTAGCTTTTGTTTGCAATGCACAGAACATGAATGCGTACAGTTGTTTTAACACTTGTAGTTGGTTAGAGTATGTTTTCTGTAGAGGATTTTTTTTTTCTCAACTAACACAAATAAATATGTAATTTGACAAGGGGTGCCCTTTGCAAACTTTATAAGGAAGATACTCTGAATTGTCAAGTACAAGACCTTAACAACTTGGTCAACATTCCCAATGTTAATTTATTCTCCTAATGAGTGGTTTTGTATTACAAAGGAACCAGTTAAGAAGAAGGTCCGAACAGTCACAGAAGAACGAGAGGAAGTCCCTCCATCCCCTACTAAACCCAAAAACAAGAAACAGTCTACCACAAAGAAAGAAAATCAAGTGGAGAAGTCCAGGTCTATTTCTAACCATTGAGATGCTAAACAGAAAATTAGTTGTGCCTTTACAAATGCAGAATTGCTGGTAATGCAGAAAATGAAATTATCAGAAGATAACGTTTTTGTTTGCGTCCTTTGTTTCTGGGAGCCCTATGTGAGCGACACTTCTGTAATTTCTATCCATTGCAGCATTTATGAGTTCATCAGTAGATGATTTCTTGTGGTTAACGATTTATGGTTTGTGTTTGTTTAGCTCTCTAGAGCTGCCCTATGTCACTCCATTGGAAAACAAGCAGCGCAAGACATTCCCCAAAACTGTCATCAGCACAGGAACCTCCAACATCCCCAAACCAAGACCTACTCAGAAACAGAGAAGTAAGTGTAACTCAGGGGTTCAGCAAGGTACTTTCCACTTGTTTGCTCTTGAGGCTGTGTGGTTATAACTGTAAATGCTCTTTTTCAGCGCCTGGTGGGAAGCCAGACGATGGGCGTCCATCTCCATTGGCAAAGTTCGTTAACAACGGCTTCATGCAGGATTTCAGCAGTGGCTCAGAGGGAGAGAAAGAGTCCCCCCCGCCGGAATGGGATGTTCCACTCAAAGGCAGCAGCCGTAAGTCAGTTGTTGAAGCTTCTGCTTTGAACAAATATGAGAATTGTATACATGATCTCAGCTATTTTTAAAGTTTTCCAGGTATCAAATTGTTTTCCAGGTAAAAAAAGTAATTTGACTTCTTTTTCTGTCCTGTCAGAAGCCGACAGTCTTCAACAGATTTCCTTGCAAACCATGAATGCAGACCACTTTCTGAAGAGACCCTTGATGTCCATGTCTAGAACTAGCTCTCCTCCACCTACTTCTCCCAGTTTGATGCCTCGTGTGAGCTACAGCAGCGTGCTTAACACCAGCAGGTACACACATCAACATATATCTGTTTTGTAAGCATTAAACATTTTGAAGGACTCATCATTCATCATTCTTGCCTTTTTTGTATAGTGAGGTAAATTCTAAAAAGGCTCCAGGGAATAAGCTGGCCAAGTCCACATCTCTGCCTGGGAAGAATGGAAATCCCACGTTTGCAGCCGTGGCTGCTGGCTATGACAAAAGCCCTGGTGTGTGTTTAAAAAAAATCCTACTGAACAGTAATAGTGTTTTCGTTGTTGTGTTTGGAACAGGATTTCTGATTGTGTGTGCTTGTTTGGATTATCAGGTGGTAGTGGGTCAAGTAAGGCAGATGGTCTTGGAAAGGTGGCCCTACCTCATATGACATCAGTGGAGAGTGACAGCTCTGATAGGCAAGTTAACCGTTTTTACTTAATCTGATTTCACTTCTGAATAAATCTGCTGAAAATTAATGTTTAAATGTATGAATGTATATTGTTCTCATTTAATAGTTCTGGATTATGGAGTCCTGTTGAAAGTGTCAGCAGCCCTGGCTTCAATTCCCTTAACTCCTTCTCTGCATTCGGACCAAACAACCCACTCAACTTGTCTGGAGGTATATACATGCAGTAGTCAGATTCATGCATTTTGGTGTGTGTACATGTTGAACACATGATTCATTATTAATACTTATGTTTACTTTTTTCAGTGTTCAGTGGCATGGCGACTGTACCCAAGAATTTGGAACCGCAGTCAAGCTGGCCCGAGTACCCCTCCATGTCCTCTTCCATCTGGGACTCTGAGCGATCGAGCCCTTGGCCTACCAGCACCGGCTCCCCTACCACTCCAACAACTGTAAGACCCATGAATTAACCCTACTAACGCTGACCACACTTCACTTTTGCCATTGAAATTATCATTGCAGAATTGGGAATTGCAAAATGGTTCATAGTGGACCAGTCCTTGACAGGCCAGCATGGTACAAAGAAAATAAACAATGTGATGCAGATATTTTGATGAAAATATGAAATGTGTCTGTAATTAAGTTTAATATAGTCTGTTGTGTAAATAAAAAAAAAAAAGACACTCAACAATACTTACAGCAATATGCTGATCTTACTGGGTAAGCAAGAAGCACCACTGAAATCTCTGTTACAAACCTAATCTTAATATAATAGATAATGTTTGAATATGATCAATTGTGTAATTATAATGAAGGTTGGGGAGATGGAAGTTGCATGTCCTCTGAAATTGCACCTGTGTAATGTAATAAATGTGGATACTGATGAACATGTGCACTGTTTGGACAGTAACCAGAGAGTTGCTAAAGCATTTCTGGTGTCATTCTTATGACATTTCTTTGCAATGCTTTAAGTCCCTTAGCGCATGTGACTTCACTCACTAAGAATTGTGTTGATAATACATGTATGAAACATTGTTCAAACGCAGGTTTGAGGTAGCTATTTTAGGCCCATATTGTTGCTGTCATGCAAAAACCTTGTATCTCCAAAATGGCAACATTACTGGAGAAGGAAAAAACGTATAACTTGGATTAGAATCGTCAGTGTAAAAAGATTTTGAGAATTTTTGTATGACCACAACAATATACTACTAATAATCGTACAGTGACCTAGTTATCACAGGGCTCTATGATTTAGACTTCTCTCTGTCTCTTTAGTCCATGCTGGGGAAGTCTCGCAACCCCTGGTCTCCGAGCCTGCCCTTTAGCAACTCCATCTGGTCTACGGGCGCTGACTCCCTGCACTCCTCCACCATCACTGACCTGGTCAGCCACACAGCACCGCCCACTCCAGCCCCCACTGAAATAGGCCGCACCTACGACCCTTGGAGCGTGTGGCCCCACTCGCTGAGTCGCTGGAACTCTGAGCCCTGGCCCAACAACCCCGACGGCAACAATGGTAACTAAAGGAAACATGTCCAAAAAAAACGGCCCCCTATAGCAACAAAACGACAAGAAAGGCCATTGTTTTTGTTCTTAGAGATGTTTCTTTTCCTCGTTCAAAAGTACTAGATTCACTGATATAATTTTATATATAAAATCCTTTGGAGAAGATATGATTAAATTGTGAACTGGTTTGTCCAGGTTTTCATTTAGTCCCGCTCCAAATTCAGGTTATGGCTAACAAAATTTGTTTTATTTTACGAGGGGTGTGAGACATAAACCTTCTTTGAAACAATTTTAACTGCAAAAACTCAATCATTAAAAGAATGATGACACTTTCCTATTGGAATGATATTGCCCTTGTAGGGGTGTTTTTTTCTTTTTTGTTTTCTTGAAAAAAAATGTCCCCTTTTGAGTAATACTGTTTTTTTTTGGGAGCTAAAGTATATGCCCAGTATTACTGTATGGTTTAAAGTGCAGTATTACCCAACTGTAAATGAAGCACTTTGTGTTAGATCCCACTCTTAAAGAGACATGGGCACTGGTTTAATAGCTGCATTCATTTTAAACCTGTTTGGCCAAACCTGCTGAGCTCTGGCAACTATGAGTGAAGTCATGGCATAATCAGTAAGTTTGTTCTTGTGTTATCAGGACCTCGGAAGTCTTTGCCCATTGTTTTATGGTCAATGCCAAATGATAAGAACATTTCAGGATTTGAGGTTTAACTTATTTTTTTTATTGGGTTATGATTCAAGTCAGAAGAAGCTTTATTTGCTAAAATTGGATTTTAATTTAAGGTCTAAGGGAGTTGAAAGTACTTGAAGTTTTGGAGTTTGTTCTGTACATCGTTCATTTGTCACCTTGAGTGCGACATCAGTCATATTGGTTGAATTAAAACATATCAGGCTGCAATAATAACTGTGTTTGTTCTTTTTATTTCTCTCAAGTATTCAAAGATCTGAATTTAGTAATGTTACATTATAGGGTATTTGTACAAAAAAGTACTCACATTTAATGCTGAATAAAGGCCAAATCAGATCACCTGATTAAGTCCAAGATAAGAATGATCTCATTGGCATTGAAATACCCAGTTCTGGAAAATGGTTCATAAGCTAAAATCTGATGTGACCAGAGGATAATCAAACTAACTTCTCAAGGTTGCTGTAAAGAAGCCATCAGCATGGAGCTAAACCTGCTGAGATCGCAGCTCTTCATTACAGACACACGATGGCTCTTCTTCAGCTTATCGGTGGGGTCCAGTGCCATCAGTCCTCGGCCCAGGTCCCCTTGGAGCACGACGCGAACAGCATACTCCCTTTTCTCTGTTATTACACTGCTGTCCACACATGCTGCCACAGCATAGGCATCATAGGGTACAAACCCTGGGCCGAAAAACACATCCTTTATCCCTTTTCCAGGCTCCCTGGAGAAGGCCCAGCACTTTGAGGTGACTGTCTTCATAAACCGAGCACCTGCCGTGTCCTGGTTGACCATCTTATCAAAAAATTCCTATGAGATCAAGCAGTTGAAAAGCAGTCATTTGTAATGGAATATGGGTTAAGTAATATATATATATATATATATATATATATATATATATATATATGTGTATGTGTGTGTGTGTGAGAAAACCTCCCAATTTTGACTGATGTGAATAGCTCTTGTTCTTTACACTGTTTCAGGATTTCATGAATGGACCAATAGAAATGTAAAGATAAGAAGGTTTTACCTTCTGCTGCAAACTTTACATTTTGGAGATATGTTTTGTGTGGCAGTTATTTTAATATTTAATATGTAAAGTAGTTTTAATAGAATACTAATTCTGGAAAATGTATTCCCGATTTCTTACCGTATGTAACGGTCCCATGTTTCCCATATCTTCCCATATCACATGCCTTTTGTGTGTGTGTGTATGTATGTATGTGTGTGTGTATATGTATATGTATGTATATGTGTATACACACACTGGTCTAGTTCTTACCCAAGAGAGCTTGTTTTTACAGGTGAACTCCCAGGTTGCTATGTGTGTGGAACACTGGTATTCCTCCAAGACTATGTAAGCAGACTCTGGGTCCATGATGAAATTAAACTCCGCGCATGGCGTCCCATTTCCCTTGCCTGCAAAAACAAACACTGGTCAAGTAGAGACCTGCTAATTAAAGCTTTGAGGCTGTAAATTTCCTACCTTCCATATTGCCACCCATGATGTACAAATCCTTGAGCTTTTGAGGGATGCTGGGATCAAGGCGAACAGCCAGGGCTAAATTAGTCAGTGGTCCCAGAGCCACCAGGGAAACCTTTTCCATGAATACAGGTAATGTATTGCGTCAGCCACAAGAGGGCAGAACAATGTTGACACAAACCAAGATAGAAACACTGGCAATGAAGAACAAAGAACTACTCAGAATTAAGAGCAAGTTATCCATTACATTAAAGAAATGGGCTTCTTTACCTGCCCTTGCTGTTCATTCACCAGTCTGATTAAAGCGTCAACTGCATGCTCTGCCTGGATCTGCTTTTTCCAAATGTCTGAGTCTCTGTCTTCCAGCACATCTCCCAACCCATCTGTCCCGAAGTGATCTTGAAACGGTTTCACAGCTCCAACCAAAGGGCCTGCTGACCCGCGGAACACTGGAATCTAAAGAAATGCCTTTAAATTTGCATGTTAAGAAATGTTCCGAAGGTTTTCTGTACTCACTTGTTTATCATTTAATCATACACCTCCAGTCCACTATTTAAAAAAATAATAATAATCATAAAAATACCACTCCCTGGCCAATTCATTAAGTCCACCTATATTACAGGTCCACTGCAGAGGTGTACAGTTACAGGTTGTAGTTTGGTGCATCCAGTCTTGTCATGTGAGTTCTGCCAATTCGTCATTGCCCCATTTCTATCCACAGGACTACTGTTTACTAGACTTTATTTGGTGGTGGACCATTATTTACATAGGGTTAACACTGACATGCTAGTGCAAAGTAAGCGTGTGATATTTATGAACGTATCAAACATAATATAGTTACAGGGTTTTTACATGTCAATGATTACTGCCAAGTTAAAAAAGGCCAAATCCAAATCCTATGTTGACAGACTGTATGTGAATGTATACCAGTAAGGAGGATATATAAGTTAACAGTTGCTTTAAGCACAGGCTTATTATACAGTAGGTAATATTTAGTAATTGTGTCCTCTGTGATGGAACTCCTTGTAAAACTATCATTCCCATCTTTCCATCCCCTTTGCATGAATGTCAAAATGTAGATTAGAGTTATTGCAAAGATTTACAGAGCATGTTTAAGGTTCTAAATGTGTCTGAAGGGTCTAATTTGTGACACCCCTCACGGAACTTGAGAGCCATCCCCCTTGAAAGGTTCACCACTGGTACTAGTACTAGGTACTAGTACTAGGTACCTGCTGACTCATGACTGTGTTGCGAAACACAGTTCTAACAGCATCATAAAGTTCGCCGATGATACAACTATGCTGGGTCTCATCAGCAAAGGCGACGAGTCAGCATACAGAGAGGAGGTGCAGCAGCTGACAGACTGGTGTACAGTCAACAACCTTCACTGGAATGTAGAGAAGACCAAGGAAATGGTTGTTGACTTCAGGAAATCAAGACCGGACCACTCTCCGCTTAACATCAACGGCTCCTCTGTGGAGATCGTTAAGAGCACCTAGTTCCTTGGTGTCCACCTAGCGGAGAACCTCACCTGGTCCCTGAACACCAGCTCTACAGCCAAGAAAGCCCAACAGCGTCTCTACTTCCTCCGGAAGCTGAGAAAGGCCCGTCTTCCACCACCCATCCTCACCCTCTTCTATAGGGGAACCATAGAGAGCATCCTAAGCAGCTGCATCACTGCCTGGTTTGGGACCTGCACAGCCTCTGACCGCAAGTCCCTCCAACGCATTGTGAGGACAGCTGAGAGGATCATCGGAGTCTCTCTCCCCTCCGTCATGGACATTTACACCACCCGCTGCATTCGGCAAAGCAACCAGCATTGTGGATGACTCCACCCACCCTTCACACAGACTGTTCTCCCTCCTGCCATCAGGAAGAAGGTACCGCAGCATCCGGTCCAACACGACCAGACTCTGCAACAGCTTCTTCTCCCAAGCCATCAGACTCCTCAACACAACTCAACTTCTGAACTGATATCTTTCTGGTACATGTACACTCTCCCTCTCTCTCTCTTTCCAACCATTTACCCCAGATAACATGGGAAGCATTTTTTGCACAAGCATTTGCACTGATAACTTTACTACCTCACTGGACTCTATTTATTGCACATTGCACAACTTGCACACTACCGCCAATTATTTATTATTCTCTGTCTGTACTGTGTTGTGTTGTCTGTCCGCACTTGTTTGTTTGTGTTGCACTTGTGTCTTGTATGCACTGTCTATGTTGCACCATGGTCCTGGAGGAACGTTGTTTCGTTTCACTGTGTACTCTGTATGTAGTTGAAATGACAATAAACCCACTTGACTTGACTTGACTTGACTTGAACAAACGATCATGCTGAGGAATCTAGCGAGTGAGGAATTAACCTGAAACCTGCTGACCGCTCCTAAAAAAAGAGTTAAAGGGTTAACTGTGCACTCTTACTGGCAAAAAAAAAAAAAAAAAAACACATGTCGAATCCACTCAGTAACTTCAGAGTTTCAGGGACATGTTTACAAATGGAAGGCTGGACCCACCTGAGTCTGCTGACAGACTGACAGCACACGGAGAACGTTCTGACCCACGTTATCCACATCAGTGTTCCCAAAGCAGCAGGTGATGCCCAGGATCTTCACATTGGGGGCAGCCAGAGCTAGCATGATTGCCTGGGCATCGTCAATGCCACAGTCAGTGTCAATGATCATCAACTTCTGAGTCATTCTGGTTGGCTGGAAACCACAAAGTTCATTTATTAGTATGTCGACCTTTCCCAACAATGAAACACTTACTCATGGTCTAGCTAACAAAGCCATACAGCATGAAGCAAACGACTCTGACATTTGTAACAATGTGCATGAACATTTTATGCATTTCACTTTAAGGAGCAGCTACACACACACCAACTAGCCATTACATTAAAGCCACCTATGTCATTTTGTTTAGGTCCCCCTATGCAATACACTAAACAGCTCTGAATTGTCAGCCAGGGACTCCTCAAGATCTCTGAAGGTGTGCTGTGGAATCTGGCACACTGGTAGACTTCAGCCCCTAAAAAAGGGACGCACCTATCGTTTGTACACTCTTTGTTCCAATGCATTATAGGATTGTTACAGTGCAATGAAAATTCAGCCCTATTTACATTTACATTTATTGCATTTAGCTGACACTCTTATCCAGAGCGACTTACAAGGTTACTCGTATTACAGCGGTGGGCCAATGTAGTGTTAGGAGTCTTGCCCAAGGACTCTTATTGATGTAGCACAGCATAGTCACCCAGACTGGGAATCGAACCCCAGTCTCCCACATGGTGTAGTAGCTCAGTGGCAGGTAGTGGTGTTATCTGTTGCGCCACACCAAACACTATGTTTTCGGACAACACTACAAAATAACAGAACCCCAAAGTAGTGCACAATATAGAGAATATGGCACAGTTTTGGACACAGCTGTGAACTACAGTTCTTCAAGGGGTCTTTAGAAAAGCCAATGGCTTTGTGTAGAGGGTTTTTTGATTGTACAGAGTAAAATATCAGTGGCTCAGTTCGTGGCCATCATTGCGTTAACATGTTCAAAGCAGTTTAGAATTACTTTTGTTCTTAAACAATAGGAGCACATTTTGGATACTGAAGCAGGCTAAGGTGAATATTTCACAAACATATTGTAGATGAGGTGATCACGCATATTTGTATTGTAAAAGTAAGATATGGAGTTCCACAAGGCTCCATTTTAGGACCGCTATTATTTACATTATACATGTTATCACTGGGCTCAGTTATAAGCAGACATGACGTTAATTTCCTTTGTTATGCAGATGACACACAGCTCTATATATCAACCAAACCTGACGATAAATTTATCGATTGAAATAGATTACAGAAAATGGAGGACTGTGTAAAGGATATAAAACTCTGGATGTCACATAACTTCCTTCTT
This sequence comes from Salminus brasiliensis, assembly GCF_030463535.1. Classification (NCBI taxonomy): domain Eukaryota; kingdom Metazoa; phylum Chordata; class Actinopteri; order Characiformes; family Bryconidae; genus Salminus; species Salminus brasiliensis. Next base: position 22,442,050 of record NC_132884.1, on the reverse strand, counting down.
ATTAACAGTAACAAAACTGAGGTTCTCCTTTTAGGTCCAAAAGACTCTAGAAATAAACTAGAAAATCAGACTTGATGTAAGACTCGACTGATGCTTCCATTATTCCTGGTCTAGTAGCTAAAAAATTGCCAGATTCGCATTAAGTCAAAATGTGACTTAATGCGAAAAATGTCAAAATGTGACTTAATCGGTCAAGCAGCTACAACCAAACTACAAACAAACATAAAATCACCCGTTACCGCTACCGTTACCGTTACCGCTACCTTTACCGTTACCGCTACCACTACCGTTACCGCTACCTTTACCGTTACCTTTACCGTTACCGTTACCGTTACCGTTACCGCTACCTTTACCGTTACCGCTACCTTTACCGTTACCGCTACCTTTACCTTTACCGTTACCGTTACCGTTCCAAGTGTGCAATTAAAGTAGGGAACCTTGAGGGATTTGCAGGAGCATGTTTATCAAATGTAGGACATCGCGGCGTTATGAGTGCACTTTGAAATTTAGTTTACGATCAGTTTAAATAAAACTAACAGCGGTGTTAGTGGACTGTTCTCATATGTGCCAAAAAATTAGAGGGTTCAGATCTATTAATCCAATTAATATATTGTGGTTAATCAACACCTGAGATGTAGTCAGCGGTTGGTTTTGCTCTACAGCTGTTGCGATTGTTCTCTCCGGGGAATTTATCCACAGTGCAAAGGGAACAAAGGGAAACATCATTGCAATCAAAGACAAATGATCTTTTCGTCTCTCTGTGCTTGTCGTCGATGCATGCTTCACCACCAACAAGCAGCGCTACTAATGTGGGGAGTCCAAAGTCACATAAGCGTCCCTTACATTCAAAGACGCACCAGTTTAACGGAGGCGACCTGAACTGCTTTGATCTTAGGGTTGTATTAACGTTAAAATCACAGTGTTTGCAATACTTTTGTGGATAAGGTAGAATGACTATTTATACACTTATCTATAAAAGACCCGTCCCTACACACGTGCTTCAGTGAGGTTTCTAAACAAAACGATTCTATTCTGTTTACAGACTGCTGAAAAAATGACCCCCAGACCAGATAACTCACTGTCTGAGTATTCATATTATGTTTGTTATTAACTGCTGTTGGTCTTAGTGGACTTGCTGGCTGACTGGTACACCATTAGTTTGTTTCTGACCAAACACACCACAGAAACAAATATATATTCAACCTAGTTAACAAAAAACACTCTGTAGCAAAACAATATAACAAAAACAGTCCCGAGCAGTCTGTGAAAATCACCTCCCCGAGGACAAGCACACCTGCTAGGGGGGTTGCAAGTGTTAATGACCACACTGACCAAAGTACATTTCAGCCAGACGTAGTAAAACATCAAGGTGTATGTTTTTAGGATTTTTAAAAGATAAGAACAGGTACTCTTTTTTTATTTAATGTCGAATTCAAACACACCGTTAATGAGCTGCGAGATTTCTGGAGATTATAATGCTGACTCAAACTCAAAGCAGAAGAATTCAGCGCTGTTCGAGATCAGCTATGAGCGGATCAGCACTTCTGTTGCTTCACTGAAACCTTTACTTACTCTGAGTTCTGAAGATCTGCGCAGAACCGTCAGCCTTCACTGTTTTATTTTCCAGAAACTTTACGTGTATGATATTCAGAAGCTCCTATAATCAATGCTGCTTCCTATTACCTTCTCCACCTCCCTACACCAAAGGTCAACCTGCTCCCCCTGCATTCTCCATGGGGAAAACTCCAGCAGAGCTAAAGCGGCTGTTCCCACAAGCGTGTTTACATTTTGTCTGCTCACATGTGCCTATAAATCTATATTAAAGCTATCACTTGATTGAGCCCCACAGTTTGTTTTTGATATCACGAGTGTTGACTTTTCCATATCCACTTAAAATATCTGCAGTTGGAGCAGAATTCAAAAAACGTACTTAAGAAAATCGTAGTAAGTGATTCAATATGTGTTTGTTTTACACTGACATGTTTTATATACGTTAATAAATAGCATACAAATGTTGATAACAAGTGTCCAGATTATTTTCAGATCACAGATCATTTAGATTAGATCATACAGAATCTAATATCAATGGCTCAATTCTAAGGCTGCATTACTTTTCCTGGGCAACTTTGGTGTTGTTACAAAATTCCAGAATGTGTGTTTTAAAGGTACAGTGGGATATTTTAAAATCTCTTTATGGTGTGATTGGAACGTGGCCGTCCTCAAAATCACAGCCATGCAAGAACCGAAAGTAGGTTGGATAAATATGCGCTAAGCTCTTTACAGAAGAGCACAGCAGCAAGCTTCTTTGCTTCATTACTTTTCTGAATTGTTCCTTTCGGGTTTAAACTTTACAGCACCATGCTTTTTTTTTTATAATATAAACTTTTATGCTCACTTAAAGAGCTCATAGCCTACTGCACGGTTCTTCAGTTGCAGTCCTGGATCAAACGCCACTGGTTCAGCTCATCTTCACATTGCAGGTTTCATGCCCTGATTGGAAAACTAAGCCTGCTGGGCCTGAACACCCCACTCTGTAACTGCGTCCTGGATTTCCTGACTGATTGTGGTCTATCAGCAACAAAATCTCCAGTAGCACCATACCGGCTTCCCTTCCAGGGCTGTGTGCTAAGCCCACTGCTGTTTACTCTGCTGCGAAGTACAACACATCGTGAAATTCGCAGATGATTCGTCAGTAATGGGCCTCATCACCAAGAACAATGAGAAGGCATACAGAGAGGAGGTGCTGCGGCTAACGGACTGGTGCAGAACCAGCAGAACCACCCCAGGAGCACTAATGCTGTCACTGCACGGATCTGCAATAGCTTTGCGGGCAGTGGTGGCTCAGCAGTTAGAGCGCTGGGATATCGATAACAGGGTTGTGGGTTCGATTCCCGGGCTTGGCAAGCTGCCACTGTTGGGCCCTTGAGCAAGGCCCGGGAATTGAAACCCACGACCCTGTTATCGATATCCCGGCACACTGGGTGTGTGTGTGTGTGTGTGTGTGTGTGTGTGTGTGTGTACTCACTGCCCCTAACACGTGTGTGAGTGTGTGTTCACTACCAGATGGGTTAAATGTGGAGGACACAAATACGTGCACCTTTACCTTTGTCCCACAAGCAGTCAACCCTCCACCCCACCACCCACATGTCATTGTTTTGTTCTCGTTTTCTTCCCTGTTGCACCCTTGTTTGACGTCACTTACCTGCGACTACTTAAGGTTCGTTTGGCCTGATGGCGCGTTTTTGTGAATAGCCTACCTGGAGACAGTCTGCGTTCCCCTTCAGTCCGATACGATACTTTTATTGTCATTGCACAATGTACAACGAAATTGAGGAGAAATCCTTAAAGTGCTTAAACATACAATAAATAACAACTAAAAAAAACCTAAAATATACACACACATTTAAACGCGGTGTTTTAGTGTTTTTTTTTATATTATCGTCACCAACGAAACGAGACAAAACCGCTGAACTGAACTGAACTGCCTGAAACGGCGGCATCGTCGTTGGCGACCGGGAGCAATGGCCGTTGGGTCAGAGTGAGCGAAGTAGCTAGATCACAGGTAGATCACAGGTAGATCACAGGTAGATCACAGTCAGACACACACACCGAGTGTAGAATGAACTCTCGTGTTTTGTTGGACCACGCTGGACAGTGTTTCACGTAGCTAGCTGTTCATTTTTTCCTAAACAGTTCATTAATCAGCTAGTCGGTGAGTCACGTTAGCAGTGGCGTGTATGTTTAGTTAGCTTCCGTTGTCCGTAGTATTACAGTTGTGGGGACGGTCCGTCCAGCAGTGGTGTGTTCGGCTGTGCTTGGCTAACGTATCTAGTGTTTGTGGTCCAGTTACTAAAGCTTTTGGTTGTGGTGTTTTAGACGCTTGTTGTTCACTCGAGCCTGGTTGTGCTCGCGTCTTCTTGAATGGTTGTTCTGGGCTGTTCCCCCCGTTTTGGGGGCGCGGGCTGCCTGTGTGTACAGGGGTGTTGTTGTATATTCGGGATTTCTGACAACGTACGGCTGTGATAATGGCTGAGATTGATGTGGAAATCAAACTGTAACATATTAGAATAACTGAACTGTATGATGTTGATAGCTACGGTTTCGGACGACATGAGGAAAACTGGCATTGTACATTGATTTGATTTTATAGATCAGTGTCAGATGCAGCTGCTGAGTTGACCAGAGAGGAGGCTACTAGCTAGTTCGTAGAGGAAAAAAAAAGCTGGAGCGAGAAAAAACTTGAACGTACAAAGACGAACCAGCCAGTATGTACCAGTATGTGCCATAACTGCATTTTGCATTGATCCCTCTGTCCAATGCTGAATCCGTTGGCTAAAGAGAGAATGACCTCAGTCTGAGTGGGTGACTCTGATTCGTAGAGAATTCACTGAGGAAGCTGAGGAAGCTTAGGAAGCATTTGCAATTATTTACCTCCCAAATGTACTCAAGTAAAAGTAAAGCATTCTCTTTTAAAACAACTCTGTACACTTTGTTCAATGCTTTACTACCCACCTCTTGTAGACATTTGTGGGTTCCATCAACCCTTCGTGATGAATTTGACATGCCTTCTTATTGCATTATTTCCCTCTCTTCTTGCAGGCTCTTGGTTTTCCTGATGGTGACCTCGTTGCTGTTCCCTACCCATGCTGTGATGTACAGTGGGGGTAATATGTAATTTGCATTTGTCCCACCTACAAAGGTCTGTAATTTTATCATACATTTGTTGCTTTTTCACCAAGCTGCTTGCCTATTGTCCTGTAGTCCACCCCAGCCTTGTGCAGGTCTACAATTTAGTCCTTGGTGTCCTTCGACAGCTCCTTGGTCTTGGCCATGGTGGAGAGGTTGGAGTGTAATTGAGTGTGTGGACAGGTGTCTTTTATACAGGTAACAAGTTCAAACAGGTGAAATTAATACAGGTAATGAGTGCAAAATAGGAGGATTTGCGAAAGATTTGCGATTTCCCTGAACAGGAGAGAATTCCAAAGTATTTGATCAGTTAAAAGCAATATTGGCATGTAATCCCGTGTTGGTGGCCCATTGACCACAATACTCCATTTAAGTTGGCTGTGGATGCCTTTGATGTTTGGGGAGGTTTAATTTTGAGTTTGGAGTGGATAGGTCGGTTGCTTATTGAAAAAAAAAAAAATGTTGTGAAAACAAAAATACAAGTGGTTTCAAATTAATTGCAGCAGTGATGTTAAACCCATTTTGGACACCCCAGTGTCCATTGCCGTGGGCATGACATTGTTGTCTCTAAGCCAATTAATTACCTTGTAATTGAATGATGTCAGTAATGCTGGTTACTGATCCTGATTATCTAATCACAATGTCATGACCTTGAGCAAGCTCTGAGAGTGACAGACATCGGAAAGGACGAGCAAGGTGGAGCAACTGCAGAGAGGGACGAGTACGTATTTCTTACCCCTACCCCTTTACCCCAAGTTTATGCTCATGCTGGCCAAACAAATTTGCTGTCAGCATAATTGTAACAGTTGCAAGTGATGCTATTTGATGTTATTTTGAACATGCATTAATAGTTACAGGGTTTTTTGCAATGGAGTTTAGCTAACACACTTGTTTAGGGTCAGTATATAAAGAGAAAACACATAAGCTTTCCCCAAGTAAAGTATGGTGTCATTTATTTATTATAAACAATAATTATACATTTGTACATATATTTAATGTGTTTTACATTCTTTGTATGTGGTTTTTTGGCTTATGTGTAAGATTCCAGTTCCAAGTTAACGTGTTAAGTTCATTATCCTTCAGTTAAAAAGGATGGTTGTGTTGGAAGTTCCATGATGGTTTACTGAAAGCAAAACTGATTTCAGGTAATCTTATCTGCATGTTCAGATTGCATTATTTCCCTCTCTTCTTGCAGGCTCTTGGTTTTCCTGATGGTGACCTCATTGCTGTTCCCTATCCATGCTGTGATTTACAGTGGGGGTAATATGTACTTTGCATTTGTCCCACCTACAAAGGTCTGTAATTTTATCATACATTTGTTGCTTTTTCACCAAGCTGCTTGCCTATTGTCCTGTAGTCCACCCCAGCCTTGTGCAGGTCTACAATTTAGTCCTTGGTGTCCTTCGACAGCTCCTTGGTCTTGGCCATGGTGGAGAGGTTGGAGTGTAATTGAGTGTGTGGACAGGTGTCTTTTATACAGGTAACAAGTTCAAACAGGTGAAATTAATACAGGTAATGAGTGCAAAATAGGAGGGCCTCCTAATATAGAAAGGCTAACTGGTCTGAGAGCCAGAATTCTTGCTGGTTGGTAGGTGATCAAATACTTTTCATGCAATAAAATTAATTTTTTTCAGTTGAAGTGTACCTATGATGAGGATTACAGACCTCTCTATTCTTTGTAGGTGGGTAAACTTGCAAAATCTACAGTGTATTGAATACTTATTTTTCCCATTGTACCTATCAAGCTCATGTGCATGTTCAGAACCATACACTCAAACACATGCAAACATTCAGTTCCAGATGTTTAGGCCATACCTGATTGATTACTATGTGATTAAACTTTTTTTTTTTCTCCATTATTAGCAGAATTATTTCTTTTCACTTTATTTTGGAGAAGTCACAATTGGTTTGGACCAGCAGGGAAAAAATGGGTCTGAAGGGGTTAAATCACGTTTTTCTAACATCAAGTGAATTGCACTGAGCAAGCTTAAAAAAGAAATGTTTGTAAAAAAATGAAAGTAATGTTTTGCTTTAAAGTCCCTGCAAATATGAATATAGTAACGTGTTTTCATGAACACATGGTCATGAACATGGTCAATGTTCTTCGCCATGGTAAAATGTAAGTGATGTCCTGCCAGCGCTAGTTAGTGCCAGTTGATGTTCGAATTTGCTTATTAAATGCAATAAACATGGCGCTTTTGTTTCTCAAACTCGGTACACATTGTTTTGAACAGGGTTTATGCTAATTTGTTCTTTCGTTTGGGTGCTTTGGGCAGTAGGTATTTAGCTAGCGCTAGCTATCTTAGTTATGGCTATGGAGCCTGCTAGTGTGTAGTGCAAGTGTTAATTCAGTTAGTTCTGGCTAACTTAGCTAGTGAAGCTATTTTACCCTGTTTACTAAAAGTTCTGTATTTGTTCATGTGCACAAACAATCATAATTTGTATTCAAATAGTGGGGAAAGTGTTAGAAAAGGTTTCAGTTAGCTAGTTTTGAGTTTTTAAAGGCTGCTCCCAAGTTAATCTCTTTCTCCAAACTGTGGATATTCTATTAGAATTTCACATTGATTTAAAATGCATAGCAGGCATATCGGAGCTGTAAATTTTTGGCAAGTAAGTTAGAAAGTTTGTAACTGTTGTATGCTCATCAAAATACTGAATATTGAAGCATTGATATTGATTAATTGATTGGTTTTACAGGGTGCCCCCCCCCCCAATGACTCAGTTTGCTTTCTTTTTAAAGGAAACCGATTACAAAGTGCTGTCTTAACTAGTTCATTTAAAAAGGGTTTTATTACAGATACAAAGACAGTAAACACAGTGAGCATCTACCACCTATTATCACAGTCTTGGCTGATTCATCTTGTATTTTAATATGTATGCAGTTGACATAATTGCAAACGTTGCAGAAAAATGTTGCAGAAAGTGTTTTTGAGAATTTTACATGGTAAATTTAAATGGCAGACACAATTTGTTAGTGTATGTAGTAATGTCATGGAGGAAGGTGTGTGTGTGTGTGTGTGTGTGTGTATTATAATTTTTTTTTCTCTGTGCAGTATAGGGAATCATCTCATGGGAATGAAAATGGCCATCCTGGAGCTATCAGATGCCAGAGATGAGACTGACCGTTCTGGAAACTCTACTGTGGTGATGGAGGAGACTCTTTCTCTGGACGTGCTTGCTGACTTTCCTCAGCCTTCATGGTATTTTTTGGGCTTCTTTACGCACTGAACACCCAAATAAATGGAGATACACAGAAGGTGTTCCTGCCTCCAGTCACTGAAAAACATCTGCTGAAGGCCTAGGCTGCTGCAGTGCTCCAACAATGCCTGAGAAGTTCTGCCTTGGCAGGGTACCTTGTGTAACTACCAAGTTCATGCAGTAATGCATTTATACAGACTTGAACAGCTTTGAGACCCATGGTTATGTATCTCAAGGTTGAGGGTGTCTGAACAGTGTTGGTACCTGTTGCTGAACTGAGGTCACTAGCTTTTTGTTCATCTGATCGTGAGGCAGTGCTAATTTTTTTTTTCCCAACAGAGGAAAGGGTTCAGAGTACTCCCTGGATTGCTCAGAGTTTAGCTTAATGTTAACAATTCTGTTAAATGGTTTTGGCGTTGTACCCTGACTAACCCCCACAAGTTAATTCTGTAATGCTTAATAAAGGCTTTATAGACAGATTTAATACCCTATATGCATTTTTGCTTTTGTATATTTCAGGATTTTCAGTGTCTTAACAGTGTTGGTAAAGAAACCTGCTGCTAAATAAATGTCACTAACTTGTTCACTTTTTGATTTCAATATTGAATAATTTTTTTCAGCAGAAAGGCTTCAGAATACTCCATAGAATGCTTAAGATTTTTGCATTGAATAATTCAGCAATGCCCTGATTATAGACATAGGCAGCTGTAATTAAGAAAAATTATGTATTTATTTTGTATATTTCAAGTTTTAGGGTGTCTTTACAGTATTTAGTACAGATACCAGCTAATGAACAGACGTAACACTATCTTGCCCACCTAATCATACTGTTAGGGCTATATTTGAAAGTATAATTTTATTTTTTTTGTAATCCAGCGGTCTTGTAGGAAAACGGCACATTTAGACTATTGTGAAAGTGATTTTTGTAAATGAATTGTTGGAAATACATTATCTGTCTTTCAGCAGGTTTCAATTAATATTCAGTTAGTGTATTGCTGTTGCCATGTACAACAAACACCAGAGTTTGCTAGTATAACTAAAAATGTTTCTAATTTCAAAGCATTTTTAGTTGACACCTAGCAGAACATGTAGAATTACCATTATTTGTGTCTTGATCTATTAAGTTCTGCCAACTTAAAATATGAGATTATGATTACATATCTGAGAGATTATGTTGAGGTGACTTAATTTAAGTTTACCTAACGTTTAAGATATCTCAACCTAATTTTAATTGTGAAGAGCGATCAGCCTTAACATTGTACGAACTAACAAAAGGCAAGGAAATTAGTTGCTTAATGATTGCAATCACTAGATTTTTTTTCTTTTTTTAACAGTGCAGAGAAGAGTCGATAGCATTGGTCTTAGCCATTTGTCATTTTGAAGTTTGTGCATTATATACGTTAATCATAACCTCCTTACTTTTCTGGCAAAGTTTCAGACCTATATTCAGAGAGTGTTCAGGTGAAGTTTAATTTTGCAACCATATGGCCTAGTAATTAGGCATGTGGCTGGAAAGGACAATGGGTTTGCAGATACATGACTGGAGTCATCTGAGGCTAGAGGTCAGGAAAGAGGGCGTACACATGGGGAGTAAGAAATGGTTAGGTTTACTGGTTTTTTACTTTAGTTTAGCGTAAGTTTTTAAAGATAGAATTGAAATGTAGGATACATGATTAATTAACATTATTTGTATATTTGAATTTTGTAAAATAAATAAATAAATAAATAAACATGCATTACCCTGCCTCTGCCGTTTGAGTTCCCCCTTTAGTGAGTTTTGTGAATATTTATCATCTCCAACAACGAGATGAAACGGAACTGAACATCCTGAATCAGCGCCATCAATGTTGGCGACTGGGAGTTGGTGACCGGGAATAATAGCCTTAAGGGCAGAGCGAAGTAGTTCACAGGTAAGCTGCTGTCTTTGTGGTTCCAAGCTTAAGTCAAACACACAGAGTAAAGAATTGGCTCATGTTTGTTGCAGCACGTAGAGACAGTGTTTCATGTTGCCAACTGGTCTTAGCTTTACTTATTTTTCCTAGACAATAAATGAATCAGCTAATCTGTAATGCAGGTAAGCAGTAGCATTTAGCTTTGGTCACCCTACTTCATGACATGGTTGACAAGGTGTGCCAGGTGCTGTAAGATGTGCTGAATGGTTTCTAGGATGTCTGTAAGGGTCCTGTCTGATTTTAGCTGATTTTAGTTGTTGTGAATCCTGATATAGGATGTTACAGTTTATAATTCTGGGTGGTGTGCCGATTTTTGTAGACTGTCCTGTGTATTGAGTAGACTGTGATAGACTGATCGACTCAAAATTGATTGAAATTGAGGGGCAGCTGCTTTAGGAGGTGCTGACTGTTGTACAAACATGCTTTAAGATGTGTTAATTGGTGTGCATACAAATTTTAAATGTGTCATGAGGATATATCTGAACTGATTGGTTTAGAATATAATGTATGTTAATTATTTTGGGCTGGCTGTTTAAAAATGTTCTAGTGTTCTAGTTAGTGTGGCAGCTACTTCAGGAAGTCCTCAATGGAGTCGAGGCTGTCTTTAGATGTGCCAAAAGCTGTGCAATGTGACTTTGGATCTTATTTGTGTTTTGCAAGATATTTTAAACAGTACCGGGTCTTGTGCCGGGTCCGGTACAAGATCCGGCACCAGGTCCTTTTTGGATTGACTGAATCTTGTGTTTACTGGTGTAATGTGTCCTGCATTGTGTGTTTGCTGCTTTCTCTTGTTCTAGTTGTTGTGACTGCTAGTGAAGGTTTTCCAGTTTTTTAATTCTGGGTAGTGTGCTGATTTTTTTAGAATGTCCTGCGTATTGAGTAGACTGCAATACTATGATCGAAATTAAGGGGCAGCGGCTTTATGAGATGCTGACTGTTGTACAAACATGCTTTAAGATGTGTCAGTTGGTGTGCATACTAATTGTTAAGGTGTCATGAGGATATGTCTGAACTGGTTGTTTAGAATATGATGTATGTTCTTGTATTTGGGCTGGCTGTGTAAATAAGTTCTAGTTTGTGTGGCAGCTGCTTCAGAACGTGCTGAATGAAGTCCAAGCTGTCTTTAGATGCGTCAATTGGGGTTCAATGAGACTTTGGATCTGATAAGTGGTTTACAACGGTGCCGGGTCCTGTGCCGGGTGATTGTTGGATTGACTGAATTGTGTTTCTATTGGTGTAATATGTTACCAGCTGTATAATGCGTGTTGGAACTTGTAGATACATTTTGTCAGCATGAACCCCAGTGCAATTGTCCTCTGGTGTGGCACCATATACTTATTTTAAAAGTTAATAAATTGTTGCATAAATGTTTATTGTAACAGTTTAAAAGCTACTTCTGTTCTTTTTGCCATGGCCCATTATTAGTTGCATTGCTATTGCTATATAACATTTGGCTAATCAACACTTCATATATAATTTGTCTGTGTTTTTTGCCGTTTCTGATAATAACACTTTTAAGAAGCATACCTGCTGTTTTGTGCGCAGACTGGATTACGTGAGCTGCGTAATTACAGCGCAGCCGTGGCTCTAAACTGTTCTCGCTGTGCTTCCCTGTTAAAAAAATAAAAACTGCGGGGTGGAGTGGTTCATCCCATACTGCGACCACTGTAGTAGACTAACCTCGGACAGTACTGCGTCAGTTCTACTCCTTTCTAATTTTGTCAGATCGTAATTTATAAAAACGAGCTATTAGAAGTGATAATTGAACGTTTCGGTGGTTGTTTTTGCCTCCCCCAATCTCCCCCCCCCCCCCCGAGGTTTCAGTTGGTATAGCCCGTGAAGCCCTTTAACAGAAGGCGAACGGATTGAGAAGTGGTGGTTTATGTTATTTTTTCTTCAGTCTGTTTACTTTATCTTTACGGAATCGACAATTTCAAGGTATGTGTCCACATCCTGCTTTCGATTGGTGTTCTTCACGAATGAATTCTCAAATTTGTCTAATTTGTTGTATTTATATGGAAACCAGATACACACCAGGTCCCCACCTAAGAGGGTGGATTACTGTTAGCTAGTAATGCTGCCCGGATTTGATAACAGTTACGAGTAAATATTACGCCGTTTTACACAAAGCTTCTTTACTTACTCTTTGTGTAAAGTTATTTTCTAAATGATCCAAAAATGCTGCCAGTGATGCTATTTGATGGTTTGACCTAAATGTTGCTTCTGCTTCTGCTTCTGCTGCTGCTGCTGCTGCTGCTGATGCTGATGGTGGTGGTGATGCTGCTGCTGCTGCTGTAGCAGAATGTCCTGAGTGGGTGTGAATTTGTAGACCAAGCAGTCTATTGTTGCAGTCATAAATGCACAACGTCTATGACCATAGGATGATTTACACACAGTCTGAGGCTTTGTTGTTTAAATCAGTCTTTAACTTAAAGGGACACTGGTGGATTTTTCTGATTTGGTTTTCATCCAATAGTAAAGATGTAAACAAAGTCATTCAGAGGAGTTTAGTGTGAGATGTTCTGTTTTAGAGAAACTTGCCGAGGTGGAATCTTAACTAGGGTGTGAATAGGAACAGGAATATGAATAGGGACGTCTGAAGCTAAAATGTTTGTTTACATTTATTTATTTATTACAAAAACGTGTTTTTGCCTATTGCCACTTTTTCCCCACAGTGAGATACTTGGAATGTGTTTTAAGGTAAGTAAATTCACAAATAATGTTTTTTTTAATTTTTATCCCATTTGTTTTAGATTTACCTCTTATTTTACAGTTTACTATGACCAACATTACAAATAAACATCCTAAAAAGTAAATATGATATTGTAGACACTTCAACCCCTTTTTCTGTCGCTCACAACTCAGCATCAGCGTCAGGTTTCTCTACAATTCACTCCTTTCATATCAAAATGCCTGAAATGTCTTTGTTTGCGTCACAACCACTGTGGATTTGTTATGCATAATTATGCCGATTTTTTTTAAATGTAGACTTTCCATGGTGGCCCTGATCTGCAATAACAAATAGCAGATTCATGCTACTTGCCCTTGTAAGACATTCCAACTTGCCCATGAGCTGAAAGTAAATCCTTTTTTTTTTTTTTAATGCTAGATGAACGTTTCCCAGTGCACTCTACAGAACTGCTGGGTGAAGAGATCCCACCGCAAATTCAGATCAACATAATTTCTTCTTTACCCAAAACATAGTCTGTCAGTCAGGACATGTTCGGTATCTGACACTGCTTTAGTTTTGCACTACAGCTTTGAGACTAATGTAGGTAAAGGTAATGGAGGCCTTTGACTTCAATCATATATTTTCTGTTAGTTTTGTAGCTTATGCCAAAACTAAGTGATGTGATTAGCTAATGATGTAACTTGGGTGCAAGGTAACACAAAACTGCAGTGCAGCTAAAGTGAGGAAACGTTGATCTATAGGTCAAAGTGAAAGCTCATTACTAGCCATTGTGGTCATTGGTGATTCAGTTCATCATTCGGTTTAACAGAGCAGAGAACTCACAAAACTGTGTGAAGAGATACTAGATACTCCTAGTGAAGGTGAATATGCTGTTACAATGTTCACCCCCCATACACCTAAACAGAGTCCAGTATTATCTGTTGTGGATCACTGTACCTCCAAACATTGTCAAGTCTCAAATTCAATGTTGAGGGTAACTGGTCCACTCGCTGTAGTCATTGTTCCCCTCTGGCATTAATGGCCAGTGGGGCACCACTGTTGCACTGTTGATAGGCACTCAATGTGCGAGTCCATTCTCGATACACCTTCACTACAAAGGCTCTAGAACTTTCCACAAAGTTAGTGTTTTCTGAGATGCTTATTTATTTGTCACGTGGCACAGTTCATTCAAAACCAGGGCTCATAATATTTTAATATGACTGTGACAGAGAGTGACTGGTAGTAGCATCTTGGAAACCACAAACTTTGTGGGATGTTCTAGAGCACCTAGAGTGAAGACAGCCTATGCCACAACATCTCACTAGTGTCATCTGAGCCAAGGGTGGTTATATCCACTATAAGGTAGGTTTATTATAACTTTTAGCTGGTCTAGTTTGACCTCATCATGAAGGACATCAATAGAGTAGCACAGCTAGCCAGCTTGTTCAAATATCGACCTGTACTAATGAATGACACCTGTTAATCTAACTTCAGCATGTCTTTTACAGACATTAATCCACCAAAAGTCTGTCTTGATTGCTTTCAAAAAATCGATTTCTGGAATGTTGTATATAATTTGCGGGTGTCGGGGTCTATGCTACAAAAATGTGGGAGACTCCCGGAACTTCTGGGAGAGGTGGGATGTCTATCTCTGCATGTTTATGAAAAAACTTCCAAATTTTAACAAGATAATGAAAATTAATCCTATCAAATTATTATTATTATTATTGTGAGGTGCGAGGTCTAGTACTCTAATAAGCGCTATATTCTGTGTTCACCTTTTCTAATATAGGACAAAGCCATCACAGTAAAACCACCAGGACTGTAACCTGCAATAGGTAATTCTCCTCTCAACTGTTCAATGCCTAACACTGCAGAAAGTGAAGGCGGAAACGTATCTGGTGCTAGCGATCCGGTAGCCCCAGCGCGGGCCCCGGCCAGAGAGGATGAACGCAGCTTCTTGAGTCCATTCACCCGTGACTCGCTGCGAGCCAGGCGGGCCTCCAGCGCTGAGCTACAGCTTCCATGGACCTGCCCCGTCACGCACTCCCGGGAGAAATTCTACACTGTCTGCTCAGACTATGCACTGCTGAACCAGGCCCGTCCAGTCGTTACACCCAGAGATGCTGCCCAGACCAGCTCTGATAACCGGACATCAGTAACTCAGTTGAACACCACCACTGTCTCCCAGTGCCAGGCTGGTGGAGCCAACACGCCTTTAGCTGACGACTGTGATATGGAAGAGGTGTTGTCCAGCAATACCAAGCCTGTGTTAGCCTGGGAGATCGACACCACTGACTTTGATGCAGTCTTAACTCGAAAAACCAGGACAAGTAAGTGCTTTCATGCAAGCCATTTCTTAATGTGAGAGTATGGCTAAAAATAAAAAGCTATAAAAAATGAACAAAGGCACAGACAAACTTCAGGCTGCTACTACTGGTTGTTTGTCACTGTGCCTTTAAAAGTTTTTGCCAATGGAAAAAGGGAATATGAAAATCAGTTCAGTTGCAACATGTGATAAATAACCCACCCCAAATGCCACCGGCTGTGTAGTAGTCAGAATATGAATATTGCAAGTATAGTGGCATTAAAAAGATAGTTACGAAAGTAAAAGATGACCTGATTTCTAAAAGGATGACACATTTCTTTAAAAATTCATGCAATTCTTGTTGCAGCTACAGCTACATTTAGCAGTCCACAGGTTTCCAAAACACATGAGGTCTCTTTAGATGTTCTTTAGGAAAACTTTTATAAACGGTGTGCTGGAAAAATGCTGGATTTTGAGGTGAGGACATAGGAAATATTCTCTTTAGACTCTTCTTTAAAGGTCACATTTGTGCAGGTGTCTCCGCACAATGGAACAGTGCACCACCACTCAAGAGTCTGCTAAATCTTCCTGGGTCTTTGCAGTCAAACAGGGATTTAGATTTGCCCTTTAGGCGACACAATAAGCAGTCCTCTCAACATTTGTTTGGTCTTCCAGACCTCCACCATGCTAGTTAACTGTTGTTTTGTAATTACATTATGAAGTGATTTTGACTTGAAAACAATTTAAACATCAAACTTTTAGGTAAAAATAGTGGGTAAGAATAGTTACAGCGGAGGAAATAAGTATTTGACCCCCCACTGACTAAAAGTTTTAATACAAAAAATATAAATGAAATGTCTCATAATTTTATGCCAGCTTTATTTTAACAGTGACACATAGAATATCAAAAGAAAAACTGAGAAAATTACATGAAATGAGAAATAAAAATTAACTTGAATTTCATTGAAGGAAGTAAGTTTTTGACCCCCTAGTAAAACATCATTTAATACTTGGTGGCAAAACCCTTGTTGGCAAGCACAGCAGTCAGATGTTTCTTGTAGTTGTTTATAAGGTTTTCACACACTTCAGGAGTAATTTTGGCCCACTCCTCTCTGCAGATCATCTCCAAATCCTTAAGGTTTTTTTTGGAAACGCAAAGCTTCAGCTCTCTCCATAGATTTTCCATGGGATTGAGGTCAGGAGACTGGCTAGGCCATTCCATGACCTTGATATGCTTCTTATGGAGCCACTCCTTTGTTTCCTTGGCTGTATGTTTTGGGTCGTTGTCTTGCTGGAAGACCCATCCACGACCCATTTTCAGTGCCCTGGCAGAGGCAAGGAGGTTGTCACCCAGGATTTTGCGATACATGGCCCTGTTCATCTTCCCGTTTATGCGGTGAAGTTGGCCTGTACACCCCCAAAACATCATACTTCCACCACCATGCTTGACTGTGGGGATGGTGTTCTTAGGGTCATATTCAGTATTTTTCTTTCTCCAAACATGTTGAGTTGAGGCCAAAGAGCTCAATTTTGGTCTCATCTGACCACAGCACCTTCTCCCAGTCTCTCTCGGAGTAATTAATATGTTCATGGTGAACATGAGGTGGGCCTGGACATGGGCCTTCTTGAGCTGAGGAACCTTGCGTGCACTGCAGGTGTGTCCGTGGTCTGTGGGAGCCAATTTTAGTCATGGTTTTTAGGGGATCAAATACTTATTTCCTTCAATGAAATGCAAATTATTTTTTATTTAAATATTATTTCATTTTCTAGATTTTCTCTTTGATATTCCATCTCTCACTGTTAAAATGAAGCTACCATAAAAATCATAGACTGTTTAATTATTTGTCAGAGTACAAACTTTCAAAATCAGTGGGGGGTCAAATACTTATTTCCTCCACTGTATGTCCCTGAATATGGGTCTTTTGACAACTCAACATCATTTAAAACAAGTACCTGATGAATTAGAAATATGAACGGTTGTACATAACTTTCATAACTTGTTTGCTACATTAACCTCATAGCTCCAGTAAAATATGTAAGGTGCAAACTTCAAACACCAAATGTTTTGATGATGTGCTGCTATTTGAGTTTTCTACACATTTAAATTGTCTCCAAGTTATCACTTCATAGATGATGTATTAGTGTAATAGTGTATTTGTAATTGTGCATTGCAGGCCACCTTCTACTAGTGTGGAACGAAAAAATGGGGTTTTGTTTGAATCCGCAAGCTTACATAGTGTAAATATGGCATGAAAATGATTAGTCATTCCATCTGCCATCTGGTACCCTTGCTTATGTAACCTTATGGCTTTGTCCTGTGACATAATCAGTGGGTTATTTGTCTCCAAGCCTCAGATGCTCAATGGAGGCTATATTATAATCGTGTGTGTTTTGACTTCATCTTTCAGACCAAGTTGTTTTTATCTGTTGCTAAATTGCCTTGTGTCCTGAAAAAAAGAGCCCCTAAACACATCATCTGCCATCACAGAATCACTGGGGCGAAAAAAAGATGAATATCAATATGACTTAAAGCCATTATCTCAGGTCATCTTGGAATAATTTCCCCCTCAGAGAAAGTGCAGTCAGCAGCAGTCTTTGACTTGACTTACTGAATGTGACTTTGCAGTAATGCACTATATGTTGGATGTATGTATTTACACACCCTCCACCACACCCAAACGAAAACTTAACATAAAAGCCCAACCGGGGCTCTAACAGTCTCTACACATGTGTATACTCGTTTTGGCAACTCAGTCAGTGCTCTTCCATGAATGACTGAGTCTGCCCCTTTAATGCCGTTTACCTGGCTCGCCTACACGACCACAGTTGAACGGCATCAGGGGGGTGTAGGGTGTTGCAGTGGGCGTGCCTCCTCACCATCACAACGCCTGTTGCTGATGCAGGTGCAAAATTGTGCACACAGAGCTTTTAGCAAATGGGATTCTGTGAAGCTACACATGAGCCTAAGGTCACTACTGACTAGCTTTGGGGTGTGTAAGAATGGCGTTTGTAATCCAACATCATCAGTATCTGACGTTGTTTATGCTTTTGTGGGTAAATTCTAAATCCTTACAGCAATGCTTCAACATCTAGCTAATTTTGTCTCTGTTGATTCCCTTGATTGAATTGAACATTGAATGAACAAGCATATAAAAACTTAAATTTGATCTGTTTGAATTTAAAGTATTTTTAAACTTCAAACATTCATACCTTCATTTCAAGTTTTTTTCTTTCTGGTTATATAACACAAATAGTGAGAGGAGACCAAGGAAATTATTGATGAAGCTAAAACTGAAGTTCAATTTAAAGTTGAACTCTTGCTGAGTTTATAATGTTGTTTTCAGTTCTGCTAAGCATAGTATAATATGCAAGTCTCATTTGAGTATTTATCAGAAAAAGCATTGTACGTTAATGCTATATTTGCTCCAGGTGGAACAGTGAGCCATGTTTTACCCAGATCCATCCCATTTTTGTATTTTCTCAGTGACCTCATTTTTAATTCACATTATTTAGTCTATTTCTTTGTTTTAAAACCACTTACTTGAGTAAAACAAGGCAACACACTGTGTTTTCTTATAAGCTAGTTTATTTTTTTCACTGTTTAAAGTACCTGAACCCATCTCCCATTAGAGTTTGTCATGTGGACATAGAGTATTGTGTAAAGGCATCTGAGAAAATATGTAATGCCGCTAATATAATTCAGTACTTTTAAAAGTCTAACATAATAAATAGAAAGAAACAGTACAAATACATACAGTGGAGGAAATAAGTATTTGACCCCCCACTGACTTTAAAAGTTAATACAAAAAATATAAATGAAATGTCTCATAATTTTATGCCAGCTTTATTTTAACAGTGACACATAGAATATCAAAAGAAAAACTGAGAAAATTACATGAAATGAGAAATAAAAATGAACTTTAATTTCATTGAAGTAAATATGTTTTTGACCCCCTAGTAAAACATCATTTAATACTTGGTGGCAAAACCCTTGTTGGCAAGCACAGCAGTCAGATGTTTGCCCACACTTCAGGAGTAATTTTGGCCCACTCCTCTCTGCAGATCATCTCCAAATCCTTAAGGTTTTTAGGCGTGCATTTGACACACAGATTTTCTATGGGATTGAGGTCAGGAGACTGGCTAGGCCATTCCATGACCTTGATATGCTTCTTATGGAGCCACTCCTTTGTTTCCTTGGCTGTATGTTTTGGATCGGTGTTGTTGAAGACCCATCCACGACCCATTTTCAGTGCCCTGGCAGAGGCAAGGAGGTTGTCACCCAGGATTTTGCGACACATGGCCCTGTTCATCTTCCCGTCAATGCAATGAAGTTGGCCTATGATCTTAAAGGAAAAACACCCTCAAAACATAATACTTCCACCACCATGCTTGACGGTGGAGATGGTGTTCTTAGGGTCATATTCAGTATTTTTCTTCCTCCAAACACGTTAAGTTGAGTTGAGCTCAATTTTGGTCTCATCTGACCACATTACCTTCTCCCAGTCTCTCTCGAAGTCATCAATATGTTCATTGGCAAACTTGAGGCGGGCCTGGACATGAGACTTTTTGAGCAGAGGAACCTTGCATGCACTGCAGGATTTTAAACCATTACGTCTCAGTGTATTACCAATGTTTCAGACTGTTGTCTCAGCTGCCTTGAGATCATAAACTAGCTCCTCCCGTGCAGTTCTTGGCTGATTTTTAACCTTTCTCATGATCAATGAGCTCCAGGCCGATTGATCGTAATGTTGTACTTCTTCCACTTCCGAATAATTGCACCAAAAGTTGTCACCTTCTCATCCAGCTGGCTTTGTAGCCCATTCCAGCCTTGTGTAGGTCAACAATTTTGTACCCAACATCTTTAGACAGCTCTTTAGTCTTGCCCATGGTGGAGATGTTGGAGTGTCACTGAGTCTCTTGGCAGGTGGCCTTTTACACAGGTGACAATTTGGGACAGGTGTCTGTCATGCAGGTAACGACTTCACTGAGATTCTCCTCTCTGGCCTTCTATAGCTGCCCGTATCAAATTCAAAAGCCTGACGCTGGCCTTCAAAGCCAAGAATTGACCATCTCCTCCATACTTCATGGCAATGGTCTAAAGCCGATCTGTAAAAAGAGCCCTTCGAGCTACAAGTACGGCTCTGCTCAACTCACTGTCCTTAAATATGACTTTGTTCCTGTCCTGTCAACTAAGTGGTGGACTTTCCGTTTCCCTGGGTGTCTGAACAGCAAGAAGACCCAGCTCTTTAAAGATCAAACCAAGATTAATGCTTACGATTGTACCCATGTCTTACTTGATTTGTTTGGTATTTAGGCAAAGTGTAATACATTGAGTATTAGTATTGGTATCAATCTAGATTTCCATACTGGTCTTTGTATTTGGCAGCATCTAGCTTGAGGTATCTTTTGGATTGGAGTAAACAGTAAAGCACTTTTGAAAGGCACTCTGGAAATTTAAATATAAATGTGATAGGCAAAGCTAAATAAAGTATATATATATATTTTAAGATGGTACTGAAAAACCATTGTCTACTTTAATGCAGGATTGTCAGTAAGCTTACAAGGCACATTACAAAGTCAATGTTAAAGTGAACTCATGACCACATACTGTATACTTGTTTATAGTTCTAAAAACACATGACTGTTTTTACAGGTAATCTGAAGAAATTTGCTTCTAAGAAAATGAAATCCTCTGATCGCTCAAGCAGAAACCTGCTGGACCTCCCACCCCAAGCTTCTCTGGAAGAAATCAAGCAGAGGAAAGTGCTGGACCTGCGCAGATGGTACGAGTGTAGCTCTTGTTTTTTCACTCATTAGTCGGTGAGTGTAATGAGAGGGCAGAAAGTCATTCATTTTGTGCTGCTCTTTTTACCTCTGTAGGTACTGCATCAGTCGCCCTCAGTATAAAACATCATGTGGAATTTCCTCCCTTGTCTCTTGCTGGAACTTTCTTTACAGCACTTTAGGAGCTGGGAGGTATGTAAAACTATGGAAACCCATCCCTCCCCTCTGTTTTTTTTTTTTTTTTTTTTTTTTTTTTTTGTGAATGTAGCATTTCATTTGTTTAAATGTTAGCATAACTTTCTGCCAAAGTATAGTTCCTTAACAAGCAGCTTGTTGCTATGTCACAGAAACGAACGTCCCCTCTTATACAGCACAGCCTACAGTTTCTTTTCCAGCTCTTTCTAGAGACTAACAAATTAAACTTTGTTCCCACTTACATTTTTTTTTGTTCATTTGTTGTCTGTTATTGCGCATTCTTGTCTTACTCCTTTCAGTTTTGTTTTTAGGTCATTCTTGTTTTGTTTTTTGTTTGTTTTGGTTCCCCCCCCCCCCCCCCCCCCAGATCATTTAGCATTTAACGGCGTGGTACCACTACACTGAAACGCTGTTAAACCAAGAAGTAACATAAACATTACAGCGCTTCTCAAACAATTAGCTCACATGGCCAGAATTAACTGTTGTATAATTAATGATAATTAAGTTTTATACATTAAAACATTTACGATTAGTATTGATCATTAATAAAACAAAATATGAAACTGTCCAATTTATCGATTTCTCACTGAATGCGGTGAGTGAGTTGCCCAATGTGGCTTGCCTAATATTCTCATGTAAGATCATGGTCAATGTTTAATTTCAAATCCAGTGTGCTGGACTACCAAACACAAAATGATCACTGTCCACTTACTGCACTGTATTTTGTGCAATATGGTGTAACATATGATGTGAGTTTCAGAAAAGCAGTTCAGCAATAGTTCAGAAAACTAGCCCCTGATAATAGTGAAAAGTATTAAACCTCTTTTGCTGTGAAATAATATTTGCACTTTAAAAACAACTGTCACTTTCTGATCGTTCTTTCTCTATTTATAGAAATGCGCAGTATGTTCCTTTGATTTCCAAAAATCTGTCAAGACATCTGCATCAGAAATTATATGTAGTAACTCTTTTTTTTGTCAGCCTTCCACCCATTTCCCAAGAGGAGGCCCTGCATATTCTTGGTTTCCAGCCTCCGTTTGAAGACATCAAGTTTGGACCTTTTACCGGCAATGCCACTTTGATGCGGTATGATGGTTCTGCTTACTCTACAGCTAAAGTGTGTCAGAAGTATCTGACGTATTTTCACTAACCCAGTTTTTGTCTCAATGCAGATGGTTCAGACAGATCAATGATCATTTTCGTGTTCGAGGATGTTCTTATATTTTATATAAACCCCATGGGAAGCACAAGACAGCAGGAGAGACAGGTGTGTTACTTATTATTCGTCACAATCACATATTAAAAATCAGTGACCAAGAGTTCAGGCTTCCAATCGTCAGTGGAAAAGCATTTCCACTGGGCTGCACTGTACAGTCATGTGAAAAGATTAGGAAACCATGAAAACCTGTGTGTTTTAACATGTCTAAACATTTGGACATTCAGTCTTCATTTTAACTTTTAAAAAAAGGTGAGTATTTGTCACTGCACTATGTACAGCTAAATGTGTCCTTCACATTTTACCTATCTGTGGTAGTGAACGCACACAATAGCCCGGAGCTCTAACCACTGAGCCACCATTACCCCTTTTTGAGAGATATGAGGTAAACTAAATTCATCTAAACAAATAAAACTGCTAATTTGTAAAATGTAATTATTATAAATGCTACTTTCTTAAGAGTAAAAGTTTGGAACAGCCTGATATATTTATGACTACTTAAAATGCCAAAACATGGAATTAGGTGCACCATATCTGCTGCAAATGATTACAACATGGAATAGAAAGGCTAATTTCCAAATAACTCTGCAGACTTGTATGCATCTACAATCTTCATCTAACCGCAGAGAGCTCTTTGGGTTTGTCTGTTAAATGTCTGTATGTTTAAATATGTTTAAAAAAGAGGAGGATTTTCATGGGGTGTTCGTTATGTTTTTTCACAAGACTGTATATTTCACCCTGTATGTTTAGACTGATAAACGTATTTATTTTGTTTAACCATTACTAGCAACTCAAATCTGATGTATTCTTCTGATCTTTTTGCACGTTAACAGGGGTCATAGTCACATTTTATGGGTTTGTAATCTCCTCAGCTGACCTGCTGACAGTCCTGTTGACAGAACAGGATCACTTAGCAACCAGAAACATAACACCATTCTCTAGAATACTAGTGATTGTACCATCTGTAGTAATTTCTGCTTTTACTTTTAAAATATCATTGGTGAGTTAGCTGATATTGAGACTTGCTTATTGGAGAACATGGCTTTACTTTTATTTATTATTTATTTTAAAGTACACTGAACACTGCATTACAGCACTCTATTTGTTGCTCTTCCATTTGTATAGCGGAAGGAGCTTTGCTGAAGTTGACCCAGGGACTGAGGGACGAATCTATGGCCTACATTTACCATTGTCAGAACCATTACTTCTGCCCTGTGGGCTTTGAGGCAACACCATTAAAAGCAGCTAAAGCTTACAGGTACAGCAGAGAAGCAGTTACCTTTTTACTTTCAGCAGAAAGTAAAACTTCACTGTTGCAGAGTTTTTCTAAACAAAATCAAATCTTTTAGACAAAAATCTTTTTTTTTTTTTTTTTACTTTTTTTCCATACATGATAACAATCATAGAAAACTGAGTACATATTGTTGCCCGCACCATATTATTTATATGCCAATCGCAAAACATGGCCCTGATATTGGAAATATTGGAAAGTCCAATCTTTACCACATTGATCTACTCGCAGCCCAATCATGACTGCCCATGTTTAGGACTAATTAAATATTGAACATAGTCTGAACATCCTGTAATTTTTCTGTTGATTCTCCAATATTAAACACAATGTTGACATCTTATGTAAATGATTAACTGATGAGAATTGACCTGAACAAAAGGATAACCATTTGTTACCCTAATCAACATGAAACAATCAGTAAATTGTTATTTCTTCAATGTTCACTCTGCTAAATACAATACTGTCACAATATGCATTACTACCACTGTCCTCTGTCATTATGTGTGGGTCTCACACATTGTTAACACTGGTTAGGATTTTAAAGTCATGTAGTGTGGCTCAGGCAAGTAAAAATAATGAAAGGATCAACTAAATAATATTTTTTGCAATAGGGGACCACTTCCTTTGAACGAAATGGAGCACTGGATTCTTATTGGGGAACCAAGCAGAAAGCATGCGGCCATCCACTGCAAAAAGTAAATGAATGTTTTGCTTCCCATATTTCTGATTATTAGTGTTGTGATGCAAACCCTTTACAGGAGAATATATAAGCAGATAATCAGAAAACATTTGATGCTTGTGTTGTTACTGGCTGCTTTATTTGCTATCTCGGCAAACTCAGCCTCTTACAGTGCATCCATTTTTTTTAGGTGGGCAGATATTGTGACAGACCTGAACACACAGAACCCAGAATACTTGGATATTCGTCACACTGAAAGAGGCATTCAGATACGGAAAACCAAGAAGGTTTGTGATATTGGAATCTGACCTCAGGCATTTAATGTTTTGAAAGGTAAAAGTGGAGTTATGAAATTGGGAGGGGGGACATGCCTGAAGCCCCTCCTCACAAATCTAATGTCCTTTAAATCACATCTCTCCTTTGTTCATGTGTCTATGACAAAGTCTTTGCAACCCTCCATTTCACCATATCCTCCCTTTTAACCCTCTCATCTATCATTTCTGGCTCCACATGTAAGAAGGGGGGCTGACTTTCAAAGCCCTGGGGTTCCCCCCTCTCTTACAGTCTTTTCCCAAATCATCATAAGAAGGTGGCATGGTCCAAACTAGCAAAGTGGCAAAGTTTTTAAACTGCTCTGAGCTAAGATATGTCTTCCTTTCAGGTGGGAGGCAACCTACACTGTCTGATGGCTTTCCAAAGGGTAAACTGGCAAAAGCTTGGACCCTGGGCGCTAAACCTGGAGAACCTGAGGCATGACCTCCATCAACAGGGGTCAGAGCAGAGGAGTCAGGCTTCAGCAGGGGAAGGCTTTGAGGACAGGGCGTCCAAACACTTAGGGCGTCTGGGCCGGTCCCACAGCACTGGAAACCAGAAGTCTGAGCAGGCCTGGAAACGTCACTCCAACACTGGAGAGTACAGGCACAGAGCTTCTCCTGACAGTGACCTGGATGAGGACATTACTGACTAAAATGTGAGCTGGCCAGTCTGCCTTCTGAACATCCACATACTCATTTCGACCACTCACGGTTAAGTTAGATTGGGACAGACGGGGAAGGGTTGCTGTCCAACAAATGGCCCACTGATCTTCCAAACATCAGATAGGTTAAAATGGGTAGATCCAAAAAAAATGTGCAATTATCTATAAACCAAAACATAAGGCAAGTATTTTATTTCTGCATTCATAAATATCATTGTTCAGATGTGTGCTTCTACGTGGATGTGGTGTTCATTAATATACGGAGCACAAAATGTTTTAAAAACAACCCATTTTACGTTAAGTGCGTAGTGTACCAGTCAAGGCATAGAACATGTTAAATGTGCATAAACATGAATAGTTGAAGTGGAATGATGCAATCAAACAGAAATCGAAACAGAATGGCTTGTTTTATCTTCCTGAGAGAACTGCTGAATAGAAACCCTGTTCATTTAAGGTTGTTGAGACCGATTCGGGTAACTGTGAACTCAGATAGAGGTGACTTGATACTTTTGTTTATTGTTTATGGCGGATGAATCACAGTTTGAATTTTCTTGTGAAAAGATGTGAAGCATGATGGCTATCATGTTATGTGCACTGTGATGTTCATTCTTAATTTACCACAGCAACATTTAAAGTATGTATTAGGACAAGTGTTCAGTCATTCACAATCCCATATACATGTGAAATCAGTTGGAAATAGTTGGTACTTTTTCTTAATAAATAAATATTTCTACAACTTCTTGTACATCAGTTGTGAGTTTTGATCCACAGTCTGTGTGAGATCAGATGTGATGGTGGCAGTTCTGGCCTAGATTAATAGACTTCTCAATTCTGTAATGTCAGCAGGACCAATACGACAGCAGCCTCCTGTTAAGAGATCAAAAATCACTGTTTACTCAACTATTTCAGACAGAATTATAACTCAGGACATTGAAATCACTAAAAATACATTTTGACTCACCAATCCATAAAGCTCCTTGTTCTTTCCACTCAATGCTTAGCTTGGTGAATGGCATCCTTTCTTCTGTTTTCCATCTATGAATTCAGTTATGGAATATACATGAATTTGCATAATACATGAGCCATAAAGTGTGAAAATGCCTAATGCTCTGAAAACTACAATGGCATCAGTCAGGACATTTCTGACTTAGGTGTTTAAATTACCCTGTTTTGGGATCCCAGCCTTCTCCACTGTTGGGATAGACCACCCAGCTCATGCTGGGTGCCTTGTACGACTTTGCTGATTCTAGGAGAGGTTTCACTAAAGCAGGAGGGGAGCAGTTTACGCCAACAGCAACCAGCTGTGTAGATTTGCTAGCCACTTGAACAGCCTGAAAGAACTTATTCCCATCTGAAATACACTGTGTGTCCTGGAAAACAAGTGTCAATGGATATTGGAATTGTGGACATGCTAAAGAAACTTTAGATAGGGGATGGGAACAAAATAACTGATAATTTAGATCACCTCTTACTGTTAACATCAAATGTGGATTAAGATTTTAGTGGATTACGCGACAAGGTAATTAAGATATACAGTACCCGTCAAAAGGTTTTGTTTCTTTATATTTTATTATTTTGTCCATCAGTTGTGTTTCTAAAGTGTTGTTTAGAGGTAGGGTTGGTACACAGTTCTATACACAGAGACTTTTGGTTCCAGCTGCCATGTCTTTGAGAGACAAAGTTATGTAAGGACTATTTGACCTAGAAGGCTAAGTCAGACGACCTGGCCTCCACAATTACCTGACCTAAACCCAATTTAGATGGTTCATGCGTGTTGGAAAACCATTTCTGGTCACTACCTAAAGAAGCTGAGTGAGAGAATGCCAAGAGTGCAAAAGTATAAAATACAGTCTGGTTTTTAACTCTTTCATTTACTACATAATTCCAAATGTGCTCATTCATAGTTTTAATTTCTTCTATATACATCTACAATCTACAACAAATAAACTAATACAAATAAAATCAAAATAAAAATCAGAATGAAAACTTTTACAAACTTTTGACTGGTACTGTATTTTTTTTTTATGTACTGTACGATGGCAGGATTTTTAATACAGATATTTTCCCCCCAAAATTTTGTTTGAAGAACACTACCGCATGAGATAAACCACTGCTAACAACATATCAAACAATGTATTTCTTTTTTTCATCTATACAGTGGTATGAAAAAGTTTGGGCACCCCTGATAATTTAGATGATTTTTCTTTATAAATCATTGGATGTTCGGATCAGCAATTTCAGTTAAATATATCATATAGCAGACGAACACAGTGGTATTTGAGAAGTGAAAGGAAGTTTATAGGATTTACAGAAAGTGTGCAATAATTATTTAAATAAAAATTAGGAAGAAGAAGCCTTTTCTGCGCACGCGCCACAAACTGAGTCGCTTGAGGTATGCTAAAGCACATTTGGACAATCCAGCTTCATTTTGGAATAAGGTGCTGTGGACCGATAAAACTAAAATTGAGTTATTTGGACAAGGGGGGGTATGCATGGCAGAAAAGAACACAGCATTCCAATACAAACACTTGCTACCCACAGTAAAATTTAGTGGCGGTTCCATTATGCTGTGGGGCTGTGTGGCCAGTGCAGGTACTGGGAATCTTGTTAAAGTTGAGGGTCGCATGGATTCCAGTCAATATCAGCAGATTCTTGAGAACAATGACAAAGACATCAACCCTAAACACTGCTCAAAATCTACCAAGGCATTCATACAAAGGAATAAGTACAACATTCTGGAAGAGCCATCTCAGTCCCCAGACCTGAATATAATTGAAAACCTGTGGTGTAATTTAAAGCGGGCTGTCCATACTCGGAAACCATCAAACCTGACTAAACTGAAAATGTTTTGCAAAGAAGAATGGTCCAAAATACTTTCAACCAGAATCCAGACTCTTATTGGAAGCTATATAAAGTGTTTAGAGGCTGTTATTTCTGCAAAAGGAGGATCTACTAAATACTGATGTATTTTCTTGCCCAAATTTATGCACTTGCCTAATTTCGTTTAAATAATTATTGCACACTTTCTGTAAATCCTATAAACTTCATTTCACTTCTTAAATATCACTGTGTTATGATATATTTAACTGAAATTTCTGATCCGAACAACCAATGATTTATAAAGAAAATAAATGATCAGGGGTGCCCAAACTTTTTCATACCACTGTACAGGTTAAGAGCCTTGCACAAAGGCCTAACAGAGGCAGCTTTGTGTACCCACAACCCAGTGGTCACAAACCTAGTCTTCTAACAACTAAGCCACTAATAATCCTAATACTGATACCTATCAATATTTATGTAAGATATGCAATCTATTATGATATGATTTGAAGAGTTGATGTTTCTGAAGAGTGTGGTAGATACCTTGCAAGAGAAGGAGAGCCAGGCTTTAGTATCTGGAAACTCCCTCAGCAGCTCTACCAGGGCCTCTGCCTCTTTAAGGCATGGTATGGTCTCCATTGCGATGAGATCAGCTCCTGCAGCCACTAAGCAGCGAACCTGCGGCCGATGCCAGTCTTTCAGCTCCTGCAGCAAAAGGGAGCAGAGCTTTAGGTCTAGTTTGAGTTTGATAATTGCCGTGTGCATAGTGTTCTTCTGTGGCTTACCTCTATACTCATCCAGCTCTCATAGTTACCTGTGTACTCAGAGCCATCATGCAGAAATGCCCCATAAGGACCCACTGAGCCAGCTACCAAGGGCTCTTTTCTGTCTGTGAAAGTTTATTAGTGTAAAAAGTAAAATTTTGAAGAAAATGTATTCTTCTGAATACACATGCAACAGCAATGCTAACACACACCTGCTGTTGTACAGCTAGACATAAAGTCGGCTGCCGTCTCTTTGGCTATTTGAACCCCTGACATCAGTAGCTGTTCAGCCTCCTCAGGTTTGAGATCGAGGTGTTTGATGAATCCTTCCATACTAGCTTGGTATGTGGCCGTTGTAATGACATCAGATCCACTCTGAAGATATCTACAAAGACAGAGTTTCTGATGTGATGTTTGTCACAGGCGCGCACACACCCACAGAAGGACAAACTGAATATGTTGGAATTACCTGTGATGTACATCCTTAATGGCCTTCGGGTTTGTATGCAGGATTTTAGCACTCCATAAAGGCTCCTCCTGCAGACACATGTCTCAACAATGAATTCAGATGTCTAGCCCTTTAAAGCCAAGTGTTATATGATCCATATTTAGATTTCTGAGACCTCACACTTCATCATCAGTGTGTTCATTAAATAATTAATTACCTAAGACAATTTCTAAATAACACTAATAGTAACAATAACATATATTTTAAATAATTCTGAATTACATAAATAAGAAAAAAAAAAAACATCAGATACGTGTATGCTGCTCCCTGGTGGATTATCTGTGCAATACATACATCACAAAAATGCATACAGTTTTCTAAATATTTAAAATTACTTGAAAACCTGTCCAATTGTACAGAAAGCTCAGAGTATAAGGAGTTAAACAATTTTGTGTTCTATATGTTTTAGCTTGTTTAAGTGTGCTTCCAACAATCTGTCTAAATATAATATACAATTAAAGTCATATTTATATAGTATTATTTAAATTATTTTTTATAAATAATTGGCCAGAAGGCTAAAAAAACACTCTAGTTTTAAATAATTTATATGGCAATTATTTGATGGTTCAGGCTTGATAACGGTGAGATAACTGTACTACTGTATAGCTTAAATACCTGTAGTTGAAATCCTCTTTCCTCCAGTTCTGTAGCTAAACCACCGTCCAAAATTCGGGGCTTGCAAGTCATTCTGGTTACAGCCGGATCGACCTGTGATTTTGCAGAACTCTCTACTGCAACACACTCTATCTATCAGGCAATATGCGCGTTCTGTCAAACTAGTAGTGCTAAGGTAGTGCTATAGCCACCTCTTCAATGTTTACTTTAACACATACAGTTCAATCTGTCTCTGCCTGCACCAAACCTTTGACTAAAACTCAAGTGAAAGAATTAATCTTCCACCCCAGGTTAATAACAAAGTCCACGTGTCGACGCGGGTCAAACTACTATTTCCGGATTGTTCAACATAAAAGAGACGCTAACATTTCACTGTAATTTTTTTAATTATTATTATTGTTCTTGTTATTTATGTTCATCCCGTATTACGATTCCAGTACCCTGCACTTCTGGCTAAACGTTATATTGCATTGTATTTTTTATTACTGTTATCTGACATTTTGGGACTTTGTTTTTGTTGCTATGGAGACGGGAGCTTACAAGTACGCTAGCAGACAAGCAGTTAGCTGTTGTGTAGGCTACACATAACAAATCCAACAACTCCGTCACTTCAGGACACTGGAGCTGGAAAATGGTAAAGTTATTGCATGCGAAGCGGGGACGGTCATGTCTGATACTTCTGTTACAGCTGCAGAATTTCTATTTTAATTTTTAGATAGCGAAATAATCGAGGCTCTCACTGGGTTCAAAGCGCGCCAGCCTGGATACTGTCAGCTACGGTCTCTGCTAGCTAGTGCTAGCTAGCTAGCTACAGCATTAAATGAGGAGCAGCTAACAGTAAAGTACCTTTGGGTAGCTAGCTACGTTTATTGCTCCATTCTTATCATATACTTACAAGACCACACCAAAAACACATTAAAGCCCAGCTTATAAGTGTAACGAGCTAGATAGCTAGCTAGCCTGCCTCCAAGCAGAGCATATGTAGCTAGCATGCATCGTTAGCCAGATAAGCTAACTAGCTAGCTACCTACCTAGCTAGCTATCTTACGTGATGTGAACTTAGTAATGATTAAATACAGTTTGTATGATCTATAGACCTAGTTAGCGATCTAGCTAATTATCATTAGTTGCCATCTGGGTAGCTAGTTAGCTACATTTTGGGACAATAAATGTAGCTAACGTTAACGCTAATGATAATATTGTGAGCTGTGACAGTTACCTTTACCATACCTCTCCTATGATACATATTAGCTATCTAGATTACTGATAACTTGTAACCTGATAAGTTTATTGAGACGCATTCATTTGATTTTTTTTTTTAACATTTTGTGCTTGACATGACAAAGAGCCCAGCAGTTCCTACTACACTAATAACGTGTTAGCTACTATATGTGGGTTGCCACTAGATGTCAGTTGTGTCCTTTACTATGAACGTACAGTTGTATCAACTTTGTGTCTTTTCATCAATACCAAGTGCCAGTTGTACAGTACATTGCTCTACAGATATAATATGGATACATTAATGCATTTCACTGGTATCATGAATGCTGATTAGTTTACATTCTGAATATTTAATCTCCCAAAAAGCCACTACGTAGAACTATGAAACTCGCACACACCAAAATGAAGTGGCTGGGGGTTAGTAGTTTATTAAAATGACCCAGGTACTTTTTTTTTAGGAGTGTGTAAAATAAGTCTAAGGCCATTAAGGCCAGGCCATTTGTTGTTATTCATTGTGTGATCCAGTACCCTTGATATTTTCCACTTCTCACACCACATTAAATGAATGTACATTGATCTGTATGCAGGCTCCGTTCAAACAGCATGAAATGTTTGCAGTGATAGCACAGGACAACAGTAGGTGTCTGAGAAAGCGTTGCTTTCCAAGAAAGGCTCTGAAAGGAAAGCCCACTTTGGCTTGAGTGTGACACGCAGCAGATTAGCCTAGCTGGTTCCAGTTTGCTCTGGATCGTTTCAGACAAATAGGTTAGCCAAGGCTCTGTGATTTCAGTGAAATCTCAGTGAAGGGAATGTTTTGTGAATGAGGTTTAATTCAGCCATCTCAATACAACAGGGCAGGCCTTTTGTGGTCAGTCTTAGTGCTGATTTTAGTCAGGAAGTCTCCGTTTCATCTCCTTGCTTCCTCAGAGACACAGCTGTCCTTGGGTAAACCTGTACGAGGCAGGGAGTAAGGACATACGATCTGTCTCGTGTGGGCCGTCCATCACCTCTGCCATGAGAGGAATGAGAGTCCGGAGCATCCTACTGACAGATAGGCCAAGTGCCACAGTATGATTCACACCAATGTCTTAACAGCTTTGCTCATGAGAGGGAAATATAGCACATTTTCAGCCAGCGGTGTGGT
This sequence comes from Salminus brasiliensis, assembly GCF_030463535.1. NCBI lineage: Eukaryota > Metazoa > Chordata > Actinopteri > Characiformes > Bryconidae > Salminus > Salminus brasiliensis. Next base: position 22,410,022 of record NC_132884.1, on the reverse strand, counting down.
TATGTAAACAGTAGTTTAGAAGAGTTCTTACTGATTCATTTAATGGTAGGGTCGATAAAATGTGAGCCAACCTGGACCTAAATTTCTGTGGTTTGACACAGTATGGGCTGAAGTACATAAGTGTATGGAGGCTGTTGCGTCACAGACAATTTGTACTGTGTTATTCTAATGCTATTTTAATTTTCTCTCCCCAAAATGTTTTATTCAGTAAGGACTTGGCACATGTGGTGTCAGCGTATGAGGTTAGAGTTTGAAATGCATTACTCCAGGTTTCTTTGAGCCCGTGTGACTTTTCCCAGGTTGTGTTTGAAGCGCGAGTCCACAAGAGATAGTTGATTGAGGTCTATTCACTTTGTCTCACTGAGCCTTTTCAATGACTTGTCTTCTATAAATGGCTCCTATTCAGTGCATGTGGAATGGAGTGAATCAATGGCACTCTTAATTCTGATGAAATTGGGTTATTCCCAGTAATGACCAGTAAAGGTTAGGTCAACTGCAGGACAGAAGTGCAATCAGGTCTTTTCAAGTGTTTTCGTTAAGGTGGCTGATCTGTAGTGCTGCTCTTCAGAAAAGTCAAATACATCCCCACTGTCCGTTTATCCAGAATGTTTATCCAGCTGTTTTAGAGTCAGCCCTATTGCTGCTGATAGTTAGTTAAAAAACACATTGCAACATCAGTGTTTCAAACCCTGGGATACCATTTTAGTGTGGTCAGTCACCTCATTGAAACCTGTTTCAGCAGTCAGGCTTTACATTACTCATTGAATTTAATTCCTCATTAAAATTATACTGCAGCCACACATTTCAGGATGCCTGGAATTAAGACCACCTATGGGCTTATGCTCATTTGTATGGAGATGGCTACTAATGTCAATACTATCTCAACCACAGCTGAGTGAAGGGTAAAAATAGCCCTCCTTGGGGGGGATGGGCCCCACCATATACTAGATAAACTGCTTGTTGTAGAAAAAGGTTTCTTTGGGTCAGAAAGAAAAGAACAGGAAAGAGTTAACCAATTCATCATAAATGAGTTGCCCTCTGATATAACCAAGCATTTTGTTTTTGTTTTTCAACAATGAGATTACGGTGTGTGGTACAGTGTGTACCTCAGCTCAGTGAATCAGTTTCCATACCATTAAGGATGAACAGACCTAAGTGAATTAATGTTTTAACGTTTGCAATGTTGATAAAGAAATATGTTTTATGAGATAATCACAGGATTTTATATTGATACAACCACTCAGAAAGATGCTGTGGAAGTCATTAACCTACTTGATGTTGACGGTGTCAAACTCTCCCATTTCTTGAAGAGGGAAAATTTTAGTTTGTTTGGCTTAATTGCTGTGCTGTTTAGGTTGTTTCTCTACTAAAAAAAAGATGCTGCAGGATTACTCACGGAAGCAGATCGCTCTAATTCGGTTAGTTTTATTGCTCTGAATGTTTAATGATGTCAAATATTACATAACCTTTCAGTTATAAGCATTGATATTGACAGATAGTCATTAAGAATTCATCATGTGACAAAAATGCAGAATTCCATAGTCTATAATATATAGTCTTTCTCTGGTAATTCTACAAAATAACTCCTGCTATCCCCTCGTGAGGAGAGTTTCTAATCAATATTCTGCACCAGCTCTGTCTGGATCACATGTTTCTCTATGTCCCACCAACATCTCTGTGTGGCCTTCTATCCAGCAGGGGGCAGACAGTGAGGTAAAGATAGCACATGCCTTTTCCTCCATGTTTCTGTTGGAGGGCACTCTCTGCCTGCTGTGAAGGTGAAAAGGGTCAAAGGAGGTGAAAGTAAAAAAAGGTTAAAGCAGCAGTGTTACAGTGTTATATATAATTTAAACATACACTTTGGCTACTCCACTCATCTTTTCTTTTGGGAAGAGCATTGTTTTGACCTTTTAAATTGTTTCACATTTAGTGGCCGTATCACAGGTCCTGGGGGGCTGTGTGCTTGTGTGAAAGTAGCAGCAGCTGTGTAACCCGCTCCCTGGTAGCAGTGAGAGACCCCTAGGGAAATGGAGGGGTCGCACTGAGAGCAGAGTGGTAGGCTCCATGTTGTGACACAGTCCAGCTGCCTTCTCGTGCTGTGGGTCAGGCCCAGAACGCTCTGGCTGCCTGTCAGGGCTCAGGGGTCACCATACTGACATGCCCCTTCTGGGTCTGACCAGATCAGAGAGTTCACAGTGTGTTTCTGTTGTGCTGTTCACAGGAGGAGCGCTTTGCCTTCCTGGCTGAGTGGTACGACCCCAGCGCCGCTCTCCTACGACGCTACCAGCTGCTGTTCTACCCTAAAGATTGCTCAGTGGAGATGGTAAACACTTCGGCTTTGTTAGGAGAGGCAGTCATGTCAACCGTTTTTTTTCCACCCACACATGCTACTGTCTTAGATGGCTTTCGGCTCAGCTTGATTTTTGCTGTAATCAAGATTACAGATTGCTTGATTGCTTTGCAAAAGTGTGTTCCAAACAACAAAATCTTCTTCTCATCGATTTAGTTTGATGTGAAGAACCAGCGGACGTTTTTGAGGAGAACAAAATATGATGATCTCCATCCAGAAGATTTGTTCGTGGGGAACCGTGTCAGTGTCTTCTCTCGACAACTCAACCTCATTGACTATGGAGACCAATATACAGCCAACAAACTGGGCAGCAGGAAAGAGAGGTAGTACCCCCTATCTCAACCCAGGTGCTTCACATTAGCAAGTATCAAAATCATAAAGTCATTAATGACCTACACAATCAGGCTATTCAGTATTGCCAAAAATACACTGTACGTACAGACGTATCCAGACATTTCTTTTAATGATTGAGTTCAGCTGCTTTACAGTGCATCCATTACCAACACAGGCATTTAGTTATATTACAGGATATAATTGGGCACTCCGGAGCAGCCACGCATAAGCCTGAAGTCACCATGCCCAATGCCATCCAGTAGCACTGCGCTGTGGAGCAGTGAAACTGACTACTCTAGAGTGATGGCCTCTGGGATCAGTTTGAGTGGCATATTTGATCTATAACTAATCATCCATTATCAATATCTGACCGCACTCATGCGGTCATGATGAAAACAATGTTTCAAAATCTAGTGTAAGGCTGCTGTTACTACAGCAGAGGGAAAACAAAAACTGTATTATTACCCTCGATTTAAACGTTAACTCTGGAGGAACTACAAAGTTTTGGACACATAGTATAGTTTCCATACACTGTCAAGCTTCGTGATGTTGACAGTCAAAAGTTCTCTGTTTGTCTGAAAAGTCATTTTTTAAATTTCACATTTTTTCAGCTGAGGATTTCTTTCCATACAGTCCATTTTCCATCTATTTTGTATACCAAACCATAAAAGATAAAGACCAGATGAAGCCCAGGCACTATGTTTTTTTTATTATTGTTTTTATTTTTTAAATGTCCCTCCTAAATCAGACCACAAGAACTGCTGAGTGTTCTTCCCAATCAAACTGGAATTGCGTATCTCTCATTAGCACTTTAATGAATCAGCCTGTCAACCTTTTCAAATCCTCACTGCTCTCAGATGGTAATTTCAATTAGTGGTAATCTGGTGACTCACATTTGGAAGGAAAACAGAACAGGCTTTCTTCACAGTAGCTGCGTCTCCTCTTCTGCGTCAGCCTGTGTGCTGGGAATGTAAATCAGTGAGCGAAAAGAGATGAGTGATTAAGAATGGATTGTTTGTTGTTACACTCACAAGGCTCCAGCCATGGGTTAGGGAAGGGTATATATGGTTGGGAGATTACTGTATTGTTCAGTTGAACTTGGGTGGGAAAAAAAAAAAAAGATGTATGAAAAAGATGTCAAGACTGATGTAGTGATTTTGAAGCTGGAGAACAGGTTTCTTTATGTTAAATCTTACATTAAACGAGACATAACCTTTACGTCCTTTATGTACATAACTTGGTGCTTTGTGTTGCCTCCTTAATGAAATCTCATTAGATTAATTAAGTGGCTATTAAGCTTTCTAATCAGACTTTCGCTGTGATGTATGACATTGTCCTTGAAAGAGCTGGACTGCTTTGTGCTCTGATATTCATACAGTGTCATTCTTGCTGTCTTATTTTGTGTGGTAAATATTATCATGTAGAACAAATCTCATATAATATAATTACATTATAATGCCAGGGACACCCCCACACACAATAGCTACAGCTACAACCCACAATTTAAACTGGTTTATCTTTCTGTCTCTCCTTTTCAACCCTCCCTATCTCCCTCCCTCCCTTTTGTGTCTTAACCCAGGACTCTGGCTATGATTAAGCCAGATGCAGTGGCCAAAGTGGGTGACATTATTCAGATGATTTATGACGCTGGCCTTATTGTCACCAAAGCCAAAATGACCAAGCTAACCTGGTAAGTTAAAAAAATAAAGGAGTTGTGCCGCATAATAAATGATTTGTTTTTCAGCATGTTCCAAATTAGCTTAATTTGCCTGGAACAGTAGTGGCCACATTCACAACAGTGCCCAGAGTGTGCTTATGTTTGCTATATGTCTGTTTGGGGGTCTGTCCCGATGACTGAAAGCACCACAGGTCTGGCACCTCAGCTGGCTTGTTGCAGTATGATGTGTAGCCCCATATTTTTGACAAAATAGCACAGGGATAACTAACTTTTGGAATTAGACACTGGAGATAGAAAGACAATTAAGAGGAGAAAAATAAGATGAATTTTGTCTAATATTGGCACATTATTATTATTATCTGCTATATCATAAGAAGGTGCGGTTGCATGAATAAGAATGAAATGATTGACAGCCTTAGCTGGAAGAGACCATCTACAGGACCTTTTTGTTCATTACATGGATGAGCTGCGAGCTGTCAGGAAACTGGCTAGTTAATCATACAGACGCGTTGTGCTGTTGGTCGCATTAACAGACACACTGTACTTTTTTTGCCTTTTTTTTGGTAAGTCTGATGGTAGCGTGTGTGTTCCAATTAGTTGTTAGCCAGACAGCTTATATTAGAGTGGTTAGGCGTGCTGGACTCTGTAGTATGTGTACTTGGTGTTGGCTAGTGCTCACGTCAACGTTTTCTGCAGTCATTGCTCTGTTCAATTACAAATGACCTCGTTTCGTGTCTCCGAAAGCATTTGGTGTCAAACGGGAAAGCTGTGGAGTCATAGTGAGAGTTTACCAGTAGCGAATCGGTAACGTTAAGTTTTGCAGGTGTTGCTTGCAGGCCTGCTGTGAAATGTCAGATGACGGGGAGTCCTGCCAGTGGAGAGGAGTCTGTTCACTTACACGTGCCAGGAACATATGGCACAGACAGGAGAGAAGAGGGCACCATTTCAGGTGTTTGTCTATTGAACACTGGAGTTTACTTTCTTAACCTAATCTGCCATACCTATTCCAACAAATCAGAAGATATTGATCATCTTATTACATTTTGTTTGAAATGGACGTTTGTAGAGAAGTAGATCTAAAAAAAAAAAAGGAAGGTGATAACCTAGTTATAAACTAGGGGTGAAAGAAAGTATTGATATACTTGAGTATTGTGATATTATGTTTTCTAATACTGTATCTATTCTGAAAAAACACAGTATTGATTTCTATGGAATAGTTTAGATGTAAAGATTTGTGGCAGACAGTGGTTCATTTGTGTTGTGTTTAAACCCTGACTTCTAGATAGCAGTGTTGTACTCCTGTCTTTAGATTCCACTGTTCTGATTGGATTAAACGTCTTCTAAAACTTCTTTTTTAATTAGATTTTGTGCATATGGTGTGTGTTTTGCCATTACAGTTTTTATGGTACGCAGTCCTACTGTAAACAGAGAGGCATTGCACCTTTTTGGGAAGTCTCTGCTCCTGTCAGTCATCATATGTCATAACTATTAAACAGACCTATTATCCCTCAGTCAACTGCAGGTTAGCTCCCATATTCTTCTGTATTGGTCTGTATGAAAATAAGCGCCACAGTACATGAATAGATAGATTGTGGTTCCAATTTATTCTTTCTCACTCATTGTCATAAAGAAAAAAAACATTAAAAACCATATCGGGTATTAAAATCATAAATCTAGTGTGTCACATAATAGATAAGGCAGCCCCACCAATCTATCTATCTCTCTATATATCTCCTTCTCTTTCTGTCTTTCTCTGTCTCTGTGTTTGTCCCTTTATCTTTTGTGTCTGTCTGTGTATATGTGTATTCTTTTCTTTTTTTTTTGTCTTTCTCTGTGTGTGTCTGTTTGTTTGGCACAGCAGCTGGTGGCAACATTAGATTCTGACTGTGGTGTAAACACACGCCTAGTCAGGCATTGACACTTCCTCACTTCCTCAGCTGTGATGTGATGAGTGTTGAATATAAGTGAAAAGGTGACATGTTCTCTGCTGCTTGTCTGAGTCGCTGTCTAATGAGAATTCTGTGTGTGCACTTTCTTCCTTCTGCAATATTTCTAAAATTCAAATTAGCATTTTGATTATGAGGTCTGCCTGCTTTCACTTAATACCAGCAATCAGCCTAATTCAGACCAACTCAGGGTATCAGTCATATTTATCCGCTTTTAAATAACATTTTAACTGATCGTGTTACATTATCTTCTTATTCTTCTTGAGAGGGCAGAGAAGGATGTTACAGGGTTGGATTTTTATATTATTTCAATTGTTGTGATCTGTGGAGACAATCTGCAGACCACTGCACAAATATGAAGGTACCTGGAGTAGCATTGTATGAGCTGCAGCACTGCCCACACATCGTTTATCTGCTACTACGAAGCATATTACTATTTATGATCTGCTGATTGTCCATGTAAGGTGTATTGTAAGACCAGGCGTTTCAGTAGTGGCAGCAGTTTTACTGTTGGAAAATGGAAAATGCTGACTGGTAAGCTTTTCTTTCCTCCAGGAAGGCTGACTTTGTGGGATTGGATGAAGAGCTGTATTTTGGGCTGATCAGAGTGGTTTACCTTATATCTGTGCCTCAGATTGTAGTTCACTGATGGTCACAATCAAGAATAGGAATGGAGATAATATTACTGCCCATTTTTGTATACATATTTAAACCTTTTAAACTGTCTAACTATCCATCGCAAATCTGTCTACCTATTTAAACTGCGATAATGAATACCTATTGTGGGTTTTCTTCCAATCAGTCTAAAAATAATGCAAATTCATGAATAGGAACAAAGTTCTTGCTTTAGGCTTCAGTCGTATAGAAGTTAGACCAGGCTTATTGGATCACTTATTAACTGTGTGTACTTTTATGGCTTTCTTACAGGAAGCAGGCAGCGGACTTTTACATGGAACATCAGTCAAAGTCTTTTTTCAAGTAAGTTTCTCCTGGGTGAATGATTTACTCGTATGTTGAGCTTGCAGGTGGGCTTTTCAAAGAAATTTTAAAAGCCATACAGCTTGCATCAGCATTCTTGTGATGTTTCTCAGGGTCAGAGATGACATTTCTGTAACCTTCTGCTGTCTTTGAATGACATTGCTGTATTTTTTTACACCAAGGCTGTGACATAACAGGCTTAAACCAAAACGATTAAAATCCACTTAATCATTGGAGGACATTGTAGCAACGTTTTAGGTTTATGACATTGTCCTTCAGGCTTCTCTAGTGTGTTGAAGATTTTAAATGTGCCATTTGGTGCCGTTTCCTCATTGTGATCTTTTAAGTTGGTACTATTGTCAGCTGAGACGTCTTTTTTGTTTTGGTACAGTAACCTGGTGCAGTTTGTGAGCTCTGGACCAGTGATTGTGATGGAGCTGATGGGAGACGAGGCAGTGTCTGTCTGGAGGAAAGTTCTGGGGCCCACAGACTCTAGTGTGGCGCGCAAAGATGCTCCAGTCAGCCTCCGTGCCCAATTTGGCACAGATGGAACCAAAAATGCAGGGCATGGGTCAGACTCATTGGCATCTGCAGCAAGGGTATTTAAAAAACTACAGACTATCCAGTCCATTTAGACACAATAAATAGTAAATACATAATTCATTATTGACTCTTACTTCTAGTTTTGGTCTTTCATATGCTCATTAAAGATAAAACTGTAAATGCATGTAAATGAATCAAAATGAATTGCATGAGTCATTTAATTCTTACCTTTGGCACAGCCCATGCTTTACTGATTTCCTAGTGTTTGGTTTCCTCTCTTTTTAGGAGCTGGAGTTCTTCTTTCCCTCTACTACAGGGCATGGCCCCTCCAACACAGCCAAATTCTCTGACTGCACCTGTTGTATCATTAAACCTCATGCTGTCTCAGAGGGTAAGACCCCAAATGTACAGCTGCCCACATGTACACTCATAATGACCTCTGGTTTAATAGAGGCCAATCATATAATGTCTGTGTTTCATATAGAAGCAACAGCAGTAATGGATAAAAGCAGGCTGTACCAGGTTGTATAGTGGCAAAATGTAAACATTAGGCAGCCAGTGACATATCCAGGACATCTAGAAGGCCTAGAGTAAATGTATCAAAATATTGAGACATCTGAGTTGGTGCCTTGGTTTTACCAGTGACGTTCTAACCTAGTAATTGTAGTAGATACCATTTTATTTTAGTTACAGAATATGTAGTGAGTGTGTCACTGTACTTCTACCTTTTAAGGCCTTCTGCAATTCTTCTGTGTTTCGTGTCAGTGAAACCTCTCTGCTTTTATAACTCTGTCCTTCCACTCCTGTTGTAGCATCGTTACACTTGTTATACATTGATGAATGCGTCACCCCCTAAAGCTAGTGCATAGTCTTAACCAATCTTTTCTCCGGATTTTTCCAAATCCCTCTCCTGATCCCTGTTCATGGAGCATACCGCCAAGGCACTGACCTGTGAAATCTCAAATCCTCTGGACGGAGCTGAGGTAGATATTTCACATAGCCGCCATGGGTTGAGCAGGCCCTGAGTTGATCTTTCACATCGCTATGGGCAGATAGGCCTGAAAGGGAATATTCCACTAAAGCAGAAACACTTCAAACAGTCACAGTAGTTTTGTTTTTTTAAATCAGTCGTGAACTTGAGCAACATGGGAACATGATTTGGGAAGGGCCTTTTTCAGCTTATCCTGACAAATCTGTAGATCCAAAATGTTTAAACAAGTAATTTGGGCCATACAAATTACTGGTTACCTGTGATTTGAGAATTTAGCTGGATTTGTATGTTACTGTTTATTGAGTTTTTAGGGGTCCAAACACCTGATGGAAATCATGTAGTGTTCTTCCAGTTTATTTTCCTTATTGCAGCTGTTTCCAAAGCAGTGCCTGAGGGTACACAGACACACGACTTGTCAGACTGGTATGACACAGTGACCGCAACTCAAAGTATTCATTATGCCCTTTGGGGGGCAGTATAGAGCACTTGGCCTGTAACTTCAAAGCTGCATGGCTTGGATGCACATTTCTTTTTATGGATTCCTTGGATCAAATAAACAGAACTTGATTATTTGGGTCAGCCACAGTTTTTGAGTCAGTTTGCATATGTTCCAAAGGAAAAACAAAGTTCATTACAAGAATCCAATATAATGCAATATAATGGCCAGTGCAGATTGACGTCCTAGACATAAAATTAAACTTCTAGTTCAGTCTTCTACAAATATGACAAACATGTTTTGTGTGTGCCAAAAAATATCCTTGATTGCAGCTCACTAGGGGAGGGCAGCATGCCAACAAAAGTATAATATTACATTACATAAAGGCATTGCCATGACACATATGAGATTAATTAATTAATTTATTATTATTAAAAAACAATTGTAAAGTTGAAACAGGAACAAACCCCAGCAGTATCACATTTAAGAAATGAAAGCCAGCATGAGTACAGGCAATTAAATTAAATGAGACTGATGTATTTTTAATAGCATGTGTAGTTGTTCACTCGTGATAAAACATATTTGATTTTAATTTGAGTATAAGAAATAATTAAATAGTTTATTACAATAATAATGTAATATATCTGTGATTCAGTATGTAATCTTTAGAAATATAAATATACTTAAATTTGCCATCTTGATCAGTTATATTTTGTCTCAGGAGAAATCTCTACAAACACCTCTTCCACACTCAGAATGGCCCCTGAGCTCCTCTAGTTAATGTGCAGAACTGAACTAATCCACTTGGAACCAAATTCAAGTCCCCAGAGGCGTAGGCTGAGTCGGATAATTGCCTACAGCCATTTCAGAAAGCTGCTTGCTTGGTCGAAAGTTCTGAAGAGGTGTGTCACCCTTTGCCCTCCCACACTGACAATTTTATATTCTTAGTAGGATAGTCACTTTATTTAGTGACCATTGAAGAAAACTGACCAAAACAAATGTTAAAATTTGTTCAGCCTTCGCTCGCTCGAATCTCTAATACGTGCTGGTACAATGATCAGGTTTCAAGTCTTCTGTTTCAAAGTCCTGCAGTGCTCGAGCTGTTACTCAAGGACTTTTCACCTGCTCGCAATGTGCTGCTCTTCTATGAGTCACCGGGTTGGCAGATACCTCCAGAGACCCACTGTGAGCGTATGCACACAACACACACTCCCACACACCCACGTGTGCGTGCGCACACACAGTAACATTTCAGACCATCCGGTGGGAGTGTGTCCTGCCTGAAGGCCTGCAGCTTGGATGCTGACGGCTGGTGAGTTCAGAGAGGATTGCCGCCTATCTCTTTTTTTTTTTTTTACTGAGAGGACTGGAGCCCAGCAGGACTGTGGCCGGAGAGATGAATAATAGGCAATAACAAAAGCCCATGCCGAGTGAGCAGGTATAACGGAAGTAATTTTTAAGGATTAGACAATGGTCACCCTAGTAATTCAGCTGGCTGGTCTGGTGTGGCAGGTCCCCTTGTATTGTTACTTAGCTTTCCGTGCTGTGTAATCCGTAACAGACTGTTGTTCATACATATAATACAATCCTTCAACTGTTGTTACTCAGCCCACTAATCCACCCTGTAAGAAGTCACCATGCCATCACATTGCGTAACAAACTATTAGGTATTTGTCTCGGCACAAGCTCATGTGAATGTTTGTGGAACTCATTGAGGCAGTCTCTGGGAAAAGGTGAAATAGAACCTCTAGGATAAAACAATTATCTTGGGTTTAAGGCACTAGGGTTGCAGCGACACAACGTTTTTAGGTATACCATGGTTTGAAAATGTTTGATCAATGTATGTATCATAGCATGTACATTTGCTTCGCGCTGATATATATATATATATATATTTGTTTGTTTGTTTGTTTGTTAGTTCTTTTTGTTTTTTTATGCAACCGACCAGAAAATCCCATCAATTTCTTACTGTTTTTAGAGTTTTAAGAATCAAACAACCAATTGAATGATGCAGAAAATAATCAGAAGATTTATCCATAATAAAAATATTTCAAATACAAATACAAACTTGTTCAAAAAAGTTCCACCTCATGTGCAGCATTCTTATTAATTTATAAATTTTCGAAAAGGAGACTTTTTACACATTTTATTTATTATTATACTAATTATAGTAAAGTTTGTTTAACCCAAAAAAAAAAAATTTGTTACTTTTACGGGTCATTAGGTCATTCTAACTGATAATAATAAGGAGCAGAAGAAGATTTACAAATTGCTACATACTGTGCTACAATTAAACCGTGATATTTTCTAAGACGGTTATCATACAGTGAAACTTTTATACCATTGCAAGCCTATAAGGCACACATAGTTCTAATGGTTCCTTGGACTTCATCCAGGTAGTAATGGAGGGCCATGCTATGATAAATGGCTAATCATTTACTCACCCTGATTGTGGTAGGTCTCATCCTGAGAAATGTATTGCAGTTTCACCAGGACAAACCCTAATAATATTTTAACAGACAATCACTGAACCTTTTAAACCTTTTATATGAAGTTTGTACATTTTTAGTGCAGTCATCACGATCATGCTATGCTGCAGTGCAGACAATATCTCTTAACTTGGGGCATTGTTCATTAATCTCTGTTGCAAGCCATAGAATGTGGTGCAAAGTCTAGCTCTGTAAAGACAGCCAATAGGAGTACAATCTTAACCTCAACTTCAACTCCAACCAGTGGAGCAAAACTATCCATGGGATTCAACTAATCTTACAGTGTACTTGAGCTCAGTGCTGCGTGCAAGGCTCAACCAATAGAAATACTCCTTTTAAGTGTATTGTCATTAGAAATGAGCTATTTTGAGGCTTTCATAAATGACTATAAATGACTTCTTTACAGTAGATCATGTAAATGATCTGTTCCATGACCAACCATGCTTGACTTAACTGAAGAAAGACCTCTCAGCCAATGAAAGAGCAGGCTCGTGACTGGAATAGAGAAATGTGTTGCTAGGCAGCCACAACACCATTGCCTAGCAACAGGCCTTGTTGCGTCTAGGAGCTCCTGATGTGACTGGGACCTGGGGCTGGCTGTTGATGCTGAGGGAGAAAGTGGAGGATGTGTGAAGGGGCCATTCACATGGTCCTAGAACCTGTATAGATGGTACTGTAGTTATAGTGAATAAGGGAACATAATGACATGTATGTTCCAAATATGTTCTCAGGAAAGTTTTGTCTTTTGCTTTTTGCTATACACTCATAAAAATAAAGGTGCTTCGATGGGTTCTTCTGGCGATGCCATAGAAGAACCATTTTTGGTTCCATAAAGAACATTTCTTTCCATAAAGAACAGAGTTTTGAAGAACCTTTCAAAAGTTTAATGAACCTTCTCTTGATGTAAAGGGTCTTTATCAGTTTAAAGGTTCTCTATTACAAACAAGGTTTTTAATGGAACCAGAAGTGGTTCCTCTGTGGCATCATTCAAAGAGTGTAGGTGTGGTGTAGGGTTGGCCTGAGTGCTGTGACAATTTGCCCAGACTCCATTCAACACTCCTGTGTGCTCTTGTCATTTGAGTCCTGTTTGAGACTGTACTCACTGTTCTTGAGCATAAACTAATATGTAACTGATGAACACAAGCTATTATACGAGCATGCTAGAAACTGTTTGTACTCTGCCTGTATACAATATGTACTGTGTGCTGCATAAAAGTTGCCAACAAGTTCCAAATCTGCCGTTTTAGCTTGGGGAGGGGGGGCTCCTTAGTAATGTATATGGGTTTAGAATGGGATATCATAAATGACTGTGTAGGTGTCCCAATATGTGTAGGTGTCCAAATACTTTGTCCATATAGTGGTATACTAAAGTATACTATATATATATTTTTTTTTTATTATTATTATTTATTTATTTATTTATTTTAACCAGTAAACATACATATAGAGTACATCTACCTATTCGGCCTACAGCATCTACTGTGACCATTCAAATTAAAGCTACATGGACTGTCACAGCCTGGACTGCCCCTTTAAATAAGGCGCCACACATCACAGCCAATCAGTAGAGAGGTCATTTACATACATCAGCCTTAAAGGCACAGTAACAAAATTAAACTGTTAAGTTTGTTTTAGGTGAGGGAGAACTTAATCGCAACTGTTTCTGGAACATAACACTTCAGGAAATAAATATAGTACAAGAAAAGATATGATGTGAGGTTTCATGGTTTTGGTGTAGTTCAGTTTAGTGCATGTTTGGAAAAACATGCTTTTTTCATCTTGGGACAGCTTAGGTCCTAGGTGAAAACTGTAAAGAACACACAGTACATTGGTTGTTTGGTTAAAACGGTGCACTTTGGTCTAATTGAACATGGTGCCCGCAGAGAGTTTATTAGTATAATCACTGCCTGCTTAAGCCAGAGGAGACTCTGCAAAACTACTGCTTTGGATATTATGCCCTTGTCGGCTCCGCATTGGGCCTTAATTCTCACAGTCAACCCTGAAAGTTAAACAGGTATTATAAACTTTCTGCCAAGAATTATCACTTTTTTGTCAGACATGAAAGCATGGCATGAAGATACCCATTTAACATTTGTTTTGGAGAGTGTTGTTGTGAGTATAAGGGCCTAGTTATCAACAACACTCACAACACAGTTGTGATCAGTTAGAAGAAGTATCTGTGCTGGCTTTTGCCTCATACCACATACTCTTCTGTAACATTATACACAGGCACCTCACTGTCTGACATACAGTACACTGTGTAAGATCAGGTCGCAGTTAAAACGCCGTATTTAAGTGTGGTTGCCAACACATGGGTATCTATTATTAGAGGATACAAAAAACATGGCCTGGACAAGGTGCTGTGTCACATCTGTGGGGAATCCTGTTGATGTTGACCGATATGACACCAAAGCTTGGTGTGATTACGACCGGAGTCTTGGGGCTTTTTTCCCCCTATGGTTGCTACTGATGACTCATATCTTCCTCACAGGTCCCAGAGAAGCAAGCATGTGTTCATGTAACAGAATGGCTCAGAATAGCATTAAGCACTGTGGTGGAGAGTGCATTACACATTCAGGAGCATTGTGCTTTTATCTGGAGCATCTGTACTTCTGGAGAGAAAAAGAAGAACATTATCTCATCTCTGTAGCATCTGTTTGACACAGGAGTACTAGATATTCTTTTGGATTTTCATTTGCATATTTGCATTTATTTATTGCTCAGCTCTGTCTGAACACTGTTTGCTTTAGCATGTTTTTGTTACCTTCACAGCTCTTACAGGAAAGATCCTGAACTCCATTACGGAGGCTGGGTTTGAGATTTCTGCTTTGCAAATGGTAAGTGCATTCTTTTGTCGATAAACATGTTATAGATGTTGTTTGTTCTGATTTCTTTTGATCATGTTTCATGCACCATAACACACCATTTACATAAAGTGACCTGTATGTAGCTTGAATATGTTTTTTTGTGTATTGGTGTGGTAGATCTGCATAGCTAATGAACTCTGTAAACCCCTTCTTGTCAGGTGACTAAAGTGTGAATTTAATTGCCTTTTTTATGGTCTAACGCAATCTTGCTGTCAACCAGACAGTCACTGGCCATGTCAATGACATTATTATGATTTGCTTCTAAGGCCCTCTTTGGCCAATAACACAGCTGCAAAGCTATCAAGTGCTGTACTGAACGTGGTGTAGTATACAGTGGATTCCCCAAGCTACAGTGGGGAAAAAAGTATTTATTTAGTCACCAATTGTGCAAGTTCTCCCACTTAAAAAGATGAGAGAGGCCTGTAATTGACATCATAGGTAGACCTCAACTATGAGAGACAAAATTAGAAAAAAAAAATTTATTTGCAAATAATGGTGGAAAATAAGTATTTGGTCAATAACAAAAGTTCATCTCAATACTTTGTTATATATCCTTTGTTGGCAATGACAGAGGTCAAACGTTTTTTGTAAGTCTTCACAAGGTTGGCACACACCGTTGCTGGTATGTTGGTCCATTCCTCCATGCAGATCTCCTCTAGAGCAGTGATGTTTTGGGGCTGTCGGCGGGCAACACGGACTTTCAACTCCCTCCAAAGGTTTTCTATGAGGTTGAGATCTGGAGACTGGGTAGGCCACTCTAGGACCTTGAAATGCTTCTTACGAAGCCACTCCTTTGTTGCCCTGGCAGTGTGCTTGGGATCATTGTCATGCTGAAAGACCCAGCCACATTTTATCTTCAATGCCCTTGCTGATGGAAGGAGGTTTGCACTCAAAATCTCACAATACGTGGCCCCATTCATTCTTTCGTGTACACGGACCAGTCGTCCTAGTCCCTTTGCAGAGAAACAGCCCCAAAGCATGATGTTGCCACCCCTATGCTTCACAGTTGGTCTGGTGTTCTTTGGATGCAACTCAGCATTCACTCTCCTCCAAACACAACAAGTTGTGTTTGTACCAAACAGTTCTACTTTGGTGTTATCTGACCATAAGACATTCTCCCAGTACTCTTCCGGAACATCCAAATGCTCTCTATCAAACTTCAGACGCGCCCGGATATGTAATGGCTTAAGCAGGGGAACACGTCTGGCACTGCAAGATCTGAGTCCCTGGCGGCGTAGTGTGTTACTGACGGTAGCCTTTGTAACGTTGGTCCCAGCTTTCTGCAGGTCATTCACTCGGTCTCCTCGTGTGGTTCTGGGATTTTTGCTCACTGTTCTTGTGATCATTTTGACCCCATGGGCTGAGATCTTGCGTGGAGCCCCTGATGGAGGGAGATTAGCAGTGGTCTTGTAGGTCTCCCATTTTCTGATTATTGCTCCCACAGTAGATTTCTTCACACCAAGCTGCTTGCCTATTGCAGATTCAGTCTTCCCAGCCTGGTGCAGGTCTACAATTTTGTTTCTGGTGTCCTTCGACAGCTCTTTGGTCTTCACCATAGTGGAGTTTGGAGTGTGACTGTTTGAGGTTGTGGGCAGGTGTCTTTTATACTGTTAACGAGTTCAAACAGGTGCCATTAATACAGGTAATGAGTGGAGGACAGAGAAGCCTCTTAAAGAAGAAGTTACAGGTCTGTGACAGCCAGAAATCTTGCTTGTTTGTAGGTGACTAAATACTTATTTTCCACCATTATTTGCAAATAAATTCTTTAAAAATCAGACAATGTGATTTTCAGTATTTTTTTTTCTCATTTTGTCTCTCATAGTTGAGGTCTACCTATGATGTCAATTACAGGCCTCTCTCATCTTTTTAAGTGGGAGAACTTGCACATTGGTGACTGACTAAATACTTTTTTCCCCACTGTATAAGCAATCAATAGACACTTTGCTCCTATAATAATCATTAATAATTCATGTGATGGGTGCATGTTTGAGTGTGTTGCTGTAAAGACACTGGGATATATTTGGCAGTGTTACTGGTAGGCCGCTGCCCTGCCATAAGCTCCTTTGCCAACTTTACAGGGAGACATCTGATTTTAACTACAGCTGAGCTTGGTGCCAAGGTTTAGCCTTTGGTACTGACTTATCATTTGATAGATTACTTTTTTATTTTTTTTGCCTATTTCCCAGAAAGTGTAATAATCATTCCTGATTTTGAAAGTTTTGTGTTTTATATATCTCTTTTTATATATATATATATATATATATATATATATATATATATATAAGCTGAATTATTTGATGTTTTGATCTTTTGATCTTTTCAGTTCAACCTGGATCGAGCAAATGCAGAGGAGTTTTTAGAAGTTTATAAAGGGGTGGTCACAGAGTACACGGTAAGTACAGAGGTCATGTCTCACTTTCACTAAAGCAGCACGTTTGGAAAATATAATGTTTAACAGACTGCTCTTTCCGTTTTGTAAGGTAGAACCTGACATTTATATGTATCAATAAGCTTTATTAAGAGTTTTTCTCAGGATAATTAATTTCTGCCAAGCTGGAGATGGTTCATATTCACAAACCTATCGCTCTGCAAATAAGCCATTTTCAGTCCTGGGAAATTGAGGCCTAGGGTTATCGGTGCTGTGTACAGAACCTTGTCCGTTGCCATGAAAACTCTCTCATCACCATACTGATTGCCTTGCGCTTACATGCACACTGGGGTAGCACTCCTGCTACTTCAGTAAAGTAGCCCAGCTGTGTGGTCCATGGTTATGTTAGTACAGACACCATGTTGGTTCCTTCAGGCCTTTGCATTTGTTTGACTACAAGTTTTGCATACATACCTGTGCAGATGGTCCTGTATGCGCTATATTTTTCTATTAGTATTAGTAGCGCAATGGCAGCCAATACTGTTTCATACACTGCATTTATTTGCCTGGTTAAATACACCTGATTTATTAAACCAAGTAAAAAGTGTCCGCTGATCCCACACATCATCCCACTCTGCTGGTAGGAGCCAGTGTTGGTAGGCAAATGTAGTGTCTTGTAGTGTCAGTGTAGAGTCTTGTACAAGGCCTTTTAATGGTGTTGCATTGACAGCTTGCCTATGACCCTAGTCTTCTTTGTGTAGGAGAGGGGTTTTGCCCACAATGCTGCACTATGTAACTGTTACATTGTAATCTAACAATAAATAATAAATAGGCCTAATGAAAATAAAGAAACTAGGTGCACATTCTAGCTGCTAGAATCCACCATAGCAGACCCCAGCAGATCTTATCTTAAAGCCTTAGCATAGTTAAGCCACTTTGTTCTCTCCTAAGTCCTGTAATGATGACAAAACTACAAAGGTATCTCGGCTCTCTGAGACAGTTACAGCTTTTTGAGAAGAAGATAGCATATCTTGTATCTCTCTATTTGCTTTTTCCTCATAATAAGGACAGGCTGATATATCTAGACTATATTAATATGTCCAGAGGAGATTGATCCTGTTATGTCATTTGTGTACTGAAGGAAGGCCAGAGACCGCTGAGTAACTCCACTCTTAATTAATCTTCATCTAACTTAATTTAAAATCATATACTTTTCTTTTTTGTAACCAAAAATTTGCAGTACAACTTTTCTCTGTTGGGACTCACTGACACTCTGTTGTAACATCTTTTTTATTTAAATTATTCACTACTATGTTTTCTATCTACTGGGTATATATGATTCAATAATGAATGGTGACTGCAAGTATATAATGTCTGATGTGTGCTGTTGATGGATATTTTTCTGTAAAACATTTTTATATATTTTATGAATTATGTCAGCTGTGTTGATTTGACAGTTTATAATAGGTAATGATGCTTAAAAAAAGCCCTGCTCTATATGAACGTTAAATGACACTAACATCCTTCAGTACATTGAGGTGTGTGCTATGAATGAGAAGTGTTTGTGCAGCTGTGTTGCCTCACACCTTTTAGGTTGGGTTCCTGTTTTTCCAAAACACGACTCCTACCACCACTCAGCCATAATAAAGCAGTTTCTCTGCGTGTTTTCAACATTATAGGAAAACTAGGGCAAAAGTTCACAAAACACAGAAACATAGTCTGGTTAGCTGGCCATGTTTTTCATAGGTTAATTAATCAGTGTTGCTTTATGTATGGTCATTTGCTAAATGTTAGGGAACCTCAAATTATATGTATTGTTGGTTTTCTAATAAAATGTTAAAGAAATCCTCGTAAGAAAGAGAACGTGTATCTGCACATTTTAATGCCTGACTACTTTTTTATTTGATTTATTTGACATATTGGATACAATAGAACACAAAATGTGGCACCTATAAGAGTTTTTTTTTACATTGTATATGTTCAGGGTTAACATATCTTGGAAGAACTGGAAATTTTGTGATTATTTTTACAGTCATGAAACACCTGGACAATGTAAAATGTTGCTAATATAATACACTTATTTGCTTCCTACTTTCACATGAAATCAGCAAACATGTCATTTGAACATGTGGGGATGTCCACATTCTTGCATACAACACTGGTAATTCAAAGCTAAAACCAAAAGGGATTTAGTTTTTTTAATCTTTTGAAAAGAAAGAAATTCGCTACGCTTTAGGTACGAGGATAAATGCCAGTTGAATTTGACACTGTGTTTAAATATGGCCACAGAATGTGGTTTGACGGCCTTCAAAAGCTTGAATGTTTTGTTTATAGTGGCAAACGAACTATGTTATGTAGAATAAAAAGGAAGCACACATCCAGTACACTAAGCAATTCAAAGCTGTTACACTACAGTCGTAACTTTGCACACTGATTTCTGTTGTTTTGGTTGGGTAACAGAAGCCTAAATATGCAGTGTCACTATTGGAAGCTATTTCTGAATGTGTTTCTGGGGCAGTGCAGTGGTCTGATCTCTAGGGGCAGGTACTAATGATTGTTCTAATGCTCTACCACACTTGGAGTGTCCCCTACCCTCCACCACCAGTTACTGAGACTTCGACTCATCAGACTAGATTAACATCAAATGAAAACCAACTCCATTGTGAACAGCTGGCACTCTGAACAATAGCCACGATTGTTGGCTCTTATTTACTTGAATATATATATGTATTTATTTGGAGGTAGAGTCGAAACCTGAGCCTTTCTAAAGTCTTCCAGGGGCTCCAGTGTCTTTCCAAGGTCTGTTCACATAATAGGCTCTTTCATTGGCATGTTCTTAGTGGTGGGTAGAGTGAATGGGATCAGTTAACTCTTTATTGCATGTGCTGCAGAGTATGGTGGCAGAGCTGTGTTCCGGTCCCTGCATGACCCTGGAGATCCTCAGCGCTGATGCACCCAAAGAGTTCAGAGCATTCTGTGGCCCAGCTGACCCGGTGAGTTAAGAAATTACAATGTCAATTGTGCTATAAAATTATTTATTGTTTTTTTTTTTCTCTTCAATCATTGGAGGATCTTAAATCAAACATAATGTAGTCACCAGAAAGGCATACCCACTATCTATACTGCAGGATTTATTGTTGCTGTTAGAATGCCAGCATTTGTCTTATTAAAACATTCACTGTAAATTTTGTTAGAATAGCTGTTTTGTCCAATTTACTGAAAGGTTTAAATCAAATCTGACTCAGGACTCATTATTATGAGCTGGTTAAAGTTAAATTAACAGTTGGTACATTTGTAGTAGAAGGTAGTTTGAACTCGTTTACCTTTTTTACATCTTTATCATCATCACTCCCTTCAAATAGCCTCTCCTGCCGCTGTATGTTGCTCCTTAGGTTTCAAGGATAGCCTACTGAAGTAAAAGCCTGCTTTGTATTGCCTAGCTGAAATCTACACTGTCGCATGGTTTCATATTCTCTGTAAGATTATGCATCCTCTGTCCTGTAGCCAGCTCACTCATGTAGAAAAAGTGTTACAGCAGACAGGTCCGTGTTGGCCTTCCCTTTAGCAGTGTTGCATATGTTGGCACTCTCCAAAGTGCAGGTGGTGTCCAACTGTAATGTTGCCAGTGCAGTTGGATAACAATGAGCGCAAGTCTTTGGGCCAGAGTTAATCGGCTTCCCACTAAAGATGTCTGATAATTCAGTAGACTTTGTCTTCATCACTGATCTGCTTCGCCTTTTCTCATAGTTCACTCTCTGTAAATGTTTATAAAATAGGAAGCATAGCTTGTTTAGATCAGTGTTTCTTTTCTGGACTACAGCAAAACATCTGCTTTTCTACTTTTCCTCTTGCAGCTTTGTGTATGTTTATTATTATTACTATTATTATTACTATATTATTTATAACAAATAGTTCTTGCATTTCCAAGCTAGCACATTTTGTACAAAGGACTTAACTTTAGTGTATTAAAAACTGTATGTAAACACTTGGTTGCACATGCTGTGTTCTGGAGTATAGGATAAATAGACCTGATTCTGTTGAGCTTCCACTGCAGCCATGTATACCTTCTGCTGCTTCACATCCATCACAGACATTCAAAAATCATGCTGTAGTAATCACAAAGAATCACTGTCTGTACTTTATCATTAGTATAATCAGAGTGTAGCAACAATTTCAAGTTCATTCCAAACATGAGTAGACTGATAAAGCCAGTTACAGTGTTACACAGCTCTTTTGAGTCAGATGAATCATATGTAGACATGTAGACTTGATGATGAGCTGGACTGGACTTCAGTGTTACAATGGTATGTCAATGATTAACTAAAAAATCTAATAGTTATTAACTTTGTAGCCAAATTTGCAAGATTGTGTCATGAGGTGTAGTGAATTAACATGTATTTAATTATAATAATTACAATTATTATTTATTTATTAATTATTTACTTTTCTTAAAGCATTCTACCCAACTTATGCTGGGAAGACCACTGAAGAACACTGCACACGTGGTCCGTAAACCAGTTTAAGGGGGCTTTTGATTTGGGTCATGATGCGTTATCAGGCTGGAAGTAGCCGTTATATGATGGGTAAGATGGTCAGCAGCAGTACTTAAGGCTGTGATATTGAAGTGGTGATTGAATTGTATTAACAGACCCAAAGCCTGCCCAGAAAACATTCCCTACACCATTGCACCACCTTCACCAGCCTAAACTGTTGGCTTACGAATGTTTGGGTCCATGGATTTTTGTTTTTAGAGCCAGTTTCTCAGCAGAAATCAAGATTCATCAGACTACATTTTTCCGATCTGTCCAATTGTAGTAGGCATGTGCCCAATGCGGCCTCAGCTTTCTGTTCATGGCTGACAGACATAGAACCCAGTGCTTTTCTGCTCACCATAATTGCACAGGTTATCTGAGTTGCCATAGCCTTTCTGTCAGCTTGAACTAGTCTTTCCATTCTTCGTTAATCTCTCTGATCAACAAGGCATTTCCATCTACATCTCACAGTTTACCTTTTATTCCCAGCAGAGCCATTTGTAGAGTATAGCCTGAACCAGATGGCTTATTTTTTGTTGACCGAATTTATGTACAGCCATTCCCCAGAGCAGTGTTTTATTGAGATCAAAAAGTCTCACATTTAATTATCCTTCTAGTCATGGACCTCTAAACGAAAACGGAGCTAACAATATCCCATCTAAAAGAAAACTGTGTCTTTAATAAATAAATAAAATATTAACCCAATTTCCGTGTTTTTTTTGTTTTGTTTTTTTGTTTTTTTTGTCATATCCAATTCCCACTCAAAAGCTTGGACTCCCTCATCACATGACCCCACCAGTACAAGGAGAGCTAGCATGTGCCTCCTCCAAGTCACAAGACGCCAGACACCACATATTTTCAAGCTACAACTAACATGTGTCTTCTGGAACTCTTGCCCCACAGATGGCTGTGCCATCACTGGGGATTGAACTGGTGATCCCCTGATGATGAGTTTTAGACAGCTGCGCCACTCAGCAGCACAGCTTTTTTTTATTATTATTATTAAATACTGGAAACACTGGTCTTTAGATTGTGAAATTACAATTAGGCCTACATAGTAGCTAGGCTTACAACTAGCTTAAAAGCTTACATTACTTGTACTTCCACTCCATGACTAAGGTATCATAGTCATATTGCAATCGTTAGATTAGTTTTTGTGTTTTGCTAAGTTAACGTGTTTAAGACTTTTTGAGCATGGCACCTTGCACGGCACCTTGCTGGTGTCCTTCAGTTTCCAAGGAGACAGGCACAAAAGTTTCTCTCCTTTTAGAATAGCCTTTTTTTATGAATGGCTGAATGAGTCACTGGATAGTCACCTGTCACAGCTGCTGTTTTCTGAGGAAAGCAATCCTCTACCGTCCTCTACCATTCTGTACAATTTCATTTGTTGTTCAGTTCTTTTAAAGGCTTAGTGAAGATGGAATCTGTGTTGTGACCTCTAGAAGGTCAAACTCAATTGCCTAAGTGTGGCCCCCTGGAAGAAGCTCTGCACTTCTCAGTAGACAGCCCCACCCCCTCACCATGAATGTAAATGGCAACAAGAGATAGAGCACATTTTGTCACAGCCTGGAGATCAGCATTGCTAATGCATGCCTCTCAGTTTCTCTCCGCTCTCAAGTTCTCTTAAATTCTATTAGATGCTCTTTGCAGAATCTGCTCCATACCCCCCCCCTCTCTCTCTCTGTCTTTGTCTAGTTTACAGTCTCATTCTCACAGCCTCTTTGTGGTTGCTTAACAGTGACAATGTGTTAATGGCATGTTTGCTTACTGATTGTTATGGAATAAACACTTTAGAACTGTTGCTCTTTATAATATGATCCTCTCGCCCACCTACTCTATTATTAAGTACTTAGCTAAGTACTTCTGTTGGGTGTGGTTATCAGCTATCTGTTTATATTATTTGGATTTGTTTACTCTTTCAGCACCATACATACTCGCACATGTTTGAATTGACCAATATACATGCTCCAAAAATTCATACATTACATTAACTTTCTTCGAGACTTAAGACAATATATTCCTTCTCCTTTAAAGCTGGGGTTGGAGGTTTTTGCATGACAGAAAAAAGAAGTTCATTCATTGTTTCTTATGAAATCAAGGGTATTAAAAAAGAGTTTATCCCGCTTTAGAGCAACTGTCTCATCTGTCCAGGGAAGGCTTTCTACTAGATTTTAGAGCATTGCTGTAAAGATTTGACTGCCTTTGACTTCCCAACTCATCCCAAAAGTTTCGCATAGAGCACCATCCTTCCGGAGAACGCAGTTACACTGGTCCACAGCTCAATGCTGGGTGGGATGGCTTTATACCACATGAAACCAATAGGTTCATGTTTATCTGCTCCAGAGTCCTATTCTGTAAGCGATACTTCTCTACAGTGACTAGACAAACTGTGTGTGTGCATTTGCACATCTGTGTCAACAGTGGGTGCAACTTAAAGTGGAAGGGTTGTCCATAAACATTTGGGCATAGTGTATATCCTGATCTTTATGATGACCCCTGCATGCTGTGCAATACTGATCTTAAGGCCAATGGCATCCATGTGAAGCTGCAATTTGCAAATGTCCATGCTCTTTCTAGGTAGCCATGGAAATTGACAGCCACAATTTACATAGTGTCACAGTGCTAAGAGCTATCTGGCATTGTGGGAAAGATATTGTCGCTGTCAGCCAAAAACCCTGCATCTCTATTTTTGTCTTAAAAAATAATAGATATTATTAGATAATCAGAATCATGCTGTGCATTTTATCAGGATGAACCAATAGAAATGTGGCAAAATCTTTTTACACTGATAGTTAAGATTTTTCCTCTCCTGTAACAATATTCAAACATAAGCTGTATTAAAAAAATAGAAATACATCTTTTTTTTGCATTAGTCAAATTGCTTGCACACTAATTTATGTCCTAAAGTGTAATGTTTCACTCAGAGATTGGGAAAAATGAGGCTTTTACTGAGCTACGCAGCCTCAGGTTATGGCCACTGGTCCATGAAAGTTGTCTGCATCAGATAAGTATATTGATCACAGGTCCATTAAACTTTGCTTGTTCTAACCTGCCTTTGCTTGTTCTAGCCTTTGTAATGTCTTACAAATTGTATTTGCACAGATTTGTTTGCAAAGGTCAGTGAACAGGATCTTTGTTAGTTAAGTGTCCAAATTATTTAAATCTGCATTTTCCATTCTTGAGTTGCCATTTGAACATGTTATCATTATTGCAGTATTGTTTTCAGTTTTACTGAGCCTTGGTTTAAAAGGGGGGGTCTATGTTTATTATAAGCAGTAAATATATCAAAAAGCCAACCGTTGGAGCCAGTTCAGTTTGTTTTAGTACTCACGCACTATTGTAGTGCCGTAGGCAGTGAGCAGTATTCTCAGAGTCAGTCTCAAAATCAGAGATGGGCTGTTTGAGACACTGATCCACTAAATAAAGAAGGGATGAACTCTGCAGCTTAAATGGGCTATTATGTGGGATAAGGCAATGTGATTCTAAGGAGATATCGTCTTTGCTGTGAGAGAAAGATTAATAACAGTTAATAAAAAAAGGGATAACGCTGAGTTACAGTATATCTGAGTGTGAAGGCGAATGTGTTTTTCTTTCATTTCAGCACCAAGCTTCCAAATCTCTTATGGCATTTTTACTCACACATCATAATTGTTGCTTTATTGTGAATGGCTTTCTTGGTTTTAGCCTATGCATGAAGCTACGTTTTGATGTTTGTTCAACTAATACACTCAGGGGTCAGTTACCTTTTGGTCAACTTATCATACATTCCACCTCTACATTGCAGTACAGTACACAAGTGTACTGTAAACCTGTACACTTTTATGCTCTAAGCTACAGCAATGTTCTAACAAATCAAACATGGCATTTAAAATAGGTGCACTACATAAAAAAATCTGGTTTCTGAGTAGGATGTGTGGAGTCCTTGCTGTAAAAGATAAATTTACCCCTAAAAAGATAGGGGTAAATTCCCCTTCTTTTGTTGAATATCTGGTCTAAATGCCTAAAATACTTCACCCATCCTTCTACTGTGAAAAGATGACACAACCCTGTATTCAAATAAATGAAAAAGCTTCTGGTGTTTTTAAAACAATGACCATTTTGGACCATACCGGAAACATCCAGACATCAATTTTGTCTTTAGAATGGAACAGGCTGCTTCATTACTGTTTTTCAGAGTGATATATGTAAATGCAAACAGTTCTGATTTAAACTTAATATAATTTAATAACATAATTGAAATACCAATGCAATCTGCCTGCTTTAATGCTATAACCAATATAAATGTCAAGTTGGATATTGCTGGTATTGATCCAAATTGGAAGGTCAACTCCTCTGTTCTCCATATTTATATCTATTTAATCCAGTCTGCACTGTTCTTTACTGCTGCACTTAGCACTTTACTTTAAATATACAATCGCACATGTTAAGTTTACAGGTGTGTCTGTGTCACTGTGTGTGTGTGTGTGTGTGTGTTTGTGTGAAGGTTGGGTGTGTTTGTTACTTCTGTAATGTCAGTTATCGTGCACTGTGAGCTATTGTAACCAAAAACAAATTCCTTGTATGTGTAAGCATACTTGGCCAATAAAGTCCGATTCTGATTCTGATTTTGATTCTGAATTTGACCTGACCAAGCAATATGAGTTTTATGACATATGGATGATGGAAACTCTGAGAGGAGCTGAAAATGAGAATGAGGACAGTCAGTTCTCATGGCAGTCCTCCAGCATCAGCATGGCTCACTAACCACTCCTTAACCGAGTGTCCTCACGCAAACCTACATTGCTCCTGCTGCTCTGCTGCTCTGTGCTTGGTGCCCTTTGTCCCTGGGGTTACTGGAGACACTCCGGCGCCACGTGATGATCATAACACTTCATTAACCAGTGGGATTTCTATAGGGAGTCTGTGTGAACTTTTAACTCTGTCTTAGAACAAAGGAGCGTTTAGAGGAGACTGCTTATACAAAGACATTTTGAATAAGCTGTGAAAATTGTATCATTCTGTTGTCCACTAACTGGCCTGTAAACGACAGAGAGAGAAGTTCAAATCCGACAGGAAGAGAGGCTGTCATTACTGTTCGGTTAAAAAGTCATCTCCTGATGTAACTGGAGACTTTAATGCATGTCTGGCTCATATCGAATAATTCCTCAAATGAACACAGTGAGCGTTTTCTGGAACATCATTTACATTCTGTTTCCTTGTCGTCCAGTAGAAAACTGGTTCCTTGTGGAAAAACTGCTTGACCTACTAAACCTGTTTGTTGATCAAAACTGTGGCGTGCCCACTTTAAGAATTGGTTCCATGTCAGAATTGGAAGCATGTCTCACTGCCTAGACTAATGTGGCTAATGAGAACCATTTCCAAATTGTCACATTATCCTTTTTTTTGTCATACTGATGCGGAAACCGAACTTCTGCCAAATAACTTGATCCAATTACTTGCCTGAAGTAGATGGGAATCTAGTCCATTTTCGGATTGAACCAGGGATCTATAACATATTCCTGGCGATCTGTCTGCTACATGTATAGTGGTTTAATACCACTGTACATCATAACAGTACACCGAAAAGAAAGAACTGGCCAAACCAGCAGTTTCAGGGTTGCATTTTCCACTAAAGGCATCGTAATGGTTGTGCCAAGGAAAACTCTGTAGTTCAGCTTAGTTTCTGTTAGTTGTTATATAAGTTATACACCTTGACATTGTACTTCATGAATTTGATGTATGTATATACAACACTGGAACTGGTATTAATGTGCTAATCACCGTTGCAGTTCAGTGTTGAATACACTGATTGTTTAGGGAAGATAAGTGAAACTGCTTCCTCTTCTGCTCAAAGCCTAGGAAAAGGTATAAGCTTACTGTGAAACATTATCTTCAGTTGGATCTCATGATTTGGTCTGAATGAGTAGTTTGTAAGTATGTTTCCTGTTTTTTTGTTTGTTTATTTTGGGTTTTTTTTATCTCCTTTGTAATCTGCCTTACACATTTTCATTAGTTTAATGTATTTACAAAGCTTACTTTTACAAAATTAGTAAAATAGTGACCAACTGTTGCCCTGTAGTTGCTTGAGAAATTGTAATAAATAGTTATAATGTGTACTTTTAGGACTACTCACACCCCCATTTTTTTAGTATTAAAGTGGATCAGAAGATTTCATTACAGCACAGTAAAACCCCTATTCTTGCTTAGAGAGTGGACAGGGATTGTCAGCGGTTGAAGACTTGACCAGCTTTCATTAACAATACTCTCCTTAGGCATGGTCTGCATAACTGAGGACATATTTTGGCATTAGAAACAGCTAAATGTTTTCCACAATGTTTTCAACATATTACAAGACTAAAGGAGGTATACCAATTTAACCTGGACCAAGCCTCTCCATATTTAAGTGACTGTTTAAAGGCCCATGATGAATGCATTAGAAGCTGAAAATCACCTGTTTTTCTACTGTTCTTGGCACACTTACGAATATCTAGCCCAATGTTCCAAAACTGGGCTTTGTGTTTAGTATATAGTGACATCCCTAAAAAATCTATTATCAATCAAGTTTCATATGATTTTCCAACGTTGTATATAGACTCCAAAAGGACAAATGACACTCTTTATTAACTGTAAACTGTAACTTTGAACTGCTTTCTGTATCTTGGATGACTGTGAGTGTGTATAAGGACACCCTTCCTTGTGATTTGTGGTTATTGGGTAAGAACTGGTTTACAGCTACTACAATGTGTAAGCCTGCCTGCTGTTTTATTAGAAATTATCTCCCTCTTTTAAGCACAAAAGGTTCTTGTCTCCTGTTGCCATGAACGTGGGTCCTCAACATGCAAGTGTCTGCAGACATACCCACCTTACCTGCTGTGACATTATCTCCTTCACTGAATTGAAATACACGAGCACATTTGCCTGATTGTACAGACCTGAGCAAAGGAAAGGGGCAATTTTGTGCTCGAGTAAGAAGAACTCCTTTAGGTCCAGCTCTCTCAGCTGTAGTTAAAGTGTTGTGTTGCCCGGAGACAATAAATAATGCACTGTGCCGACAGATTGTATCAGGTGGCGGAGTTCAACTGGCCACATCTCAGTTACTGGACAGGCTTTCAGCTGCAGGTGTGAAAACACAGCAACAATGCTATCGTGCCTGTGGCACTTAACCTGTTAGACTGTACAGTATGACAGTAAAGTAGCTACTGCTTCACAGCTGTGTAATATTTGGCCTTGACTTAACTACTGCGTCAAAAACCAATTAGGAAAATAGTCATTTTATTAGACACAGATAATTCCTTGGTTTGACCCTATGAACGGAGGTCTGTAGAATGAATCTCTTGCTGTAAAAGAAGCAGACAACTGATATCTGAAGAGCATGTTTTGTAGTGCTACAGTGAGCTTTGAAGTGTCTTGGTGTTCAGACCAGGTTGGACAGCGCTTATTTTTCCCTTATTATTAATTTAAAAAATATTTTATATACAGTCGACCTGCACATCTCTGTGATAACTGAAAACATAAGCTTTGTTTTGAATACCTACCTTTTGTAAACACTTCAGCTGAAAGTGGTGCAAGCTGAATAGAACTTAAAACTTAGAACTTAGTTGTTCTATTACCTTAACATTCGTTGGAAAAGGCTGGTAAGTTAATGCAAGACCTGAAGTGCAGATATGTTATTTAAACTAGACAAGCTTCCATCCTAACTACTAAAAATATATATATATAACTACAAACTACCCTCTTTAGCCACTGTTTGGGAGGGAGGGAGGGAGATAACTTTTGTAGACTCAGGAGCACCTCAACTTTCTTTTAATGTAGAACGCCAAATATTAACATGAGACAATTGAAATGCATTTGATTTACATGACATTTGTAGTTTATGATGACTTTGTAGAAATAAAATATGATACTAAAGAAAATAGTAAAATTGACCATGATGTGTTTGAGGACAATATGGACTGTTAACATAGCTTTACCACTAATCCTCCTAAAGTAAACAGTGTTTAAGCTAACCCTGTTGTGAGGAAGGCGTAGTTTAGCCTGACTAGCTTATATTGTGAGCTCAAAATAGCGCTGTAATGTGGGCACCAAGATGGTGATTACAGTCATGTGTGAGTATGGGTTCTGTCACTTTCACTCACAACTTTGTAATGTATCTGCATGAGCCTAGGTATTGAACCCACAGCCCTGTCATCAGAAGCCTGATGCTCTAACCACTGAGCCACCCCTGCCCTGTTTTACTTAAACCTGTTTAAGTATAAAAAGACATAATGCACTGGACACTACATTACATTGTAGTAGTTACCAGATACATTTTGCTCCACAAATAAAATCGAGTGATTGATGAAATAAAATTGAAAGAACAATGCTCCACAAATATAATTGTAAATATAACAGCTGAAGTCCAGCTTACATTTAAAGCATTTCGGACCCATCAAGCAGCACCTCTTGAAGCTCCAGTGTGGCTCTGTCTCAATCGTGAGACCTATGGCCTATGTCTCGTGATCTGTCACAGTGCCTGTAAAACAAAGAGCTACTGTCAAGCTGTAGTCCTGGTCAGTCTCCTTTGCTGCTCTGTTAACCCTCACTGATGTGCATGAGCGGACATCTTGCCAGAACAGGAGACAATAAGTGCAATGAGAAACTGCTGTGCCCTTTATTTTATGATCTTTTTCAGCAACTAACTGGTTAACATTTAGCAGATGGTATGTCCTTTATCTCAAATAGCCATAGAGCTAACGTACAGTAGCATTTTGCACACTTTTCTCAACACTACATAGACACCCACCTATGTCGGATCAATTATTGGAGCAGTTATTTAGCAGTTGAGGTCTTAACTCTGTAAATCTGTAGTACTCCCCTATACTAGGTATATCTAGCTACAATTTACACACATTTTTTTAGGCTCATGCTGAGTTTCCAAGTGACTATATTCACCAAATAAATGACAATTATTTTTAGAATTGGCAGATGTGACGTGTGTTTTAAAGCACCAAACCTTAGTTGATGCCAGATAGGCCTGCAGTTCTTTATATGTTCTTGGGTTCTTTGTCAGAAGTAATCAGAACTATCACATTTATTTTCTCAATTTTTCTGCCAGAAAAATATCCTTCTATTAAAATCCACTATAACATCAGACTCGACATATGGTACTGTATGTGTACTGTTAGTACTGTTATTTAAAATTAATGACACAAGGGCTGCACATTGTGCTTGATTCCAGAATGTGCTTGTGCAGGGTAGATGTAATCTCATATTTCAAAAAGGCCTGCAATGTAGCCCGATCTAATGCACATAATTCAGTTGATAATAGACTTGGATCTGCATTACAGCACAAGCATATGTAAAACAAATGTGCCCCAACAACAGTTGCCACTGGAATAGCAAATGTCCTGATAGCTCATCAACAAAGTAGGTTAATCAAATCAATCAGAGCTGAATTGGTAGATGGTATTGAGTACTGTGCCCTTGTGGCTTTGGCCGACAGGGTCAAGCTAGAGACCTGTGGTTACCATAACAGTGTTCTCTGAGGAAACATCCTTGGTTTAATTAAGACGGGGTCTTGTTAAATCAGCACGGCACGGAGAGTGTAGGTTCAGCCATGTGACAGTTGAACTTTTACCAGGTGTCTTTTTGTTCAACCAGCCTGAGTGAAGTTAGCTTACAGGCCTGTGTTTTGTGTTGAAACTAGGAGTTAATGTCAACCTGCTTGTGTTGTGTGTTATCAATTTTCATGTTTTCTGTATGAACACAATGCATCATTTGCAGCTTGAACTCAAACGTGACTTTGTAGTACTGTATTATAGGCTTTATTAGAAACGCCATTGCAACTGAATTATAAACCAGTACCTCTACCTATCTTTATTCTAAAAGTTGTATGACTGCATAAGTTATTAATGTTGAATTATTGTTAGCAATAGTCTGATAGTCTCTTAGACCTTCGTGGTAGTTAAACATACATCTAATCTTCGGCTGCCTCCTTTACCTTCCTTATACACTACAAAAAAAAAAAAAAATCACTTACCCATCCAAATCATTGAATTCAGGTGTTCCAATCAATTTCATGGCCACAGGCTTATAAAACCAAGCACCTAGGCTTTGTGGCCTCCTTCTACAAACATTTGTAAGTCACTCTGTCTGCTAAATGCCTTAAATGTAAATGTAAATTAAAGAATGGGACGCTCTCAGGAGCTCAGTGAATTCCAGTGTAGTACTGTGAAATTTCCTCGCTACTACCAGTCAACTGGTTTTGAAACAAAGTGGAAGCGATTGGGAACAACAGCAACTCGGGCAAAAAGTGGTAGGCCACGAAAAAAAGCGCAGCGGATGCTAAGGTCACCAACTTTCTGTAGGGTCAATCGTCTCCAAACTTTGTGGCCTTCAGGCTTTGTGGAATGGGTTTCCATGGCCGAACAGCTGCATCCAAGCCTTACATCACCAAGCACAATGTAAAGCATCAGATGCAGTGGTGTAAAGCACGCCGCCACTGGTTAACACTGTCAGTTTTTGCATGACAGCAACAATGTGCTATTGTAATGACAGATTATGTCTTTTAACCATTACAAGTAATGTAATGGCAGATACTACAGTATTGTGTTATGCCTTTTAAATTAACATGTGACAAACTGTCATGTTGTGACACCAGAAATTGCAGCATCAGTCTTCACCACTTATATTAATGGACAGTACATGACAGCATATGGCATCTGCTGTGACATGTTTATAACGTAGTTCTACTGCATAGCAGGCAGATTGCTTATGTCTTTAAGACAATAATAAACCCTTTAAAGCAGAACAAGATGCTGTAATCACATCAGAAACACTTCTAGTGTAATTCCCAGTGCACAGGTTATATGAGGTTATAAATGCTTTTTTTCTTTTGTTAAGATGCCTTGCAGATCGATTTGCATATCTGTAAATAGCCATGAAGTGAGAGACTCTGAACTTGGGGTGAATGTGAAGCCAGACACAGATGTCAGCGTGTTATGAAGTAATGCAGCGTCACCTAAGCAGCTATTTTTACAGGAGAGGCACACAGGCAGCATTGTCTGTCAAAGTGAGCAGACTATAATAGCCTTTTCACCACTCCATGCTCCAAAGTGCTCAAAATAACACCAGTGGAATCATAAGTTATATGCTCATGCTGTGTTTGAAAGTAGAAGTGCTGCCATACTACCATGTCTGGGTCGACTTTCTAGCTAATACACAGCTGCTGTACTGCTGTCGTGAAACATTCAGCAGCCTCAGTTGTCGAGCATAACACATAATGCCCCCTCTCTCTCTCTCTCTCTCTTTCTCTCACGCAAACACTCTCTGTGTGTCTCTCTCTTTCTCTCTCTCTCTCTTTCTCTCTCAAATTTGAACATCTATGCACACATCTGTCTTCTGTCTCTCTCTGTGAGAACAACATCAGAAAGACAATAACACTGTCAGCAAAAGAGAACATTTGGCTACAGCTTATTTGTTCCTCACCAGTGTAGCCACGTGACGTCATGTGTCCTCTGTATTGACGTTCTCTCTGTTTGGACTGTAATGGGCACCGAAGGGGGAAGCAGCTTGTAACTGCTCTGCGCATGTCTGTCCGTCACAGGCTATAGCATGGATTTACTTTCACAAGAGCAGCATTCAGATATGTTTTGCTTTCCCTATACAAAAGTTGAATACAGTGAAAACATAGTACATACAGTGCATAGTGTACATCATTTATAGTTTGACATGTATTTGAAAGCATATTTTTAGTTTTTTTATATATATGTTTATTTTTGTTGGGATTTTTGTTTTTTATGTTGTCTTTCTTTTGGGTTTTTTCTTTTGTTTATTTTTTTAGTTAAGCTGCTACAAGCTATAAATATAGTTATTATCATTATTATGATTATTATTATGATGTTGTATTCTATTCTCATATGGGATGTGTTGGACTGAAGAGGTGTTCTCAGAACGTTTAGCGCTAACTTGTAGAGGGTGTTGAAATTGCTCAGCAGTGCCTGTCTGGCCTATTTTAGTCTCCGCAAAGGTCTGTAGCCTGCATGTGAATGTTGTTGGTAGCACTCAGCGGGGCTCATTAGAATGAAATTAAGCTCACTGGCTGTAGGTCACTTGTGGGTAACTAATGCAATTACAGAAAGCCGACTTTGGCTGGGAATTTTTTTTCACCGCTCTGCAAATCTCCCCCAATTTCCGTCTTCCTATGAGCAAGTCTGGCAACTGCGTGTGCATACATTTCTGTTGCATCCTACCACACATTTCAGTTCCTGGATGCTTAATTATGTGAGTGAATATGGATGCAAAAGCAGCACTTGCAAAAAGGTTTCTGCTGGATTCACAGAGCCTTTGTATTTCCCAGATTAATTTGCATTCATACATGTAGGATGATGAATCTCAATCTAATGTGATGGGTGTGTTCACAATGTAAAGCTGTAGATTTACATAAACATATTCAGTAGAACTTCTGTGTGCTACTGTAAGTTAATAATAGATAAATGAAATTGTTAGATGAATGAAGTCAATTGCACTCTTTAGATTCTATATTTTGGAGGATTGCTTTAGATATGAATATGCTTTCTGGCAGAAGAAAAATTGGTAATACTTTACTGATCGACAGGATCCATAAGGCTACATAACAGCCTACATAAACCTTTTATGACAACTGACAGAAGCCCAAGTAAACACCTGAATTACAAAAACTTTTTAGGTACTTTAGATATTAAATAGTTACTGTACTGAAATACGAAACCACCTTGTAGACTATTTTCAGGTCATTTGGTGCATTCATCCTCAAGTATTTGGGATAAATATTTTTGCAAGGATCTTGCAATATTAGAAACAGGAGAATTGTGAACTGGATATGAATTTGAGGTTCGCTATGGCATGTGATTCAAAAAATGGCCACATTCTAAAAATTGCTGATTTAAAAATAACCCAAAATATAGCCTTATGCAGCAATTCGAGGGTTCAAGCATGAATCAGCACGATGAGGCTTTATGCCATTTTGGCCAACTAGGCTTAAAAACGCCTTATGCAGTTTGGGTCTTATTTACAGAGAGCATCTAAATGCAATGAAGTCAAGAGTTTATCAAAATTTCGTAATTTGACATAATTTGTTGAGCAGTGGCCTTTAAATGTGATCCACGCCAAGATCTTTGTCTGTGCTTAATTTCATCTGTACTGATCTGTTGAGGTTTGTATTACATTCTAAAGAATGTCAACATGGATGTCAAAATGCATAACTCATGGACAATTTTCTGACAATTGTATTAGCAATGATGTTTGGATCTTAAAGTTTAACCCTTTGACACACATGAGCAGCCGTTGATCAAGTTTCATGTCTCTGTGACTTAGTTTCTTCTGGCCATTTCATTTTAGGTGAGAAACGAAGTAAGAACATCCTAACAATTACAATAACAGTTGCCTTTTTCACAAAGTTTGAATCTTAATTTTGTCAATTTGGTAACCCAGTTCTGGGTACAGTATAGATGAACACAGCATGCGTTGTTTTAACTCAGCAGTGTTGGGTAAACAGCTAGGCCCAGTGTGCTGGGTTAGTGCTGGGTTATTTTTACCCAGCTGCAGCTGTCTGAGCTAGGTTTGAAATGTAAATAGCTTTTGTGATCTAAATTCTGGTCACCAAGGCCGTTAGCGTACAGGGGAGCTGTAACTTGGCATAACCAACTACAATTACTTTATTCCATAAAGTACATTAATACCTACCTAAATGTTATCTAACATTTGAACTGTTCATTATATATAATTCAGGGATAAATTATATTCAATATAAAAATTCAGTGAGACGCCTCAAACAAACACCTTTACATCTTACAACAAATGCTACACATGATTATCCAAA
Source organism: Salminus brasiliensis (assembly GCF_030463535.1). NCBI lineage: Eukaryota > Metazoa > Chordata > Actinopteri > Characiformes > Bryconidae > Salminus > Salminus brasiliensis. The sequence goes on along the minus strand of NC_132884.1, from coordinate 22,374,695 downwards.
TATGGTTTATATCACAGGTACAAAAAACAAACAAACAAACAAAAAAATTATATAATTATTTATATATATATATATATATATATATATATATATATATATATATATATATATATATATATATATATATATATATATAATTTTATTTTTCAACCCAGAATCCTAAAAGGTAAAAGGTCTGTACTGTAAGTAGCTGTACTTACTTATTTGCTGAGTTTTCCTTACAATAATGCCCCGCCCATGGGTTAATGGGTCCCCATTGGCCGGGTTTTACTGTGTTCCAGAGGCTGCAGTTGACACTGTGGAAATGAACCAACAGATCACATTAACAACAATTACAACAACAACAAATGTTTATGTAGATTTATTTCAGGTGTCATGTAGCATTAAGTTCTGCTCTTCAGTATAATGTTACCAGAAAAGACATGGTTAGGGCGTGGCTATCATGTCATGTTTCAGAGTTGCGAAACGATCTGTGATTCTTACAAAATCTTCAAATGACTCTATACATAGTCCCTTGCGAAATCCTTAGGGGAAAATACACTTTTTGATAAAACTAAGTGGAGAAGAAGATACCATTACACTGATGTGGCCTTGAAATATTTGTCTGTTTTTCCTAGTCTGGTGAGGAGAGGAATGTAACTCCCTGGTACAATTCACTCCATAACAGCAGATTACTGCATGGCCTCAGATGGTAAACTATGTGTTTTAACGAAATGTGGGCTTATTCTGACTTAAAGAGTAATTCACAGTAATAACTTTCCTTCAGCGTATGTGTGGTCCCTTTTACCCGTAAAAATCTCTTAACCTTATAATAATGTGTTGGCTTTATGTGTGGTCTCAGGAGACCTACAAGCTCTTGAGACGCTGTGAATTTTTGAGATTGTGCCAAAATGGAGACTGAACGATGGAAGTGACTCAGGAAAGCTTGTTATTCTCCATTTTCTTTGAAGCTTATTTACATTTGGATGACCCCTGAGATCAGTGGCGAGAGGGGGACGGATCACGTTTCCTCATGGTGGAGATTAGCGCAGGACAGTAGAGCCGATGGTCTGTGTCCTTGGGAACATTTCGTTTAGTCATGTTCCATTTTGGCCTGGCTAGTTAGCCAGCAGAGCTTTAAATGAAAAGCACATGTGAGCACAAATTAAAGTCAAGACCTGGTATTAGTCCAGCATTACAGAAAGGGCATTGAAATGGCAATTCTGTGTTCAGCGGCAGTAGGAAAACCCTGACCACATGGGTAGCTGTCTTCTAGAGAAGACCCAGGTTTTATTGAGTGCATGTGTCCGTATACTGGCATTGATTGTTTTTTTGTTTTTGCTCATTTTAATAGAAGAACAGAACAAAGGTTGGGTGTAGCATACAGCATTCAGAGAGCATCTAACAGCATCTCATATGATAATATATATTTTGAAAATACTGCAATGAGGCCTGGGAGAATTCATGATTATCATGGGACCTAATGATGATCATGCATTTGGTTGATTTTTAATAATAAAGATATCCTCATTGATGTTCTCTATATACAAACATATCAGGCGAATGTTTTGTTAGCCCTGGTCAACATTTCTGTGAATAGTTGTAAAGATGTGAGTAAACAACTTTCTGATGTCCAAAAGGCATATGTTTAAAGATAATAAACATTCTCATAATCAACTATTTTTATATGATATTGCTGTATTGTTATTGTTGCAAGGTGCTGCGAATTTCAAAGCTCCATAAATAGTCTCTTTAAACATGTCCTAAAAACATAAGACAACCATATTCACCATTAGTGTTGGACACGGATGGAATTTGGCCTCTGCCTTTGACCCATCCGTGCAGTAAACATGCACATACACACTAATTAGCAAACATACACAGTGACCGTGAGCAACACATGCACGGAGTGGTGGGCAGCCATCACTGCAGCGCCTGGAGAGAATGGAGGGTTAAAGGCCTTGCTCAGGGGCCCAACGATGGCAGCTTTCCGAGCCCGGGTATCGAACCAACAATTGCATAAATAGCCCAGTGCTCTAATCGTTGAGCCACCACTGTCCCCTACTAGACAGCTGGCTTTCTGAAAACTCAAATAATGGTTGCATACAAAGCAAACTTTTTTAGGTAACCGTTTCCTCAGTTTGTGAAGTAAAGAAATGTCTGTTAACAGGAACGGTTGAGGTTCTTGTAGGATTACTTCTGCAAAAGATCTTCTAAAACACTTAGTAGACTGGAGTGGTGCATTGTTTTACTATGCAGGCACCTGCACAAAAATGTATCCTTCACTGAAGAGTCCTCTGCATCCTCACCAGACAATTCAGCATCAAACGTTTTCAGATGAACATCTAAACAATCTAAAGCATTTTGGCTGCAGGGTTTCATCAGTAGGACATATCTAACTAAGAATGGGTGAAATTCCCCAAACAAAACAAATAAAAGACTCTTATCTGGCTACGAAATGCATTTACAACTTGCCAAAGGGGGTGTTACTAAGTACTGACCATGCAGGGTGTCCAAACCTTTGCTTCAGGCCCTTTGTCGGGGTGTGGCTCAGCGGTTAGAGCGCCGGGATATCGATAACAGGGTTGTGGGTTCGATTCCCGGGCTCGGCAAGCTGCCACTGTTGGGCCCTTGAGCAAGGCCCTTTACCCTCTCTGCTCCCCGGGCGCTGGAGTTGGCTGCCCACCGCTCTGGGTGTGTGTGTGTGTGTACTCACTGCCCCTAACACGTGTGAGTGTGTGTTCACTACCAGATGGGTTAAATGCGGAGGACACATTTCGCTGTACAGTGTACACTGTACAGTGACAAATACGTGCACCTTTACCTTTTTTTCTGTTTTTAAAAGAAAGAACTGTAGAAAATGTAAATAAAAACAGTTCTTAAAATATTACATAATGTTTGTTCTCTAACTTTATGCCTTTTATAAATCAGGCATAGCTATTCGGAGTAAGAGAAATGTTATCTAGAGATGCCCAAACGTTTGCATGCCACTGCATGTGACATATACTTAAGTATTTTGTGTTGTAGCATAGCCGTGCAGTTTGAAATCGTATTGTGGACATGAGGAGGATTATCCCCCCTCTGTTTTGCTGCATTACAACATGCTCAGAATGTTGAGCATACTGCTGTGTGCCAGCCTGGTGGTTCTGACAGGCTAGAGGGATTTTGGTGGCCCAGTGGTTTTTTACAGGCTTGGTTAAACCAGTGATTTCTGGGGAGTTCACTTCATTTGTGATTTACCAAGCTAATACTTATAATCGGTTAAGAACGGTTACTTATTAAGCAACCCGAAGATTATTTTGCCAGCTGTATATGATTCAGAGTTAGTAAAGAGGACTGTAGGTGTGGCGGAAGTAGCATTAGCTGCTTATTTTTATGAGCAGATTGAGTAATCTGATGCTTTACAGCAAATGACCAGTAACCTGATTCTTTACTATTGATGGCCATGAGAAATCATCACTACACATGCATTGATGTCTAGGCTCCATTCAGGCAGTGGTGGTGTGTGAAGGAAATACACTGCACTGCTGGCAAGGTCTTTTCAAATTGTGCCATTGGTTAACCCCATTGTTTTCACTGCATAACAGTTGTCACTATGTTATTATTACACTATTGTCCTGTATGTTTTATTACAGGAAATTGCACGGCATCTGCGGCCCACCACTTTGCGAGCACTGTATGGCAAAAACAAAGTGCAGAACGCCATCCATTGTACCGACCTTCCAGAGGATGGTTTGCTGGAGGTGAGCTGTTTTTCACATCTTATCCCATTTCATGTTTATTTGACTAATAGACTGCTGCCATGTTGGCTGGACTTGCTTTGATTATCGGATTCACAAATAATTCAGCATCCCATGTGTGACCGAGTGCTGGGTCTCATGACCACCATGTCCACCGTAGGCGGAACCAAACCCACAATATAATCTCTGGGGAAAGGGGGAAAAGGAGAACAGGGATACTTTGAGAGGATGGAAGGTGGGGGGAAGCAAAGGCATTGTTTTCCCAGGGAGTGGGTTTGGCCCATTCGACGTCATTGTTTCGCACAAGCTCCTGATCTGTCCAGCCCCTCTAACAAACGAGTTCTTGTTAATCATTCGCCTGCTGACCAGCTCAGCTACACATTCCAAGAGCCTGAGAGAGGACATGCACTCACATCTATGGTGAAAGCACTCTCTCATACACATGCATGTAGACATGCAAACACACTAGGCCTTCAAAGATGTGTTTCAGAGAAAGTCTGTTGTTTCGAAATGAATCAAACTGGCTGACTGATGCATTGTCTTGATCAATACGATGCTAAATGTGTGGCAACACAAACAAGTATATTGTTGCTGTTGTATCTCCAAAATGGCAACTTTACAAAACAAAACAAGTTTTTTTTAATACTATTTGAAGAGCAAATACCAGATTCACATTATGTCATTATGTTTAACCTAAAGGCACCTGGAATGGTTTTAAAAGTTAAGGCACTTCAAAAAAACTCTTGAAATAATAACTAATTGCAGTTGTTTTTTTATGAATAATGCGGTATTTTCTATCTTGCAGGTCCAGTATTTCTTCAAGATTTTAGATGGATGATGCCGTTTTTTATTTCATATTTAAATTAAATAAAATAACTTTGACAACAGCCTGGTTGTTTGTACATTTATTTGTTTAGGTCTTACCCGGATTAAATAAAATGACAAGAGCAGATGTAACTCCTGACAGGTGTTCTGATGTTCAGCATTGACTTTTAAGCACTTTTAACATCGACAAAAACATCCTATTACACGGGGTACTGCATTGTATCTGAGTTTCTAACCTTTGACCAGTGACTTTGGTATCTGGATTCATACAATACACTTTTTTCCTGCAGAAAAAAATTGTACAACTGCATAAATATAAAATTCTTCCACCATGTAAATGGCTAAAACATTCATTAGAAAGTTACACCACATCATGTGATGTCTCCAGCAAAAAAAACAAACAAAAAAAAAATTTAAATTAAAGCACTGAGTTGCCACGGTGACCGCAGGGAGGAACAGGCCTCCGTTCTAGCGTGGAGTTGTCCTCCAAACTAGATACACACAGTTCTACACTTAGAAAGAAAAGTAAGTATAAGCCTTATAGAGAAATCCATTAACCCCAAACTCCCACACTGCAAGATGATCAGATAAAAAGAGAAAAAAGTGATGTAAAAACGCATTTCCCCCAAAATCAACAAAACAAAAAAAAGGCAAAAAGAGAAGGAAAAAGGATTTCCACGGAGTGCAGTCATTTACTCACATACGGACCTGGGGATATCAGCGCGTACCATGCCAGTATATTTTCTTTAAGTACACAAATACGAACACGCACCCATGGCCACGCACAAGCGTTCTCACTCTCGTCCTCACGCACAGAGACACCCATACACCTTGGACCACTAAGCTTACTCACATAAGACAACAGAAATTAGAACATGGCTTGGAAAGGACCATTGTATGCGACTACTGCACTGCACACTCCAAAAATATATAGAGACCACGCTAGGCAGAAATACTCAGGGACAGAAACACTGCTCGCTACATCAGTAGTGGAATTATAATTTACAGTAATGAATGAACATGTCCCATGGCTCAAGGAATATTCTCATTTACAGTAGAATAAATACTTTGCTATTACTACTCTCCTGTCATTTACATTCTAATCCTAGACATATGCAGAGAAAGCTAGTGTAAAGCATACAGATTAAGTGTAGGTCCCGTATGTTATGAAAGTTTGTTCAAGACTAGTCGTGTTTTGTTTTGTTTTTGTTTTCTTTTGTTTTCTCATCAAACTCTTTTTTCGCTAAATTATTACGTTTTGAAATGGGCAGAGTAAAAGTGCTATTTTCATAGCTGAGGTCATGACCTGACCCAGAGTTTAAGGTCAAAGCGTCCCTGATAACGGTCCTTCTCACTGTAATCAATGTTGTCTCCGTATACTTTGCACTCGATGCGCAGCTCCTCATCATTGGTAACATTGGTGAACTGGATTGCCACCAGAGGCTGGAGGTACTGAGGGTGTAGCAGCTTGCCATAGTAAGGATAGTATTGGAGTGGGAAACCATTGCCCAGGCCAAAGTACTTGATCTCTCCAATTTTGACAGCATCTTCCTCTTTCTGTGCATGAGTGAAAAGAAGGTATTAGTGCTAGTATACAGCTTTCAAACTGGAACATGAATCTTAGAATTGCATAGACTAAAGATTGAAAGGCTGTTCTACTTGACTAGCAAATTCTTATATGTTGTACACCAGAATGCAGGGTGAATTGATTTACCTTGCTGCTGCAGAAGATGGGAATCAGATTAGGTGCAACCTTTCCTTGGATATTCGCAGGGAGAGATGAATTGCTTGGAACCTGAAGAAGGAAAGACACCTGTAAGCTACTAGTGAAGCCCAAAACCTGTTGCACATGGGTCTATGGATACATAGGTGGGTACATTTGCCAATACATTTTATCTTTGCAAGATAAAATAATCATATCTGACACAGGTGGAAAAACTTCTTATAATGGTATTACATTTCAGACAACAACTTGGTTAACAGATCTCTCACATAGTGTTCGATTATCACAGCAGATGTATCAGAACAAAAAGTGCAACATCACATGCCACAGTCTGGCCACTGCTGTGCAATTTCATGTACTGTCATTCTCTTCATTCTTGTAAACTAACCTTTGGCCTGAAGTTGACAATCCTGTTCAGCTTGACTAAAAGACAAGGCTTGCCTTGCTTAAAGCCAAATGTGGAATCTTCAATGCCTGAACAGGCCTCCAGCCAGGACCTCTTGAAACGGCAGGCCTTTCTCTTACCCACGTCGCTCTCTAGATCTCCACGGTTCTTGTAAGCAGCAGGAGCATCTGCACCCAGAACAAAAAAAATGCTCATGATCAAATGTCCCTAACCAGAAAGCATTAACAATCCTTGTTGAAATACAAGTCAAGATTGGCATTAGCATTCATATTAACATATGAACATTTTAACAACAAAAAAATAATTCATTTTAACATTAATAACAGATCACAAAAGAATGGTGAGCATATGGTAAACTTAAATATGGCCCATTTACAGCCTAAAGTCTCAACTATAGCTCATTCCACATGTTCTGTGTTCCAACTGACATATGTACACTCAGCTTACATCAGCTCTTTCAATAACTGTAATGTGTACTGGTAGCATTTCTGTTAAGAACTTCAGACAATCCATGTACCTCCACAGTCTTCAAATTGCAGTTCGTCGGTCTGCTTGTCATCGCTGTATGCATCCAACAGCTCCTTCATATTTTTGGTATAAGCCCTGTAGCTTTCATCGTCTGACATAGAGAAAGAGATCTCGGCTTTGTCTGAGCGTGGTGTGTGTGATAGGCCTGGGGAGATAGAAGTGAAAAGGTGCTGTAGTTGGGTTGGGTTGGGGGTTAGATTAGACACTGTGATCTTACACACCTGTTCTCATTTTTAAAAACCCACATACAAATTGTACTGTCATCACTACCACCAAATTAAGATTCAAATATTTTGGCCACTTTTTCTACCAGTGCTTTTCTTTTCATCATGCCAAAAATATTTAGACAAGTCAAAGACACATGTACTATTGACACAAAGTATGGAAACAAGAACCACTTTTTGAACAGCAGAAGAAAGATCTCTCCGTTAGTCAGCAAAGAACTAGATACGGCATAGTAGCTGAGGCACAGGAAACAAATCCATTCATTGTCATGGAGGTTAGCTATTCAGATGAACCTCATGTTCTCAGCCTGGCAGTAATTTTCCACCCAGCTCATGCACAAGGCCAAATTGGGGCGTGGCATGAGCAGAGCCAGTAAGGGAGACTGGGTGGGAGGAACCGTTGTATCGTTTGTAAGGTCATGATTCGTCTTAGTGTTGTGTAGAAGTGGATGTGCACTTCTTGTTTCCGTGCTGCTGCTCTGACACCCAAAAAAATTATTTCAAACATGAAAAAAAAAGGTTCTGGCTAGCATTTTTCTTTTACTACTTGTTAACTTGCACAGGCTTAGCCAGACACTCTCTCAGTCACCCCCCCCCCCAACCCCCACCTCTCTCACGTGCTTCTCTCACACAATGGAAACTTTTAGGCCCTGAGAGGAGGGTGGGACTTCAGAGCAGTGAGCGTGTCTACCACCTCCTTCCTTTATCATGGCTTCCAATTGCAGCGTGCACTGCTGGGCTCCACTCTGCACCTACTCATGTTCCTTCTTTTACTGAACCTATCAGCACATGGGCTTTTGATCTTCTGAGGGGAAACAACACTGGCCGACTGGCTAATGTTCAGCGCCTGAGCCAGCCCTTTATGAATGCTGCTAAATATATGCCAAGGCGGCAGTGTGCACTGTGCAAACATTCATTGGCACAAGACTGCTGAGGCTGGCTGGGCTAATGCCTGGCAATAGAGCAATGAGAAACCAAGCAGTGTTTGAATTTCCCTAGAGATTAAGAGAGCACCAGCTTCAAACATTATGCCTTCTGTTCCCCCACCCCCTTACCAAAGTTTGGTTTCTCAGGACATTATTTATTATTTTTATTTATGTTTGTAAAAATCTTTTTCAGAACCATGGTAAACCCTGAAACTGCTCATGAGCGCACGCACACAATGTTTTGAAATGAAAACCACCATCCTGCCCCCCAGCTATAAAAAAAAGGAAACTCATACTAAGACATCCAATGGCAGTCGGCAAGCTGTGAAGAAGCACCCCCCTCCCCGCCATAGCTGACAGGGAAAGCCCCACCAATCTGACAGTAGAGTGAAATGACAAAATGGCTGAAAATCTGTCATTTTTTCTTCTTTCACAGCAGGCAAGAAAGACATGGCAAGGGCATTCTAAGACCAGGAGTAATAATTAAACACCTCAACGTAAAACTGATACTGCTCTTTTCATCTGACCTGTATCAGCACCATACTACTAATATACTTAGTCCCACTGATGCTGTTGTTCTCATTCTTGTAGTCAGTAAGTCAGTTGCAACTGTGTTATCTAGGGGCCTCTTTACCAGGTATAGTGGTATGTGTGGTATGAGTTATAACTAATCAATTACCATAATTATTTACACCTCATGCTTAAGTCACACAACCCATTGGTAATACACTAGTAAGAACAGAGACTGTCAGCTAAATATTCTGTCAAATTTATAGTGCAATCTTAGATGTGACAAAAAACACCAACAGTGTGGTACTACTGTCCCAACACTTCAATATGATGTTTTCCATTTTGCTTCCAAAAACAAACACTGGCCTCTGATTAGTAAAGAAAAGTGGTTAATTACCTGGGGGTGCAACTCTGTCCTGGTACGTGGGCTTGTAGTTGCTTAGGGTCAAGAGCATAGCCTGGATGGTGCCAATGAAAATTCCAGCCAAGCAGCCATAGAAGATTACGTAGAAGATGAAGATTTTAACTGTAGAGAAAGAAACAGAAGATTAATAATAGTGAAAAAGAACTGTTATAGTCAACACTGACAATGCATGAGCAAGAGTGTGCAGAATGTCCATGTTCTGCATATTTAGCCACTCCGTGGCACATTTCAGAACGACCCGTTTTGCATAAGCATGTGGCTATAAGGAGTAATGGGGACTGAATGATTCATGATCATTCTCCCACTTACTGTATCAAAAAAGTATAAAAACAAGAAGCTTAAACATTCAGTAAAACAATTACAGGGACTTTTACTTGATTACCCTGTTAGTGCTATTAATATTTAATATTTAAAGCTACTTGGGGCGTGAAACTATGTCTCTCAGCATCACAGTTGTATGACAATGACAAAAAAATGAATTTCCAAATGCACAGCTAAGCAAATGCTGCCATGACACGCGACTCTCGTGACCATTGACTTCCTGGTTTTTCCATGTGGAGGAAGTTTGCTTTCCCACAGGGGTTGGGGGCTCATGTAAAGTTGGCAAGTACAGCAACACAAGCCCAAACGTTTAAGAAATCTCTCACTCTACTGCGACTGTCAGTGGCAAAGAGAAGCTCAGTCCAGAAACACAGTGCTAGCTTTTTTTCAACCTGGTAGGGTAAGATTTAGGGCTGCCTTTACCTCTTTGTGATGACAGCTAAAGCCTGTCTTAACTCTTGTCAGACAGTTACAGCTCCAGCCACAATGCTTAAAGTGCAATAGTTTCCACCTCAACGATAGCAGAGACCAGTTTAGCTGGTCACCAAAGAGCCGGTGGGTTCATGGTGGCCTACTTCTATGTCGACCTGGCAAGAATCGGCTTACAAATCAGCAGGAAACACATTTACAAACTCATTGTTTGAATACAATTGTATGAAGCTAATTAATCTCTCGACGGGTAAGCTAATAAGTCAGTTCCAAGGGGTGGGCCTATTGTCTAGTTATTGGGGAACTAAGGCTCCTTGCCTACATGGAGGCCAATAAAGCTCATCGTTCACGCTAGACACTGGAGATAAGACGTCCGTAAACTTCTGCAGATAACCTTATCTTAAATGTGCTTAACATGGCGATACAGAACCAAGATCTTAAACACACACATAAGCCCACAGTAGAAACTCCAAACTTCTGCTGCCCCTGGCCAGTCGGAGGTGATAGGTAGGTGTATGCTCAGTCCTTCTCACTTCCCTTTGATTTCGGCCAAAGGCCCTCCCCCGTTACATAATGCAAGAGAGAACAGAGTTGCACAGCTCTGGCGCACTCTCTTCTCACATAATGTCACAGGAAACAGAATGCTTTTTGGCAATAATGATGTTTGAACAGCAGAACAAAGATTATTAACGATTATTATGAAGGAAATATCCCTCGACTGAGTGAGTTCACCTCACTAAGGCTTTACAAATGTGCACAACCGATCCTCGAAGCCCTAAAGGGAGATTAACGGTCCTATTCCAACCTAGACTACTGTTTTCAAAGCGCCGGCAACTGTGCATTATGACTTTCACAAAATCAGCACCTACTGTTTTCTTCATACACTTAGTACACACTGTGTTCTCCTGTGTTCACCCCGGCTTATTCAAATACAGCCACCGTACAATACAGGCGCTTACATCACTCTTTGATTAACAGAGCTACATTAGGGTTCCAGGCGATCACTAAGCACCAAGTCAATCGACCCATGGCTTCCCACATGTGTCACAGTGGGACTGAAGCCACCATTTTACAGGCAAGCACAAACTGGAGGCTAAAAAAGAACAGCATGTACATTTATATCTCCTCCACTTGTTGAATGCAGGCTTCAGGCTGCAAGGCAGTCTAAGAACCTAGCTGACATGTAGGGTAATGTGCACCTCAAGCCCTTTCTAGCACAGTCCTCAGCAGCAACAGGCAGGCTTGTGGTAAACCTTCAATGGAGTATGTGTGCCCCATTACACAGAAGACAGACAGATGTATGTTCAGAAGTGATAAACTATCAGCCGGGGGCTGCCTCCCGCCCAAAACAGGGGCAAAATAAAGAGTTCGAAAGGAACACTAGTGGAAACTGGACTGATGCAAACTGGCACTGGCAGCAGGAAGAAGAAACCACTGGATTAAATCGATAGATCTGTGCTGTGTGTGTGTGTGTGGGGCCTGGGGGACAGAAAGAAGCGAGGGACCGATGTGAACCCACCAGGCCCGTTCACCTTGACTCACCTTGGGGGGGGGGGACACACGAACCAAAAGGTTATGGGCTACTAGCCTGCCTCACTCTTATTACGTAGCAACCTGGCTGTAATTACACACCCGTAATGGTAGATCTACGAGGAAATAACAAAAGATCCAAGTCCAAAAGTGACACTGGACAGTGTTCATCAGGGTTAATCTATGTCAACGCCATTGTACGGAAATCCAGCCACTTTGAAAGCCCTCCCTCCGACAGCCCAACGGCTCTTCTCTAGACTTCTATCTAAAAATGTCAATTATGTCCTTCACAACGACCTTTTTTTCTTCCACAGCGGAGACAAACAGAAACTGGAGCTAGCTACATATAGTCGAACAAGTCCAGTCTAACTGGCCAGTACAGTGCTCTCCGAACCGCATTTCCATTACCGGGGCTGAAGCACATGTTAGATTTAGTGAACAACTGATCCTTTCATTGAGCTGTTCCAGCTCTACTACACCGAAGAGTCCTCAGATACCTCAAGTATGACTGAGTAATGCTAAAGTTTGGTGGCTAAAAGCCCACGTTCGCCTCCTCTGTTTTGTGTGGCTATGGCTACGCTACAGGAACGCGCTCGGCATGAGGGCAGCGGGGTTTTCTCTCTCTCTCTCTGTGTCTCTCTGTGTCTCTCTCTCTCTCTCTCTCTCTCTGTGTCTCTCTGTGTCTCTCTCTCTCTCTCTCTGCCTTGAAAATGAAAGTCACGACGCGGCGTGTGTTGTGAAGTCTGATCAAACAGGTGCTGAATGTTTCTCGCTCGACCCGATAAAACAAGGAGCGCTGCTCTCTACCCGTCACCACACCACAATTCACGGACGAAACACACAGCTTCATAATCCAGGAGAGAACAGTCGTTGGGGGAGGAAAAAATGTCGAGCACTTACACCAACTGCCGCCAGTCCGTCCTAAAAATTCCTTCTTTTCCGAATTCCAGAGAAAGCTCTTCCATCCGCCGTCACCATCCTTGTTAGCGGGCATTTTCAGTCGGTTAAGTTCCCTTTGTGTGACTTTTCTTGTTGTTGTATTTTTTTTTTTTTTTTTTGGGGGGGGTTTTTTTGGTGGGTGTCGATCAGGTACTCAGAGCGCGAGGCTGCTGTCCCCTCTCTCACTTTGTCTGAAAGGACAGACTCGTACCCGGCTCGTGGGGCTCGGACCCGCCCGATATATCCTTTTTACGCCACCTGACTCCGCCTCTTCTCTTTTCGTTTTTTTTTAATAAGTTACCTACGGGAAGAAGGAGGGCCGAGTCTGGCCAATCAGAGGCGCGCTCGCCATTTGCGTAATGAAATTTGTACATTGGAGCCAGTGTCGCGCGCTCACCTCTTAAACAGCTCTTTTAATACAAACATGTAGTTTAGTGACAGCTGTAGTGGGGACGTTGCCATTAGCAACCGTTCTGTGTAAATTGCTTTTAAACGTCACGTTATGTGTAAAGTATTTGTTAATTTCACATTTTGTTGGTTTCTGTCTATCTATCACATCATCTGCAGAGAACACACACATTAACATATTAATGTATTATATAGTAACATAATGAAATATGACGTGTAAAGGTAATAACCCATTAAATACGTTATATATATAGTGTGTTTAAATATATATATATATATATAATTTTAATATAAATTTTGTATCTATATATATATATATATATTAGCTAGATAGATTAATTGATTAATTGATTGATCACTTCATTCATTCCAGAAGGAAAGTTACACATTACAGCAAAAAAGATATATATAGTATATACAGTGATATACAGAGATATAAAATAAAATAAAGAAATTAATAAATAAGTTGTAAGTGTGGCAAGTGGACATGCAGTGTACCCTACAAGTACAAACACCCAGGTACTATGAACAATTTATTTTATATATATATATGATGAATGAAATGAGATTTCTGCATGAGAACGGAGAGTATATATATATAATAATTATTTTATTTATTTATTTTTTATAATAAATACCGCTGCTCTGAGCGGTCCGGGCTCCAGGGCTTTACGCCATTTTTGGAATCTCACAGCCGTTCGACCAATAGGAGGTGAGTACGTCACACTGGCCGAAGAACCGTTACTGTAGTTACTTTAAAATTCGATCGTGGCGTTGAGGAGCAAGACGGCCTAAACCGCCTGGATTTCAGCGATATTGTGGACGATTCACCAGCTATCTCTCGTTTTTATTAAATTATGCCTCTTTCTGCACTTGTGTGAGCTCAGCAGGAAACGTGCTGTGTTGTGTTCTTGACACGCTGCTCCCACATTGCTGTGTAGAAAGCGATCTCTGCTGCACTCAAGGTCAGTAGTGGGAGGGGTGAGACACCTGTAGTGGGAACTACCCATTTTACGTCTGCATAAATCATCTACAGCTTCATTTGAATGAAGATCATAAAGGTCACTGCGGTTTGCAAGGTTATCAGGTTAAAGATTGTAAGTCTAGTGACCAATGTAGCTCAATGCAGGTGCCTCTATAAGCTAGCACTTATACCTATGTTAGCTGCAATGTGTGTGTAACGCTATGGCAGTTCATTGTCACTGTTCTCTCTCATTGATATTTTAATAAAGTATTACAGAATCCCTTTTTTATGCTAAGCACATCATCGTTTAGGCCTGTATAATAATCCCACTGCCGATTTATAGCCCATATAAACAAGCCACACCTAGAGAAGCACAAGGCCACCTCATCCACTGCCCTCCAATATCAGAGATCTGTTGGTTCTTTTTTCAGACAGATCTGCTCTGCTGCACTGTCATGGAAAGGCCATAAATCATCGGCAGGGATGAAGGTGGGGTGGTGTGATGTGACATATTCGAAGGAGAAAGGTGACCATATCTTAAAATTACAGAGTACACATTAGGAAGTCTGTTAATAGAGAGATTCAGTCAGTCAGAGTTATATGTCACATCTTTATTATAACACTGTTACAAAAAGGATGAGGGCAAAAACAGGGCAAGGACACTGTTTAAAGGGGAATAGGATGCTCCGGGATGCTGCTGAGTGGCGCAAAACATGCAGACTGTCAGAGCTTCGAGCATAAGCACATAACAACCCTGTAAACACCTATGGACTCTTCCTTGTTAAGCTTTCATCACATTTATTAGCTAAAGGCTAAATTTTACAGTTTACATTTCAGCAAATAGAGAAACTGGGCCTCTATAGGCTCCCTGTAGGGATGTGTCACTGCACCCTTACCCTTACTCTATAGTCTGTACACAAATAACCTCTGCTGCCACTACAAGAACAGATACACCTTGAAATGTGTTGATACTGGGAGGTTCATGCTGATGACTCTATGAAACTATGGTCAGTAGTGTATAGTCGCGATGTGGCAAAGTCTTTCTCCTAATTGTGGAAGAGCAGGGATGTGGATGTTAGCTTCAGGTGAAATTCACAAGATTTGCCAAGTACTAATAAAGGTCAGTTAATAGAGCTGGTAGGAAGCTGGATCTGTCATTGACGAGCAGCTGTGTTTACATCTAAACACTGAGGTGTGGAAAAAGGTCAACAAGACTGTTTGTTTTGCCAAAGGAAATTCACAAGTTTTAATGTTGGTTTCACCTTGATGGCGATACCAAATATTTAATTATCTGGCCCAAAAATGGTACACACCCCACTGTCCTGAATGCATGTTTTTAAAAGAATCTTTCAGATCACAGGTTCATCTAAAGATTGATGCATAAATGCTTGAAACTTGTTTGTAAGTCACACATACAGTAAACAGTAAATTTGACACCTGTGGGTACATTTTAAGTGCATCAAGGTGTTTAAAGTTTATGTATAAATGTATAAGTTCATATGTGTTGTTTCATAGTTTGGATACCTTCAGTATTAGACTGTAAAAAAGAAATAGTATAGAAAACTTAAAATATGAAGGCAACATGAAAGGTTATCTCACCAACTACATTGGAGGTCCTTCTTAAGAAGATTTATTTGTTTTGCCAACTTAGGTTTGCTTGTTCACATAACCCTGATTATTTTGTTCAGGTTGTTAAGAGCTTCATGTTAAGATAAGTACAAAATCATGTTTAGCAATTTGTTGTTGTGTTTATTGAACAAAAAATTCTACATGCAGAACAAGTTATCCTCACAAGAAACCTTTACTCTTCTTCTATATATATTGTGTACAATTAAATGTTAAATATTAACCAAATACATCTAGTTGCTCCAACAATTTTTTGTTGATGTGCCAGCTATACTGTAAGCCTAGAAGGGGATAAAAACTTCAGTTCAGAACCGAGAGTCTTAGTCTTTCATTCCTTAATTGGCATGAACAACCTGCCAGGTAATGCAAGAGTAAACACTGGAGTACTCAGCCAGCATAGTCACACTTGGTAGCACTTGCAGTCTTCAACAATAAGGCCTAGCAGTCAACCATTATATAAAATATAACTGCATAGGTGGCCTAGGGGGGAATGACTATGCACTGACTGTATATGAAACAGGTGGGGCCCAATATGCAAATAGATGATGCCAGGAGCCACTGGGAAAGTTTCAAAAACTGCATGTGAGAGCACTGTTCAAAGTCCTGGTTTATCTACATGTCTTTAGCAAAGCTTTTTTTTTTTTTTTTTTTTACAGGAGAAGGCATTTGTTTACTTATGTAAAACATGTAATATAAATATAAAGAGATTTTATGTTTAGTTTGATAGCATTTCTGTTTGTCCATTCATCATGAAATATTCAGGCAGTACAGGGCTCAGACCCTGCAACAATACATCAAATCAATCAATCAGTTTTATTTGCATAGCACTTTTTACAGCTGATGTTTTACAGCTAAAGTCTACAGCTACATTACAGAAGTCCAATAATGAAAATTACAAATAGCAAGTTGACAAGTTTGCAAAACAAAATCTAGCACCTGTCAAAGGCCTGATAAACGGCCCATGTTGACTGGTCAAAGATAAGAAGCCAGAGGCTCCATGTTTACATAGATCAGGGGGTTGGCAGGTCTGTGGGGAGGTGCTGCATACCATTATCAGTTGTGGACTGAATCCGACATATAATCGGCCTGCCAAAGCCCAGTTCATCAACAATGCCATACCTGTTCAGTGGGGCGTAAAGATGACATCTTCCTGGGTAGAGAACTCTGGACAAGCCTGTGGGTTCCCACCCCTTAGCCCTGAATGAACCAGTGCATTGCTCTCAGCTTCAAAACAACTCTCTCCCCAGACAGAGTCAGAAAAAGGCATGTCGAGTTTGGCAGGCCTTTCGCTATCTATTTATAGTGCTGGCTTTCATTGTCTGTGCCCTTTTGTGTTGCAATTAATGCTTAACACTCATTTCCATGATCCACTAAACTCCAAGAGGCACTGGCTCTACTGCACACGTCTAGCCCTGAAGGTTATTTAGTTACAATGTGGATAACCATGTGAACTGCACACACTGATTTCTTAGTGGTTTCATAGAAGAACCTATTTTGGCTCACTAAAGAACCTTGTTTGATAAAGAGATGTCACACTCACACTTCTCTTTTAGGGACCCAAAAATTTTTCTTGTATAGCGTTGCTCAGAGAACCCTTTCTAGAACTTTTATTTCTAAGAATGTAGTCTTATGTTATAGTAGGGAGGAAGAAACATCTAGACCCACTGGTGTCTTCTGGACATTTAACAGGTTTACTCCCCATCCTGACATACAGGTTTATAGTGACGCATTGTAGGTAATTACTTTATTCAGGTGTTTAAAAGGTTGCAATTTGTCTGCACTTGTGCTGCCAGACGACAGGCATTTAAGAAATCTCTGGTCATTATCATCCCAATGAAACCTGTGAATTTGCCACTATTGTTCCCAGATAACAGTCTACTGTTGAGGTCCAGACAGTAAACGTGAATTGAATGTGCTGATACATGAAATATGAAAAGTTGCTGCACAAACCACACATATAATGCAACTTACATCTTTTCTCAGCGGCAACACACTTTACACATGGAATCCCTAGAATTGCCCACTTTTGCTTATAATCTCTCACATTCTCCAAAACTACCAGGCCTGCACTGTCACCTCAGGGTTAGGTAGTAGACAAAGTGTAGACAAAGTAGACAGAATTACAATCACTCTTATCATGTAACATCTCCTGCTTAGGTGGAGTGGTATTGCTGAGCTGGCTATAAGACACATTAAACCCTTGCCTTGTCTGTTGTATTGCCTGGAGCTGTATGCTTGGTTTCTTTAATATTCTATATAACTAGCATATAAAATACATGCTCAAAAGTCTCAAATCACTTGCCCTATTAAACATTTTTGTTATTAATAAAATGATTGCATACAGTGTAGATTATATTATAAATTTGCCCAAAGGTATATTTTATGTTATGACATTATATTATTCCTACTTTTATAAGAATTACTGATATGCTGTGGTTATACATTCATCTGATATACCTGGAATAAATCGCCACCATTGAAATATGATGAGTTTGGAAAGTCACTTTTTTTGAAGTCCTAAGCTTTCTAGTGTCCCACTAATTATTCTACTATGATTTTGAACACTTCTCTACCAACAAATGGGTTCTACACTATTGAAAACTGCAATTCTTAACTCTTAGACATTTGCTTATGTACATATTGCCTCTACTTCATGTCTTTTTTTGGAACTAAAAAGTTCCTTAAAGTTAAACTGAAAGGCAAGGTAAGACTCATAATTCAGTAACTACGTGAAAAAAGTATAACGAGCTCGAGTTATTATTAGGTTATAGGAGCAAATGAAAGCCTGTTCCTGTAAACAGAGGTGTGAAGCTTAAGAGTTTTAGAGTCTGTGTCACTCTTATGAACAAGAACGGCACACAGTCCTTTACATTTCAAATTTCTCCAAAAGTGTTCTTCGTTACTCTGAGGCATTGTAAACTGGTTTGGTTAATGCAGAGAGCTCATCTCATGAGAAACAGCTGAATGAAAAGCAGAGAAATTAGACATTTTTTTATATGTTGGTATAATAGACATTTGCATGATGGCCTCCATATGTGACCTAATCATGGTTCATTGTTTGGCAAAAGTTTAAAATCGCATAGGAGTGATGGACATCGCATAGCCTGGGGCGACACACCTTTACCAAGTGTTTTCATTCTTCATTAGTTTATTAAGATACTTGAAAAGTGATTCTAATGTAAACTGAGGTACAGGAGGAAGACACCATGGGAGTGTGGTTATATTAAAATAAACTCTGCCATGTAATGCTGCCTCGATTACAACATTAGATCACCTGTAGATTCCCACCAGCTCTACGCAATGGAATCACTGCACATTGAGCCGGCTCCAAGCTGAAAGCGTGCCAATGTTAACACCCACTGTCCAAATCTGTTAGGGCTAACACTGGCTAGAATGTAGGTCAGAGGTCATGTTTCATCCGCATTTATATGGTCTCATTGCTTTGTTATTAAAAACACTCTGATGATGAAGTCCCATCGCAGACCCCCTCGACTTTTTAACTTGGAAGCATGGTTGTTCCTCTGTAGCGTGTTGCCTTTTGTGATAAGCCACGCATGCTGACTGCATTCTTTTAGGGCATTAACTCCATCACACCACATCACTGGTCAGTCTTTCCCCTGCAAACGACCTTTCATGGGAAAAACCTCAGGCCATCAAGCTATTACTGTCATTGCATTCTGAAGAGCCTGCAACAGCAAAGGAGAGATGTGTACTTCTGCAATCCTAGATGACATCTTAACTCAACACAGAAGCGTCATTATTTAACTTCTTCAATGACCATGCTTGCCAAATTGAAAGTAGAAGGTTGAATCCCACTGAAGGCCACACACTTAGCCAGTGAGGCTTTACCTCATCAGGGATAACCTCACAGAAGGTGATATTCTTTTCAAGAAATTCTTTCCTCTGATGATTTCCTCCTTCCATAAAGGTCATAACTGTGCAAGTGTCGCTGCACAGTAGAACAGTGCACCACCATTCCAGAGTCTGTTAAAGCTTCCTGAAGGTCGTTAGCAGTCAAATGGGGGTTTAGATTTGCCTTTCTAGCAATCCCTCAAGGAATCTGAAATTGTCATTTCCTATTACACTCTACAAACTAAGGAACCAGGTTCTCCAACATTTTGCTTCTGCAAACTTCTTATAGCTTCCTCCTGCTTTTTTGGGCATTGTTTATTTTAATTGACAAAGTGCTAGGCTGATTAGAGGAGACAGCACTTGTTGGAAAAAGGTTTGTGAAGATGCTTTAACAATGATCGTGAACAAGCCTTAGCCTTAAAACCCTTGTAACTATTATTACATTCTAAGGATTACTAATTGGTAGCTACATTTAAAGCAATGCTACCGAGCTGAGTTGTTCCTAAGGCCCCCCTGCGGTGGTGCTCCTTTCTCTCTTTTAAGCTATAAAACTGTACAAAACAAAACACCAGTTTCACTTAAGTTATTGAAAAGATGGTCCCGTTTTAACCTTATGTTATTTAGGGATCAGTTCAGTTTCTACTTACCTATTTACAATACAGACATTTTGCCTAGGGGTGCCCAAACGTTAGCGTGACACTGTACCACTTTTTTTTTTGATGGAGCGATGAGCTGTACTCCACTGATGTGTGAGCTAAGAGATAAAATGTGATATTGCTTATTTCCGCTGGTGTAAGGTGACGTAATGAAAAGGCTGAAGCCTTGTAGAGGTGATCAAAAGTGGCATGGCATTTTAGGTAAGAATGTGTACTGCTCAACACATGTTTGCCCATGGCTTACCTGCCCTGTTACCAAGAAATCTGGTACTCTATGTGGTCTATGATCTACAGATGTTTTATTTCCGCAGTTGTTCTGCAATACCTGGTGGTAATTTATTTAATTGATATATTAAATAATTTAGTATGTAACTAATGTAAGCCTGTACTGCATCCTCACTTGATTATTATTAGTTGAAGTATTCACTACAGAGGAGTTTGATGTGATGCTGTTACTGACTTGGCATGAAATTGAGGAGTTTTTAATCGAGTTGGAACATCTCCTCTGACCTCTTTAATTGGCTGCACAGACTTTGTGCTTGAGCTAATGAAGTCACAGTGTGAGCACTTTTCAACAGCCCAGACGGCACGGTGCTGTGGATCTTCATATGACAGCAGTTTTCAGTGGATGACTGTAACAAATTCTAAACTGCTCCAGGCTTTTTGTAGCTATGCACACTACTATGCAATGTATGGTGTTGTGGCTGAGGTTAGTAATAATAATTGTAATAATATTATTATTAGCTACATGACAACACAAAACTTGTCCAAAAAGCGCCCAGTACTTTTCTGAATCTTTATGTGGGCTGAATGTTCTTGTGGGCTTCAGATGGAGTCTTTGTCACGTCCGTTGCTCTCTCTAGCCCTCTTCTCATGTTTCTTTTGTGCTCGGGATGGAGCCGGCAGTCCAGCGGGGGGCCTGGGCCCAGCCTCAGCACTCGATACACAATTACAGCAGCAGTGAAGGGAAGCACCAACTGGCCCAGTGCAGCGCTCCTGATGAGGAACAGAGCCTGGGGGGAGCATGGTCCAGCCAGCCAGGCCCGGTGCCCAGCACATGGCACGATCAATACCACACACACACACCACGTCACACAATTTTCCATACTATGTCATCCTGCCACTTTGTGATGTGGAAAGTACAGTACAGAGTGTGCTAAAACAGCATGTATACAATTATACTACTGCATCATATTTGTGTTAATTCCTTAAGTGTAAGTGAGTACATGGACTTTTGGAAGCTAATGAGCTGAGGACATGAATCAGTGGTGTGAATCTGGACCATGCATGGGCAGCTGTTCGTTGTTGTCAACATGTTGTTTTTCACAATAAGGCCTCCTGTGCCTCCCCATCCCCCCTCTTACAGGGGATGATGATTTGTGAGGGTATTGGAATGGACCCACCTTTCCTCGTGCATGAGGTTCGGGACAGTTCCTAACGTGATTCAGACAGAACTAGTCAGTGCCCCCCTCCCAGAATTACAATTCTGTCAGATGTCCAATCAGGCGTTAGAAAACAAACGTCTGTGCAGACAAAATGAGAGGTGAGCTCTTCTCCTTTGACAAATATGCACTCGCTCAGCTTCACACGGCCTCCTCGTGAAGCACCAGAGAGAACAAAGTCAATATTGTGATTTGAAGAGAGTGGGTCGCGCAATCGGTTCTGGCTCAAAGACGACCCACACACACACACACCTCTTCTTTTGAGGCACCCTGATTGGTGGGGAGTGCAAACTCCGCCTCTGTAAATTGTTTGTTTAAGTATGGCGGTCAATTCGCTCAGCCGTGTGAAATAGCTAGCGAGTGAGATCCTCACTGGAGGTCAGCCGGCCTGAGAATGTCACGAGGTCACAGCAATCAATGGAGGAGATTAAGCAAAGGCGTTCGTCTGAAAGACTAAGCTTAATTCAGTAGGGCAGGCTATGAATAAGATAAGGTTGAAAGGAATTAAAAAATGTGGGCATCCTCAGCAATAGTCCTTTAAAATGCAAGGTTTGTTATTAATATGGGTTTGTGTTATTTGTGACTGCACTTAGAGCTAAAGCTCATTACTCTGATGAATGACTTTAAAGGCTGCTTTCTGGCCTGGCCTGTCTTTTATGAGAATTTTTAGAAGAAAAACTGGGAGTTGATATATTTTCCTTGTGGCGTGCCCTTTTTGGCCTTACTCACAATTTATAAGACTTTACTATGTTAAGTATACATTTGTGTCAGTGCAGTGATTGTCATTTGATCAGCAAATATATTTGCAGAAGGACAAGAAAGAAAAGCCCATGCTCAATTGCACATAGATTTGGCCTTGGGTTAATTGAAGTTTACAGCATGAGGCTAAACCTAAAGGCTGGGAGAATAAAGCTGTTTTTAGCATAATACTAAAGTTAATGGTGAGAGAGAAATAGGGAGAGTTAGGGGGTGCATTAGAGTCATGTCAAGCTCTATGAGGCGTGATTACTTTCACTCTTTCACTCCCATCATAATGTTCCCCATTCCCATTATCCACCTGTCAGCGAGGCTTACTATGATGACCCGCTGCCTCCTCCAAGAACCACTGCTGCAGTGATGCATTGCTGTAATGAGTTGGCTGCCCTCTAGCAAAGTGGGTTGTTTTTAAGGGCCTATTAGGTATGGTGACCTTTTGACTCGCCTTTTTAAATTCATCAGAGAAGCTCTATTAAACAGCAAAGGTTCTGGTGACAAACAGAGCGTTTTGCCAGAGACCGCTGTAGTTTAAGAGACAAGTATAGAAGCGTGGATCTGCAAACATCACAAACACAGTTAAGAGTTGTTGGCTCAGAGCATCAGCTTCTCACGGCAACAGTTTACACTCTGCAACACTTTTTTCCTTCAAAACATCCAGGTGTTCAGATGTTATTCTGGTATAGGTTTATATAGGTTTTCCTGGTTGAACAATGTGTGCAGCTGTGTTGAGATAATAAGAAATACAGGTTTGGAAATCTGCTTTACGTCGTTTATATTACAGCTTGTTTACTCACCTTCTTACCTATGCTAAACAAAACCAGCCTTCAGAATGTGAAGAAGACTTCGAAGAATGCTGAAGCCCTTCATGTCTTTAGAATCAAGAAAAGCAGTGCACTGCAGCCAGAGTCTGTAGCTCCAGTTCAAAGGCCAGTGTAGCTGAATCATAACCAGAAACTTAAATGCATTCATTTACTCACAACCATGAGGTTAATGATTATCTCAGTAAGAGTAAGACTCAATGTTTAGTCTTCATCCAGTGTAAATTGGGCTGGTAGGGTTTGAGCTTGAGTGGCACGTTTAAATACTGTAGTTCCTCTGATAAGCCAACTAGCTTAGCTCTGTTTTTGTTTACTCAAGAGGGTGCGGATTAACTGTGAATTACTACATGTTTGTGGTGTTTATACAAGGTATCAGACATCATAGTTCTCATACTTCTACACTCATATTTTCTCCAGTCTTTAAATACTGCCAGACTGGAAGTGCCTCTGCTTTTTAATTGGTTACAGCAAAAAATGTACCTTTGTAGAGAAGCAGTGTAGGCTTATGTTTAAAGAAACGTGACGTGTAAGAAAAGACTCACATCTACTACACCCTCCTTCACCACTGTGTGTGAAGCAGTGAAAGTATTCTCTGGGGCCTGAGCTGAGGTAGTGTAAGCAGCAGCTGAATGGAGGGTGGTGTATTTGGGTCATGAGGATGAGGACAGAGGGGGGAAATGTGTGCCACGCTGCAGATGCTCCAGTGGTGGAAAGCACGACTGCCTTTTCTCTGCTTTATAGTACTAATAGAGTATGAGGCAACGCATTGTAGCCACACACACATGTGGAAAGCCCCACATACTACAATGGCATACCGGCATGTTTCTGCCAACAGGGATATCTGATAACTGCATACTGTTGAAAGTGTGCTTTAGTGGAGAAAATCACCTTGCAAAAAAGGTTAATGATTATATATGTATGATCCAATCATTGAACAGAGTTCAAGAAAGCATGTCCCCTCTATATAATTCATATTCTGTGGGTGTTTTTTGTTTTATGGTTCAGTTAATTGGACTTTAGGAGAGAAACAAAGCAGTGGATAGCAGACTGTGATTTAGGCCGGATTACGCTGACAACCAGGGCTCAAAATGAAAAGTTATGAGGTGTCATTTTCTACTTTGGTTTGGAGATTGTTTACTCCTCCAGCAGCAATTCAGATGAAATGTCGGCACTGTATTTCTGATGGTTTATTGCATGAGCTGCTGCTTAGTATTTAAACTGTGGTTGATGTATGGGTTAAAAAATAATTCATTCCTGTAGTGCTGGGAAAGGCCTGAGAAAGGCCTTATAGCACTGTGTTTTTGGACAGTGTGCACCCACATTGAGCTAGCAGTCCATGGCTACTTGTTTATTTCATTTTCTCTGACCCCAACAACAAAAAATGTTATACATATGTTATACTAATTATATACCAAACTATATTTAAATGTTAAAAGTATCTACAATTAATTATTATGTTCGAGAATATAAAAAATGTAGATTTGTAGATGTATAAATGTAATGTTTTCTTTGTTTAGTGGGGTGTGATACACTGTGTCTGGTGCAGTGACAAATCTGAATACTTGTGCACAGCTGACATGAATGTGGCCATTGGGATTTGTTTTGAGTACTCCTGGAGTCTAAACTAAGTAAAAGCACAAGCATTGAATTTCAATAGTGCTTAATTAAAAAGGTGTGAAAGTGAAACCCAGTGGCTAATCATACCTTTTTAGACCTAGGTCTTCAGTTCGGCCATAAATGCCCAAACTCAAAAACACCAGTTTGTGCTGGCCCCCTATGACATTCTGGTAGCATGTTAGCTCTTAGGAAACTACACTGCACTGGAATATTTTTTGGCTAGATTTCACACAGATAAATGAATCTTGTAACAGACATGTAGATGTATCTACCTTGATTGTGGCAGTTTACAGTGACTCCATTAGTAAAGAGCCCTGACACAGAGCAACTGAATCTGGATTTGCTTGTATTCACAGTCAGTGATGTATCTAGGACTTCCAGGTCTACAGTGACATTTTTTATGTGGAATTGACAGTTACTCATTCACAGTAAATCAAAAAGTGTTAGGCTGATTCTTCTGTCACTCTAATTAGGCTGGTGGTTGATCAGATGGATTTAGGCCAGTTTTACTTATGAAGTCCCAAACCATGGGAGAGTTTGCTTTGTTGTGTGTACTTAGATACAACAGGAATCTTAATCCTTATTAGACAGTTTTCCTTTTGGTGGTGCAAAAATGCACCCCCTTTATTGCAAACCAAAACTTAACAATGAACTGTAAAAAAAATAGTACTGTAGAGTTTAAATGCAAGCATCATTCTACTAAATAAAAATGATCTTAACATGTCAGACAATTTTTAATTCTCAGAAATCATTAGGCCTTGGAAGGCCTACAAGGACCTCCAAGGTTTCCAAGGGTTCTAAGAGTAGGACCATGGACTCATCAAGGGAAGAATATCTGATATCCCAACCAGAAAATAATTCATTCTCTTGAAGCAGAGCCTCCACTCAATTAGGATTTTAATTCTAGGGTAATAAGAGGACATGGCCATGTTATTTCCTGTGTCCTTTCCAGCCATCAATGCTAATAACATTTTTTAAATTGCACACTCCTATCTCCCCACTCTCACTAAAATAGATGAGACACTAGATGTGTATAAGAACAAACCCGCCAACCGCAAGAACCTTTTAAACCTAAAAGACTAAAAACACTAAACCCGAAGGGCAAAATGTTCTATAAATAAAGCTGCAATAAAGAGGTAGTAAATAATTGACAGAAATCCATAATGGCCTTTTTCTAATTGATGGGCAGTGGTTAAATGTGACACTGAAGGAGGAAGCCTAGGGCCTGCTTCAGACAAATGGTTTTGAGAGACCGGAGAGAGAAATGCTGTGGAGAGTCCTGAATGGGACGTTGACATAACAAGCTGCAAATGGCCCATTGATTTTGTATATAGCCATCTTAATCCTCTCCCCCAACTGGCGAGAACCCAGAATATGTCATTTACACAAAGGCTCATCTGCGCTAGAAAATAGCTAACGGTGGCAGATACATGAGCCTGATCATGTGTTAAATGTTATGGTTTTAAAGTTTGGACTGCCTTTGTGCAATAATACTCACACTTATTGTTTAAATAATGAGTTGAGTTATCCTGATAAAACGTAAAAAAAAAAAGGTACTCTTTCTTCATTGTTGACATTTTTTACCATTACAAATCTATTGGTAAAAAAGTCCAAACACAAGAATAGCTTTGAGGTAAAGTTTGGTGGTAATTTTTTTCTTAATGCTAGTTGCTACACTGCTAACACCAAATATGATTAGCACTGCACCCTAAAATGTTAGCACCTAAGATAGAAGCTTAGAATGCTAACACTGTGAAAACTGCTACCCCTAGAAAATTGGCCGATGTAACTTGTTTAGGTTTATGTAGCTATTAGTGTAAAAAAGTTCAAATTAAATTGAACGTGAGAGCAGCTACACTGCTAACACTGCTAATACTGAAAATGATTAGCCCTGTACCCTATACTGAGTACTATATAATGCTAATCTGTTTGTGTTACTTGTTTTTTTTTTATGTAACTAGCTTTTTTATGAAATAGTTTGGTGAAAAGCCACGATGTGGTGAGGGTGCCATAGTTGAAAGTTTGGTTGAAATTGTTAGTTGTGCTAGTGAGTTAACACATTTTGAAATTGTGTACTTTTTACTGATTTCGTCATACCTGTAATGTTATGCTCAGTCTCCAGACGTCTTATTATAAGTGGATATTTCAAATAAAGAACAGACATTCTCTGCCTGGCTTCTGTTTGTGTGACTGTTCCTGAATGCCGGTTTTCTTTTGTTTGTTACTCTTACTCTCTGTTTTTTTCCATTCTGATGCTGTCACATCTAGGTAAAAAATGACTTAATTTAAAACTTTTCTTCTCAGCTGTCCAGACAGTAAACAAAGCAAACAAAGCCAAAGCATTATGAATCATGAAAAAGAAGAAAAGATTTTGATATCAGTGAGGTTTTTCCTGTTTCAGCAACCCCCCTACACAACAACAATCTATGGCTTAATCTACCCTGTTTATTGACCTTACATTAAAAAGATCACACCTTAATCTACATAGCCTGTCTTCAGACTTTGTAAAGTCTAATATTGCTCCTCATTGCATTTTATAATATAAAGTCAGACGTTTAGCATCACTGCCCCACATTCAGGTGCATATTATGCAGTGATCAGACTAAAAATACTGGTTCCTGTGAACTGCTCCATTCGGACTTGTAAGAACCTTTACAAGATGTGACTTGCACAGTGTACCTATTTTTAGACTTGTGCTGTTTATATTTAGAACTTTTGGAGTGACTTTTTAAACAGATAATAGAATCCTGCCAATATATGAACACAGCCAGGGTTCATTTCTGTAACATATTACTTTAGATCATATGAAGTAGAAGTCAAAGCAATTTAACCCCCTTCTGGCATGGTTGTTTCATATTTTCATGGAAGAAATCTAATAAGTCATGATAGTGTTTAATGCACTGTGCTCATATAATCTGCTGTGGTTCAATTTATATATCATTCGGATTCTGTTATGGAAACTGCAGGAGGCGCTCTTTCATTTACTGGACAAGTGCTCATTTAGTGGACAGTTCAGTCTTTGATTTACTTACCAATTGCAAGTTGGCATAGTGGGCAACACAACTTCCCCTTCATGCAACAGATTGGGCTTTGATTTCCCCATCCAGGCAAACACACTACTACAGTTCTGTAGTTTATTCACACATATGGGCATTTGATCTTTATTTTAACAATATTGAGAGATGAAGGTAATAAAACAAAACAAATAAAATTGATGAAAATAGCTTGTAAAATGTAATTGATAGAACACACATTTGTTGTAAGATAGAAAAGTTAGGAAGCCCCTCCCTTTTTTATAAATTTATGCATAAAATTTAAATCAGGTGCAGCATATTGGTTGCAAACGATTAGAACATTGTTGGAGAGAATTCTGAAAAAGTCTGTCTTATTTAAACCTCAACATTTACCACTGTGAATACCTTATTAAATGGTGCTTAAGGAAAAAGTGATACCATTTGTACAAGCACTGAAGCAGAGGTGGGCCATGCAACATGACAATGATCCAAAACATTACCGTGAATTCACCAAGACAAAGCCTGGATCTTAATCCTGTTGAGATGCTTTGAAAATTTAGAAATCTATAGATAATATTATATGTCCCTTTTTCTTAATAATGAACTACATATTTAATGGGGTGTCCTCATTTTTTTCACACATTGGTATGGTCAGAGTTCTTGGGCAAGACTATTAGCATAATAAAAACTGTAAGTCACTCTGGATAGATGCACCTGCTAAATGTCATCAATGTAAATTCCTAATTTCTATAAGCTTTAAAATCAATGATGTCTTAACATTTATAGATTGATCCACTTAATAGATTGTACACTAGGTTGTACACTTCATGTCTGTACTGCTAAGATTTTAATCTATAAACAGAATGAGACGCATTGTTTATATATTTGTCTCCTGTTCTATTTGTTATATTTAAATGTGTATTGACACAGCAGCTGTAGCCCTCAGTGGAACAGGAGAAAGTGCGTGTGTCATTGCTGTGAATGTTGCAAGGGTGCATAGGTTGTGTTGTATGATTTCAAGCTGACAAGGACAGGCCATTGACCTTTGAGCCATTTGACTTTCAAGACCACGGTCAAGATACAAACAATACAGGTCCTGAAATGCTTTTGTCTCCTGGAGTCTGATTACATAACCTGTGTTCCTTTGGGCAGAGGGAATGTGATTCACCTTCATATGTGAATAAAAGAGTGACCTTGTCATTCACTTTGCTCCTCGTAGGTGTTCAAACGCTCCTTTGCATTTCATTATGTTACAGTCGGCCAGCAGGTCGCCATGTTAGGACAAAGTTTAGCATGCCTCCTATCCATTTATTGGTGAGATCAGTTAATGTTTGAACAGAAAACTCTGATAACTTGAAAGGCTTTCAATAAGTAGGAACAGCCGTTTATTATCTGGACTCATCTGAGACTTGTATGTTTTGTACAAGATCTAAGACTAGGGCTTATCTCAGAGATGTCAGAGAACAGAGATATGAAGGAGGAGCTCTGACTAAGGGTGTTAAAGTATTATCTCTGTTTTAATAATCAAGTCGAGTTTAAGAGGAATAACAGTAACATACACACACACACACACACACACACACACACACACACACATTGTCTTAAGGATTCATTCTCTCTTGAATTTCTTTGTGTCAGAGTTCAAAGCATTTCCAGGAAGAGTGGTTGTAATGCAGCTCCACACCAAATCCGCAAAGTCAGACCTGCTGTGAGATAGCCAGGGATGTTGACCACAAGAGTACCAGAGGGTTGGATGACTGTGACCTTCCACTGATGACACTAAAGTGCATGGATTATATTAATCTACAGACAGCCATTGATTTGCAAAAATACATGAACATACTATAATACAAATATTTACTTATTATTTGAAATAAAAACACACATTAGAGGGGAGCCATAAAGTGAATTAACTGATGTAATGTGATGTGCCAGACCTAATGACAGTTGGCAAGACTAGCCTAAAATGTAACTGAAATGTTAGCTAAGTCTATTATGTTTTGGTGTATTATGAAGACTAGTTGACATAGCCTTTTGTAGCTAATATTAAACTCACCAGGATGTGTCACACATGCAAAGGTTGAACATTGGAGTTAAACAGGTTCCTGCTATGAGGTCTGAGAGCTTTCCCACATGACAAACTCTGCTAAACAGCTGTTGGAAAATGTTGAGAAAATAGAACAATCAAATCTCAACAGTCTGATCCTGATCTCCTTGTGAAAACGCCCACATTGATCATTTATCGTCTGGTAAAACGCCTCATTGCTACATTCAGAGGAAGAGCTACATCTAGTAGCAGTGAAAAGACTACAGGCGAATACTTTTATTGTCGACTTACAACTGAGTGTCAACTCGTCAAACCCGAAGTTACCGTAGTTTGATTACTTTAATCTACGCCTAAACTTAATCTTAACATAACCTCAATCTACAGCTTAATCTACACCCAAACCTAACCCCTTATTTTAAACCTAACCTTAACCATAGTAAAATGTTTGTCAGTTGATGTTGGTCAATGAATTTGCGACCAGTGAAAGGGTGAAAAATCATCCAAATAGGTCATATTTTTGGTCTGGAACAAGACGTTTCTATGTGAGATCATGTTGCAACAGTTACAACCAAATGGTTGGTCAAACCCACCTGCTTCGTATGTCAATGCTAATTAAGTAGGATGTATTAATAATTGATAGATAGGTCCATCCATTGTCAGTGAGTTCGACTGGGTTTTACATATTGATTGACAAATATTTATTTTCGAAATGAATTGGAGGAGTGTTGAATGATTATGGTTAAGGGTTAAGGGTTAAAGTAGCCTTCAGATTGATTTTTCGTGAATTAATGAACACACTGTACATTTTTCATGGCAAAGGCATACCACAATCCCAGGTTTACCTCTCCATATTTACACACAGTTAAACTGGCTACTAGCTCACTTTGCAGTGAAGGTGGTAGTCTTCTAAGCTACAAGAGGAGCCAGGAGTTTTTTAGTCTTATGAATGCTGAAGGTCAAAGTTTGACTTACTGTCACATATTAGCCACTAATAGAGTAAATGTGTCAGAATGGAAATAGGACTTTATGGTGTGTTTATAGCTCCAAGGAAGCGATGAAGTATGCTCTGGCTTTTGTCCTGAATGTTCTTAGTAATGGTGCCTGCTCCTTCCAAACAGCAGAGACCTTTCCAAGCAATGTCTGGTTCAAGCTGATAAAGAGAAATGAGCACAAGTCCTTCCTCCATAACCAGCAAATGGATAGCTTCATTTCTTGGCAGTCTCACATTCTCCTCCTTGCTGGAGTTTCCATGGGGAGATCTCACTCTAAAGCATCTAGCAGCTCTGACTCTGTAAAGCAGACGTGGATGCTCTTTAGCCGAATGCTCTTTACTTCAACAAACAGAGAGTTTTAGTTAACCACAACTGTGCATCAGAGCTGCAAATTACATATCACCTCCGGAGGCAGATACGAAACATCTGGAGAGCAAACACTCCTCGGAGAGACTTAAAGGCGAGCAGACGGCAGTGTGAGCAGTCGGTGGTTTCTCAGTGTTCGAGCCCATGATGAAGTCAGCCTTTGCTCTTCGAGCCCTGCCTCTGCTGCTGCTGCTGGCCTCTGCGGCCCGTGCTCAGCCCAACTACCTGCACGAGGAGGAGTGGGTCAACACGTGGCGGCAAGGCTTTAACTTCCAGTGCCCACATGGCGAAGCTTTAGTGGCCATCAAGAGCTACTTCAGTGAGAATGAGGGCTCAGACCGCCTGTGGAGTTTCGAGTGCCAGCCGACGCCCTCAAGCCTGGGGGAGCCCACCGAGTGCTGGTGGGATGATATCAACCGTGCTGGAATGGAGTGGTAAGTCTGTGTGTTTGCTGCCCTTTTTCATATGCTTTATAATGTGTGCATGTGTGTGTTAGGAATGAGACAGTTGCCAGTTTTAATGAGATCTCATGACATACAACCTAATGATAACCAAACAGTTGTACAGTTTCAAAATTGTGTCCAGTTAGCAATAGCCACTGTCTGTTTTTAATAAGTCAATCTAAAAAGAAATTTGTTGTGCCAGTCTCAATAAGCAAAGCTCCTAACACGAAAATGCAAGTTTACATTTAGAATGTAAGCAATAATTAGTTGCAGGGCTGGTGACCATTTCATATGTATTTACATCATAGTACTTGAATTTTTGGTGTTTAATAAAAACAATGTAACAATATAATAGGGATAATTAAATTATTACAATGGGGATGTGTTGTGTTGTTTAAACACCAAATGTGGCTGCAATAATTACAACACCTGGATTGATCATTTCAGTCCCTGACATCATCTCAGAAAATTTTCATCCCATCCGATGAGAGAACAGCAGAAGGTGGC
Source organism: Salminus brasiliensis (assembly GCF_030463535.1). Lineage (NCBI taxonomy): Eukaryota > Metazoa > Chordata > Actinopteri > Characiformes > Bryconidae > Salminus > Salminus brasiliensis. The sequence goes on along the minus strand of NC_132884.1, from coordinate 22,342,683 downwards.
CTGCAAGCTCGGCTGCTCTGATTGAGTAGTGTGCTCTGACCAGAACATTATCTATGTCCCAGTCTCCCCTACCAGCTGTTCAAAGCAGGTGGAAAATTACAGCAAACTGCACTTCAGTGAGGGGCACAACACCATTTACAGATCTATTGCCGAAGCAAAATAAAATTTCGGGAACAGAACTCAAACTTTCTGTTGGAATTCATGCAGATATTTTTTGACCACATTCTTCCTCAGGTGTACTCAAAAACTTTGAAAAGGTCTATGCTGTTGAGTTTAGTATGCAGGTATGATACAACTAACAGTCTGAACTCATCATGGATTTAAAAATAAACCCTTTCTCCATGTCTAACAGATGGATAGAATCACTGTTTGGCAGGGTGCACAGCTAGCACTTAAGGAAAAATTATTCAGTCCAGCTCGGCCTGTGAAAAGCCATCTTGGACAGTGTTTGGAAAAAAACGTACTGAAACGCTGAGAAAAGGCTGGTTAACTATGACTGTGACTTCACACTGTAAATTGTGTATCATCTTTGGAGTCAGATACCGAACATCTGAAGCACTAACACTCCAAACTGATTAGGCATATGGAATTTCAGAGCTAAATTTTCAGACTAAAATGCCAGTGGCTCTTTGGGTCAGGTGTTCACACGTCATAAGTCTGCAGCAACGCAGATAGCAGACCGCTAATCACATGTTAGACACATGTTCATAAGCTGTACTGTACAAAGCATATTGTTGCTGTCATGCAAAAATCTTGCATCTACAAAACAGCAAATTTACAGGAGAAGGAAAACACCTTTTTAACAGTCAATAGAAATCAAAGTAAATTATTTTATTCCAATTCTTTTCTGCAGCATTTCTATTGGTCCATTTTTCATGAACTTCTGTCACAGTATACAGACGAACAAATATAAATTATGTCCAAAAACCTATTAATTAAATTTATTTTCTCAGGATTATCACTTCTTGTCATGGAACTCTTTCATTAGTATCCCATGTTTTTCGCATTCGCTGTTTAACCTGGTTTAATGCTGCAGGAATCCAGTCTCCTGTCCTACATAAAAGCTCAGCTGTGAATGTTGTGAAAAACTGCAGTAAAGCGTTACTGCACAGCTGTTTACCGAGCTGGGTGGTTGCTGTGGTAACAACCAAATTATTTGTTTACCACTGAGGGAAAAATAGTTGAAAGCCAACCAAACCGGGTCAAGAAGAGACAAACATGTAATTTAAGATCGTCTCGGTTTTAGTGCTCAGTCAAACGCTTGGCCATAGAAAACACATCAGGAACTTTAGTTGAAAGATCTTGTACAATGCCCAAAAGGGGCCTTTTATGAGTGGACACCAGGCATGTACATCAGACAAGTCAGTGTACAAGTATCCGAATCTCCCTAGACTCTTAAAAAAAGTCAAAGCCTCCCAAGTCCTTAAGGCTGACCAGCAGAGAGTTCTTTTAATACTGAACATGTGGAAAGAACATGCTATATCAGCCTCTCAGCAACAGCTCGGTACTCACATTTGAAGTTGCAATGGCAAGAATACTGCAGTCTTAAAGATAAAGGTGCTAAAATAATTATTTGGAGCGATGCTGCAGATTAACCACTTCTGTTTGCCTAAAAATTCAATTTTTTATTTTTTTTGTAAACATCTCAAAAACATTTTTGGATTCCATTTGACTGTTTTTGAGATCTCCATACTTACATCCATACTTCCAGCCAACAGCCAGCCTGATGTCTATGTATAGCCTTCTTATTCATAATGCATCTCATCCATTACAGACACATTCAGAGGAATCTTTTACTACCTTAAGAATTAACTTGAATCGATTTCATTATTATTTTATTAACCAGAAGTCATTTTTATGGGAGAGGGGGCATTCATTTTTTATATCAACCCCCAGCCACCCCCAACCAACCTAACAGATATATTAGAAAACCACCACTGTTGAGGTTCTGCGTTATCCAACAGGAAGTGGAGAGATTCTAAGCCTGGATTCTTATGCACTTTTCCAATGACAGCACTCATACAGGTCATGTCACAGTTTCCAGGGTTGATTCAAGTGACAGTCTGATTCATCTGTAGTCTATCTGCCCAACCTTGTTTTGTATCAGATGTCTGTATCTGTAGCTTTTCACTAGTGCAACAAGATTAATGTAACTCATTATACATATGACTCAGACTGTGCTGAATTATTACATAATCAGGAATGGACTTACTTGCGTAGTTTAAAGACACTGTATGACACACTGCTTTCTGTAAAAAATCTAGTGAATTATATTGCACAAGTCACTATTAGACTCATATTGCACAACATCACATCACAACACTCTTGATGCCTCGGTTTTCAGTGTACTTTTTTTTTTTTTCACAATGCTTTAAACGAGCTGTTCTTAGCTTCACAAAGAACTCCTAAGATAACATATAAGAACTCCAACTGGGCTGAGAATGTAAAATATTCTAATAGTAAGATGACACACAGGCTGTACTTCCTGTTGGATAAGTAAGGGATTAATAGAACTATAGTTTAGCAGCAGGCCTTCATTCCTCCAGCCTGCAACAATCTGCACAGAACATCTTTAGCTAATTTCAGATGGCATGTTATTGTTTTAGAGAGTGGATCACAGGGTTGAGTAAGACTGTGCTCTGTGGCCCAGGCTAGCATACGTACAGCTCAAATGCAGGCCTAACATATTCTCTAAGATGTGATTTGCAATGTAATTTGTTTTAAAAATCAGAATTGCTTATTTAAATCACATCATGCACAAGGAATTTGTTTGGAAACATTTGGTGCTGCTTGTCACTCCCACAATGGGTAGTCAATGCATACCAAAACACGTATGCTAAACAGATTTCTATCAGCACTGCTGGTATTTCTGAAATAGAAGAAGACATTTCATACATTCGAACTCTATAGTTATCTAATATAGATGAATGTAAAGAGGTTTTACTTAACTTAGTTTTACTTTATTTAACAGAGATAATCAGTATTTTTGAAAATATACAGTCAGATTGTCAATATGTAGTTATTTAATTTTCAGGACACACTCTTAAAGCATTTTCACACCAATAGTTCATTTGCTCTGGTCCAAATGAGCTAACGAGTTTAACTTATTGGAGCATTTTCCCCTTGGTTTGGTTTGTTTTCACACAGGGAAAAATCTAAGAGCACCAAAATGCGACACAGCAACCACATGAGAACGTTCTCTTCACTTATTGGTCAGACCTGTTTGGGGGCGGCACCAAAAATTAAATACTGGTGGATGGTCGTTTGTTCCTGTGTTGCTCATAGCTGTAGCTGTGTACCAGGTACGGAATCTGTTTAGCTCAAACTAACGGGGTAGGCCTGATCAGTCAGTTCAGTCAGATTGAGGTCAAGTTACGTTCTCACCACAAACAAACCACTTTAAAGTTTGTTTGGGGCTAAATCAAGACCACCTGCTCTCATGGTTGTCCTGGTCCACATCCGAGTGCAGTTACTGTATTCACACCTGCCCAGATGAATCGCATCAAGGGTGAAAACGAACCCCAAGTTCGAGTCCCAACGAGTCCCAATTCAACCAGACTAAGTGTACAGGTGTGAAAACACCCTTAAAAATAAAAGTGCTTCACATGGTTCTTTGAGTAATATCTTAAAAGAACCACTTTTTGTACTAGAGATACATGAGTGTGAAGAGCTTTTTAAAGGTCTACAATAAAAAAATGAATAATTGGGGCTCCGGGCAACACCTGTGCAATACCTGGTAGACCACCAGAATAGCCCTCATCAGATAAGCAGCGCCTAAAGCTTTGATCTCTGAGAGCTTTGATCTCTGAGGGAAAAATGAAGTGTCACTCTCGCTTTGGATCAGAAAAATCCACAGGTGTTTTATGCCATCCTTCTACTGTGAGAAGTACCCAAAAATGATGGGTCTAAAAGGATGTAGAGGATGTAAACTTGAGAGAGTTCTGACTTAGAAATGTATTCTGGTACAAATGACTGATTGTCTGCTTGAAATATATATTCTACAAACTAATCCATATAATTACTAAATTAATGTAATATCAGATTATTTTCTATTACTTTGGGATTACTTGTCTTTTTTAATCTATAATTACATTACAACAAGAGCCATTAACAAACAAAAAAAACTGAAATGCACAAAAGCAATATAGGTGATATATAATAGCATGTTTTTTTTGTGTGTTTTTGTTTTGAAATATAATAAATGCTTTTCATTTCTGTTTTTGTCCTGCATGGTAACCTATCTATCATGTACTCACATAAACACTTTTTCTTAGCTGAGCTGTTTAGTTATTAACTTTCAGTTGATACTGCATAATGTGAGGCTATATCTGATAAAGCTGCATTCCATTATTCTCAGTCTAACAGTCATCATTAGGAAATGCAAATAGCTCTCTGAAAAAAAGATGAACTTCATGAAATAGTCAGAAAATAAAAGAATGAGGTTTTAAACATGGTAAAAAACATTTTTTGGAAACAATTTCAGCTGAAATATGTTGAAAAACATTCACAATCTGTAATATTGCCATGCAGGCCATGCAAAGTGCCCAAAATGTTGCATTGTTAGTTTAAAGCAGTAATAGGTAGACATTAAAGAGTAGCTTTGCTAACAATATTAAAGAAATGTGTCATCCTTGGCACCATGCCTCTTAGAAACCATCATTTACTAACTTGGCTTTACAGTAATAAGAAAGCAACAAAAAGCTTGGACCGAGGTGCCCAAACATTTGTATGCCACTGTTTATTATTAGGTGAACCTGTGTTGAGTGAAATATCTCATAACATTTGTGGTAGTTTGTGCACAAGATCAGTTGTGGCAGCAAAGGATTAGCACAAATAGTCTCATCTTAACAAGCACATATGTCAGAGCTGTGTTAATGACATCAATTACTGGCATTTTTTGCAAACATAGAAGTGAGGAGGACTGACAGACTTTTAGTGCTAGTTTGGCATAACAGACATGAATACAATTTTCTCCTCAGATGAAATTAGTTAATCTAGCTCGAGGTTAATGTTGTTAAAAAGTACACATCACTTAATTTGCCATAATAACTAAGTGTGATGATTAGATAGAGTATTCGGTTCAGGTGATGCTATTTGATAATCATAAGCTTTCGTCACTTGTTGGCTATAATAACCTCATGGCTATAGTGCAAAAGTAAAGACCCACACATCAGATACCAACAATCTCTTGCATGCTTGATTAGATTTAAGGCAAGAGGAAAATATGTGTGAATTTGTTGCACTTTTGGTGGAGTCTTGTTTTTAAAATGAATCCAGGCTATCTGAGGTGCAGAGAATGCTTATTTTGTTCACATTTGCAACTGTCACTTGTTGAAGCTAAATTAATGCTATCATCATGTGGCTAGAACTTTTCCTGGTGGTGTCATTGTCCACTCACTAATATTACAATATAAGGTGATATGCTGGTCTAATATTTATTTTCATATAACACTATATTCTATGAACATGAACTGACCAAGTGTGCTTAAAAGGTCCCATAAAGGGAGGTTCTGTATTTCGGTCGTGACTTGATGCAGTTCTTTAAACAACACCCATTATCCAGAATAATCAGGATGAATGTAATTATTCACTTTGAACTCGTCATGCTGATTTGCTTATAATCCTAATGAAATTAGATTCATTTATCATGTTGCACAGAGCATGAAAGAGTCGGAAAGGTTGTTGTAAGCCCTTAATAAATGCCCTTATTGTGCAGCATTGGTGACCTTCACATACTGTGCTCTAAGCTTAGCTGTTCTTGTTGCAAATAATAAATGAAAAAGTGGTGGTGGTAATGGTGGTAGCAGGAGTGAAGAGTGTTCGTTTGTGTGTGTTTGTGTGTATGTATGCTTGTGTGTGTGCACTACAAAGCATGCTGGGACTCAAATTACACCTCAGGACATCCGTAGTCCGTCACCTAAGCAGTGGACCGTTCACACCAGGGCAATTCAGAATAATTCACATTCATATAATAATGAAGTATTACACTGATCTGTGTTAAAGTGCACAGTCTATTATGATACAAACAACAGAATACTTTCTATATAACTATCCATATAGTAATATATGGATAGTTATATAGTAATACCATATATCTAATTGGGGGTAAACTGTAACACAGGTATTTTGGTTGCCTCCTTTTGTTCTCATATCAAGATTTATAATAAGAAGTATATGGATTTTGACCATATACTGACAGATATTCAACAATCTTCTTTTATGTTGATCTCATTTTTGGTGGCTGCCACACATAGTGCTGTTTTGAAGAATGGGAATTTCCTACAGTGAGAGCTAGCCTGGCTAAAGTACAGCTTCCACACTGCAGGTTTAGTTGGGACGTAGTGTTTAAACCTCTTCAGAGAAACAGTGAGACAAACTCCACACTGACATTTTTGCATCTTTACAGATTCATCATAAACACTGATATTTGCTGTTCTATTTCGTGGTCTTTTGACTGACCATATTTAGTTGGATATAATAATTTTTATGTATTTAGGTTGGAAAGCTCATTTAGGCCAAATAACATGGACCTGAATAGGATTTTTTGCAATTTAACAGATTCTTTGGTGTTTTTTAGAGGTTGTCTGTGTTGCAGTTACCATCTCCTGTGGTGAGTTGTTCATAAACACTAGGTGCTAGAAACAAAGATTGCATTTTCTTTTGTAGCTGCAATGTGTGTGAAAAAAAAGTATTCCTGGTCAAATAACTTTGAGATTCATTATCAAAAACCAAAAAAGTGTTAGGTTGTGCCATGTTCTCCCCTTCTATTTATGGACTAGAAATAGCAAGCCTTTGAGACACTAAAGCCCACTGGCGCTGCATTCGGGAGGTCAGTATTAAGAATATTAAGTATTTTTGAACAAATGATTGTGCTCAATTTAATTCTCATTCCAAAGTTTCAAATTCGTGGAACAAGTTGACTAATTAGAGGCTTATGAGTTCCTTTGAACAGCAAGGAACAACATAAGCTTTATTACTGAGCAAAGCATGCTGATTTGTTTTTGACTGGCCTTAGAAGTGTACACACTGCTTAAGAACCGAGCAACCACCAGTTGTGTGTTAACGAAGAAAACTAGGCCGTTGGAGTAGATACTTTTGACTTCTTTGAAAGGTTTGTTTTCTACTAAAGGAACATATTAATCTATTCAGAAATTCCACTGTTTATTTTTGGTCCCAAAAAAGGCCTGTGCTGGAAAAAGAGGACATATGGTCACCCTAGCGCAGGGTGAGTCAGGCAGAATAGACATGATGACATGATATAAATACACAAACATGAATAATGTATTTAATATTGCCCCGAATCAGTTCAGTGTTAACTGAAACTGTCAGTAAGGAGCATGTTCTTCATTGTCTCTCAGAAGTGTGTTTGCTCCAACATTTGAAATGTCAAAGCCATTTCCTGTGCTTTTGGAAGGGGTTTTGTACTTGGCACTGCCTTTCCATATTGTGTCCAGAAGGACATTTGCTCAAGTTCTGGTTTTATGAGTGCAAAGAAAGCCACAGGAGTGTAATGGGTTTAGCTTACTGATGATGTCTGAGCCCAGTCCCTGCCACATCAGTCACTTTTTAGCCAGCAAGATGTCACATTTAAAAGCCAGAGCACACCAACCCAACAAACACCAACACATCCACACACTTGACCAGTGTGCTAAAACTGTAGCCCCTTTCACACTCACAACCCGAGACACTAGCCTACTTTGACTAGTCATGTTCTAAAATGCTTCATCATTCATACTGTTCTAGAACGCTTCATCATTCAAACTGTTCTAGAAAGCTTCATCATTCAAACTGTTCTAGAACGCTTCATCCTTCACACTGTTCTAAAACGCTTCATCATTCACTCTTTTCTAAAACCCTTCATCCTTCAAACTGTTCTAGAACGCTTCATCCTTCACTCTGTTCTAGAACGCTTCATCCTTCACACTGTTCTAAAACGCTTGATCATTCACTCTGTTCTAGAACGCTTCATCCTTCAAACTGTTCCAGAGCGCTTCATCCTTCACTCTGTTCTAGAATGCTTCATCCTTCACTCTGTTCTAGAATGCTTCATCATTCACTCTGTTCTAGAATGCTTCATCATTCACACTGTTCTAGAATTCTTCATCTTTCACTCTGTTCTAGAACGCTTCATCCTTCAAACTGTTCTAGAACGCTTCATCCTCCAAACTGTTCTAGAACACTTCATCATTCACTCTGTTCTAGAATGCTTCATCATTCACTCTGTTCTAGAATGCTTCATCATTCACACTGTTCTAAAATTCTTCATCATTCAAACTATTCTAGAACGCTTCATTATTCATACTGTTCTAGAACGCTTCATCATTCAAACTGTTCTAGTACGCTTCATCCTTCACACTGTTCTAGAACGCTTCATCCTTTAAACCTCTCTAGAACACTTCATCATTCACTCTGTTCTAGAATGCTTCATCATTCACACTGTTCTAAAATTCTTCATCATTCAAACTATTCTAGAACGCTTCATCATTCACTCTGTTCTAGAACGCTTCATCATTCACACTGTTCTAGAACGCTTCATCATTCACACTGTTCTAGAACGCTTCATCATTCACACTGTTCTAGAGCACTTCATCATTCACTCTGTTCTAGAACACCTCATCATTCACTCTGTTCTAGAGCACTTCATTGTCTGCAGGAAGAGGAAGACTGTGCCAGACTATGGGATGTGCTTAAGAGAAGCAGAACCTCAAGGCCGCTGGGTCCTAAAGGAGTCTTTCAACAGTCTCTCTCCTGCTCCAGGGGTACACAGGGGATTTGCCTCTCAGTTAATTGGGCTCAGCATGGGCCTGCCTGATCCGTTTTCAAATCTGCCCACTTTGAGAGATTTCCTTTGAGCTGGAGCCGTGTGGCCTCAACCCCTACTGCCTGACCAAGGCCAGCTGGGGCCTGGAGAATGCAGAAGTTCAGTTGGGACTATCACCTGCTGGGAATTGCCAATTAAAGGTCAAATTTTGAGTTGGGAACTTTTAATACAGTGTTAGCATACTTTGCCACAACATGGCCTGGGGAAAAACTTGTTAAGTCAAGGGCAGTTATTAACACCCTTCCAATGATTGTAAATATTAATATTACATTATATGACCACAACAAATCATTGGACAGGTGTTAATAATAATAATAATAATAATAATAATAATTTAATTATGTTTACCCCTGGACAATATAGGTCTATGTCATGTTTACCCCATGTCACCCCAACATTTGTAATTTTACTTATCTAGTTATTTTAATTAATTAAATGTACTCACTAATATTTACTTAATAAATCAGTTAATCAGTCCCACTTCATTTTATTTGTCTCTAATAATTGTGAGATTACACGCTAATAATCCAGGCAACAACAATGTAACTATTAATGTTACTGTTAAAAATGGATTATAGCAGTTTGTCTTATGTAAATAGTCATATTATAAACTTGGTAATTGTATTTATAATTGTATTTATTTAGCTGTTGTTCTGTTACAGGTATAGAGATGTTGATACACATGTGTACTTGCACAAGCTGTACTACTGTAATAAACACATAAAAGCCAATATGTCACCAGTAGTTACATTGTTATTGCATGGATTGTTGACATGTAACTACATTATTAGAGACACATAGTATACAATGTCTTCTTAATCAAATAAAATGACAACTGTTTTTACATACAAAAAATGGACCAAAACTATACATTGAAGGTTGAAGACACAATATTTTATTGGACAGCAAATTATTCCAAATACTGCTGTTTAAATCCAAAAAAGATAATGAGAGGTTAGAAATGTTTGTGGAACATGAATAGTCTTCCCTGAACCCCACCCCACCCTCTAGATTTCAGCGTGTCTCTTGAGAGGGACCCCTTTCTTGGCACTAACCGAAGCTGTCTCTTTGATTTGCACTCTGGTTAAGATGACATTCCACTGGGACGAGCCAATCCCTTTTCCCATTGGTAGATCAGTTCCCCACAGTGTCAGCGTTGTCATGACAAAAGGGCTGGAGCTGCTGGTGGCAGGGGAGTAGGACAGGCCTGATGCTGGTGAATCTGTTGTGATGACAACATCCTGTATGGGCCATACACAAGCAGCAACCATCAACAGTCCTGTATTTACAGAAAACCTTACATGCATCTCCTGTCTGTGAGCCTGCTCTGACATGAGCTTGATGAGTTTCAGGTCTGTGTCGACCCTGAGAAATACCAATTCTTTAGTCCATTAAAACGTCAGGGTTATTGACCGTTTCAATCAATTTGCTGCTGCTTACTACTGTGACGCACGGCTGCAAGAGTGGTGAAGCACCAAAAAATGCCTATAAATAACACTGGCTAGCATGGTGATATGGCTTTGGAAGATTACTGGCCAGTAAGATTATGTAATCACAAGTCACAGGATTTCTGAATGATGGATGATGCTCATGTTGCTCATTATTCAGTAACTGCTATGAGACATTAGGAGAAAGAGGGGAATTGAAATGTGAATCCATAAATGGGCTCTTGCAAAAGCGTTGAATATTAATAGTATAGTATGATCTAGACACCGAGGGAACACTATACAGAAAATGTCATGACACAACCTAATGTCAGAAAATAATCTGTCAGGTGAAATAGGTATTGCGTCAGTTTGACAAAAGCAACCATTCTGAAATAAGACCTAATGAAATAAGGTCCTATCTGTTTGAAACTTTTAGGGGTTATGGGTTATCAAAGGTCATGTAGGTTATCATGTAGGTGTAACCTTACGAACACTTTCAGTAGTCTTTCAGCAAAGGAGCACCAAAAAATGTTAAGGTTGATAGAGACTGATAAAACATTTAGCAATGTAAAATATTCTAATGACCCTTAGGCTTCTGAAGTGTTTGGGGTCATTAGGTGGCTTGACGTCCCCATGGGAGTTACAGGCCAGTTAGTTGACCTTGTGACACCCAGGGAGAAAGAATTAAGAATAATGGTCTTACTCTCTCAGGTTCCTGATGCCTTGTCGGGTGTCTTTGCTACTAGCTCTTTTCTTCTAGGCTTCCAGTTGTTCCAATTTCTTTCGAATTGCTTTTGGCAAAGTAGCTGCATTTAGTTTTAACCAAAAAGACATTTTCAACATTGCATCTTTTATGTATATATTTTTAGTTGGCAAAAATACATTTTAAGGAAAGTGGCATTTTCCCTAACCCCATGGGTTCTAATACTCACCTCGCCTTAAGTAAAAGGCATCCCCAGGAATGTATGTTCCCAGATAAGGATTAAACTGACTGCATCACTTTAGGATTGTAGCCTTTTCCAGCAGCAAAGATTATTTATTCTTTCCAATGACAGTTTATTACTTATAAGGGCATGTGGCCTCCAAAGAAAGTGAAAGGAAATTTAGTGCCATGTTGTGGTTTGGTGTGTAAATGACCTTTTGGGGCCTACCAAACACTACAAGCACCATAAAGCTGCATTCCAAAGCCTTGGCTGCAGCCAGTGTGGGGCAGTTCCTCAGTAGGACTGTCCAATGAAAACTTCTTCTTAGTAGCCAATTGGTCACACAGATAGATCAGTCTAACCAGACTGCATGGTGATGTCACTGGAAATGCCTCTTGCAGCTGTGGCACAGAACTTTTCAGTGCTTTTTCATTCCTTCAAGAATTCATAGTATATATAAAATCGTTTTTAAACAAACTCTGCTCTGGAGGCCTCATTTTCTGCCATTTTCGTGGTGCTGTTTTTCCTTTTTTCCCACATTGTATGTGTGCAGAGAACTGTGGATAACTGAGGGCCGGGAAGGATACATCAGTTGCATCTTCCAAATCATTTTATATGAAGGGCCTTCATGTTGGAACAGCCTCCTATGATGTAGCGGCAGAGAAAAGCCAGGCTTTGGTATGCAGCTAATGGTATGTTTTTATGGTAATCATGCAGAGGATTGGAATTGCACAGTGTGAAACATATATTTCATTATACAAATGTTAACATGCACTTGTCTGGCCCAAACTTGACTTTTGTGTTATGATCTTGTTGAAAGCAGTTTTCTGTACATTCACACATTCAGATGAATAGGCAGTTGTGCTATCTGATGAGGTCTGGTCTCTATTATAGATGATACATTTGCTTGGGTTATAGCTTAGTGACTAAGGATCTGTGCTGGTGACCAAAATGTTGTGAGAACGGATTACCCTGCAGCTAATGGTTATCAGTACCACTTTTGGCCCTAACAACTATTGCTTTTCCCAGAAGAAGGAAATGTCAGTAAATGTCAAAGTAAAAATACAATATTCACTTAAATATAAGTAAAAATAGTTTCTCTAATAGATTGCTATATAAAGACTGCAGTCTGACAGCAACATCCTCCGTGTATGTATGTCTGTCTGTGTGAGAAAAAGATCAATGTTGCAAAATCAATGTAGCAACATGGTTGGTAGTAATTTGATCATGTCTCATTGCAGGTCCTCCACATGTACCAGTAACGGGCTGGTGGCCGGAATACAGAGTCAGTATTTCCCCGCAGTGCTGGACCGAGAGTGGCAGTTCTATTGCTGCCGCTACAGCCGTCGGTGCCCTTACTCCTGCTGGTGAGTGTGTGTCCAAGGGCTTCTGCAAATGGGCTTTGCAATAAACAAGGTCAGTCAGTCAGGCCAGACTTTATTATACATACAAGGTATTGTGCCCTGTATTTATGGCTTGTTTAAATTAATTATTAAACACTAACATTTTAATTAAAATGTGGATAGAAATATTCTTCTAAATTTCTAGTTCCCACCCACTACCTAGGAATTCCCATACCACTCAATACTGATAGGAAGATAAGAGGTAGCACATTCTTCGTCCAAGTCATGTAAAGCCAGCCACCACATTTTTTCAAACTATCATTAACGCAACAGCTAAACACGCTTAGAGGAGGAGAGGAGAACACTAACTGCCTGTTCTATTATGTCAGCTAATATACGCTTGTATTAGCTAGCATCTTGCTAAGTGATAGACAAGAGGAAGGGCCATTGTACCCACCCAGAGACAGTCAGGCCTCAAAGTGCTGTCCTACACCTAGTGCCAAAAACCCTCTTTTGCTTTTGTTTTTTTTTCCTGCCAACAGGAAAACCACTGATGTTCCGGAGTACTACAGGGAAGAGGGTGAAATGGTCATCCCCTCCTATGGCTACTTCATCAGGGGGGCTCAGACCACCTTCAGCGGAGTGCTCAGGTATGCATGAGTGCCCTACTTCAAAGCTTTGTCATGGATTTCGCCCTCTGGCGTCATTCATTTAACAGCTCTACAGCCTTCATAGACTGAAGGGAATTACATTTGCATACTCTGACTGGAATGCTTTACTGTGTTGCAGGGATCGGCAGTGGAAGTACATCCTGTGCAGGATGACAGAATTTGATTGTCAATTTGAAAACTTCTAAGCCACCTCTTGTGTTTGTTTAGCGCCAAGCGGTTAGCCTGCACCTAGCATTACGTACGCATCTTACATTTAATGTACATATAACTATACCGGATTCATTCATTATACCGTTTCTCGTTTTAATGTTCACACACTGTACACATAATATAACCTCCTATGTCATCGTTTTTCCATTTGATATAATCCTGCATGACACATTCTGTTCATCTTAAACTGCATATTCCAACCTCAGCATGAAAATGCTAAAGCCTTAGAATTTCACACGACTGTTTCATTTAACCAGATTAAGCCTTAGCCTAGAGTAAAAAGAATTGAAGGGCAGAATTCTACCTGCTTTTAGAAGATCAGGAGAAGTCAGTTAGTGATATTTAAATTCATTCAAAGTCATTCACAGTGGTTTGCTGTGAAATGGATAGTTGTAGATCAATTACACTCTTTTCAGTGGTGATAGGAACCATGTATGTTTATAAGTTGTGTGTCTACTCAAAAATATTAATTTGACTTACTATCCAAAATTACCTATAAACTGACACGTCTTCTGAGTTTTATTTGCAATGTTAATGATGATAAGCTAGTGGTACATAAAAAAACATCTTTGGGGACTATTTTGTCCTTCTACACCCTGCATGTACTCCTCCACCCAGCATATTTTTAAAAATACATTTAGGCCAAAAACTAAACTGTCATAATCCAGGAAGTGTATTCTTACCAATTTTATGTAATAACTGATAAAAGCTATGGTGAAGCTTTTAAAGGTATTCAGACGTCTGTTTCGTTTCACCACCTCTGTGATCAATTCTGAACTCTGTAAGTTTCTCTGGAATGCCACATTTCATATCAAACCACTCTGAATGAGCTTTCAAAAATGTGATAGATTGATTCATTGATAGATTTTTGAATCTATGTCCAACAAACTGTTATACTTCAAACATAGCAATGCAAAGCAATGTATACTGCATAACAGAAGTAGAAAGGTTTGACTGGATCTGTCCTGGCAAACGTGCAGCAGTTTGTTATGTTTGTACCACATGTACCTAAGACCTAATAAAGCACTCACTTTTTTGGAGAGTCGGGTTGTTCTATTAAGCAGAATGACATTTTACCAACATTTTACAGGTTTGTTTCTGAGCACGGCGCTGCAGTCTGATGTAGACCTTTGCTGCTTGTTGTCCTACACTCTAATTACTGCAGCAATTAGGGTGCATTTCACTGTAACTCCGCCATGCTGGGTGTGTTTGTGTATGCTTCCTGTGGAGAAATGTGTGTGTGTGCTGACTGATGTATGTGTGCTGTGTGTTTGTGTGTGAGAAAGAGTATGAGAGACAGAATGAAAGGAAATTACAGGTTTATGTGAAGATGTTTAGGTTTGGATGCCATTCTTAAGCCCGACCACAATGAGTCCCCACATATTTCCCCCAGAATGATTAGGTAAATTGACCTGACTAGGAAAATGAATGGTGTTGATATATAATCAGTGTTGTAAAGAAGCATTAACTCCAGTTCGATAAATAAAGCCTCCCAACAAGGGATTGTTTTCTAACATAAGCAAGAAAAGGCCTTGGGTAACTCACCGAGGAGGGCAGAGTAACTTAAACCTGTTCTCAAGTACAAGTTTTGCTACTTTGTTGAACTTAAGTTTTATGAAAAAGTAGAATGAAATAAGTATCCCGTTACGCATCAGACATCTATCAGCAAATAGAGATTTGTTAGGTGTCATTTTTGGGACATTTCTGGACGGTATCTCCTTCCTCACTAGCATGCCTGAGTACAAGTAAAAGATCACTTCATAATACTCAGAAAAGTGCAGATTCATCCAAACTGCACTTCAGTGCATGTAACTGAGAAGATGTAATTAGTAACCAGACATGTTCTCCCAGCAGATACTCTGAACACCACTGAACAGCTGGACTACTGAACAGTAATCCTTATCCTAAGTTTATGCATTTAGAATGGTTCTCCTTATTAAACCTTGACATATATACCAAAAAACCCTTGATGAACCTCCCTTTTTAAAAGAGTGTAGCTTTTGGAACTTTTTTGGAACAAGAGCATTAGTGAGTTCAGTGAGTTCATGTTAGATGATGAGTTCTGGATCACAAACACCACTGCAACTCTTCCTCAAAGTATTGGATGAAGCTCCATCAGTCCAAGGAACACAGTTCCACTTCTTTATAGCCCAATAGGGACTATACCCTTACCCCTACCCCTGTAGTATGCTCATGTTTGGCTCCAGACTGCCTCATTCAGTTGGATGTGCCTTTCTGGGGAGATTTTACAAATGCATGCATGCAATTGAACACCCATGTCAGTAATGGATCTGGATGCACCTTAAAGTAGCTGAATTCACTAGTTAGAAAGGGTGTCTGGATACTTTTGGACATTATTTAGTGACTAAACACAGATACGTAGCTTATATGCTTATTAAATACAATGTATTGTATTGAATGTAATTCATTTAAAGATTCAAATCATTTCCACATGATGAAAATACATCAACACAATTTTATCCTTCAGTTTACTTACTTCTGATGGTGTTTTTATATGTTTTTTTGGGAATTATGTGCACATTTTCGATTGTTTAGTATACATAACAACTCTGACAAATACAAGCACTTCAGGCTCACTTCTCAGTTAAGGTGCTCTCACAGGTAACCCTTGTGATAAATTGTCCTCCTGCTTTTCCCACTTGTTTGTTGTGAATCGAGCAGTGGCTCAGTGCTGAGAGCTCTCAGACCAGCAGTGGGTGCGACTGAGTTCACGGCAGCTACTCTCAACATGGTGTATTTATGGAAGTCGAGCAAAAACTCACACACCGCAAAGAGACCTGGTTTTCCCTGCATCAAATCGCCTCAACAGTGCCAAACGATTCCCTGCTGAATCTGCTGTAGCTCCTGCAGATTTACAGGATTATTGTGCTGCTTAAAGTGAAGCGGATACGTCCTTTGCATCGTTATTTTCAGTCCACTTCCACCTTTCACCAGCTCTCTCTCTCTCTTTTTGTCCATTTTAATTATAGATGAGAGACACACGGACTGTCAATTGCAAAATGCTATTTAAACAGCAATGCTGCAATTATGGTTTGTTTGCAGGAACGAGACAGCTGTAAAACCATTTTCACTGCAATCGGTTTTGGAACCTGCCTTCAGTCCATTGTGTAATTATAGGATGAATATAATCGTAGGCATCATTTAACTGCAGAAGAGTAAGCACATCTGAACTGATGAGAGAGATGAGAAATGTCCGAAACTCACGGTTCCTACAGCGGAGACAAAAATAACTCAGTATAGCTTTAGCACGGGCTGAACTAACAGAAAGATGGCACAGGGCCCTGAATTCATACCGTGTTAGAGACTGCCTAAACACCAAACTGCCCAAATGCATGTGTGTGTGGTCAAGAATTTATGGATGATTATATCCAAACTCCACAAACAGTACAGCCAAAACCATTATTCTGCTCTGTAGACGCCATATTGATTTCTCCATCTGCCTTTAACTGAATGTGCAGGTCACATGACCTATTAGTGGTGGTTCTTAGAGAAGACCTTTCCTGTCAGAACAGCGCTCAAGAGAAACAGGCTACTTCAGAGGCTAATTGGAGATTAGTGCCATGGTTGGAGAATAAGTGGGTAGAGCATCCCTGATGTATTTCTCCACCAGAAACATTTTGCCATTAAAAGTTGTTGAACATTTTAGGGCGAGTTGTATTAGAGTTGTTGTTCTGTCCTTGGGCCCGAGCCACAGCGACTTTGGCACAGTTTCCTCTCCTTTGTCCACAAGGCAGATGACATTAGCCAAAAGAAAAGGACGTTTCCTTCCGCGGCTCTTTTCACTTAGCCTTCAGAGAATGCCGCTTCTTTGTTGTTCGATTCAGCCGACTTCAAAGAGGTCGAATAGCATTTTCTTGCATGGCAATTGGCAGTTTGCTCGATTACTTGCCTTGAGAACTTTTTAATTATTATATATTAACAGTATAAAGAATTTATTTCATATGGGTTTGAACTGGGCAATGTGGCAGCATGAGGAACATGGCCAGAGCCTGATAAATGTGGGATTTGTTGGGCTAAACTTGAAAAATCTCAGGGGGTTGGACACTGCGCAGGGAGAAAAAGGCCAGGCCACAGCAGTAGACCAAACTCCGGGCAGACGGCCGCTGCAGCCTTTACTGCTGCACTGGGGCAGGTCCATAAATATATGGTTGCCAACAAAGTTACCGGCCTTTTAGCTGCTGATTTTGGTTGACCTTGAGCTTCAACTACAGAGTTTCTGCTTAAGTTGAAAGTTATACGTCTGAATCGGGCAAAGGGTGTAGGATTAACACAATTTTTATACATAGACCCCCAAAGGGTTCAAAGTAATTGGACAATTGACTGTGCAGCTGTATCATGGTCAGGCATGTGTTAATCCCTGGATATTTCACTTACATGTAGGCTGTTAAAAGGTCCGGGGCTGATTTTAAATGTGGAATTTACATTTGGAGACCAAAGAGTGAAGCCAGTGAAGCAATCATCAGACTGAAAAATCAAAACAAGCCCATCTGAGAGATATCAAATTCATTAGCGATGGCCAAATGCACTATTCGGTATGTTTATAAAATGAAAGAACACACTGGTGAGCTCAGAAACACTAAAAGGCCACGGAAGACCTCAGAAACTCCATTATGTGGTTAATTTAGTTGCATCACTTGTTTTTCAGTGTAGAAAGGAGAACAGAGAAGTGTGTGCTGTGTGCATTTTAGCTTGTGAGTATGTCAGGACATGCATAAGTGACCTTGTGCGTATAGGATGTATGGTGTGTATGTGTGTGTGTGTGATTTCCTGTGACTGTGTGCCTGTTCATTCAGTGCAACAGAGATATTTGAAGCTGTAACTAAAAACCTTTAATCCAAACTCAGTCCTGGATTTTTTTGTCAGTTCATGGTTCATTAAACAATTAACCCATTCATGCAGCTGGCAACTATATTTAGTAGGATGGAGAAAAGGGCCTGAAGAAGGGTGCAGCACATGGGTTTTTAAGCCATGCTATAGAACAACCACTTTTGATTCCATAAAGAACCATGGGCTCATGCACCAACCACTCTTAAGAAGAAAGTTCCTCTTAAAACCCATATATGCAGTTTTCACAAAGATTCTAGTGTTATTTTTGGATTTGTTTAATTCACGAGAAGAATGGGATCCATCATTATAAGAGCATAGCTGTGATCGATTCTGCGTTTTTAAAAACACATTTGTGTTAAGATTTTTCTCAAGAATTTTCAAAAATGCTCAGGATAATATTGGTGAATGAGGCCCAATGTTTGTAATGGAGATGCATCAGTGTGAGGGCTACACTTACACACCCCTATTACAAACATGATTAGTAATAGAAATGTATCCAGACAAAAAAAATAATAAAGGAAGCCATTAAAACTGACTTCTTATTCACATGGTTTGATTGATTAAAAATGTCTGTGCTCAGACGAGCTAATAGAACCTATGGAACAAAGGACATGTAACGTTTCAGATATGGACACCAATGGGTTACTGTTAACATTACTGGTTGAATCTGCAGGGAGGTCTGCGGTTTGAATACATGTGCTGTGTTCTGGGACGCTCTGTCTTTGATTCCCTCTCCTTCACCAGTATGATCGAGAACATCTAAATAATCAAAAGACAACAGAACCTTTTCATGCCTCCTGCTGAGGTGTAGGTCAGTGTAAATACCTCCATTCCTCAACTCCTCTTACAGCTCACACAGGTCGGTTTACACATTAAACATACTACACTACTAACCACTCCGAGATGTGAACACTTAAACATGAATGGCTCATCTGTGCTTCGACCTCTGTGCTTTGTCAAAAGTTCACCTTGCTCAAAGGTAAGACGCACGGCACTGGCTCATGAATGACTGGACACATGATTTGTCATGATATAAGGGCACAAAGCAAGCCCAGTAGAATAGTGAGGCCTTTTGTTACTTAATTATTTAGTAGTAGTCATTTCATTTTAAACCCCCTAATCTCTAGGACACACATATGAATGCATAATGACACATACTGATTACATAACATACACCAGTGTATTGGGACTTGTACAGTTTATTTTATTTTATTTTTTTATATAGTTTTACAAAATTTGTATGGGATTCTTTTACACACACATTCACTATTTGTCCAAATTCTTCTACTGAATGCATTCAGCTACTTTAAGTCGCACCCATTGCTGACAAAGATGTACAAATGCACACCCACACAGCTTGTCTAGTTCTTGTAGATAAGTATTACCAATAAAGTAGGACTCACTGGAGCAGATAAACATGAATCTAATGGCACTATGTCTAATACCAGGTGTGGGCTAGAGGAGAGGTATAAAGCCCCCACCCCAGCATTTAGCTGTGGAGCAGTGAAGCTGTGCTCTCTGGAATGATGGATAGTGCTCTGTCCAATACTTTTGGGACAAGTTTGGGAGTTAGGGATGAGGTGGGGTCGTAATCATCCAACATCCTGACCTCCATAATGCACTGATAATGTTGCTGAATGCAATCAATTTCTCACAAATCTAGTAGAAAGCCTTCCCTGGACAGTAAAGACAGTTACTCCAACAAAAGCAGGATAAAATAGGAGGAAGAAACAATGAATGAACAGGTGTCCCAATACTTTTGTCACTGTCACATTATCACTGTTGGGTTGCAGTGCCCTTTTTACTGCTTGACTGTCAGTTTTTCTCTAGATTGTGTCAAATTTCATGATAAATGGACCAATAGAAATGCGCCAAAACGACATAGAGTAAAATCTCTTGACATTGACTTCCAGTGAAAGTAAGGAAGGTTTTTCTTCCTGCTGTAAAGTTGCCATTTTGAAGATACGAGGATTTGTGTGTGACAGTGTCAAAATGCATATTTATACAGAGAGTGAGAGAAAATGATAGAGAAACACAGCCAACAGAAGATCAGTCTGCTCTCCATAGCAAAAAAGACATGTGCACTTTCTTGAATGGCGTGTGTTAATGATCTGCTTGTGGAGTGTGTCCTTACTCTAGCGTTATGTTACTCCAGAGAAATCCAAACTACATTGACCTTACCAGTGTCCCAGCCTCTCCAGTCCCTTCCTCTCCCCTAGCTCTTCCCTCTCTGTTCCTTCCCTCTTTCCTGCCCTCCCTCCTTCTCCTACTCTCCATTGTTCCTTGTCCTCTGTCTCGTGCTCCTTTCTGTCATGGGTAGGACTACTGGTCTGGCCAGAGGGAGGGCAGGATCTCTGCTAGCTAAGCTAATAAGTTTCAGGCTGTCAGCAGCTTTTCATTGCTTTGTGGGCATCATGCTTGCAAGTGCACGTTACGGCAGGGATACCCTTGCGTGCGCACATTCAGCGTTCCGGGCACTTGGGCCTTCGTTTCAAGGTCAAACCTCAAAGGAGAAGAAGCAATGTGTCTGAGTGTCTGTCCACTGTCTCAAGCCATTTCCTTCTTTTCCCTACGCCCTTCTTCCTTCCTCTCCGAGAGAGATGTAATAAAAACGAGACTGTCTTTTCTCTGCCAATGCCCTCTATCAACTTTAATGAAAGCACAGAGGTGTTTATTAACTACCATTATGAGAGGATCTATACGCTAGGAGGTGAACGTGTTTCTAAGAACAGGCAGTGCTGCAGGCATACCAGTACACCAATGAAAGCATTTCCAGGGAGTGTTATGACCAAAGGGAATACTAAGAAATATGCCGCCAATAGAAGGTAAGTTTGCCGTCTTTCAACATAGACAGACAGTTTATTGCAAAAAAACCAACAACCCCCAACTCTACACAGTAAGCAGTCTTTATACGGGAGTGAACAAACAGTTGTTTAAAGATTTATGCAGAATTATGCGGGAGTGCCGCCTTTGCCCCGGCTCCTATAGACAGAGATATTTAAACGTGATAGCAAAGGCTTGGGTGATTTGCATGTGATTAGGAGGCTTTCCAAGCAAGTGAGTCAAACGCATTGTTTTAGCTGATTCTCTGAGTCGTCCATCACTTCTTTCCCAGCAATGTCAGCTTAAGGTCACAGCTAGTGCACTGGTGTGGGGAGGGAGTATGTGTGTTCTCGGAAACAGAGAGGCCCATAGTTATAAGATGAGCCACTACCTCCTGTTTTTTCCCCCCTTCTCCTT
This sequence comes from Salminus brasiliensis, assembly GCF_030463535.1. NCBI lineage: Eukaryota > Metazoa > Chordata > Actinopteri > Characiformes > Bryconidae > Salminus > Salminus brasiliensis. Next base: position 22,321,200 of record NC_132884.1, on the reverse strand, counting down.
CTTCTACATGGTGAGAGAGTGCACTAACAAAGGCCTCATTATTACTGCTGTATTGTGCCGCAGTAACTTCATGGTTGATTAGACCAAACAGGATAAATCACAGGTTTATAACCCGTAATGCTAATGCTGAATGAGTCTGCTAGAGGCAGTGTGCTAATCTCCCTTAGCCACATTTGGCCATTTCGTCATTTCTGGTCAAAAACAGAAGCTCTGTAGATGCTACCCAGCAGTGGATCTCTTATTAAATATTTAGGGTAGGTCTAGTTACCAAATCATTCAGAGTAAGAAGGGAAACATTAAAGGCCTGCAGTTTAAAGGGTTAATATTTAGCCGCATCATCATTAGCTAATTAATACATTTTCAAGAAGCCTCCTGAGAACAACATTGTACATAAGGGAGATACAGAGAAAGATCCCACACCTCTTCATGAGTGCTGCACTGCTTTGGCCAGGCCAGGATAACAGCTGAGAGTTCATGACTTGATTGCGTAATGGAGGAGTGTGTGTGTGGGGGGGGGGGGGTGGATCAGGGTGTTACTAATCTTGTGCTGTGGGTACGGGCCCACGGAAAGTGCCGTCTAATTTCCCAGCAGGCTTTCACACTGAACCCTTCCCTGTTTTTACATCAGCTGTCACACTGTCACTATGACCTGACTCAGCTTTGACCAAGTAACCTACAACATACCAGTCTCAGCAATGTCAGCCAGTTTAACAGCGGGGTTACACACATTTTATGGTGGATGCACAATAAAATAAAATGTGTTGGCAGATTATTATCAGTAGCCTGTATTACATCTGGCATTTAAATAAATGGCATTTAAAAGCTAAGCTAGCAAAGCTAATAGGGGTTGAAATATTTGAAATGCTCATTTTACGTTAATTATTAGCGGCATATTAAAGCTTGAGCTTGGCTGAATAACAAGAACAAGCTTCCAGGAAGGCTTCTTGCATTTCAAGGTCACTCACATGCTCATAAACTCCTGGTGGCCCTGGGATTTTTCCAGTGGGACACAAAGTCACCTTGTAGCATATCCCGTTCTTCCCTGGACACGGTCTCCTCCTGCTTCTTATCTATTTGCTTGATGTGACTCTCTTGGTAAACACAGGCCATTCTCGCACTTTCACAATCTCTCTTTTTGCCTTCTGACCTATTTGTGACCTTATTAGTAATACAGCCTGAAAAACAAGGATCATCCATCTACGTTCAAACAGATGAACCATCTCTGTTCTCTTCAATCAACCAGTAACGCATAGAGGAGTCTGATCATTACAGATGTAATACCTAGATTTAAATTGCTAGTAATAATATAACTAATTGTTATTATTATTATTATTATTATTAGTAGTAGTAGTAGTATTAGTAATATTACTGTGACATGCATCAATTATTACCTTTGCTGTGTAAAACTACATGTGAAGCTGTGCTTTTGTCTTAGTATCCTTAATTCATGTTAGGTAAATATTGACACTAGCTAGCTTGTGTATCAATGCCTTTTTACCAGCTCGCATAAAGAAAGCCTGTGCTAACATAACTGATGCCTTTGCTAGTTGAATGAATGCCTTTGCTTCAGTGGTAATATGATAATATGTATTTTTGGTAGATTATACTGTTCTAAGTGATCTTAACCAAAACACATAGCTATGAGCTTTCATTACCTTGTCTGTTGCATGACTGACTGTCTTTTAAAAACTGGGAGCATCCATTACTCCACAGCAAAAAAAAAAAAAAAAAAAAAAAAAAAAAAAGAGATGAAAAAGAAAAAAAGATGCTGGGGCATTATGGGAAATGTAGTGCCTGAAGTGTATTTGCATTGCGTGTCCTGTAGTTCTGCTCAGCAATCCAAAATAAAATTGACTTTTTAACATTGTGATTTTAGTGGGGCATGTGCCCCTGGGCTATTCCCCCACAAGAGATGGATACAAAATAGATTTAAAAATGGAGCCTGAATTTGATTCATACAAGATTTGATTTAATACAGTGATGTCTCATTGTGTAACATCAGAACCCTTCCCTACCCCCTACCAACCCCCCCCCCATGGTGATTAGTTTTCCATTAATGATGGTACAGAAGTACATACTATTGATACAGTTTGGAGTTTTTGAGCCACTATATTGTTGACACAGATGTGCAAATGCTCACACAGACAGCTTGTCTAGCCCCTGTATAGAAGCATTGCCAATAGAATAGGACTCACTGGAGCTGATAAACACAATCTTTTCGGCACCATGCCTAATGTCAGGTGTGGGCTAGAGGGGTTTAATGCCTCCCAGCATTTAGAATGTTGGTGCTCCATCCAAGACTTCACTAACGCTCTTGTCGCTGAATACAATCATCTCCTTACAGCAATGCCCCATAATCTACTAGAAAGACTCCCCCAGAACGGTAGGGACAGTTTCTCCAACAAAGGCAGAATAAACTCTTTTTAATACCCTTGATTTCAAAAGAAACAACAAATGAGCGGGTGTCCCAATACTTTTGTCCATTTAGTGTAGGTCATGAAGTAATTAGAAACGTGGTGCATGATGCCTGGACAACACTTCTCTTATCTGCTATTCTAAGACCAGTCTGTAGTCTGATAGCATCATTTGAGAGCAGCTCAACTTGTTTTTTTTGTCCTGTGTGACCTCACACCTCTCCTGTGTCCTCTAGGATCCTGAGCAGGAAATGGAAACCTAACCTGCCATTCTGTCTGTCTATGGAGAAGGAATGGTTGTAGCCAGAACAGCTCATGTGGGCGGATCATTTCACGTGTGTTTGTGTGTGTGTGTGTGTGTATGCAGTTCATTTGTGTAGAGTTTATGCACTCTCCTACACATGTGCTATATGTACACACTCAGCATATGCATGCACCCCTCAGTGTTTATACAACCAATCAGGTATACACACAGTCCTGTGCTGTGCTGCTCCTGTGACTACTCAGTACACACTCACACTCACATATGCTGTGCTACGCTAGACACTATTATTCTGCACATGACATCACACTGACCTCTTTATTGTCTGCTAATAAAATGCACCACAGTCACATCTCTCACTTCTTATTTATTGTCTGCTGATGCCCAATCTCACACTGAATGATGTCTGACAAGGTCTCACTGCTCACGCTTGCATCTCCCTCATCCTCGTGAGTGTGTGTGACGTGCCATGCCATGTGCTCTGCTTACCCAGCATGTGTGATATATCTCTACTGTTGTCAATCACACACTGTTGCACTCTGTTCCACACATCACACACTGTGCTGCTGCATAAGGCCGGCCTACCCTCTGAGAATAAATGAGCGCTTTATAAACATGTTCTCTGATTGCATACTTTTAAATGTCTGTGAGTGTGTGTGTGTGTGTGTTTGTGTGTGTGTGTGGGTGATGTAGGCAGGCACTCTAAGTCACTTTCAGTCACTGATGTCTAATGGAAAACTGCTCTTGCTCCTCGGCAGCCAGGCTAGACTTTTAGTCAGCTCTATATAGCAGCACATAAAAGATTAGACAATCTCTCTCTCTCTCTCTCTCTCTCTCTCTCTCTCTCTCTCTCTCTCTCTTTCACTCACTTTCTCCTTCTCTGTTGAGATTGTCCTTCATCCAGAGCAGACATTTCTCATTATCCAGTCTGGAGAGTCCAACATTTCTGAGATTCTACCTAAGACAGGAGGATGAATCAGCACGCCTTATAAACTAGCAACTTCAGTAGCGGTAGATCTTGCTTGTTTGGTTAATGGATACATTTACATTATGCAAAAAAAAAACCCAAAAAACAATTGCGATCAGATATTTAAGGAATGAAAGCATTGTATGCATTGAAAGCAGTGTATGGAAAATGACGTACACAGACAGTTTCAGTCAGTAGTGTGTCTTACTTGGCACCAAAAAGCTGCAAAATTTGCACTGCCTCAAAGGAGCAGGACATTAGCTAGCTACTTAACAAGCAAAGAGTCTAATCAAAACACTCAAGGTCATATATATTAACAAACTACTGACTGATACACTGCACTGCTGGCTAGGTAGAAGCTGTCTCGATCAGCGGGTTCTGGTCATCATGCTTCTGTGCCTCCTGCCGCTGGGCAGCTGTCAGAACTGGCAGAGGCCTTAATAATCCTCCTGGACTTCCTCAGACAGTGGCTGGTGTATAAATCCAGAAGGTTTGGAAGCTAAATAGCGATGATGTGCTGAGATGTGCGAACCACCCTCTGCAAAGCTTTCTGCTCAACATCATTGCTAGCATTAGCTGGCAAGTTAGCAACTGGTTATCTAAAATGATTAACTATCCCTGTTGGGTCTTTTTTAATGTGATCTATATGTGACATCTGTCTGAGTCTTTCATCCTGCTATATCGATGCACATTCGCAATACAGCAGTGTCGGCGTCAGGCCTTGGCGTCTACGCTTTTAAGCTTTTTATTTATTAGACATTTCTTCAAACACAGAGCTGTTACAGTTGTTGCTTTCTAGTTTAGTTTGAACACAGACATCACCCCAAACATTAATAAGGTCTGTTACTTCACTATCCTGACACTGAAAACCTCCCTCACTGCTGCCTGTCATCCATTTAACCTTCTGCTCAGAGAATGTTGGACTGAGTTGGACTGACTTGAAAGTAACCTGAATTCCCTTCTGGCTGTCCAGACTGAGCTGCATTGGTGTGTATCAGATATGTATCACACAGATAACACATCTGTGTCACATATGATGTAAAAATAAAAAATAAAAAATCAGATCAGTTCTACCTGATTTAGAACAATATATCAGAGTAGATTTTTTGATATTCTCTATCCATTTTTACAATGCATGGTGACCTTAGGTTCATGTGTGGCACCAAAGCATCTCATTTTAAACTGTTCTTAATACTCACATTTTTAGTTTAGTTAGTCAGCAAAATATAAACACATAATATTATATTTTACACATTAGTAAATGCACTGCAGCTGAAATTTCTTCTTGGTCTGTGTCCTCCCTCTCAGTGTGTTTTCCCTGTAGGTTAGGACTAGACATGTCCCCGAATGGGAAGCTTATTACTATGGACTCTTGAGCCCATTGAGATTTGAATTTATATTCTTATAACACTTGATTGGCTGGCAGTGAGACCGTTGTGCCACTCTAGAACTGTAAAGTAACACGGCATGAAAACACAGTTGAGTAACTTTACCGTTCCGTTCTTTCTAGGACACAGAAATGTGCATGGCTTCACAGAGTGGCGCAATTGTCTAACTGTGTGCTTGTCAAGAAAAAGGGACTCATATGTTTAAATCCCATCAACATCACTGCCTTCTATGGTCAGGAGTCTGACAATAGGAAGGCTTCCTTTCACATGATAAGAGGAGGCCTACCCTGCAATTAGGAACACGGTTAACAAACTGAGGGGCAGGGAAACAGGCTGAAAGTGTTATGGCATATCTCAGCTGCAGCTCATTTACTGATGCTCATTTACTGATGCTAAAACTAAAAAATGTGAGTTAGGAAAACTTGTGCCTAAATTAAGTTGAGTTAAAAACAAAGAAAATCTCAAAATTGATATTTGATGCCTGTATGATAAATACTTGTTCACCTCAATAAAAAAAAAAAAAAAAAAAAAAAAAAAAAAAAAAAAAAAAAAAAAATATATATATATATATATATATATATATATATATATAAAAATTACCTTCCTTTTAATGGTAATTATATACAAGCTATACAAGCAGGTGTTCACAGTTGAATGCCTATGTCAGCAATTCACTCATTAGAAGTAGTCCCTGGGTAGTTTTGGACATATAGTGTACCTTGGTATCACATACGTATACATCCTCACTGTCCAATGCAAAACATGGATCTCCAAAATGATGACTTTACAGGAGATGGCAAAAATCTATCTAAGTGATTTAGAGCCTTTCTATTGGTCCACTCATACACAATTATTCACACAGTGCACAGCTACAGGGTTCAAACTAACTAAAAAACAAAAAATATGGAGATATGTGTTGGGCAGCAGTGATATGTATATATGGTGGTATCATATGGACTGACATAGTGTAACAGGCCTCTGCTGGGATTGAATCATTTAAAGGGGCCCCAGAGTTTCTCAGACAGATTATAATGAAGTAGTTTATTCCAGTGGAAGTTAGAGATGCAGATTGTCATGTGCCTGGCATGTACTGTTCACTGCCTGACCCAGCATTATCTTTAGGTTCACACTGCGTTACTTTTCACCTGTAAAAATTTAAATGTGTCTAGAAAGCCATTGTTAGTGAACAACAGTGTGCCCCCTGCTGATAAATCTCCACCGCCGCCTTTATTATTGTTTAGATACAGTACAGACATAACAGTGGTAAAGTACAGATAAACAGGCGAACACTCGAAGATCGCACAGAAGTGTACGAAATGTAAACCAGCCCCCTTCTGGAGTACTTCAGAAGACCTGGAGATATGTAAGTCTCTTTGTGATAAGTGAAGGGACAAGCTTTTGTTTGAGCATTAGAGCAACATGCGCCAAATACTTTCTCTGCTAATCCGGCTGTCTGTCGTAGTAAATGTAGCTGTGGCAGGGGAGAAGTCTCTTTTCTTTCAGAGAACTTAGTGGATTTTCCACTCCACTGAAATGCTGTGAATGGGCCCAATGTCCTTCCACGGTAAAAGTCAAAATGTGCTGGAAATCTCATGTATACTATAAACATGGGCTCGATGGTGTAAACAGGCATGAATCTTAATGAGTGGACATACGTGTACACATGCCATAGAGAGCCTGAGGGCGTGCTGATGAGGGCCCAAAGGACATGTGAACTGGCTCTGTGCCTTTACTACCACACCTGACTGTAACTGACCGTGCCCGTGCATTTCAAGGGCAGGACAAGACTTTCTTCTGGGGCAAAGTGCAAGTACTGCAAAAAATGACCACTCCTACTTTCTCTCTCATTCTCCTTCTCTCTCTCTCTCTCTCTCTCTCTCTCTCTCTCTCTCTCTCTCTTTCTTGTGTGTCAAGGTTGTTCCCCCAAACAGAGCCCACACTATAACTACTAAGCTGACTATTAAGAGGCACAGGTATATTATCAAATAGCTTTGATGGCTTTTATGAGACTATATATTGATCCCTGAATAAATTTTCTTGAGCTAACTGGGCTGAACTGTAATGACGTTCATGTTAAGAATGCTTGAGAGCTTTCACGGTGGCTGTGAGGGAACGATACGCCTTGTCCCTTTTTGTAATGTCACTCTCATTTTTCATGCACGGTTCACAGAGTGCTCCGATAGATAATGGCAGAAAAGGGTACCTGGACGTTCACTTCCACTGCCAGTAATCCTGTGCGTTCTGGGTGTGTGTCTATCATTGGCTGTCGGTTAAACTAATCATATGAAAGCACACCTGTTTTTATCTTTATTATCATCAGCCACCCACATGAACATCTAGTTGGAAAATGTTGCTAGATATGAGGCATACACAGGCCTGTTATGTGTGATAAGCAGCTGAGCCGTGCTTATGTGGATCTGCTCTTTCTCAGCCTAATCTCATGGACAGCAATCATTTCCCTGCATTTTTCCCTGCAATATACGGACTATCAACAGGGAGATTTCAGCACCATTCGTTTCTTGCATGTGTGTTGATTGGGAGGACATGTCAAAATGATTGCCTGTGGTAACTGAGACAGCAGAGTATTTTCTTAACATGTGACATACTGTCAAACACAGTGTTCAGGGTCTAGAACGTTCACACTCAGAAACGCAGGCATTATTCTACTGTGGGTATTTTTGCAGATATTTCTGTTAATTGTCCCAGTGGTTGACGCTGTGAGCTGTCAGTAAACTAGGATGGTAATTTATAGTAGCTGAATGGAGCAGGCAGTGATTTCCTTCTGTTCAGGCGTAGTCACGACACTTGTCTCAGCAGAGACTTTATCCTGGCATGAATACAAAGTGGCCCATCTGATCTCACAAGAGAGAACTACAGCGCCCCCCTTCTGCATGAAGATGCCTCTCTCTCTCACATAGACATCAGCACACACACACACCTTTTCTCACAGTTATATAATCATTCTCACACCTTCATTATGTATGTGCCTGAATTAGGATTTCTGTAGAATGTCCTCAAGCAATGGAGCGTAATACCCTTTACTGGACAAATGTGTTTAATATAATGTTTAAGTCAGGAATTTCCATAAAAGCACTGCCAACCTTCCCAGGATAAGCTTGTAAAGACAGTACCCGTACCATACATCAATTTAACCTTACTATAATTACTACACATACACTCACCAAGCAATGTCTATAGAAATATTCAAACCAGCCCATCTGCCACACTTACTGAGATCACATTTTGTGCTTGTTCTGATGGTTGATGTGAGCAATACCTGAAGCTGCAGTGTTAAGAAATGTTATGATTTTCATTCATTTTTTGATCACATTGGTTTGTACAGATACTCTTTGTTTGTTACCCTGAGAGGCCTAGCCTAAGTGCTCCCATGGACAACAATGTTCAGGTTTTATATGACCTTTCATACATTCATTGTTGAATAGATCAGGATTACACTGTGCATAAAGCAAAACACACAGTCTGGCTGATTTTCCGAGAAACCTTTTTCATTTAGACACAGATTACGAATGTCATCAGTCCCTCATTTTTTGTGTGATTCTTGGCAAACCTGGCATTTCCAGAGCTGTGCTGAAAGACAGCATCACCATTTGGAAGTTACAGATTTGTAGTGCTCAGAGAAACTATGAAAAAGCAGCTTAGTAAAAAAACAGTAGGGATGGTAGATTCAAATCAGCTCAGATAAATACTTTGAATGAAACATAATGTCAAAAAAAAATAGTGGTCTAAATAGCTAGTAACTAAATACTAACACTATTACTATTCTAGACTAAATACTACTTTTACACAAATCACCTCTACTTGTGTTTTTATTTGTGTCTTAGTGAACGTAAATGAACGCTATGCATTAATTCCAGGTGCATGAAAAGGGAAAAGCTCAAATACATTGTAGTTATGTGAGTTATGTGTGTAAAGGCTTCATAATCGCATACACATTCATACAGGATGTTATCACAGTATTACTGACATATCGTGTATAATGTGGTTCAAAATGAACAACTTTGGTGTCTGAGTATGGAAATGTAGCTATTTTGAAAAATTTGTAAAATCTTTAAACTGCAGCCCTGACTACTTAAAGCGCCATTAGCATATAACAGATGAGGCCTAGCTGAAGACGGACAGTTTAAGGAGCTGATGGAAGGACTAAGTGTGGCTTTGTATCCACTACCAGTTTATCCAGTGTCCTACAAACACATGGACAGAAACAAGGTGTACATGTGTATGTGTGTGTACTTCTGTGATCTTATGTTGGGTGGGTATCCTTCCCAGTGTGTGGATTCAGCTGTTTGGGGGAACCAAATGTTCCAAGGATGATGGAAAACATGAAAATGTTGACGCTGTAAGGATGTTGTGTGGAAATTTCTGACATTGGCTGGTCCCCACATGGAAAAATGCTTTAAAAAAAGACAGCTTTTATTAGGAAAAGTCAAGGAGGTCAAAGCTGCTTTTTTGGTTTCTGAGGTAAAGATTAGGGTTGGGTTAGGTGTAGCACAGCAGCATTTAGCCACAGTAATACAGAGCGTAATGGAAACACCTCTCGAACAGCTGTGGGTGTGTGCGTGTGTGTGTGTGTGTGTGTGTGTGGGGGGGGGGGGTTATGCTTCTGTGCCCCCCTTGCACGTTTGTGTGCATGTGCACTTGTTTACAGGGTGTTAATTTATCAGTGGCAGGCCTACAGTGTGCACTGAAGAGAAGGAGTTTCTCCCAGTGGAAGGAATGTGCTATAGGTAAGATAAGGACAGATGGAACGAGGGGCAACTAACCGGTGCATCTCACAAGCCATTACAAGAGCAGGTGATGAGTCATTCCGGTTGCTTAGCAACACCCTTAAGGGGTGCTTGCTGTGCAGTTGACCTGCCCATGGCCCCTCTCCCTTCCTACAATACTGATCCCAACTTACCTAACTTAATCTAACTGCAAAGTACTTGAGATCTGGAAATGAGACCAAAACATACAAAACAATAGAATATAGAACCCCAAGTGAGCAAGCCAAAGGCAACAGTGACTCAGAGCTGGAGGAATAACATCCTCCTCTGGTCAAAGCCATTTAGAAATGACTAATGAATGGTATGAAGTTATGGTTGTGCACAGGTGTGTTGGTATAACCGATGTGCTTACTAGTGCAGTACTATTTGGATTTGATTTTTATTTGAGGATTTAATTGCATTCAGTCACAAGCGTGTTAATGAACTCCCCAAAAGTATTGGATGGAGCACAATCATTCCAGAGAACACAGTTCCACTGCTCCATGCTGACAGGGGGTGGGCTTTGCACCTATCTAGCATTAGGCATGGTGTCAGTAGGTTCATGTTTATCTGTTAAGACAAGACAAGACAACCATATACACCATTTGTGTCGAATGCAGATGGAGTTTGGCTTTAACCCCTCCATGCAGTGAATACACACATACACACCAGTGAAACTGTGAGCACACATACCCGGAGCCATAGCTGCGACACCTGGGGAAGGGCCTTGCTCAAGTGCCCTACAGCAGCAGTTCTAACCCACAACACTGTCATCAATAGCTCAGAGCTCTAACCACTGAGCCACCACTGCCCCTAAGACAGTTCTATTTAATTGCCAATACTTTTACAGGGAGTAGACAAGCTGTGTATGTGTGCATTTGCCCATCTGTGTCAGCAATGGCTGCAACCTGCAAGTAGTTAAATGCATTTGTTACAAACACACCATATTGCCACAATGATGTGGAGATATATAGTATGTCTAATTGCTTGTAAATCAGGATGATGCAGAGATGTAGTTAAGGTAGCAGACTTTGCCCTCCAAACAGATGTGAATTGCATTCATATTGTCAGTATGAATCTGGTTGCCCGGACAGGCAGAAGCAGCCCTGCCTCCCCACCCCCAGCGGCAGCAACGTGTTGAACAACTTGTCAGACGTTCATTAAATCTCTACAAATAAATAATAAAAAACACTATTACTGCAAAATATGGGCTATGCTTTAACACTTATAGAGAGTGTATAGCCCAGTGTAATATCTTTTCATAAGGCCCAAAATCCCTTGCTTGGATGGAGTCTCACTATTGGACTGTGTGTGTGTGTGTGGACATGCATGAACATGTGTACAGTGCTCAGTCAATGGAGGAAGTGGCAGAATTACAGAATGCAGTCCCACCCTTTGTTATCAAAAAGGTTTAAAAAGTACCCTGAAAGCAAGTGAGTGCTTCGTCATGACATGCCATGTTCTCTGATGAACATTCGGCTGCTCTGCCACACTCACATCTCGTAAAAGCCTCTCAGACATGCTTGCTCATGTTTAAAGGGCAGGTCAGGGCATAGAGGCCCATGTGAGTTCCATACACAAAACAGGGTGCAATCTGAAATGTTATCGGGGTGCATTTGCAATTCATGCTATTAAAGATATTGCATATTTAAAATGCATTTTGGTGTCCTTAAATAACCTTGTTCTACATATCAGATCAGGATCTAAAGCTAATCACGGACTATGATGTGGCTTTACCTGACAGGGTTTGTTTACTGCAATTTCACTGCGGTGAAATGACATCCATACATCTTTGTAGGACTCAAACTGGCTGGAATCGAGACCATGCAGGCTAGGTAAGGACAGAGAACATGACCAAAGTGATGCAGCTAAAAAGCCACCACCAGAGAGTGGCTGATGAGTCATTTCAGTTGCTTGGCAACCCTCCTCAGAGGCGGCTGTTTATCTCTGTCAGACGGGCCGCATGTTCAGACAGAGGGAAGGAAGGTGGCGAATGTATATCTTTCCTGGATGAAACAAAAAGACTGCTTTAACAATCCTATCTGATTAGATAACAATGTCTAAAGAAGCGATCAGTTTTCCTTACAGTTCAAGTAAGCTTACACATGTATCTGCGGGACTGGATTATTTTATAATAAAGCAGGTAATTACACAAAGCATACTGTATACACCTTCATAAAGGACAGCAATGACTCTGGAGGATGTGCTCTGTGTAAAATACAGAAGAAAAGACCAAGCATCTGAGTCCACAAAAGGAGATGACATTATTTAACTTATGCATGCAAACACACACACATACGTGCCTGGACTACATAACAGCCTAGCCTCTTCTCTTGGTGATGTGGTTTGATAATACTGTGCATATCTATGTATTAGACCTAACACCACACACAACCCTGCTAAAGAATCTAGCTCCAGACCAGCTTCTGCTGATAGCTGGTTTCAGATGGTCTTTGATAATCAGGGGAGTCATCCAGGCAATAACATCCACAAACAAACACCTTGCTGTTGAGACAGTTGGTAAACCAGCTTAGGATGTTTTTATTTGAGTTTGAAGGTTAAGGTGGTTGAGCAGCATGACCAACTTGACCAATAAACTGGTTGTCACACTGGTCATACTGATTGATGAGTTCAATCAAGCTGGTCATACTGGTGGACGAGCATAGTCAGACTGGTTATGCTGGTCAATTACCTTGGTCATACTTGTTGGCTAATTGAGTCATGCTGGTAGACCAGTTAAACCATCAAACTGAACCATACCCTGTGGTGGTCAAGAGCTAAGCTGGTCAACCAGCTTGATATAGTCAGGCTATTTTACTTTTTTGGTTTAGAAAAATACCAATACCAATACTCCTTACACAATACAGCATGATACTCTCTATTGTTTTAGAAATGGCAATAAAGCAGTTATTAATAAACTAAATTGTCCTTATATACTGACCCATTAATGGTAAACTACTAACCTGTTTGTATCTAGCCTTGATTTCCACTCCAGCCTGAATAAGACTGCACCACTACAGCCATGAAACCAGCCTCCTGTTTTGGAGATGGAGAGTTCACTCTTCACATTCTTCAAGCAAATGAGCCAGAGAGATATGGCAGGTGGGCTTTCGTGCTGCAGGTCATGCCTTCTTTTCAATCAGCCGTGCATGGTGTATGCAATCAATCAGATTCACTCCGTTCCTGGGAGAGTTTCTCAAAGCAGATCACATCTTGCAATGATTTCCCACTGTGAAGTTATCAAAGCATTTAATCGCATCCTTGTTATTACTTTAATTTAATAATGTACGCGGTCAGTATCGCAGCTGTATATATTTTAATATTATTTATATTATATATTTATATTTATTCTTGTGACTTCTCCTACAACGTTACCATTTTGGATATACTTGTATTTGTTTAGACAACAATGTAAAATTTGTTGCATGATATTTCTCATGATTATGACACAGCACTGTTGTGTTTTAGTTGTATTATGCATTGTATGTGTAATGGGGGTGCTCACTTACAGTGGGGTTTGAACCCAGGCTGCCGTGTTGGAGGGCCGGCGCGCTACTAAGTGAGCTACCACGATCACGTGACCAACGGGCCCAAGTGCAGAGTCTTTAATCTTAGAACAGGCAAAATGGAAACGAGAAATAAATCACCGGGGACTCGAACCCAGGCCGCCGCGTCACGATACCGACGCTCTGCCGCTTCACCAAAGCGGCAGTTATCGAAGCGGCCAACAAAAGAAATGTAAAGGGGGAGACGTCGCGCCTAACGCGAAATAAAGGTGGGAAAACAAAGGACGCCAGGGGAGTACTGGCTACCTCTTTAACTCTAGAGGAAACTACAACTGAAGGGCAAAAAGGATCTCCCAAAAGAAACAAGAAAACTGAAAAGTTACAGGGAAGACAGACACCTGCCTTCCTCTGTAACACGAGTGTATGTGTGCAAACACACACACACACACACACAGAGACACACACACCAGGGAAGACAGACACCTGCCTTCCTCTGTAACACGAGTGTATGTGTGCAAACACACACACACACACACAGAGACACACACACCAGGGAAGACAGACACTCCTGCCTTCCTCTGGTACACGAGTGTATGTGTGCTACACGCACACACACACAGACACCGGGAGACAGACTCGGGAGGGACACACACGAAGGAGAGTGACACACACTCAGCCTTCCACTCGAGAAAATACAGGCACACAGACTACCAGAGTCAAAAGATCCAGCAGTGGGGCAACTGGATCTGTGTGCCTATATAGCCTACTGCCCAGGTGTAGGGAATTGGGCTCAATTACTGGCTGGGGTGACTCGAGGCCTCCCCCTGGTGGCAGGGGGAGGCCTTGCCCTAGAGCCACCCCTTACAGGACCCCCCCCCCGAGGGGCGGCACCCGACGTCCCTAACCCAGCAGCACGGTCCCGACGAAACGCCCGGATGAGCTCGGGGTCCAGAATGTGGCGGGAGGGCACCCAGGACCGCTCCTCCGGGCCATAACCCTCCCAGTCCACCAGATACTGAAGCCCGCCCCGGACCCGACGGACATCCAGAAGGCGCCTGACCGTGTAGGCCGGCGCACCGCCAACCGTACGCGGGCCCGGCGGATCGACAGGACCCACGGAACACAAGACGGGCTTGAGGCGGGACACGTGAAAGGTGGGGTTCACACGCATCGAAGGGGGAAGGGCAAGGCGGTAGGCCACGGGGTTGACCCGGCGAAGGATCTTGAAGGGGCCGATGTACCGAGGCGCCAACTTGCGGGGAGCACCACGCAAGGGCAGATCCTTAGCCGAAAGCCAAACCCGCTGCCCAGGACGATAGGTCGGAGCTGGCCTTCGCCTCCTGTCCGCATAGCGCTTCTGAGCAGCTACTGCAGACAGGAGGGACCTGCGGGCTTTCTGCCAGGTTCTCCGACAACGCCTGACCATCTGTTCTGCCGACCGAACCCCGGCTCCTGCCTCCTGTCCTGGGAACATGGGCGGAGCGTACCCATACTGGCACTCAAAGGGTGACATTCCCAGGGACGAGTGCCAGAGGGTGTTGTGTGCGTACTCCGCCCAAATCAGTTGGTCAGACCAGGTAGAGGGCGAGGAGGAGGCCAGACAGCGAAGGGTGCGCTCCAGGTCTTGATTGACCCTCTCTGTCTGGCCGTTAGACTGGGGGTGGAAGCCAGATGTGAGGCTGGCCTCTGCCCCCAACAGTCGGCAAAATGCACCCCAGAACCGGCTGGTGAATTGGGGCCCACGGTCTGACACAATGTCGGAGGGGAGTCCGTGAACCCGAACCACCTGGTTGAGTACTAGATCCGCTGTCTCCTTAGCTGACGGCAGCTTTGGGAGAGCCACAAAGCAGCCGGCCTTGGAGAACCTGTCCACAATGACTAGAATCACAGTGTTGCCACGTGATCGGGGTAATCCTGTGATAAAGTCAAGGGACAGGTGGGACCAAGGACGCGTGGGGACAGCCAGAGGGAGCAGCAGACCAGTGGGCCTGGTTCTGGGATCTTTGCATTGGGAGCACACCAAACAGGAAGCTACATGAGCACGCACGTCGCCTTCCATGCCGGGCCACCAGAATCGCCGGCGCAGAAGTTCGAGCGTGCGTGTAGCTCCTGGGTGTGCTGCCTGGGAGGATGCATGGCCCCACTGAAGCACCCGTTCCCTTACAGGCCCGGGTACGTATAGTCGATCCGGGGGGCCACCACCCGGATCAGGGTCAGTGAGGTGGGCCCGTTTGATCGCATCCTCCAGTCCCCATCGGATGGGCGCCACAATCCGGGCCTTGGGGACTATAGTCGTGGGTGTGCTTGATAGAGGAGGGGGCTCCCACTGGCGAGAGAGAGCATCGGGCTTGGTGTTCTTCGAGCCCGGTCGGAACGATAACACAAAATCGAACCGAGTGAAGAACAATCCCCACCTGGCCTGGCGCGGATTAAGACGTTTGGCCTGTTGGATGTAGGCCAAATTCTTGTGATCCGTCCAGACCAGAAAGGGATGTTTTGCTCCCTCAAGCCAGTGCCGCCACTCCTCTAAGGCAAGCTTAACCGCCAATAATTCGCGGTCACCCACATCGTAGTTCCGTTCAGCCGGGGAAAGGCGGTGGGAGAAGTAGGCGCAGGGGTGCAGCTTTTGGCCAGGACCAGACCGCTGGGAGAGAACTGCACCCACGCCTACCTCAGAGGCGTCCACCTCCACGATGAATGGAAGGTCCGGGTCGGGCAACTGGAGAACTGGGGCCGTGGTCAACAGGCGCCTTAGAGCATCGAACGCTTCCTGGGCCTCCGTGGACCAAACGAACCCCCCTGACGTCTTCCTCGTCAAAGTGGTCAAAGGGGCTGCCACGGAGCCAAAATTCCTTACGAACCTTCGGAAGAAGTTGGCAAAACCCAGGAAGCGCTGGACAAGGCGCAGAGAAGTTGGCCTGGGCCAGTTTTCCACGGCCTTGATCTTGGCCGGGTCCATGCGCAGAGTGTTGTGGGACACAACAAAGCCCAAAAAGGAGATTGACTGCGCATGGAACTGTGATTTCTCCAGTTTAATGAACAGGTGGTTCTCCAGGAGCAACTGGAGAACCCGCCGGACGTGGGCGACGTGTTCGTCTACAGATTTACTATAGACAAGAATGTCATCCAAGTAGACGTACACGTACCTGTCCAAAGCCTCCCGGAGGACCTCGTTGATGTACCGTTGGAAGACGGCGGGCGCATTCATCAAACCAAATGGCATGACTAGGTTTTCGTAATGCCCAGACGGAGTGATGAACGCCGTCTTCCACTCATCACCCTCTTTGACCCTGACCAGGTTGTAGGCACTGCGCAGGTCCAGCTTGGTGAAGATGGAGGCCTGCTGCAGTGCCTCAAAGGCTGAGGTCATGAGGGGTAACGGGTAGCGGTCTTTGACCGTTATTTTATTGAGGCCTCTGTAGTCAATACAGGGCCTCAACCCTCCATCCTTCTTCCCCACAAAAAAGAAGCCAGCCCCAGCCGGGGAAGTGGATGGCCGGATGAACCCTAAGGCCAAGGCCTCCTGGACATAGTCCTCCATTGCCTGACGCTCTGGTGCCGACAACGAAAATAGCCTACCCCTGGGGGGGGTGGTGCCAGGGAGGAGGTCAATAGCAATGTCAAAGGGTCTGTGGGGGGGCAGCAGCTGGGCCTGCCGTTTACTAAACACCTCCCGAAGGTCCCAGTACTCCTTTGGGACTCGTGAGGAGTCAAAACCTTCGGGACTGGTGTCAGTACCCACAGTAACCCTAGGAGTCTTGAGGCATGAGGACTGACAGACTGGCCCCCATGCCAAGACAGACCGGGATAGCCAGTCCACATGAGGGTTATGACGCTGGAGCCAAGGGAACCCCAGCACCAACTGCAAGTCAGGAGCACTGATAATGAAGAACACTATCAGCTCGGTGTGAGGACCGACTCGCAGCGTGAGAGGGTGGGTTTGGTGGGACACCACCCCGGGCTCCAGTGACCGACCATCTATGGCTGCTATGGGCATGGGCTCCCTCAAGGGGACCAGCGGCAGAGCCAACTTCCTGGCGAGGCCGGCATCTAAAAAGTTCCCTGCCGCTCCAGAGTCCAGAAAGGCAGGCAGGCGGACCTCAGACAACCCTGACACTAGGGTGGCATTGAGGAACACCCCCTGGGCCCGAGGGAGAACTGTCAGGTCCGTCAGTGGTCTCCCCTCCCCTGGCGGACGTTGGCGTTTCCCGAGAGTTCGGGGCACGCAGAACGGAGGTGTCCGGAGACCCCACAGTAGAGGCACCTGCCTTCGCGCATGCGGGCCTCGCGCTCCTGCCGTGGCAGGCGAGTGTGCCCCAACTGCATGGGTTGGACACCACTGTCGGGAGGCTCTTCTAACCCCCGAAAAGAGCCTGAGACAGCAGGGGGGCCCTGAGGAGCTCGAGAGGCCTTGCCACTCCGCGCCCTTCGCCTCTCCTCGAGACGGTTACCAACCCGTTGGGCCAACTCAATGAGCCGATCGAGGGAGGCGGGAGGGTCACGGTAGGCCAGCTCATCCTTGAGCTCCTCACTTAGGCCATGGTGGAAAGCCGAGGTGAGAGCGCTGGCATTCCATCCGCTCTCCGCCGATAGCGTGCGGAATTCAATGGCGTAATCAGCCACCGACCTTTTTCCCTGACGCAGGTGCAGGAGGCGGGACCCCGCCTCGTCTCCGCGGACAGGGAGGTCGAAGGTTTGTGACAGAGCCGCCGCAAACCGGGCCGCGGAGGCACATACATCAGGTTGGTACTCCCACACCGGGGTGGCCCAGGCTAATGCCCTACCGGTGAGGAGAGAGATGATATACGCCACCTTAGCACGCTCAGACGGAAAGCGTGATGGCTGCTGCTCGAATGCCAGCGAACATTGGAGGAGGAACCCTCTACAGCCTCCAGGTTCACCAGCGTAGCGCTCTGGGGTCGGTAGAGAGGGTTCAGCACGAGGCACTACGGCTGCTTCAGCAGCTACGGCTACTCCGGCAGCCACAGCCTCCTCCTGGGGAGGTTCAGGGGGTTGCTGGACAGTGAGCTGAGCTACCAGAGTTGTCAGACCCTGCAGCTGAGAAAGAATCTGCTGCAGGGCCTGCTCATGCCTCCCTACAATTGCCCCCTGACTAACTAGAGCAACCTTTGCCTGCTCTAGATCAAATGGCTCTGCTGGGTCCATGTCGTTGGCTGGATCTTTCTGTAATGGGGGTGCTCACTTACAGTGGGGTTTGAACCCAGGCTGCCGTGTTGGAGGGCCGGCGCGCTACTAAGTGAGCTACCACGATCACGTGACCAACGGGCCCAAGTGCAGAGTCTTTAATCTTAGAACAGGCAAAATGGAAACGAGAAATAAATCACCGGGGACTCGAACCCAGGCCGCCGCGTCACGATACCGACGCTCTGCCGCTTCACCAAAGCGGCAGTTATCGAAGCGGCCAACAAAAGAAATGTAAAGGGGGAGACGTCGCGCCTAACGCGAAATAAAGGTGGGAAAACAAAGGACGCCAGGGGAGTACTGGCTACCTCTTTAACTCTAGAGGAAACTACAACTGAAGGGCAAAAAGGATCTCCCAAAAGAAACAAGAAAACTGAAAAGTTACAGGGAAGACAGACACCTGCCTTCCTCTGTAACACGAGTGTATGTGTGCAAACACACACACACACACACACAGAGACACACACACCAGGGAAGACAGACACCTGCCTTCCTCTGTAACACGAGTGTATGTGTGCAAACACACACACACACACACAGAGACACACACACCAGGGAAGACAGACACTCCTGCCTTCCTCTGGTACACGAGTGTATGTGTGCTACACGCACACACACACAGACACCGGGAGACAGACTCGGGAGGGACACACACGAAGGAGAGTGACACACACTCAGCCTTCCACTCGAGAAAATACAGGCACACAGACTACCAGAGTCAAAAGATCCAGCAGTGGGGCAACTGGATCTGTGTGCCTATATAGCCTACTGCCCAGGTGTAGGGAATTGGGCTCAATTACTGGCTGGGGTGACTCGAGGCCTCCCCCTGGTGGCAGGGGGAGGCCTTGCCCTAGAGCCACCCCTTACAGTATGTGTAGAATGCCTATAAAGAGTACTCACCTGCTTTTGTTGTTTTTATAAATGTAAAGACTTTTTTTAAGCATTTACAAAGGTTTCTATAACGTAATGTCAATTAAATAAAAATATATCATGTAAATAAGTGAGTGTATAAATATTCACCCCCTTTAAAGTGAGTGACTTAATTCCGCAACTTGTTCTAGCAGTCTCACAGTTACTGGATTGAGATCACGTGAGTGCAGTGAATGTGTCTCAGTTGATTGTAGTATAAGGACACCTGTCTGAAAGGCCCAGTCACTGGTTAATCAGTATTCCTAGCTACAAATACACCACGAAGACAAAGGACAAAAGGTTACTGAAGTATAAGTCAGGGGATGAATACAAAAAAAGTCCAAATCACTGAACATCCCTTGGAGTTCGGTAAAAATCCAACATTAAGAAATGGAAGAAATATGGCACGCGTAAATCTGCCTAGAGCAGGCCGTCCTCACAAACTGAGTGGCCCTGCAAGCGAGAAACTAGTAATGGAGGGCACCAAGACACCTATGACTACTCTAAAGGGGTTGTGTGAATATGTATATAGACACTGTATATTGCATAATGTTACACCATTTAAAAAAAAGCTAACTTAAAAGTTAAGTATTATACTAATTTCTGCAAGTTAAGAGTTGAATAGTTTTTTCATGTTTGTGACATGGTCAAATTAGACATTGGTGAAAGTACCTCAAGGATCATTTTCACAGTTTGAAGGTTGGTAGCCTCTCCACATACCCCAATCTACAGTGGGGAAAAAAAGTATTTAGTCAGTCACCAATTGTGCAAGTTCTCCCACTTAAAAAAATGAGAGAGGCCTGTAATTGACATCATAGGTAGACCTCAACTATGAGAGACAAAATGAAAAAAAAATACTGAAAATAATTATTTGGTCACCTACAAACAAGCAAGATTTCTGGCTGTCACAGACCTGTAACTTCTTCTTTAAGAGGCTTCTCTGTCCTCCACTCATTACCTGTATTAATGGCACATGTTTGAACTCGTTAACAGTATAAAAGACACCTGCCCACAACCTCAAACAGTCACACTCCAAACTCCACTATGGTGAAGACCAAAGAGCTGTCGAAGGACACCAGAAACAAAATTGTAGACCTGCACCAGGCTGGGAAGACTGAATCTGCAATAGGCAAGCAGCTTGGTGTGAAGAAATCTACTGTGGGAGCAATAATCAGAAAATGGGAGACCTACAAGACCACTGCTAATCTCCCTCGATCAAGGGCTCCATGCAAGATCTCAGCCCATGGGGTCAAAATGATCACAAGAACAGTGAGCAAAAATCCCAGAACCACACGGGGGGACCTAGTGAATGACCTGCAGAAAGCTGGGACCAACATTACAAAGGCTACCGTCAGTAACACACTACGCCACCAGGGACTCAGATCTTGCAGTGCCAGACATGTTCCCCTGCTTAAGCCAGTACATATCCGGGCGCGTCTGAAGTTTGCTAGAGAGCATTTGGATGTTCCGGAAGAGTATTGGGAGAATGTCTTATGGTCAGATGAAACCAAAGTAGAACTGTTTGGTACAAATACAACTCGTTGTGTTTGGAGGAGAGTGAATGCTGAGTTGCATCCAAAGAACACCATATCAACTGTGAAGCATGGGGGTGGCAACATCATGCTTTGGGGCTGTTTCTCTGCCAAGGGACTAGGACGACTGGTCCGTGTACATGAAAGAATGAATGGGCCCATGTATTGTGAGATTTTAAGTGCAAACCTCCTTCCATCAGCAAGGGCATTGAAGATGAAACGTGGCTGGGTCTTTCAGCATGACAATGATCCCAAGCATACTGCCAGGGCAACAAAGGAGTGGCTTCGTAAGAAGCATTTCAAGGTCCTGGAGTGGCCTAGCCAGTCTCCAAATCTCAACCCCATAGAAAACCTTTGGAGGGAGTTGAAAGTCTGTGTTGCCCGCCGACAGCCCCAAAACATCACTGCTCTAGAGGAGATCTGCATGGAGGAATGGGCCAACATACCAGCAACGGTGTGTGCCAACCTTGTGAAGACTTACAGAGAACGTTTGACCTCTGTCATTGCCAACAAAGGATATATAACAAAGTATTGAGATGAACTTTTGTTATTGACCAAATACTTATTTTCCACCATTATTTGCAAATAAATTCTTTAAAAATCAGACAATGTGATTTTCTGATTTTTTTTTCCCGCATTTTGTCTCTCATAGTTAAGGTCTACTTGTGATGTCAATTACATCCTCTCCGCCTCTCTCATATTTTTAAGTGGGAGAACTTGCACAATTGGTGACTAACTAAATACTTTTCCCCCCACTGTATGTGTACATGCAACATGCCCATTTAAAACACTATTATTTTACAGTAATACACAGTATGTGTTTCTATTGTATTTGTAAAAAACAATTACCACCATCATAAAGTAATCTATCCATCTCTGAAAATTGTCCTTCGCTCTCCTGCTATTGAGCAGGCTTGGCTTTTGGCTTGAGTTTTCTGGCTCACTGTGAAGTATTCCTCTCATGTCACTGTAGAAATAATAACAGTTTAGATAAAGGCTGGCATGTCGCCATGGCTTTTTCTATTTGCCAGAAAATCAACACTTCTAATTTTACATAATTCGGTTATTCACACGCTGCTAAAATAGAATATAACAAGACGGCTATTTTAAGCAAGAGCAATTTTAATTTCAATGCGTATTTATATAATCCTCTTTACAATATCTGTTGGCCCAAAGCCATTTGGCTGTGATATTTACAGTCAACAAGTTAATACAGTTATGAATATGTTAATATATTTTGTTACATCAACTCAGAAAGCCGCCCACAGCTTTAAAAAACGATGAACAAAGCGCTCCAGTAGGGGCCTAATCTGAATGCTGTTCTGTGTGTGGATTTTAAGTTTAACTCACACAGATCTACTTCTTTGAATTATGGTGGTTTAGGACAGTCATTGCCTTTTACAGTCAAAGTGAAGTTGTTTAGCCTATTTTAATCCATGCACGGCACCCTTGCATTAACCTACCACAGTGCCCACTCAGCGTACACCAGTGTTTCCCCACTGCAGTCTTGTGGCCCTCCTACACGACACAGTGTGTTTTTCTGCACTATTGGCTCATAATAATTCTCAATGATTCCCAAAATCTTTGTGGGAGCAGACCACCAGGGTCAGATCCAGAATCTAATGCATTGTTCTTAGGGAATGTCTGTTTGTATTTTAAAGGCCTTATATTTCCAAATAATGTTGTAAAAAAAATTAAAAGAAGGTAGTTGACCATTATCATGCAACAACTTGCATATATACTCAGATAACACGTGCATGTGGGCTTTTGTATAGTTAGCCCAACTAGGAAAGTTTTGTCCATGGCTTCCATGTTGGTCTGATTTATGGATGCCCACCATGTTTAGTGATGGGACCGGGATGGGTTAAACATAGGCTCCATCTGCACTGCACACCACACCGCACGCATGGGGCCTAGATGATACCTATGTGAGATTCTGGTGGGATATAACAAGTAACAACACATGTCCAAACCCACCTAGCCCACGCTCCACACACATGAGCCCCACATGAGCATTTTGTATGGGTATGTGTGTCAAACCAGTTATTTAAAACAAAGCATTCAGTAGAACAGAAAAGAGAGACTGGACAAATCGCTTTATTTGTGCATTAATACAATCAAATACAATGATGATGCTGGGTAGGTTCTGTACCCACCATGACCCTGACCTGGATGAAGACAATGAGAAGATGGATGGAAAGTTATTAATTAAATTTCACAGAAAAACTAAACTTTATGTGAATCAGAAAGAAATATACATTACTGTATGTGCAAATACGTCCAATACATGTGGGTCATTCTACAAACGGACAAGCTACACCCCCAAGCTTACCTCCAAGCTTCCATACTGGTTAGTAAAAGTCAGTCATTATTCCATGGTGGCATGAATATTATAGGCTCCATTATTATAACTATATGTATACATTAATCTGTAATTTTATCCATGTTCATTTACAGGTGGCTTGATAATGAAGAGGAAAATTCAATTAACTTATTCAATTATTAACTGCACACACAAAAATGAATTTTTAGCAAAGAAATTATTGAATTATATTATCAAAAACTACCACTGAATTGAATTCATCATATCAAAGAGAATATTTTAGTGCATTTAAAACCACTTATATGTTTTGATTAGGTTGAAGAATATTCCAGGAAGTTCCCATTAAATGCTGCATTAACTGATATGTAGTTTTAACGGATGAACTGATGTCTGAGGTGATGGACACAGAAGGCCCTACTCAGCCACTCAACCATTGCGTGTTAAATGCTGAAAAGTCAAGTATGTCTGACCTACAAGCTTATATTGAGTATATGAATTATTTCTGCAATTTATAGCGTGTCTGTCATTATAGCCGCTACTGTGTTTAATGCGTGTGTCAGTGGCGACCTCTAGTGTTGAGGCGGCCCCCTCACAAACATTTGGAATTTGTTTTCCGGCCACTCAGATTTATTATACTACTTTTACTAAAAAAAAGATTAGCTACTTTATCTTTCAAACTCTTTGGGATGTTCATTGTTAATTTATACGTTGTGTTCCTATGCACGTTTTTTGTGAAACAACTTAACTAACCTTTATTAATGTCTGAAACAAATCACACAAATAATTATTATTAACAAAACCAGGCAAACAAAAATGAATAGTATATGAAGGTATTAAGTTTGTTGTTAATGTTACTGTAAGTAATATTATCATTGTTATTATTATTATTAATATTATTGTTGTTGTTGTTGTTAGTAGTAGTCGTAGTAGTGTTCGCCTTCTCAGTCCCTCCACCTTCCGCCATTTCAAACGCAACATCCGCCGGGTGCAGCAGCCATTTTGTCTGTTCATGCGACTCGGAACAGCGGTTCCCCCCTCGAAAAACATTCAGAAACGGGGCGCTGCCTGGTTCCCCAAACACCATATGGAAAGAGAAAAACGTCTGAACAAGCCCCGTGTGAATTTTAAGCGGAAGTGCGGGTCCTGTTTTCGGCGTATGCGGCGCGTTGGTGCGGTGTAGGCGGCAGCATGTCTAGCGAGGAGAGCTACCTGGCCATCCAGCGCTACCTGACAGACGAGCGGCAGCCCTACGCGCCCGGCACGCACGGCAACACCAAGAGGAAGATCCGCAAGGCGGCCGCCTGCTACATCGTCCGGGACGGGGTGCTTTACTACCAGCGCCGGCAGAAAGGCCTGGATGAGTTCAGCGAGCTGGAGGTGGTGCTGCAGGCCGAGCGGAGGAAGGAACTGATCGACGAGGCGCACATCACCTCCGGAGGAGAGCACCTCAACCAGCAGCTCACCTGGGAGATCATCTCTCAGAAATACTGGTGGAGAGGTGAGTTAGTCACCTTAAAATACCAGTAAAACTTATTTGATCCCTGTGACTCATTTTGCCTGACATTTATTACAAAAACGCGACCTATCTAGCTAACATTTGTCAGGAAGAGGTTCAGCTAGCTGCCCAGTAACCACAAATATGAGGTCTGTGTTGAGTTATCCCAGATTAACATCCTAAAACCTTTAGGTCTTCACTGTTTTATGTGATAAATCTGTTATAGCTAGCTACTGTAAACGGGCTCTGTGCAGAGGAGCTCCCTGTCCCCTTGGTCAGAGAGCTGCTGTAGTTCCTTTAACTGCTGGAAAGTGTTAAAACCTGTGTCCAGCTTGTCTCTGGATGAACACATGAGGTAAACCCAGCTGAGCTTTTAAGAAAAGCGAGACCTGAAGGCCCTTCAGAGGATTTAATGTGCTGTAAAGGGAGGCCTGTGCTAGTTTAGCAGCAAGCTAACCAGGCATCAGTCATGCTAGCCATCGAGCTAATGCTGATTAAAAATGATGCTAATCCTTTGACAACAAACACCCACAAATACGTGTTTGGCAACATTAGAAGTCGACATATTTTCTGTATGTGTTAGATCGCAGTATCAGACAACATTCATGTTCGCATCAGGAAAGTTACGCTAACCAACCTATTAGCGAGCTTGACTGAGTACTGCTGCTAGCTAGCTAGATATCTAACTCACAGGCTAAAAGGTTGTCCTTCAGACATGACAGAACTTATGTTGATTGGAGTTTACTTCTGTGTGTAGCCGTAAAACGTCAAGAGAGAAGACAAACGTATTGTAAACGTGAAGAAGACCGATGGTAGACTGACACCTACCATTGGTCTACTTTTGGAGCAGTAAAGCAGTAAATGGTGTGAACTGCAGAGCTGGGATAGTATACAAATATTGATTAATAATACCAAAATGATAAGACTCTTATACTAAGTAGCTTCCATTTCAGTCTCTAAACCTGTTAGTTTCGCTTGTCTGCCCTGACGCTGACCTACAAAGCCAAGAATTGACCAGCCCCTCTATACTTAATGGCAATGGTCAAAAGCCGACCTGTACCAAGAGCCCTTCAAGTATGATCACTCAGAGGATGGCTTTAAGGATGGCTTGACCCACCATCCTTTAAGATCCACAGAAGACAAGCATCCAGACTTGTTTCTGTCCTGGCAATGAAGTGGAACGAATTGGAGACGAATTTCCCCTCCGTGTCCGAACAGCAATACTTTGGGCGAAGTGTAGTGCCGAGTATTATGGTCTCCATGTTGGCTTTTGAGTTTAGTTGTATGTAAGCTTAAGAGGTATCTTTGGATCCTAGTCTATACGAACTAGCTAAGAGTATTTTTTTAAATAAACAGTAAAGCACTTTTGTAAGTCGCTCTGGAGAAGAACATCTGCTAAATGTCTTAAATGTAAATGCTCTTTTTCCAACCACTCTGCACTAATGTTACCCAGGCCTCTAACTTTCTAATCTGCTGAAATGACCTAATTCCCTAATATACAGGCCTTTATTCAGACTGTATTTTAGTAAGATTCAAGCTAGCCCAGTTGTCGTGAAGTGTGCATTAAATATTAATAATAGCATCCGTAACTTATTATTTTAATGTGTCAATCATAAAACAAGAAGGATAGCTTCACCTTTGACTCTTATAGATGCCCCCCTCCACCATCCAGTTGTTTTTTGGTACCAAATCTGTCTGCTACTCACATTGTACTAATAATTAGTCTACTTAAAGATAATCCGCTGACATTACCAAAATGTAATGTATAACCATTTCTTCAGACTGTATTTCAGTAAGGTTTAAGCTAGCATATGTGTGATCTGTGCTGACAGTAATGCATTTGTTATGCTGAAAGATTTAAATAAATGTCTTGGTAAAAAAAAGAAGAAGAAAAAAGAAACCCAGGTTGCTGTGAGACTGAGCTTTTTTATGGTGTTCTTGATATTATAGGCATCTTGAAGCAAGTAAAGGATTACATTAAGGACTGTCGGTGCCAAGGTAAACAGGAGCGTAGCAGAAGCAGTGCTGAGGATGGCACCAGTCAGGCACCTCCCCAGCGATCAGGTCGACAAAGAACCCGTGCCAGTGAAGAAGAGGACGAGGAAGACGATGAAGATATTGACGAAGAGCTTAATTCATCTTTTCAAGTCAGATCAAAGGGTGCCAAAGTGGACAAGCACGAACTGGTCTTTGTAAGTACTGTTTCCACAAAAAGTGTTGGTGTTGTTTTAAAAAACACGTTAGTGGTGCTTATGATATGATATAAAGAAAATACAGAATGCAGATGAATAGAACCCAACTTAGAATTCATGAATGCAGAACAAAGGCACAAACCAATGCTTCTTTGTTTGATTTTTTTGGCGAGTCTCAGATTGATCATCTTTTTTTGTGTTTTTGTTTTGTAGGTGGACAGCAAAGGTGTCGTGCAGCAGTTTCTGCCTAAACACGGGCAGACCATGTTGGATAAGTTGAATCAGCAGCGTCTAAATAATCAGTTTTGTGACATCACCTTGCTCATTGAGGGTGAAGAGCATCGGGCGCACAAAGCTGTTCTGGCTGCTTGTAGTGATTACTTCTATGAACTCTTCGTTGAGAAGGGTGCGGTATCGAGCCATGAAGCTGTGATTGATCTCTCTGGTAAGCAGTAGGGGACAACTGTTGATTATAATTGTCTTATGTAATACTGTTTTAATGACTGAGAAAAGTGGAAAAATCCATTTGAATGGCCCTCCTAAATTAAGAGTTTCTCAAGATCTTAATCATTTACTAGCAGGAATAATTGAAAATTGTTATTTGTGTAATTATTTAGGACAATTGTACTTAGTGAAGCAAATGTAAGAACTTTGTGAGCAGGAACTTTATTTGAGGTTACTTGAACCTATATTTCTGTAGTCATATCTGGATTAGCATTACTGAGAGATGGAGTTAGAAACGCAATTAACACACTCATTTGTAGCACTAGCAATGCTGATGCATCATGAGAGTAAGGACTTAACACACATCTCCTCTGATACATGCAAAGCTGCTGATATGCCTTCCTTTATATTGCATTAAAGTGTGACCAATGTTCAGATTTTCTATGGATGAACTTCTGAACAAACTCTTGTCTTCCAGTTAAAGTAACTCGTAGTAAGGCTTTGTTTGCTCTTTCTCTTCATCTCTCTTTCCACGTCAGGCTTCAGCAAGGCCAGCTTCCTGCCTTTGCTGGAGTTTGCTTATAGCTCCCAGCTGACATTTAACTTCTGCGTGATGTCGGACATAGCCACGCTGGCAAGGTACCTGCTAATGCCCGAGGTTCTTCAGATCTGTGAGTCTGTGCACAAGAAGGTAGAGGAGCAGAAGCTGATGGTCTACCAGCAAGGAGATATCCATACAGTGGTGGCCAGCCAAACTATGCCCTCTCAGCCAGTTGATCCTGTGGAGTCTCAAGCTTATGTTGTGGCAATGCAGAGTGATGGTCAGGCAGTGGTCACTCACACTGAACAGTCTGAGGCTGGAGAAGCCATTACTGTTATCACAGGGGAGGATGCAACAGCCGATTCGCTGGCTTTGCTTGCTGGAGCAACAGTGGATGGAGAGACAATGACTGTGGTTACACATAGTGGACAGGCTGGCTCGGCTGATTCTCTAGCCATTGTGGCCCACAACGACCAAACAGAAGCTGGGGAGACTATGACTGTGGTCACTCACTCTGGGCAAGCTGGGTCAAGCGAGTCCCTAGCTGTGGTTCAGGCCTGCTGGACAGTGGAGGAGCCACAGGTAGAGGACACGTCAGTAGCGGAGAGTATGGAGCCTGGTGCGTTTCTTGTTAGAGTAGATCCAGGCAACGTAGATCCTACTGAAAAGGTTTACATGGCTGCTGTTCCACCAGTGCCAGCTGTTCAGGAGGAACCAGTCGCTCAGCCTGTGGAAGTTCCATCCCAGTCTGAGCCAGCTGCACCGCCACCAGGCCCTCCACCAGGCCCTCCACCTCCGAAAAGAAGAGGGAGGCCCCCTAAAGTGAAGCAGGTCGCTCCACCTCCCCCTCCAGAACCAGATCCAATGGAGGTGGCTGCTGCAGAGAGTAGTTCAGCTGGATGTGAATTGAAGAAAGATGAGCAAGAAAGTGTTGATCCTAACAAGAGGTTCCTGAGAAAGCGCTCGATGAGAGAAGGAGGGTATGTTCGTCTACACATGGGACTTGAAAATGAGGAAGAGGAGTCTTCATCAAACACTGTGAAGGTATGAGTGCGGTCCGAAATCTACAGGAAATACTTAGATTAGGCATGGGTTACAAAGATTCCGATATTCAAGTTTTGTTCAGTTTACAAAGATAATGGGATCCATCATTAAAAGAGCAGAGCTGTGAACAATTTTGCGACTTAAAAACGCACAAGGCTGATGTAGACTTTTTTGTTAGGGCTCAAGAAGATATTGGTGAACGAGGCCCATTGTGTTTTATGTTAGATTAGCTGCAGAGGCTGTGTTTGCTACCAACAAAATAATAAGCCAAGTGGTCTTCAAACCTTCATATACAGCATACTATACAGTTAACAAATTCATGTTATGTAGGCCTAGTGTAGCATATTGATTTCCCCAAGTTTTGCCCTTCTTTCAAAAACTGCTATCAAAACCATACAAAAATGTAATAAAACAAGCAGTTGGTAAGTGCTCTTAAAAGTACTGACAGTATCCATAATGAGATTTACCCACCTTTCCCTCCCTTGATCAGAATGAAGATTCATAGTGATTGTATTCAGTCCTTTGCAGTAATCATACCAAAGGCTTGGATGTCTCAACAGGCAAATGTTCTTTATAGCATTAAGCAGTCCAAGTAGCCACTTGTAATGCTTCCTTGTCTCAAAGTTTAGGAGAAGGTTTGCACACAACCTCAGGGTACTTAGGTGGTTTAAGTTTTACATCCATACAGACAGGTCCACAAGTAGTGAAACAACAAAAAAACAAAAACAAAGGAGAGAAAGAAAACACTGCATCAACCGAGTAAACCATTCATCTGCCATACACAAAATAAAAATGCAACTTTATAGGTCCTTATGTTGAGCTTGGAACATTCATAAGCCTGCCTTTTAGTGGATAGAATGGGAATTACACATGGGACAAATTATGAGATTGTCACAAGTGGCGTAGAGGAGAGCTGACACCTGTGACTGGTGGGAAACGTGGTCACTCTTTCCCACCCAGAGATCATTTACTGGATGATTTAATTATTTCAGAGACAGGATCTATGTACTGCTTTTGAAATCTGTGGTTTCTGAGTGTATTTCTATGTGCTATCATTTTAAAATGAAATGGTGTTCTCGTACTCCTCAGAAAATGGCCAAGAAAGGACATCCAGTGACCCAGCCTGTAAAAAAGCGTTCCTCTGATTCTCCTGATATCGAGATGACTTCTAACTGCACAAAGACTGAGACGGAAGGAGCAGAGACGGAAGAAAAAGAGGTGCATTCCATAGAGGAAGGAGTGGCACAGGAGAAGACTGAGGGAGCAGTGGATGGAGAACACACGTGTAGTGAGTGTGGCATGGTGTTCCAGAGACGCTACGCTCTCATCATGCACACGCTAAAACATGAGAAATCCCGCGGTTTCAAGTGCACTGTACGTATTGACACATCTTTTTGTTTTGTGACCATATGCAGTCTGTGTATGGCTGTATACATCCACTATTTAAAAGTCTGGAATCAGTGGAGGCTCATTTTAATCATGTAAAATATATGGTTACAGATATACGTGACATGCTAGATGCTTCTTTTCTAGAGAAGGAGACAACTTTCAGTGGAATTCAAAGTAAAATTTTTCAAAATGAAAAATTGACACATTGTAACTGCCAGATTTAAATTATGTCGAAAAGTGATAAGTGGCAGAAACGAAAATACAAGACTTTTATTTATCTTCCCAAATAGTGTAATGTAAATGGATAATTATGTAGCCTGGTTATCATAATACTTGTGTATGGTGTAATTAAATGTAAAAGGATGGTTGACCTGAAGATCAAATGTACACAATTTTCATCTCATCACAAATATAGTCATGGCATCAGTCAAGATGCTTCAAGGCTTATAAAGCTAAAAAATAAAAAGTAGTGGAAGTCTATCTTTCCCACAACTGTGAGTCACGTAGACCTCCATTAAGCAGGCCTTGTGGTGTACCATTCCTTTAAATATATACTGCCATCATTACATATATCAAATAAATCCATATGAGAAGTGATTCCAGATTTTGAACAGTAGTGCAAATCTCTTTTCCCTCCCTGTGTCTTTTTGAAGCATGTCTATCCAATGCCTTACAGTATGTAAACAGTGATCCTGTACGTCTTTTTTTTTGTCCAGTTGTGTAATAAAGAGTTCCAGTATGCCGCCTCTCTCCGTGCCCACTTGGCCCGTCACAAACACCAGAAGACCCAAAGAGTGTCGGTGACCCGAGGCCCAGTGGCAGAAGACTCTGAGGGGCTGGAGGGCCAGGCCAAAGGCCGGACGAAACGAGAGTTTGTGTGTGACATCTGTGGCAAGACGCTGCCCAAACTGTACTCTCTGCGCATCCACATGCTGAACCACACGGGTGTGAGGCCACACTCCTGCAGGCTCTGCGGGAAAAGCTTTGCCACAAAACACAGCCTGAAGATGCACAGAGCGTTACACGACTCGGCCAAACGCTTCCACTGCGCTGTGTGTGACAAGTCCTTTGTTACCAAAAGGAGCCTGGACGAGCACACCAGCGTACATACAGGCAAGCTTGTGTATACACCAATATGTACCCTCGAAGATGCATACATAAGACGGCAATGATGAACATGTTTTGATATTACTTTAAAAATATGAATCAAATCTACATAATGATTTTTTTTTTCTTTTATAGCATTTGGTTAAAACAAGTGATTTATCCAATGATACCATTTATATGTCGATAAATTACACTTTTGCTCTTACAAACAAAAAGTTGGAAAATGCACTTACAAAACTGCTGAAATTAAAACATTTTGCAACAGTTTGCATTAAATGACCTTATTTACAGTGGGTGAAATGACTCTTCCAATGCTGTGCAAAATGTTGACATGTCAGGAGGTTGTAATAATAATTATTTAGTCTTTTACATGATTACAGGAGTTGGTAGGGTTACTTTAGGGTATTTGACTGGTGCAGTCAAATACCACTAGATGGCACTTATAAGCATGTTCAGATTTCAAGTGCCGGTAGCTTCTTTTTTTTTTCCCTCCTTCGTACTCTGCAGTGGTTCTTTAGCGTTGTATCCTCTCTTGATACTCCGCATGAACAATGATTGTTCAGTGTTCCTCTGGAAAACTGTGAAATAGCTCTACATGGCTGACTTCTTTCCACTGTGGATCTGATGCTCTAAGCCTCTGTGTTGACTGAGTGTAGCAGAGATAGACTCCTAATTAATTAATTAATTAATTAAGAGCTTTTCTTAGTCACTTTATGGGTGAATATTGGAGTAAATACCTGAATCTAACTGGTATGTACACATGCAGATGTGTGTGTGTATATATGTGTGTGTGTGTATGTATATGTATATGTGTGTATATATATATATATATATATATATATATATATATATATATATATATATATATATATATAAAATATACAGCCCCAGGTGTTGAGTTCTTTTAGGAGTTATTTTCTAATGCTTTACCATAAAATGTGATGTGAGGGTTGTACCAAATTTAGGCATTTGTTGATGATGTAATGTGCAAAACTGCTGCCAGATGATTTCACCATTTTCTGCTGTATTTTGTTGACAGGTGAATCGAAATATTTGTGCACACAGTGTGGAATGTCATTCCACCGGGCTTCTGGGCTGAGCAAACACTTGAAAAAACATCAACCCAAACCTGTGGTCCGTGCATTCCAGTGTTCCCAGTGAGTACATTTTTCTTACAGACACATTCATTGGCATTTGCTTAAAGAACTTGTTCACTCATGTTCATGGACACACTTCACTCACATGGACTAACCGTAATGGCCATGTAATTATTGACTGAAATACCTGTGTTTTTTTTCTCCTCCTGTGCCACAGCTGTGATAAAAGCTTCTATGAGGCGAAAGACCTGCAACAGCATATGAATAAGCACTTGGGCCTGAAGCCCTTCCAGTGCCAAGTATGTGGGAAATGCTACAGCTGGAAGAAGGACTGGTACTC
The DNA here is from genome assembly GCF_030463535.1 of Salminus brasiliensis. Taxonomy (NCBI): domain Eukaryota; kingdom Metazoa; phylum Chordata; class Actinopteri; order Characiformes; family Bryconidae; genus Salminus; species Salminus brasiliensis. The sequence continues at coordinate 22,288,285 of NC_132884.1, read as the reverse complement.
TCACGTCAAATCGCACACCGTTGCAGAACCTTACAGGTATGAGTCAAAACTGGCCCTGTCATGCCTACACCCTCAATAGAAGTGTTGCGCTGCAGGGGTGCATCTCATTTTAACCTGTATGTTTTGTTGATCTGCTAGGTGTAACGTGTGTGGTAAAGAGTTCTTTGAGAAGGCTCTGTTCAGAAGACACGTGAAGAAGGCCACTCATGGGAAGAAGGGCAGAGTGAAGCAGAATCTGGAGAGAGAGTGTGAACACTGTGGGAGGAAGTTCACTCAGCTCCGAGAGTACAGGCGCCATATGAACAACCACCAAGGTGAGCATGCATGTGCACTCCCATACATGGTTTATCTTGTTTGTCTGGGGGGGGTAATAAAAAGCATAATACTATAATACTTCAGACAGGGGTGGACATTTGCTATTGTCTTGCCCACAATATTTAAATAATTTTGAAATATTGTTGCTTTAAGAACAAAATAAAATCATTAGAAAGTTCAGAATTGAGTGAGTGGATGAATTTCTGTGACTGGAGTGTTTTTAGTGATGGCTTTGATGCCATCAATCATCCTCATCATCGTCTTATCCACTTGATTCAGTTCAGAGGTGCTGTGGTAATTGGGCAGGTACAGGCAGGTAGTACTTGTACCAAGTTCTCTTGCTGGGGGATCCAGGCATATAATTTTCTGGGTATTCTTCTGCGTCTCCTCCCAGTTGGTCGTGCATGGTACACCTTCAGCGGGAGGCGACCGGAAGGCCATACTTATCGGCTGACTTCTCTCAGCATGAAGGAGGCTCAGAGTAAAAACGCTGCTACTTCACATTGGATTTTGTTTTATTGAGGATGGCAGACATAAGTTCTTTCTTTACCAAAAGGAACTTGTTGAACATGGTCAGAACGTTCGATATGAGTTCTGTTAAAACAGTAAATATAAAAATGATGGAGGTGGGTCAGTGGGATCGAAGGATCAAATCGCTTCAGTCATTCCCTCGTTTAACTGATTCAGTGGACATCAAATTGGCATGGACTGCTGAAAGTAACGCATGACTTGTGTTTGGAACTGAAATATGCTTATTAATTGTAAATACAGTAATAATGTTTCTGTCTATATGGCCAAAAAGTATTCAATTAATTCACTGTTGTTGTGGTCAGTGCACATTTCTGTATATCTGCCCCTGCTTCTGCGTGTTTTTGAGTTTGTTTAGAACATTTGGAGGACATGATTTTGCTCCTAGTCGTCCAACATGCTATTATAAGAGGTGTCAGTGTGCAGTACCAGGCTTTCCCTCAAGGTGGCACAACAGGTCTTTCACTCTGGAGCTGTTGAATAATTAACACAGATCTGTCTGTATGAAAGACTAATTCTTCTCAGGAGAATTTTCCTGCATAATTTGTCATACACACTCCACATTGTGAGAATTGGGCTGTCATTAGTGGTAGTTAAAGGTGTTTCAAATGGTTTTAAATGAGTAATTGTGTTGAGTGTGAGCTGGCTTGTTCATTCTAGTCCAAGCACCGTGCACTGTTCAACCAGTAGAACACAAATGATGGGCAAAGTTATTGGAATGGCCTCGATTTAAAGTAGATGTGATGCCTCAAAAGATATCTGGCAAATTTTGTGCACAAGACTTTTAGATTTTACTATGGTAAGAAACATGTTTCAGCTAATCACTCTCAGTGCAATTTTTGGACATTTTTTGAAATTGCATTGGAGTTGTTAAACTCAATGAGGTAAACAGTTCCACAGCAGTTACTCCTATGTTGCAGTCTCTGGCTACACTCACATGCACTGAAATCACTAAAATCTTAATTTCTCATAGGCACGATGCCAGACCCTGCAACAGATTGGTTTCTAAACTTGTCCCTTTTTTCACTGCTCGTGCATTTTCATGTCTGCTCGGCTTGCAGCTTATTTAGCTCTGAATCATAGCCGGAAATACACAGGAAAGCACTGAAAGCAGAATTTCTACTCTCACTTGGGATTATACTTCTCATTCCCTTCCCATTTAATTTTCAACAAACTGCCATTAAAAAATGTGCATGTGTGAAAGGGGCCAAAGAGAAGGTGACTTAAACCTAGCCTTACGTTTTGTCTGTTATCATCACTGAAGGCTGATTCATTTTGTAGGATCCTTCAAATGTGGCTTTGTTTCTGAGAAATCAAAGGTTGCAGCTCCTTTGTCGTTTTAGACCTCTATTGACAGAATGCTTCATTCACAGAGAAAAACATTGTATGAATGGTGAGATGGTGGGGTTACAATTTTGTAAAATTGTCTGTTTGCTTACATCAGTAAGCAGTGATGTGTATGTACTTTCTGCTCAGGCCATCTCAAATGTGCATGAAGAACAGACTTTGTATACCAGTCCTTAGCCAGGTCCCTCCTACACTCTTAAAATAAAGGTGCTATAAAGTGTTCTTTGAGTAATGTCACAGAAGAACCACTGTTTGTAAAAGACAACCCTTTTAGTGTTTACTTGATGTAAAGGTTTTAAGGTATTCCCACATCTCTATTGCAGAAATGGTTCCTTATGGAACCAAAAGTGGGTTTTCTATGTCATGGCTGAAAGAACACCTTATAGCATCTTTATTTTTTAAAGTTAGTATACTGTTGGTGATTTCAAGGCCCTCTTTGTGCACATTTGTAAAAGTAGAATGGTCGTTATTATGTATTATGTGAAAAATAACCATATTAAATATTGCTTCTCATTGGATTCCAGGTACATATCATTTCAGTAACACTTGCTCCAGAACCCAAACTCTCCTCTCTTCTCTCCCTACAGGGGTGAAGCCATTCGAGTGTCTAACATGTGGGGTGGCATGGGCCGACGCCCGGTCTCTAAAGCGCCATGTCCGCACGCACACAGGCGAGCGCCCGTACGTTTGCCCGCTGTGCCAAGAGGCCCACATAGACGCCCGCACTCTGCGAAAGCACATAACGAAGTACCATGGAGACCATTTGCCGGGGAAGATCATGCTAGAGAAGGACACGCTGCAGTTCCATAACCAAGGCACTCAGGTGGAGCATGCGGTCAGCATCCTTGGCCCCGAGCTGCCTCCTGAGCTTCAGCCGCCTCAGCCACCTGCTAGCGAGGAGATCGAGACGGTTCTCATCACAGAGGAGACGGTGGAGGCCGTGGAAGCCGTGCAGGCGGTCAGTGAGGGTTCAATTTCTACGCTTTCGGACCAAAGCATCATGCAGGTGGTGAACTATGTCCTGGCCCAGCAGGCTGGAATGAAGGTAGAGGAGGCTGCTGACATCATTCAGACCATGGAGGTGGAGGTGGCTCACGTGGCAGAGGTGGAGTGACATGAGGACGGACAAATCAGACCTTGAAGGGAAGAGATCGACTGGATCTGAGTTGCGTTGAGTTGCGCTGTAAAGAAATGAACTGTGCAGCCAAGTGAAGTATAAATGGTTCAGGTTTACTCCTTCCCCTGACTTTGCTTTGACGCAGACAGAATGTAAGAAAGTCGTGGGCTTCTTTTTGTTGTAAAATATAATGCTGACACAAGGAACTTTTCTCCTCAGCAGGAATGCATGTATGCGCTGCTTGACCTAGCAGCGTGTGTGTGTGTGTGTGTGTGTGTGTGTGTGTATACTGTACATACAGAAGAGAACATAGTCTGATGATATGTCAGTAATTTACCATATAAATGCAGCACAGAACTCTCTAGAAAGTCAGCTCTTATGTACAAAAACAGCTTTTTAACCAGTTGGTTAAGATTTCTATGCATAATGGATGTCATTTTTGTTTGAATTGAGTTTGAACACTTCGCCCTCACAGTGAGGCTATAGACTGGCTGGTGGTTGTCTGTACAGTGTTCTACCAACCATTCCTCTGGATCCAACGATGATTCAGCTGTGATGGCAACCAAATAAAAGCTTTTTGCGGGGCTGTGTCACAAACTGAACTTGGCTGTTTCTCACTGTTCTGCCTAATGGAGTCTGAAAAGATATTTTCTTCTGCTTTCATTGTAATTCATTTTATGTTGGTTTTCTGAGATGTTTTTCCACATTGGCTAGTCTACATACACTGTGTGTGCATGTAGACACAGCTACTGTAAGGGGGTTGTAGTTAAGCTGGTAGTGCCTTGAGAATATCTTGGCGAAGCCGTATTTAAGTTTATGTAATGTTTTCTCTATTTCTCTATTCATTGCTTTTGATCTTGACTTTCTTTAACTTGCTCTGCTGTTATGTTCAAAATGTGCCTTTAATTTGAGCACTTTTAAAATGCATCAGCAGGCTACTTAAGTTTGGTATTGTAAAAAAAAATAATCTAGAGTTTAAACAGCCCATATTGCCCAAATCATTGTCTATCAAATATCAGTTGTTTTTAAAGGTAATGCTCAATCCTTAGTTCATGTATGGGGGACAGAAGCTACAACCACAGCCCGTTTTCAATGATTTACTTTATGGGATGTCACAAACTGTCAAATTTGCATCTAAATATCAAATATCATCAAAATACAGCAGTTCATCTCTGCCCAGTCACTGAAGATATAAGGGAAGCTTCAGTCTGGGCTCCTTTTTGATTGAGTCACCAGAACAGAATTTATTGCTATTTAATCTTAAAGGAATAATAAATGGAGGTGTGTACAATTATCTTTTGGTACGTAAACCTGCATAAGTATGTGTTGAGTGAATCGGAGAGAATACAATACAATAATAATAATAAATGGTCTTAATTGTATGACCTACCAACAGTCAAGCAGCACTAGATGGTCATGCCAGAACAAAACAAGCACCAGTGTCTTGCCATAAGACATCACAACACCTTTTTTTTTTTTTTTTTTTTAAATGTAAGAAAAAAACATTGTGGGTTCTAGAAAATAAATACAGGTATTTTTCCACTAGTTGAAGGAACAAAACATATGGAGGTCATAGCCTTATTATTATTTGCTATAATATGAGGCTACATTTAAAATGATGCTGGACTACAAGAAAATATTTATAAAATAGTTTAATGAATATCAAATATTAAACTTGTTAAAATTGTTCTATATTGATTAATAGTTGTTAATAAACTTAAAACGATTCGGATGTGAAAAATTCAGCCAGTAATTAGCACTACGTTTAGCCAATAACGTATTTGTGTCTGAGAGGTACCTGAAAATAAAGCGGACTCACCAATACGTTAGAAAGTAAATTTGAAAATGTGCGTAGATATAATTATTAACCTTTTTAATTTCACATCTAAAAAATAAAATCTTTAAAATGTCTAGTTAATGTCCTGCGCGGGATGCGTCGCTCTGCCCCTCGCCTTTAGCGCCATCTAGCGACTGGATGTTAGCGGCGCAGTGATTTGGGCGCTGCTGGAGGCTCGCTGGAGCACAGCTGCTTTTTCCGCGGAGAAGAGGGGGATCCAGTTTAGTGAGTGCTCTCACTCGTGTGTCTCCTTAAAGGTCTTTTAAAGGTTCCTGAAAACGATTATAACGGTGTCGTGACAGTGTTGTATGGTTATTTTTACCAGGTCAGCGCTGTGAAATGTGGTGTTTCCGTCATGGCACGGAGTCTGAGTCCATGGCTTTGGCTGAGGAAACCCATCTACATCCAGGTAGGAATAAGGCTGCTCGGATTTACCTCAGAGCACACCGTAGCTGGAGGGGTGACGGTCGGTGGTCTCGCTGTGTTGGAAATGAGAGCTGACAAGAGGTGGGAGAGAAGCGCCGGTTAATGAATCTCACGTGATGATTCCTCCGGATTTTGCGTTGAACTGTTAAAGGCTTTCGGATGTAAATACCTCATTTACTGCTGCTCCGTTTCCCACAACACAGCCATCCTAAACGACTATCTAAAACTTTTAAATCGTGCTGGTGAATTTCTTCTGCCTATTCAGTGAACTGTCTTCACTGATGGACTGTCTTCAGCCCTGTGACTTTAAACTTTGCGTGGTTTGTTTTTCTGGTGTCTCTTAATTAAGAGGCATGATCTCGTAAGGTCGCTCAGTCCTCTCTATTTTACTCGGAAGCTGGGGTTGCTTAGCTGCGTTGCTTAGCTACATCGCGCTGGGGTTGCTGTAGCAACAGGGCTGATGTAGAACACCTTTTCAGGCTGTTTGTAAACACTTGGGCTGTTGTCGTTACCGTGTTAGACTTGATGCCGGTAGCTGTGTGCTGACTCCTGAACAAATCCCTTAGTTTGAACCGACTCTTTTCAACAAACCAGTAGAACTAGTTCACAAGTCCAGCTGAATCAAAGTTGGCTGCTGCATCTATGGCAAGTTTATGACCCTTCTACGTCTACAACACCGGTTCTGAGGTGCCCCAGCACACCTAGCTAGCTAACTCAGCTCATTGAGAGCTTGAGGAGTAGCTGATACGCTAGAACTGGTCTGCTGGAGAGCAGAGTTGGGGGATATCCAGCACTGGATTCAACCCAGAACTAGTTATAGGCTGAAGACAGTCCTTACTGAGTTATATTTCAAAGAGAAAGGGCACATCGTACCACATTGTCTTTTTTGAGATGAGAGACCAAAGCATTTAGAGATGTTAGAGGCTTCATCCACTACTTGCATAGACACACTCTGGAACTAAATGAATCATTGATTCAGACACAAAGAATCAATTAGATAAACTCAATCAAAGTACCCATCATTAAAAGCCATTATGCGCGGATGTTGGATTCATTAGCACCACTGACCATCGGGCATCTTTTAAGTGACTGGTGTTTTGGCTGTGGTGTCTTCCATTGGTTGTAGAACGTGGCAGCTACTGCAGCAACAGTGCTGCTATGATTTACATAAAAAAGTAAGACCTGATGAATTGTATGAATTTTGTGCGTGTTGTGCATTATTCTGATTCCAGCAGTGAAAATAAGGTGTGTAAAAAGACCCAGCAATGCAAACATTCTGTGCCTGTTCAGTTGGGTATCAGCAGATGGGTTACAGCCATAATTGTAAACCAACATATGGCAAATGATAATAATTCTGTTCTGCTATTATTTACGTAAAAAGTAAGATCTAATGAGTTGTATGAATTTTGTGCGTATGCCCACATGCGATGCATTTCTATACGTCATCTTGCTCCACTTCCGTCCCTTTCAGGCACAGGAACACCGAAGCTATTCTGGTAACCACACTAGCTTGTCAACATAATACATAGCGATTTCAAGCAAGCTGAGAATAGTTTGCGCACAGGTTCAAATGCTGATTTCAAGGGGTAGGACATATTATGCACTAAGTGAACAGTCAGTTCTGGAAGCTGATGTGTTGGAAGCAGGACAAATGGACATGCGAAAGGATCTAAGAGACTTTGACAAGAGCCAGATTGTGATGACTAGCCAACTGGCTCAGAGAACCTACAAAACATCAGACAGGTCTTGTGGGGAGTGCCTGGTATGCAGTGTATAAAAGAATGCATGTGGGGAATGAAGGGTAACTTGCCTAGTCTGATCTCACAGAAGAGCTACTGTAGCACATATTGCTGAAATTGAGTCCATTGCCTCGACAGGTCTGAGAGCTGTTTTGGCAGCACATGGGGGGCCCACACAATTTTTTTTTTATGTTATGGCAGAAGTGTACGTTGTATATTTTTCACACTGGAGACATCCTGTCCTTTTTTAGCAGAGACCTAGGTTGATAACTTTGATTGCTGTACATAACTGTGGATTAGACGTCTACCAGCTTGGGCTGTTACTGCTATCACTATATGCTTACAGGGCAAAACGAGGAGGATGCACCTTAATACCTTTAAAAGATCTCCTTTATGACCATAGCAGGTAAAGTGGACAGTTTCTTATCAAGCAGTGCTATTGGTTTCCTGAACCTCTGAAGCTGCTCTGAAGTCCCTCCCTCATATCAGGGTCTTGTCTATGGTGAAGGCCTTACCCTATAGCTGGCTGCATCATACACCATGTTATCACATGATGTTGTAAATGTAAGATCTCGACTGCTGCATCTGGGGCACCACCCCTGGAACTCAGATATGTGGTTTGACAGAATGAGCATTTACTTCCATGTGGACAAATAGAAGAGGCCCATTTTGTGTTGTGTCAAACTTTAGAAGCATGCGCTTCTGGAAATAATCAAATTTAGAGACAAGTCAATACCATTACAGTCTTTGAAAAGGCTTCTACAAATGTACAAATGTCCACAACGCAATGTAGCAATGTAGTCAGAATATGTGTGAAGATTCCTGAAGGATGACTTCGGTGTGAGTAGGGTACTCGTATATCTGACTGCATCATACATCATTAACGACCTGTACAAAGGCATCTGAAGGGTATCCACTGTGCTTTGCTGTCATGTGGTTTGATAGAACTAGCATTTCCTTCCATGTGGATGTCTATAGGGTTGCAGTTTTATGGCTTATCCAAGTTTAGGAGCTGTGAATTTTTACAAAAAACATCACCAATCAAAAAAAAAAAATTGACAAAATACTGGAAATGTTCCAGTAATGAACCTCATTTGTTTGGTACTATTACAATTCATTACCGTTTCAGAGTCCTTAACGTCTTTCCATGTTGCACTGTGATACTGAGGTAACGGTAGCCTAATTTGTGTGGTTTCCTGATCGGCAGGACACTTGAGAAGGCCCCTGACAGTGAATAAATGCAGGTTGTACAATTCAAGTTCATTGGTGGTAATTGGCATTTGAGACGCAGCCCTCCCTGCTGTTTTCTTGCATATCGTCCAAATGTCTGGACCGCACACTGCACCACTTGGTACCCTTGAATGTGTGTGTAGTTTGATAAACCTGAGGCTGACTAATTGTGTTTCACTCAAAGCATGTGGCTATACAGCTTGTTTGTCTGTTTGCAAGGGCTCGTATAGATAGAACCAATCTTCTTCACAATGACTACACACACACACACAGACACACAGACACACACACACACACACACAACCACATTGTAGCTATGGCAGAAGCAGGCCTTCATTGTTTCACGTGTCTTTTTGTTCAGAAGACATCATTAAATTAAGGGTTATTTCCCTAATGGAGCTGCATTACGTGGTCTGTAAGGACAAGTAGATGCACCTGTAGACGTTTCTTGTAGATAACAATCAGGAGCAGCAGTTCTAGGTTGATAGCTATCATGTCCTGCATTATTCTGATCCCAGTAGTGACATTAACCCTAGAACACTACCGTTAAAATTAGTAACACCATCACTAACGTTGGGTATATTTTACCCGGTATAAAATTCCAGATAAAATATAGTTTTCATCCATTTATTTTAAAAGTACAACACTGTATGACAAATTTTGGAACCCTTCTTTAATTTTACAACATACAACATCGGCTAAAATAAAAAAAAAGGTACCATGGATGACCCGATAAAAAAACAGAAAAATTATTGGAAAATCGGGTAATCCTTAACAGGCAATGTCCTAACAAAAAAAATTAATGCTGCTGGGAACTTGGTCTTTGGTCCCCCTATTCCTGGGACATGTGAGCCCTGTCTGGTAAAGGCACAGTCTTCCTGCATCACTGATAACTGTGGGACAGAGAGACTAAAAATGGCATTTTTTGAGAAGGGAAAAAATGACCAAATTCTTTTGATTATATGAATTTTCTTGGAAAATACCATTAATTGATATTTATTCATTGCCATTATACTAATTAAGGATTATATGCAAATTCTGGGACAATTCTAACTTACCTTATGCCTTACATGCAGTCAGTACAGGCAGGGTAGTAATGGCGAGGGCACACTGGTCGATGGCAGACATGACACCTGTGTTGTGTCTTCCTGTCCGAGCCTGTGGGGCAGTCAGCACACCTCACTAAGGGACCTCAGCTTTCTGCTGCCACTGGTCCAACCTCTCTAGCAGTAGTGCCAGGTGTAGGGATGTTGCACACAGTGCAGATGAGGATTCTGAGCTGACGGGACAGACTTGAAGAGGGGAGTCTCTGCTCTGCCCATGGCTTGATAAGTGCCATTGCCAAAGCCTGCATATACTGCTCCTTAAGGCATTCTCCTTGTGAATGATCCATGAGTTTATCACACCAGCGTTCATCATGCCATTTAGCACACACAGTGGCCACCTCTTGGTTTTTGTTTTTTTCACTTGTTAGCATGCCATAGTAAAAATGCCTGATACAGGGTGACAGCTGTGGATGAAATGGGGCAGAGAACGTGGCCGGCCTGAATGTTGTTTCCCTTGAAAAGTGCAAAGAGCGCCTGATTCAAACACACAAACACTAACATCGGGTAAATTCCACCCATAAAATATGTTACTCTCTGCATTATAGCATTAGTATCACAGTAACATTAACATAGTCTGTCACTCTTTATTTGCACTTTATCGGATAATGAATATAATGGAGACACCACAAATCTGACGAAGGGAAACTTACACAGCATTTCAAGTGGAATTCTCAATTTACAATTGTACAATTTTACAATTTATGCAAATACAATAAAATTAATAAATAAATAAATAAGTGGAAGGCTGCAGAGACACCACTATTTTATGTAATAGGAGAATACTACTAAAGAATTAGTGTCATGGTATGCCAAGATCAGTGGTGTGTTGGTTTCTGGATAGGTGGTTATACTGGGACCCACAAACCAATATATTGTAACACCAGCCAAATAATAATAATAATAATAATAATAATAATAATAAGAGTAATGAGGAGGCGGTTACTTACCTGGCAAATATAGAGTCCTTATGAAGTCCAGCTTGTAGCCTGAGTGGCTCTGAGGCCTGATTGATTGCTGTGATTTAGCAGCATCACCAGCCCAAGAAACATCGAAGGGACGAGAAACGGAGACCTGAGAAACGTTTAACCAATGGTGTAGAGTGACTTGAGCTTTATCACTGACTATATGGCACAGAGGCATTAAAGAGGGGATACACTGCTACACATGAAGGGGTGTGCTGATATATGACTCGTAATTAAAACACAGATAGAATGTGTCTTGCTGTTTTAAGTGACTGTATGATAATTCAGTTATACAAATATATACATATCCATTATAAGGCAGTTATACATGCCATATAGCTGCATATACACACCACTACATTAGTTGCCTGTATCAAGATATAACCATGTAGACAACATCTCGCCCACCACAAGCTCCAGTGTGTGAGTAGTAAAGACTGAGTCAATGAAAGCAGCAGTGTCAGGGGGATGGGCTGTGGTGCTACAGAGCATTTCTGGGCCACTTTGCTCCTAATGAGAGCTGGGCAGAAGGGAAAAAAAAACCTCCACTGCCTTCCTGTCTGCTTAGATGACATGCTGCTGTTCAAATTTAAGAACCAGTTTTACAATTAGTCTTGAGAGAAACTTTCTCTTTCTTTATTGCTATTATAAAGTGAAAGTTGAAACTGTGCTGAAATACCCTGCTGTCGAAGGCAGAGAATATGTGGTGGTTGTTAAAAATCCACTACAAATCCACTTGAAAATGTTTAAACCTCAGAAGTGCTCAAGTCATGTCGTGAAGAAATGCAAATTTTGCACCATGGCACATGATTATGCAGGAGAAGCCTTATCACATGCTCTAAAACCTCTCGCATCGAAGCGGAGAGCATTGATGTCTGAGTGAGAGAGCTGCCTGGGCTGTCCAAACAAGGACATTTTCGTGTGTGTGAGCTTGTTTATCTGCTCGAAGAGTGTAATCCGGCCCTCTGACTGCAGCTTAGTCAGGGTTCTTCAGCTTTCGCTGCCTTCACACCCCGAGTTAGGCTTAGACTACTAATAGAAGTACCATATGGAGGCCTGCTGTGTGCGCGTGTCGTTTTTTTTTTTTGCCTGCATTTGATTGCATTCATTCGCAAGAGCGAAGATATGGTAAGATATGGTGCTGATGTTGGATCCCAGCTGGAAGCCAACAACAATGGATGTAGTTATCTGGGTGAATATAGGTTGTGAAGTCAGGTGACCAAAATCAAATGTCAGGACAATATGTAATGTCAGCGACTACGTCAAATCGTCAAACATCTGCTTAACTTATCGTTAGACGTTGATGTGTTGCCATGGTGTTGCCATGGTCTGTCTAATGTTGGAGCTTGATGTTAATCCAATGTTGGTTTTTGACATATATGTGTCATTGATTTCCTACCAAAACTCAACATCTGCTGAGTGTTGGGTTTTGATGTCGACTCAATTGAAATTATTCTGTCCAACATCTGTCTGACGTCAAACTGACATCCGGTGCCATCACAAACATCACTCCAGCTCATCTATACGCTATTCAAAACTTCCTCACTCCAGAGAACACAGTTGCACTGCTTCACATGGCAGTACTAGGGGCTTTATACCTCTCTAACTGACACTTGACACTGGCCATGGTGACCTTAGACTTGTGTGCAGCTGCTCCAGAGCGTCCCAGTGTGTTGGTAATGCTTTCCTATGGAAATTATACAAGCTGTGTGTGTACACCAGCACAACGGCAATGTGTGCACCATAAAGAAGCTGACCTCTCTAATTAAAAGGGATGTCTGGGTATTTTTGTACATATGGCGTATGCATGACCCCACATTGTAAACTTGTGCAGGTGTGTGCGGTGGTTTCAAGTCTGATGAATGACAAAGAACGTGTGTGTGCTTTTTTATGCAGCAGGCAGAAATGAATCCACTGTGTGCTTCCTTTTGCTCACTATTGGTATTATGAGTAATGTCGAGTCCCCCCAGTGAACCTGTTGTTTCATTTCTCTGCACTGCGTCTGTAAATCTGATTTGATTAATGTGTGGTTGCATATTTTTCATTCACATCTGCCTTCCAAATTGTTCTTGGTACTTAGGATACAGTTCATTTTCATAATTCAAGCCTAAAGTGAACCATTGTTATGTAGGTTCTGCTATTTTCTGGATTCTCCAAGGTTGGAGTGACCTTCCGACAGTGGGTAGGACCTGAGCAGACAAAGCCATGCCACTGTAATGATGGCTCAGTCTAAGCTTTTTTTAAGAGACTTGACATTTCAAATCTCAAGCCAAAGACCCATTGGTGTTATTTGTGTCACATTTCAGTCATATTTGATCTGTTCGATGACGCATCTTGACAACTCTGAAACAAGGAGGAGACTGAAAGTGCTGGCAGTGCAAGTAATTTCACTTTTACAGCTCCTAATTGACTGATGTGTTTTGCATTGAACAGCTTTACCTTGGGTGAAGTATGAAGCAATGGTTTATTGTTCAGACTGGTGAGCAGCCCACGTAGATGCTTTTATCGAAGGCTTTTTGTGTCATTTATTTAGCAGCACTTGGCAACAGCTGATTGCACCATCCATCACTGTAAAGCTGTCTTAACAGTGCTGTCAAAAACATTGATATACAGGCTGACAAAGTACCTCATTATTTTGTTGTCAACCATAAATACCTAGAAATAACTTTTTAAAAATGTATTCCATAATGGTGGCTTATGTAAGATTTTGCACTATGGGAAATACTTTATGCAGCTCTGCTGAGATCTAATTATATATGTAATTATTTAATTGTATATCACTGCTGTCTATTGAAAAACGTTTATCTCCATTTCTGTTTTCTCCAGCCTTTGAAGCTTGTAGCTGCCCTGTACCCTGGGTAAATAATTCTGGATGAAAGGACCAATAGAAATGCTCCAAAGTGACTTGGAATGACATATTGGTACATTGACGTCTTTTGAATATTAAACTATCAGTCTGGCAACAAAGCTAAATGTTAAACCGAGGATGTAAATGTGAATCACGAGAGAGAAGCTGGTAAGCATTAGCTTAGCTGGCATGATAGCGACTGTGTACTACAGAACAGGTTCAGTCCTTGCTGCCTAAAACTAGGGGTCGGCAATATGACAAAATGTTATTGTATTGTGATCAATTTTAACATTGTGGTACACAATGTGCTTTCATGGATATATTGTGAATATCATCAGTGCTCAAAGAGGACTGATTAACTGCACATTTCTTTACAAAGAGTGTAATCAGTCCTATTTAAGGAGTGCAGCATATTTGGGGCCCTATCTTACACCCTGCCCAATGCGCGTTGTGATGCTCATTGCTATCTTATACCCTGCCAACAGTTTATTCTCATGCCTTCTACCTACATCATTTAAATAGCAACAGTGCTTGCGAATATATCTACGCGATGGGCGTGGTGGTCTCGAAATGAGCTGTGTTCAGGTACATATCTGGCGTATTGCTATCTTGGCAATGGAAAACACAGGTGCGCCACTGACTGAAAACAACAACAGTCAACAGTCAGACGTTCTGAATTGTCAACACTGGCCCGTGCCCATCTCCCTTGCCCATGGAAATGGCAAGTGACACGCTGACTGGTCTATTGCAAGTTCAAAACACACCCATGATTAATTAATAAACAGAGAGTACACATAGCATACTTTTCCTGTCACTATGATAGCAAAAACACACTGACACGCCCATTTTTGCATGAGGTGGGTGATTATCATTTAACATCCTAACTCTCTTTTTGCTTAAAACAATCAAATTCTCACAGCAATGCTCCTGAATTTAGTAGAAATCCTTCCCAGGATAGGAGAGACAGTTACTCCAACAAAAGTGGATGTGTTTATACTTATACTTTTTTATATGGTGTGTGTGTATGTGTATGTGTTTGTGTACATTATATTATATATAATCTTATTACCGTTATGCTGTCTAACCCCAGTGGCAGCCTATTAAATACAGCTATAGAGTAGGAAATCAAGTCACCTAATTAAGTTGCAACTGAGTGTGGTGTTGTTTGTTTTTAAGCTTTTAAAGTGTATAAAGCTTACGACATGTCTGGGAATGAAGTTAGCTGGCAGCTTTTTCAGTTTACAGTACAATGGATCCTTTGTAGGCTGATTCATGGCAAGGGTGTAGGTAAATTAGGACACTGTCTTGATTTTATTTCACAGCCTTTTGCCTGTCTTTGTTGTTTGAGTCTGTGAGAGGAGATCAACTTTTCGGTGACAGACGCTCGCTGTTCGCTGTGCTTTTTCTTCACCAGGGCTGATTTTTTTTTGACTGGAGAAACAGAACACTGTAAGCACCCAGCCATGTAGGAAGGAGTGAGGACATTCAGAACAAAACCCCAAAGAATCTTACGGTGTTTTCTAGTCCCAAGTACAAAGAAAGACTATTTACAGGCAATGTGTTTAGGGAAATTACCATTTGCATTGTATTTTTTATAAACCATGGACAACATTTGCCCTAATTTCCAAATAAAAATATTGCTATTCAGAGCATTTATTTGCAGAAATGGCAACTGCCACCACCAGTCCTTAAATTCATCCAATTCAGAGAATATGTACAACAGTGTGGGTCCTTGGGATTATAATGTTTAATGCAACTGTTCCATCAAGTCATGGCAAAGAAAACCTTGAAATTCATGTCAAAGCTTATCACCATCCAAGTGATGCACCATGACTCAAAATGCACATGGGACACTTTTAGCTCATGGTGCTGTATAATGTTGAATAATTCTATGATACAGCAGTGAGGCCTGCTTGAAGCAAGGGTCATAAGTCACATTAGCATTTTAGTCATTGAGGTACCATAAAATGGCCTTTGGGCACTAACTACAAGACCCAAACCAGGATTATGGTTTTGGTCCAAAGAGTTTTAGCATCCTAATGCTGTGTAAATTTAGCCTGTCTGCAGGTTCCCTAAAGATGATTTTTAAAATAATTTATCAGTATTTGTATATAATGTAGCATAATATAATCATTGTATAGTCCTAAATGTTGATTTTACCATAAAACCGGGGCACAAACACTAACGCTTTCCTCAGAAAAGGTTGGCCCAAAAAGCAAAGTTCTATCTGGTAATGCTTCTTTTCACACTCACTTACATTCTAGTAATCTAGTAAAGTTTGACTCTACAGTGCTATGTCATGTTTTAGGTAACATGACAGCAAGTTTTAAGACAATTTAACAAATTTACACAGAAATACCCAGCAGGTTCTAGATAGCTAGATAAGTGCATGACACATCATCCGAAGTGTAATGAAATTATTTGTGGTAAGATGGGGCTAATTACCCAGACAGTCTGATTAGATTACACTGATATACCACTTTATAATAGTAGTTATAATAATAGTTTATAATATAACAGCTTTTATAGCTGTTTGTAGTTATTAAAAAAAGGAGGTCAGTACCAACAGTAGACTCTAATAGCACTATGATGTGTAAGCAGGAAAGTAAATTAGAATATAATACAAGTTAAAGGTCCAGTAAAACTGTAGTAATAATCTTTGCTTTCCTTTACAGCTCAAGTATTCAAGTAACATTCAAGTAATATTCAGGTGTATATTAGAAAAGACATATCTTTAAAAGTCTGCCCTTTGCCCCATACAATTACCAGTTCCTTCTAAACATGTGACATGGAGCTCGACAGTCTGTTAGCTTACTGTCCTTTTACCCAAAACAGTTAGACAGTACTTTGGACTACTACACACTTACTAGGTTAACAGCCAGAATCTTTTGGGCAACTTAGTATAAATGTATTAATCTGTTTAGAAACTCACTATGATACATAAAAAAGTTACACAGCACTTTTATGTACCTCTCAATTACTGGGTTACTAAAAATATACAGCATTTCCTTTTTTTATTGTTTTTGAAATCGAAGGTCATAAAATGTCTGTAATATCTTGTATTTTTTATTTTATTAGAGGGATTAAACTCTTTTTTTTACTCTTATTTATTGGAGGTACACTACATGGACAAAAGTAATGGGACACATCTCTTAATCATTGAATTTAGGTGTTTCATTGGATCCTATTGCCACAGGTGTATGAAATCAAGCACCTAGCCATGCAGTCTGCTGTTGCTAGCTAACTCTAAACCTGTAGCATTCCAAACCTTCTGTTAGAGCAGCAAAGGGTTTGGGTTTATGAGATTGGTTTAGAATGGGATGTCATAAAATGTCTGTAGGTGTGACGTGTAGGTGTCATAATACTTTTGTCCATATGGTGTATTCTAAAATGTTGTCTGAAGACATGTCATTGTATATATCACTGCTGTCCAATGGAAAACGTGTCTCCACTTTTTTTTTTCGTTTTTAGTTTACTCCAGGTATGAACTCTTTTACAGTGACTTCCATTCAGAGTTAAGAACATTTTTGGAGGTACATGTTTTTCACTGGACAGCAACAATATTAACTAGTTAATACTACTAATACTACCAACTACAATATCCAGCCAACTGTGGTTAGGAACTGGCCACTGATGACAGCAAAACTGATAACAGACTTGCACTGAAAGCAATTTGCCATGCTGCATACATCCTAAAGTATATATTATATCCGTGCTTGATTTTCAACCAGCCTATTTGAATAATATTAAGAACTACCATATTTGAGTTACTGTGCATTGCAGTAAAGTTTCAATGAAATTACTTAAAAAGTTTTAGTCCATCTTACATGGCTCCAAAAGTTATGTGCTGTACCTGAGGAATACTTTTTTTGCAGCATAATTCAGTCATTGTTCAGTCCCAGTACTGGAGCCTTGTTCTATCTTCAGTGACTGCTCTCCTATTAGTTCATGGACACTCTCTAAATGGAAGCCTTTTTTTACCCCTCTGGGAACTGGGAAGCAGGTCTGTTTAATACGATGGCCAGGCAAACCTTATGAGCTTTCTGTGCAGCTACTAGGAACTGTGTCACAAACCAAACGAGGTTAGGCAGAGAGGACAGATATAAATATTGGAAAGAGTGTACTATAGAAAGGCATAGTACAGGGAATTGTATAGATTTCTGGGGTCAATTATGGCAAAAAAAAAAAAAAAAGTTGATGAGGTTGTTGAGACAAGGCATGAAAAGACTTGCTTTTGTAGCTTTACCAGTTTCGTTTTGGAGTATCTAAGATTTTACAACTGCAGCTGACATCACAGCAGTGTCCTAATTAGCCATAAAATGTTTCATGTTTTGATATTTTAAATTAATTATACTGAAATTAATTTGGTACACTGCAGGATTGCTGTAAAATCAAGGCCTTTTTGCTTGCTGTGAAAATGCCTTTTTTTGGAGCTTTATTTTTCTTGATCAGCGCTTCCTCACCCCACTAATAGACTGTGACCCTAATTGCTGTTTGGACAGACATTGCTGAGTTAAAGCAGATGACATTAGTCCAAGTGTGGTTCTACAAAGTGAACAAAAAGTTCATCAACACATTTTCAATCGGTCTCTGAAAGACATGCAAGACAGTGTAATTGACTTGTAATATCTGCTGTAAAGTCTGGCAGTAGTTGCAGAGGGAGTGGTCTCCTGAACCTAATTATTAAATAATTACCTTCCCTCAGTTAAATAATTACAGTTCCCTCAGAGTGTTCCTTGGAACCCTGATCCTTGGAATCTGAGTGACGACTTGAATCCTATGCATGGGAAAAAACACACATCCCATCACAACAGATTTCATCATTGGAGTACTGATCAAAGTGGTCCTGAGGTGTCTAAAGTTCTCTGCCTGTATCAGGGGTGTACTGTGGATACACTTATGCTGGAACATCAAATGGCTTTTTTGACCACTGGTGCCCATACTTTTGCATGCTACTGTATGCAGGATAAAGAGAAGTTATGTTAAGTTTTGTATGCAACCCTTACAAGAATGTGAAGTTCATCTCAAGTTCAGCTTCATTGTTTGTTTTTATCTGATTTTTCACCCATTTTCTCCCCAGTTTGTACAGCCAAACTTCTTTTACTTGTTATTTTGGCATGAACATATAAAATGTTGTGTAAAAGGGCTTTTTAAAAAATTGTTTTACTTTTACTAGTTGACAAAAAAAAATGGAAGTAGAATATTTGGCCATATGGGCTACTAAGGCTTTTTATTAGCTTTGATAAATGAGTAAATGTTTATGTATAAATGTAAAAATTGCATAGTAAATACAGCTATTTAACACCCCACATACACCTACACACATATATTACCATAGTCCTACAACTAAGTGCCCTCATTTCTGAAAACCAAAATATGGTCACTTTACCAAATATTTGAGAGCATTCCATAGCAGATAATTTGATAATTGGCTTTGCCTTACAGACTCCCACTTGCAATTGTTTTGCATGTCATGAATCGGTGAGAGTGTTGTTATGGCGCCTGTAATTGAGGGGAAAAGTGTAGTGCCAGTTATTTACTTCTCCATTAACGTCACAGTAAATCTGCAGGTGTGTTTAATGCAGTGGTCCCTAAGTACGGCAGCATTATCTCACATTGAATATTCATGTTATGCACTAATCTGAAATGACACTTGATACCACGATACCTCATAGCATTACGTCCTGCTTAGGTTGGCAGTTACTTACCTAGTGTCAGCAAGCGAAAGTGTTCAGCAGCAAAGTGCTTTAGGCTACAAGAATAAAAAAACTTTATGACTATTGACTAATTGACCATTGAATGTTTCCTGTTTGTTTGTTTTTAACATAATATGAATCTAGCAGCTGTTCTTTACATTGTGTCAATCAGTTCATGATCAATGGGCCAATAGAAATGTTCCACAATGGAATTCAATATTTTTACATTGTCTTCCATTGAAATCTAAGATGTTTTTTTCTTCTTCTCTTGTAAAGCCATTTTGGAGATATGAGATATATAAAATATATCTCTAAAAGTGCTTATTTCCAAATTACCTAAAACTGTTTTCAGATTCTAATAACATTTGCTTGACAGAAAAGAAAAATCACTGCAAAAAAATAATTTCAAACCTGAGGAAACAAAGGAACTGCTAAGTCAACATAAGGTGTCAATATAACATAATGTAACAATGTCACAGACAAATAAAAAACATTGCATCAATATGGCATATCTTCAGGTTAAACCCCAGGTTAAACCCATTACAGTTGTACTTTCAAGCTGCAGCGCCTGCAAAGTGCAAACAGTGTTTAGCCATCCGAATTGCATCGTCTGAAGATTAATAGTACATTACATCCACATACAACAAGATCACAGTACCTGCAGTAAACATGGCTACTGCACCACAGGATTACTCGATTTAAGACTAGAACTATGATGTCCTGTACAAATCAGCTAGTCCAATACACTTGCTATTTACAAATCCTATCTGAACCCCCCCTATAACTTCATCTGCTGTAGTGTCTATGTGAGGATCTGTAAGAGTTTGTGCTTGTGAAGTCTCCCAGCCACTGAAGGCTCCAGATCTCCAGTGATGTTAATGTAGGGCTGTTGGTTTCTTGCAGTGTTGAGTCACTGCTTGGACGGATGTGTCCCCTGGGCCAGTAAGAGACCGTGGGGGGCTGCGGGGGCTGCAGGGGCTGCGGTGGCTGTGGGGTCGGGTGATTGCTGGTTGTCCGAGCCGAGATTAATCAGATTACCCAGTGGCCCTTGCTGTCTGTGTGACATCTCTTTCCATCAGACAGCTCATCTCCTGGCAAGAGAGAGACAGAGGCATGCTGGGAGCAGAGGAGATGCTGGTGCTCATTCACTCGAAAGAGAAGGGCCTTCTCTCTCTAAACAAGAAACCTATCTGCACCTGACACGTCCTCTGAGAGAGAAAGCACGATTATTTATTTATTATTTATTTACAACCATTTGTTTATGTTTCCTTGCCTTACCCAGTCTCCATCTCCAATTCCCAATCCCTTAAGTCACTTTTCCATATTCCATATTTCCAAGGCAGGCGAAGGCTGTGATGAGTGTGAGGTCTATCAACACATCTTTTCTCCACCAGCTAGGCAGCACTTGGAGCAGAGCACAAGTAGCTGCCATTCGACTGTTTGGACACCTGATTGAGTCAGTACATTATACTGCAGATAAGGGGGTGTGATCCTCACTGTACAGTCCTTTCCCGCAGAGAATAAGGCTTCTGTGATTTCCAATGCCAAAGCAGGCAAAAAAATACATGTTGTGTTAAACAGTGGGGAATGCGTGACTTTTGGAGCTAGGTCTTAATGTTAAATGTTAAAACACCTCTTCAATAATGCTAATCTCCGCTCACACCCTTTTGGGATTCCTAACACAATGTCAGCACTAAGCTAATGTTGGGGCACATTAGCATTTTTTAGCTGTTTTTAGGTTAACTACAGACAAGTTGGAAAAGACATGCCATATGTTTTATTTATTGACCTCACAGTGTAACTGGCCAAAAGGCATACAACCAGTACTACAATAATGGTACTCCGAACAAATCTTTAAAAGTATTAGACTGTCATACTCATATGTAACCTTTCAACGACAAAAAAGATACAAAAATATGAGCCTGTCTGAAAGAAAAAAAACTTCATATGTCCTAACAGAAAGCCAGGAGTGTGAGTGGCAACAACAAGAACCATAACACCCCTAATACAAACAACACCAACCCCTGCTGCATTACACTGTCAGCTGCGGAGCAGTGTCTTTGACGGGCGTCCCATTTCTGTGTTGCACTGACTGCACTGATGTTCATGTTGAAGCCTGGATACTGTCATGGCTGTGCTGATCTATGGCTGCAGCTCTTGTGTAGTATTGTGTAATTGTAACAGGCAGAAATAAGCATTTTACCTTGTATGTAGTGTTTATTTTTCTTTCATAGACACGTCATAGTGCAGAGCTGCACCTGCTGGGGATACATAAGACTACCAGAAGGCCTAGACTGTTCTTTTTTTCACATAATTGGTCCAAAATTGCTTCAACCCTCTGAAAACCAAAGCAACTGGTTGGTTAGTTTCATTGTAACTTGTGTTGGTGGGTGGGAAAGGCTTCAGTCCTACTCTTGAAGTCCTAACCAATACTATGAAAACTATGAAAAGAAAATCTGTTTGGATCATTTTCTGTTGGGCCAGAAAACTCTGACATAGTACTGCTAGAATACCTGCCATACTGTACCAGCAGCATTGTTAGGCCTGTGAAATTACTGAAGTGAAAAATGTTTAAATGATCTGCCATAACTGCTGAGTATCTGCTCTTTCTTATTGTTTGACTGCTTGTTCCAGATTGTGCTTGAGGAGCACAGACATAAAGGCCCTATACCTTCCAAATATTTTCTCCAACCTCAATCTCTCATATTTTTTAGCATAGAATATACATTCTGTATTAAAATAAGATGGATCATTTTCATATTACTGTTTTTAGAAACCCCTTTTTTTGTTAAACATCAATTCTGATCAATTCCAAGGAATAATTAGCATCAGAAATATCAATATGCCGCTATCTGTATGCCTTTCCTAGCAAACACACTGTTCAGATCCAGTTTAAAGTAAAGGGTTCATTCATACTGGTGTTCTTACCCACTAAACCCCACCAGAGAATGGGTTCCTTGCTATCATTTGCATTTGACGAATATGCAGCAAGAGCTGTCCATTATCTCTAAAATACTGCCATGTCGTTATTACCCCCGTTTTCCCACAGACATACAGACATCAGCACACACTTCTAGAACAAACCCCATCCCAACCCTTCCCATCCCTTCTCCCCCACTGCTTTTTTCCACTTTGTCTTTCCTGCTCTTTCTCTCTCTGGCTATCATTCATCGCTCTAGTGGGTAGGGGGCCATTAGGCAGAAGACTCTGAGGAATCGTTTTATGATAATGAATTATTTATGGCTGATGAGGAGGCGGCCAAAAAAAAAAAAACAAGCGTGAATGCAGAACTTCTGCCTATTTGGTCTGCCTCCTCTGTGTCTTCCCATCTCTCCCAGTTGCAGGGGAGTTTGCCAATCGAGAGCATCGGTCATGTTAGGTATTCCATTGTCCACAATGTGTGACTCTGAAGCAGTTGCACCTAAAGTCCCAAGCCAGTCTTTGCCAAGTGTATTCATTCCAAGCCGTGTCCACAGGGGGCTAGATTACACTCTCCCAGTCCCTGAGTGTCTATTGAGCTGTTGGTCCTCCCCCATATTGCTGTCAACCCAAACAAGCTATTTCAGCCCGCCTGCAAATCAGGGAGGTTCACGGCTCGAAAGAACTTGCGCAAGCCGCTTCAGGGATTACTTCTTCCCCAGTGCCATATGGCTCCTAAACCAAAAACATTTGTAATAGCGGGGTTCTTGAAACATATGCTCTACACAAGCGTGGACCTTAGAGGAATATTTCAGCATTTTCCAACCTAATCTCTATCTGCTAGACCTATGTTGTGCTGCCAATTACCATACTCAGCAATGTTTATACATTTCCCTGAGCTTAGAAGAACATCAACAGAAAAGGCAGTGAAAATTGGAAACCAATGGGAAGTTTCCAATGGGAAGAATTCTGTGAATACAGTAATATGCAATCTTTTGGACACCCCTCGTTAAATTACATGGTTTTTGAAACATATACATATGACTGCTAATGTCTGAAATACATGCTAGTAATAATAAGTTGAATTTATTTAGCATCTTTTTCTCAAGGGTGCTTTACAATAGCAACAAAAAACAAAACAACCATACCACACACACACATACACTTCCCCAGTAGGCAAAGGGAAAAATACCCTAATCCTGGCCAAGATGGCATACTTATGCTGTCCCTTTCAGCTACTATTGGCAGAAAACTACAATTCTTAGATGCATTTTGATGCAGGCGTGGACGATTGTGAATCACTTCACAAATTTCCAAAATTGATTTCCTAAATGTTAATTGATAGCGTAATGTTGACAGACCGCAAAAGGCAGAACTCTGAAGTGTGGAAGAGCAGTGTCCGGACAGTCTGTGGTGTGCACATAACAGAAAGGGATGAGCAAGAAATCTGACCAGCACCCTCTACCAACTATAAATGGACCCCCAACTCAGAAAGGGCGAAGTAAATTATAAACTCTATTGCAACTTTATTCTCCAAGGATTTGCGTCTGTATTGCGTCAGTTGTGGAGAACTAAGGCTTTAGCGCTATGTTGCGCACAAATTTTACTGACCCAGCGATCCCCACACTCTGCAGCAAGACCAAAACCAAAGTCCATGAAAAAAATCATGAAATCACAGAAGAAAACAGGTAGGATAGCTGTATCTGTATCATGTGATACATAGACATCAGTTGCCACAGAATCTTATGTCACCGTAACTTCACATTCTATCATTGATAAGTGGCAGCAAGCATCTCATGTTCTCCAAAACAAGAGCAGGGAAGGAGAGCCACATGGATTAAAGAATGTCACAAAGGAACAGCAGATCACTAAGACTGATTTCGTATAGTTCATAGTTGATGCTGCTGAACTGGGTAAATTCCTACATGTGAAATGCTATGCCTACATGCTACGCATAGCTTCTCAGCAAGTGCTTAAGTTTTCCCACTGTGTCAAGACTTCTAGGTAGGAGAAGACATATTACTATGTTAATCCACTGCAGCCCCACTGCAGAACCGTCCAGCTGACTTGCAACATTGCTTGATAAAAGATATTGGAAGTAAATTAATTTAGGAGCATTATAAACACTTTGCTTTAACAGTTCCAAGTAGAGTCACAAAAGAAAAAAGAAATCCTATATAGAAAAATAAGATGCATCAACGTTTTATAATCGCATCACGGCCTCTGAATCATAATCGATTAGAATCATGAGGTGTATAGAGATTCCCATCACTACTCTCAGCCCAAGAGGCCTCAGAGCCATGGAGTACTGTCACTCAATGGCCAGCCTAAAAAGCCTACAAGCTGCAAAGCTGAATTGCAATGTAGACTCACTCTATTGGCAGGCCTGGAAAAAAAAGAAACTCTGTGATGTAGAGTTGTTCCAGCAGTGGCCCAGCAATCTACCAAACTGTGAAGTACAGTTGCACCAGCATTCGGCCCAGCAATCTACCAAACTGTGAAGTACAGTTGCACCAGCATTCGGCCCAGCAATCTACCAAACTGTGAAGTACAGTTGCACCAGCATTCGGCCCAGCAATCTACCAAACTGTGAAGTACAGTTGCTCCAGCATTCGGCCCAGCAATCTACCAAACTGTGAAGTACAGTTGCACCTGCATTCGGCCCAGCAGTCTACCAAACTGTAGTAAAGAGTAGCTCTGGCGATCGAGCCAGCAATACACCAAGACACAACATATAGAGACATTTTGGTGGTTAGCCCTGCTACTGAAGCCACAATGTAGCGCCCATGACTGTCCCAGGCCAGATTTGTTTTAAAGGTAGATTGCATCTGGGTATGTATGTTTATCTTCATTATTATGTGTGTTTATGCATTACAAGAGCAAACCTGCCTTGAATATTAGTGCTGTATTTCAGCCTGGCTAGCAAAGACATGATAAGATTAAGTGTGCAGCAGGTAGGATAAAGTAAACATGATATATAAATTCTAAAGGGCACCTAAATTCTGACTAGCCAAGCCATGATAGGATTAAGTATGCTGCTGGAGAATATAGTAAATATGAGTAGTAAGTCCTAATGACTTTCCTAACACAGCTTTGTTTAACAAAATGGATCAAAGCCTTGGAGACGCAGAGAGAGAGAGGTCTTGATGTATCTGCCCACAGTAGCAGCCTCACCTCCTCACTGTCTCTGCTACTAATGAAAAGCAGAAACAACCAACCTCAAATCAATAACCCCTCATTACGCACTTCTGATTAGCTCTTCCTCTAGTGGTGAACACCACTGTCCTGAAGATAAACAGTCCACATTAGCTGGGTTGGGATGAATGTGTCTCTGCATCAACTCTAAAGGTCATGTAGTCTGTGCATGTCTTTGTCTTGTAATGTTATGTCTGTAGTAGCCCTGAGACGGATGCTGTTTACATCACCTATTCAGGAATCAAAATGAGATGAGAAGCTGTTTGCACCATGAATTCAAAAAGTATGTCCTTCAAGTGTAACAAAACGCAAACACGCACCCACACACACACATCAGCACCACCCAGACTGTACACATGAGGATTTGGGGCTGTTTTAGCCCTAGCCGATGCATGACTGCCAGTCTTTATTGAGAAGAGTTTATTTATGTTATTTATGTTTTATCTTTAAATGTTTATTTAGCATATATTCGACTTTGAGCTGAAAATCTGCCTTGTATTTGGAAAATTACAGACTCCTGGCATTAAATTTAAGGCAAATAGGCAAGAAACTAGAGGTTGGTGTAGCCACAGGTATAGTAGGTAACACCACTCTCCCTGTGGCAGACAGGGGCTTCATTCCCTAGGTAGGGAAGCTCACCACACTACACCAATAGTAGTCCATGAGAAAGACACTTGCCACAAAGTTTACCTACCTGTGCAGCATGATCCAAATGTCGGTCACTCTGGATAAGAGTATCAGCCAAGTGTCGATATAAATACTAAGGGCAGAAATGACAGTTTTGTTCCTGTCAGTCGTTATTAAAATATCTGAATGATTTGGTCTAATTTATAACATGTCTTTTCTTCAACTGTGATCTTATAGATCAAACAATTAGTGACTAACTGCATTTTCCAAAAGCAGACAAATTTAAACTTGGCACAGCCATGTTGTGTCATATATCCTTGTAGAATCTAAATACAATGTTAATAGAGTGAGGGTAAGGGCTAGGGCTTGGATTAGGGTTAGGGCCTCTAGAGTACCTAAAACCAGCATGGTCAAGCTTGGTCATACTGGTGGTCTGGCTTGGTCAGGTTGATCATGTTTGCAGACCAGCTAAACCATCAAATGGGAATTAAACATACCCTAGGATGGTCAACCAGCTCAAGCAGCTTGACCGGCTTAAGCTGTCTGAGCAGTTTTATTTCAGTAGGAAATTAGTTTTTTTTTTATCTTTTCCCTGGAGAGTGTTGGTTTTTTTTTTGCACAAATAACTCTGGAGACGCAGCATTACGCAGTTATCTCAAGCATTACTCTGCCCCGCTTCTCAAAAGTTCCATAGTGCATCATGCCAAACCCGCAGTGGCAGTGAAGGTGACACTATTCTCAGGTCACTGACCAGGTCAGTCGAGCTTCAATATGAATTTTACAGTAAAATAATGTCTTAACTATTAATGAACTATTATGTCTAAAATGTCTTAACGATTTTTTCCCCCCAAAACATCTAACACAAAAAAATATTTGTTAGCACATTAATAATCAACAGCTAATCATTGTGACTTCTGTTTGTTTGTTTTTTTAAATGACCCTCTTCACCTATAGTGTCTTGCCTTTGGGTAGAAATAATAGCAGACATTCTAGCACATTTTGCATAATTTTGACCCCAAAAAGTATTTAGACAATTAGAAATTGTGTTTTTTAGCATGAATTGGAGTGGCTTAAGCACAGGTAGGGCATGCACAAGAAAGCTAACCTTATTTGTTCCTCTTGAAGTCTGCCATTTCACAGCAACAAGACCTAGAAAGTGCCAAACGAGGTCGTCATTAGACTGATCACAATAAAGCACTTGCTGAAAGAAACAATATGCATCTTTAATGAGAAATTGTATTTCATCTCACTTCTGGGTCCTTTGTAGTCTCAGCATGAAGACTGTACAAAATACTGTAGAGCTTGATGGGATTTGTGCATAAGCCTGGAAATGGGACAGTCATCTTTTTTTCTGAAACTGGAGAACATTACTGATGTGTTTGGTGAATTATGGTGCAGGCCACTACTGGAGCTGGCTCACTTGTTGTACTGACATTGCTGACTTGACTGCTGACCATAGCAGTAGCCTGAACAGGAGGTGTACGGGAAAAATGTCTTAGATATCGACACATTTCTTAAACCCCAGTGCTCAGCACTCATGCAGCGGGACAAAGGCACTAAACAAACCACCCCAGCATGTAATATTTAGGGCAAGATTTTTGACTCTCTGTTTCAGTTACCAAAGCTAAGAGCAGTAAGCCCTGCACTTCATATGATGTACAAAGGATTGAAGGGCGAACGCAGTGTGTGAAATGCACCAAAGTAATGGAGAGGTCCTAGTGTGGGCTGGAGATTTTATCTTACTCTGGTGCTAGGAATATAAATTTGCTGTGTAAAATGTTATCAGATGAATAATGTGAGGTTTTCATACAC
Organism: Salminus brasiliensis; assembly: GCF_030463535.1. Taxonomy (NCBI): domain Eukaryota; kingdom Metazoa; phylum Chordata; class Actinopteri; order Characiformes; family Bryconidae; genus Salminus; species Salminus brasiliensis. Next base: position 22,260,581 of record NC_132884.1, on the reverse strand, counting down.
AGATGCACCAGTACTTAGAAACCCTAACTTTGCCTGGCTTTCTTGTTTGGTGTGGCACAACAGATAACACCACTACCTGCCAGTGAGCTGCCTCACCATGTGGGAGACTGCGGTTTGAGTCCTGGTCTGGGTGACTATGCAGCGCTACACCAATAAGAGTCCTTGGGCAAAATTCCTAACACTACATTGGCCCTCCTCTGTAATACGAGAACCTTGTAAGTCGCTCTGGATAAGAGCGTCAGCTAAATGCCATAAATGTAAATGTCTTGTGAAAGGCTTCTAGTTCTATGAGATTCTTGGGCCATCTTGCATGCAAAAGGACCATGCGGCCCATTGCAAAACCACCTTGCTCCTCTTTAGGTTGTCTATTGTGGATAGTGTGGTGTGTTTAGGCTGTTATCCTGCTGTAGAAGCTCTTTTCATCTTCAGCTTTTTTAAATCAACCCATGCTTAATAGCTGGAGAGGTTCTTTTGGTTGGTTGGTTCTTTGGTTGGTTCTTTGTGTGTTCTAATGACATTCTGCACTCTTTTTCTCTAAACAAACATTTGTTTACTGCGGCCAAAAGTTTTTTACCTCTCAAAAAGTATCAGGGTTGTTTAGGCGTTCCTTTGAAAACTTTTGATGCTGAATTTTGTGATGAGACACGATTTTCTTTTTTTTTCTATATTCAGGTCATATTTGTGCAGATGTCACTGCACAGTAGAACAGTGCACCACCACTCCAGAGTCTATCTGACAATCTAACTGAAAATAAGCCAAACAGGGTTATCGTGATCAGGTATCACGGTCTCCATACCTCAACATGATCTCCAACATGAAAACTTGTCTTTTCACTAGGAAGTCAATTTTCATGCTGATAATAATGAGAGGGGACAGAGGCTCTGATACTTTACAGGAGTCAATTTTCACATCTGTAGATTTTGTGATGTTTAAATTTTAGATTTAGAGCAGTCATGTACATTTAAACAAAGGCCGCAACCACAGGCCTGTGTTCCATCTCCTCATCTTGTAAGAGGCTAAAAATCACTGTATCATCTACAAATTTAATAATATGTCTGTCCTGGTATTGACTCCTGCAGTCATTTGTGTAACAAATATGCAAGAGAGGAGACAAGACACAGCCTTGCGGTGAGCCAGTGGAAGGGAGATGTTTTTGAGATAAACGCCCATTAACCTTCACCTGCTGTGGTCTGCACATTAAAAAATCCATAATCCAAACAACTATTTTGATTCCTACATTAAATTGTGTTAAAAGCATCTTGGCTAAAACACAAAGCTGTTTTGTATTAAAGGAACATATGAAATCCACAAATAAGAGTCTTGCTTGACCCCCCCCCCCACCCCCCCCCCCCCCCCCCAAACACCATCCCAAAAGTAAAGTATGGGGATTGCAGCATCCTCCTGTGAAAGGAACAGATGCTGCAAAAGGTAGAAAGACATTGTATGACAGACTGCTTCAAACGTTACCTTTTAGCATGATAGAGATCCTGAGCACAAGGCCAAACAACACAAATGTGAATGTTCTACATTGGCCAAGTCAACAAAAATGATAGTTTTTCACCATGCAAACATGATGATGTTTTTTTTTTTTTTGCCAAGGTGAAGCATAGGGGTGGCAGCATCCTGCTATGGGAATACTTTTCCTCAGCAGAGACTGGGCACCTTGTTAAACTGAAGAACAGGTGGATGCTGTCAAATTTAGGAAGATACAGTAAGAAACTGCTTCAGTCTGCTAAAATCTAAAGCTTGGAAGGAAATTCACCTTTTAGCATGAGAATGATCCCGAACACAAGGCCTAACAACAAAACGGCGAATGTTCTACATTCTACAACAAAAAAATGCTTTTCACCTTATAAACATGAGTTGTTTATGTTTTTTTTTGTTGTTTTTTTTGCCAAATCTGAAGTATGGCAGTATAGTGCTGGGGAAATACATTTCTTTAGCAGGGACTGGGCACCTTGTTAAAACTGAAGAACATATGGATGCTGCCAAATTTAGGTAGATACCATCAGACAAACTGCTTCAGTCTGCTAAAATCTAAAGCTTGGAAGGAAATTCACATTTAGCGTGAGAATGATCTTGAGCACAAGGCCAAACAACAAAATTATCTACAATGGCCAAGTCAAAACCTGTGGGATTTGGGGTCTATGCAGTGTGAACAACCTGGAGCACAAGAATGGGTCAACTGTTATTGCACCAAAAGTGGTTCAGCAGATTTATTTATTTTACTGACAAGTAATGAATTTAGAGTTTGAATAAAATGACTTTGCAATAAACAAGACAGCCATATTCACCATTTGTGATCGACACAAATGAAATTTGGCCTATGCCTTTAACCCATCCATGCAGTGAACACACACTAGTGATCAAACATGAGCAAACACAGTGAGCAAACATGCCCAGAGCAATGGGCAGCCATTTCTACAGCACCCGGGGAGAAGGAAGGGTGAAGGGCCTTGCTCAAGGACCCAGCAATGGCAGCTTACCAAGGCAGGTATTGAACTCACAACCCTGTCATCAATAGCCCAGTGCTCTAACTGCTGAGCCACCACTGCTGGCTGATACAGTAAGTGTGGAAGTGTTGTTTGTAATCCAGACAAGGCTCATATGATTAGCAATGTTCATGGGGTTGGTGCTTGTTTTGAACAGTGAAGGGTATGTAAAATGCTTTTAAATTTGGGCCACCTGCACAAATGTGTTCTTCGGTGATACTGCACTACAACACAAACATACAAAGGGTCCTTGTCCAAATACTACCGAACCTTTATGTGGAACCTTAAAATGTGTGTGGTATTCCTCTGGATTTGTAGGTGCACTTTTCCTGAAAGTCTGGAAATGTATCACAGGGCAGAGTGAGGTTAATTTACTTCTGCCCAAAGACTTTCCATTTAAATGTGCTGGCAGAGTATCGTCCTAAAGGAACATGATGTTAAGAGGAGCCTGATGGTCTGTGCTACTGAAGTTACACACATAATGGGCTTGGCTCAGGCGCACCTTGCTCTAGGCTTTACAGGCTATTCTACCTCCACTTTGAATTCCTGTTTGTTTTTCCGCATTCGGCCCATTCGTCCACAATTAATGCTTATGCTGTGACTGTATCCACCAGAGTGAACGTCTCTGTTATGATTGAAATTCCATACATACAGTACATCCGTTCTGCAGAGAGCCTGCGTGACATAAAGGCTGCTGCTAAATTTTTCACATTCACTATGAATCGATAAATACACCACAAACAGAGAACCTAACACTCTTCATTCACACTGATTCACTGACCAGCATCAATGCAGCATGGAGAAGAAACCACACTCATGACATGGTCCTTTTATTAGGGCAGTGCTGCCATGGTAACACATCACGACATTGAGGAAAGACCCATCATCCCAAGTGGCTTAAAGCTATTGACATTAATCTCCCCAGTTTGATTTGACTGACTGTTTGATTGATGAGATTCAGAGTGGTGGTGTGTTCGCTTGTTTGGCAGATGTCTGTGTGCTAGTCTGAGTGCTAGAGGAACAGGTTTATGGAATTGAGGACATAAATAAGGTTTTGTCATTTTAGTTGATTTAATTGGGGGTGTATGGTCATAAATGTACCCTTCTAATTACAAAAGGAAAGACTTAAACACTTACACAAGTCTGTATTATTTAAGGCTGTCTGAAGTGTGACATAAGTGATATTAAAAAACTGGACCCTCACTCACTACAATACACAACCATGGCTCACGGAAAACACACTACGGACAATAACGAAAATATTTCTTTTTAACTCACACATACACTCACATACAGATAAATATGTACATATGTATACATATATATATATATATATATATATATATATATATATATATATATATATATATATACACACACACACACACACACAGACATTTCATCTGTGTATATATATTTTTATATTTGTATTTTTTTTTTGCTTATATTTCTATATTTTCATATTTTTATATTTTATTCTTTAACTTAAATGTAACTTATTCTATTTTTTTTTTTCATTTTATTTTTCTTTTGCACTTTTGCACTTTACTTCATTAAGTTAAGGTTTAGTTAAGTTTAAATGTAGATTTTTATTGTATAGCTTGATGTGGGCAGACTGTCATAAAAGCATTTCACTGCAAGTTATACTGTGTATGACTATGTATGTGACAAATAAAATTTGATTTGATTTGATTTGAATTTTACCATATACCATTATACCATAGAAAACTAGAAAAAGGTTGTTATTATAACCATACATATAACTATACATTTGATAAACTTTACATTTTTGTATATAGAATTACATAATGAATTACATAGTTAGGTGCATAATATTGTCTGACGCTGTATGTGGCTGCAGTGAAGTACTGACAAACTGACAAAGACTTTTTTCATTTACACACTCACACCTCCTGTATTGACGTTTTTTTTTTTCTGTTAATTTTCTTGATCTTTCTGCATAATCACAGCTTGTATTCAAATGTAAATTAGAATAAAATATCTACTCTTCTATTTATTAACACATATGCAGTGTTAAGCTTAGAAACTGCACTTTCTACAGACTGTCTCATCTTCTTTCAATGAGCTGCGAGTGGGAAATAAAATCAAAAGAAACTACTACAATTTGGAATCACACAACAGTTGTTCACAAAGTCACTGCTGTGTGGACATAGTTGGGATCTCATGATAATGGCACTCCAAACACTCACTCCTAACATCTCTGAAAGTATCCTGCTGCCTTATTTGGCTAACAAGCTTACAGAGCAAAAGTGTAGAGTGCTGGGTTGGTCTGGATAGGTCCCAGACGAGCCCCTCAATTCTGTTCTCCAGTCCAGAGTCAGACGCTTTCTCCCTAAATCCTCAACCAGACCAAACACCAGACACTGTATAATTGGCTGAACCAGTATGGATTTATTGTTAATCAGTGGAGGAAATGCTGCTACAGGGTTCAGCACATGCCCAAACACAACTAGCTACATAAATACAGAAATACACAAAAGTACCAAACTCCCTGCTCAGAAAACAGGAGAAAAGAATAGACAAAACAAAAAGGTGCTCATCCCTACTTTTCCCTATTGAATCATTAGTTTGCCAAAGATGCCGTTTACACCTGGTCACTTCATGTGGCTGGTATCTGGATTGTATCCTGATAAGATGATAAAAATGTTTCTGGTTAGTCAGACTGAAATCTGATTGCTGTGTGGGACAGAATAGGCAGATTTGCTCATTGTGTGGCAATTAATTCTGGTGTACTGGTTGTACTGGGAGGGGTTTGGGATATACAATGCGTCTTGGACAGACGGATGCCATAACATGTGGCTCAAATACATCTTGGGTGTGTTCACGCCAGATATTATCCTGATACTCAAGATGCATGAACTGACCAGGTATAAACGTGGTCAATGTGTAACAAAGCTAACAAGCTGACAGAGAGAACGTGTCAAGTGCCAGGTTGGTCTGGATAGGTGATGTTCCAGTGGTCATCAAAGGGGGGGGGGGGGGGGGGTCCTGAATCCCTAACGCACTGTGTCCCTTTTTATTGGTTATATACAGTTAAATTAGCCAATAAACAAATATGGAGAAAATAAAGCTACAAGATTGAGGAGATGGAGTTTCCTCAGTGTTTATATGCAGCAGTGTTTGCTTATAGTTCGGAACTATTTGTCTTCATGGATGTAAGAAAACTTTCTTACAGGTTGATAACATCAAGAGATCTGCAGTATAATCTCAATAATGCACTAAAAGTTGTACTACATGGTGAGACCAAGTGCAAGTATCTCACAGTATAGCACTCCCCTGTTGCATAAGTGACTGGAAATATTTTCCCAGTATTGGAAATTAGACAATAAACATTAAATACGTTTTTTTTTTTTATACCCATTTAGAATAGATGACAAATGGTGACAATTGTGGCCTATTTTTAATTGAATATTATTTATTAGTATTATGCATTATGTAACTGTAAAAGCAATGCAGTGGAATCACCCTCCTGATGCACTGCTGCATTTTTATAACCCTATAGGAGGGTGATGTAGACTCATGAAGGTTTGGGCTGCACTCCTTCTCTCCCACACCTTCACTCTGGCCTGAGGGAAAGGCCTGGGTGCTATTTTTCCGAGCTGATTGCCATGGTGACAGCCCCACCGGGCTGTGTCAGAGTATGAAAGGCTGAGCAGGACCCTGGACTGCCACAAGTCTCCAGTGCCTGTCAGCCTGTCTTAGTGAGGCAGAGAGAGAAAGAGAGAGAGGGTAACGGAGAAAGAGAAAAAGAGGGGCAGGAAGAGACTTAATGGGGGTTTGGGAGAATGAGAGCAAGGGGAAAGTAAGATGGACTCTCGGATAGCGATGGCTGCATTAGCATCTCTCTGAGTGCTCATGGGAGATGGAGAGCCATGGCCTGTCATTAGTGGAGCCACAAGGGATGGGGAGAGAGAGATTAGATTAAATTATCAAAAGACTGACAGCCTGCATCTGACTGCTAGGCCCCTGCTACCAATAAGAGAGGCAAAGAAGGAAGATTGTGGCATCTCTCAGGCCTTAAAATATCAAACATTTGATTAATTTAAACTTAACTATTTAAGGAGAATTGTGAGTTTATGTTGGCTTTAATACAAAACTTAAAACTGAGAATCAGTCCATTTCTCCTTGACCTGCTGTTCTTCTAAGTTCTTTGGTTTGAAACTGTGGGGGATCCTCTTATGGTGCTTTGAGGAACCTTCAAGGAACCTATCTATTAAAAACCTTTTCCTAAAGGTTCCTGAAAGCACCTTAAGAGGTTCCACCACAGTTTCAAATTGAAGAACCTCCAAAAGTTCCTCAAGGATCGAATCCTTTTTTTAAATTGTAGTCTAAATATTATTTTTACTCTTTAAAGCTAACTTGCTAACTAGCTTTAAAGCAACAATCTACACATTCTACAAACACATTTACCATGTTCCTAGTAATGATGAGTCAAAATTTGTAAATATTTGATTAGTTGTTAAGGTAAAAGAAAGTTTTAGGACTTACGTAGTGCACAATATAGGGTACAATATGACTCATACTCATCTCGAGTATGAAAACATATGACATTGGAGAGAAGCTAGTTTTTTAATCATATATTACATTTTAGTCTGGGTTTCCTAAATTTGAGTAATATTAAGCACCACATGGACTCTAGCACTCACATATTTACATTTAGCAGGCTGCACATAAACCACAAGAGGAAGCTATTACCTGAATAGCTATAATAGGTGCTTCATATCAATGACTAAAGTCTTTGTTTGAATGGTAAAACTGGATACTACTGGTTCAAATCCCTGGTCATGCTGCATGCCATCAACAACCAGAGTCGGAGAGGGCACAATTGGCCTTTCACTACACAGTCCGGAGGTGGGATTAGATAGTAATAATCTTTTTTTCAGGGCTCTTTGGTATTTTTGATTCTTTCTGTTTCTGAAGCTGCTGAACCAATATGGAGGGCTGTTTACGCCACCGTTATCCGGCCTTGCTCGCAGACGCGCCCCTTTCCCTTGTCCTGGCTGCTTTACTAAAGTTACATAGTGCAGTTAGCAGTGCGCCAAGCCCGGAGTAGCAAGGGTAGAGACGCTACTCTTCCTATTACGAGTCAGTGGAGCCTCACAATGTTTTAAAGCTGTTATTTTAGGGTTAAAATGCTGGATATTGCTGCATTAACTAGCTTTGCATTAGCATGCGGCGCAACATAGGCTGAACACAATGGACAGAAATCTTTGTATTCAGATTTACTGTGAACGTTGATGCTGAGTTATGCACTTGCAGTGTTTTTGCCACTAGTTACACACCACAAGATACTCTGGTTTTACTCATGAGCCTCAGTGTTTGAGTGTCTCCAGGCTCTGAGGTAAGTACTTTATCGAAGAGCAGCGATTAGATCTTAGCCAGAAATGCACAGTGAAAACAGAGGGCTGATTAAAAGAGGTTTGCTCTCAGTTAAAACATTTAGATGTGTCTGCAGATAGAATATCAGCAAGAGAACAGCAGACTTGCATGAGTTGCCACCTCAGATGCCTTTCTGCACAAGGCTAGGACCGGGAGAACGAGAGAAAGGGAGAGGAAGAGAGATGGGGTCCATCACTGTCAAAGCCAGGACAGATCATCATTAATAGATGGATAAAAGAGGCTCCTTCAAGTCTGCGATTTGTCTGTTAATCCTCCGCAGTAAGCATAATTGACTGTGCCATCGGTGATACGGAGCTGAGATCATTTGTTACAGTACATTTAGAGAGAGCAGGCTTGTTTTTTTGGGGGGGGTTTTGATGCTGCTGTAAGAAGAGATACTGTAATAATACTGAAATGTTTGCATTGGACTTGAGTCAAACTGTCTAAAGTGAAAAGCAATGCCTGGAATCACTCAGGCCACGGTTTGCTCCCGCTAAGAGGCTACACACTGCTGTCCATTTAGAGTGTGTTCTCATAAATAAGTGCTGTGGAAACCTCCCAATTCTAGACTACATTACACTCTCTGAATGGGAATTTAAGCCTGTTATCCCTAACCAGACATAAACCCGTATGTTCAGAAACATAAAGAGACAAAATCTACAGATTTATTGTAAAGATGCATCAGATAAGACTGGAGAAAGTCCTGGCCTTAAATGTTCAATATATGTCCCTGAAGTCCTCATGTAAGGTTTGTGTAGGTTTATGTACCAAACTCAATAATTATTTTTTTATAACATATTTTATATACCAGTTATAAAACATTATGTTATGTTACTATGCCTTTATAAATTATATGTACATTCTTCATGATATGTAAAAAGATGCTTGGCTATCCTGTATCGTGCCTCATTCAAAAAGTAATCCAGGCTGAAAAACTCCTTCAGTCTCTGCTTTAGTCTACATACACTGTATGTCCAAATATTTATGGAAACCTCTCCCACTGAATGCATTCAGCTACTTTTGCTGACACCGATCTGCACATGTACACAGACAGCTTGTCTAGCAACTGTAGAAAAATTGCCAATTTAGTAGGACCCTCTGGAGACCTAGGCCTCTTTGCTCATGCCTAATGCCAGACATGGGCTAGGCCTGAGTTGGAAAGCCCCCAGCATTGAGCTGTCGAGCAGTGGAACTTCACTGTTCACTCTAGTGTAAAAATGTGACAGGTCAAATATACCTCAAGCTTGGATCCTTTAAATTGAGGAAGAACCTCTTCATTTACTTCTTTCAACCTTTAAAAGGTTCTTCACATGCATCTATTTCATACAATTGGTTCTTTATGGAATCAAAACACGGTTCTTCGATGGTGTTGCTCAAAGAACCATTTGTAGCACCTTGATTTTTGAGAGTGTACTACATTAAACTCTCAGTTCAAAAGCTTCCCTTCCATCTCCCTTTAACATCATGCTGAGGAACGTGCAGTAAAAAATTGAATTGTGCAAAAATTGAATTGTGATGCTGTCCCAGGCACTTAGCGTGTAATTTTTCTCAGGTCCTGGTGTTCCTAGTGTTTGAAAGAGCGGCTGTGTCATGCATCGATGCCAAAGTTTTGATCAATAATTTACTGCCCTTTATAAATATTGGAATATCTGCATTGAGACTTCACACACTCTGTAGTGCTCTGTGTGCACCGAGGAACTTAACAAGAGCACAGCCCCAACACATTCACATTAGGTCCAGTGTTCTTTATGAACCTTCATATCTGATGTTCCCTAGTCCTCCCTTATTCTCACCCAGTCCTACTCCTGTCAAACACACACACATGCACACACACACTTCTCTCTCACTTTCTGTTTGTTGTGAGCTGTTTTTCTTCCTATTGCTGCCGGTGAGTGCATTTGCGTCAAGAACTGCTCTGTCACATGGACTCCACTCACAGGTGGCGTAGATTCAGAAAATAAATAAATAACAACAATAACAACAACAGGGACAGAGGAGAGGTGCTTGCACGAATCCTCTGAACAGCAGCTAGAGAATAACGTGAAGCAGCTTGAAGCCTCTCCTTCTCTCTTCCTTTTTCCACTCTCTCTCTCTCTCCTCTCTCTCGTTTTTTCTTTCTCTCTTCAACACACACTTAACAAAAGACAGCAGTACTGGCGGCTATCGCGCTCCACTACAAGGTCCTCTTTCCTCCTCTCAGCGCTGGAGGAGAGGTCCTGTCAGCTCAGATTTTTCAGATAAGGAAATGTCAGGCCACAGAGGGCAGCGATGCTGGTGAAATTAGCTGGGCCAATCTGCTAACAAACATTTGCTGTCTGTTTCAGGAATGCTTACCAGCACTTCTTTCATACACAACTACTACTACTAGTATTGATTATTTATTATTATTATTAATATTATTATTATTATTAGTAGTAGTAGTAGAAGTAGTAGAAGCAGTAGTAGTAATATTATTATTACTGTTATATGTAATATAAATAAAAAAAATAGTAAATATTTAATAAATCATTTTATTAAAAAAATAATAATTAAAAAAAATATATTATATATATATATATATATATATATATATATATATATATATATATATATATATATGAATCAATAAAAACCAGCATGAAGGACAACAGAATGGTGACCTGGTGGCATTTATTGCACAGCCTGGGGTTGTGTTGTTGTGTTGTTGTTCGATCCTAGAACTGTCTGTCTGTTGCTGTCTGTAAGATGATTGGTGTGTTCTCCATGTGTCTGTGTGGGTTTCCCCTGGGTACCCCAGACCACCTCCTGCCTTGCATCCAATGATTCCTGCTAGGGTCCAGACCCTCTGCGACCATGACTAGGAAGAAGTGAATAAGAAGATGACTGACTGAATGTATAAAGGCCAACAGAAAATATTAAAATAAGTAAATACATTGAACAAAGAAATACATTTGACCAAAAATGATAATGATGAATAAAGCAAATTATTATAGTTCTACAAATTCAAATATTAATGAATAAATAAAAAAAACATATACATACATAAGATAATATAAAGATTATATAAGATGATATATAAACTATATTATCTTATATAATCTTTATATTATCTTATGTATGTATATGTTTTTTTTATTTATTCATTAATATTTGAATTTGTAGAACTATAATAATAGCTCTCTTTTTCTCTTTCTCTCTTTCTCTCTCTCTCTCTCTCTCTCTCTCTCTCTCTCTTTCCCTCTCTCTCTCTCTCTCTCTCTATACATGTATATATATAGGACTTGGTGATATTGCCTTTAATATCCTCACCTCATTAATTTTGCATAGAGGTTTTTAGATGCGATCTGGGTGAAAAATTACATATTTCATGAAACATCTTCACATGGCTGCAGTGATGGAGCTATTCATAGTGGTGCTTACAACCTGTGGACGGAGAGATGACAGCTCTCTCCGGCTCAGAGCTTTCAGAGATCACACATTAGTAAGAGACGTTCACTGAGCTTCACGCCTCCACTGGCCATAACGTCTTCGCAAATTAACCACAATGCCTTTGTGGTCTGTAGCCTGTGTTCGATTTGAATTAGACCACAATCACTCTGAAATAAAGAAATTTAGTTTGATGAGCACCTTTTTACCAAGACTACCCCAATAAATGAATATTTCAAAAACACTGAATTTTTCAAAGACAATTCACTGATCGTACTAGCTATATATTGATTATTCAAAGTGATAGTTTGACGCTTTTCCTCATTCACATAGCTGATGTTTGGTGACATGTTCGGTGTATGTTAGGGCTGCATGATATTGGAAAAAAACTGACATTGCAAAAACATTTCTACAATTTTATTGTGATATTAAAAAATACAGACATTTTTCCCAGATTTCAGTTAATCAAGAAGTCATGATATTAATAATGCACTCTTTATCCAATATTGCCGTAAAATAAATGATGTAAGGCAAATATAGTCTGCTTCTGAATTATATTTCATATAAAATAAGAACAGTTTCCTTTTGTATCAAGCAGCAAAAAAGTCAAATGAAAAATTTACATTGCACAAGACACTGCACGCCCTGCAATGTGACTATTGTGCATGTGCACATTGCGATAGCGATGCCGAAACAATATATTAAGCCTATTGTCTGCAATGCAAGAAATGGAGTAAGTACTGAAAGCTTAGATCCACCAGAAATCACACATGCCTCAGACTTCATTGAATTGAACTCACTTGTTAATATGGGTTCAGATACTCTAATACACTGCAAAAATGGACGGAATTCAGGCTTTAAGTTATTGATACTACAGTTGTATTTATGCAACATTCAGATTATGTGATATTTCTTATCAAACACAGATTGAGGTGAGTGTAATGATTTATAAGGTAAAGGTGCACGTATTTGTCACTGTACAGTGTACACTGTACAGCGAAATGTGTCCTCCGCATTTAACCCATCAACCCACACACACATGTGTTAGGGGCAGTGAGTACACACACACACACCCAGAGCGGTGGGCAGCCAACTCCAGCGCCCAGGGAGCAGAGAGGGTAAAGGGCCTTGCTCAAGGGCCCAACAGTGGCAGCTTGCCGAGCCCGGGAATCGAACCCACAACCCTGTTATCGATATCCCGGCGCTCTAACCGCTGAGCCACCACTGCCCCATCATACATGCTAATGTAGCCATTTTATTCATTATCCAGGCCCCAGTTTGCCAAAAGTGTCTCAATCAACTTGAGTAAGAGAGGTTTTTTATGTGATGTTTAAAAATAATATATATATATATATATATATATATATATATATATATATATATATATATATATATATATATATATAGTGCTGATGATGGTAAAATAGTGGTATGTCTGAGAAGATGTTTTTTGGGGACTATTTTATTTTAGTTTATGCCCTGCATGTGTCCCTCCACCATTAATATTTCAGATTAAAACCTCCTCAAAACTAGGAGAAATTAGTGTCTCAGGCATCAGGCAGCTATTCATATCATTTTGTGTAAAAGGTTTCTGTGAGGTAGCTCTTTTCGAGAGCCTTTAAACACTACTGACGTCTGCTTTCCACCACCACCACCGCTGTAAACAGTTCTCACTGGTAACTTTCTTTAATAATAACAGAAGGTGTAAAATTACCATTAAAAACCCTAGTATTTTAGTCATTTTATTTTATTATTATTCTATTTTCTATGCTTTTATGGCAGCTTGTGCAAACAATTATGAGCTTTGTTTTATCTACCACAAAGCATAGCATAGCATGCTCTTGTTTTTAACACTATTACAAGAACCTTGTAAATATATTTGATATTATTCTCAGATCTTACCAAATTAGTGCTGCTGTCCTCACAGTGTCCTCTCGGCTTGGTGTGCGGTTAGCTAGCCGGAGAGATTGCAGCCAGTCGGCCTGGTCAGCTTTTAAACTAGCACCCGCCCGCTTCTCCGGATTTTGTTATGTCGCACACCGCTTTTGAGCTCCCTTTCTGTGGACACTGGCACAGGCAAAACCATTGAAATTAGGAAGAAGTGATGGTAAAAGCCAGTCGGTTATACATTTATAACCGCCACCTGCAGCCTGTTTTCCTGTAATCTGGAGTATCAAGATCATATATTCCAGAAGTGGCTGTAGAGTTTTTTACTTGCCAGCTTTCACTAGTGGTAGCAGGGCTTTCACTACTGTATGTACACTTTAGGGGCATATATAAAAAGTGTCAAGGCCGTTAAACAGCTCTGTTTAACAGCTCTCTTTAGGTTAGGAGGATCTTTTCACTGGACCACAGTGTTTTAGGCCTTACTGTATGTCACGTCCATGTACCAAACTCTCATTATTCAACTATGCCAAGTGGAAAAACTTCAGTCTAGGGCACCTTTAAGTAGTTTACATGAGCGTGAAGCACAGACACTGTTCCTTGCACCTGATGCTGAGGATGTCTGCCTTCATCAGTGCATCTTTAAACTATCCATAATGCAGAATCCAGGTTCTTTCTCTCTTCCTCATTGCTCTCTTTTGCACACAGGCCCGGTTTTCCTACCTCCACATGAAGTACCTGTTCTTCTCCTGGCTGGCTGTGTTTGTAGGGAGCTGGGTGGTGTATGTGGAGTACTCCTCCTACACGGAGCTGTGCCGTGGACACGAGTGCAAAAACGCTATTGTGAGTTCAGCCTCCATGGCTTCAATCCAGTTTATCTGCAGCCCTGCTAGAGGCATAATTGTGAAAAGAGAGCCATCTGCTGGAGCATGACTGTACTGGAAACTGCTTTGACGTGCTGTGTGTTTGTTTCGGGAGGGGAGAGGGGGATACAGTAGAGAGACAGAGAAATGGGTCAGGCCCTGTCTTGGGCTCTCTGTCTCTGATATCACTTGTCTTTGATGTGCAGCGATGTGTTTGTGTGTGTGTGTGTGCCTTTATTCCAGTGTGATAAGTTCCGGAAAGGGGTGATCGATGGCACTGCCTGCAGCAGCTTGTGTGAAAAGGACACGCTGTATTTGGGGAAATGTCTGTCTGCCAAGCCCAGTAACCAGGTCAGACTATTCTCCAATCGCTGTGTATTGCCACACACTCTCAGCTAAAGCTCTTTTTCTCCATTTTGATCTCTGTGCGAGCTGCTCCGTTCCTTTTTGTGTTTCTCTCTAATTGTGGCCTGAATCAGTCTATCAGTGCACAGATGATGCACTCTGTGTTGATGTAGACTCAAAAACACAGCTTCTAGTCACATGATAAAACATCAAGGCTGTGTGATCTGGAAAATGTTCCCAGAGGTGAGGCCATAACTACAGACTGACATGAAGAATGGCAGCAGAAAAGCAAAACTACACCTGATTCTGCTTGTACTCAACGGTGACTGCTCAGTCCTGTCATTTCAGGTGTATTCTGGTAGCTGGGGTGATATGGAGGGGATCATTAAGTGCCACATGAAGGAAGTTCATCACTACGACCTGGCAACAGAGCTGGAGCCGCGGAGGGAAGCAGCGTCCTTCAACAGGCCCACTAAAGGCACATCTGTGGAGAAGTTCAGGGAGATGGTTATGAGCCATTTAAAGGTAAGATGATGTGTGTGTGTGTGTGTGTGTGTGTGTGTGTATCAGGGACCAAATAATATTTGCTTTCCAAAATAATAATCATTTCAAAATAACCATTAAGCATCATGACAAAATTACACAGAAACCTCAACTGAGGTGGGGAACTGAGAGCTGAAGTCCAGCACAGTTTGTCATTTCCCTGCTGTCAAACCCCTTAAACCTTGAATCAAGAGTGCCTGAACAGGAACCCCTCTAAACGATGCAGGAATCTGGCTCTGCAGGCCTGTAGTTCCCTACTCTTGGTTTAGTTGGTCCAGCTTCCCTTCTTCTCAGGAGATCTGCTTTCAACTTTTCCAAAAACCCTGCAGGAAGATTTTTCGACACCTCCAGAGTCTTATATTGGAGCCTTTTTCACTTGGGGGGGCTGCCCAGCCAACATGCTCATGTGGGGCTCATATGGGTGGAACATGGGCTAGGCGGGTTCCAGGTGTTTACATACTTTGTTACTGAGACCCAGTTGGGCTTCCCACCCACAGCCCACCTTAATCTCACATGGGTTCCATCTATCCCCTGTATGCAAGGTACAACCCAGTGGGGGCCCATGTTTAAGCCCTCCTGATCCCATCACTGACCCTGGTGAGCATCCATATGTGGGACCCAACAGGGAACCCAAGGACAAAACATTAAGGACCTATACAGGCCTCACAAGGACATGTTGCATTAGCCAACATATAAAATTGTGTTTAGCTTTTTTATTATCTGTGTGCTAGATTAGAGTGCTTGAGCCTGATGATTTACTTTAAGATGTCAAGTAACTTAAAAAGTAAAGCGCTTCACTTAAAATATCAACATTCAAAAATGATTTAAATAAATAGTGGATCTGTTTAGGCCAGTACAGAATCTAATAGGCCTTTTTTTGCTTGTCAATGTGCTATTATGCCCTAGTTGTCCGATATACCATGCAAAATGAGGTCAGAGAACCGTTGCTGTGCGATATTACATGATGATCTAAGCTAGTTCATGCTGGTCTGGTGTTGGCCTGCATGTCATTATAAAAAACAGCATATCACTGTCATGCAAAAACCTTATATCTACAAAAAAGGAGCAGGATAAACCTTCTTAACTTTCAGTGGAAGTCAATGTAAAAAGATTTTATTCCAGGTCATTTTGGAGCATTTCTATTGGTCCAATCATTGTGGATTTTGATGCATTTTGAATTATGTTAAAAGTCATACATTAGGGGAAAGAGTTTGAGATTGAGATAAAAGGTTTTTGCCTGTTCTTTTTTTTAAATTTTTTTATAAAGAATAACTCCTTGTCCTGGTTTATAGGTAAAAGTGGGTGATCAGGCTAATCTACAAGACTTGGTGGCGCTTGTCCTCGGGGTGGCCGACGCCAATAAGGATGGTCAGATCTCTCTGGCTGAGGCTCGCTCAGCCTGGGCGCTGCTGCAGCTGAATGAGTTTTTGCTGGCGGTGGTCCTGCAGGGTCGGGAGCACACCCCCAGGCTGCTGGGCTTCTGCGGGGATCTCTATGTGATGGAGAAGGTGCCTTATTCCCCCCTGTATGGCATCAGCCTGCCCTGGGCTGTGGAGCTGTGGATTCCAGCTGGCCTGCGCAGAAGCATGGACCAATGGGCCTCGCCCTCATGGCCTCGGAAGGCCAAGATCGCCATAGGCCTGCTGGAGCTCGTGGAGGACGTCTTCCACGGCACATTTGGCAGCTTCCTCATGTGCGATGTGAGCGCCGCTGGCTTCGGCTACACGGAGCGCCACGACCTGAAGGTGGTGGACGCCAGGCGCATCGTCCCTGAAGCCGCTTTCCAGGAGGTAATGCGAGAACGGCGGTGCGAGGTGGACAGTGACTGCATTTACGGAGCAGACTGCCACACCTCCTGTGACCTCACCAAGCACCGCTGCACCACTGAGGTGACGCGACCCAACTTAGCCAAAGCTTGTGGCGCCTTGAAGGACTATCTCCTCAGGGGGGCGCCAGCAGACATCAAAGAGGAGCTGGAGAAACAGCTGTACGCCTGCATTGCTCTCAAAGGAGCCACAGAGCAGATGGAAATGGAGCACTCCCTGATCCTGAACAACCTGAAGACACTTTTGTGGAAGAAGATATCCCACACGAAGGACTCCAAGTGAGGCACTGGCTCGTCCCCAAGGGATAGAAAGACATGAATCAAATAAAAAGCACAGAAGTTTTAGGATAGGCTAACCTCAAATGGACGATTCATCATAATCCCCCAACTCTGGGACACTACCACTAATTGCAAAGCTTGAGAGGAACAACCAATGCAGACATGTCCTTCATTACTGAGAAAACTAAAGACACACTCCCTGTGGCCCATTCGAGGAAGTCAGACAACCAAAAAGTGATTCTCCTGCTTCTTTGATATAATTGGTTGATTTTTCAACTTCAGCTTAAGAACATAGTTCATTTCTTCAAAGCCAATTAATTTTGCCCTGCAAAGCAAGTCTTCACAGATGATCAAATATGATCTATATATGCTCTGTGTTCCACTCCAGGGTAGGAGTTCAGCAGTTTGAAAACTTACTTAAATACAGTCACTAAACCTGGCAATTAGAAGATGAGCAAACAATCCTACAGTACCAAGATGAGTTAAACTCATCTGTTCAGTCTAAAAATGTGACTTTTACACAAAATATTTCAAAAACCTGTTGTGTAAATAAAGAGGCATGATGTTAATGCATAAAAATAAAGATTATGAATTCAGGGAACGGTTTTGATTTTCCAGGGAAAAAAAATAAACCACCCACCCACAACATCTCAACATCACCCCATGCGGCTCTCAATCCCAGTTCATGTAAAGGCTGCCGATGAATCTGTATGTTAAGACTCCACTCCAACACACATCAGGGAGGTCTAACTAGCCCAAGGAAATGTTGGCCAAAGCCTCTTAACATGCAGTAAATCTAAATCTCTATGCTGCATGCATACAATTTAGACACTTTAGTCTTTGAAAGTCTTTTTCAATAGATTTATTAGAACAAAATTCTTCACAATAATGTGGGCCAGAAGACTCCAATTTAGTCCTCCTCTGCTGCCTGAGCCCGGAGGAAGCTGGCCTTCTTCTGGGCAACACGGTCTTTCCTCTGGGCCAGAGTGAGCTTGCGGCGGTTCCATCTGTCGAGAGGAAAACCTGAGTTAGCTAACAATTCCACAGTGTTACAAATGCAACTCCACACAAAGATTTACAAAAGCTAACCTTGTTATTGACTGTCCAGTTGAAATGACAGCAATACTGTTCTTGCATTAAAGCGGATTTTCAATCAAATCAATTTGATACATTACACATTTTCATGGCATTAAAAAAAGTAAATAAAGTTACCCAGTTCCTAGATTACATATGGCTTGTACTATATGAATTGCAGTTCCACTGGTGAATCACAATCAGGGTATGGAAAACAGACCATTTCAAATGAACAGTTAACCATAAACTTCCTAAACCAGAATTTAAGCCTCAGTTTTGAGCTTGGAGCCAATGCAAGTTGTTTTAAATTAATTGTGTACTCCAACTCCAAGTTCAGGTGTTTAAAGGCAAGTGTTTTAAGTTCTAAAACACAGCATGGCCGTTTTAATGGAAGTGCACAGTAAGAGTTAGTGCCAGCATGCCCAGAATTAGTCTGTGGAGCCTGAACTAGTTTGAGATGTTATCAAACATAAGAGCTACCAATTCAGCTTAAAATTACTTGGACAAAGGCCAACATCTAGTCTTAGAACATTGCTTCAGATAACACTGATCCATTACCATGTACAATGCCACAGGACCACCTATACAACCCTCACAGACCTCACAATTACTAGGGCATCATCCAAGTGAGATTCTACGTTAAGTATTGATGTATCGTAGCCCAAAACGATCACAATACTAGCGGCACTAAAACAAACCCCACAAATGAAGCACCAGTAACATCTATCCAGTGAATGCTGCAACACTGGCCATTCTCAAGTTGTATCACCATGCAATTCTAAAGATCCCCATTTCTGAAAGTTTGTCCAGGAACAAGAGCTCCTGAACCAGAGAAACAACTGCACACACACACCTCTTCTTCTTGACCTCCCTCTTGGGCTTCTTTTCATGCACTGGGTTCTCACGGATGGCGGTGTGGGCCTTCTTGTACATTTCTTCCATCTGAAAAGAGAGCAATTCAACAACTGAACATATTTCCAGGTATCCAGTCACGCTATTTATATATTTAAATATAATAACAAAAACAAACATTAAAAACACAGGGTTAAGAGTGTAAATGCTTACACTTTCAGGGGTGACGCCATTCTTGATGAAGCGAGAAAACTGTTTCTTGTAGGCTTCCTCGTCTTCCTCGATCAGGAGGCTCATGTACTCAGACACGTTCAGACCCAGGATGTGTTTGCGGTGGACCTCTGCATTGAACTCTTTGCTTTCAGAGTCATAGCCAGGGAAACGTTTGGTGCTATGTGAAAAAGGGGAGAAACACTGCAGGTAAGTTAAAATAGGTTCTGAATCATCAGTACTATTAGTAGTGTTATTTCAAACCAGGAATTCACTAGTACATGATTAGCTGAGAAAGAGGGGAATAAAAGCCAAGCATTTGGTCAACCAAGTAAACTGTTTTACTTAAGAATTAACTACCAAGTAAACCTCCCACTTTTATTACAAGGACAAAAAACCGCTTTCAGCCCCGTCTTGAAACGTGGTAACATCAACCGTGCAAATGAACGACCAAGTACAATTTGCTCAGTTTCTAAAAGGGTCATCATTAAGCAGCGGAACACCTTGGCAAATACATAAAACGGCCTCCCTCGAATGTGTGACGCACCACATCGTTCAAGAGCATGTACCTGTGGGGGATGGACAGACCTCCGTCTACGGCTCCCTTGAGGGCTCCGAACACTTTGTTGCCAGTGGTGGTCCTGGCGAGGCCGGCATCCAGGTAACAGGTGAAGGCACCAGGCTTTCCATCGATGCTCTCCACGTTGAACTCCTCCCCAGTGACCTCTACTTGGCCCTCATACACCTTATCCAGTCCAAACTTGTTCAGCAGCTTTATAAAAACGGGGAGGAAAAAAGTGGATTACTCATTTTGAGACATCAAACTTAATAGCTTAAACAGAACATGCAGCTGATTTCCCATTCTCAGAAATACAAACGGCTTAAGAGTCCAGAATCTACTTTCATTAAGGTCATCAGAAGTAAGAGAAAAGTGATCCTAGAGCAGCACTCCTACTCCAGAGGTGTTATTAATGCAGGCCATGGACAGAGGCCAAATCACGCTCCCCACTACACTGTACACTACTAGTGAATTCAGCTACTACAAGGTGCAGCTGTTTGCTGACACAGGTGTTTAACTGCACAAACACAGCTTGTGTAACATTCACAGAACAGCACTGCAAACACAATGCGGCATTCTATAGAAGCTGAGCATGAGTCCAAGGTCTCCATGTCCAATTCAAAGTATGGGCTAGAGGGGTAATAAAGCCCATCCAGCACTCCGATGTACCAATTCACAGAGCAGAAAATTCAACTCCACATAAGATTCACGGTGTGATGTCAAATTAAACAAAGAAAAAAAGGGGAGAAAAAAAAAAGTTGCATAAAAGTCTTAATAGTCCAGAGCTAAGTGAAAATGCACCATGACCATGCTCAAATAGGTCATTCGCAAACTTGGGTCCAAATTAGAGATAGGCCGATCAGCGTTTCTGGGGCAAATAACCCTTTTCCGATTATCTTTCAGATCAAACAACCTTTTGCGGATGGGGGTGGGGGCTAGATGCCAAATTTACATTTCCAAGCAAACTTGGTAATGCATCATCAAGCAGGGCTTTTGCAACGTGCCGTGCACGGACTCAAGGTAAAACGTACTTCACCTTTTAGAATTAACTATTTCATTTGCTGCCAAACTATGAGCACTAGCTCTCTGGATCACCTAAATTATCAAATATTTGAGATAACATACAGGTAGTTGGTGTGTCGTAACAGATAAAACCACTAGCTGCCAGTGAGCTATTACACCATGTGGGAGACCAGGATTCAATTCCCAGTCTGGGTGACCGTATGCTGCGCTACATCAATAAGAGTCACTGGGCAAGACTCCTCAAGTCACCTTGTAAGTCGCTCTGGATAAGAGCGTGAGCTAAATGCCGTAAATGTAAATACAGGTCAATACAGAGACAGCCAATTGATCTTTTCATCTCTAATTCAAACAGCACTATTCTAGCTTCCCTAATGCTCAAGACTGAAGGCAATCACATCCACCCTTTTGGCAGCAAAGGGTTGGTCACTCTATAGCCTTGACTGGAAAAAACAAACAAAAAACCCTGTGGATGAGAATAAAGTTGTGGAAAACCTACACAGTCAGACAAAGTACAGATTGCTGTAGGTAGCAGCAGTTCAACAGGTCTTACCCTACGAGCAAGGAGCAGTCCTGTGCAGTAGGCCGCTGCATAGTTGGTCAGACCCACAGTCACTCCGTACTTGGGGAGCTCATGGGAGTATGCTGCACACACAATCATGTCTCCTTCAATCTTGGCATAGGCAATCTGCAAAACATTGTCCAACAAATTCATAATTAATAAATGCAAGATCATCCAATCGTGGTTCCCCATTGAGACACCAAGTCAAAAACAGAAATGCATACAGAATGCCAATTCCGTTGCACTGCATGATCTTTCACAAATTTCCTCTGCTCATTACGAATCACTAAAAGCACATGCAACCTTGTTTAGGAGTGAGCAAGCATTCCTGCAACGCCTTTTTCTTTTAGCACAATAAACCTGGCTGCAGGTGTTCTAAATCTGGCCTTATTAGCAAACCGATGCATCAACCACCACCTTGGATGATAGTCATTTGGTGCACTGTGCCTCCTCCAGTTTTGCTTTAAGTACTAGCCATGCAGCAGCCGAGTGTGGAGAAAGCACTTGCTTTTCCCTACAAAAGGCACTCCATGAAGCAAAAGATTTTAATCAGAATCAGAATCTTTATTTCACCAAGTATGTTACACATACAAGGAATTTGTCTTGGTGAGAGCAACACATATGACAAGTAACAAAAAACACAGTCTTAAACTAAAGGAAAATGACACTAAACAATAAATAGGGTAGAGGATAAATAAAAAAAAAAAAAGTAAAAAGTACTAAAGGTAATAAAGAGCTGAAAATATATTTACAGAAAAGAACATCTGTACAGGTGTGCAAATAGTCATAGTGCAAATAGGCAGAGTGCAAAATAGCTGTTCAGTCCGGTTTGGTACAGTTCAGTTGTATGTTTTGAGGTTTACAGTGGGAGGTGTCCACTGTGGTTGAGGAGCGCTACAGCTCTGGGGAAGAAGAGCATGATTTCGACGGCTGCATCACCAGCCCTTAATAAATTGCACTCTGACCAGTTACCTCATGAGCACTGTGCTGAAAGTGTTCTTAAGTCACACTTAAAAACACAAGGTGCCACAAAAAGTTCTTTGAGTGATGCTCCAGAAGAAACACTTGGCTTCGTTTAGAACAGTGTAAGAGATTTTTAACGGAACCAAAAACTGATTATCTATGGCACCACTAAAACCATCCTCTGTAGCATCTTTTCGATTCCAGTTTCTATTACATCTACAGTGTAGCTCTTTTAGGTCTGTTTTAACACACAGAGTCATACAATATTGTAAGCAGTAACCACGAGAGCATGCTTTTAGAAGGATACTTACTGTTTAGGGCTACTGTGTTTTGAATGGTCGATTTAAAACGAACAGCAAAAACCACTTACTTAGCACCTGACCCGGTTATCATTAACATGGCAAAGACACCGTTGTGCTACACACTAGTATAGACTATAATATAATGCACATCATGCTACCTGACACTTCGACCCATCAGTTAACAGAAACACTACCCACTTACCTGTGGGACAAACTTGCCATCACCCAAGACAACATTTCTGGACATTTAATAATCAAATCGCAAACTTACAATACGTGCCAAGCAGCCAGTCCCCCCTCAAAGTGCCACACAGACACACTTGGAGCCTAAAACTGAAGAATACACTCTTCCCAGAGTTAGGACTGTGCTGGCATTAGTGACTACGACAGACTCACCTGACAGATGATGTCCCTGTTGGAGAAGCGAACAATCATCCTGTACTTGGGTGTGTTGTACTTGTTCTTGTCTTGGATGACCAGGCGTTTGCGGGCATAGTAGTCGGTCTTTCCCTCTGGAACAACAACAAAGAAACAGAGTCTATACACAGAGCAAGCTTAGACAGTCTGAGGAGCTCACCATCAACAGCTACACAGATCTCACCTCTCCTCCTCCTGAACTTGACCTGGTATCTCTTGAAGTAGGCCTTGTTCTTCACCACTTTGACAAATCCCTGTGAAGCACAGTCGCAGTGAGCGTTAACTGAGCATGTCATAAACCTAAGGCAGCTTCACCCTGCACGAGCACTGACAACATGGCAAAACGCATGTGGACTTCCACACAGAGGAGGTGGCCAACTCACAGCAGCGAGCAGGGTTAGCATTCCCCACCAAGTACCCAAACAAAATAGTGATTCACACCGGCATGAGGTTCTGCACGACATTCAGACATTGCGGCTATAGCGTGTAAAGTTTAGGGCCGTTATCTAGACACACACTTGCATGTTGAGCTAATGACTGAAGCCAGGCAGTAGGCCACGCTCGAGGAAGAGCCGGGGATCTCGCACAGCGAATAATCTAACTCCATCCTCTTCATTTCCCACTTTATATAATCACGCAAATTACTAGGAAGAACACACAAAGTCTTCTGTACGAAATATGACATGTATCGAGGCGCTGTACTGACCATTTTGCAGACTTTTCAGTCTCCGAAGCCGGAGCCAGAAGTCAAACAGTGGGCAGTTTGACTCCGCTGCACTGGAAAAAGAAAGAGTGATGTGCGCATGTGCGGTAAATAGGGCCGCACAGCGGAGCAGAGATTTACTGAGGGGGAAAGAAGGGCGTCCCCTACTGGCCTGGAGGATTGAGAGTGCATGTACAGGTAAATGTAACTATTTACATTCATTAATTTACCCTCCATAACTGCTACTACTGCTGTTTCCACTGTTACTACCCTCACTACAAGGGTGAAGGATGGTAAGGATATGTTCTCTGTGATTTTTTTTGTAAAAATAGTATATATCAATATAATATAGTATATAATAAAGACTATGTTGTCTTTTATATGATGTTAAAATTAAAACTAAATAAATAAAGAAGCTTTCTAAGGCATATTGGTAAAGAGAAACAACAGTACTATCAAAGTAAGACACTCAATTTTGGTTAAAACAAACAGGATCAGGGGCTGAAATGACCTGATGTAAAATAATCTAACAGATTCAATTAACGAAGCATACAATAGCATAAAATATGTATTTTCATGTTGTCATATAATGAAAAAAATAAATAATCTGATCTTTTGGAGCAGGGGTTTAAAAATCAATGCTCTAAAAATTTCCTATAGAAAATAAAAATAAAACACTCTTTAAAACCCATGACCTCAATAACAAGAATAATTTGACAAACATTTACATTTACGGCATTTAGCTGACGCTCTTATCCAGAGCGACTTACAAGGTTCCTCCTATTACAGAGGTGGACCAGTGTAGTGTTAGGAGTCTTGCCCAAGGACTCTTATTGGTGTAGGGCAGCACAGTCACCCAGACCGGGAATCGAACCCCAGTCTCCCACATAGAGTGGGAGCTCACTGGCAGGTAGTCATGTTATCTGTTGCACCACACCAACTTGAAATGTCATCGCATAAACGTCAGATGTCAATGAAACCTATGGTTTTCCCTGTTTGATGGACTACTACTGGCATCAAGACCCTGTCCAAGGTAACAGATTAAGGACAAAAAAAATTTCTTTCGGGATCAATAAAGTGCTATCTTATTCAATGCTGAATTTGCATTCATTAGCTGGTCATGGGGACTTTCATTAAGCAGTTCAAAGAGGTGTTGAATGCAAGTGAAGGACGTCATTAGGCTTAAAAAAAGAAACAAACCTATCAGCGAGAGAGAGAGAGAGAGAGCAGAAACGTTATATCACATCATCTGTCAAACATGGTGGAGGTACTGTTATGGCATGATCATGTATGACTGTGAGTAGTACTGGGTGGCATTAATGTGACTTGATAGAAGTGTAAACCCCCCCCTGAATGAAACCCAAAAGTCTACACTTCCATCACATCATGAGTGCTTCATTTCAAAACCCACTGAGATGGTGAAAAGAGGCAAAATTACAAAAGATGTGTCCAAATACTTATGGACCTGACTAAGTAACCATCCTTAACAGCTTGGATCACTGTCAAAAAGGCAAACAAGGTACATACAGTTGATAATACAGCATTATAAACCCACGACTGGATGAAGTACTTGACTCTGAATGCAATCTGTAACCCTTATTGTAGATCACTTTTCTTGAATCTCGTTTACTGAGATTGACTCTCACATGTCTCTGTGTTATGAAATATAATATTCCTTTCTTTTTCTCTTTTGTTTCTTGTTTTGGTTACCAACCAGTTCCACGCCCTGGCCTGTAGCCTGAAGAGCAGACATAATGTTCACCACATTCTACCTCTATAATGTTACCTGCGCTTGAAATAGCAGCCACACAAAAAGTCAGTCTTACGCAGATGCTGGTTGCGTCAGTGATTTTTTTTGTGAGAAAGAGGGTGTGTCTAACATTACAACCATATGATCAACGTCAGCACTTCCACAAAAAACCTGAAAAGTGGGTTGGCGTCGTAAGTAAAATAAAACTGTCTGTCTAACCTCCTTCACTAACCTCATTTGAGAGACATACCGATTAAGTCTGAAGCCGAAAGTAATGCTGGTCAACTAATGGTAAGTTTTTTATTCTTTTATTAGTTGTGTTTTTAGTTGTTTTTTTTAATAAACAGTAAATGTAGTTTTAATAAGAGCGACCTGATTACAGGAAGCAGGAATTGAATTGCAGTGATTAGCAGCTGACTCTCTGGGTTTACCCGAAACCTTTTCCCACTGAGCTGCTTCCTGCATGTCTTTATTTGGTTATTTATTTTTAGATATTATGAAGTGTGACACTGCTACAGTCATTGAATTTACATGCAGATACTGGAAACGGGCCTAATTATAAATGCTAAATGTTTAACTGGAACTTTCTTTCAGAAAGCTTTGATTATAGATTATAGATTATAATTCCTTCTCAAATTGACGCCTAGAGCCAATACAAAAAAAAGGAGCTTTCCAAGAGGGGAAGGGGGGCAAGGGAGAAGAGTTTAAGGTAGTTTTGAGCTCAGCATTAAGGTTTAGAAAGTAAGACTCAGTTAGCCTGAAAGTTAATGCCAAAAACCCAGGCTAGTGAAGGATAAAGGGGGAAAGCCATGCCCTTAATAAACTGTCTTAGCTTTTAGAAATACTGTCCAGCCCATATGTTATCATTCAAAACATGTAAAATAACAAAAGGTGCTATTTTAAGGCCAAATAGCTAAATCGGCACCTGGACGCTGCATGGATTTGGATGCTATGAATCCAAATAGCTATCCATTTCTATTCAGAAGGATAGTTCCTGATTGGGTCAAAATGTTCCAGGCAGTTGATTGTTGCCAAAGAACTGCATGTGAAAACCTACTAGCGAAAGATCAGTCAACTGGTACTACATCCCATTCGTCCGCTTGCTTACATTTCAAGTAGGGCTGGGCGATATGATAAAAATACTGATCACGATCTTTAAAGACTTTCTTTGCAATACACAATATTTATCACGATACATGTAATCACAAACTAAAAACATCAATAGCAACAGATTCTTAAAATCTACAATTCATATACTGTCCCGTGCTGAATACAGTGGTTTTTATTCAACATATGCTGCTGTTCATTTAATGAAATCAGTCTAATTACACTGTTAATAATGAAACCTGCAGCTGATCCGTGTTTATTAAGCCCTACAGTATCCTCAATATGCTTAGAAAAGCATATTGTTATCACCAACGACATAACATTTATCACAATACGATAAAATATCGTCATATTGCCCAGCTCTAATTTCAAGTGTAGGGCTGTATTCAAACAGGTAAACAAAACTTCCATGCTTTTGTTTTTCGGGGATTTTACCTGTACCCATGTGGATCCACATGCTTGTCAGCTCTGCCAATAAGACTAAAGCCATGGGCAACAGATCAGGCAAAGGACAGAATATAAGAAAGGAAGACTTGTTAATCTATGCAGACACCTCTTGGACTTTTCAGATAGATTATACTGTCACAGCTCACCTGTTCAACCTCTAAACCTGGAACTTTTGTTTTCAAACATGCAAGCATTTATCAAATTCCAGCAAAACAATTATAATAAACTCACATTTAAAAATCATATAATGCGGCCAATAGAAAATAGCGGAAAATAGACGTTTTTGGGACTTGCAAATTCTGCAAGACAAACCGCTGAGCCACCACTGCCCCACTTTCTTCCCCTGGATCTGTTTTCTTTGCCACTGTCGCCACTGGCTTGCTCAAAAGAGGCTCGGAGAGGCCCGGATCTCTGGAAATGTGAAAACCAATATTCAGACACCCCTGAAGGCCCTTAAACTTGGGTCAGAACTCTCCGAGCTGGTTCAGGGAAGTGAGCCGAGCTTTCTATCAGTAACGCGCAGCAGATGGCAGCACATCTTTTCCATCACGAGGACGGGCTGTCTTAGACTGCGCATGCTCAGTCGGATCCAGTGCGGTGACGTCGGCAAGGCCCATTTGTTGGCATGTGTATGGAACTCCAGCAGCCTGCTGCGCGCGCACACACACACACTCACACACACACATATATACAGACACACGTATAAACACACTCCGTGTTACTGCCTAGCAAGCTTGCTTGAGCTCCATGGACTGCTTGTTGAAATCCTGCCCGGTGTGAATATCGGCAGTAGACGGTGTTTGGACTGGTTATACCTGCAGAGTCGCTCGCGCGGTATAATGCTGCTGCACTCCGCTCCATGGAGAGTGAATGTTTAGCTAAAACCCTGGGATTGAAATAAAAGCTTCCAAGGTAAAACTGCTCGTTTCTTCCCCTCCTTAAGCTTCGAAGCTCTGCTGTTGCTCCGGTCCCTTTGCAGAGGGAGGAATGAAGTAGGAGAGGCGCATGTCTGCTGGAGAAATGTGTGCCTAGTGGTTTTTAAAAGATTGTCAGTTGAAGCGAAGCAGCGTTGAGCTTTTCAGGGTCTGTTAACACCATTGCTCATGGTGTAGATATGTAGCTACTGCCAGCTTAGGAGAGGCTCCTTTAGTTGTTTTTTTGTTTTTTTTTGTTCTCGTCTAATGCTGGCTCTGTTAACTGCCTGGCTAGAGGCAGCTAGCCGAAGGAAGCTAGCTAGCTAGCTAACCAGCTATTAACCAACTAAGCCTGGACTAATAAAGTCGATATCTAATTCTGGTCACGGACTTTGCGTCGGTTAACCAGTTTGCGTGCAAACTGTGGATATCCAATAGTTCCCAGGTCTTCTTCTCCTGGAGCTTTCCCTTCTCTGTACAGGTCAGTGTCTTCAGTAACATTGGTCAGTTCCGTCATTCAGCTAATTAAGCTTATTAATAACCTCTGATGGTGAGTTCAGTCAGGTGTGCTGGAGCAGAGAGGCACAGGACGTGTCCAGGTGGAATCCTCCACAGGAACAGGATGGAGAAGTGGTGTTGGAAGCTAGCTAGGTGTTTGAGCAGTACTCCTGTCTAATGTGCCCACTAGTCTTAATGTGAGCTGTATTGACAGTGGTGGTACTGGCATGTCAGCCTCTGGTTCATTCATTGTGGTCGCTGATTTGGGCTCCACAGTTGTACAGAGGAATGGCACCCTATCTAGTACATCTTCGGTGCTGGAGATCAAGTATACCGAGCCACAGTTGGGCTCGTCTGGTCATGCTCATTCTTTCACACATCAATTTCACAGCAAATTCAAAGTTGCATGTTTGTTTTTAGGCTTATATTTCACACATCAGTGCGAGCAGCTCTGCTTAAATTAGGTTCCTGTAGCTGAGGTGTTGATGGACGAGGCCTTGTCACAGTTCAGTTCCTTAGCTGGACTAGTATGACACTCTCTACAAAACCTCAAACCCAAATGTCTGGTTTTTCAGGCTTAGGCTAAGCTTAATGCGACCTTAGACGACCTAAAATACTTTTTGGTGGTTAGTCTCCAGTGGTACTCTCTCTGACTTTGGGTTTAGTCTTGGGCTCATTTTAATCAAACCGGATAAGGACCTGGGATCAGTTTCTGCCGTTAGACTGATGAGACCTGATCTGGAACAGTGCACCTAGACTAAGCTGCTTGATAAATATGGGCCCTATACTAGGCTTACTGTCCACCAATCCTGGCCTGAGTCTCAGAAGGAGGTTGCAGTCCAGGTGCCAAGTTAAAAGGTGTGTCCCTCTAATTTGTGTTTATACTTCTGTGCCTAGTTTCCCAAAAGAGAGAGCATTCAGTGAGAATCTTTTTTTTTTTCCTAAGATGCTTTTGGAAAGCTCAGGCCAGACCTTTTTGCTCTGTGGATAGCAAGATTTCTGTCGCTGTGTCCCCGTTGTAATTTACACATCAATTCTTACTTTCATTTGTAATGAAATTTCACAGAGCTGGATTTCTCAGTGAAGGTCAAAGGTGATGATTGTACATTGGTAATGTCCTCAACTCTTCCTTGGCTCTAACCGGAAAAATCTTGCTAACTGGTATCTGCTTTGTGTAGATTTTGGATTATACTGTTGTTGTTGTTGTCATTGTTGTCCCACAGCTTAACGCGAAGCAGGAAAGGCGGCGCTCCTCACAAAACTGTATAGTTTTGGCAACAAAGCAGATGCTATGAACCAGAGAATTAAAGTTGATGACAAAACAGTTTTTGCTGAAATTTGGCTGCAGTGATATGATCTGGTGTGTGTTTGCATAGTAGCATCATTTCATCACTATCTTTTAGTACTAAGTAGTTCAGTACTTTCGTGTGTTTAGTTTACAACATGGAGCACGTGCCACGGCACGTGTCTAAAACGGGCACGACTGGATCTTTAACGCACTGATGTGATTACAGTGGATCACCTCTGATCTCTCTGCTCATCCTCTTTCGGGCTCAGCCTGTTCGTCCTCGTTCTTGTTCTAGGGTCTGGTGTTGGGTCCTTTCGAAGTTTACTAGAAATGGCTTGATGTCAGCTGGTGGACTGTGCTCTGGTGTAAGGTATGTGTGTAGTGCTCATATGTGGGCTGGACAGAAATTGGGTTTGTCTGGCAGAGAAACTACGAGTTCTCAGACAGAGTTTAGTAATCCTGGGATTGTGTTTGGAGGATTCCTTTGGTTCTTTTGACTTGTGTGTAGAAACGTCTTAGTGGTGAAGGAGAAGGAACTTGGTACCTCAGAGTAATTCTAGAGTGTGGCACAGACATGCAAGAGCGTGCCTGTACTCGTCCAGTCGAACACTTTTAACTGTTAAAGAAAGCCTGCTATAGAGGCATAAAAAAAAAGCCTCTTGTTCCGAATGTAGTTGATGAGCCAAGGCATTGCAGCTTTTGTGTTGAGCTGTGAGGCTAATGTAGATTATAAGAGTGCAGTTTGACTTGAGCTGTTATCTCAAACAGACTAGCTTGTGTGGTTTTTGAAACTGTATGACGTGTTATCTATAAACATGGACAAACGTACAGTCAACGTACAGGCTTTTAAGGTGGCTGCTGCTACTGTTTTTAGCTGTTGTTTTGACCATTTGGACCTTACTGGACCCCAATGTTGATTTGGCTGATTGAAAGTTGATTAGCTACAGTCATGGTAGGAAGACAGTTGTTTGGTAGGAGCGCAGACAAATTGATGATTGCATGGCAGGAATGCACAATAATTGTATTAATATGACTGCTAATGTCACTTCCTACAAATGCGTTGAATATTATGTGAATAAATGAATAAATGTTTATGTACTCATATTGATCCATATTCATATAACAAATATCATCAATAACCCG
Organism: Salminus brasiliensis; assembly: GCF_030463535.1. Lineage (NCBI taxonomy): Eukaryota > Metazoa > Chordata > Actinopteri > Characiformes > Bryconidae > Salminus > Salminus brasiliensis. Next base: position 22,229,736 of record NC_132884.1, on the reverse strand, counting down.
CAACTCATGCCTGTGCACCCCTACTAAATTTAAAGGCCATTTGTTTGGTTCTCATTGCCTCGTCTGAAGTAATAGTACAGCTTGGAATCAGCTACCCTGTATTTCCTCACTTTACAGGAAAGGCTGTGTATTTACAGTGGGTAGCTTTGTGTTTGTGTTAAAGCTCTGTTTGCTTTATTATGTCTCACTATCCATTAGGGAATAAAAAATGCTTTCTTGATATTTTCATTCAGCACCTCTGAGGCCTTAGAGCAAAACGGAGCGTGTACTCTGAGGTGTGTACTCGCTCTGCTGACAGACCTTATTGAAATTCTGTCTTTGCACACTGCCTTATTAAGTTTCTCTCTCTTTGCCTCTCTCATATCAGAAAATCTTGGTGCCAGGTCTCCTTCTTTCACTCCTGGCTGATCGCTCTCGCTCTCACTTTCTGTCTCTATATAGATATTTTTTATTTTTTTTTTCCCCTTCTCTGAGCTGCTCTACATTGCAGATGGAAAGTTTGTTTGCTTGACAGACTGACTTTATTGTAAATCTCCTGCACACTACCAATACAAAGAAATACATTTTCTTTATTTAGTTATTTGTTCCTTTAGAGGTGAGGAGGGATGGCTGTTTAATTTTTAAATTATTTTTTTATATAACCTTTTGTTTGCTGGCTAATACAGAGGAAAGCCAGGCAGCTAATGTTTACTGAGAGGAAGCTAAATATCTCATTGCAACCATATATCTGTAGTCTTCAAATCGTGATTATGATGGAGATAATACAATACTGAAAACAACAGAAATGACTCATCAAATGAGAAGGAGAACAAGCTAAAATGTAGCAAACTGTCAGGCTATCTAGATACATCATCTGAGTTTTGCTCCTTTTCCTGGCACTGCACAGGCATTTAAATGTTTAGGTGAATTGGGTTTTTCAATGTGAACGTGCTAACTTGTTGGACGATTATGGTAAGAGTGTGTACCAGTGATGGCTGGGTTGATATTTCTTAGCCAATAGAACAGTGTCTGGGCAATCAGACAGGACTGGCTGGGCACCAACAGGATTGTATGACCTATGTGTGCTGGGTATTTTAGTGAGCGATTGTACAGCAGGGCCAGTAACCTCCTCCATCTAGTTTTACAGCTGTACTACACCTTAAGAAATGTACTTGATCAAAGAAATTGGGACTCCTGCTGACACCACAGTTAAAAACTGTACTGAATTTTAATGAGCTTGTGTGTTTCATGTGTTTCTTCTAGTTACAGTTCCATTGGTCCCTTAAACAAAGGAAATGCCGTAGCTGGTCTCGGTTTTTCCCCCCTCCTTTTCCTCTGTTGTAGTATTGTACTGTGCCTCTCACTGAAGGGGTCTATATTCACTGCGCTGCCTCATTTAGTATTCCACTAGTGTCTCTGCCTCCCTGCTAAAAAGAAAAAGAAGGAAGCTATCTCTGCACACTGCGTTTGCCTTAGGAGATTTCCAGTTCAGACGCCACCTGTGAGGGAGGTCTCTTTGCGTACAGCAGGCCCAAACACAGGACGCGGTTATGGAAGACAGCAGGGTGGAGAACCCACTCGTTCCATAACAAAGAGTGCAGTTGTAAATCAGAGGCTTGGTCACACATAATCGGGGAGCAGGCCATCTGGGCCTTGTGGGAAGACACTCTCGAGTACAGGAGCAAATGTTCCTGTTTTATTCCCCGTGTATCAGTTGATGCTTTGAATCGAAAGTAATGGTTTAGCAAAAATCCCGTTTGCACAGGAGCAATGAGGCCGGTGGAGCTAACCAGTATTGGCTTCTGCTCCACAAGTAAGCAATGCTTAAAAAGCTTTTTCAGCTGTTGAGTTTAAGCAAATGACCTAAATATTATATTAAATAAAATTGTGTGAAATTGGCAGTTTCTACCTGTATTTCCACCAGTGGATAGTTGCTAAGTCAGTCTATGGCACTGCCATGTTGATGTAACGCCACGGAATTGCAGCTCTAAGACGTTCTTGAGATTTTAATTTTCCTATTTTGTGGGAGGGAATGTGCCTGTAACCACGTGATCATTGTCTCACAAGAGTGTGAAGACATGATGTACAGTCTTGTGCAGTGGTTATGGCGATAAAGCTAGCTAGTGGATTAGCAAGATAGTTAGGTTAATTTTTGCGAGTCTGATATGAGTTATCTTATTCAGTGAGTTTTAACTATCATGGATAAATGGGTTAAAACGGTCTTTCACAATGAAAGATCCAGAGGCAGTTCGAGCCTCTGAGTCAATACGATAGCCTTCACAGCTGATTGCTGTATGTGTTTAAATTCTTTCTTGTAGGCCGTGGAGCATTTAGTGGTAGGTTGAGTGGGCTGCAAGCTGCAAAAGTTTGGGAACCCCTGGTCTGAGCATGCCAAGAGAACACAGTGGAGCCAGGTAATGAGACCATGGAGCAACAAAAAAAGCAACACCACACTTCGCAAGACTACATAAAGTGCAAATGTGTAAACATAGAGTTAAAAATGGTGCCATAAATATAGAAAAAAAAAAACAGTAGGCACAGTAAACAGACAGGGCCGACTCAGCACTCTGTACTGTAAGAGTACTTATTACGCTCACGTCAATGATTTTTAGAACACAAGGAAAGTTTAAATGAAACAATAATCTCATGCTGACATATTTAACTTATTTCAAATAAAGTTGATACATCTTAAAAAGCAAACAGGTCCGGCTGTGCTTAGTGGGTAGATTTTGTACCCTTTAAGCTGGCCCCTGTTCCAAATAAGCCCACAGAAATACGCTTGATTAAAAGTGGTTATAGTCATATTTATTGCAGTCATATTTAGAACATAATTAGGGTTTATTTCAAAGAGCCAATAACAAGTACCAAATCACTGAACTCTAGCGACAGACCCATTAATATAGAGTAATTATTTCACACACAGTGGAAGGTCATTCAATTCAACTAATTGCATCATGTAGATAGATGGTTTGTCTATACACACTTAAAGTGAACGTGCCAGAGTTTGTGTGGAAAATGTTTTTTTTTTTTTTTTTTTTATTTAATAATGAAACATCAGATGATTTGTAATGTTACGGGTGCTTGCATGCTGTAATTGTGTGAGAATTCCTTTCCTTTGGCATTTCGTTACATTTAATGGGGAATTTGGTGTCATTATCTCACTGTCTTTGAACACACTGTGCAGTAGGCTAATTTATACATTCCATTAATAAATTGATTTTAGTTATTCTTTATATTATTAGTAGTAGTATTAGTAAATCTCATTATTATGATGTTTTAAAGATTACTTCAAAGTAACAACCTTTTAGTGAATGTTTTGTTTAAAGTCTATTAATGAAATATGTACATAGATGTTTAATGTAATTGGGCTTAAAGGGATCACACTAAGCTTAACTGGAGCAGTACCATGTTGCAGTATGGTAGAATACAGGGTTTCTTCAGTTAAATTCAGCATTTAGCCGCAAACATTACATGGTAGAGTCGCATTGCATCACATCGAGATGCGTGAGTGAGTCTCTCAGTTTTGTCCCTGATGGCTTGGGGGAAGAAGCTGTTACGAGTTTGGCAGTGATGGCCAGGATGCTCTGGTACCTTCTGCCAGATGGTATCACTAGGGAAAAAAGTGAGTAATGGGTGGGGTCTTTCACAATGCTGGTGGTCTTGCAGATGCAGCATGTGGTGTAAATGTCTTCCATGGAGGTGAGAACTCCAGTGATCTTCTCAGCTGTCCTTACTATCCACTCTATGGTTTTGCAGTCAAAGGCGGTGCTATTCTCAAACATCAACAACTTTTTTTTATTTTTTTTTATACTGCCTTCTCTGGTGAGAAGACTAACATTTATGCTTGGTTACTTTTGTCAGCACTTGTTGTCTTTATCAAGTATTTTTAATTAATGATGCCAAAATACACATTTTGACTGCTCTGACCTGTAAAATAGCCGGAAGTAGGATTGTGTGTGTATAGCTGCTAGCATCGTCTTGAAGCCTAAATGAGATTCTTGGCAGGGTAGAAACTTTCGTTATGTGTTCGATACAGTAGCTTCTATTGCTGAAGTGCTTTGTACACAGTGCTTTTCTTGGATTAGAGGTAAATTGTGTGAATTGGAAGTAGTCTGTAAACTGTTCATCCTGTTCGACCTGCACCCTTACTTAACCAGTCAACTTAGCAATTCTTGAACTTTCTCTGTTCAGATTGTGCTAAACTATCCCATCCGACTGAGCAGTGTTGAAGCAGAGGGTCTTAGGGACTCGCTAGACTGCACTACAATGGTCGTATGTGTCCTCAGAATGAAGCTTTGTCCTCAGTCTTCTCCTGAGCCAGCTGATTTACAGAATCTTGCCCTTCTGTTCATCTTCAATCCTAGCACACATTGTACCCCTCTGCCTTTAGTGAAAATCCCAGACACTTAGCTTTTGCCACTTAGCTGTGCCAAGCATGGCATATTGAGGTCACCTAGACTAAAGAACCCTTTGTCCTGCCAGGCCTTTCTCACCTCAAGATGTCAGGTTTGACCATGAGAAGTGATTAGCTTGAGTTGCATTACTTGTGTCTGGGTGAAATTAATGTGGGTGACTGTGAATTAGGCTGGTGACTTTAATTTATGGCATCTTGTTGTTTTTTTTTTTTTTACAACAGCATTATAGCATGTTATAAGCTAGAGCAGGTAGTGTTCTCTAACAGTAGCTTGGCATGCCCATGTAGGTGCTAGCAGACCTGTAGAAGTGGGAATCAATAAACACCTCCAATTCGATTATAATTCAGAGGGCTGCAATGCGATTTTAAAATGTTTATTGATTTATCTTTTTTTATTTATTTATTTATTTCCTCCAGTGCACAATAGATTTTTTTTTTCTTTTCACTGTGTGGAAGTCTCTTTAGGTCCTCTGAATTGGGTGGAAGCTTTGATATCCCTTGCTCGATGGTTCTTTGGTAGGCAGCAACAACAAGCCAGAGCCAAAGTATCTACTAGCTTTGAAATGCAGAGGGTGCCAGTCAGACATCTTGGCTGTGTCTGAAACTGGAGGTAGCTAGCTGACCTTTTTAGTCAACGTTATGTTACAATTACGATGAACATTAGAAAGTAGATTCTGCACCTTTTGTGAATCGATTCAGAATCATCCATGTCTGCATTGAGTTTCATATAATACTTAAATCTTTCCCTCACCCCTACCTAACTGTATTAATTAGTCCAATAGAGCTGGGAAATATGACTATATCTTATTGTATTGTAATAAATGTTATTGTAATATGCTCTAAGCATATCGAGAAGCACTACAAACCATGTAATTAGACTGGTTTAATTGGATGACGTGCAGCAGATGTTCAAAAATCACTATTTAGTATGAAAGAGTATCTGAACAGTAGCTTTTAAGAGTTTGTTGCTACTGTTTTTTTTTTTTTGTTTTGTTTTTTGGTTACATGTATCTCGATAAATATTGTGTATCACGAAAGAAAGTCTTTAAATATCGTGATGTAGTATATTTACCATATCGTTCAGCCCTAGGGTCCGTCCTCCTACTCTTTATAACCTTATTAGTGGTGCACAGGCCATTTTTTGCTATTGCTTTAAAAAATATGCTCCCCCATCCTCACACCCACTCATTTAGTGTTAGATTATATTGAATTGATGGTTTTGAAAGTATTCTAACAAAATCCCAGTATTGCAACAATACCAGCATCACACAGATCAACAGTATGCAACACCTGCAACACATCAATAAGAAAGAATAAGAGGAAAGAATAAGTGCTCTATATTGCTTTGACCAAAAGATGTGAATGTTAAACCTTATGAATACCTTGATTTATGAAATCTTACCACAAATGAATTAGGAGCACAAGGCTTTGTGATTTGTTGCCCATTATTTGCATTTGGTTCTCATTTGAGGCCGCCTCAAATCTTCTACAGCAGTTTTTATTCTACCTAATATGAAAAATATTGTGCAGCCGTTAAACATATGTCTGTCTGTAGTGCTAATGAACGTGTTTCTTAGCTGTTGCAAAATCGAACCTCAGCTCTGTTTTCTCCCCCCCTGTTGCATTTGTAACATGAACTGAGCAGCGTATTGATTAATTTAGCTAAGTGTCAGATTGCTAAAGCTGACTCCTTCTTTGCCGTCTCATGCATTGTCTTTTGGCTCTTTTCTCTCAGGCAGCGTCTGCTAAACCGTCTTGAGCTTTAGCTGATTTACGATGGGATTGAAAGCAGTTATGCTTTTGTCAGGGTCTGAGAGTAGTTAACTAGACTGCTCTCTTAAGACCCTTCTTTTCTATCTATTGATCTTTTGGCTGTTATGTATTCTGAAGCAGCAGCAGCAGCAGCTCTTCCCTCATGTAGACTATTTGGACAGCTGGAACAGGCTCCATAACAAATAGTCAGGGAAGTGTGTGTGTGTGTGTGTGTGTGTGTGTGTGTGTGTGTGTGTGTGTGTGTGTGTGTGTGTGTGTGTGTGTGTGTGTGTAGGGGGGGCTTTTTGTGCCAGCGATCCATCCAAAAGAACCAACCCCCCCCTCCCGACCTGGCATGAAGTTACTGAAATAACACTCTGTCAGCACTCTGGGTTTCTCCCTCGCTCTCACTGAAGTGGGGTATCAAACTGATACAAGTTATATTTATCCTTCGTGAGCCAGAGTTTGATGTCTGTGTGTACAGTGAGCTGGTGACGAACAGATTATTCTCCAGGATAACCCACATAAACCCAGCTCTGCAGTTACAGTATTACATCTGTTTGCATTACAGACCCTCGATGTTTACACTTGAAGTTTTATTTTTTATTTATTTTTATTTTTTGCTGAGACTGCACGAAAAAGGGCCCTCAGCTATACAGCATGAAGATTACTCTGCATGTGCAGGTTTCCTGCCACCTAAACGTGAAAAGCAAATGTACCGTTTATTGCTCTACAGTCATGCAAACGTTTGGGCACAGAGAGTAGGTAATTACATATGGTGTTGCTGTTCTATGTGCAAGTAGCTGATTTAGCTGAAGTTCTGTGAATTAACCAAGTTACATTTTCCTGCTAATTTAACAGCATATTGTTACAATTCCTGATATCTTGAATGTAATATATATCGAAAATATAAGCATATATTAAATATTTGCTTATTTATTTATTGATGTTTATTTTTAAATGTCAAAAACAACATGGTCTGAATACTCTCCTAGGGTCTGTTCACACCTGTCATTAACATGCGTTTTGTATCCGGATAGCATCTGGATATACTTTGGAATCTGTTTGCACTTATTGTTAAAAAGCAAGTGTGACCAGATAAGATCTGATTTGCTTTCCTGTGTAAACAGCTCCCCAATGCATGCATCATTTCTGTTTTACTTTCTGTAAACATTGGGTTCTCCCCAGAAATGTCCTGCTCAACAGTGGTAGTTCTGCAACACAGCGGGAACAGTAGGTGGTAATGACTATGTCAGAAAGTGCGACACACTAGAGCTGGGGATATAATCGTATCATGAAACATCTTTTTATTGTGATTTACTATATGGCTTTCTAAGCATATCAAGGATATCGTCAGTGCTTAATAAACACGGATCAACTGCAGGTTTCATTACAAACAGTGTAATTAGACTGGTTTAATTAGATGAAGAGCAGCAGATGTTGAAGATGATAAAAAAAAATGTATTCAGTACAGGAGTATGTGAATAGTGGTTTGAGAATCTGTTGCTAATGATGCAGCTATTTAGGTGATCACATGGTAAAAATACTATACCATGATATTTAAAGACCTTTTTCATCATACACAGTATTCGAGGTAACAAGGAACAGCAAAAACTCATGTTAATGCCATGTAAACATAGATCCAGTGATCCAGTGGTAGATCCAGCAAGAAATAGATAAGAAGTTAAGGTTGTCACTACAGTCCACTAAGTCCAGTTTATTTGTATAGCACTTTCTACTACCTGATGTCCCAGATCAGCTTTACCGTAATCTGTAAATAGGACAAAAAGACAACGAAGAAACTTAGTAAATCCAAGTAAGCAAGCCAAATGTGAACATGATGAGGAAAACCTGCCTCAAAGCAGAAGGAAGAAACCTTACAAGGGACCCCATCCTCCCTGTTTAAAACCACTTATAAATTACTAATGAATGCTATAAAGTCCTAACCCCCTATGTCATGTATGGGTGTAAGGTTCAGTCAGTATTGTTGTATGATGCCAGTACAAGTATTCCAGCATAGACACCTGGCACCTGGCCTAACCACAAGGGCCTAGCCACCCAATCCCAGTTTGGAAACCAGTCCTCTTCAGATTTTTTACTACTTAAAAATTATGCCAAGTTTATACTCAAAGCTGTTCAAAGCTGTTCAAAGAGGTGATCTGAGAAATTGCTGATGTTTTGCAGACGTGTGACACTGGATGTGAGGAAACCTGAAGTAGGAGTTTTACGTCATCATCAAGCATGACTACATGTTTCAGGTCTGCTTGGACCTTGTTTTTGCTGCAAATCGGTGCATAAACAGTTTGGAGCACTCATTTTTGTAAGGACACTCATGTCGTATTATTCTCCACATCACTTCTTGCATGTGTTTTTGTGACGGAAAACGGTTTGAAGAGCAGACAGACTCTTGTAGGGATTCTTTCTGGTGAACGATCTCAGCGTATTTGAGCCCCTGTTGGTGATCTTGCAGTGTGCAAAATGCCACAATTTGTAGATTATAAGACAAGGCATTGCATAGTCATTAGAGCAATCTGACCACTTTAAAAGTCATGTGGTGTATTTGTGGAATTAGTAGGCCTTCAAATCTGTAATCAGGCCTACCTCCTCTCTAAAAAAAAAATAAAAATAAGGGTGGGTCAGTGTCATAGAAGAACTGCTTTGCTTCGATTAGCTAAATTGGTTGAGCCAGCATGGTTTGTTTCAACTGTAGACTTGAATCCAAATCTGGAGGTTTTGGTTCCTCAGCTGGCACAGAAGTGTGCACTATACCTCTGCCCCGTTTTGCATCATCAGGTCAGACTCAGGTTAGTCTGCTGAAAAACTGTGCTAGCCTGTAGCCTCCGTTTCCTGTTTTTCTATGCAGGCCTGGATTTATGTCAGTGGGCGTGGGTCTCTGTAGAGCACCGGCTGACTAGCTTTGACTGGCTCTGTTTGTGCAGTCAGTTGCAGTAGGGCAGTTACATGTGTCTTTATCATTCAGTGCTGGCCTGGCCACTTTAATTACCTCAGCACCACATGGCTTATAGACGGAGTTTAAAGCCTGTATTAAATTAACTCTCCTCTTTGCAAGACTGTTCCTCCACACCTGACCTCCAGCAACACCCGTGGGGAGGAAAAATACACTTTTCTCTCTTGCTGTCTCCACCCAGTGCACACACCCAGTTTGAGCTACATGGTTGTTAGGAAAATGAAGTTGGTGTCGTATCGCATGCTTTGTCCTCGTCATTTAACAGCTTTTAAGCATACAGCATGGTACACTGAATAGGTCAGTCTTGTGTGCTGTTTGATAAACTCCTAGCCGTGTTGGCACCAGAGGCTGGTATTAAGTGTATCCAACCACTCAGAATTTTTACAAAGGTCACAAGCACTGTGTGGCCACAGACGTGGGCCTTGTATAGGCTGTGAAAGAACACTTCAGAGTATCCAAGTGACATAACAGTATAAAGTAGGGCCCAAACATACTCTAGATGTGACCAATATCTGTAGGCCATGTTGGCGATAAATGTTTTTATTAGTATTGGTGAAAATATTGCAGATATTTTTATATAGCTACATTGTCAGCGTTCAAATTCATTATCTCCTAATGGTCGGGCAAAACCCATACGGATCCCAATACAAGACTGCCTTAGAATCGAAACAAAGCCCAAGCCCATAGTGAAGTCTGTCTTTGACTAGAGAGGAGGCAAAGTCCTTTTGTAATAGAAGTCAATGGGCACTGGCTGAATTCTGTCAGTAAACATTTGAAATACACAACTTTGTCACATGAATTTCAACCTTCAAATGTTAAACTCTAACAATAAAGGTGTTTGAGAGAAACGTAAGGGAGTCTTACCAGAGCAGCTGTTACAAATTGTATCCAGCTTTTGAACACTGGGGCAACACAGTAAAACAGCAATTCCGATTACTTTCTCTTTCCCTAGGTTTTGGTGGTATCCATGCGTGATCAGGCAGGAGCCTGTGAAAACTCCTCCCACGCCACTACTTTGGTAATGTATTACCACAGATTCTTCTCTCTGAAAAATTTAACGCAGCCCCTGATGACACTAAATAATGAATCAGCATTAACATCAGGCAGTGGAGGAAAAAAAAAATCAAGATTGAGATATTAGACTGTACAACAGATGTTGCAGATACAGGATAATCTTCTAAATCAGGTAATCAAGGTGTTTTTTAAAATACTTCCTCCACTACAGTTATGCAAAGAAACTTGGGTGACATTGGTTACTTTGATTAAGAGTGAGCTCTTAAGAGTTAACTTGGTCTTTGCTTTTAGCAGAATCATCTTTACAGCCATTTGCTGTTTCTTGTGGCTGAGGACATGCAGCATCCCGCCTAACGAGGGCTGAGATCTCCACGCCACCTGGACAAAGTCCACCATACGTCTGGGGAATGCAAATGCACCAGACAATTCTGGTAGAGCATAGTGCAGACGGGCTGTGGGTTTGAAAGCTGTGTTTGATGATCGAACAATCCGTAGCTTCAGTCTTTCTCCAGTCCAGCTGTTAGAGAATCGTGTGGCTTATGGATAGATAGGACATTGTTTATTCGCATTTTGGTTTTAGTGATATTCTAACTTTTCCACCTTGTTCTAGTGTAAACATCTCTTTACTTTAAATTCAGGGCTTATTCCTTTCGATGTGTGGTGTTTTTTATTTATTTATTTATTATTATTATTATATTTGTTTAATTAGGGACTTTCACAATTCACAAGAATTTCGTGTATAAAACCTGCTTATGCTTAAAAGGCTGTTGAATTTTGTCTGCATTCAGTTTAAGGAACCGTCTAATACTGGGATGAAAACTAATGTAGTTTTGCATGACTGTCCTTTAAAACTGAGGACTGTCGGTAGTAGTATTCCGGATCGGTCTGTTCATGTGCATGTGTAAGTAAAACAGCTGTGTAAATGCCTTCTAGACGAGTGCGGGAACAGCTGTGGGGACCCGTGTACTGAGGCGAACGAGGGGTTGTAAAGGGACAAGGGGATGTAGACTCTCACAGTGTGTTACTAAAGGCCATTACTTCAGACATACCACACACTTTGACTATCTTACCCTTTACCACACAAAACAAATGTATACTTTCATTTACCACATTGTTGGAGCAGACTTATGTACTTCCTCTTGAAATGTTAGGCCAGCAGAGTACTTAAAATGAGCTGTTACGCTGTTACCCCACCCTCAGTTCAGGAAATTTAATTAAAGATACATGCAACTGAACCTCCAGCTCGACTTGAAAAATAACAATGATGATGCAAAAGATAAGCATGGTTCGTTTTTTTTGTTTGGGGGGGGGGGGGGTCTTCAACACTTGCAACATCACTGGCCAAAAGTATTAGTAAAGTAAAGTACTAGCCAGCATCACACTGAAGGCCATCTACCCACCCAGCACCAACTGGGCTCTTTCTGTCTGTGGCTGCTACCGGCAGGCAGTATAATTCAGTATGCATAATATAATATCTAGTATGCATTCTAGATACAGCAAGCATGACCGTGTGCTATGTGCTATGTACTTTTAGCCTTCCCCTGACTTATGAGCAATGATTAATTGGTAAGCTAATCTTTAGATGGATTCTTAGGAGCTTTTTTGGCACATGGTCAGAGAATTTTGAGAAGTTTGGAAACCAGCTGAAGGTTCCTAATTACAGTCAGTGGCATGCCTTAGGCTTCATTTGCTAATCTGAGAGGGTCTAAAAATTAGCCAGAGTAACTGTTTGGATTTAATATTTCATGTTTGATTCAGATTAATTGGTCATTCATCCAAGGGTGACCAAACGGTAGAATCGTATTAAAAGAGCAGATTTAACAAGACAAATAGCTGTTTAAATGGTTTATGGAGTTGTCACTGTTCTATACAGAACCATTGAACAAATACATCATTTAACATTACAGTCTTCTCACATCTAACTGCTAAGTGTGCTAACTCAACTCTGTGCTTGGTAAACTGATGGTATTCTGTAACTTCTGCCTCGCTTCACAAGTTCTTTACCTGTTGTGCTGTTGGTGTGTTTAATGCCTTTTTCCCTTTCCGTCTTGTCCCCCTTTTGCTGCCCTTTGCTCTCTGTTTTGCTTCTTTCCATGTGCCCTCTCGCTCTCGCTCGCTCTCGCTCTCGCTCTCACTCTCGCTCTCGTCTACTCTTCCGCTAGTAGAGCGCAGACAGGGGTGATTCCCACCCATGAATGTCAGGCATTTCTAGGGATTCGGTTGGGGGAGTACAGTCTGCTTTAGGAAACCACCGAGCCTGTTGCGTGTGTGTGAGTGTGACGTGGTGAAGTTTTGTGGTCTTTACCAGCGCTCTGCCAACGAAGAGAGGAAGCATGAGCTGGCTGGCTCAGGATTCACAGAAGCACGCTGTGATCGGTAGTGATCTGAGCACTTCCCCTGGGGTTACCGTCATGACGAGTGCATACACTTTAACACCACTGTCACGTCACGCAGCATTTTCTTTTGTCAGGTGAAATCCAGAGTGTGCGTTCAGCGGTGGAGTTGAGGGCACAGAGTACACTTCTCCTGATCGATGCCGGTGCGTCTCAGGGTGGCACTTTGACCCGCAATGACATCGTGACAACCAGATGACTGCTGAATTCCTATGGACCACAGAGCAGGCTCAGCTGAAAGGCAGTGCGATGTCCGGTGGTGTGACTTTTCAGGCGTCATGTAGCTAGCTTCAGTTGGAGTTGGTTTAAGGCTTTGTTTTAATCAGCCCTTTAACTTTTTTTTTCTTCTTCTTCTTTTTTTTTTTTTTTTTTTTTTGTAACGGTAAGCGAGAATGCATAAGGAGGAGTCTTTCCTCAGGTAAGCCCAGTTGTTGTTCTGCAATGATTCCAGCGAAGATTGTTCTTAATGCTGTGTTTGGTCTATTTCCGATGAAGTAACCTGTTTTTAAGTAACACCAGGTTTGTAGAGCTGACTGGAAGGGATGACCTCTTTCTGCTGTGTGTCTGTCCTTGTTGCTTCAGCTGAAGTTGTCATTTTTTACCCGATATCGTTCCTTTCTCTGTCAGAGTTTGTGGAACAGATTTAGTGGCTTCTTTGGCGGAGTAGCATTTCATTGTTGTGGTGGTACATTGTGTTGCACACTATTGGCAAAGGGAACATTGTGTCATTCTCTCCGGATGCTGATTCTTCCAGATCTGTAACTGTACACACTCCCATGTCATGTTCCTCTTTGGCTTTGTTTCCCAACTTGGCTGCTTGTTGCATTTCTGTCTTTTACGACGTCCTTATTCAGCAGAATCTACAGCTTCTCGGAGAGGAAATACGCTGCAGGAGACCATGTGATGCTTGACTAGAAGCATTTCTCTTTTTCTTGTCAACATTGTCTTAAGGCTAACTGACTGAATAGAACCACCACAGCAGAAAAGTGAAATGAGTGTTCTGATTAAGTGATCAATCTTGTATTAAACTTGTGTTAAAATTGGGCCGGAAAAATTATCTGGAAAAGCTATTTAACATGGTTTTGTGTGTGTGTATATATGTATGTGTGTGTGTGTGTGTGTGTATGTGTGTATATATATATATATATATATATATATATATATATATATATATATATATATATATATATATATATATATATATATATAATTTTTTTTTTTTTTTTTTTTTCATTTTTAATTAATTTGGCTTTTGTGGCATTTTGTGGCGTTACTTACAATCTTGTGAAAATAACAGTGTCCTCCACATGTAAAATGTATCTAATCCTAACCTTTAGCAAAGAACCAGTAGCTCCACCCCCACTGCTACGACATTTATAGCGATTCACGTTGTGAATCTGATGTAACTGTCTCTGCCCACGTACTTGTATGTGTCCTTTACGTTGGTATAGATGTTGGCAAGCAATTAATCTACAAGAGGGCAGTCCAGAGTTAAATGTTTCTGGCGACAACAAACACGGAGGGGAGTCATGATATCATACTTGCTACAAAAAAGATGAAAGAAGCAGTGGTGTGAACGGCGAAAACGCTGCATAAGATTCATCAGAAGTCTCTTTTCTGAAGATTCAATTCTTCCTTTTATCCTTACGGCAGTGCTCGTGTTTCGCTTGAACTATTGGCTACACTGCCCCCCATTTCCAGTGGTACTGCTCTTTTCTAAGTAGATCTGTAAGCTTTTTTGAAAACGTGCCCAAATACGAATGAAATGAACGCAGAGCACAGACAGAGGGCTCTGTCCATCTTTGTGTCCGTTTTTAGCGTTTTGGGCACAATTGCTGTCATATGAAATTTCAATTTAACTGATTTTAGCCACCAGACTTTTGTCCCCCCTAAAAACAGTATCGGCAGCAGTAACTTCTTATTCATCACGAAATAGCCACTTTTTTAATGTACAATTTTAGATTCGATTGTTGCAGAAAATTATTTGAGTTTCCGAGTAATGCTGTAGAACAAGCAGTGCTTTATTGTGTAGATGGGTACTGTAGGATTGTAATGGGTGCACTTATCCCTTGTGTCACATGAACATGCTCATGACCAGAAGTGTTCTTTTAATTCCAGGAGTGCACAAACAGCTGTAGGTCAACTTTAATACTGCTGTTCTGCTGAATCTAATTCCGGCATGTTGCATTGACACACAGGCAGAGGATGGGTCATTTGAAGCAGCCATCCACAAAACAGCCTTCCTCTCGAAACATCTGTTGCAAAACCCCATATCCTGCCATATTGTGTCTGTTTAGGTGTACGCTTTCGTCTTAAGATCTCAAAGAGTGTATTTTTGGCTGTGTGTTTGCATGCATCTACTGTGTCACAGGAGGAAGACCCTGATTTATAGGGTTCACAAAAGAGTAGTGAACTTAAGAGACTTTATTAAAGCTGTTGTTGCTGTTGTGTTTGTGGAGCAGTACTCTCAAGTCTGCTTGCAACTGGGTAGCAAGCGACTGCTTTCATATCCTGTTGTCTACTGATAGTTCATACGTTAGAGCGCTATTCTCACGAAGCCTATGGTTTGTTCTGCTACTGTTAAAAGTCTGAAGGCATATCCAGCCAAACAGCCATATATATATATATATATATATATATATATATATTTCATATACTGTTATGGTGAAGGTTTGTATTTGTTTGCCTTGTTTAGACGCAACTAGTGTTGACCCTAGACCCTGTATGTGTTTACTTTGGATAGGCAAGGTGTTCTATGTTTCAGAGCTACTTTTAAACTGGCTGTTGGATCTACTATTCGTTGTCTTCACTTTACACAGTTTCTAAATCAGTTCTGTACCATGTTACTTTTGCTTGGGAGGCTCCTGAGGCTCTATCTGATGTGATTCCTCTAGTTGTGGAGCAGTTCATTTATTTATTTATTTATTTATTTATTTAACAGGAACTTGTTCCTGGAAATACTTGGTTAATGAACACCCAGTACATTTTAACAGTTCGTAAGCCAAATATGCAAACCAGAAACAAAGAACAGTTAAAATGGCTCGGCACAATGAACGCAAGTGCTTTCTCCAACACAAAAATACAGCTTTATTTATTGACCCCTGCGGTCTCAGATTCTGGAAATCTGGTTGGGGAGTGATAAAACAAAACTGGAAGTTTTCAGATGCCTTGAGGAGGATGAATGCTGCATATGCTAAAAAGAGCACCCTGCCTACAGTAAATGGGGCTGCTTTGCTTCCTCTGGGGCAGGAAATCTACAATGTGTGGAGGGCAAGATGGGTTTAAGCAAGTATCAGGAAATCCTAGGAGAAATGTCATGCTTTCTATGAGGAAGGACAATTATCCCAAGCATACCTCGAGGTCCCACCAAGGCTTTATTTCAGAAAAAGTCCTGGAAGATAATTTGGAGTGGCCGTCACAGTCGCCTAACTTAAACCACCTAGAAAATCTTTGGTGGGATTTAGAGAAGGTGGTTGCAGCACGCAAATCCATATTGGTGAACTGGAGGCCACAGCCCATGGGACTTCGATTCCTCTGCAACACTGCCAAAAGCTGGTGTCTGGATATGCATCATGTTTGCAGCAGGTTATAGCAGCAGAAGGCTGCTCTACTAAGTGGTGAAGACGCTTGTCATGAAGGGGGTCAATAAGCTGCAGTCGTCATTAAAAGTGGCATTTTGTGTTGAATTTGGAGAAAGCACTTGTTATAGTAGAGCTATAGTGCTGAGCTATTTCAGTTGGTGTTGGTTTGTTGTTCATTTGTACATTTTAAACCTAATTTACAGTAGGAGCTGTGGTTCGAAGTTTACAATGTACATCATGGCCGTGAATGCCTTGGCAATATTGTGCACCATTTAAAAATTTCACTCATTTCAGCTGGCTGGCTGATGGTTTGAGAATATGCTGAAGAGTTGTGAGCTAGTCCCCATCATCATTCTGTTATATTCTGTTATGTGCCAGCAGGCTTAACAGTTGGGGTTGAATGCCACACCTTTTACTCCTCTAAATATCTTTGTCTAATCTGACCATAAAGCTCCATATTCAGCAAGCTTTTTCATTGTTCATGTGGTCAATTGCAAGCTGTAGTCGAGCTTGAAAGTAGTGGTGGTGTTTAAACAATGGCTGTCAGCCTCCCAGAATTAAAATATGATGTACAACCCAAATAAAACGATTTGGTTCTCTTGGGCGAGGTCATGCTGTAGATAAAGCTGGAAAGCCTGAATTATGTATTACAGTTAAATTAGATACACAGCTCACTGTTTTTCCGCTCAATGGGCAAGAGGGGATGCAACAGTGTGAGGCAGTACAATAGCAACCAACTAATAGAAGGATTTAGTCCATTTTGAATAATATAAAATATAGGCGTATTTTAATTGCACTGGACATGCATACCTTTTATGAAGACCTATATTTCTTAACAGTCAGGGTTCCCTTAAAATCTGCTGACGAGCTCTGCTTGAGTTATATGACATAGGGCGGGCACAGGCCCACTCCTAGCAGTGATTACAGTAATTTTACCATGGTCAGAGGGTGTTGACACAACACGAAGCAGAGTAAAGCTCCTGTATGTGGGTGCGCTATGAATTTTGTAGAGGTATTGGACATAAATTAGCCAATTGGGTTTTTAGAACCAGAGATGTCCGTTGTGTAGCATGTTTCATCCACTGCAGTGGTGTTCAAATGTCTGCAACAGATGATGATGATGATGATGATGATATCCTATGCTAATCATTATCAGATGTGACTACTTGTATGTGCTCAAGTCATGCAAATTACCTAATTTCTAACCATCCGGACCTTCTACAGGTGGCGACAGACAAAGTAGCCGGCAAGCTGAGTTCAACTCTTTCATGGGTGAAGAACTCTGTGTCGCACACGGTCAGTCAGATGGCTAGCCAGGTGGCCACGCCCTCCTCGCTGAACACCACAGCGGGCTCGTCCACCGCCTCTCTGACCTCGCCTGGCCTCTCACCCTCCACGCCATCTCCTGCCCAGCTTAGCCCAGACGATGTGGAGCTGCTGGCCAAGCTAGAGGAGCAGAACAGGTAAGCTCAACACAGTACCCAGCTGTGATGAAGGAAAATGAGTAATATGGGCCTTTTGTATAGACTCCAAGTGGCAGATTGGGGGGGTTGTTGCATCAATCTTAACAACTGTTTTCTATGGCAAAGGGTAAAGTCAATAGACTGTTGTTGAAATGACAGGTTGATGACTACAAACCTGTTAGCTAAGCTAATGCTATCACCAAATGTTAAACTGGACAGTTGAATGGTAGCTATCTGTTGTTTTACTGACCCACATTTAGAGAATAAAGACTCAAATGTGATTGGGGGGTGCAGCTGACGGCTGTTAGTGACTGGTTATTGAATTCAAACCTGCCAGCTAAGCTAGTGCAATCATTAAGTGCTACCTTGAACATTAGAGTAGTGCTAGTTGTGGCTTTAGTGCTGGCTGAAGTAACTGATGTTTTGCTGACACACACATTATGGACAAAAGTATTGAGACACACCTCAAATCATTGCATTCATGTGTTTTATTCAGTCCCATTGCCACAGGTGTGTAAATAGCCATGCAGTCTGCCTTTACACACATTAGGGAAACAATGAATTGCAGCGTGGTACTGGATCAGGATGGCACTGTTGCAACAATTCAGTTTTGGAAATTTCTTCCCTCATAGATATTCCAGGATCAACTGTGATTGGAATTATTGAAAAGTGGAAGCGATTCAATAACTGCTGTGTCTCAAACCTGCTGTTATAATTGCAACTCCATATTAGTGCATATGAAAGCTCCTGTAGGTGTAATGTATAGGTGTCCTAATACTTTGGTCTATATTGTGTATTTAGAGAATAAAGACTCAAATGTGAGGGAGCAAAGTTGAATTGCAGGTTCTGGAGTGACTGTAAGCTGGAATAGTCACTGAGCTTTTCTTTGGTATTTCCTAGTTCTGAATTAGCAGCACAGCGGATGGAAAAGTAACCATAACCAGCCTCACGTGTCCACACTGGCACTGAACAGGGAATTTATGGCTGTTAAACCATTCACTTGTCCAGTGAAAGAGTGTTGTGCTTTTGAAAGGATGTAGTATTTTAAAGTACTTCATTGTAATGGCCACATTAATACACTACTAGTGGCGTCATTAACCACCAGTACACATTTTTATTCACATTTTTCTTTGTAATACACTGCTTTTGTTCAGCAACACCTCAGATGGTGTCAACTAAATTTAGAGTGTGCTTCAGGAGTGAACTATGCTGTGAGCGCTGATAAGGTAAGAGCAGTGACAGTGTTAACACAGTGGTACCTCTGCCGTGCTACTGGTTTGTGTTGTCAAGGCCGGTGGGAACAGAGCGGAACACTGTCCGCACTGGAGATTCATAGCACCCCCCCCCCCTCTTCTTTTCTTCCTCCCTTAGCCAGTCTTTAGCCTGTGTGTTCACATGGAAATAGGCATAGGCATGCAACTGAAGGCTCTGTGTGTAAAAGTGAGCATGTGATTAGAGCAAGAGATATTTCTCTGAGGGTATGAGCTGATGTGGGAGTGTGTGCGTTATGTGTAATGTGTGTGTTGAGGGGAAATCTGGAAGTGTGAAAGTGTTGGGTTGACTGCTAGTAGAATGCGTGAGGCTGGTGTTGTGTAGGAAGGTGTTTGTCAGAACTGTCAGAAATGAAATGTATTTGAATGTTCATTGAGTAGAAAATGGAAACTCGTGATATGCAAACTTACAGAACACCTGTTGCTTAAACGCGCATGCAAGTAAGACTGCTGCTTTAGGGCTGTATTAAATATTAAGCATGCCTGGTTAGTGTGCAGGGTGGCTTGGGGACAAGGCTCTTACCTAAGTGATGTGTTTGAATGAAAAATCGTCATTCGAATCTGAGATTATCTTACTCATATGAACTTGTGTAATGTTAATGCATGCAATGCTAATTAGTTGATTATCCTGTTTGTCATAAATACTGCTTCCGATGCCTGTCTTTATGACTTGAATGATCACAATGGGGCCCATCTACATCCCATCCAGTTATATAATAAAGCCCCCTTCTTCTCTGTTTCCTCCTTTAATCAGTGTGGTCTGACAGGAAGCCAGTTCACATCCTTACTCAGCAGCAGATGTAATGTCCAGCTAGAATGGGTTCTAGCTCCATATATGTATTTGTTTTTATCAGTCAAATCCTGATAGATATAACAATATCCAGCCCAGAATGTCTTGCTTACACAACCCATTTTACTAAATGGTAATAAAGGGAAAATACATTTCGATATTCCGATCTCCCAGTGACTTTAGAGGTCCACAGTGTGTTCTGATCCGATCAAAATGTCTAAAATTAGGTGCGTTAGAATTACTGCAGTAGTCAAGAAACACATAACCCATGCCTTGACCCCAGATGCAGTCGATCAGCTGAGACATTGTATGACGAGACATCAGTGTGCTTCTTCAGTTTAGAACAGGAGATGCTAGGCTAATTTTGCCAGGGAATACTGGTGACTGAACAATCACCAATCACATCTCGATAAATGAATTTCCAATTTCTAAATTATTTGCTGTTAAAGTCTGTTTAAAAAGCTGTAGTTGTCAAGACAGCATGGGTAGGTTATGTAAATATTTACGATTTAAACTACATCCACATAATACCCCGCTTTGTAGTACAGTTCATGCAGAACGATACCATGCTATTTTGGTGAGGTAAAAGTAGTTCTGGTTACTCAGAGGAACCAGTTAGTTGTTATTTTTTCTAAAAACTCCTTATTTTAAAAAGTCCTTCCATGTTCTGAACAAAATTGATTTGTCTATGAAAAACAAATGTATTTTGAGCAGTTTGAGAGATTTTTGGGCCTGTATGTAAAACAATGGTATTGGTAAAGTCCTGTGTTTGTTACAGACTCTAAACACACGTTAGCTGATTAACTGTACCTGGGATTAGTAACGAATCATGTTCTGTTAATTTTTATTACCGCTGAACTCAGTACATCACCCAGCCCTGGGTAAAAGGTTCTAAGCTGTGTTTTGGTCGTATTTTGTCTTCGTCTGTCGCATCGGGTTTCATTAGTGTGGTGACCCGACTTGACCTTTGATCTTTTTCTCTAATGAAACTGGTGGCAGACGCGGCGTTCAGGCTGTGTGCCCTCTGACCCAACCTCCGCCCAGGCAGCCAGGACTGCAGCTGTGTCCTTTCGGTACGGCACAAACCCCACTGTGTGCTGCCCATGGCTAACAATACAGCTCCACCCGCTGCTCTTTAACAGACTCTAACCGAGTCTCTCCCTATTAAATCTGTCCAGCTCCAAACACATCAGACCTCAGGGTCTTCTCAGGCCTTCTCCACTTTATGTTCTGCTGTGACTGCACTGCTGATGATGAGAAGAAACTGTGGGGCCTGTTTGAGGATGAATCAGGGATGGCTCAATTGAAACACATACGCACTACAGACAGTGAACACCGTGTGATTTGTTTTTAAGAGGATTCTGTTTTTTCCTGTTTCATAAAAGCAAGCTTCTCATCTTAACTTGCTGGTTTGATAAGTTGCATTAATTGTGTGGATGAATTTTGAATATTTGGAAGGGGGTTCTCCTGCCAGCAGTTTCTTTTTCCTATTGCTAGCAACAGGTTAATATGTGGAACTCTCCATTGTCCACAACCTAAACAATCGGTGATCAGCTTCCCTTCAGTTGTTGTTGGTTGATATTTTGGTTGATAAAGGTGTTATAATAATAACACTGTTATAATAATAACACGGCAAATAAGGCAAGTGCCATACATGTAAAGTTAAAGAAGTTTGTCCACACTTTAAAGTTATACACTATATGTCCAAATGTTTGTGGACACGAAAATTCAGCTATGTATTCAGCTCCTTTAAGTTGCACCTGTTGCTGACCTCTGTGTGCAGATGCACACACCCAGCTTGTCTAGTCCCTGCAGAGAAGTACAGCCAATAGAATAGGATTCTGGAGCAGATAAACATGAACCTATTGGCACCATGCCTAATGCCAGGCGTGGACCACAGAGGTAAAAAGCCCCCTAGCACTGAGCTGTGGAGCAGTGAAACTGTGTTGTCTGGAATGATGGTGCTTATTTGGTATATGTTTGGGAATTTGGGATGAGTTGGGGTGCTGATCATCCAACATCCCCACCTTATTAATGCTTTTGTTGCTAAATGCTAACAGCCATGATCCAAATCCTAGTAGAAAGCCTTCCCTGGACAGTAGAGACAGCTAGGATAGGATAAACTCTTTTTAAATACCCTTGATTTCTAGAGAAACTATGAATGTGCAGGTGTTCAATATTCCAATCAGCCCTTAATGAATTCATTGAATGTTGATGAAACGGAGATCACTTCATTCTGCAGTATCCTTTTGGAATGTGATTTGACTTCACTGATGTAGGACTTTGGAAGACAGTTTTAGACATGGTTTGCTGTCGGCAAACTAAGTTTAGTGCTGGCATTTAGATTTTAATCCAAACCGTTGTGGGCTTTCTGGTCACCTTGGCAGTCATTAAATCTTCTTATCTGAAGCTATGTATTGGTCACAGCTGTTACTTAGCAACCCAAAAAAAGTGGATGAAGTGGCAGACCGCCAGCCGCGTTTGATACAGTAGCTAGTAAACACCTTCACTGGGATCAGAGCGCTACAGGCTGCTCTCTTCGTGGCTTATATGAAGTATGAAATTTGCTTTGTGTCGTTTGTGTAATAAATGTTTATTATTTGTTTTTCCTAATGAGTGCCTTTGGCACCTCCCTTTCTTTCAATAACAGCAGGGCCGAAGCACGTTCATGTTCAGCTCTGTTTCTCCCAGTGTTCTCTCAGTGTTGCAGAACCGCTTTGATGATGGAACACAGAATCCGTGATTACAGTGAATTAGTAGTGGAGTGCAGAACACCCACGCCGAGCTGAGACGCTGCTCTCGCGCTCTCTCTCTTACTGCTGAAAGTAGGCCAATGGCTCAGGAGAGCCGCGCAGTGCTGACTGTTTGGATTCTCCCTATGCGGCTCAACAGGCACCTCACTGCAGCTGCTGTGCAGAACACAGCCTGTATACCACCCGGTGCTGTTACTGTCACACAAGCAGGAACCTAATTACGCTAACTGAAACACAAGCAAACTGTTTGTTCCTATAGAAAGTCCTATATAGTCCTATAGAGTGAGCATTCATTTTATGTGGCAGTGGTGGCTTAGTGGTTAGTAGGAGTGTAAATAATTAATCGATATATCAAAGCGTCATGCTATTCTGTTTTGCAATACTGTATGGATTCTCAAAAGCAGTATTCTTGGCAGTTCTTGCCAGTACAGAATGGTTAGAGTGCTAATGTGGGTATTGAACCCATAAACCTGTGAAGCTGCCCCTATTAGGATCTTAAACTATCTCTTAAACAGATCTCTCTGCTCCAGGGTGGACTGTAACATGATTAATTCTGATTTCTCTGATCCTGGCTTTTGGAATATGCCAAGAGGGGAATTGTAGTGGGGCAGCCATGCTCTTGAGGTTGGAGAAGTGCGATTGGGACAAGAAGGACATCGGTTCAGTCTCCTGGACCAGCAGAAAGGGGGGTGTTGGGGGAAGCAAAGGAACAGGGCCCTCTGCTCCCCCAGCATTCATGGCTGAGGTGCCCTTGAGCAAGGAACCCAACCCCCACTGCTCTTTGTCACTACATATGTACATATGTATGTGAGTGTGTGTTCACTGCCATGGCCAGTGCCATTGTTTTGCTGTAAAGTGGCATAAACATATAATCTTAATCTTATGTTTTTCATTGCAGGTTTTAATTTGATAAAATTTGAATAAGTAAAAGAATATTTTAATTTTGAAGTAAAATCTTAACAAATGTTAACAGATGTTTTTTGTTCCTTTTTAGCAGGTAAATCTTTATTATATCTTATTAATATTTGATTCCTCATTAAAATAATATCCCATTGCATTTTTGTAGACTTCTATTTCTTTTATTATTGTAATGGACAAAACTATTCTCGACTTCTGCTCAACTTGAAGTATCTCTAAATTTGTTTATCGAATTCTCTGCCAATTAAACCGACCCGTTCACAGCTCTCCCTAGCACTAGCAATGCTCCCAGCACTAGGAGGGTAAGGACTTGACATACGTCTCCTTCGATACATGTGAAGCCAGCCACAGCCTTTTTTCTAACTGCCACCGATGCTGCATTGCCTGGTGGCATTGCTGGAAAGCGTCCACGGCACCAGCATGTGCCATAGTGGTAGCACATTAGACCATGAGCCCGACTTTAAGTATCTCCATTGACTTTTGATTCAGCTTGTCTACTGGAGAAAAAAAATCTGATTTTAAATAGGAAAAGGTTCAGCTGGTCTACATTTAAAAGTTTAGTTTGCGTTGCATCAAGTCTTTTTCATTTTTTGATTATTTATTGTTATATTTATTATGGTTGTTTTTCGGTAAATAGTGAAAATGAACACTAACACTATAAACACTAAATTCAGTGTGTTACCTTTTTAGTATACACACACATGCGCGCGCACACACCTGTGACAAATATTTTGTCCCTTTGGCCCACAGGTTGAAGGTCCTTTCTCTTTGTAGATAAGGGCTGTCTGCCTGTGTATGTGTTTGTGTGTCTCAAAAGAGCGTGCCTCTGCCCCCTCTGTCTTTCTCACTTGAAAACACACACATGTGCTGTCCCCCTCTCTCTCTGCCTTCGTCTCACTCAACACCAAAAGCGATGACGTGAGGACAGCATGAACTTCAGCTGGTGAGCACCTAATGAACCACACAGCTTTCTGACATTCTGCCTAAAATCCTCTGCTTTAGCAATCGTAAGCTTAATGGTGAGGTTGGACGTTACCATTAGAAATGCTAAACAGCGGTTGGGCCTTATCAGGTTTTGCGTGTCCGCTTTGTTTGTTTATGGTTCTGCTTCCTCTCGTCCTGACAAACAGCTTAAACCACTAAAGTTCTGTCTGTAGATAAACCCCAAGATCACAACTCTATCTGAGAAGCTTCTTGGTTTTCCGGAGCATAGTTTGAACCCTGAGTGAAAACTTAAGTTGTACTTTGTTTGACTAGCGGTGAATCATTTGCAGAGAGGCAGCCGCAGTTCTGTTCCAGAGCGGGTCAAGTTGCCTGGTTTCTGGGTGGAATAAAATGGCCAGAAATCTTAATTTACATGGTTAAATGTTTAGTAGGAAGCACAAGGCTGATGACCATAAAGGCCAAGAAGTTATTGACTGCTTCATAGCCCTCATAAAAGTAAGGTTTTTATTCTCGACTTGGAACTGTGGTGGGCTGCAGTGTTGCTGTGAAGGCTTTTTTTTTACGCACTTTTTACACACATTTTACAAGCACACTCTACAGATGAACCTGACTCAGCAACGTTTCACCATGAAATTTCGTCCTGGGTCATAGTAGTGGTGAGATGGTGGACAAATCCATCTTCTTTTATTGTATTTATTAATTTTTTTAGGAGTATTGTAGAATGATGTGCATATAATGTATGGAAGAGCTTGATGTAAGGCCGAGTAACTTCAGTCTTGAGTTATAGGTTATAATAATTACAGCCTCGACAGTGTAGGTGGTTAACCTCATGTTTATTGACTGGTGAAGAGCAATGTTTAAAAGCCTACAACTTTCTATGTCAACGTGTCCCGGGTTCAACCTACACTTACATTTACATTTACGGCATTTAGCAGACACTCTTATCCAGAGCGACTTACAAAGTGCTTTGCTATTTACCCAAGAAAAACCTTAGCTAGTTAAAATAGACTAATAATTCAAGAGATACCTCTAAGCTTTAGACATTACTAAACACAATACAATAAGGCGACCATAGAACTCTATTCGTCCAAGTATTCTCGGAAGAGGTGGTTCTTCAGTCTGCGTTTGAAGGCAGCGAGCGACTCGGCCGTTCGGACACCCAGGGGCAGCTCGTTCCACCACTTTGGTGCCAGGACAGAAAAAAGCCTGGACGCTTGTCTTCCGCGGATTTTGAGGCATGGCGGGTCGAGCCGAGCCGTACTTGAAGCTCGAAGGGCTCTAGGTGCAGATCGGCTTTTGACCATTGCCATCAGGTACGGAGGGGCTGGTCCGTTCTTGACTTTGTAGGCCAGCGTCAGGGTTTTAAATCTGATGCGGGCAGCTACAGGAAGCCAGTGGAGAGAACGCAGCAGTGGAGTGACATGGCTAAATTTAGGGACATTTAAGACGACCCGTGCCTGATGGTGCGCAGAGGGAGACCAGCCAGAAGAGAGTTGCAGTAATCAAGTCTGGAAGTGACGAGAGACTGAACAAGCACCTGGGTGGCCTCTCTAGAGAGGAAGGGTCGAATTCACCGGATGTTGTACAGGAGAAATCTGCAGGACCGAGTTACGTTTGTAACATGACTTGAGAACGATAACTGATCATCCATCACTACACCAAGGCTTCGAGCTTCTTTAGAAGGAGTGACCAGTGAGTTCTCAAAGGTGATGGCAAGATCGTTTTTTGGTCCAGCAGTTCCCGGGATGTACAGCAGCTCCGTCTTTATTTTATAAATAAAGACGGTTTATAAACCGTCAAGTTTATAAACACCAGCTCATCTGTTTCTTCTTAAATAAGAGTATTAACAAGAATTGTGTCCCTGCTTTGCTGCAGTAATTTCCTACACTCTACAGGGAAGATTTACACCCAGTGTTGGAACATTGCTGGGAATTTGATTGTATCTAGAGAGATCAGGCATGATGTAGAATGATTTGATGCTGGATCAGAAACTCCACTCCAGCTCATCACCACAGTTTTGTAAGAAGAAGATCCACTGACCTTGAGAACTGCTGCTTAACCCAACTGCTCCTCAGGGTCTTAAACCCCTGTTACATCAGGCATGGAGGCCTAAGGCTCACATGCAGCTACTCCAGTCGTACTAAGCGTAGTGATTCCCTTCACTTCAGTCAGTAGAACTGTTGCTGTTGGGCAAATACCTATGAAATGGATGTAAAGGTTAGAAAGTTGTTAGACTGTAAAGTTATATTTGAGTCTCATTTGAATATTCTGGACCATCGTCTGCTTCTAGTTGGTTGTGATGGGACGCCCTTCTGCTCAGTGATTGAAGCTACAGACTGAATGATTCTGCTCTGGACATATCTATCTAGCTGAAAGGGTCAAGCGTGATCACACAGTTGTGGTTGGAAGTTTACATACACTCATCATGGACACTTGCACAGATCACTGTTCTTTGCAGAATCGGTAGAGTTCAATTTGTTGATTTTTCTGGCACAGTCCACACATTAGGGTTAAGGTAAGGCCTTTAGGAAGGCCTGCTTTTATCCATTGCACAACCAGCGTCAATGTGTGTTTGGGGGCATTGTCCTGTTGGAACACCCAGTTGTGTCCAAGGTTTAACTGTCTAAACTGTCTAGTTTATGAAAGTTACGCTGAAGTAGTTCACTGGCAAGAAAACACCTCTAGAACAAGAGGTTATCAACATGCTCAGCCTTTGTCATCTGATCACAAAACCTTCCTCCAGAAGGTCATTGCAGAGCTTTCACATCTTGAAATCATCATAGTTGGCATTCATCTTATTAAAGGGATTGGAAACTTTAAATGGGCCATTCACTTGGCGTAAGCCTGATTTTTTTTTTCATTTCCATCCTTGCCTTCATCCAAGCTATCCCACTATTGTAGAATAAAGTGTCATGGACCTATTTGAATACTTCATATCATAATTAGCATCTAGCACAGTGTCCCTCAGTCTAAGAACGTATCTGCTTTGTTAAACTATTGAGAACTCTAGGACGCTCCACCAGAATCCTTAATTCTGTGGCCTGGGAGCGCTAGGGAGTGCTTCCAATAAGACGTAGCAGTAACAGCCTCTTCAGCTCAATTACCCTTAGCTCCCTCTCTCAGCCACTCGTCCACAGCTCCTCCCTGTTCTTGGTGTCTGACCCAAATGTGGATGTAACTGGACCCAGCTATGAAGCACCGAGCATGTCGTCACTCGCTGGGGCTCCAGAGGCCTAGCCTCAGATACTTTTTTTTTTTTTTTCTTTCCGAGATCAGGTTTCCTTGGCTTTTGTGTGTGAGAGCTGTCAGTTTGTTGGTGCAGGGTGACTCTGCCTCTTGTACAGCTGATCATGGATCAGGCTCTTACTGATACACTGACATCCTGTGTGTCTGGAAGGTTAGCATGCTGCTAGCTTGCATTGCCTTTAAACAGCACGCTTAGCTTAGTTTTATTTTCCAGTCACATTGGTGCTGTTCTGCACCCAGTTGTGGCCTCATTCATGTTCAAAAGTCATATATAAGTGTGTTTAATACTTGACCTCTGGAGGACTTTACACTTTCACCTAGTTACCAAAGCTATTTGCATAATGTTTAGACTGATTCTGGTCGCTCTCGGGTGTTTGAACAGCCTCTGTTCTGAGCTTTCAACTACTTATTTCCAAAATTGCCTGTCTGTGGACCTAACTAACTAACTAACCATCTATCTATCTATTTATCAATTAAATTATTTATTTAATTTGCCATGTAATCATCAATCCAAGATAAGACAACCATACCCACCATTTGTGTTGGACACAGATGGAATTTGGCACAGATGAAACGTTCCCAGAGTAATGGGCAGCCCTGTACATCTAATACAGGTTGCTGAGCATGATTGAATAATGAAAGCAAGTCATGTGTGTGGAAAACTATAAATATACAAAAAAATTGCAACAGATTTTTTAAGCCTGTTGTGAGGGGGCAAATACATTTTGACAAAGTAATACCATACATGATCTCACCCTGGTCATTCATGTTGATGATCCTCAGTTGTCTTCAGCTGACTATATCCGTTGCTTTGTTGTGAATTTGTGTCAGAATGGTGGGCTAGTGATTTGCTGTACAGGACATGCCTGAAGGCTTTGCTAAATGTGTGCCAACAGTGGCAGGAGTTGGTCTAGCTAATGGACGGAAGTGTGTTTTGCTGAAATCACACCCTCTTGCTCTGTTTGTCCTTCCATTAACAAGCAACTTTGTAAACTTTCTTCTGGAATCACATGACTCTGAGACTGCTAAATGAGACGCTTGGGGGTTTGTTAAATTAAAATACTTTATTAATTAAAATGCCTTTTTAAGAATGTTTTAAGGGCCTAAATCCTAATTTATCTTCAGAGTCTAGGTATGATATATACGAAAGTACATGATAGTTTATGTACGAAAACATGAACAGTGTTTACAAACTACATCTAAAATGTATCATTAAAAAAAAGGCAGGGAATTTTCTGTAGAGAAATTGTAAGCCTTTGCTTTTCCATGGTTCTTTTTAAAGGAGTAAATCCACATCAGTTAAAGAAGACCAGGAATGCAAATGAATTTCAAGGTTAATGCTTTGAAAACATCCATTCATATTGGGGGAAAAAAGGCTCTACAAATATCCTATCGCTTACATATCGCCACTGTCACTGTGCTGCATGATGCTCCATAAGGCTTCTTTTAATAGTATCTCTAAGCTTAGAAGTATCTTTGGTCTATGGAAACTAGCTAAGGATATTTTCTGAATAAACAGCAAAGCACTTTTGTAAGTCACTCTGGAGAAGAGTGTCTGCTAAATGCTTTAAATGTAAATGAAAGGACTTCCATTGCAAGTTCTCCTGTAAAATTGCCATTTTGGAGATAAGAGATAACGGCAATAATTGTATGCATACAGAATGAACCCTAATGTCTGTGTAAGAGACAGTACCTCAGCAAATCTAAGAAAAGAGGGAACACCTGTTTTGGGTTTTGTCAGTGTCTCCATTCCCATTGTTTTTTTTTTGTTTTGTTTTTTTTTGTTTTTTTGCTCTGCAGGTTATTGGAGACTGACAGCAAGTCTCTACGCTCTGTCAACGGCTCTCGGCGGAACAGTGGCTCTTCTCTGGTGTCTAGCTCCTCTGCCTCCTCCAACCTTTCACACCTGGAGGAAGACTCCTGGATATTATGGGGACGAATTGTCAACGAGTGGGAGGAGGTGCGCAAGAAAAAGGAGAAGCAGCTGAAGGTAAACATGGCAGTTCAAATATTGTGTATTATACATCGTTTAGAAATCATGCAGTTGCAGAACTGTTATAACTGTTCTATTAATAAAGAGAAAACCAGTTTAAATTTGTGGCCTGTGTTACTAACCTCATCTTGATGTCCCGAACTTATGCGCCCGAGTCATTTTTAGCACTGCCTCTGTACAGACAGCTAACAATAGTGTGGGTTGCTGGGACAACACACTCGTTAGGGAGACTCCTGAAATACAGTGGATTTTAATGTTATAAAATTATAAAATATTTCATTATAACCTCACAGACACTCATAAAAATAAAGATGCTACAAAGAGTTATTTGAGCGATGCCATAAAATAAAAAGGTTTTTGTTGAAGAGATGTGTGAAGAACTGTTTAAAGAATTCAGTATAAAGGTTCTTTATCAATTTAAAGGTTCTTCACACTCTCAGCTCTTGTACAAAAGTGGTTCTTCATGGATCCAAAAAATGGTTCTTCTGTTTCCCTTGAAGGGAAAGTACCATCTGAGGAGGCCCATGCCAGTGCTAACCTAAATGCTATCCCTCCAGCTGACCTACTACAATCTTTAGCTAGCTTACCACACCAAGTGGAAATGGCACTATCCATTAAAACTAAAGAATAATTACAAAACATATTGTAACAGTGACTATGCAGTAATCCAGCCAATCAGAGCAGAGCTCATTATAATCATTCCACAAACTCACTTATTCTGAGACTAACAACTGGAGTTTTTTTTAGGACTGAAGGTCTGATAAAACCTTCAATTTTTGCCATTATTGCAGTTTTCTCCCTCTGCAGCGTTCTGCATGAATCCAGCGCATGCACTTTTGGCTCCCTCCATTTGTATTGTGACCGGAGGGAATGTTGGGGAAAGAGAAAGAGGTGCACATTACTGCAGTTTCAGCAACACTCCTATTCATTTATCACTATGCAGTGTGTATTCTGTGCTGACTTTCATTTTCCCCGCTGCTCCGACTCCTCAGGTTAATGTTGAACCCTATGGGACAAATCCCATTCTTTATATGTACATATCTCTACACATACTCTGTCCCACAAGGCCGCTTGACTCTTGTGTATCTAACTCAAGCAATTTGAGTCTTGGCAGAACACATTCTGGGCCCCTAGTAATTAAAAAAAAAAAGTAAATAAAAAAGGTCAAGCAAAGCGTTGTCGTACTGAGTTAGAGATTCTCACCAGGAACTGAGACATTGAGACATGATGAGATCAGAGGGTTCCTGGTTTGATCCCTGGGTGTGGACCGAGGACATTGACCTAGCACTGGAGCCTTTCGGTTCCAGTGTTGTTCTGATCCATGTTGTAGTTATTTCTTGTGGAACACTTTGAAGTCCTCCAGCAACTTAAGCTAAGTTGCTTGGGTTAAATGCATAATTGTTGTTTCAAATACATGTAAAAGAATGAGAAATGAGTGATAAAAGTCCTTCATGATCCTGCCATGGATCACGGAGGTCAAATCTTTTGTAGAAAATCTAGTAGAAAGCCTTTTCTGGTCAGTAGAGACGGCTTCTCCAACAAAAGCAGAATAAATCTGTATAAATACCCATTATTTCAGAAGAAACAATGAATAAGCAGGTGTCTCTATACTTTTGTCCATGTAGTGTATTTTAGCACAGCAGTCTAGAAACATCTAAACATCTGTCCCATGGCACAAAATATTATTTATTATTCCCACCAGATTCTGTACAATGTTGAACTTGAGCAAAGGCGGTCAAAACGTCAGCTCTGCAACCTCTGTAAAGCTCATCTATACTGGAAAAGAGTGTGTCTGTGTTGTTCTCTGTAAGCTTTTACAAAGGACTCATGTCTAACGGCCTCCTTGCGTGCAGTTTCAACAGAAGACCCTTGTCTGCTAGCGTCTCTCTTTGCTGAGGGATCTCTACAGTTGAAGGGTTTGCGTGTGGGTGGACTCTAGTTTCACTGGAATCATTCCATCATTGGAATGACGAGCTATAGATCCACAAGCTGTATGTAATCCTTCTTAGCGGAGGAAATCATTTAATGAAGTCTCCACAGAAATATTAGTGTAAAACAGCTTTGGGCCCATCTGAAGATAACCTAGCCAGGTTATATATAGCAGCATAAAATAGCATTATCATGACTGAGGTACATGCAGAGCTCTTGGAAGATATCCAGAGGCAGCAGCTAGAATTTGAATTTCCAGCAGTGTGAATTAATCTGAATTTGCCCGTGATGTGATCTGGTGTACATGTATTGTGATGTTCTACCAGCATGTGTTATATATCCTACAACTGACGTGGAATCTTTTTGCGATTGTGAAAAGATGACGTTCTGATCAGTCCCGTTTCCTCAAATGTATGGATCTGTCTCTCTACAGGAACTAGTCAGGAAAGGCATCCCCCATCACTTCCGGGCGATAGTGTGGCAGCTGCTGTGCAGCGCCCAGAATCTGCCTATAAAGGACCAATACTCTGAACTGCTAAAGATGACGTCCCCCTGCGAGAAGTTGATCCGCCGAGACATCGCTCGGACATACCCTGAGCATGAGTTCTTCAAGGAGAAGGACAGTCTGGGCCAGGAAGTTCTGTTTAATGTAATGAAGGTACGTTTTGTCGAATGCTTTTGCTGAAACACTTGCTCAAGACATCATTTCATGGTTCAGTGTTTTGTATTGCGTCTTTAATTCTGCACTGGAACTGCTAATGTAGTTAAGCTAATGTCATTTGAGGATCTCCTAGAAGGGCTTGATTACATTTCCACAGCAGTGATCTTGTTTAAAACTATGTAATGATTCCCCCCCCCCAAAAAAAACCCAAACAAAAAAAAAAACACATCTACATGGTTTGTGGTTTGTGCTGTGGATTAAAGCAGTCTTGTTTGCTGACAATGTCTTGCTCAGTTCCTGTTCAAGTTCCTTTTAAATCTGCTGATTTAAGACAGACAGACAGACAGTCAGACCGATATTGGCAGAATCATCAGATTGCATTTGTTAAATAAAGCCAAAGTAAAGACCAACAGAGCTAGAGTTAAGCCGGCAGTGTATTTCAAACACAATGAAAGGACTAAACGAAATCAAACTAGCACTAGACATGCTGTTTTAGGTTGTATACTTGAAAGGTACTGCTAGAGGTCCGCGCCGTGAAGCGATGCAGATGGCCCTGTGACCTGTGGACCAGTCCCAGTCATGGGGAAGGTCTCAGAACAAAAACTAGGCAGTGGGTTTTTTTTGGGGGGGCTCCACATTAGCTTTGTCCGGATCCAAATGCACAGGATTCTTTCATAGACGTCAAATTTTCAGCATCAGGCCTGAATAAAAATCAGACCTTGTAGTGTGACTTAATCAAAGAACAGTGATGTGGTGTCTGGGATGCCCCAAAGACCCACTAAAACATCTAACATGTATGAAATGTTCCTGTCTAGTTTTACGATGGCGTCCTAGAGTCCTTGATGTTGACCAATAGAATGACTTTTTGACCCACGTATGGAAACATGGCGAAAAAGGGATGCTGCTATTGCAGCTGTCCGAACAATCATGACAGTACCATGACAGAGTCCAAGATGAATGTTTCTGGGACACTGTTTCGGCTACAATAGCACATGGTTAATTTCCAGGTATTATAGTTTAGTTTATATAGTCTGTTGAAAGAGAAACTGGCTTGTTTTTTTTTGTTTGTTTGTTTTTTTTGTTTTTTTTTTGTAAAAAGGCATGAACAGTGATTTGACCTCAACCACTACAGCAGGAATTTATGGCACTGTGCTTGTGACATGCTGCCCATCGTGAGAGACTAAAATATTGCCTGACCTAATGTTCGATCCGGCATTAGGGTTTGTGTTTTCTGACGAAGGATAAGCATGTTTATTTTGAGTTATATTATGTTGTCTATTGTTTAGTACTTCTTTTGGCATTTGTTATGCTGTAAGCAGGCTAATAACTTAATTATTATGAAATGATTTGGTCACCAACGGTTTCATTTTTTAGTGGTCTTGCTGACTCTGTTTAGCTTGATACTGTACCTTCAGCTTTCATTCTCTTGATTTGTCCTGTTGTACTGTGCCCCGGCTGAGCTCAACTATAACCGTAACAAGCTAGACATGATTAGGGTTCTCTTTACTCTGAGGGGGAATACATTTCGTGTGATTTTTGGTGTGCAGACCGAGTTAAAACAGCTAGTTTATAGTATGACAGAGAATATGGACAAAGTTTTAAAAACTTAAAAACTTTTTAGAAGAACCACTTTTGGTTCCATAAAGAACCATTTTTGTAATGGAATCAGAATCAGAATCTCTTTATTTCACCAAGTATGTTGCACATACAAGGAATTTGTCTTGGTGAAAGCAACACGTATGACAAGTAACGAAAACACAGAACACAGATTATTTACAGTATTAAACTAAAGGACAATTACACTAAACAATAAATAGGATAGGGGATAAATTTAAAAAGAAAAAGTACTAAAGGTAACAAGAGCTGAAGAAGCTGAGAGATGTGAAACAGATTTAGTTGAAAAATATTATATATAGAAAGTTACAGATTGATCTTTACAGAAAGAGAACATCTGTACAGGTGTGCAAATAGTCATAGTGCAAATAGGCAGAGTGCAAATAGCAATTCAGTCCGGTTTGGTACAGTTCAGTTGTAAGTTTTGAGGTTTACAGTGGGAGGTGTCCACTGTGGTTGAGGAGCGCTACAGCTCTGGGGGAAAAAGCTGTTAGCATGACGTGTTGTGCTGGTTTTGATAGACCGCAGTCTTCTACCAGAGGGGAGTGTCTGGACGAGGAGGTGTCCAGGATGTGAGGGGTCCGATGTAATTTTGCCAGCACGCTTCCTCACCCTGCTGGTGTAGATCTGCTGAAGTAATGGCAGGTTACATTTAATGATCCTCTCTGCTGTCCTGATGATGCGCTGGAGTTTGGCTCTTTCTTGTGAGGTGGAGGAACCAAACAAGATGGTTATGGAGGCTGTGAGAATGGACTCAATGATCGCTGTGTAGAGATGTGATCTTTGAATGGGTAAAGAACCTTTTGCAGTTTTTTGGGTCTTTTAAAGGTTCTTCACACTCATCTCTATGACAAACATGGTTCTTTATCGAGACAAAAGTGGTTCATCTATGGCATCACTCATCACTCCACCTTTTATTCCACCTGAGTTCTATGGGAGTGAATGGGGCGGTTTATTTGAATTAGTGTTAACATGTATTCTCTAAGGTGCCTAGAAATTGCCCAGTAAGTACTTAAAAGGGCTCAAATGTGAAATGAGATGAACTCCCCCTTGAACTACACAAGCCAGATTTACAGTTTAACAGTGAATACACAGCTGAGTGTGCACCCGTCAGTATAAAACAGTTGACTCTGCAGTCACACCTTGACCTGAAAATCCCTGAGTCAAGCACACCGTCCACTCTCAAGCTGTGTGTCTGTGTGTCTGTGTGTCTGTGTGTCTGTGTGTCTGTGTGTCTGTGTGTGTGTGTGTGAATCTCCGTGTGATTCGCTCACTCATTAGAGCTTGCTTCCTGTTGTCACAGGCTTACTCGCTGGTAGACAGAGAAGTGGGCTACTGCCAGGGGAGCGCTTTCATCGTCGGCCTGCTGCTCATGCAGGTAATTGTGGAAGTACAGAAAATAAACACTGTGTAATTGGAGCAGTGTTGCCTCTTCCAATGTTCCCCTTGTGAACCAAAGTTAAGAGATTTATTGGAATCTGTTTCATAAGCAGTAAATTGTGTAAATGTGTGCAACTGAATCTGAATACAAGCAAGAAGACTTGCCAATATAGGTCGTTATAAAAAGCACATTACTGCAGATGTTATAACTGTGGCCCTGTGTGTCATTAGATGCCAGAAGAGGAAGCGTTCTGTGTGTTTGTGAAGCTGATGCAGGATTACCGCCTGAGAGAACTGTTCAAACCCAGTATGGCCGAGCTGGGCCTCTGCATGTACCAGTTTGAATGTATGATTCAGGTAAGTGCTGAAAGTGGGCCACTTCCTCCACGCATACCAAACCCTGCTGTTACAGATGTCTTTAACCATAGTTTGGTGCTTTCTCTGCTCAAGCACACCTGACTTCAATTCAGCACCCTTGTTTTAGCTGTCCTCACTCTAATCAGTGTTTTGATGAAAATGTCTTGAAAAGGAAAGTCTATATTGGTTATATTTGGATGCGTTTAAATAAAAACATCCAATGAAAGTGTGCTGTAATGTCTCACTGTAACAGAACAAGCAGTTTCAAATGACATACTGTAGCTGCAGGTGTATATATAGCGCATATATATAACTTAACATGAGGAAGTTCTGATTACTCTGCCCAGCAATGCGGTGCAATACATTACAGGACATTACAAATGGGTAGTTGGTAAACAGCTAAACTAAGGCATTTACAGTTTGAGCTAGCCAGCTAACCGGCCAAGTTAACAGGCTATGGTTGTTTTTCCAGTAATATGCAGTTCTACTGAGGGAGTCAATGGTAGCATTAAACCCAATGTTTGAAAGGGATTAAACAACACTTGCATTATTATTGTGAATGGTCACGTTTACATTTCTGATGGTGTCGTTTTTGTTAAGATGTTTTTGTTCTGTCATTTATGTGATTAGTCATTTTATTAATAATACTTTTTAATATTGTTATGAAAGTTTTTTTTTTTTGCATGTCTCCTTCATCACTGACCAAATCAAAACTTGTTAATGAGCAGTAATTTTGTTGGCTCTAATATCGAGGTAGTTCTTTATTTGATCAGCCAGGTCTTTTGGAGGCTATGGCTGGAGCTGCATGCTGGAAGATCTACAGCAGAGTGGCAGGCCTGCACAAGTCAAATGCTTATATTCCATTATAGCTGTTTGTTAGAATATTTTGGTTAATTTGTGGACAACATCCAGACAGAACGTTTATCCACACTGTAAACAGGCCGTACACTAAATAATACAGTGCAGAGGGGTGCAAGAGTATACACAACAAAGTTGTATAACACATGTTTTGCCATATAATTTGGGCATGTAATTATGCATGTATGAGTCTAGTTTTGGTTTCCTCACTGTCTGGTTTTTGTAAATACAT
Organism: Salminus brasiliensis; assembly: GCF_030463535.1. Taxonomy (NCBI): domain Eukaryota; kingdom Metazoa; phylum Chordata; class Actinopteri; order Characiformes; family Bryconidae; genus Salminus; species Salminus brasiliensis. Next base: position 22,193,225 of record NC_132884.1, on the reverse strand, counting down.
CTCTGACCTAGTCCTGCCTTAAAAGAGGTCCAAAACATGAACTGTTGCTGCAGTTACATATCACTTTTTCCCTGAGAGATGAAAGGGAACATGATTACTTCACTCCGTCTCCCTCTCTCTCTCTCTCTCTCTCACTCCCTCTCAACCCTCAGTCCTCTGACTCTTTCCTTTGTTCTTATTCCCCCCCCCCATCAGGAGCAGCTGCCTGAGCTGCACATGCATTTCCAAGCTCAGAGTTTCCACACCTCCATGTACGCCTCATCGTGGTTTCTCACCATCTTTCTCACCTCCTTTCCCTTGCCTGTTGCTACACGGATCTTCGACATCTTCATGTGTGAGGTGAGAGAATTACTGCTCAAGGCAAGTAATTGGTGGCTTCTGTTACACGATTTCGTTGCAGATTAATATAAGCATTATAATTAGGATATTAAATGAGTGTAAAAGTTTCATATGAAATACAATGTTTACATTGGCATTTCCTTTTAAACTCAGTGCTGTGTTTCATACGAGTTGACTGAAGTCACAGTCAGAATGCAAGCAGTGATCGCCCTCTGTTGGCTGAATGGGTTTATTGCAGAGACTTTGTTGGACACATTCCTCTGCTGGTGTGATTTACAGGGTTTGGAGATTGTGTTTCGTGTTGGCCTGGCCATCCTTCAGATGAACCAGGCAGAGCTCATACAGTTGGACATGGAGGGCATGTTACAGGTTTGTTGCTTTTCTTTGCTGTTTCTTATCTTGTTGTTCATGGTATCGCTCATGAGGAGCCAAATTTAATATTTGAGACCTTCCCAAACGTAGCTTGTCTCTGTTGTGCACTTACCTGAAGGGGAGCTTAATGTTTTGACAACACTTTGAAATGTGTCATGATGTGAAAGTCAGTAATGTAAACTTATCAAATGATATGCAAGAACTGCCAATATGCAGGCATATACAATAATAAAGTCAACATTAATAATGCATTATATTTAAACAGTGTCTTTCTTATGCATATGATTGCTTTACAAAAGCTTTAGAAGTGTTACTTAAAAAGCGCATAAGAAGAAGACGAGATACATTATTAACTGAAATAGGAAGGTGGAGACAGGTTTAACAACTGCTTAAAGGATGGGGAGGAAAAAGTATTGAAAAAAAGCTTGGCCCTAAATAAAGAGAGTAAAGAGCAGAGACCTAGAACATGTGGGCATACATTGTACACTTTCGGGAGGGGGGGGTAAATTGAATGCAAAGGAGGACAAGTAGCCAGTGTAACTGAATCAGAATTTGGGTGAAAGTAGATTTTGGGTGTTGATTCAGCAAATAAACTGTGCATTTAAATGTTCATAGAGAATCTATAGAGACTTCTTTTCACTCAACAACACATGTGATGCGCCCAGCACATTTGCATACATCTGTATATGAAATTGGGGCTAAATCCACCTGCGCTAGTTTAACAGATAAATGTAGCCTTTTAATTGTGTAGAGATGCACAATAATGTATATATAATTCAATAATGTGATGCAAGTATGCAAGTATTCCCCTACAGTAGACCAGCCTCACCTAACATTCTCCTGTTCTGGAGTTCAGTAAATATGTCCATTTTCTATAACGTGATTTAACCTTTTGTTTTTCTTATGGAAAGCAGAAAAGGCTCAAAGTCTCTAAATTTGCATGCTGCTGTTGTCCTCTAGTACTTTCAAAAGGTCATCCCTCACCAGTTGGACAGCGGGCCAGACAAAGTTATCCAAGTTGCTTACCAAGTCAAGTACAATGCCAAGAAGATGAAAAAGTGGGTATTCACTTACAAGACACTTGTAGTGTAGAAGACTTGTATTGAGTCTGAATCTGATTTCTAAGAATGTGTGAATGTGCATCGTTTGTGTGAGAGTATTATGCTGTGTCTTTCTAGGTTGGAGAAGGAATACACTACCATAAAAACTAAGGAGATGGAGGAACAGGTGGAGATAAAGGTAAGACTACAATATTGTTGTGTATAAAAGGTGTCTGTAGTAGAGGTACACAATATAAATCACAATACAAAATTCAGTCAGCTGACCTCCAAATACTCTACCATACTTAATATTTTTTTTCCAATTAAAGCAGATTATATTACACTTTTTGTGACATGCAGTTGGTCAGTGTTCCGTACCAATGAAAATGACAATATAAAAATCAAATCATATTGTTTATCACAATAACATTTATCACTATTTGATAAAATATCATCATATTGCCCACCCCTAGTCTGTGGTATGTTCCATACCATCAATGCTACTTCAGAGCCTCACAACTCCATTGTGTGAATACTTTATGATGGCCTGTTGGTCCAAATGAAATTATGTTGCATTAATTACGTAAAAAAATGCTTTCCTTTACTAATGAAGCTTCTATTTTAAACATGAAATTGAACTTTAATTCACTTAAAAGTAGCATCTGTTAACCATAATATATTGATTTTCATTAGCCTAGTATAAGGATTTTAGCAGGTGTCCATAAAAACGCATTAAACATGCTAACGTTTATACTTTACTTCTTAAATAACCTGCTACAGACTTTACCTCAGGAGGGCGCTAGATGGCACTAGATAGAACAAACTGTAACTTGCACAACTGTCGGTTTAATTAAATGAAAAGATACCGGTGTTAGTCTTTCTTTGGATGAACTAAACGTACACCGAAACGTGAGGTCCAAACCCTGGTGCGAACCTTAGTGTTCCATTACTCCTCTAGTATGACTATAGCATAATTTCTTCATGTCTGATAAAATTTTGTATCTTCATGTTTGCAGAGACTTCGCACAGAGAACAGGCTGCTGAAGCAGAGGATAGACACTTTGGAGAAAGTGAGTGACAGTCGTTTTACGTAAGAAGCGAAGTTGACCTCCATCCGTCAAACCATTTCAACCAAATCAAACGCATTGTTACACCACCGTCACCTTCCACGTGATTTCATCTCGTGCTGATTCATGGCTCGTGTCTGCTGACTCTCGCAGAGCAAGAGAGTGCTCACCTATACTAACTTGGCTGTGCATCCGCACTACCCATAACCTACATCCTCACCAACTGGGGCATCAGTACAGTCTAGCTGATGTGTTCCAAGAGTGAGCAACTTACTCTGTTGAACGTTTGTTGCATGTGTAAATTGCGTGTTTTTGGAAACAGGTAAGTTAACCGCAGCTTGTCGCCCGTGTCTGTCAGACGCTCTGACGGATATGAAAGGCTCCTCCTTTCAGTAACACTAACTGTATGGCCACACAGGGAACCCGGCTGGTTGTGTTTGAGCTGCGGCCTATGTGACACACTTCATGAATGCAGCATGCAGGCAGCTACAACTACAGTGTTGCATGCTGGGATACTTACTGCTCTGTACATGCTCTGGGTACTGAGCATGACGCAAGTGATATTGAGTCATTTATGCTGGTCCGTGAGAAAATAAGAAAGCATCGCCTCAACCCCCTCCCCCTTCCTTTACTCCTCACCCCCCCACCCTTAACTTCCTGCATGAGACCCGTTAACCAGAGTGCTGACCGACAGATTACCCCACATCTAACCTAATCTCTTGTTCAGACATAGAGTCGTCATAAAAGAGCATGGCTCCCCACAGTGAACACCAGAATAACCCATAGATATGCATAAACGTCTATGGAGAGTAGCAGCTTTTCTTACTTGCTCTTAACTCTTCTCTGCTTTGCCTGTTTTCAGCCTTTCACTGGAGTTCGCTGTAGGGTCACTGTTTCTGCTTTATCACATCTGTCATGCTGTCACACACCCATATCACCACATCCACACTCCAAACCCTGTTCTTTTTCTGCCCTGCCTTATTCAGGCATTTGTAACTTGGGAGTTTTGTAAACTTCATACAAATTCGTTTTGCTAATATTTAATTCTTAGACACTGTGCTGTACTGTATATTGTAGTGTGAATGGCTAAATACATCATAATCCTGAATGCGTGGAGGAAAAAGAACAGTTTTCTGTCAGAAATCACTTTTGTTGTTTTTACTTTTCTGTATTGTAATATCCTTTGGTTTCTCTCTCTATGCTTTCCTGTGTGGATTTTCTCTGTTTGTAGGAAAGTGCTTCCTTGGCAGATAGATTGATCCAGGTATAATCTTTACACTCCCCTTTCCCCTGCTATTGTCTTCCCATTTAAAAGGGATAGTTATTTGTCAGCCTTGATTTTTCACTTTTTTTTTTATTAACTTCTGCTTATTTGGACGTCTGTGGAGTGATGTGAATGTTTTGGATGTAGACAAATATTAATTACTTTAAATAGTGCAAGTGGGTCATTCTCACGAAGCAGTTTCCAGCCATGTTCAAACTTGCATCATACAAATTAGCAGTTTTCAGATAATTTAGTAGATCAATGCAAGCTAAGAAAAGTTTATTACTAATAATCTTTAGTTTAATTATTTTTTTATTAGTTTTTAATTTAAAAAGAAGTTTGAATTAACTGAGAATTAAGAAGGAAAATACAATGCCAATCAGTATTTCATTTATTATTTCTCTAAGCCTTTCTTTTTATTCTCTGTACAGTGTTGTCAGAAATAAGTATTGTAAAGTAGTATTATGTGAGGATTGGCTTTTTCTTTTTGCTACTGGGCGCCCCCTGCATTTTAAGGAGTGTAATTCACTTTTACACCACTGCCATGCTTTGAGCTCCCCCTCAGGGACGGTTGTACACATGCCTTTGTTGACGAGCTGAGTAATACACAATTGATATCTGAAGCGAAAGAAGCATGTCTGCTTTTGTGGTAGAATGTACACAAATAGGACTACGCAGCATTATGCAGTTTTTGCGAGAGATCTCATGCAGCACCACCAAAGTTACATAGTACAGTAGCAGCATTCCAGGCTGGCGTGGCAATGGCAGAGATGACCTTTTCATTGTTACAAGTCAGTGGAGCATCAACATGATTTTAAGGTAAAATTGCTACATTACGTTGCTTAAACGCTAGATATTAAAATCTTATTTACACATTACATGTTCAGTGTTGCAGTGATGAGAAATTGATCTCTTAAATAGGAAAATGAGTGTAGAGTATTATGGTCTCCATATTGACTTGTGTTTAGCAGTATTAGAGGTATCTTTGAATTATTAGTCTATTCAAACTAGCTAAGGTTATTCTTGGGTAAATAGAGAAGCCCTTTTGTCTCTCTGGATAAGAACATCTCCTAATGCCGTAAATGTAAAATGGAGACTGGAACCTGGTAAAACATCAGGTTTTTGATTTGGCTATTTTCTATCTCAGGTTGTATCAGTTTCACATTTCGTGAGAATTAACCCAATTGCTTGATACCAAAACATTCCAATTAGCTGCCAAATGTCCAAATACAGAGAACTGTACATCTTTCTCTTAACCTACTTAACTCTACTGCTCTTCTGGCTTCGCATGCTTAAGATCCCATTAGAACTATACCTTCATTGGATCCCCAGTACATTAACCAAATAAGACCTGCTCGTTGTAAATTTACGGGGGGAAACCATCACTGTGCATTTAACCCTGACCTTTGATTTTGGTCATTAATGGAGCCCACTCACATTGACAATCGCCATATATTTGTATAATAATTAATTGTAATAGTAATTCTACAAAATCATGGGGCGATATATATATATATATATATACAGTGAGTCCAAGAAGTATTTGATCCCTTGCTGATTTTCTTCGTTGGCCCACTAATAAAGACATGATCATTCTATACTTTTAATGGTAGATGTATTCTTACATGGAGAGACAGAATATTAAAAAGAAAATCCAGAAAATAAATCTAAGGAATATATATTAATTGATTTGTATTTCATGGAGTGAAATAAGTATTTGATCCCTTAGTATTCATTAGCAGTTCTGGCTTTTACAGACCAGTTAGACACTCCCAATCAACTTGTTACCTGACCTGAAGCCACCTGTTCTCACTAATCACTTGTGTGAAAAACACCTGTCCACAGAATCAGACAGATCACACAGATTTCAAGTCTCCAACATGGGTAAAACCAAAGAGCTGTCACAGGACCTCAGAGTCAGAATTGTTGACCTTCACAAAGCTGGAATGGGCTACAAAAAGATTAGTAAGGTGTTGGATGTGAAAGTAACAACTATTGGTGCAATTATCAGAAAGTTTAAAGAGTATAACATGACAATCAACAGACCTCGGCCCGGTGCTCCAAAGAAGATTTCGCCTCGTGGGGTGGCAATGATGCTGAGAACAGTCAGAAATCGTCCTGCAACCACTCGGCAGGAGTTAGCAAATGACCTGAAGGCAGCTGGGACCACAGTTTGCAAGGAAACAATTGGCAACACTTTGCGCAACAATGGATTCACATCCTGCAGTGCCCGAAAGGTACCCCTGCTGAAGAGAGCACATGTGGAGGCGCGCCTCAAGTATGCCAATGATCATTTGAAAGATGAACCAAGTTATTGGGAGAAGGTTTTGTGGTCAGACGAGACCAAAATTGAACTTTTTGGCCTGAACTCCACCCGCCATGTGTGGAGGAAGAAAAATGCTGCCTATGACCCCAAGAACACTGTGCCCACCGTCAAGCATGGAGGTGGAAGCATAATGTTTTGGGGGTGTTTCTCTGCCAAGGGTACAGGGCTACTTCACCGCATCACTGGGAAGATGGATGGAGCCATGTACCGCACAATCCTGAGGGACAACCTCCTCCCCTCTGCCAGGGATCTGAAAATGGGCCGTGGTTGGGTCTTCCAACATGATAACGACCCTAAACATACAGCAAAGGCAACAAAGGATTGGCTCAAGAAAAATCACATTAAGGTCATGGAGTGGCCCAGCCAGTCGCCAGACCTCAATCCGATCGAAAATCTATGGAGGGAGCTGAAGGTCAGAGTTGCCAAGCGACAGCCCACCAACCTTCATGATTTAGAGAGGATCTGCAAAGAAGAGTGGGCCAAAATTCCCCCTGGTGTGTGTGCTAAACTTGTGGTTAACTACAACAAACGTCTCACCGCTGTGCTTGCAAACAAAGGCTTTGCCACTAAGTATTGAGTGTGTTTGGCAAGAGGGATCAAATACTTATTTTCCTCATTGAAATACAAATTAATTAAAATATATTCTTTAAAATTATATTCTGGATTTTTGTCTTGATATTCTGTCTCTCCATGTTAGAATATATCTACCATTAAAAGTGCAGAAGGATAGTGTCTTTATTAGTGGGCAAACAAAGAAAATCAGCAAGGGATCAAATACTTCTTGGACTCACTGTATATATATATATATATATATATATATATATATATATATATATATATATATTTATTTTTTTTTTTCCTTAACCAGAGCAATCACCAAAAAAGGCTGCTAACAGCATGTTGATATCCCTGGCCTTTCATATCTAGCTATATTTGTCCCCCGTATCTTCATCCTCCCCCACAACGCTCCATTCTTGGTTCATCCCTATCGCCTATTGTCCATGATTGGTTGGGTTAGGGTCAGGTGACGCGAGCGCAGGAGGCGGAGGAGAATTACCTGGTCAAGCGGGAGCTGGCCACGGTCAAACAGCAGAGCGAGGAGGCCAGCGCACAGCTGGAACAGGCCCAAAACACCATCATGCAGCTCCAACAGCAGCAGCAGCAGTCTGTGGTAAGGACCGATCACACAGCGCCCCCTTCTGGACAGGAGAACTGCTCAGAGTCTGCTGCTCCCAGAGAGAGAGGGAGAGGGAAAGAGGGAACATTCGGAGCTTCTTTTCGAAATGCTTTGCTGTGGTGTTTCACTCAGCAGGGGATTTATGCAGCGTTACCCGGCAACTCAATCTGGGCATCGACCGTGCTGGGTTTGGCACTTTGTGTCATTGAGAGCCAAAGACTCAGTTAGAAGATCACACTGAAATGACTACTGCATGACTACTGATGTTCGGACCAGGGAAGCGCAGCACAGGAGTCATTTGCATGCTTGGCTATAATAAAAGTCCTCATGAATATGTACATGAGCCATCAGAAAATGCCGCGAGCACTGTTAGCTACACGCACAGTCCTGTCGTGAACTAGAAGGCAGAATTATATGTATTATTTATTCATACACATGTCCTTAACACAGACACCACCAGCTAATGTGCCATGTGCTGCTGGTAAAGGGCTGTTTTGCATTATGTTGTTTTTGAGATCTCATTAAATATTTATGGAGATTTGTGTGTTTTTGTTTTTTTGTTTTTTGACCCTCCAGTGTATTTTGTATTTTGCTGTCTATGTTTTTAGTTATTGCAGACTTATTTTTTGGTGTATAACTGATGCTATAATTTATTATGTAAATTTCAGTGTGATCCTCTAACTGAGTCTTTGGCTCTTCCTCTGTGTGAATTTAGAAAGGAAACCCTCGCTACTCTGAGGAGTTCATTCTGCAGTTGGAGAGGGAGCTGGTCCAGGCCAGACTGAAGGAGGCAGAGTCTCAGTGTGCTCTCAAAGAGATGCAAGACAAAATCCTTGACATTGAGAAGGTGGGTTCACTTCCTTGAGTATAGAATGAGTCCCCCCCCCTCATAAGGATGTGCCTGGAGGGCCACACCACAGCAAAGGTTAGCATTCTACTCATAAGCTAATTACAAAGGCCTGGGTGAGTTGAATTCAGAACGTTTGGAAAGGGAAACACTTATTTCTGCTGGGTTATGGCCATCCAGGACCCAAGTTTGACATCCATATATACCCCCTCTTTTTAACAAACAGAAAAATACCTGTGTTGCAGAGGAACACATCACTGCCGGATGAGACTAACGTGGTCCGCCTGCAAGAGGAGCTAATTGGTGTAAAGTTAAGGGAGGCCGAGGCTCTGACAGGCCTTAAGGAGCTCAGGCAGCAGGTCAGGAATCTAGAGGAACACTGGCAGGTAAGTACACACACATACGCTTTTGTTTTTGTTACACATGTCCCATATACTTTACATACCCTCCTGGAAAAAGGGATCCTTTTAAAAAGCAACCATTTGAATACTTAATAGGTTAAAGGTCTTCGGATGGGTAGCAATCCTTTTGTACATGGTTTAGTATATCATCAGAAGGGGTCCCACTATTGCTACGAGTTGTAGAACCCCTTTTTAGTATTGTGTAGAATCCTTTTTCTTTAAACTACATGTGTGTTTCCCTGAGCGCTTTATTAGAAATACGATACGAATATTGAGTAGGCCCTTAATTTGCTTTCAAATCAGCTTAATTTTTTTTTTTTATGGAATTGATTCTACAACTTGTTTAAAACGTTCCTTTGAGATTCTGCTCCATGTCGTTGTGATTGCTCCTATAGGTCTCAATAGGTTTCACAGTGTAAAGTATATCAGTAACGATTTACATTTCCGTCAAATTACAGTACCAGAGCTCTGCTCTATGTGTGTTTCACTCGAACCAAAGCATCGAAGCTCCAGTGCCTGCTGTGCCAATTTTACCTCTGCAGATTCTCAATGATGTAATGTTTTTTCTTTTGCAGAAGCACTTGGCCCGTACAGCTGGCCGCTGGAAGGACAGCCCTCGGAAGAATGCAGCCAGCGAACTGCAGGATGAGCTAATGAGTGTGAGACTGAGAGAGGCAGAGGCACAGGCGGAGCTCCGAGAGACCAGGCAGAGGTTGCTGGAACTAGAGACACAGGTCTGATACCATGAATGCACACAGACATACAAAGTGAGCACAGATGGCCTGCATTAGTACTGTAATTTAGTACTGTATGAAATGAGCTCAGAATCAATGTCTTGTGAGGACGTACTACAGCAGCTGACTTGCATATCCAGTAGGGGGCGACAAATGTCAATGTTGAACTGAACTTCGCAGTCAGTTGCCACACTTCACTTGAAAGCCCCAAGTTTTTGTTTTATTCTTTTTATTTTTTTTTTTTAGGTCACCATACACTGCAGACTAGTAGTGGTGGGATCTTTGATTATGTGGTTACTGTAAATCCAGGAGTTCACATTGGTTTCCTTACTAGTAATAAATATTACCGTAATGGCAGGACTGTATTGCTGATGTATTGATTGCCACTGCTGGCACCAATAAATGGTTTATATATAATTCAGATATATGCTGTACATTATACACAAATATTATAATATATAACTGAGATTAAGACTCTTCAGTCGTGCCACTTGTTGTATTTGGGTGGTAGCGAGCGGTCTGATATTTATACGCCATCCGTAAAGACCGAAGGCAATAATATCTAACTTGTCATGCCTTTTATGGTTATTCGACTCACCCTCATCACCTCTGATTATTCCATTACCGTACTACTCTTGCCCAGGTGATTCTGTCACTGATATATGCTAGTTTAAACTTTAGGGTTTATTATCCTTCACCCCTGGCCTGCTGATTCTCTTGCACTGTGGTACTTGCACACATTGTTTGCATTATTGACCTACATCTGAGCGCAATCACCCAAGTTACTGTCCTCAAATTCTTCTTCTGCTGTTAGGTCAACTCTTGGTAAAGGAAGAACATTACACATGACTGGTTGAAGAGTAAAACTTCTCTATTGATGTTTTTTTTTGTGTAAACAGAACCAGATCCACAGTAACCAGCTGCGTCGGGCAGAGCAAGAGGCCCGCGGGCTACAGGAACGCATGCAGATCCTGACCAGCCAAAATAAGACACTGAACACAGAGCTGCAGGAGACGAAACGCAAACAGGCCGAGATCGAGTGCAAGGTGAGGACACCACTGCATTCGCTGGCTGCAGTCTTGTTCCGTCACATGGTCTGACATGGAAAGCTTTGTACGCCTACAGTGAGATTAAATAAATGCTAAAAGTACTGAACTAGCTTTTGCCGCTCTTGAACTCTGTCATCAGAAACGTGTATCTGTTCAGCAGGCCAGCTAACCTTTATGCGAGTGTCATGCTCTTTCATCATTCGTATGTTAATGATTAAGTAAAAGCTAGCTATATCTGTCATAATCAGCAAATCCAGTACTGTAAAGAGGAACCAGTGGGTTTGGTTTTAAGCTTCTGTAACAAAGAGATAATATTAATCCCTTCACTCTCCCTCACACTTTTTCTTTTTCTTTCTCTATCTACATTGCTCTCGCTCTCTCTCCTTCTTTCTCAGAATAAAGAAGAGGTGATGGCAGTGAGATTAAGAGAGGCTGATAACATTGCGGCCATGGCTGAGCTTCAGCAGCAAATCTCCGAACTGGAGATTCAGGTACAAACCACAGTTCACATCAGTTAAATGTGAGCAAGCAAAAGGCGACAGTTGCAAGGAAAAACTCTCTCAGAGCTGGAGGAAGAAACCTTGGGAGAAACCTCACAAGGGAGGCCATCCTCCTCTGGCCAAAACTATGTATAAATAAATGAATGATAGAAAGTTCGCCATACCACTAAGTAAGACCTATTCCTCTGCTCAAGTGTGCTGATGGTCAGTCACAGCGCCATTTGTTGTATGAATGCTCTACACCAAGACTAGTAAAATTGGATATATTGTTTTTATTAAAACCTTCAGCCAAAATGTTCCATATAGTGGCATGCAAACGTTTGGTCACCCCTTGTCTGAATTTCAGTTACTGTAAATAGCTAAGCGAGCAAAACAACAAAAGGAAAAGGACCCAAAGCAAAAGTGTGGGCACCTGCCATGGTCAGTAGTTTGTGAAACACTCCACATTTTCTTTGGTTACTAATGCCAAAACCACTTAATAACCATAATAAGTACATCCTGCATTAATAGGTCTGCATAAATGTACTGCAACAGTAGGAATAACCAGTATCTACAGAGTAGACCAGTATTTACATTATGATTTTTTTTCTGCATATATTGATTGTGACATGCTTTACAGTTGCAATACTGAAACCCATGATGTGATCAAATATTGGTCTGCATTATTACAAAAATATTTACATTTATTGGACCTCAGGAGCATCTTTTGTTCATCAAACTTTCAGCAGGAACAACATCAGCATGGACTGGATGCCCACTTAGTACAATCAGTTTTGAGACCGATTAAAAGACTCGCTCTTTTAAGACTCACTCGATTAAAAGACACACCCCCCCCCCCCCCCCCCCCCCCTTAGTATGTAGTATACATTAGTATGTATGAAAATGTCCTTCAGGTTTGGGGTCGTGAGGAAAAAAAGCAATGGTAAACTTTTGCTTTTCACCTGGAAGCTGGTTTTGGCCAGTTTCTGGAATCTAGAAATCTCATGAAATGTGATCTGCGTGAAGCCACCAACTTTGCGTCTATGCATCATTGACCACAAGGCCAGTCTTACTCAGTTTTAACCAGTTTGAGTGGCAGGCTTGATTTATTTAGGGGGAAGCGTGTCGTGAGTGAACTGGGTACACAGTACTTGCGTGTACGTCAGTTTGGAGGAAACGCTGCAAGTATAGCATGCGTTTCCCGTGCAGGAAGAATGAATTGATTTTGATGATTAACTCTGAAATCTGTGTCTCATAAGCACCTTTTTTTTGTCCTGAGATCTTCCTTCCTGAGGGTAGATACATGCAAGGCTTTCTGTGTTTCACACTCAGCCTGAGAGTATGAGGTGGCAACACAGTCCAGTGGCTGCATGTAGTATCAAAATTAGTCAAAATTTGATCTATTTCTCGTACGAGTATAATGTCTGTCTGACAATGTTTCTGTGAAGTGTTGCGGTGACAGACAAGATGTTTTGTGTCAAGTGCGCACGTGTCTGCGGACATAACAGTTTTTTTTTTGTTGTTGTGTATGTGTGTATGTGCACACACTGCTTGCTTTGATGCCCTTAAAATGTCAGTGTTTGCTGCAAGGCAGGCTCTGCTGAAGGCATGCCATCTTGTTGCAGAACTAAGCTGTGGCTCTGTGGTTTTGGTTAGCCACAGTTTTTTTTATACTCTCATGGTTGTGGGGATAAGGCCATGGTTTACCAAATCTGGCGAATGTACCGAAATGCATGGCATACTGTGTGTGAATCGAAACAAGAAGAATGAGAGACTGGCAAGGTGGCCTGATGCGATTTTCCTCTGTCTATGAGGAACTGGTTCAGGTTTTCAATGCAGCCACAGACTGCAGTATTGTCTTGTGGCATGTAGGGCTGAGAAATGGTCGGCCTTCTGCAGTCACTGATCATTAAGACACAGCACAGAGCAAAAAGTAAATGTAATGGTTTCAGTATAAGTTTGTCATCGCATTTCAGATAGGGGTGTGTGAAAATATTGATATATCAAAGGATTGTGATGGTCTATTTGCAGTACTGTATTAATTCTCGAATAGGATTGATTTTTATTATTTTATTATTCTTTTTGATATATTATTATTTATATTTTATTTTTTCTTAATAGTTTACATGCAAAGATTTATGGCAGACAATGGTTAACCCTCAGGAGTCTATGAATGCACTGGCATGTCAAATTCATTGTTTCTCAACATTTCTATAAATATCTTTGATTAATTCCGCATAGAAATAAAGTTCAAACATTCCCTGAATTAGCAGAAGCCTGTCTATTCCACTGCCAGATTGTATGTGGCTCGCATCTGGAGTTAAAAACTTACATCCAACATACTCATCCATGCCTCGTGCCCATCCATCCCAAGTGATGGATTTGTGTGTCCATCAGCTGCCTCTGATCTATAATTGCTAAATTCATGCATCCGTCTATTTTTGTGTGAAACTCTCCAGTAGCCACTCAGAAACTCGTCTTCTGCCTCTCGCCATTCATATACTGTTTTATTCACATATCTCTATGCTTTTAGGCACAAAAAAAAAAAGATTCCCGTGAGTTAAGGTATGTTCTCACAAGAAATATGAAGAATGTCTGCAATCCCAAATTTTCAGGTTAGGGTTGGAGTATCTTTTCGCACAGTGCTCTAGGCCACATGGCTCATAGCTCATTATAGTGAGAGCTGAGATTGTTCTAAACATTTTGATATAAAACATGGGTTTTATATACAGTACAAGTCAAGTGACTTTTAAGGTGAATTTAGAGAGATACAAAAATGTAGTCCCATAAAAGTGCCCTTAAACTTCATAGGTGAACATTTTGTGTTGTATTTAAACCCTAAACCACTAGATCTCACTGTTCTGACTGCATAAAAAATAAGCTTTTCTTTTACTCAGTTTTCATGCATATGATGTTTTCTATGCTAATGCAATATATTGCAGCATATTGAATCATACCTCCTGTATCATGATGTGTATGGGTATCGGCAGGTTCTTGCAAGTACACAGCCCTAGTTCTAAACCAGTGTAGGCTTTAGATCATAAAGCCGCAGTACGTCACAAGCTCATTGACTTCCCGTTTCACCCACACCTAGGCCACATGTCCCACTGCTGGAAAATACTACAAAGTGATATCAGCCCCCCTTATCTGTACCTATGTAATATGAGTCACCTCAGAGAGGTTTCATTTTTGTCTGGAAAGATCCACTTCTAAGAAAATCTAAGTTTGTCCAACACCAGCACCCCAGTTCAGCACAGTCTAATCATGATGTTTTTGGTTCAGCATACCTCGAACCATGCTATGCTACCCAGCGACACACACTGTTTTCTTTTCTGCGCAAGAAAACACAGATCAACAGAACTGTTGCTAACAATGTTCAGCACGTAGTCAGTTGCTGTCTCACTTTAGCATCAGTGTCACTCTGCTGACCGAGTTTTTTTTTTTTTTTTTTTTTTTTTGGCACCTCTCTTGCTCAGGGGTAAAGTTGCTGCTTGCATGGCCGTCCTAAGACCACAGTTCAGCTATCTTCATTGCCATATGCGAAACCACTTCCTATAAAGTTCAGATACTTACTGAGCTGGAATCAAAGCTGACTTTTTGCTTTGCTGTTTTGCATGCCTAAAGTGAAACGTAAGACACAGATTTAGCTGATCGCTAACAAAAAAAAACAACAGATAAAGGAGTGAGCATTAGGTAGCAGCAGTGATGCATTACATACATTGTCAATGTGTGGTTCATAAAGGAAAGGCATGCAGTACCAAGCATATAAACATGGTAACTACCAAATTGTCATGGCACCTAAAGAGTTTGTTGGTTACCATGCCAGCGGGGGATGTCCAGAACACCTCACACAGGATTTTCCCTGTCTACATACTGATGTAATTAGCAAGGGCTGGTTTCTGCTGTAGTTATGATATGCAAAGTGATGCATGCCCAGAGCCTTTCATATATTTGTTCTTTTCTTTTTTTTTTTTCTCCTCAGCAGTTCAGCATTTCGTCTGTAAAACACACATGCTCTTTCTGGTGCACATTTAAAGAGTAAGGTCACTGTTGAGTTTCCACAATCTGAACAGTTTCTTTAGTGGGAAGTAAACAAGTCAAATCTACCAATCAAGACAACCCTCTTAACACCCTTCGAAGCATGCTACTTCATATTTCAGCTCCTGATTCTTGTTTTTATAGTTCTGTTCTTCTCAGTCACCTGCACTGGAGAGCATTCCTTCAGTGAACAAATCTCACGTAAGTTGAAGTCTAAGGAAACTGGCATTATCCATACCTTACAGAGCCGTGTCATTGGTGTGGTGCCTATAAGAGTGTGAGTTCAATAGGTTTTGTTAAGGAACAGAAGTGTACATAATAAATAAACAATTTTTTTTACGTATTAAATTGACCGCATTGTGTTGGGGTTGGAAGCTTACATACCCTTGTCATGGGCATGAATGTCATGGCAGTATTGGACTTTCTGGTGCAGAAGGAGTGACAACATACTACTTTAATAGGGAAAAACAAAATCAACACTGGTTACAGTGCACCTAGTATTTATATCCTTTAGCAAGTTGCACCTCGACCAGTTGGTAAAAATCTACCCCAGGGTGGCAGCTAACCAGGCAGTTGGAACAATCCTAGGTGCAACTTGCTAAGGGACATTTAACTAAATACTAGGCTCACTTAAGTCCTGAGGCTCAGCACTGCAGAGAGATCACTAAGCACACACGTTAGGCCAGCACCTTCAAAATGACATGTTACGTTTTGTATGTCAACACAACATTCTGCCTTGGAGCATTTCAAAACGTAACTATGATGACAGAATAGCATAGTTTAGTTGTGCTGTTTCGGTGAAAATTTGACTACAGTTTTGGGATCTTAGTTGCTCGCTTAGGCAGAGCTTCTACCAAGTGAGCTCAGTTTTACACAATTGACAGGAAGCTCGCTGTTTAAGATGGTGTTAAAATGAAGTTTCCTTTCTGATTTTACATCGACCCCTTATATAAATGATTGAACACAGAATAGGAAACGTCTGTGTTGCCAAGCTAAGAAACCAAAAGATCAGTGCGATCTATTTGTTCATCATCAATGCAAAAAATGTCATTGATCTGTTGTTGCATTTCACAACTAATCATTACATTCAAATAAATATGAAGAAAATAGAGATTGGTAATGCATAGTGATGACTCCACGTCAGCACAATTCAAATCTAGCCATCAAGCCAACCCTCTTTACACCCCTCCAAGCATGCTATTTTATATTTCAGCTCCTGATGCTTGTTTTATTGTGCCTTTAGTTATTTGTTCTTCTCAGTCACCTGCACTGAAGAGCATTCCTCCAGTAAACAAATATCACAGCTGAAGTGTGTTAAGATGTGTGTGGGTTATATATATATCTAGCTAGCATCTTTAGCTATGCCATCTAAATGCTGTACTACAATATTGCAGCTTGACCACACAGTTTTGGTAGCAATCACAAAACTTCTGGCAAAATTCCAGTTAAATGTTTGACCACGCCCCTGACTTTTATGCATCATGCACATACTTTTGATAGGGTTGAGGGTAAGGACTCTTGGGATGGCCATTCCAAAATCGTAGTGTTAGCAAGCTTTATCCATCCCACAACCACCTCTGGTAAGTTTCGACTGTGTAGCTGATGGTTTGAGGTTAAGCTAGGCTCAATATTTGTATTGTCTGACCATAAAACATTCTTTAAGCCTCTCGGTCCATGGCAGTGTACAGTTCACTTGAACTTGACCGTAGACAGTGACACTGTTTCAGGTGCTTCCAGTTCATGATAGGTCTGTGCTTTGGTGGTTCTTGGGTTGTTCCTGACCATCAGAATCCGTTTCCTCTTAGTTGAAGGTGCATGTTTGGGTCTTCTTCCAGACCATGGCAAAGTACATTTCATTCTTTTCTTTTTTTTTCCCTATTAAAGATGTGTATATTACTAAAATTCTAAAAACTAAAATTCTATCTTGCACAGTACGCATCAGAGCTGTATGGAACACATTGGGGACACCCTGAATCTTGTTTTTAGATTTTAGAATTATTCTATAAGCCTGTCTGCATGAGTTATTTAATTTATTAATTACATTTTTACATTTAAAGCAATATTTGTTTTATGGGGTTTGCAGCTATGAGCTTTTTGGGTTGCTTGAGTGAGGAAGCCATTAGTTTAGAGCCGTTTGACATCCCTGGCCGCAGCCTGCCACCTGCCAGCTTTGCGCAGCTGAGCGTAAGGAAGTCTGCTAACTGCCTCTGTCTTATCACTGGGGCTGGGGGGGGGAGAAAACCTCAAGAAAAACACAGATTCTTGGAAGAATGCTGCTACTTTAGATCCCTCATCCCCGGCCTATCGGAGGCATGTAAGCCCTGCCCTAACTGCAGACCACAGGAGTTGAAAACACCCTTCCCTACTGCCGGGTGTGTGTGTGCATGTGTGTTGATCTGCTAGATTTCACCACCTCCCTACCTCAGCACCCCACCCCTTTGGTGTTCCTTTTCCCTCCTTTTTATTTATTAATTTTTTTTACTCGTTCCTCTTTTTTTTTTTTTTTTTCCCACCTCTTACCCCCCATTCATTCTCGCTACAGCAATGGATGCTGGATGCACAACTGGGTTTCACAGTTTGTTTGTGAGGTCACATGTGTTTTGACTCCTGCTTTAGCAGATGTGTTGAAGGTAAACACCACATGTGCAGCCTCTGAGCTTGTCGGTTTAACACCGCAGCTAGGCGTCTCCCCAAGGCATTAGGGACGGCATAAAGAAAACACTGCACTATTAGCACTCACTCAATCTGTCACAAACTGCCATTGGCACAACCAGACGCTCTGGGGTAAAGCTATTCTCGTTGAGCTTCACTGTTCACCAAACAACACTTGGTGCTCTCCCACTCAACAACTTCTGCTTCTACACTCCTACCTGACTTTACCACAGATTTCACTTTGAAATGGAAAGTTGTGTAGTAAAGCCTGGAGACCGTACTTTGGTCTGATCTGATTTTTTTGTTTTGTTTTATTACCCTTCAAAGTATACATTGACGGTGAAACTAGTTAGCCAAGAATGAGGCTTGGTTAAGACTGTAGTAAATTACATTTGACCACATTTGAACTGAATTCTTATTTAGATTTAGTTTCCAAGGTGTCACTTTCTCGATCATTTCAGATTAAGTTCCGCTGCTGCCCCGCGACAGTAGATGTGCTCTAGATTATTCTTCCTGAAATATCTGAACTGCACAAATGTCGCTCCTCTGCTCAGGTCTTGTCAAATTTACCCAAGTATGTCAATAAAGGAGGCATCAGTTCACAAATGTTTCAATGTGCGCTAAATAAGATGCCAGAATTGGTGTCTTAAATTTGGATGCCACAGTCTGCTTAATCTAGGGCTCATTGGATAATAATTTTGACTTGGATTATTAGATGCTGACTTGTCTGTTGGGCTAATAATAATCTGATAATCTGTGGGTACATTTAAATGGAAATCCCACTAACTGTTCCACATTTCTGTGTAAATAA
Organism: Salminus brasiliensis; assembly: GCF_030463535.1. Lineage (NCBI taxonomy): Eukaryota > Metazoa > Chordata > Actinopteri > Characiformes > Bryconidae > Salminus > Salminus brasiliensis. The sequence goes on along the minus strand of NC_132884.1, from coordinate 22,174,629 downwards.
ATGATTAAGAAATTCTCAGTCATTCTGAGTAGTTTGATGTGGAATGCTCCATTCTGAAGTAACTTACTGCGTCAGAATTGTTCTTTGTGGTGGTGATAGAAATCAAACGTATAAAGAGTTCTGCTTAATAATGCTTGCCGAACTCTTTATACGCTGTGTCTTTAAAGTGTTGCAGTATTGCTTCTAGAATTCCCCTAACAGTTGTAGTTATGAAATGTTTTCAAATATGCTTCCTAATGCAAGAGGCATTGTTTTACAGTAGTTGTGAAAGAAGCTTTTGGTCTAAAACTTAATTTAGTTTATTATTTTGTGCCTTCGAATGCAAAAAGGCCACTAAAATCGTCTGTTGTTGTGTTTTGTAATGTTATAATTATCGCTGTTTTACCATAATCACCATGGTTAAAATGGCTGTTTGTATGGTACACATCATGACCCCTGGTGTCACATTTATCACTGTAAAGAAGTGGTGATATTTACTATCACAAGTTCAAAGGTCCAAAAAGAAGCCACCGGGATTCAACCAAAGTTCTGTAAGGTAATGGCCACTGTTTGTACCATAACTTGTACAATGACTGTTTTGTTTTCGTTGTTTTTCTCATGTCAGAAGGAAGAAGGAAGAGTACAGGGGCAACTGAACAACACTGACTCCAGCCAGTACATCCGTGACCTCAAAGACCAGATAGCAGACCTTAAGCATGAGGTGAGCTTCAAAAGCGCTGTCTCTTTTTTTGTCTTTTCTAATGGCAGTGAAACAAACGTGACTACTCTATTTTGGTGCCAAAGCCACAGTGACTTCTATAATGATTTACCTGTTTTGCGCCCAATGCCCTTTTTTTCCTCTTCATTTGTTTTTTTTTTTTTTTTTTTTTTTTTTTACACACCGTGTGTGTTTTTGATCTTCTAGCTTCTTGTGTGGTTTTGCATTTATTTTTTTCATAAGCTTTGCGAGCGCTTTGAACAGATTTGGGAGTTCATTTAGCTGTGTTGTTTAGAAGTGTTAACTACGCCCTGTAAAAATGCTGTTTCCTGCGCTAAGGCAGTTAAATTTGCCTGTACACACCCCTTTTGCACTCCATCTCAAAGGTTCGCAAGGTGGGCATGTTAACCAGTTTGGCAAAATCGTCCCAATACTTTTGTCCATATAGTGATTTGATTGAGCCTTTTTTCCCCCCTATGTAGAACCATCAACAAAATATTTTTTCCACCAATTTGAAGAACACTTAAATCCAGCACAGAACCATTTAAACTGTATAGAACCATAGCTTTTACTAAATACTTTAGTCCTAGAGCTAAAGGCTTTTTGTTAAGATAACCTTTAACAAAAAATATGAACCCACTTCAGTTTTTTAGGTTTAGTGTCAGTATTTCTTTGAACAGTGCTCTAGAGATCACATGAGCTCTCGTTATAGTGAGAGCTCAGATTGTTCTCATTTTGATATTAAAAACACACTGCAGAGGGTTAAGGAAGAATTTTCAGCTAAAATGAAAACAGCAAATTCATAGCAAGTTACCAAATAATTTATACTCTTACTGGATGCATCCTCAGATCAATGCTTGAATAATAACCATAGGATACAAAGAACCTGCTGGTACAGTTCAGTTCACAGAGGTCAGTTATACAGAATTTGCCTTTGTCACCATCATGTCCATGTAGAAATGACTGTACAGTGCACGTATTCTTCCTTCCTTCTCTTGAGGTCAGGACCTTGAGTTGTTTCTGTCATTGGGTTTACAAATGCCAGTCATTTCTCTAGATAGAGAGGAAAGTCTTACTTTTGACCTGTGATGACTTTGAAGTTTGAAGTACCACATATGACCTTAGTCACTCTAGTGAAATGTCAGCCATCTTTAATGAGATTACGCTTCCTCGTGCACAAAGGCTTTGAATGAAGTGTGGGATTAGCCCATGAACATGAAGGCTAATTGACTGGATTCATTTTTGAAAGCGGCTTGTGTTGGGTATATTTTGTGTGTGCCTGGTGCACCAGCTGGCAAACAGTGATCACTGTAATAACCAAAGAGCACTTTTAAGACACTGTTCATCGACCGATAGCTGAACAGAACAGAAGTTTCCCTGGATAAACTATTCAATATATTCTATATATTGAATTCCATATTGTCACTGTTGTGCAAATCTCCATTTTTCCTTAAACATGAAGCAAATCTGGCAGTTGTTCTTTACATTGTGACACAATAGTTGAATGGATTAATAGAAATGCTTCAAAATGACTTAAACTTTAAAATCTTTTACTTTGAAAGTTAAGGAAGGAGTTAAGGAGTTATTCCTTCTCTTGTAAAGTTGCCGTTTGTGGAGATCCAAGGTTTGTGAGACAGTATATTTTTGTGTGTATTAATTTGTCTTATACCTTCTGTTATCTTCACAACACATTAGTGAATCATTGATGGCTCTGGTTGAAATGGGCCTGCATTATTATTTCTGGTCAAAATTCTGTTTGTTGGATTGTTATTCATCCTAACACTTAAAGAACATCTGTGATTGGTTACAGTTCTTACAGCATTCTAAAGCCTTCTGTGACCTTTGGTAGTGATTTTGTCAGTTCATTTGCATATTGCAGACTTCTGTGATGCCAGTTTTGTGATGGTAACGTGCAAAGAATTAAGGAATGGTAAATTTTGCCACCCACTTCTAGTTTGTGGTTTGTGCTGCGTTGGAGTATGGCTTTTAGACTACAGTATAAAGAGGTTTAGTTTGATAATAAATTGTTTATTATCAAGCATGTTTTTACAGACAAAACTTTAATTACTCCAAAAATCAAAACTAGACTGCAACATAACATGGGATCCTATGTTTGCTTTGGTGTTTTTGTTTGTTTGTTTTTCATTGGGGAAGACAAACATTGTGTTCCAGATGTTTGGCATCAAATGAATGTCATGTGTAAAGGCATGACCCGAAACTTGACGTCTTGGTGAGGTAATTGAGCAATAATGTAGATCACACATCACAGATTTGTGTGCTGTTGGGTGCACCCATCAGTACTGGAATGGAAGTTATTTGTCAGTTGATGGTCTTCTCTGTCTTAAATGTCTATTAAACCCATTATGTCAAAAGTGTGACCAATTATAAAGCAGTACAGAGAATTTCACATAACATAATGAAGTAAATAGTAAAGCAAAGAATTGATTGCGTGCTGTGTTTGTTTGGTTTTTTTACACTCATGTTGAGGCATCTGCGGACAATACATGTAAAGCAAAAGTGTTAACCCAGCTGGGATACGAGAGGTCTAAACTGAGAACAGAAAACAGAAACTGCTTCATTGATTTACATTGGGAAAAGGGAGGATATAGTCAGATTTACCCCTTTCTTGAAGGAAAAAAAAACAAAACAAAAGCTTGGTGGCTTGCGGTTAAACTGCAGTGTACTAAATCATTCACATGGTTCCTCCCAAGACCCTATCAACAGAGTGCAGTGAGGCAGCTTTACCCCAGAAAGCTACTCGTTTCCTCTTCACGTTCAGTCCTGCTCCAGCATCGGTAAACTTCTGTGGCTTAGATGCCTCAGGCAGCATGACTGATTTAAATGCTGTGGTGTGGAGGTTAGAAAGTGAGGAACTATTGAAAATGTGCTAAAACGTTTCTTCTGGTTTGGTGGAAAAACACTTACACAGTATCTTTCATCATATGCTGCATAAAACCGTCTTTGAACTGGTAAAGAACCTATACATCGAGTAGATCTTTAAAATGATCTTCACACACTCTTTTCTCTTTATAAACAAACATGGTTTTATGGCATCGAACCACTCCAAGAACCTTATGTTTAAGAGTAAATGCTTTAGAAACTACATTTCAGCAAGACAGTAGAGCTATCAAAATGATGTCATTTCCTAGAGTGCATTAAGAACCCATGCCTCACTTCTTTTATTATTTGATTTTTTCCCCTCCCTCTCTGCAGCCCACATATAACGTATGTGTGGTTTTATGTAGGAAAAATATGATGACCTTAGTTCTGGTTGGTTGGTAGGGTGTGTCATTTAATTATTACTCCACATTTAAAAAAACAAAAACGAAAATATTTATAACTAAAATGTGAATGTATATGTAAATAAGGTGTTTTTGTGACCAAAAACAAGTGATTTAGCAACTTAGTTTTTATATATGGAGTGTGTTTGCTGGGAATTGAACAGACACTTTAAAAGTATACCAGTGCTTATATGCTACATCAAAGTGAAATAAAATTTTAGGTTGAAAAAGGATGAAGGATTAAGGATAATCCCCTTGCCTGATTAGCATTTTCTATACCATACCCAACACTGCGGCAGTTCTGTTGATTTAAACCATTGAACAGCAGATGCTGTACAGATGCTGTACAGATGCCTTAAATATACCTTGAAAGATAACATTTTAAGCTTACAGAGCAGTTCCTGAATGACAATAGAGTCTGGATTAGATGCCACAGAATGCTAACAGAGCTCACATGAGTTGTGCTGGGTAGCGCATATTCACATTCAAAGTTGTTCACACCCAAAAGACAGACTAAACCAGGCCTATTTATTTATTTATTTATTTATTTATTTACATTGTTTGTTTTTCAGGGCTGTGTGGACATAAACGCATCAATGTTCGCATGCTTGTTATTTCAGGGACTGATTCGTTCATGTTACAGACAGATGCAGGTCTCTTTAGTTTGGGAATGGAAACCTTCAAGATAGCCAGATCCAATCTGTGCAAAAAATGGAGTGGATTAAAGAGGCTTATAATGTGAACATTGCCTCACACTTTGTTTTGTTACTTAAACCAAACAAACTTGACCCACAGCTATAAATTACATATCATAGTTGTTCCATCCATGAAGATAAAGTGCATCAGCACTTTATTAGGAACACTGCTTGTACAGGATAGAGCTTCACAACAGCCTCAAAATGGTTTGATTCCACAATATGTTGGAAGCATTCCTTTGAGACTTTGCGTCCTGTTGTCATTATTGCATCATGCAGTTTCTGCATATTTGTAGGAGCCCTTTCATGTTGCAAATCTCCTGTTCCCAAACCACACCCCAAAGGTGTTCGCTTGGACTCAGGTCTGCTGAATAAAAAGCCATTGAAGAATGCTGAAGAACTCATATTTTTCATATTGATGAAAGTAGTTTGAGATGACCTCAGCCTTGAGACATGGGGACATGTTGCATTATCATGCTGGAAATGCTGCTAGAAGATGGGTAAATTTGTGACCATAAGGAGAGATGCACATGATCAGTAACAATACTCAGATAGGCTGTGGCATAGTGATAGTGATGGTGATACTTGGCTGCTTTTTTTGCTCACCAGAGTTGTACGGAGTGGTTATCTGAGTTACCATAGCCTTTTTGTCAGCTTGAACCAGTCTGACCATTCTTATCATTGACCTCCCTAATCAACAAGGCGTGTCCATCTGCAGAACAGCTGATTACTGGATGTATTTGTTTTATTTTTTTGCACTGTTCCATATAAACTCAATAGACTGTTGAACTGAAAATCTCAGACCGTTCTAGAAACGCTCACCAATAATCCACCAACAGTCATGGCATGTCTAAAATCACTGAGTGATTGCCTCACGATTGGCTGAGTAGATAATTGCACGAATAAGTAGATGTACAGATGTTCCTTATAAAATTGTGTTCATTATTTCTTAATTAATCAAAAATACAAAATGTCATTTGACCAGGGATGACCAAACTTTGGTATAAGACTTGCAACATGAAGATGTTGTTTATGCGAAAACATCATCTGAAGTAAAATAACAGCTCCTAAACCGTAATCAGCTCAACTTCTAAGAGCTGCTGGAAGCACCTCCCTGAACTCTCTTAGAACGTGAGCTATTAAGTTTGTTGTTCTCCCAACAATTAGTACAACGTACAGTTTTAACCAGATATTACAAACAACTTGGATTAAATAAGTAACAGCCCTACGTTAAGTAACTATAACTTCATTTAGGTACCAAAATAATGTCAGGGCCTTTCAGCGAGTTTTACTAACTGCGATTCTGAGCATAGCAGGATGGCTGCAGGTCATGAAGGGGGTTAAAAAGCTTGCTGCTGCTGCTGCTGGTTGCTATTTAAATCACGTAGCTGCTAAAGCGCGAGAGGTTTCCTATCAACCATATTTGCACTGAGTGAAACCATACACCTACTAATCTCTCAACACCACCAACTTATAAGCTGTCACACATGAGGCCTCTGGTGTTGTTTTGCTGGTTTCCGGCTTATTCATCTTCTCTCTCTGTCTCTCGTTCACTCTCTTACTTATCTGCCCCCCCCCCCCCCTTTCTTTCTCTTTCTATGTGTTTCTGTGTCTCTAAATGCACCTCTGTTTTAATTAATTCTGCCGCTTCAGCCTATGTTAAGAAGCAGATGGTATTTAATAATGGGAGTTTGTGTGCTAGGTCATGCATGTGGTGTTTGTGTGCTGCGGTTACTTTGAAATACCCATGCATACCTCTCTTCCCACATGTCTGTCTTGGTGAGGCAGTGTGTTCCAGGTAAGTATGTCTGTCTGTGTGTGTGTATTTTAAGCATCTGTCGATTTACTCTCCTCATAAAAGGTCTTCAAACCCACGTTTCCCCTCAGAGTCAGTATTGTCGGTTTTCAGTTGCATTCTGTTGTATTTTTATTCCCCTTGAATGTGCATGTGTTCAGTTATGTGTACTCAAATATTAGGGACAGGTCAGCAGATGTGCTGCTTTTTTATTTGGACTTTAATCTTTGAATATAAATTTCTTAGAAAAGAAACTTGAGTTTAGTTAAGTGAGAGAAGGACAGAGATTCCAGGGAGCTGGAGCTATGAAGGCTGAATGATATCATACTTCTGAATTGAGCCGGGGGAAAAAATGTATTTTTCAAAGAATTGCATTCGACATATGAGCTAAATGATCTGCACATCACCTTCCATATTCCATTGTGTTCTGAATTTTTATTTTTCCCTCAAACAGGCAGTTTTGTGGGGTGATTTTAAAGTGTAGGATTGCTGCGCTTTAAAAAAAAAAAAAAAAAAAAAAAAAAAACCCTGACTTGTAAGACAATGTAAGAATCTGTCAGTAAAGATGAGACAATCATGGACAAAATTAACATGGTGGGTTCTTCCTTTCTGACTGCAACATTTGTCCTCCATGTCCGTGCCAGGTTATCTTCAATTGTATTACATACAATAAAAAAATAATATAGTACTGGCATGTTAATGCTTTGAAAAGGAACAAGTTGGGTCATTGATGTACTCCCAGAGTGACGCATGAGAACACTAGTGGTTTATAGCAACTGATTTAATCTCTGCAGATGTACGGTAGTGTGAAAGTGATATGAAGAGGATTTGATATTGTGAAACTCAATAACTCAACAAGGTACAACCTTTTTAATTCAGTGTCCGTTATAACGTCAGTAAGTCATTTAAACACTGTCAACAATTATTCTGATAAATGTGCCCTGAACACATCTAGTGCAGGCTTTTATAGACCATTCAGAATACTTAGATGTGCATGTAGAAAGCTACTGTGATACAGAAGGTGTGCACGTTCATGATGTTTGTAGGTCTCTGAAGTCTAGCTTTGTATTGACAGTCGCTGTCATGCCCTTAATTCTAAGTGTAAGCAGTTTTTTTGTGCCAGTTAGCACAGGGCACAAAAGCATTTGGCTTTTGGAGTTTTATTGTTTGTTTTAAATGTCACTGAATTCACTGAATAATTAGTTTGTCTGGGGTTCAAATGTTGAATATTGCTACATTTATGCTGCGTTCCATTTTCCTCTGAAGTTGAATGTCGCAACTGAAAAGAACACCACACCCAAGTTGAACACATTCCAGTTAAACATTGCGATAATTGTATACAATTTTAAAGTGCTAAAGAATTTACCAACAAAATTAGTGTTTTATGGCGAATAAAAGTTGGCTGACTGATTTAATGTAACAACTGATACACAACTACTGCTTGTATTACTGTTAATGTGCAGTACGGCCATCTTGCATTTTGAACTCTGGGTTGGTAAGGCTCTTCCGACTTTCCAAGTAGCAGTTTGACACGTGTGGGCATTCCAGTCAAAAATCCAGAGCAAGCTAACACTCATGCACATTGGAATAACACTGTATAAAGTGTAGATCATGTATATAATCATTAAAAATCTAAAAAAAAAAATGCAAAAATGTATGTACAAGGTTTTTACTGGACAGCAACAACATATTTGTTTTAGCACTATTGAATAAAATGACCTAGAGTAACCTTTACGTTATGCTAACTTTCATTAAAAGTTAAGTATACTTGACATTTGAGGTGACAGACTATATGTAGTAACACTAATTGATGTATTATAGTGTTTGTACACTATTCCATTTGTATAGTAATAGGGTGCCACATAAGTCAATTGCACTGTTCACAACAGTGGTAGCAGGCATACAGCAACATTCATATGTTGATTATTGCACATCTTGTAATTCAGAGAATTCCGTGACACTCGGGGGGTGACGTGTACATAGGTATAGAATGTTTTTACAGAGGGGTGATGGAGGGTTTTTTTGAACACATTGTTCTGTGAAGAGATGATAAGCATAGACTTAGAATTCTATATTTGGGCATAACACCGACTACAAAATGACCATTGGAACTTCAGAGATCTTTTCCTCCCTCAACCTTATGAATAAACAACCATATGACCTTGCCTTAAACTAAAATATTTAATTGCCTCATTTCTTAACAATCCTTCGAGGTAAGGATGACCCCAGTCTCTAGAAATTGTTCCTCTACGTTTTAGACCACTTGTTCATTTCAGCTTGTCTGTGTCCATTTCAGCATTTCTCCTGCTGTTCCAAATTAAGCTTTGGGATTGAAGTCTGGTTACTTTGCAATCACTTATCGTCCGGTCTGATGATCCAGTCACAGAAATAAATGGACAATGTGCACCCTTAACTGTTGAAAGTATAAGATGTTTGAGGAACATTTGGAGGTTCTATGGTTTGAAACTGTAGAGGAACCTCTTATGGTGCTTTATGGATCCTTTCAGAAAAAATGGTTCCTTGAAGGTTCCTCAAACCCCCATTAGAGGTTCCTCCACAGTTTCAAACTGAAGAACCTCCAGAAGTTCTTCAAGGATCTTATACTTACTACAGTGATTGCTCCTGGCCTGTGGGAGTGTCTATGTTGTGTTCTGCATAGACATAAAGCACAGTTAGTTAATAGGAATGAATAGGAACAAGAGTCTGGTGTGATCTTTACCTTACATGATTGGTGACGCATTACCAAGTGTCCGGGAAGAAATGCATGCATGTGATTTTGATTTTTTTTTTTTTTTTTTTTTAATCCCCGGGGGGCTTACATAGTTATGGTTTGCATGAAGGCTGTGTAATATCTGTAGTCCATTACCCACTGCGCGACATGACGCATGTTTCCATTTGATTCACAGCCATGTCCTTTGTTCACAGATTCGCTGTTTAAAAGGGCAGAGGGGCTTACCCGACCAAACCAATTTTGACGGGATCCACATCGTCAACCACTACGGCGGGGATGACGAGTCGTACCAATCTTCAGACGAAGAAGGGATGAAGCTCCCGTCTCACCTGAGCTCCCTTCCTGGCACTGGGCGTATCACACTCCACCCCCAGCTGGAGGACTCGGACAGCGAGGGGGATGAAGACGGAGAGGGTCTGAGGCTTATGGTGCCCTCTAACAGCAGCCATAAGACCACCACTGTGTGACCACCAACACTACCATAATAGACTGCCCCTGATAGTCTGGGACGGGAAATGACACCCGAAAGCTCATCTTTATAGCCAGGTCCAAAACTGCTATCAACCCATTTATGGCTTTTTAACTACAAATCCCAAGTCAACCTTCACAACACCATGACCTGGGATTTTTGTTTGTTTGTTTGTTTGTTTGTTTTTTGTTCACGTCTGCCTTATCCATTTTGTTTTTGCCAAAATGAGTCAGATGTTCACGTCAGAACTTGCTGTAGGATTGCAGCGGAAATCGGAGAGACCGTTCAGGCCCTCTGAGACCACACTGGACTGGGGCAAATCCAGAAAGCCCTTCGTATGTGAGGGTATGTAGTTTTGTTAGCCTGTGCTTTAGTCTAGCTGAGAAGAAGTGACTTGTATGTTATATAGTATTTTATGCTAGTTTTTATTTTTTAATGATTTTTTTGTTTGTTTGTTTTTGGTTTTTAAACGAACCATCAAAGCCCAGTGGAGTGCATTCATGGGTGCCCACGGCTTTCGAGGGAAACATATTAAAGATTAAGGAACACTATTCTTTAGAGGAGCCGAGTCTCAAACGGCCGACGAAAGTGTCATATCAACCACCAGTAATAAGAGCGAAGCCTTTGTAACCTACAGCATGCAGTACCTCGGTTGACTGTTGAGTTTATGTGAAAGAGGTCTGTGAAGGATCCCATATCAATGTATATATGTACATGCATTTGACTCTAATTATTTTTTTCCTCATCTCCATTATGACTTGAAATGTATCTAATGTATTTCATATTCTCAGTGTACAGTGTACAATTCAGTTGAAAGGGACATGATTACAGTTTTTCTTTTTTTGGAAGACATTTTAATGCAGCACGGTGCAAGCCCCCCCAACCCCCCCAAATATCTTTTCTGTACTGTATCCGATTCTTGATTTCCGACATGGCTTTTTAGCATCAAAATATCACAAATGTGTTTTTCTGTTGCCTGGAACGTTGTCATGGTTTGCTTTTATCACACTGTTTTCTAGCATGTTTTGAAAAGAGCATGTTTTAGATTTTACAGAAGTATCACAGCCTGGGGCATTTGTGTGTGTGTGTATAATATATATATATATATATATATATATATATATATATATATATATATATATATATATATATATATATATATATATATATATATAAATAATTCTCCGTCTTGCCGTAGTTTTTCTGTCCACCCCTCCCAAGCAAGTGCTTCAAACCGGTCAAAAAAAAACAATACAAGCAAACTGAGACACTCTGCTTAACAGGAGTATTTCTCTGTTATTGCTCGTGTTTAGCCCACGTGTTGCATATTTGCACAGAACATACAGACCTCCAAAAGTATTTGGACATTTTGTTCTTTTCTCATCTCTCTCTGCTCCAACACTTCAGGATCCAACCAATCAGGCTAAACAGCATTTACCATGGTCTGTATATATGCATCCATCTCAGGCTGCCAAAAGTATTTGGACAACATTTGTTCCTATTCCTTTTTATTTGCATGTTGCTCTGCTGTCTAGTCCTGACAGTCAGATCATCTGTGAAAATGTGAGTCAGTTTTAGTGTTGGCTACCTGTTCTCACACCACAATGCTAAGGACTTCTACCAGGTATTAGGATTGCTTTAACTGGGTTCTTTTCTTCTCTGTCAGTCAGAGGGGTTCATCTTTTTGTCTCATCCGTTCAGAATGCTTTGTTCCTGAACCAAGCAATCTCCTGTAGCTTCAGTAAACTGCACTCCAGGCCTTTCTGCTCTTGAGATTTGCCAGCGCTTTTAATAGCAAGCTGTGCCGTCCGAAGCTCTGTCTGCAAGCAGTGTTTCCTGCGTATGGTGGCTTTTGACACATCTGCCTACGCCGGTGGTTTCTTTTTAGTGGTGGAATTAGGAGTTAATTTTGGCTTGCCTTATTTTAATATATACTTCATGTGCAATGACACCTCAGCTCTTCTTTGGCGAGAGAGCAGCAGACCAGCAAGGGCGTTAGACGTCCTGCATAGGCGCACTGGCTAAAAATATGCCCACTGGAGGATGTCAGTATTTGCTTTCGTAAAGTCTCTGATTTGTCCAAATACTCTTGGTGACCCTCGTTATGCTGGAAAATCTGTGATGAATGACTGACCCTTAAAATCAATCAAGTCTGATGGTCTGCTTTTGACCTTAGATATTAAATCCTTCACGTCCAAAGTTCTGCATTGCAGAAAGAAAATGAGACCAATGTTACTGTCCTAATACTTTTGGATAAGCGTGTGACAGCCAAGGGATTTTGCATCAACTGAAAAATGCTGGGTTGCTGTAGAAGGCAGCTTGGTCCGTTTTCTGCGCTGTGAATGCAATGTGCTGACCATAGACACGCATATGTGGAAGGTGCCTTGCGATGGCAAGACCGAGTACTTCAAGAGAAGAAGCGTAGAGTGACCTTTGGTCTTTACCTTATTTACAGATCAAACCAAAAAGTAGGAGATTAAGGCACCGACAACAGGAAACCAGTGCGACCTCTGCTATAGTAGCCAGTCCATCTGCGAAAAGGAAGCTTCCGAAATGAATAATGTTCCCGATGCACCCAAGTCATTCAGATACCTGTACTAGAGTCCAGGGGCCTGAAACCCCTCCAACGCTAGAAGGGTCAGCATGCTAAGTGCTGCAGAGAAAAGCTGCGTTATGGAAATTTCACTGGTAGGGCTGGTTAGGGTAATGACGTAGACGTGCTTATGACGGAGCGTAAACACTAAGCCTAGGCTGTGTCTGTATGATGTTAATAGATGAGACTTATCAATTGACAATAAAAATGCTGTTTGACAAACCGTCTTATTTGTGTTCTTAATACCAAGCCCAGACGCTGATTTGTGAGCTCACCAGAGAGATTTGGTTTCTTATGAGAAGTTGGAAATGTCATGGGTTAACTAATTTCAGTAGTTCAGTGGTTTGCAATGATCATGGTTTATGGTTCTGTGGTTAAGCACACTGAAACAAGTGATGGGCTAAATAAATCTACCTGGCTTAGAGTTGCATCCAATCAACACCAATATTTTAAATTTCAGTCCAGTCTAAAAGTCTGATGATTTCTATATAAATTAATTCTTTTTTTCTCTGCTGATTCTGGTTTTACTGTGCATCCCAGGCATCAGCAGAATTGCCAGAAATAAGTAAACCTAAAGGGAAAACCATGCAAATGTGATTTATTTAATGTAGATCATTTCTGATGGCGACCCATGCTGCGGGTTTTTCTCTCCGTCCCAAAATTCTAGACTGTCAGGGGGCTGTGCACAGCACCAGCAGATCAAACTGCACTCGACTTCACTAATGAAACGTGTTCAAAAGAACGTTTGCAGGAAGTGATCTCTCGCAGCTCACAATCACCAAAAATGCACCTCGGCTGAAGAGTGCACAGCCTGATCCACGCTGAAGGGCATAAGACTAGAGAACAGTCCTGGCCTAAGAACATCAGGTAAGCTGTGTGTGTGTTTGTGTGGAATTTTTACAGTGTGTGGACACATTCTGAAAGAATGGCTGTGTAGCCTGAGAATCCAGTCAGTCTTTCAACCAGAGCTTTGAACTAGGTAAATCACGCCCTGTGAAAGCTCCTCACAGTCAGCCCAGCTGCCCTTATGCTTACAACCTGCTGGGTTGACTTGCTTAGTAAAGTCCTGTGTAGTTGTATTGAAACTGTGCTCTCTGCTCGGTGGCTTTTAGGGGTGTTGAATATTGGAGGTTTGATCCGGGCTAGCGTAGGTGTTTGTTTAACTGTGATGAAGAATATGAATATATGTGAGTGTGATTTTGTATATTTGTATCATCCTAACAACTTGTAAACTGTTAAGAGTGTAAAATTTTGCCGTTACACACGTGGTGCCTATAGTGAGAGCTGTGTTTTCACACTTGAGTAGTTTCTGACTCCCATAGTAAAGACTTATTACAATTAAAGTGGCAATGTCAATGTTGGGACAAATGTGGAATAATACATGGATTAGAGGTGGGGTTTCTTTGGTGCTTATTGGATTTTGCGTGTGTGTGTGTGTGTGTGTGTGTGTGTGTGTGTGTTTGTTGGATGGCAGCTGTAAGTCATTTCCCATTAAAGCTTTTGATCTGACTGCTTATACTGTACTAGCTGAGATGTACAGTACTGCACAAAAGCTGTTACTAAACTGTTCAAACTGTTTGTTGAACTCTGCATTAAACGTTTACAGGCAAGAGGTTTTCTTGCCTTAACATAAGTATGAACTAATGCATAGCAAAAATATGTAGGTTAGAAGACCACAGGTTTGGTTGATGACTTCTCTGTGAACTTCAGTCACTGTGTGGAATTTCTTACTTCAACTATATATATATATATATATATATATATATATATATATATATATATATATATATATATATATATATATATAATCTGTGTTAGGATGGTTGCTGTAAGTCCTTGGTTTTCTGGAGTATGGGTTTTAAAAATTAGGGGTTAAACTTACACACATTCTTTTGGACCAGACACAACTGATCAGTTCTACTGTAATTCTACTGTAATTCTGTAAACCTGATCAAACTCAAGTTTCATTTCAAAGAATGTTCTCTAAAAAGTCCAAACAAGAATAGAAAAGCAGCTTTAAGTAAAAGGTGCTTCCACCCAACAAATCATTCAAAGTGTTAGAAATGCATGTAAAGCAAACAAACAAACAGCTGGAGGAACAAACAGGTTACAGAAAGAAATACATAGCATGAGAAATGCTAATGAACGCCCCGCTTTCAAGCGGCTTAAACAATGGGCTCATTTCCTTGCTGATGAATTGAAGTGCTTAATTGCTGCTTTTGTGGCATTTGCGTAATGGCCGCTGAAGCGTTTTATGGAGCCTCTATCAGTGGAGGCCTGGAGGGCCCCGGGGCCGAGGCCTGTAATCACCAGAGGGCACATTGAGCTTTGATTTCCTGCGATGGCTTCATGCAGACATTTCAGATGCAACGTCTGCCCCCGACATCTCGCATTATCAGCTCAGTTTAGGGCAGCTGCTGCTCTGATCGGGCTCGGTTAGCTGTGTGGAGATGTATGATAAAAGAAGCAGGTCTGCAGTAATGCGGATTCTGCTCCTCAGGTCCTGCATGGTTTAGTGTTTTCCTGCTCTAACCCGCAACACACACCAACACACACCAAGACACACCAAGACACACACACACACACACACACACACACACACACTCTTTAACCTGAAGAAGGACTTGGTATTGAGCTGATGAGTTGAGTCAGGTGTGATGAAGGAGGGGACGGCAGGAGCAGGGAAGACTGTCACAGCGTCGGTTTTATTAGTCTGAGACTAGTACAGTGAAGGTGCTGCAGACTACAGTGGTTATAAGGTGGTGCGCTGTATTTACTGATCTTATATATGTGCATCATTTCCTCATGAATACACATTACCTCTATAAAGACATGCTTGTGAGCCGTGTATTTTCCCAATAAATCACATCATGCTTTTAGATGATAAATGGCAATAAATTTGACATTTTGTAACGTATGAAATTCCCATATATTTAGTATACATTCATCTCATACTAAAATATAAGCCAACCTATTTGAAATTAGCCATTTTCAAATATGGGACATATAGTTTAGCCATATATAAATAGTCATTTATTTATATATGGTATGTGCTTTAATTCATATTTACTTAAATGTTTGCTACACATGTGTACATGCATATATTCACCTACAAAGCAAAAACATATGTATGATACACATTTAATGTGTCCAACATATGATATATATGAATGTATATATTATATACATGCATGTAATTATGTTTATTTTAAAGTATACACTCAGTCTTTGGGTATGATCTATGGACATATATGGTCACATAACAGATATCTGTATAGGAACTGCGTGAATGTATGAATGTACACTGTATAGCCTATTCATCTGCAACATAATGGTTATTACACATCATATAGAAATAGAAAAATGGAATCATATAGAAAGCAAGTCTTCGATTTATTAGCTATCCCGTGAATTGGAAATCTGTTTGATCATATTGCTTTAATTTACTTTTGAGTGTACGGCCAAAAGTGAGTCAGCTGAAATATGCTTCACATCAAGCGTACTGTTCTATTTAATTCATGTGGATTTAAATAAATTCAGTTTGTTGCCCTCATTTTTATTTTTATTGAAGTCACACCCTCACAGTACGTGCTGCCAGCCTGGTATTGTGGGCTACTCCAAGCCAAAAGTGCACTCTTCCCTGCTGACGGCACAAGTGAGCGGCAGGTGAGCGGGTGCACTCTCACTCTGGTTAGCCTACCTGCAGTCTGTGTTCTGCAGTGCTGAAAGCACCGCCCTGTCGCAGCCTGTGCCGGGCGTAGCAGGTGTCATGGGGTCGGCGCGGGTCAGCAGCCAGGAGAACAAGGCCGCTCTGTTGCACTACAGTGGGCAACTCAAAAAAGGCAACAAGCACCTCCAAGACAAAGATTCATTTCATTAAGATCTTTTTGAGGAAAACAAACAAAAATGAATGAAATGGATGATGATGAAGATTGCTGAAAAAGTAGGCCAGCATGTAAGTGAATAAATGCATAAACAAATAAGCATGTTTAATCTGCATAATCTGATGACTGCATTATAGCAGGAAAAATCTTCAGAACTATACATATATATATATTTGTGTGTGTGTGTGTGTGTGTGTGTTACCATGCACCCAAATGATACTAATAATAAACAAGTACATTGATATAATGGGGGTGTGTTAGCACAACCATTTCTAACCTCTCCACCACCTACAATTACCAGTTATGGCACCTAGTTTAACAGTAAAGCCGACAATACTGTGTGTTTTAACGGGTTCCTTCACTACTGTTATAATAATCTTACAGGAGTCATATAGTAAAGTCACTGATCCAGCACAATCTGGGTGCACTGTAAATGTTTACAACTGTAACTTTTTACAACTTTCCTTGCACTTCACTGAAAACTAAATATTCAGAGTTTTTTGTGTGTTTCTGTTTATTGGCATTTGTTCTAATATGGTGTTTTACTGGTGTAAACACAAACATCATAAGACTTAATAAACAATTTTACACCTGTTTTTTGGGCAGTGTGAACGCTCCTATAACGCAGCAGTGACCCTGTAGTTGTTTAGTGCCTTTACTGAGTTTAGCTCTGGACGTTATTAACGTTAAACCACCTAATCACACATTTTCTCATCTCTCTGTGTGTGTGTGTGTGTGTGTGTGTGTGTGTGTGTGTGTGTGTGTGTGTGTGCGTGCGCGCGTTCGCGCGATGTTGAAACAGCTCCGTGTTCAGCGTGATCGTCTCGAGCTTCCTGTGCTCGTGCTGCAGCAGATAAAGCGCGTTATCGCCCCTCCTGCCCCCTCCGGACACCTACTGGGGGCAGCAGCTCTGGGGGCAGTAGCAGCAGCAGCAGCACGGGGGTGGAGGAGGGAAGGGGGTGGGGACCGTTCTTTTAAAGCACCTGTCTGGAAAGGAAAAGCAAAAGCACCTGGCAGGCGGGCGGTCAGTGGCGCATGCGCAGATCGCAGCCGGGTCGCTTTAATAGAGGAGCTGCTGCGCTCAGCCTGAGTGGCCTTCAGTTCAGCGCAGAACGCAGGAGCGGCGGAGAGACAGACAGACAGACAGACAGACTGACAGAGGGACGCTGAGAGAGAGAGAGAGAGAGAGAGAGAGACTGTGTGTGTATCAGAATCAGACAGCATGCCGCGCTCGTTCCTGGTGAAGAGTAAGAAAGCGCACAGCTACCACACACCCCGCAGCGTGGAAGAGGAGTACAGCAGACTGGAGGCGCTCATAGCGCACATCTGCACAGGTACGAACACTGACACACACACACACACACACACACACCTTCATACCGCTTCAGTAACGGGCTGGTTTATACACACGCAGTTACTGTTTATTGTATTGGTATAATATTTTTACTGTTTATTATTAGCATTTTTTTTTTGCTTTTCACTTTTTGGATTTATCACTCAGTTTTAAATGTACCGTTATAATACAGTTGTACCAGTTAATATCTGTGGTTTTATTCTTTATATTTTTTAGTACAAACATTTACAAATATTTAAATACATGATATATTTTTAAAAACGTAAAAACAAGAAGAATAGATATACGAAAAACAAGACATCCATTTATATTTATACTAAATGACACTAAAATAATAAAAACGAGGATGATCAAATGTGCTGCGTTGTAAAAACGAAAAAAGACGTTTGTTTGTTTTTTGTTTTTAGCCTGTTAGATCATTTCATTTATAATTTCATGTTAAATATACTCCTCATTTTAGCAAATGGTAATTTACAGGTTTTTTTTGTTTGTTGTTTTTTTTTTTACATTTTTATAAGACTTTTTGTTCAAATAACAAAACAGGTAAAAAAAAAAACATTTTACATTTAAATATGTGATATGATTAAAAAATAAGAATTGTCAACATTTCTAAATAAATTATTTGTAAAATTAATTGTTTATTCAGATTCGTTTTTAATAGTGTATATTCGTTTTCTTTTACTTTATTAATTAATTAATTTATTTATTTATTTATTATTAAGAACATGCAACCATTGCCATCAACGTCAGCATATTCATCATGTTGAAATGAAAGCTCATTTCTCATACATTTGAGTCTTTAACAAGCTCAGCTCTCTCCACATCACTACAATCAGTCTCAATTACAATTACAAACGTTTGTAGAAAGCAGGTCCTAATCAACCTATATTCCTATGTTAACAGACAGTAAGCTTGCTGAGGAACCAGAGGAGGTCTGCCCGGATGGCCGCTCAGACCCTGTTGAGGCCTTTTCTCCGGACCCTGCGGACCTGTGCTCCAGGTCTCCTCCTCTCAGCTGTGGTGGAAGTGTGTGTGACCGCTCTTCGGATTATGAGGACTACTGGCGCCCACCCTCGCCCTCAGCATCACCAGGTAGGCAGAGTGGTCTTCTCATGGCAGTTTATCCTTTCCTTTCATTTTCTCTAGCCCAGAATGTATGAGAGTGTTGTCTGATCTGTATGGGTGGGGGTGGTGTGTGTGTGGGGGGGGGGTTCTAGGCTAATTGACAAAAAAGGAATAGATCTCATGACAGAAACTCTGAAACATCTGAATTGTATCCGTGTCTGTTCAAATCTGAATTGCTCTCGAGGTTATGTGGTTTGTGGCATTAGTAAAAGGCAGTAAAACCACAGGCTGCTCTTTGTTGCACTGTGTGTAAATCAAGCTGGGGCTGATTACCGTTTAGGAGCCCAAAACACAGCAGCCTTCGTTTAACCAACAGAACAGGTATAGCCTGCAGCAGACTGCTGCCTCTGCAAATTAGCATGCCAGTGCTGACTCTGCCTTTTTCTCTTGTTTATCTCCTCAGCAGACTCTGAGAAATCTTTCTCTCCATGTGTGGATGAAACACGACCATTCGCTGTGCCCTTTGGGTCTTACCCCTGGAGCTTCACCCACCATCATCATTCCTCGCTGGACCAGGAGCGGAGTTTTTACACAGAAAGAGTGTCTGAACCCCCTATCTTTAGTGAGAGAGGACCTCCTGGGGCTGGTATTTACAGTCATTACGAGCCCACTACAGCCCTGTTTGAGCGGACCACTGCGCCTGGGCTTTTTGTGGACCGGAACGTCCGTGGAAATGGATCTGAGATGAAGAATGACACGACTGGGCTGTGCAGTCGCCTTATTCTGAACGGAGCTTTCAAATGCATTAAATGCAGCAAGGTACGAGGGCCCACTATAGTGTTCAGCTGGACACATATACACAACCCAGTGATGTTACAAAGCCTCTCAGATGGGACGATATGTTTGCTGAGCACTGTTTACTGTGTGCTTTTTGGCTTCTTAGTGTCCCGTCATTGATTGCCTTTATGCTTCATTGTTGTCCTCTTGTTTATGCTGTCTGAAGTGACCTTGAGCCTAATTAAGGTGCGGTATAACTCACCTTACACTTTAATTACTTTTCTGCACCACAGGTGTTCTCCACACCTCACGGCCTGGAGGTCCACGTCCGGAGGTCGCACAGTGGCACGAGGCCCTTTGCTTGTGACATCTGTGGGAAAACCTTCGGCCATGCAGTCAGCTTGGAACAACACAGAGCTGTTCACTCACAGGTATGAGACCAAGTACTTTGATGAGACAACACATGAACCGTGATCATGCAGGAGATCCAAAATCATATACCACCATATACTACCATAAAGAAATAGTGATTAAAAATATTAGTCTTCCCTTAGAAGCACATTCACTAGTGTAGTATATTCGGATCTTGGTTAGCTGGGTTGGAGATGATAACAGCTAAAAAGTAGATCTCCAGGTGTAGTGTTGGTGACCACTATTGAATACTATTAGTATTCAATAAAAAGATTTAGATGGTTAAGTGTGACATCTCTCATCATACAGGAGAGGAGTTTTGACTGCAAAATCTGTGGGAAAAGCTTCAAACGGTCCTCCACCCTGTCCACACATCTCCTGATCCACTCGGACACTCGACCATACCCGTGTCAGTACTGCGGCAAGAGGTTCCACCAGAAATCTGACATGAAGAAGCATACGTTTATCCACACAGGTAATACAGCCTCACAATGCTCGTCACGTTTTATTTTAGAAGAGTCCACCAAATGACACGTCACCGTAATCAGTGTTGATTTTCCAGGCCCTTTGTGAGCCTGTTTGGTGTAGGGAAAGCAGGGCACACCCTGTTGTGGGGTAAACTGTAACACAGATTTGTGTGTAGTTAAACAAGTCCAAGCTGAACATGCTTTTGGCTATCTTCTCATATGATCATATCAGTGTCATCTATGAATACTGACCAGATGCAGACAGATATTCTTAAATTTCACCTTAGAGACTTCTTCTTCCATTAAAGTAACTTTCATTCTAAAATGATATTTTGAAGCATTTATAATACTCACAGTCAGAGCTAGCCAGACTACAGTACAGCCTCCACATGACAGGGTTAGTTAATAGTGTTACCAAACTCTAGCCAGAGAAACAATGAGAGGATTCCATAACCCTCCACATAAGTTAGGAAATTTCTTAATTGTTTTTTAATTAAAAATACATTATATACATGTGGATGTTAATAAATTAAATTAGACTTATATTTATATAATAATTAAATTACATATTATATATATCATCATTTCAATGTGCTCATATTTGCTGAGCAACTTTGTGGTCAATAAAAAATTTGAATATTTATTTTTATTAATCACATTTATTTGCACATTTATTTACTTTTTTTTAATAAGGCAAATATGTTGCTTGTAGGCTCTAATATGCTGTGTATTCCTTAATGAATTACGTAAAAGAAATTATATATATATGTATTTAAAAAATCTGAAATCTGACATCTGTGAGCTTAAAAATGTGAGCGTATGATTAGGAGGGAAATGTCCAAACCATTGACGTGTGTGTTTTTCTTGTGTTTTGTTTGACAGGAGAGAAGCCTCACAAGTGTCAGGTGTGTGGGAAAGCATTCAGTCAGAGCTCTAATCTGATAACGCACAGTCGCAAACACACGGGCTTCAAGCCGTTCGCCTGCGAGCTGTGCGGGAAGGGCTTCCAGCGCAAGGTCGACCTGAGGAGACACAAGGAAACACAGCACGGCCTCAAGTGAGGGGCAACAACGACCCTCCAAACGTTTTTTTTTTTATTTTTTTTTTTTTTATAAACCCACCTGAATTCTGACGAAGCCAGTCCTAGTCCTCCCGCGCTGGGATTGGCTAACGGCTCATACCTACTCTGTCCAAACTAGCGAATGTTTACGATCAGCCAATCACAACGCAAAGAAGATACTGCTAGCCAATCTCCGCGCAGGGGGCGGAGCCTGTCCGAATACCGGTGGAGAAAACCCTCGAACCTCGTGCTCGAACTCCTCTCTGATGAGCTCTGATGGATGATGGACGGTTTGCTAGCTGTTTTGACGCCCGCACAGTCAACGCCCTCGGTTTACTGCAAGCTACAGACACTTCTTTCGGGTTCTGTAAGGTTTAGAAAAGTGTTTGGGTGTTTATGCTTCTTGTGGACTGTATGAGTCAGCATCAGTCCAGCAGGTCTGGCAGCAACTAAAGACCCACAGCCTTGCTAAGAGAAATCTGTCCCTAATTATTATCGCCATATTCGGCCCCAATACCTCCGTAATATCAACATGGTGAAAGGCTCCATAAAGTCAAAAATAAGCTGTAACTAATCTATTTATCAGTGCAGTGATGAGCATCTTAACCCACAAGGGGGTTGGGTGTTTTGTGGGTGTCCAAACGAATTAAGGTCCAAATCATTTTAGAATTTCATACAGAAATACTGAAGGTCACAAAGATTCGCCGATGTGTGTTTTTAACACATGACATTCCCACTAGTCTCATGTGGGTGTGTATCCATATGAAAGTGTGTGCGTGTGTGTGTCTGTGTAGTGCAGCCCTGAACGCTGAACCCAAAATATTATCACCAAAATAGAGTAATGGTGGAGGCGCTATCAGAGAGAGAGATCAGCTGATGAGCAGAAAATCAGCGCAGAGCAGAGCAGGTGCAGGCAAAACACAGACCTACAGAAACCTGCGTGATTTCGCTGTTTGGGGAAGACAGAGACTTAACTGATCTGGACACTGGTCAAACACTTTCCACCCCCTTTCACGCTCCTGCCCAAACAAGGTTTATTTCTGTTTTTTTTTTTTTTATTATTATTATTATTATTATTTTGCTTCTGTTTATAAGTGAGATTTGCACACGAGTGGTCTGTGTTTATGGAGGTGGGCCGCAGTGGTCTGCAGGACGCGTGCGGAGTAAATGTATTAAATTGTTAATGCTCGTTTGAAACAGTAAAACGCTATTTATTGATGAACGTGGTTTGAATAAAAATGACTGGAAATCATGTCCGTGTTTGTATTCGTTTGTTAACGCGTCGTGTTTCATATAAAACAGTGAAGAAACACAACGAAAAGAAAAGGCAAGAAAACGAAGAAATAAAGAAACCTCTGATCACAGATCTGAACTAACACTAGTTTACGTTTCACAAACAAGGCATATTGTATAAAATAAAAAGCTTTCTAATTCACGCGTTTTAAATGTTTAACTATTAAAGCGTATAAATGTGGGAATTTTACTTAACGCTGGAATTTATTTCAGTAAAAAAATCGGGCTGCACTGGAAACAACAACAACAACAACAACAACAATAATAATAATAATAATAATAATAATAATAATAATAATATGTGTCTATCGCTCTTGGCTCTAAGACCAAACGTGGTTTGAAAGCTATAAATGTTTAATATGACCTGCAGCACAGAGTGAGGCGAGATCAGTGTGTGTGCGTGTTTGTGCGCGCGCACACCAAACAGACCTCACTGTTTAAATGTTCAAAACCTCAGAGAGAGAGATTACCTATTATATATAAACGCACAATAGCACGGTGATAAAGAGCTTTCATTATTATTATTATTATTATTATTATTATTATTATTATTAATAATAACATGGTTTGATAAGAATGTTCTTTATATAATAATAATAATAATAATAATAATAGAAACAATACTATCAATAATAACAATAAAAATAGTAAAAGTCAGTAAATAAAAAGAAAAATAGGAATCAAAATAAGCAAATCATTCAGAACCCTTTTTTTTAATCAGGGAAATATGTTTTCGCAGCACAGATTTTTTCTTTGCTGTAGTTTTCTAAAAACAATTACAGACCCCCGCCTTTACCGTTTTATCCAGCTTAGGTAAAATCATTGTGATTGTGAACACTGAAGGTGAAAAATTTGGTTTTAAATCAAACATTTTGATTCTAACATTTTATTATTATTTAAAAGATGTAAACATTTCTCATTTATATCACCTTGAAATGATTTATTTAAACATCGTTAAAATGATTATTATTAATATTCTTATTGCACGCAACCGCTCGATGGGAATAAACCCGGTTCAGAGTGAAAATCAGACTGTCTGATTGTTGCTCCTCTGTTTCCTGACTGAAAGCCTGGTTGCGCAGATGAAGCGTGAAGAAACGAGCAGACCGCGATTCTCTGCAGACAAAGCGCTCAACTCTGCACTCAACCCAGAGCAGCTCTGTAAACAACACGGCTAGTTTAATAACTGTGGTTCTGCTTATCTGCATGTTTTTTATTGTAGATTTACTGAAGATTAACTGTAGATTAACCTGCCTTCCTGCTTAACTTTCACTGAACAGTGAGTGCAGACTGCTGAACAAACCTGCTACAAACATCATGGATTGCAGAGTCAGTGTCCCTGAACAACAACCAAATCTAAAAGTGTTTTATTCATTTATTTAAAGCAGGACTTTAATGCAGGTTTCCCAGTATTTTGGGCGAAGCTTTCTTGCTTCTTTGCAGCAGCTGCAATATTGACTCTTTTATGCATAAAGGCCTAAAGATCACCAGATCTTACTGTTACGGGATCCTGTAGCCCTCGTGCTAAAAGCATATGGAGACATGGAGTGGTTTAAAGGATTTTAAACCAGCTTGACTCGCTGCCTCTTCATCAGTAGCCGACCTGCCACTGGAAACAATAAATGCTCTGTTCAGCCTCTTATTCAGTGCTGGTCCATTTCATCAGCTGCAGGTTACCCTGTCCAACATGAAGGAAACAACCTGGTGCTCTGAAAGTAGGCGTGCGACAGATGTCTAGTGGAGGCCACCTGGAGAAGCTGCTATAGGATGACAGTAATGAGGCCTGAAGCCTTTATTTATAGCCCAAACACTGGAGCATCTCACCTGTTAATAGAAAATAAAAGGCACAATGTATTCAAGTTACACAAGAAATCTAAGTACAGGCCAACTAAACCCACCTAACAACCAGGTCTTTAGTCTGCTTTTTTTTTTTTTTAGTAAAAGGAACTTTCTCCTATCAGTTCAGAACAAATGATCTGAACTCTGACTAGTGAAGCTTCAAGGAATACAACATTTAAAAGCAACCAGTACTGATTTGATGAAGATAAAACAAATCATTTCACTGGGTAGTTTGAAAAAATCTGATTGTGTCTGATTTCCTTTCCACAAGCAATCCTGGAAAGTAGAAATTTGCTTTTACAGTTATTTTGTTTTTAACATTTTAGCAGAAGCTATATCTGTAAGGCATGTGTGTTTTCTGTAGATTGATAGTCCACTGTTTCTGTAGCAGCCTGCAATCAGAAAACTGTGAGCTCTGGTTTCCCCACCCTGATTGAAATCACTGACTCAGTGCCTTTGTAATGCCTTTATGCTTCTAAATCTTGCTTCAACACTAAATAGTGAATATTTTAAACCCCTGAAGATTAGACTGAGGAGAAGAAAAGCATGCAGAAGTCTTCTCTTTGTTCACCCGGCAAGCCTGAAGCAAAGGAGCTGCAACAAGGAGGACTCACTAGTGATGAAGCTTCGAATGGAGTTTCAGTTTTAGTGATTGGTTCCGTCTTCTACTAATTTGTTCCATTTAAACAGTGCCTTTGTCATGTCAAGGTTGCTTTACACTTACAGTTGGCTAAAGTAAAAGAAGCAGGAAGGAAAAAAGTACATTTTAAGTTAAATCTTAAAGTGCACTTCTAAAAAGAACCACTTTTGGCAAAGATCTGTGTGACAGGTTCAAATAATCTTCACATGGTATAAAGACTCCAGACCTTTACATTAGTTGAGCTATGTGTCAAAGGTGCCCAAGAATGTCAAACTGTATTTACCATGGCATTGAATAAAATCCAGCAGTAGCCAGAACTCTAAAATGTGTAAATTCCAAAACCCCAAAACTGTCACGTAACATCTTCATTTATTATATTTACACCCCCAGCCCACTGTCAAAAGCCTTTTAAAACTTACAGCTGGTGTTTTAGATACCTTCAGTCAATTTTCTGAAAAAAAGCATGCAAATCAACACCAGACTGCTGTAAATGATTGCTGTAATCTAGCCAATAAAAACAGAGCTCGTCATTTTTAGGAGGAAAATCAGTGTTTTTCATTATGAGGCAAAATAATAGTCTGATTTAATGGATGCTTAAAACAGCATCTGGTAATTTTTCACCCCAAACAAAGTCACACACTATATATATATATAGAAACATAATTACTTAATAAATACATTCAGTGGCACCTTTAAGGATTCATCATACAGCCTTATGTGAAGCTTCTTCAAACTTTAAACATTTTCTTCACACTCACGTTCATTTACAAAAAGGAACCATTCACTGAATTTGTTTTTAGGAAACCGAAAGTGGTTCTTTGATGATATTGCACAAAAAAAAAAAAAAAATCAGAATGAAGGTCTATATACCAACTATTTAATTATGCATCCAATTTGTGCAAATCTGGGCTTCAAATTTGTTGGAGTGATGCAAGAGAATGTCATTCTCTTAATTAAACAAACACACTCAGAAATGACAAAAATCTCCCATTTCCATTCAAAGGTCATCTTGAAATTTTGGGAGATTAATGTTAGAAAAAATAATAATTTATACATAAATAAATAAATGTAAGGCCTGAAAACAGCAGGGTTATGCTGTATTCCTGACCCAGAGCAGAGCTGGGATTGCAATGTCTGTACACGGGTCAGTACACGGCTCAGCTGCTCCAATCCTGTGTAGCTCACTCAAAAGGAAAAAGGTTTCAAGTGTGCTATTAGGCTGGGCAGGTTGGTCAGGTTTTTAAAACCGTTACCCCACAGCCTGCAGGCATATCAAATATGAATAGAAAAGTCCTTCAAAAGGCCCAATCGATAGGAGTGGTCAGGTAATCAGAGCACTGCATTCTGGGGCTCCAGAAACACAGGCACACAGAGTGAATTGAGTTTAAGAGTAGTTAGCAGCATTAATAATGACTCGTAATTCTAGTGCATTGTGCTGTGTGAACCAGAGCGTCCTGCTTTTCTGTGGTTTAAGGTCATCCATAATTGATAACAGTAGCACATAAAAAATGAAGAGGGCATCTAATGTTGTGCTTTGGCTTCTGAGATAACTCACCACTGAAGACTCTACAGGTTTTTCAGATCCTGCTGAAGAGTTTTAAACAGCTTAAAAGAGACTAAGCATGTAATTCTCTTTGGACAGATAATGGTACAACAGCCTTATGGAATATCACTGAAGTCTATTATCAATGCTTCAATTAATACATAAACAAAGATTTACTAGTTTGTTTGTTTTTTCAATTCAATTATTCACAGAATTCATGTGACTTCAGTTTTATGTTTACATAGAATGTAACAAATATATGTTTTGGTCCAAAAAGGAAACATGATTTTTCTTTTGTGGTGGGCTTATTAATGAGGTTGATAGTGAGGGGTCGGCAGGGTAGCCAATTAGAGGCTTTTCAGATGCATACCTTGTTGCAGCAACCAGTGGGAGTGTTAACATTCCTATGGCCCACCACTAGGTAATCGAAAAAATTCTCACTATTTCATGATCAATTGGGGTGAAGGGTACCGACGCAACAGAACTAAATGTTCAACCATTTGAGGGCACACTAGCCAGGTTTGGAATAGCAAAAGTGAAATTATTAGCATATAATGGTTATTTTGTTTTAACAAAAAGTGTAGTTTAACCGCACTTTTATAACATGTTAAGATCTGCATTGATTGGCTGGTTTACATAAAGGCACTTTAATGTTTCACATAGAAGGTACCTGGAATAGCCTACTAAAGCATAAATGTGTAATTAGCATTGTAATAAGAACACTAATTATCATTGGCTAGGGCAAAGGCACAGTCCCAACTCCTGATTCACGCAGCAACCTGCTTTCACGGGTTAAATGACTAGCAGAGGCTGTTGATGATATGAATGATCTCCAGTGTTGCTGAAGCACATCATGGCAAAGATTGCCCAAAAAAAACAACTACAAAAAATAAAAACACCACATTCTCCTGAAGTGGCCATTGAGTTTTGCTAGCTTTGATTACAGCTTGCAGGGCTTTTATTAGTGGCCTGGTTTATGTAAATTCTAGGGGTGGTAAATATAATGTGACAAGACTGTAATGCTACATTTTTGTAATGCTAAAATAACACAGACTGTCCCTAGATTTGGACAGTCGCACATAGGATAACTGTCTGTGAACAACCAGTTCAGCTGAAGGCACTGCCAGCAGATCATGCTTGTATGAAGAATCATCTAAAATGCGCATTGTTCATAAGAAAATGTTCTCGTTTGTCAACCTGTGAAGCTCATACTTCGTACTTCCTCTTCTTTTATGGCACAGACATGTATGGTGTGAGTGAGGTAGGGCTCAGGTAGGACATATTCTTTTGTTATGCTGCTTTATTCATTATTTACCTGATCTGAAAAATAGACTGCAAGACTACTGCACAGCTGTCATCAGGCAGCAGCGCAGAGCCACAAATTATTCATGATATTTGGAAAGAAAAGAAGAAAGAATAGGAGAACGAGAAAAAGGTGATGTGGTTAGCAGGGACGAGAGAAGCTCTTTTGCAGTTTGTGGGGAAGAGCTTTAGCGCTGCATAACATAGACTGACTAAGGACCATTGTTCGGTCTTAAGTGTGACTTGTGTGAGAGGGACAATACTCGTGGACATGTATGCAGTTCTGTCTGAAGTTTTTTATTGAAACTGGGTTGTAATTATACACACATTGTCCCCAAAATATACACAAAGCATACCTAATATTGGGATATGTTTTCCATTTGCTGCCCTTAAACCAGATACCTCTCTTAGCCATCAGAATTCCTGTTTGGACATTTGATCACATTTGAGTTCAATGAAAAGGTTGTTTTCGTGGCACAGACATTATTGTTAGTCTGCTTTATCTTTTCCACAACCACCTTTAGTGTGTGTTTGGAGTATTAGTTTGTAGTATTCCATCCACTTTGTGAAATGTACTAGGTTCACTGGCAGCAAAACACCCTGAGAACATGTTGTTTCCACCACCATGCTTATACCATGG
Source organism: Salminus brasiliensis (assembly GCF_030463535.1). NCBI lineage: Eukaryota > Metazoa > Chordata > Actinopteri > Characiformes > Bryconidae > Salminus > Salminus brasiliensis. Next base: position 22,146,093 of record NC_132884.1, on the reverse strand, counting down.
TGTTGGTTCTAGAGCAGGGGCTTTTTTCTTGGATGACAGCCTCTCAGTCCATGGTGAGGTAAAACTTTGACTGTACCAGCAACTTCAAGTTCATGGTATGCTTTGTGGTTCTTGGGTTGTTCCTGACCATTCGAACCAACTTCGTCTCAGCTGAGAGTGAGTTTTTCTACCTACCCACCCACTTACTTAAAAATCTTAAAGCACCTAAGCAGTTTTGTATTTTGGTTTGTAGATCAGTTCAGAACATAGGCAGTCCTACTGGAGTTCAAATAGAAAATTTTATTACCACACACACACACACACACACACACAAAAACAAAAAAGGGATTTTTGAACACTTTTCAAATGATTCTCTTCTTCTTAAACGGAAAAGGCTAGATCTCGATTAAAATGTGGGTGTGTATATGCTCCTCTCCTCTGTAGCCTGTCCCAGCTTGACATGACACCTCAGCCCAGGCTCTGGGGAGTGAGGAGCGTTTTTCCAGTCTGCTGCGGGACATCCCGGCTGAGCCTGAGCAGTGCGCTCCCACTGCATGCACGCCATACACTTTTGTTTCATCAGCACTTGTTGTTTTCAGGACTGTTTAACAAGGCAAGTCCCTAGACACCCATCACAGTCCTTACACACTCTCTGAAGAGCACGTTTTTTGGGGTGGAGGGGTCTGCATGTATGTGTTTGTGTGTTCAAAGATGAAGAGTGCATCGAAGTGGGGGATGGTGGAATGGGAGGGGGTGTTCTGAATGGGGAATGGGCCAGACCCCACTGAAATGACCGCAACTGAGGGCCATCAGAGCAGGCAGACAGGCCAAATGTAAGCTGACGTTTTTCCTCCAGCTTGCAGCCCTGAAAGCTTTTCCATTAGCCCCCTCACCACGGGGCCAGCGCCCCCCACGCAGTGCAGCCTGCCCACAGAACCCCACTAAGAGAGGGGCCGGCCAGGTCACCTCACATCTAAAGACATCTTTACCTGCTTCATTTAGCATTACGTATCGCTGACCCTGACCGGCCTCTTGCTGTCACATAGGAAAGAAAGGCAATACTGGTGTGACACAGATTCCACTGAACTGATCAACTCAGGATGCTAAGTTTCTCTAGATAAAAGTGTCCCCCAAAGACCATTAATGTAAATGTAAATTATTCCTGGGGTAACGTCAGTCTGTTCTGTTGGTTTAGCACTGGATGGCTTTTCTGGTGCTCACACTTACACTTCAAAAGATCAGAAGTGTCCCAGAAAAAGATCAAGATTCAGATCCTATGCTGATAGGTCCTAATGTGTCCCACACTATTAAAAAAGCTCTATAGAACCATGACAATCCAAATAACCATTTGAATGCATGAATATTCTCATTTTCTCATTTTCCACTGAAAGTTAAGAAGGTATTTCCTTTCTCCTGTAAAATTGTCTTTTGGAAATACAAGGTTTTTGCATGATACTGGTGATATAAAAATAACTTAGTTAGTTTAAAATAACTTAAAATAACTGAAAACATCTATATTCTATATTTAAACCATGACAACCCAAAGAGACATTTTAAAGCAAAAATACAACAGGGTTCTACTACTGTTACAAGTAAAAGAACCTTTGGAAGAGGGCAGTAGGTTTTAGACCTTTGATTGCTATTTTTAAAGCTTTACCCACTTCTAAACCTAAACGTTACAGGGAATAATTTCCAAATCAACAATCCCTGAAAGCATATATAAACTACATGGACAATGGCACCTGCTCATTCATAGTTTCTTCTGAAATTAAAAAAACAGTTTATCCTGATTTTGTTGGAATTACTGTCTCTAATGTCTAGAGAAGGCTTTCTACTAGATTTTGGAGCATTGCTGCGAGGATTTGATTGCATTATGCAAAAGAGCATTAGTGAGGTCAAGAAGTTGGATGATCACTACCCCTTTTTACCCCCAACTCATCCTCAAACTCCCCAACTAACCCGAATGGAGCGACATCATTCCAGAGAACACATTTCGACTGCTCCTCAGCTCAATGACGAAGGGTTTTATACCTCTCTAGCCAGTCATTAGGCATGGTGCCAACAGGTTCATGCTTATGTGCTCAAAAGAGTCCTATTCTGTTGGCAATACTTCCCTACAGGGACTAGGCAATATGTGTGTGTTTGCATTTGCACATATGTTTCAGCTGAATGCTGAGTGTCTACAAACATTTGAACATACAGTGTATATGCATACATCCTACAGGGTGATTCTTCAAGGGTTCTTAGGGAAAGGCAACGGTTGAATATAACTTTGACAACGTCAAGGTTTATGTACAAGTAAAACCACTGATATATGATTCTTAAAATAGCCTTTTTAAAAAATGGGTTAATATAGCACCAACAGATGTTCCATTGTTGTTATGTTTTTAATGATATACTGTTACATGTAAAATAAAATAAGGCATTACTATTATTTATTTTTATTTTTTTTATTTATTTAAAATGTTCCTACACTGATACTTTTACTTGAAGAAAGCTCACTCCCATCTGGCGTACATCATGTCAGCTTTGTTCCTTAAACTTTTAATGTGTCATCTAACAGCACTAAAAGGATTCCTGGTGGAGAAAAAAATGCAGAACAAAAGTGTCTCCGTGTCTCCGTGTGTCTGCGCAGCAATAGATCTGATGTGACAGGCCGGCTGGGGGAACACCGCTGCGACACAATTAAAAGCCCTGAACTCTTTTAGGTAGCAGTCAACACATTTGTTCCTCTAATACCGGGTCCCTCGCCTCCCCCAGCCTGTCATCTAAATCCACGGGAAAGTGCCAGGGAGATGCTGAAGTTTAGTGTAACCGTGTGTCTCAGATACATTAGGTAGCAAGATTTCTGCTGTTAACACAGAAACACCTTTAGCGGCCCCTCCATCAAAGCAGTGCTCCGCTCTTTCAGTCAGTTTAAATCCTGTCTCCTCAAATAGTGTGTGATTTTTGAGGGGAGAGAGAAAGGCCGCTCACTGATACGGCTGCCCACTTAAGAAGCCCGATTGAAGCTATGAATCTTCCTGAAAAATTCATAAGATCCATTTCACAAATTAGCAAGTCAGGCGTATGGGGTGGTATCAAAATAGGAAGAGAGAGCGAGAGCGAGAAGCAGGAGGAAGCAGGAGTGGTGAAAAAAAATGACAAAAGATTTATTCTCAGCTATGATAAAAAATTCATGCTATGGCATTCAAGTAAAGTTCTTTTTGATGTTCTGATTTAATGAATGATTTGAGGCTCAGATGTAGGTTTGCTGAAGCCTGTACTAATGCCCAGTCAGGGGACCGCATGGTCATGTGTCATTCTCTTACAGCTTCAAAAAGCCGTTGGCTCACTCTTCATTTCTCACTCTATCTCTCGTAAACACACACCTGCTTTTCTGCTCTGCAGGAAAAAAAAAACCTCGATGTCACAAACACACTTCCACATTTGCTCAAACGCCTCTTGGCGTGGAACACAAGTTGAAGTACAACAGCTCTGTCTCACTGAGTCGCAGTGGAGCAGCTGTGCTGTTGTTTTATTGTTGTGCTTTGTCGAAGCCTGTGATGGGCAGCGAGCTATGAACAGAAATACTCTGTTCCTCAAGCATGACAAAGCTGAAAACACAATTTTTTAAGTCAAAACAAAGAGGAGTCAGCTACTAAGACTGTGTTTTTCCTGGATGAGTTGTGTTTATTAATGCAAATTAAGAAACCAATGTTTTTGAGCCTTTTGAAGCAGAAATAAGAGTGAAACCTATGCTCCTGGACGGTTTGTTTATTCTTCTTGAAATTCTATTTCAGTGTGTTGGCATGACATCACCATAAAGTCATAATTGAGAAGCTGCAGAATTGCTTCATCTTCTCTCAATCAATCAAACTTTCTCTTAGAGTTATTATTCTGTAGGTTTTAACTCCAACCCAAATCTAAAACCTCATCCCATTTGGCCAATCAAGATCTTCTTAAGGCAGAAAATTAACAGGATCAAGTGGGGTGGATGAGACTTCGTTGGGTTGGGTCCAAGGTCTGCAGGGAAGTAGCTGAAGAGCAGGGTTGAAGACTTTGCTAGTATGGACCACGCCCATGGAGCTGGAACGGGGAGGCGAATGCAGGAGGCTTTTTGGGCTGGAGTTCAGGGTGGCTTCAAGGGGGGAGGGCTTGTGCATGAAGCTGATCCCCCCTGTAGTTGAGGTGAGCAATGGAGAAGAAAGGAAGAGACGGGGTGGTGGGTGTGAAGTTGTTTCGTCACGGAGGTGGGGTGAGAATATAAGGTTTATATAGGGATGAGGAGGAGTTGGGGCATGGTCCATCGTCCAAAATGTAGTTATGTCAAAACTCCACTAAGAGGCAATTTCACCAACAGACACAGTTTAACATTAACCACAAATCCACCCATAAAATATGATGATTCATTAAAATCCTAACACCTAAACATTAGAGAAGACAATCCAGCATTAAGTGTAGATCCCTGCATTTTTTACAATTCATTCATAAGCTTGGTTTATAATTCTTCATCTGAGATTGCTGCTGAAAGCAGAGTGAGATCGGTTCAAACTGAGGTCTGCTCCTTAATCAGAATGATGCAGAAATAAAACACAGAGGCCTGCTTGGTGTCCCAGGGCACTTTAGCTGACTGCAGTGAACTGCGAGAATCATGAGGAGAGGACACAGATCCGGGCTGCAGGGGTTCTCAGGCGGATCTGAGACTCCAGTCCTGCCGACTGGCATGCGCTGAAACATTTATGATCACAAGAAGAACCTGATCCGCTCACATCAGCTCAGAGTTCCTCCAAACCACACTCCACCCAGCTGGACTAGAGAAGCTCCCGTAACACTGCACAACGAAAATTGACTATACGCTCTTAAAATAAGGGCTCTTCATTTTTTTTTACTTTAATTAGTGTCAAAACTTTACATGACATGGAGTTTGTTTTTATTTCAACACATGCTTTTAAGGTTTTCTATGACAGTGCAATGTTTTTTGAAGATGCACAAACCTGAATTGTAATACCTGTATATATATATATATTTTTGTTTGTTTTTTTTTTGTTTAAAGAAAATAAATCAGTGGTTAGCATTAGAAGATATGGCCACTTTTTATGTCACTGAAATGTCTCCACACTTTCCTCCTTAAAAAGGTGCCTGAAGCTTTTTTAGAGCAATGCCAAGAATTCCTAATATTAGACCTGGAGATCCACCATTTGGGGGGTTTACCTCTGACCCTAATCTAACACACATGATGAAGGTAAGGCCCCCTGGAGCATCTGAATATTAGAGCTAGGTATACCGGATCTGAACTCTCAAAGAGCAGAGTTGTGCACCCCATCTCAATAGCATTACTTTAAAGAAAGCCTTTATTGTAGAAGCCTTGAGAACCACAGAGGAATTATGTGGGTGTGTCTACAAATGCTAACCATTGGCTGATTTTATTCAAGCAAAAGTATCTCCACTATCTTCAGGTTAGTTTTCATTCAGTTAAGTTCAGCTCAAAAATCTATGGATACAAGCTCATGCACTTCTTCCAAAAACTTGCTTTCTGATGCAGAGCAGTATTGTGAGAAATAACTGGACATGCATAGAGCGAAATGGACGCTAGCTGACCTGAATGACTGTACACTGTGGTGCCTGTGAGACATATTCGGCAGGTGGAACACAAATTCTAACACTTGAGCAGGCACTTAAATGGGTAAAGGGAGACTGAAGGGAGGGGAGGGAGAAGGGGGGAAAAAGGCTAAAAGCCCTCCATCACTTCGATAAAGACACGGGTACCCCTCAACACAGCGCGTGTGCATCTCTAAATACCGGAGAACGAGTGGGCTGACAAAATCGTTTTGACAGCCAGTTCACATGTAACATCTTTGCCTCCTCTGCCGTGGGGAGTTGCCTACGGAGACAAGGCTCCATTGCCAGGGGTAACCAGGCGGCACGCAGGCCAGCAGAGAGTGGACTCTGCCGTGCCTAGGAGTGGAGACATGCGGTGGTGTATTGATCCCAGCCAGACACGGTGTCTCTCTCGTCCAACGACAGGCCTCACGATAAGGTTCCCGCTCTGCACGTATTGATTGGGAACACACTCGACACTGGTATTTGCCATCAAAATGCCGATTTACAAAAGGGCAAGCAGGCTTTAGCAATAGTAGTGCTAGTGTGGAAGTATAGATCTGCTATTTCCTCTCCCTGTGGTCCTGATGTGTGTGCAACCAAAATGCTGTGTTCAGAAGAGGCTGAGGCCTACCAGAGGCCTACTTCAGTTTCGACATTTGACGTGCAAGTTTATATCAAGCTTTAGAACAGTGCACAATACATTGTAGTAGTGCTGTACGATACACTCAGATCATGACTCGATATTCTAATAATAATTTGAACAAGATTTGAAGGGAGAACAGCACATGTTGTCAATTACATTAAATGTAAAATTAGAATGCAACAGCAATCACCTATGGACCACTATGTACCCTGGCAGCCAAAAAAAACAACAACCCAGAAACATTTATGTTTAGTTTGAATGTGTTTGACAGAATATTTTCATTTAAAGGTGTATGATGGAGTTATGGACAATTTTGAGGACTGAGAAAGGTAATGTTATTAGCAATATGCAACACTGTGGCATTTTTCCCGTTAAATAACAGCTTCAAAATCTTTGTGATGCTCCACTGAATAATGTTGCTGGTGTTGGTACTCCAGAGTCATATTTGTGTAAAATCTATTATTATTACTCTAGTGCCAGTTCTGTAGCTCACAAAGGAAAACTGTATCCTTTAGTGGTGGTTTGAAGCATGAATTCCAGCCCAGGAGCAAAAAATGAAATTCTTTTCTGTAGTGTTGCTTCAAATATCAGAGAGAAACTGTGGGACAGTTTTGGGAAAATAAAAATTGAACCGCTGCAGGAGGTCGCTGTGGACAGCAGTGAAGAATGTGTGGGAAGCAATTCATTAATACAATTTTCAGAAAATGCTACAAAATATGAGAAATGTCATGACATGTTATGACATTTTAACAATTAATTTACAAACAACATTCGGCAGCAATCAGGATGCCTAGTTTGTTATATTGTCTATTATATTAATGATTTTTTTTTTAAATCCTCAAAGAAATCTGAGTCATATTGTGTCTGTACTGAGATCAGTGAAATTTCAAAAATCAGTCTAGCAGCAGGCAGGGCAACTAAAGCTAACGCAGAGCCTCGGGGGAGAGAGCTTTAAACATCACAGTTTTTCCTGACATGCCAACTGGGGCCTGGGGAGGTTTTCTGGCAGACAACTTCAGCTCAAGAGTAATTCTCTGAGGATTTCAAGGGCCACTCTGGTGCTCAAAAACAGGTGAAAGACTCACAGAGTAAACATACTTCTAAGCCAACAGTTTTATAGAGAAACAAAAAACTCAGCATAATATTGTGCTTCGAAGAGCACATGTGTTTATGAGTATGTGAGGGGGTTATTAAGTGTTAAAGTAGCCCTTTTGAAGAGTCAAATTTAGCCAAAATACATTGCTTTTCACATTTATTCCAATTCAATTGAAGTCAATTTAACAGATAACACTGTCAATTAGTAAAGGTATTGCCCAGCCATCATATAAATTAATATGATGAGTATCATTTAGATTCGTCTCAGAGGTCTAAGCTTAAAAGGTCAATGTGTCTATCAGGTAGTCAGGTTACGGAGGTGCTGTCTTGATGCTGCTACCTATTAAAAAATACATGGTTATATGATAGCAGTGACCTGAGGCAGCCTGGCTACTTAGCTCATGCCTTTAGCGAAGCCTATACAGAACAATGACCAGCTGGATCAGGTGAAGACTGCGGCATTACGCAAACATACGCACACACAAAAACAGGCACACACTTATAAAAACAATTTTACCACAGAAGACAATGCTAGGAGAAGTATGACCAGAGAAAGTAAGATTTTAGGTATTATTCTGCCTGACTGAGGATTGGTGGAGTCCAAACTCTTTATAGATGGTTTTGTAACCTTTTCCAGCTTGATGAGCTTGAAACAACTTTTCTTCTGAGGTCCTTGGAAATCAACTTTTTTTCACATCAAGATACATTTCCACAAATGTGTGTTGTGAAGATAGTGATAGGCTTTGATAGATTCCTAAAATAAACTAAATGAATAGGGCACCCACTCACACCTTATTTTCATCCCATTGATTGAAAACACCTGACTCTAATTTCACCTTCAAATCATCTGCAAATCCTAAAGGTTTACATACTTACAGATATGTAATACTGGACCAATAAATAAATGACCAAGTCTAATATCTGTGTCTCATTTGTTTGATTTGGTACTCCCTATCTACGTCTTAAGACTTGTGCAAGAAAGTCAGATGAAGTTATATGTCTAATTTATGCTGAAATAAAGGCACATCTAAAGGGTTCACAAACTTGCAAGCAGTAACTGTAAGTTCCTAGTTCAGAGGTTGTAGGTATGACATCATATGTGTTTAAGCAGTTTTGATCGTAGAGAAAATGGATGGCCTGGGAAAACAAATGTTTTGTGTACTAAGATGTTCATTTTGGATAAGTGCAACAAAATAAAGAGCAGATGATGCACTTTAGTATAATTAAAATGTTTTTATGCAGCTAGAAACACCACAAAGCGGATACTGATCTGGAGGTTATCTGTAGAGTACACCATTAAAACAATGTAACCAGTGGTACTTGCGTGGCTGCTGAACTAAAGTAAATCCTGTTTACAAGTGTCATTGGCTGCCTTGACTCGTTCCCAACTGACAAAAATGTTTGGCACTGGTAATTATGACACTGATGGCAGATTATATTTTGACATGACTTTCTGCATGTGAGGTCCATATAGAAAACAAATATAGAGAGAATATATTTTGCAGTAAAAATATATCTTCACTGTTACAGAAAAAAGTAGCACTTTTTCTAAAGTGTTCTCTTTACAGAAGAAGGAAAAACTGCCTTAACCCTTAATGAAGGTAAATTGTAGAAGATATATAAGTGACTTTGGAGCAGTTCTATCATTCATTTTGAATTTGAGATCCAGTGTAAAAGACACATGAAAAGATGCATTATTTAAATGGGGTCATAAAGTAAAGATCTGCAAAAATGGAGAAACAAGGTTTTGAATGACAAACATTTGGTACAACATTCACAGTCATATCCAACTACATTATGTATACAGCAACTATTCCAACACTTCATTTACTTACTATTTAATTTGTACTTTCAGTCAAAGTACGACACTAGTTCTAATTCTAGATATTACATCAAACATCAACATGGAAAATAAAATGCTGAATTGACTTTTTCAAATGTTACATTGGCACATTAAATAAATTAAATGAAATGATTTAAAAATGTACACATAGTACTTGTGATTCTCTCAGAACCGGTGAGATACACATGTGAATGCACAAACATTTAGTTTATTCAGCCTTTTAAACAGTTACAATTCAGTTCCCTTACAACTGGTATTTTGCAATGAAACAATAATTGAACCTCAGTATTCTGGGCTTTCCTTTATTCTGCAGGTTTTATAATGCACTTGTTTTAGGATTTATATTTAGAATACTTGAAAATATGTTTAAGTGACAGAAAAACACTATTTGAGTGGCATATATTTACTTGAACAATTTCGAATATTTGTATGTAATCTAATGTTAAGAACATAATTTAAACAAAAACAAAAAATGTTTTACATGTTCCTTCCAGATACATCTTTGTCAGATCTCCAATAAACAATACGGAAACAACAAGAGCCACTGGAAACATCTGACACCACCAACCCTAATAGGTCTGTCAGCATCATCTGTGAGAAAGCCATCTCTTTCCTTACCCTCAATAAACAGGACTAGCCACTGTCAAAACACAGAATCAGCAGTCTCCAATTAACCAGAAGCAAATCTGAGGCAGACACGCAACCCTCCATAAGCTGTATTTGCACTATGCCTTTTGTAGAAGCCTTTCATCACACAGCAATAGACAGAGCAAACCATGCAACCAGCTGCAGGTTAAATCCTACAGCTCAAACCTGGTCTTCCTCCATTCATCTGAAATCAGGGTCTTCTATCCAAATACGCAACAGGAACTCAAACACAGCCCCTATCAAGTTTCATACATTGTAGAAATGTTGGATTAAGGCTTTGTGACAATAGACTCACACACATATACTCTAAAGCCAATCAATCTCAGATGTCTTTTTCTTTTTCATTTCCATGGCGTGACATGTTTAAATAACCACTGGCTCCACATCAGAGAAAATTGTATGAGAAGACTATTATGAGTTTGAGCCCTCTGTATAATCAGCATTGCAAAGGTGTTGTCTGTTAGTTTAGTTATGCCAAAATAAGCCAAGAACAAGTTTGTGTAATTGATGAATACATACATTTACATACATATATACGGTTAAAGGGACAATAAACCATTAAACACCACAATATTCTGGTACAAGTGATTCTTATTAAGAATGTTCGAGAAATACCCATCCACCTTCAGTTCATTTCAGAGTGCTCTGTGTAATCCTATTAGTGCTCACTAAGGCACAGTGCTTACTAAGAGGTTTACAAAGGACTCCTGTCAGATCATTCCACGCTGGTGTCCTTTCATACTCCTCAGTCTCAACAGAAAACCGGGCTACACTCTCCTTTTGAGTATATCTATCATCACAAGTGACCCTCTGATCCTGAACAACTGCTACTAAATAAATCCAGGCCTGACTGAGACATTCATCTGCGAGGAAACGTTGTGCCTGGACGGACACTTGGCAATGGCGGCGAATCAACTGGATGATGTAATCCATAGATGGGTGAGTGATCAGGAAATCAGTAAAACACAAGATAGCACCAAATACCTCAGTAGTAATATATGAATGTCAGGATACTCTGCTTGTACTTATTAGTAGATGCGTAAAGTCAACCTTCAACACATTCAGATTTGAATCATACAGTGTGTTAGCATATGCTAACTGCTATTACTGGAAAAAACTATGTAATGCACATTCCCACAAACAGAGCTAATCAATATGACTGGATGGGAAAATGAAATACACATCCTAAAGAATGCACTGTAATATTAAACGTGTTCATTTTTCAGAGAGCAACCAAAGAAAAAGATCTGAAACCAGAGGATCATGAACTCTTTCTGAACATTGGTTGTACCTGCATTGCACAAGGTGACAGTGCACAACTGCTGGACTTCATTAAAGGGGAGAAAAATCAGGTGAATATACAATGTACCTACATATAGCAGGCTGTTTACACTTAACATGTGTTTTGTATTGGAATAGGTTTTGGATATACTTTGACTCTGGATTGGATTCTGTTCACACTTGTCATTAAGTTGCCCTGGCAGCATGGCATGATGAGATCTGATTTTATCTGTTTCCCACATAAAAAGCGTGTATGTACAAAAATGTGTACATAATTTTTGCTTTGTTCCCAACACACAATAGTAGATGGAACAATACATGGTTCTCACATTCCTATGTGTAACAGCTCTAACGGAAAATGATCATTTATCAGACTTTTAAACCACAAGTCTGTTCTTATCTACCAGTGATTAAGCATACACAAGTCAATAACACACACGAGAGAGAGAGAGAACGAGAAGCCAAGATTCAAAGTAATATTGACTCATATTAACACTATTTTCCGACAGGCACATTTCGGCTTGACTGATGGAATCTGTTGACTGAAAATGCATTTTGTTTACATTTGTATTAAATGTGGATGAGATCCGTCTCTGACCACCTTCGAATGTGGTTTGAGTGATCTGATCGTAATCCAATCACAATGCGACTTGGGACTTTTCATGCAGACAAGTGAAATCCAAATGTGATCCGATCACCAAAAAAAGCATGTTACATGTAAACAAGCTCATAGTGTTTTAAAAGCAGTGCTGCCCTCATTCCTGTTACTATCTTAGTTTGTTATTATGAAAAAGCAAATATCCTCTGCAATAAAATGATACCTACAGTTTAATTTCACGACTGAGTTTGAATTTTACTGCTCAACTGGAGAACACAAAAACGACAAAAGAAATATCAATAGATTGGCTTCCAGGTTTTATGTCTCAAAGAGATAAACAGGTCTAACTCAGGTCTAAGAGGCTAATTTACGTGACATCATTCTCTCCACTGCTACTTTTCGAGTAGCTGTCTTAGCAACCATCACTGTGCTCTAATTCCAAACAGACTGGCCTCCTCACCCTAGGGTGTGGGAAAGTCTGGTGGAAAATCAGTCAGATTTCTCGCTCCACTGCAATCCCTTAGTAGCAGCGCTCCATTAAGTGCCCTTGCCTCTCCTGTTCCTTGCACTGTTCCCCTCTTTCATGCATACAGAGTCTCAGGAGCATGTGCACAGTGTTCGTCTCAAACCAAAGCTTAAAAGACCATCAAACAGAACAGAGGCTGATTTCAAAATGTGAAATCAGTGTCCATTAAAAATACGGAAGTTTAAGGATGCCAAAGGATTCTTGATGTATTGTGGATGTACATAGAAACATACATAGACATGTGTGAGACAGAGACGTGCATGAATATTATTTGAAATGCTGAAACATGATGGATACGTTGACATGCGTTTCACAGGACATAGTGAGATCCATGGGCAGTGGTCTTCTAGGACCTCTGATTAAAGAAGTTGTGAGGAAGGAGAGGGACCCTCAGTATTGTGAGGATGTTATCAAGCACTTGATACAGGTGAGAACTGACCAATAAATTATGCACTTGTTATTTTATCATGATTTGTGGTATGAAAGCAGCACAAACTACTTAAATGTTGCCTTCTTCAGATCTGCAATGCATACGACCTCTTAGATATCCTGCTTAAGGAAATCAAAGATGCTGATCCTGATGCTGTTGCAGACACCATCATTCTTCTCATGCAGCATTTTCAGCCAGGTAATGAGGGGCCTACTGTGGCTAAAATCAACTAGCTATAATATCAAGGGTTCAGGTACATCAAAACATTGTTTTTAATTCTCAATAAACATTTTAAACTTTTTTTTTATCAGTGAGCCTGTCAAAGGCATCATAATGTCTTAAAACATTTGAACTGTGAAAATACTACAGTTATTGACCATTACAGACCTTTACGATGCTAACATCTTTTCTTAGCACCAAAAGAGAAAAAGTTAGCACCCTTTTGGTATGATCAAATGTTTAATGTCTTTCTAATAAACATACATTTTTATCAAAAAGGTCCATCCTTAAGTTTACATATCATTATTGACATCTATACAGCATAGTTCCTAGACCTATCCAGGAATGACAGAATGTGGCTCCCCCTGCTGTCTACTGACGTCTCTCATATTTGATCCCATACAGTGCTGTCAAGGCTGGGTGATTCAAAGGTCCCCTCATTAGGACTGGCCCTGGATGCTCTGCAGAAACAGATTTCGAAGCTACCTGTACCATATTTGCGCAAACAGGAACAGGAAGACAAATATGGGCTCTGCCGCTGCTGCACTGCACTGCTGACCTTTGTGCAGCCATTTGTGCAGGAAGTCAAAAGTCAAGATACAAAGTGTCCAGTGACTACCAGTTATGACGAAGGACTGAGGACTGTGCTCCTCAAGTTGTAGGTTTTACAACTTTTGCTAAATCAATAAATTTTAATTAAAAAAGCTACTAGTAATTATTTTGGATAGGGCAAACTACTGGTAAATAACTCATTTTGATTAAAACATTGCATGCAATTTGCTTACAGCTGCATGGAAAGTCTGAGAGAACCTCTCCTGGAAGCTCAGCTTGAGAGGGAGGCTGACGTTACACAAAACTCTCCTCTCTGGAACTTTGCCACAGAAATAATGGTGAGCTACAATGTTATGCATTTCTCAAAAGCACTGTAGTCCACAACAAGTAGCATTATTAAATGTGCATTTTACCTCTTTTGCTTTAAATCAAGGCCATTGTGCTGGCTATCCAGCCTCTGCCCAAACTGCTGTTCTACTATCCTTTGAGAAGAAAAGAAGATACCAGTACTGCGAAACAAGATGACAACCACACCGCTGAATCAAGGGCTTGTCTGGCTTACTTGCTCTTTGTCCAGCTCATCGCCATGGAAGTTTTCCCTGCAGTCTTTAGGCACGTTAAAAGACGATCACCAGGTCCAGATCTTCATAAATGTGCCATGTCTTATATCACCTTACCAAATCTTATGATTTTTAGATTCATAAGTGTGAAGAAGAATTGTTCCATTTTTGTGCCACTGTCACTTCTGTATACCGTGACAGACCTACTACACAAAAGATTTTCCATGTAAACTTAGCTAAGCATTTAGCAGAAGTGACATCAATCAGTTAAGGATGATGAATATATAATAAACTACAGGCCTTTTTTGGGACTAACTTCTTCTTTAATTTTGTTTTCAGCCCTGTTTTTGTCCTTCAGTGCAATATGGAATACATCAATATTTTGTTAAGCAGGTATGTCAGTCATAAAAAGGTTATACTATATAAAGACAGTATGTTTATAAGGCTTTAATTTTATGCACAATTTTCTTTCTGGCAGAAAAGATGAATCATGGATACTAAAAGGCTTGGTAAGAGGCTATGTTCCAGTAACACATATTGTAGCACATCTTTTAAATCAACAATATGCAAAAACAACAAAGAACAGTTACTGAAACTTAGAACAGTTGGAGTCATTATAATGAATATCTTCAACGGCTGATTTATGATACATTTTGTTCATAAAGGACTTGTATGCCAAAAGCTTAGACCGAGTTCTGGACAGTAGCCTTCCTGTACAGTTGCTGGAGCTGAGGGTCTTCTACAGTGTTTCACAGGTAAGGACATGTCCCAGCTGTAACACTGCCACTGGATAAATAGCACAACTTAAACTAGGGTTCTTGAAGTGTAAATTATGGAAGACTGCAGAAAACAAAAACTAATTTTGAAATGATTTTTATGCTCCAGGCTTTAGTTAAAATCATGATTGAGTGTCCTATCCAGCATTTGGTAAGTGTGACTGCTTCTTTACTTATTATTATTATCATAAAATAAAGTCATCCATGTCAGCACACTAGATGGGTATATGACTTAATTATTACAATGGTCTTTTGTCTTTGCAGAGAGTAAAATCTCTTGTGGTGTTCCAGCTTTTCATAGAGAAACTCAAGGGGGAGGCCAAGCACAAATTGTTTAGGTTGTATAAAATTCTAAAAATATATTTATAAACTTAGTTTTTGCATAACTGACTCATTTTAATTTAAGTGTGTCCTACTTATTTTCACTCCCATGTTTATACATCACTAGATGCATCATGAGAACCAGTAAGCATGCAGGAGTGGAGAGTGTCATCCTAAAAAACATCAAAAATCAAGTGGAGCATTCAAACAAGGTCGGACACAAGACATCTCATATTCTTTCAAATTAGAAATCCTAGTTTAGCAACTCAGATAAGAGTAGTGAGCCATTTAGATTGTTACACACATACTGTACAGCATATAGCTACATACAGGATGCACGTTGGTTGCTTTATAAACTACAGATTTATAACAAATGCCACTCAACTAACTACATGAGTACCACAACTAATTATAACTAATCCTAATCTAATTTATTCATGCATTATATATACTAACATGTATAACTTGGAGGACATGGTTATTTTGAATAGTATATTTGGGCTGCTGACACTAACTGTGTGTGTGTGTGTGTGTGTGTGTGTGTGTGTGTATATATATATATATATATATATATATATATATATGTTGTATCTCTAGTCTGATCACAACGATGGCTGGTTTGAAGGGACATTGCTGATCTCACTTCTTAAGGACGCTGTGAGTCTACCCCAAGGCCCAGAGACTGACCTACTGAATGGGATGGACAGGTGAGAAAGGTTTCTTTTGCCTTTAAATGTAGATCTTCACCAATTACAGGCATAATACATAGAACATCTTTGTAATGAGGCTGGGATGTTGTATGCTGAGAAATGCATCTTTGTTTCTCTCTCTCTTTCTATGTTCTATGGATGCATGTTTTCATTTTCAGGCAAAAAAACATGCAATCTCCGTTTTTTCCCAAGTTAATCTGGTAGTTGTGATTTATATGCTGTCAAATTTCATAATGAATGGAGTGATAGAAATGGCTCTTTTTACACTGAATTACACTGAAAGTAAAGATACTTCTTTCATTTTTTTAGTTACATTGACAATATATTTTTTGCTTCACGTTTCTTATGGAGCTTTATTTCATGCCATAAAAGTTCAATTTAAGCTATTAACATTATGTCCATTCATTCATGTGGCAAAATGAGTTGGCTTTAACCGGTCATCACTCATAAGTCTTTTCTTGCCTTGGCCTGTAGTAAACGTCCTGTTTGGACATGTTCGGGAATTGGCGGCAGAGAAAGATAGTTTAAGAACTGATATGGCTTTGTTGTAGTGTGCATGTCTTCATACAGATTGTAAGCAATCAGTTTTGTCAATTACAAACTGCACATCATCTTTAGTAGTCACAGAGAGTGTCAAAGAAAATAAGCTAGTGGGAGGTGTAGTGCAATGTTTGAATTATCAGATGGCTCTGAAGTGATAACTTGGCAGTGCTGTTGACATGAAGTACTAGAATGGATATGCTCATCTGTAAAACCATCTAGACTACATAAATTGTAACCTAAGCCTGAACACGCACTCCATGTATGCCACCTGCTCCTGTTTTGAGTGAATGTTTTATTAACACGATATGATCCAGCCTTGACAATCATTTATTGATGAGTGTAGTCTAGTAAAATAGCCAGGACCCTGCAACAATGGGCATATGGCAGGCAGGGCCAGGCTTAAGGGCAGATCCTGTGTCATTCCTAAATAACACCAACTTGAGTGATTGACATACTCTGCACTAGCTAATCTGTCTCTGATTACTTAAACCTGCTACTGGTGTTGGGCAAAACATAAACTGATTTAAATTCACTTACCTACCAGATCTGACATTGATCACTAATTACCAAGCACATTCTACACTGCATCTGCTTATAACTGTTCTCATTGCTTATATTTCTATTTTGTTTCTGTCTTCTAGAATTATGGAGTCCTTAAATCTTCTGAGATATCTACTAATTAAAGAGAGAAAAAACCCTGCAAGTATTATATTATTATTCAACAATACACCAATAGAGGCAACAGAAGAGTTCTTTTAATCTACTTATCAATTTTATTTGTTTCAGACCACTATATGGACAGACCTTTGTGGCATTGCAGAGAACTACATAAAGATACTGCGTGTGTGTTTGAGCATGTCAAAATCATACTATGGGACAGAGCTGAAGAGACTTCATGAAGAAAAAAGGATCAAAGCGAGGGGTAAGAAAGCTTCCACTGACAAAGTAAGGGTAAACTGGAAATCATAATGCCTGCTGTTTACATATTGTGATGTATTTACAGACAAGACAAGACAACCATATTTACCATTTGTGACAGACAAAGATGGAATTTGGCTTCTGCTTTTATCCCATCCGTGCAGTGAACACACACATACACACCAGTAAAACACACACAGTGGACAGTGAGCAACGTGCCTGAAGCGATGGGCAGCCATTGCTGCAATGCCCGGGGAGCAGAGGGGGGGGACCTTGCTCAAGGGCTCAACAGTGGCAGCTTGTCAAGCCCGGGTATTTAACCCCCAAACACTGTCATCAATAGCCTGGAGCTCTAACCTAAGAAGAAGTACACAGCATCTGAGCTAGCTGAGCATTTTGAAAGATGATATTATTAATCAATTCTAATTGTCATTAAGTGTCATTACATTTTGATGGAGGAATATGGGATCTACAGTGATTAATAAAAAATACATGTACAAATTACATCATTACATATAACATTAAATGTGGTAACAAGTAACTTACCAGGATTTCTTGAACTTAAATATATGAAATATATATTTAAGTAAGGGTTCATTTTTACTTATTTTTTAGTTACATAAACCCAGTTCAATTGCTTGTTACCTCATTAGATTGTTTTAGCTTGAATTAACAAACCACATTGTACAGTGTATTCTAAAATACCATTTTTATTGTTCTCTGAACTCTCTGAACATTTCTGCCCTTTCAGAATTCAAAGAAGCTTCAGGCGAGAAATCAATGCGACCCATGGTCGCAAAAAATGAAACATTAGGCGGAATGTCACCTGAAGCACAGGACAAGGTAAATACATTTCTACTAATAGCAGTAATGTATGAAATTAAACATTCAGCATTGTTTGATAATCCTAAACACAGAAGAAATTATACAGTATTTATCTTTGACAGGTGCTACAGTGCGCACTTGTGACGTATGACCTGATGGAGAGCCTTGTGGTCCGAATAGAGGAGATCATAGAGGAGAGAGTCTAACGGGAAAGGCATTTTTTAAAATTGTTATAATAAGTACTAATGAAGTGCAACAAATGAGTTCTGAATACTGACACAAAACATCTGACACAATACTGACACATGAATACATCTTGTATATTTAGCTTTTTGTTACTTGTGGATCTCTACTATATATTGTATATAATCATTTGCACTTAAATAATAATCAAGCAGTACTGAAAAAAGTGACATAATATAAAAAGTTATATTACACAAAGAAACATCCTCACAGCAGATGCATGTCATCTAGTTCCTCCTAACGATACCTGCATGTCATCTAGTTCCTCCCAAACTGGGCTACGTTCAATGATTTGAGCTCGAGCTAAAGCCATACGATTCCGTATGCTGTCCACATGGGGTTTGCTGGTGGCCTGAAATGTATATGTATGCATTGTGACCATTCCTAACCTTACAAAGAGCTAGCTCATGACAAATACATAATTTTGGTATATAAAGTGAATAATGAGCTGTGGTCAATGAAATGGAACCAAATGTGAGCATTCTGTGTGTGAAACTTACTTTAGCAATAGTCAGCACTGCCTTGACAATGTCAACATTACTGTGGATGGGTAGAACTTTGAGATTGCTGCCAAAGAATCTGCAAAATCAGAAATGAGAAAAGTAGGTAGGTTTGCCACAATAACACACTTCTAATTTAGATACAGAGAGTAGTACACAATATTCTATATGAAATGATACCACTGCAACTTCAAGGGCCAGTTTCTTCTAAACCTAAGTACAGCATGCGTTTAGACAGGTTCTCATATTCCCATATCAATGTAACCAGCACATTTTGATTGACCCTGTTTTCATACTAGAAAAATAAATGTTTTTTGATTACACTGTGTGTATAAATCACAGAATGTATACCTATTTTTCATATTTAATTTTAACTAGTCTTGGTGGTTGTAACACAGTATTATTTAAAGTACACAATTTACTCTTACAGACAACATAAAGTGAAGGTTCTTTAAACATTTAAAAGATTCCAAAAGTGGTTCTTCTAAGACATTGCTCAAAGAACCCTTTGTAGCACCTTTTTAAGAATGTATGTAGAAATGCACAGTGAGAGCTAACTAGTCTAAAGTTCAGCCTCCACACAGAGGATTTAGTAGTGTTGCTAATGTGAACTCCAATAACCCTCCATTTCAATTCACAAACGAAGGTGTAGGAGTAGGTTTATCAAAAAACATCATGAAGATATTATGAAAATAAAAAAACCTTAAATGTACTATTGTGATACAACTACATTTGCCGTGCTTGACAATTGAACTGATTTTCGGTGCAGGTATTCTTATATAAAAAACATAAAACTCGACTTAATTCTGCCTGCAACCACTTAACGAAGAAAACAAGCCTGAGATTTTACCATTTACCACATTGCCTTTCCACCTCAGATGCCATGTGATATTCTACACATCATACACAAAACACTTGAACATTGTAAAACTTCAGCCTAGCTCACTGTAAATCTAAAGAAGAATTTGTTTCACATTAATATGCTCAGACCAAGGTTAAATTTATGGATTTATGCACCTCTTCTGCACTGCGGACACAATCTCCCATTCCCTCGCTCCGCATACTGGGGACTGAAGTAAAAGAAAGCTGTTTCTGTGGACCTGTACAAACTTTTCAATCCGATTAAAGAACTCTGTAGTCTCTGCCTTCTCAGGAAACTCTTCTGGGGTGATAAGCATGAAAGCTGTCCCTGCACAACACAGACCCAAAGAGGTAAACTCACGCACAGTGAGAGCTAAACCATATACAGAAACAGTCTGATCTTGGTCAAAACTGAATTAGTAACTACAGATGTAAAGCCAGGTTAGCTACTTCTCCCATGCAGGGCAGTCATTTTGGCAGTCTGAGTCATGACCTGCCATAATCGATGACAGCCAGAAAAGCCTAAGGAAGGGTCAAAGTTCATCACCCATCCAGTGGTGCTTCAGAATTTCTACTTTAAACTGAGTTTGGAATGGCAGTGTCATTGTGTAGGTTCTCATAACTTTACAATATAAGAAATAAGGCAGCAATGGATTGTGCCATAGACTGGAAGATCGCTGGTTCGATCCATGGCTGAGGTGTCCTTGATCACTGCACTTAAATGAATCCCCAGATGCTGAGCAGCCCACCATTCCAGGTGCCTTAATCACTAGTTTAAGTGTGTGTGTGTGTGTGTGTGTGTGTTCACTGCCATGGATGGGAGGATACAGAGGTTGAATTCCGTTGTACTGTTATGCAATACAGGCAAAGTGTGTTTTTAAATAAAGTTACCTGAGAGAGGAAACACAAAGGTCCCGTGTTCAACACCGTCTGAATAGCGAAGTCGATGCTGCTGTGACAAGATCATCCATAAAGCTTCATTATTCTGTGAAGAGATGATGTAACATGCAATAATTCAATTATATAGTCAGCTAAACACAGCAGAACAATTTATTAACAGCTGATTACTACCAGGCTAGAGCGGTATACACTAGGCACATGTTTAAGGAAAACTGAATGATAAGCTATTTGACTACGTTCACATGCTGTTCAAAACCATCTCTTAAAAGACTCAACAAAGAACCATCTATGATGGTCTTAATTTCTCACTTTGGGGCAGTGATGACTCAGTGGTTAAAGCACTGAGCTGCCACCATTGGGCCTTTGAGCAAGACCCTTCACCCTCCCTGCTTCCCAGATGCTGCAGCAATGGCAGCCCACCGCTCGGGGCATGTGTGCTCACTGTTTTTGTGTAATGCATGGATAGGTTGAAGGCAGAGACCAAATTTCATCTGTGTCCAACACTAATAGTGAATATGCTTGTTTTCCTTTTATGAAGAACAAGTTATCTAAGCATTCCCAGAGTTCTTCATGTCCTTTACTAAAATACCTTGATAAACCCCCTCTTTAAGCTTGTACCTACCAACCTAAATTGTTAGGCGCATATTAATATTACTGCTGCAAATTAATTACAGATTGATGGTCTTATTTCTCAAACTGTTTCTCTTAGTTCCTCTTACTGAAAGACACAGGTTTACTTCATGTGTTCATCTCGAAAGAAAGAAAACTTTCACTCCCGCGGTTTGGACTGTAGCACTTCCTCCTGAATGACTGTATAGGTCTACAAATAGCACACTTTTATTAATTCAGCCTTATTTCAACACTGCCACACAGGCTTTAGTAATATTACTACACACTGTTTTACTAGCTAGCTAACTACACCGTGGGCACTGAAATGTGTGGCATATAGCGCCAGCTAGCTGCTAACGCAATTAGCAAATCCTCTCAGTAAACAAACTCAGCTCAGCGCCGCTAATAGTCTCTAACATTTGCCGTTACAACTACCCGACACAGCATTAGTCATTTTTGCCACCTGAAGCGAAGTGCTGACAATAATAGTCGTTTTCCATGAGGTCATTATTATTTTCTTCTTTGACATTTAAAGTTCGCAAAAACAAGGTGAACTCTGCTAGCCCACTAGTCAGCTCTAGCTTAGGTGTATGTGGACAGCAACAGCAGCACGCGCACAATTGACTGGTTCACGTGTTCACCACCAGAGGGCGACGCGACCCAGCCAGCCATACCCCCCCCCCCCCCTTAACTGACTAACGTCGAATACACAGATTCATAACTTCTCACTAACCTTGCCTGATTAATTTAAACACTTAGCCTATGTCCAAATTAAAGATGTAAAATTAAAGATAAAAAAGAGCCATTATCTGATGTAGGTCTCTTTCAGTTTTTTGGAACTTTGGAGAGGACAGGATTGACAGTAACTCGGAGCAGTGTCTCCATCTGGTGGTGAAGGCGGGAAACTCATAACGTGCACTTTTAATTAGGGTCGTTTTTGTAGCCGAAACATAAAGGAACGTTAGTAGAATTGCAAACTGACTAAAAATTATATAAACAGGATTTTGGAGGTTTGCAAATATTCTATATGATTATATAATTATAATTACCTGGATGCTGTTTTGATGTTTTGTCGATCTAGCTTTCAGTCCCTACAGCAATGAATGAGGGAAAAGTGTAGAACTGCGCCCTCTGCTGGTTAAGCACATGCATACTTGGTGTCGGGTGTTTGAAACTTACCAATATGTGGTGCAGCTTCACTAACGTAGAAGTTGGGTGGATGAGATAACCGACTTTTTTTTTTTACAGTGTGCCTATAGTTCAGATGTGAGCTTATCACATATATAATTGAATATGGGGAGTTCTACCCATAAATATGCACAACCTGATTGTTATTATGCTTTTATGCATTGAAACAATAATGAATCACTACATTCGTAAATGCATAAGTGAATCAACTCTGACATTGAAGATCAACTTTAATTAAATGCAATTGAATAAATATATATGAATAAATAAATAGCAGTTGATGCAATTTTATTGTTTGTCAGTCTGACAAAATATGCCTATGGCACAATAAAATTAGTCAATCAGCATATTTGAAACCAGTATTCTTGCATATTTTTCTACATAACTTCAGAAACAGTCCATTTTCAATTAATTGTTTTTGAGTCAAAAAAAAGAAAGTATTTACATACCGATCAGCCATAACATTAAAACCACCTATCTAATATTGTGCAGGTCCCCATCGTGTTTTCAAAACAGCTCTGATCTATCAAGGCCTGTGGTGCCCTGTGGTACCTGGCACCAAGACATTAGCAGTAAAACCTTTACACCCTGTAAGTTGTGAAGTGGAGCCTCCATGGATCTTATCAATAAGCCTTGGGCACCCATGACCCTGTGGCCAGTTCGCAGGTTGTCCTTTCTTGAAGCACTTTTTGTTGGTACTGAACACTGCATACAGGAAACACCTCATTAGACTTGCTTGATGTTTTGAACATGCTCTGATATTCTGCTCTGGTATTCACTTAACCCGTCAGCAAACTTAAGCCTCAACAATCCATGATTAAGATTAAGGTATTTGAACCTGGACTACTTTATGAGAATATGGGAAATGCCAGCTATTAGGGCATAGGGTGCCCTAACTTTTTCCTCACTAGAAAATTGCATTTTTATTAATTACATTTTTCAATCTGTTTAAATAATGATGATCAAATGTTCCATATGTTTAAAAAAGAAAAGCTTAAAAAAAAGTAGAATGTGGGCCTTGATCCTTTAAAAAGTAATGTACTCACTTTACACTGAAAATCACTTTGTTCAGTCTTCATCAATGTTTAATGCTGCAAACTGATATTTTTTATTAAGGCTTGCTAAGCAGGATGATAAACACGGTGAAGATAAAAGCTAAAACAGTCAAAATGGTGACAACAAAAACTAATGTGGTCATTAATACTATTAAACTAGCTGGCTCACGTCTTACTGAAATCAAATCATACAGCTAAACCTTAAACTAAAAGAAAGCAATACTTTGGCAAAACCCCAACTATATCCCAAATGCAATAAAAAATGAATGGGTGTTTCATTAAAATACATTAGCGACATGTTAGACTCATAGCTAGTTTCAGTGTTAAACCAAAAACAGCTGCTGGTCCCTTTCCTTGGTATAGTTTTAATTAAATAAGGATTGCTAGTTTCAGTGTGTTTTCATGTGATTAATGACTGGTCCTCAGAGTCCTGATAAATGTCCTGTGATTGGAGAGGTATCTGCTGACAAATCCAGGCCAAGACCAGCTATTGCTGTTTTTTTTTTTCAGCTGTTTTCAGATGCTATTAACTGTTGGTTGAAAGCTGGTCATGCAGACAAAAACATGCCATATGCTTGTAAGCTAGCTGGTTTACCAGGTAGGCTAGCTTGGTCTGGCTTGATCATGCTTGTAGATCAGCTAAACCCTCAAATGAAAACATACCCAATGCTGGTCAAAAGCTATGTTGGTCAACCAGTTTAACCAGGCTGGCCAGTCTGTTTATTTCAGCAGGGGTATGTCTAGAGCATACATGTTTTCTTTTGCAATGGTTGTATTATATTTACAAAACATATTTACTATGTAATTTAGGTTCCCTGTTGCCTTTGCCTTTGGGTTACTGGTCTGCATATAGACCAGTAGTAGTGCTGCTTTATGTTAGCAAACTGGAAGAAAATTAACCATCAGGTTTGAGAATGTGGCTTAATATTTAGCTAAATATAAATAGAAAAATATCAAATTCACAAGTTATATTTTATTTTTAAATGTTCCATAAGTCAGTGGTAAGCAGGTACACAGAGACCGCTTGGTGTAGGCAGTAATATACATGTAACTGTGATGTGGAAGCAGAAAGACGTTGATCTAGTAGAAAGCCTTTTCTGGACAGTAGAGACAGTTCCTCCAGGTAAAGCAGGATACACTTTTAATACCTTTGATTTAGAAAGAAACAATAAATGAGCAGATGTCCAAATACTTTTGTCCATATATTGTAGCTTTAATTCTTCAGAATAGATATTTTTTTAATAAAAATGTGTATGTATCTTTATCATAACAATCTTGGCTCCTATGAAATATACAACAACTTCCAACATCCATACAATAAAGGCAGATTCTTGACTCTTATGTTTTATTTGCTTTCATTTCATTTAATTTGCAAGTGGTGCTGGGAGGTCACGAGGGAGAGTCAGAACAGGTCATTTTTAAATATGAAATTTAGGTTTGTGATGCTACGGTATGATTGGTATTGGTAATAATAATAATAATAATAATAATGATAATAATAATACAATATACATAAATAAAATACACATTATATTTATAGAAACTATATAACAAGAATACAAAACGTAAACAAATATAAGTTGCCTAATCCAGTAAAATAAATGTAACAAACTATTGTTATAACAATATTAATAAGCATCATCATCATCATCATTTTACGCCTGAGGAAGCTCTGTAATCGTTGCACCGGTGGTAGTTGCTGGAAGAGTCCGCCAGTATCCCACAATGCCATTGGTTTCTTCCTCGCTGTCTCGACGTTGTCGTTGACTGTGCGCGTGCGCGCTCGTGCCACTCGGTTGTCCGCTGCTCGGTTGTCCGCGATGGCAGCTTCGAAGCCCGTGGAGCCGCAGTCCGGTGGCGGCCTGCCCCGGTGGCAGCTCGCGCTACTGCTCGGGGCGCCGGTGGCGCTCGGGCTCGGAGCCGCATACCTGTGGCATCGGAGTCGCGCAAAGGAGAAGCGCGCGGGGGAGCGGAAAACGCCGGAAGGCAGCGCGAGCCCCGTACAGGGCCAGCGCTCTGCGACGCAATCCGAGCACGAGGACATGGTGAGCATGAAGAGAACGACCGAGCGCGCGCTTCACACCCACGTTCCGTTCGTCACGGCGAGTAACGGTCACGTCCGGTTTAGCCCTTAACTTCAGCAGCCGCTCAAGCTGCGCTTTCTGTCAGTATGAGGGAAAAGCAGGTCTAATGTTTTGGCCAATGTGAGCCTCAAATGTAGGTCGCTGCCGAGGTTCGGTAAAACCCCTTAATACACTCCCGTCAGTGAGTGTTCACTGTTCAGGAACCGCAGGCGTTCATTTAGCTAGCTACGATTTTACTAACCGACAGATCTGATGGCAGATACGAGCAGTCATGACCAACATCATACTAATGTGTCAAAGCTCTTTAATTAGATTTCTTGTTTTATAAATTGGGTAGCTAATTACATTTTGTTTATTTTCTGTTATTTTGTGAACATGTAAATCTGGATTGATGATCAGCGTAAAACTAGCCATGTTAGTATACAGTAGAGACCTTATTTTATAAATGCTGTTATCTCACTGACAGCTCTAGGCAGGTCAGTGATATGATGTAACATATTTTAATTATTATTCCAGGCTATTTAGTGGGAGGAGACAGTGATCCGTTTCTAACAAACCACTGCAAATGTATTTCTATGAATGAACTCCCAGACCAGACCAATGGCCCCTCCTCTATAGCGTCTTACTTAAGAGCAGAGCTGATTTATTACATAAAACAGCGATTATGAATTGGAAACCTAAAACCTCAAGTCTGTACTTCAGTAGCATCAAGCATCATCTATTCGTTCACGGGGGCTAAATCTGTTAAAAGCTCTGGCGAAACTGGTGTAAGATCATGCTCCTGGTTTAGCTCTTGCGCTGCAGTCAAGGACACATGCTAATCTAAACATACGTGCTACTGGGAGAAGCCATGCTAACCTAGCTTAGCTAGACTGAAGGGAAGTCAGATTGATATACCAGCTAAACGATAACGTTGACAAGTAATCTGAGATGGGGCGTTTGTGTTAAATGTGGTCCATATTACAGAAGCTAGATGGCCAAAACGATTAATTTCCAGTTTAAATGCTGGTTCTCATACGTTTGATAATTAGCTAGCTAGCTGCTGTCGAGCTAACGACCCACTGTTGCCTCGCAGTGCAGCTTTGCTGGACTACACATGCTGGCTGTCTGTCTCTAGATATCATCACTGTCACACAAAACCCCTTATATCTCCAGAATAGCAACGTTACAGACGTGACTATTAAAGATGTTATTACTGGGTGTTTTGAAGCTTTTATTTTGGTGATCTGATCCAAAATCCAACAGTGAAAAACAGCAAAACTGGAGATACATGGTTTTTGCATGACAACAACGATATCCACATTATTTTTTTTATTTTTTTTTTACTTTCTTTAAAATTACTTTATTTTTTTTTTTATGTAACCCTTTTTAGATTATTTTTATTTTGAGAATATTATTAGGTGATTCATTAACTGGGTGGTTAAAAGAGTTCAAGGACAGTTCAGTGGGTGATGGTTTCACTGACCCTAAAAGCTGCTTTAAACAAGTCCTAAGTGCTCTTGACAAAAGAATGACTGGATTACACAAACAAGAACGCGGGGGAGAGTAGGAATGTCTGCTTTACGAGACTGGAGAAAGTGTTGGCTGTGGTCCTGTATTGGTTCTCTCTAACCTTAAACCGTTTCTAGTCTGTTTATTTCTAATTGATGTAAAAGATTGTAGTTTTGCAGCATCTCTGTTTAGTAATGAAAAGCAGGAGATATTCATGTCTGAATGTGTTTAACCCTGCTGTCATTGTCTGGACTAAGCGTTGTATATCTTTTTCCCAAATATTTTGTAATTTACAAGGTTTAATAGCTTACTGCCATATGAATGCTTAGATGAGGTTAAATAACTGCATACTTTAAAACACAAAAAGTGAATTATATACATTAGAATTATGGACTCTGACACCAAATTGTGTTCTGACAATCAGGATTGAGAAGTGTAGTATATAACATACTTTATTTTGCTCAGTAAAATAAAGCAGATTGTTGTGCACCACTCTGTTCAATCAGATGGGTAAGATAGAAATGGGCAGCATGACAAAATGTATTGTTGCACTTAAAAGCATATTGCGCTGAACAACTGCACATTTTATTAAATACAGAATAGTTATTACTTGTATAATTGAGATTTAGTGCAGTGCAGTATATGAAATGGTAAAAGCTTGTAAATGTAAAAGTTGTACTCATCCAGTGTTTCTGAATATCTGTCCTCTGTTCTCTTCTCACCATGATCTAACACACTTAAGTCAGCTAATTGCTGTCTTTGTGGGCATACAGAAGGTAGAGACTTTGACTTGGTGGAGTTTTGTGTTCTTATTGTGATAACAGCGCAGTTTGTTATATTACTCAGTTCTGTGTTGAAACAGCGACTTGCATTCACATTGAGTAGTTGTGAGTCAAGAGGCTCTAGGGATTAGGTAAGAGCTCACCATAAGTGGGATTTCACTAAGGCTGTCTGTCTGCAGACTTGAGACAGAAGGAGGAGTCTTGTATGGGGCAGTGGTCTTATCCTGGTCTCTCCACACCCACTCTAACCTTTTAAATATTTGTTTTTATCGTTAATTGTTTTGTGTAGTTAATTATTGATTGCTTTGGAAGAAACCTTTCATGCCATGTTAAATGTGAAGTCTTCTCTACTGTTAATGCATGCACAAAATCCAGTTAATGGTTCAATAAATGCTCAGATTAGGGACACGCTCAGCATATGGGGCACACTGTTACGATGTCTACTATTCTACTTCTTTACTAAATGATCATTGGTTGAACTTACTATGGATGGGCAAAATCACAGTTTGTATGAATTAAATCATGTATAATATTAAAATGCACAAAATGACATTTGATTTAATATAGGGTAAGAGTTCTTGCAGTAATTATCTCTAAAGCCCCATTACAAAACTGTTGTCCTCTTAAACTGGTGCAGCTCACCCCCACCAGATTATTTGTACAGTAAAGGTTGTCAACGCTGCTGTTTATTATTTTACTAATTATGTTGAACACTTTCCCACCACTCAGAGCCCTCTGGATAGGGCCCAGGCTGCTAAGAACAAGGGCAACAAGTACTTCAAAGCTGGCAAGTATGAGCAGGCCATCCAGTGCTACACAGAGGCAATCAGCATGTGCCCCAAAGAGCAAAAGAGCGACCTGTCCACCTTCTACCAGAACAGAGCTGCAGCATATGAGCAACAGGTTGGTTTCAGTGCTTGGTTGTAAGGTGCGTTCTTAAATAAGTGTTGATGCATATTGCTGTGCTGAATATAGTATGTTTGTGACTGTAGGCAAAATGGACAGAAGTGGTGCAGGACTGCTCTCAGGCAGTCGAGATGAACCCTCGCTACGTCAAAGCACTCTTTAGACGTGCCAAAGCTCTGGAACGACTGGACAACAAGAAGGAATGTCTAGAAGGTTAGAGGCCTGATTTTTGGCCCAAACAGGCAGAATAATCTTGTTTCCTCCTTTGTAGGAGGATAGAAAATGAATGACATAACCACAGACAGGACAAGGCATTTACAGAATACTGCTACCGTAGTGTAGCACGATTGCTAGGGCGCTGTTGTAGGACGCTGTTGTTGGACGCCTTGTGAGAGAAGAGGCGGTAGTAGTAGTGGTGATAGTGATTTCCATCAGAATAATAATTGGCCAAAGTGAGATTGATATAAGGAAGAAAGCTTTAGCAGAGGACTTGGGGCAAGTATTTTAGTCTTTTTGATATTCCTTTTATAGATGTGACGGCCGTGTGTATTCTTGAGGCCTTCCAGAACCAGCAAAGCATGCTACTGGCAGACAAGGTTCTGAAACAGCTGGGAAAAGAGAAGGCCAAAGAGAAATACAAGGTAAGGCAATGTCCCACTTAAAGTACTGAGCAATGTTCTCAAAGGGCTTTTTTTTTTGGTCTGTGTATAGTGACTCTGTTTTCTGTTTAGAACCGGGAACCTCTAATGCCGTCTCCACAGTTCATCAAGTCCTACTTCAGCTCCTTCACTGATGACATCATCTCACAGCCCCTTCAGAAGGGAGAGAAGAAGGATGAGGACAAGGATAAAGAAGGCGAGGCTGCTGAGGTCACAGAGAGGTTAGTGATATGCTGATAGTATGCAAACCATATTTTTTAAGTGAGTGTATGTTGATTGACACCCTTACACATCTCCATTCCAAACATTGTACTTGATGGAACCAAAAGTGTTTCTTTTATGGCACCATTTTTTTTATTGTAATAAAAATAAAATTAGGTAGTGTGTTGGGGCTGTTAGGGTTGTTAATATAGTCAGGGCAGTTTGAGTTGTTTAGCTTAAAATGATGGCTTTTTAAAAAGATGTTGAATACTTTAAAGTGTTTCACACGTTTGTTTGATGTGTCAGCTTGTATAAAATCCCTTTGAAACCTATCATTAAAAAAGCTATTATTTTTGTCCCAGTTATGTCCAAGCTTTTCCGTATGCATTTGTCAGATGTTCATTGGGATTTCAGGGATGGGTAGTAAAGTAATATTTGCTTGTAAATCTTGATTGATTTGGATCTGTTTCAAGGCATGTCTTGGAATATTAAAGTGATTACTTTTTAAATTTTTTGCAAATTGTGCAAAGAAATATTGTTAATTATGTTCCTTGTTGTCATGTTACAAACTAACTTGCATAAGGTATTTGTGTACTTTCTGTTGATACTAAAGCAGTATTGAACCTCTTTATTTCAGCTCAGGCTATCTGAAGGCCAAGCAATACATGGAGGAGGAAAATTACGATAAGATCATCAGCGAGTGCACTAAGGAAATTGAGTCGAAGGGCAGGTACACAGCTGAGGCCCTACTGCTGCGAGCCACCTTCTACCTGCTTATTGGGAATGCCACAGCTGCCCAACCTGATCTGGACAAAGTCATCAACATGCAGGATGCCAATGTTAAAGTAACTAGACTTTTGAATGAGTTTGATTCTTATACATTTGCTTAATGAAAAAAAATTGTGAGAAAATTATATGTCCAAACACGTCTTTTTTAATTTTCTGACACATGATGTAAAAATCCTGACCTGTGTCTCTCTGCTTGGTGGCTTGTTGCAGTTGCGGGCCAATGCTCTGATTAAACGTGGCAGTATGTACATGCAACAGCAGCAGCCACAGCTCTCCACTCAGGACTTCAACATGGCTGCTGAAATTGACTCCCGCAATGCTGACGTCTACCACCACAGGGGACAGGTAAAGCTGTTATCGTATTCTGACATTCTTTCTCTTGCTGAGAATGAGCTGTCACGTTAGTGATCCTTTTTGCATTCAGTAGTTCTCTTTGGTGGATACTTGGTGGCATGGTCGATACTTGCCATGCCAGTGGCTAATTTCTGTCATTAGACAGTGAATGTAATTTTCAATCATTTTCTTGACAAACTTATTACTTAAATCGATTACTATTTACTGTTCCATATCTAATTTATGTGGAAATAGTTATACTAAAACACTTCTGTTCATTCTGAATGAATCCAGTACTAGAAGCCTTTTCTGGCAAGAACAGGAATTTCCCTATTCAAATTATTGGAAGAGCCTTATGGCACATATTTCATTTCAAAAACTGTGTTTGAACTTCCCTAGCTCACTTTGCAAGTAACTGGAATACTAACTTGATTGTCTTGTTACCAAGACTACATAATTACATACACACATGTATTTGAAGTTAATCTTAATATTTCCTTATGTATATATATAAAATTGCATGTGTGGGTATCTTATAAACCCAGGCAAAAATGAAGGCCATATTTAGTCACTATTCTGCATTTACACATTAACGTTAATTTAAATTCTCATCTTGTTTCAGTTGAAGATCCTGTTGGACCAGGTAGAGGAAGCGGTTGCAGATTTTGATGAGTGTATCTTGCTCAGGCCGGATTCTGCCCTGGCGCAGGCACAGAAGTGCTTTGCTCTGGTGAGTACCAAAAGCCCCCCACCCCCCCAGGAACACACACACACACACACACACACATATATTCTAAATATGACATTGTCATGATGATAAATGTTTTTGACCTGAATGTGTTCTGTTGTGTCTCTGGACTCCAGTATAGACAGGCCTACACTGGAAATAACCCATCCCAAGTGCAAATAGCCATGGATGGTTTTGAAGATGTCATCAGGAGGTTTCCTAAGTGTGCAGAGGGCTATGCTCTTTATGCACAGGTATGCACATTTGCATGGTCTCATAACCTCTTCCCTGTAAAACACAACTATGACAGAAACTAGCTGAATTCATTAAGCTGCTTTTCTAATCTCCCCCCCCCCCCCCCCCCCCCAACATCTGTGTAGGCACTGACTGACCAGCAGCAGTTTGGGAAAGCAGATGAGATGTATGACAAATGTATTGAACTGGAGCCTGACAATGCCACAACATATGTTCATAAAGGGTTAGTTTTAAATTTTTCAGTTACTGCATCTTTTCAGTATGCAAAAGCTTTAAAAATTGCTTGAGGAACACCATGCTCTAACTGTGTCTGTCTTTGTCCATTTGGCCATCTGTTAATGAGCAGTCTGCTGCAGCTCCAGTGGAAGCAGGATCTGGACATGGGCCTGGACCTCATTAGCAAAGCAATTGAGATTGACAACAAATGTGACTTTGCTTATGAAACCATGGGAACTATTGAAGTCCAAAGGTATGCCTCTCAGTGTGTTGCAGTCCCTAATTTTAAAGGTGCTAGAGAATGCATTTATGTTTAATATTTTAAGTTATTTTGTTTATAAATGGTGGCAGAAAAAGTAAACAATTGCATTAAGGTCTTTTACTGGCTGGTTTGTGGCACTACATCAGCTCACAGAAGGTGCATATAATAGCATAATATTAACACTGTAACAAAAACACACTAATTATTACAGTCTTACTGAATAGTGTTGCTGTCTTGTTGTATCCTCTCAGCTCAATGTATTCTTAGCAAGCTGAAGAGATTGTAGCTGGGTCAGTTTGGAGTCTTGTTCCATGTCGCTTTTCTGGGTTTGGCTTTATCGACTTACCGGTTTAAACAAATAATAATAATAATAATATTAATAAGACAGTGCATTCTGTCCTGATGTGTGTTTAGCTCCAGTTTGGTACGTTAGTAAAGTAGTCAATTTGTTGGACTACCTCAGAGATGGACAAGGTGAATGTGCTGATGGGGTTTCAGAGAGAGTACCATGAGTACAACGTGCTATGCTTGGCTTCATAATCTTGAGTGATTTTTAATCATATCTCACTCTCCACAACTCATAACAAAATTCCACCAG
Source organism: Salminus brasiliensis (assembly GCF_030463535.1). NCBI lineage: Eukaryota > Metazoa > Chordata > Actinopteri > Characiformes > Bryconidae > Salminus > Salminus brasiliensis. The sequence goes on along the minus strand of NC_132884.1, from coordinate 22,113,384 downwards.
TATATTACCTATTCAACCCGGGAGAACAGGGTGCTGGACCTTCTGTATGCAAATGTTAAGGATGCATACAGTTCACCTGCTCTTCCTCCATTGGGTAGATTGGATCACAGCCTGTAGATGAGTCCCACACATTGGCTTGTGGTCTTAAGGCAACCAGTGATGAAGACAATCAGGAGGTGGTCACCAGAGGCAAAGGAGGCTTTGCAGGTCTGTTATGAAACCACAGACTGGGTGGTCTTGTGTGAGTCAGTGACTGACTGCATCACGGATTCTTTTAATTTTTGCACTTTTTGCGTTTCGACACTATTGTTCAAGTCAGGCAGGTGCGTTGTTTTCCAAACAACAAACCATGGATCACCAAGGACTTGAAAGAACTGCTAAACAAGAAGAAGCATGCTTTCAGACATCTTCTAAAGAACTTCTAAAGAGTGTGCAGAAGGAACTGAAGGTGAGACTGAGGGAAAAGGACGAGGCCTACAGTAAGAAGCTAAATGGATAACTGGAGCAGAATCATGCCAAAAAAGTGGGGGCTTCCTCACCTCCTTCACTCCTTCCACACGTTCATTCACTCTCCGTCCCTCTACAGCCATTGTCTGAGGACACACACACACAAACACACCCCTGAATAGGACAGCTAAGCAGGTGAAGAGACAGCTGGATAAGTTGAAACCAGGGAAAGCCACTGGACCGGATGGGCTTAGTCTGAGGCTGCTGAAGGTTTGTGCCACTCAACTTTGTGGACTTTGTCAGCATCTCCTCAACCTGAGTCAAAAAAAGGAGCGGATCCCAGTGTAGTGGAAAACATCCTGTCTTCTTCCAGTTCCAGAATAGTCCTCTTTCGTCTCCTTTAATTACTACAGACCTCTGGCATCTTCAGAAACAGACACCTGCTTGTTGAGTGGTGCGAAAAAAACATCTACTTCTCAATGTGACCAAAACCAAGGAAATGGTAGTGGACTTCAAGAGAATTACGGGTCGGGACATGGAGTAGGTGGAAACCTACAAATACCTGGCATCAGAGTAGGAGATACAAAAAAGCTCAACAGACTGGTTAAGAAGGCTAAAACGCCTGAAGGTTTTGTGGTGGAAAAGAGGTCACTTAAGAAACTCCATACTGCACAACACATCACACCCACTCCATGACCTACTGGTCAGACAGTGGAGCACGTTCAACAACAGACCCTATTAGCTTCACTGTTGCAAGGCGATCCAACAGTGATCACACTGTACAACACCATCACTGTGCCGGGACATTAATGTATACTGAGCCCCGTCAGGAGGGGCTTTCTGAGTACTAGTTGTGCAAAATCTCCACCAGCTGGGCATTACTGTATTTCTCTGCTCAAATTTATATTGGCTGCCACATTATATGCGCACCTCATATTGCACATTTATTACATAGCTAATCATGTATTGTAATTGTTTTATTGTATCATTTGGTTTACTGCGCTGTCACTTTGCTTTTTTTGGTATATGCATTGCATATTGTCTATTTGCAAGGCTATTAACATTGATCATCACTGTGCCGAGACATTAATGTGGTTTATTACTGAAAAACACTTACAGAGCACAGTCACTCAGTTAACTAGCAGCTTTTTCTTATGCGATTTTCTTCTGAAGGGGGACACAGTGTTTCAAGTTCCAGTGCATCACTTCCATGTATTAAACTCTCATTCAAGAGTTTTGAAAAGTTAATACAGTTAGACATTCTAGGTGTTTTACCAGTTAAACTTTGACTACAAGACTACATGAATTGTCACTTTTAAGAAAGTCATTCTAGAAAACAAGTCTTTTGAATTGCCTAATTTTGTTTTTGTTTTTTGCCCTCCCCCCCACAGAGGCAACCTTGACAAGGCCATAGACATGTTCAACAAGGCTATCAACCTGGCCAAGTCAGAGATGGAGATGGCCCACCTCTACTCACTCTGTGATGCTGCCTACGCCCAGACTGAAGTGGCCAGAAAGTATGGGCTCAAGCCCCCAACACTGTAACCCCCCCTCCCCCCAATCCTAAGTCTTCTGGTCAGCCTGAGTATGCACATCCCATAGCCTCCAGAATTTGAGTTATGTAATTTTGTCTAAGATGTTAATCCATTATTAGGAGAGGCAGGCAGTGGGTCTGCAGCCGTCTGATTTGTTTACTCCACTTTTTGATTAAAACAGGAATTACGTATATGTGAGATGGAAGGCAGGGGGCGGCAAGAAATATTAGTAAGAATAACTAAAGGCTTCATAGCCTCTGACGAATCAACAGTGTATTATCAACAGGCCCTGCCTGGCACCACCCCTCATAAAAGCATGCATATATCACTGCTTTGCTTCCTTTGCTAGTTTTGTGCCCTTTGTAACTCTTAAATGACGAAGTCTCATAATTACAAAATATGTGAAATAAAAGTACTAACAGTAAATTGACATGAACTCATAGCTTTAAATATTGGTGGTGTTATTTTTTTTGATTGTTTTGGGATTTGTTTATGGGGACACTAAATTGTGTGCACACTATTGAAAGAAATATGTTGACTTGTTTCTGGAAGTTTAGTTTTTCTGTAATGTTCTAGGTGTTGATGTTCTCTACAGTTTGGCAACCATCATTTTGTGGGATTTCATAGACGTTTTACGAGAAATGCAAGAATAAATTCTGTTAGTCAAGACATGTAGGCTGTGTTTAAGATGTCTGTCAGTGTATCGCTGCCATAACTGACATTTTATTTCTATATGGGGAACTATGTCACAGTGACGAATTTGGGCCATACAGTGAGTTCATTTTACTTGTCTATTTGGTTTAATTGTTTTTTTTTTTTTCTTATGTTTTTTTTTTATTATTTTGGGACTTTTTTTATATTCTGTACAGCATGAGTGAGATTTCTCTTTATAAATAAATGTTAAGACTCTTCTCCTGTAATTCTGCTGTAGTAATGCCATCTAGCTAGTTTGTTAATGAACGCCTTAATAATCCACTTTTGCAGTAGATGTGATTTTGGAATATTATGCACCCTGCCAAATAAATGCCCCAGAAACTCCCCCTAGTTAATGTACAGAAATACTGAAATCAAGTAATGTAATAAATAAATTTAATCACTCAAGCAAGAACCTGTTGTACATTTACCACTTTGCTTATTGCTGTTTCACTCAATTTATTTTATTTTTTTGTAAAATATGTTTATTTGGAGGATGTTTCATCTGCTTTGGGGAAATGGTTGATGCAGCTTCTTGTTACTCATTACAGCAAATAACTAAATCTTAGTGTCCTCCTTTTCTGTCTGTGTTATTGCTTTGTGATGAACCTGTGTTCTCATGCAGATGCTTGCACTCTAGAGCCTTATCTCAAGCTGGATGTGAAATGGATGTGAGACGTCCTCAGACTACATGTAGCGGCATACATTTACAATGTCAAGGGCTTTCACACATTCTTATAGCTGTAGCATGTATTCTAGGAATATGTATACTTCTTGTTTGATGGCTAATGTCAGTGCACCACCTTGGAATATTTTATAGGTCTGATGTTACGTGGCTTGGGGGCACAAGTTTAGAAGTTTTAAAGCAATTAATTTGCTTTTAAGAGGCGTAGCAAAGTAGCTTGCGCAGAGCTACTTCTTTCTTGTCTAACTGGAGCAGTGTCGGTGCTGTTCCTATTTTACTGTTGTCATGATTAGGTTCTGCACCATCAGGGGCCGAGCTTCCACTATCTCTGTGCTAGAGATCACTGCTGACCTCTCCTGTTGAAGAGCCTTCCCGATAATATTCTCTCTGTCAATATTAAAATGTTAATGAACTAAAAGAGAGGGAGATCTATGGTATTTTGTTCATCTTTACCACTTTGGATGCTGTGAAACTGCTGTGTTTTTCCCCAGCCACAATAAGAAACAGCCCAGAAACGGGGAAAGTAAGACAGGTATTGAGTTAATGCCGAAATACACATTTACATTCAAAAAAGGAAAACGAAAAAACAAAGGGTTGTAAATGCATGTAATCTTTTTGCATTGCCTGTTCTGTTGAATCCCTTTGCTCTGTTATAAGTAACTCAGTGGACTGAATTTGCAAATCAAGCTCAAGCTTCAGGGGGAAAACAATCATTCCAGGCTGTTGCATGTTTGAAAATCATTTGACGAAGTCCTGTTTGTAATAACTGAGCTTTGCATAAAGAAGTTGGTCTGAATTCTGAGTTTAGTTGTGAAAGTGGCTCTTAGTCTTTTGAAACTGTGCACAAACAGCGCCCTATTAATTAAATTTAAGTGTGAAATACACAACTATGGAAAAGAAAATGTGTTTGCAGAAGAAAGTAATGTTGGTAATGTTTTCTTGTGTAATCGTAATGTAATACAATAAAGGAGATATTGAAGTAATGGATTTTATTCTACTACAAATTATTATTTATATAATTGTTTTTGTTAATGTATGGTACTGTACAGGCATTGGAGATGTCTACACTGCTGTACAGTACTGTTTGCTTAATTTCCAGTCATAATGGCCATTAATTATGTTTTTAATCTTGCAATAAAAAGCAGGGAGTTATTCCCTGTAATACCTTACATTAGTTTCTGGTGATCTGCTTTCAGTTAAAAAAAAAATCCAGACCGAGATGTAGAAGTTGGAGCATTTTTTCTTACTATCCATGCTCATTCAGTGATGTTAAGGTCTGAACCGTGGGCTAGTCATTCAGCAGCAACTTCAGCAGCAGGGGCATTTCTAGGCTACTTGAATGAGGGCACACGTCATTTAGAGGGGCACCCATAAATCTTTATTATTATAGTAACATTACTGTCGCATGCATTATATATCTCATTTGCTGCATAAAACTACATGTGAAACTGTGATTGTGTATTTGCATCCTTAATTCATGTTAGATAAAGATTGCAGGTTTATAAATTAGTAGTTTAGTGTTATATTGGCTATATTCAGACAATCTTTTTGCAAGCTTGTGTTATCAATGCCTCTTTTGCCAGCTAGCATAAATAAATCCTATACTTACTCAATGCCTTTTCTTAAGTGATCTAATATGATTTTAGGTAGGGTATATACAGTGGATATAAAAAGTCTACACACCCCTGTTCAAATGCCAGGATTTTGTGATGTAAAAAAATGACAGCAAGACAAATAATTTCACAACTTTTTCCACCTTTAATGTGACCTATAACCTGTACAATGCAATTGAAAAACAAACAGAATTTTTTGTTGTACAGCAGAAAAATATAAAATAAAAACTTATGATATGAAAAATCATGCACACCCTTAAACTAATACTCAGTCTTTTTGGGTAGGAGCCTATCAGCGTGGCACATCTTGATGTGGCAATATTTGCCCACTGTTCTTTGCAAAACCGCTCCAAATCTGACAGATTGTGAGGGCATCTCCTGTGCACAGCCCTCTTCAGATCACCCCACAGATGTTCGATGTGATTCAGGTCTGGACTCTGGCTGGGCCATTCCAAAGCCTTAATCTTATTCCGGTGAAGCCATTCTTTGGGTCATTGTCGTGCTAAAAGATGAAGTTCCTTCTCTTCAGCTTTCTAACAGAAGGCCGGAGGTTCTGTCAACACTGACTGGTATTTGGAACTGTTCATAATTTCATCCACCCTGACTAAGGCCCCAGTTCCAGCTGAAGAAAAACAGCCCCAAAGAATGATGCTGCCACCACCATGCTTCACTGTAGGTATGGTGTTCTTTTGGTGATGAGCAGTGTTGTTTTTGCGCCAAATATACCTTTTAAAATGATGTCCAAAAAGTTCCACCTTGCTTTCATCAGACCATAACACATTTTCCCATATGTGTTTGGAAGATTTCAGATGTCTTTTTGCAAAATTAAGCCGGGCTTGGATGTTTTGCCACCCTACCCCATAGCCCAGACATATGAAGAAGATGGGATTGTTGAGATTGTTGTCACATGTACTGCACAGCCAGTACTTGCCAGAAATTCTTGCAGCTCCTTCAGTGTTGCTGTTGGCCTCTTGGCAGCCTCCCTGACCAGTTTTCTTCTTGTCTTATCATCAAATGTGGACGGACGTCCTGTTCTTGGTAATGTCACTGTTGTGCCATGTTTTCTCCACTTGATGATGACAGTCTTCACTGTGTTCCATGGTATATTTAATGACTTGGAAATTCTTTTGTAGCCTTCACCTGACTGATATCTTTGAATAATGGGATCCCTCAGATGCGCTGCCAGCTCTTTTCAGACCATGGCTTGTGCTGGAAGATGTGGCTACAAAAATGTCAGGACAAGCCTACTAGAACAGCTGAACTTTATTTGGGGTTGATCAGAGGCACTTTAATTGGTGACAGGTGTGTGCTACCTCCAATTAAACATGAGTTTTAATGTAATTGGTTAAATCTGAACACAGCCACACCCCCAGTTATAAAAGGGTGTGCACACTTCTGCAACCACATTATCTCAGTTGTTTATTTTTACTTCACCTCCCTGAAAGATTTCTGTTTGTTTTTCAATTGCATCGTACAGGTTATAGGTCACATTAAAGGTGGAAAATGTTGTGAAATTATTTGTCTTGCTGTCATTTTTTTACATCACAAATACCTGGCATTTGAACAGGGGTGTGTAGACTTTTTATATCCACTGTAGTTATAAGTGGTTATAACCAAAACCAGCTATGAACTATTATTACCTTGTCTGTTGCATGGCTGACTGTCTTTTAAATATTTACAAACGTTCATTATAATGTGCATTTAATTTTATAGGCACGTGCCCCAGAAAATTGGGTCAAATGACGCCCTGGTTTAGCAGTTTGATTTGTTTAGCTGAGCTGTTTTCTTTATCAGCTCCACACCCTTTCATGCTCAAATATGAACGCGGTATTAAATGACAAGAGGTTCTTTTAAACTATTTTTTTTGTTATTGTGCCTAATGAAAAGAAAATCCGTCAGGGTGAGGTAGTTGTATGCATTTTTTGTCTACGCAAATCTGCGGAAACGTGTAGTCACCATTTACAACCGCAGCTACTCTGCAGTGTCGTCATCCTCAGTTAAGATAGCGTTTAAATCAAGGTTCAATTCCACTCAAAAGATACTCCCAATGTTTCTGCTTAGATGTACTGAAATAAAATGCAGTTGGAAGCCTCACTTCTTTCACTGCTGGCCAAGATATAATATAATTGGCTAATAATTTGTTTGTCAATCAGACCAGCACCCCGCATGCGCAGTATCCGCCAAGGTAGCGGTACTGAATGATATGCGGATTCTTTAAACAATTTTCCTGTTATTCTGCTTCATGAAAAGAAAATCTGTGAGGTTGAGGCAGTTGTATGATTTTTTTTAACTAGTCTGCGCACCCGAGAGGAACGAAAAACGATTTTTCCGTCTTCACCAGGGCCGTGAATAACATTCATATTCCAGGATATTTAAAGGCTCGTCGAGAGGGCATGTTTGTGATTGGTTGGATCTTTCTAAAGATGTGTGTCTGTGTTGTAACGGTTCTCGTGAAGGTAGTACTCCACATCTGACAGTTTACATCCATCGTTAGTTTGTCGTGTGGTCATATTCACTTAAGCGAGCATTTCAATCAAGGTTTAATTCCACTGGAATAATCCTGTCAGTGTTTTTGCTTTGGAGGTCTGAAACATAATGCAGTCGGGAGCCTCACTTCTTTCACTGCTGACCATCATAAGATATTATTGCCTAATCTTTTGTTGAGAACTGTGCTGCTCAAGATCTTTGTCTTCAGCCCCAAACGTGTATTAGGGTCAAATGTCTCTCGTAGCTCTTTGTCATTACCAATGATCATTAAAGTATTTTTGCAACGTCTTTATATGTTTTCGAGTTGTTAAATCATAATCTTTTGTTAAAACAGTGTTAATAAGACAGCATGTGCTGATTAATGCGTGTATGGTGCTGGCTATCTTGTATAGCAGTGTTTGAAATGCCTTATATGCTGGTTTGTGAATTTTGGGTGCTGTATGTTTTTCAATTAGACCAACATCCCGCATGCGCAGTGGGCGCCGATGACGCGGTATTGAATGATATGCGGTTTCTTTAAAGATTTTGTTTTTGTTTTTCTGCTTCATGAACAGACAATCTGTCAGGTTTAGGTAACTGAATGGATTTTTATAAGTAGTTTGCGCACCCGATAGGAACGAAAAACGAGTTTTCCTTATTCACCATGACCGTGACAAACATTCATATTTCAGCATATTTAATGGTTCGTCGAGAGGGCATGTTTGTGATTGGTCGGATCTTTCTAAAGATGTGTGTCTCTGTTCTAATGTTTCCCGTAAAGGTAAAACTCCACATCTGACCGTTTACAACCACCGCTACTCTGCCTTCTCGTCGACCTCAGTTAAGCCAGCATTTCAGTAACGGTTCCATTACACTCCAAAGATACTCTCAATGTTTTTGCTTAGGAGTTATGAAATAAAATGCAGTAAGGAGCCTCACTTCTTTCACTGTTGACCATCATATGATATTATTGCCTAATTTTTAATGATTTAATGATTAATATCGTGATGGTGCTGGCTGTCTAGTATAGCAGTGATTGAAATGCCTTATATGCTGGTTTGTGAATTTTGGATGCTGTATGATTGTCAATCAGACCAGCATCCCGCATGCGCAGTAAGCGCATATGACGCAGAATTGAATGATATGCGGTTTCTTCAAAGATTTTTTTTTGTTTTTCTGCTTCATGAAAAGACAATCTGTCAGGTTTAGATAACTGAATGGATTTTTTTAAGTAGTCTGCGCACCCGAGAGGAACGAAAAACGAGTTTTCCTTCTTCACCAGGACCGTGAAAAACATTCATATTCCAGCATATTTAAAGGCTCGTCGAGAGGACATGTTTGTGATTGGTCGGATGTTTTTAAAGATGTGTGTCTCTGTTCTAATGTTTCCCGTAAAGGTAAAACTCCACATCTGACCGTTTACAACCTCTGCCTTCTCGTCATTTTCAGTTAAGCCAGCGTTTCAGTAACGGTTCCATTACACTCCAAAGATACTCTCAATGATTTTGCTTAGGAGTTATGAAATAAAATGCAGTTGGGAGCCTCACTTCTTTCACTGCTGACCATCATATGATATTATTGCCTAATTTTTTGAGGAGAACTGTGCTGCTCAAGATCTTTGTCTTCAGTCCCAAATGTGCATTAGGGTCATATGTCTCTCTTAGCTTTATTGACATTACCAAGGATCATAAACGTATTTTTCCAACGTCTTTGTATGTTTTCGAGTTGTTAAATCATAATGTTTTGTTAAAACAGTGTTAATAAGACAGCATATGCTGATTAATATCGGGATGGTGCTGGCTGTCTAGTATAGCAGTAATTGAAATGCCTAATATGCTGGTTTGTGAATTTTGGGTGCTGTATGTTTCTCAATGAGACCAGCATCCCGCATGCGCAGTAGGTGCTGATGACGCGGTATTGAATGATATGCGGTTTCTTTAAAGATTTCTCTTTGTTTTTCTGCTTCATGAAAAGACAATCTGTCAGGTTTAGGTAACTGAATGGATTTTTTTAAGTAGTCTGCGCACCCGAGAGGAACGAAAAACGAATTTTCCTTCTTCACCAGGACCGTGAAAAACATTCATATTTCAGCATATTTAAAGGCTCGTCGAGAGGGCATCTTTGTGATTGGTCGGATGTTTCTAAAGATGTGTGTCCCTGGTCTAATGTTTCTCGTAAAGGTAAAACTCCACGTCTGACCGTTTACAACCACCGCTACTTTGCCTTCTCGTCATTTTCAGTTAAGCCAGCGTTTCAGTAACGGTTCCATTACACTCCAAAGATACTCTCAATGTTTTTGCTTAGGAGTTATGAAATAAAATGCAGTTGGGAGCCTCACTTCTTTCACTGCTGACCATCATATGATATTATTGCCTAATTTTTTGTGGAGAACTGTGCTTATCAAGATCTTTGTCTTCAGTCCCAAACGTGTATTAGGGTCATATGTCTCTCGTAGCTCTTTGTCATTACCAATGATCATTAACGTATTTTTGCAACGTCTTTGTATGTTTTCGAGTTGTTAAATCATAATCTTTTGTTAAAACAGTGTTAATAAGACAGCATATGCTGATTAATATCGGGATGGTGCTGGCTGTCTAGTATAGCAGTGATTGAAATGCCTTATATGCTGTTTTGTGAATTTTGGGTGCTGTATGTTTTTCAATTAGACCAACATCCCGCATGCGCAGTAGGCGCCGATGACGCGGTATTGAATGATATGCGGTTTCTTTAAAGATTTTTTTTGTTTTTCTGCTTCATGAAAAGACAATCTGTCAAGTTTAGGTAACTGAATGGATTTTTTTAAGTAGTCTGCGCACCCGATAGGAACGAAAAACGAGTTTTCCTTCTTCACCAGGACCGTGAAAAACATTCATATTTCAGCATATTTAAAGGCTCGTCGAGAGGGCAAGTTTGATATTGGTCGGATGTTTCTAAAGATGTGTGTTTCTGGTTTAATGTTTCCCGTAAAGATAAAACTCCACATCTGACCGTTTACAACCCCCGCTACTCTGTCTTCTCGTCATTTTCAGTTAAGCCAGCGTTTCAGTAACGGTTCCGTTACACTCCAAAGATACTCTCAATGTTTTTGCTTAGGAGTTATGAAATAAAATGCAGTTGGGAGCCTCACTTCTTTCACTGCTGATCATCAAATGATATTATTGCCTAATTTTTGGTGGAGAACTGTGCTGCTGAAGATCTTTGTCTTTATTCCCAAATGTGTATTAGGGTCATATGTCTCTCGTAGCTCTATTGACATTACCAAGGATCATAAACGTATTTTTGCAACGTCTTTGTATGTTTTCGAGTTGTTAAATCATAATCTTTTGTTAAAACAGTGTTAATAAGACAGCATATGCTGATTAATATCGGGATGGTGCAGGCTGTCTAGTATAGCAGTGATTGAAATGCCTTATATGCTGATTTGTGAATTTTGGGTGCTGTATGTTTTCAATTAGACCAACATCCCGCATGCGCAGTAGGCGCCGATGACGCGGTATTGAATGATATGTGTTTTCTTCAAAGATTTTTTGTTTGTTTTTCTGCTTCATGAAAAGACAATCTGTCAGGTTTAGGTAACCCAGGACCGTGAAAAACATTCATATTTCAGCATATTTAAAGGCTCGTCGAGAGGGCAAGTTTGTGATTGGTCGGATGTTTCTAAAGATGTGTGTCTCTGGTTTAATGTTTCCCGTAAAGATAAAACTCCACATCTGACCGTTTACAACCACCGCTACTTTGCCTTCTCTTCATTTTCAGTTAAGCCAGCGTTTCAGTAACGGTTCCGTTACACTCCAAAGATACTCTCAATGTTTTTGCTTAGGAGTTATGAAATAAAATGCAGTTGGGAGCCTCACTTCTTTCACTGCTGACCATCATATGATATTATTGCCTAATTTTTTGTGGAGAACTGTGCTTATCAAGATCTTTGTCTTCAGCCCCAAACGTGTATTAGGGTCATATGTCTCTCGTAGCTCTTTGTCATTACCAATGATCATTAACGTATTTTTGCAACGTCTTTGTATGTTTTCGAGTTGTTAAATCATAATCTTTTGTTAAAACAGTGTTAATAAGACAGCATATGCTGATTAATATCGGGATGGTGCAGGCTGTCTAGTATAGTAGTGATTGAAATGCCTTATATGCTGTTTTGTGAATTTTGGGTGCTGTATGTTTTTCAATTAGACCAACATCCCGCATGCGCAGTAGGCGCCGATGACGCGGTATTGAATGATATGCGGTTTCTTTAAAGATTTTTTTTTGTTTTTCTGCTTCATGAAAAGACAATCTGTCAAGTTTAGATAACTGAATGGATTTTTTTAAGTAGTCTGCGCACCCGAGAGGAACAAAAAACGAGTTTTCCTTCTTCACCAGGACCGTGAAAAACATTCATATTTCAGCATATTTAAAGGCTCGTCGAGAGGGCATGTTTGTGATTGGTCGGATCTTTCTAAAAACGTGTGTCTCTGTTCTAATGTTTCCCGTAAAGGTAAAACTCCACATCTGACCGTTTACAACCACCGCTACTTTACCTTCTCGTAATTTTCCGTTAAGCCAGCGTTTCAGTAACGGTTCCGTTACACTCCAAAGATACTCTCAATGTTTTTGCTTAGGAGTTATGAAATAAAATGCAGTTGGGAGCCTCACTTCTTTCACTGTTGACCATCAAATGATATTATTGCCTAATTTTTGGTGGAGAACTGTGCTGCTAAAGATCTTTGTCTTTATTCCCAAATGTGTATTAGGGTCATATGTCTCTCGTAGCTCTATTGACATTACCAAGGATCATAAACGTATTTTTGCAACGTCTTTGTATGTTTTCGAGTTGTTAAATCATAATCTTTTGTTAAAACAGTGTTAATAAGACAGCATATGCTGATTAATATCGGGATGGTGCTGGCTGTTTAGTATAGCAGTGATTGAAATGCCTTATATGCTGGTTTGAGAATTTTGGGTGCTGTATGTTTTCCAATTAGACCAACATCCCGCATGCGCAGTAGGCGCCGATGACGCGGTATTGAATGATATGCGTTTTCTTTAAAGATTTTTTGTTTGTTTTTCTGCTTCATGAAAAGACAATCTGTCAGGTTTAGGTAACTGAATGGATTTTTTTAAGTAGTCTGCGCACCCGAGAGGAACGAAAAACGAGTTTTCCTTCTTCACCAGGACCGTGAAAAACATTCATATTTCAGCATATTTAAAGGCTCGTCGAGAGGGCATGTTTGTGATTGGTCGGATGTTTCTAAAGATGTGTGTCTCTGGTCTAATGTTTCCCGTAAAGATAAAACTCCACATCTGACCGTTTACAACCACCGCTACTTTGCCTTTTCGTCATTTTCAGTTAAGCCAGCGTTTCAGTAACGGTTCCGTTACACTCCAAAGATACTCTCAATGTTTTTGCTTAGGAGTTATGAAATAAAATGCAGTTGGGAGCCTCACTTCTTTCACTGCTGACCATCATATGATATTATTGCCTAATTTTTTGTGGAGAACTGTGCTTATCAAGATCTTTGTCTTCAGCCCCAAACGTGTATTAGGGTCATATGTCTCTCGTAGCTCTTTGTCATTACCAATGATCATTAACGTATTTTTGCAACGTCTTTGTATGTTTTCGAGTTGTTAAATCGTAATCTTTTGTTAAAACAGTGTTAATAAGACAGCATATGCTGATTAATATCGGGATGGTGCTGGCTGTCTAGTATAGCAGTGATTGAAATGCCTTATATGCTGTTTTGTGAATTTTGGGTGCTGTATGTTTTTCAATTAGACCAACATCCCGCATGCGCAGTAGGCGCAGATGACGCGGTATTGAATGATATGCGGTTTCTTTAAAGATTTTTTTTTTTTTCTGCTTCATGAAAAGACAATCTGTCAGGTTTAGATAACTGAATGGATTTTTTTAAGTAGTCTGCGCACCCGAGAGGAACGAAAAACGAGTTTTCCTTCTTCACCAGGACCGTGAAAAACATTCATATTTCAGCATATTTAAAGGCTCGTCGAGAGGGCATGTTTGTGATTGGTCGGATCTTTCTAAAAACGTGTGTCTCTGTTCTAATGTTTCCCGTAAAGGTAAAACTCCACATCTGACCGTTTACAACCATCGCTACTCTGCCTTCTCGTCGACCTCAGTTAAGCCAGCGTTTCAGTAACTTTTTCGTTACACTCCAAAGATACTCTCCATGTTTTTGCTTAGGAGTTATGAAATAAAATGCAGTTGGGAGCCTCACTTCTTTCACTGCTGACCATCAAATGATATTATTGCCTAATTTTTGGTGGAGAACTGTGCTGCTAAAGATCTTTGTCTTTATTCCCAAATGTGTATTAGGGTCATATGTCTCTCGTAGCTCTATTGACATTACCAAGGATCATAAACGTATTTTTGCAACGTCTTTGTATGTTTTCGAGTTGTTAAATCATAATCTTTTGTTAAAACAGTGTTAATAAGACAGCATATGCTGATTAATATCGGGATGGTGCTGGCTGTCTAGTATAGCAGTGATTGAAATGCCTTATATGCTGGTTTGAGAATTTTGGGTGCTGTATGTTTTCCAATTAGACCAACATCCCGCATGCGCAGTAGGCGCCGATGACGCGGTATTGAATGATATGCGGTTTCTTTAAAGATTTTTTTTGTTTTTCTGCTTCATGAAAAGACAATCTGTCAGGTTTAGGTAACTGAATGGATTTTTTTAAGTAGTCTGCGCACCCGAGAGGAACGAAAAACGAGTTTTCCTTCTTCACCAGGACCGTGAAAAACATTCATATTTCAGCATATTTAAAGGCTCGTCGAGAGGGCATGTTTGTGATTGGTCGGATGTTTCTAAAGATGTGTGTCTCTGGTCTAATGTTTCCCATAAAGATAAAACTCCACATCTGACCGTTTACAACCACCGCTACTTTGCCTTCTCGTCATTTTCAGTTAAGCCAGCGTTTCAGTAACGGTTCCGTTACACTCCAAAGATACTCTCAATGTTTTTGCTTAGGAGTTATGAAATAAAATGCAGTTGGGAGCCTCACTTCTTTCACTGCTGACCATCATATGATATTATTGCCTAATTTTTTGTGGAGAACTGTGCTTATCAAGATCTTTGTCTTCAGCCCCAAACGTGTATTAGGGTCATATGTCTCTCGTAGCTCTTTGTCATTACCAATGATCATTAACGTATTTTTGCAACGTCTTTGTATGTTTTCGAGTTGTTAAATCGTAATCTTTTGTTAAAACAGTGTTAATAAGACAGCATATGCTGATTAATATCGGGATGGTGCTGGCTGTTTAGTATAGCAGTGATTGAAATGCCTTATATGCTGGTTTGTGAATTTTGTTTGCTGTATGTTTTTCAATTAGACCAACATCCCGCATGCGCAGTAGGCGCTGATGACGCGGTATTGAATGATATGCTGTTTCTTTAAAGATTTCTTTTTGTTTTTCTGCTTCATGAAAAGACAATCTGTCAGGTTAAGGTAACTGAATGGATTTTTTTAAGTAGTCTGCGCACCCGAGAGGAACGAAAAACGAATTTTCCTTCTACACCAGGACCGTGAAAAACATTCATATTTCAGCATATTTAAAGGCTCGTCGAGAGGGCAAATTTGTGATTGGTCGGATGTTTCTAAAGATGTGTGTCTCTGGTTTAATGTTTCCCGTAAAGATAAAACTCCACATCTGACCGTTTACAACCACCGCTACTTTGCCTTCTCGTCATTTTCAGTTAAGCCAGCGTTTCAGTAACGGTTCCGTTACACTCCAAAGATACTCTCAATGTTTTTGCTTAGGAGTTATGAAATAAAATGCAGTTGGGAGCCTCACTTCTTTCACTGCTGACCATCATATGATATTATTGCCTAATTTTTTGTGGAGAACTGTGCTTATCAAGATCTTTGTCTTCAGCCCCAAACGTGTATTAGGGTCATATGTCTCTCGTAGCTCTTTGTCATTACCAATGATCATTAACGTATTTTTGCAACGTCTTTGTATGTTTTCGAGTTGTTAAATCGTAATCTTTTGTTAAAACAGTGTTAATAAGACAGCATATGCTGATTAATATCGGGATGGTGCTGGCTGTCTAGTATAGCAGTGATTGAAATGCCTTATATGCTGTTTTGTGAATTTTGTTTGCTGTATGTTTTTCAATTAGACCAACATCCCGCATGCGCAGTAGGCGCCGATGACGCGGTATTGAATGATATGCGGTTTCTTTAAAGATTTTTTTTTGTTTTTCTGCTTCATGAAAAGACAATCTGTCAGGTTTAGATAACTGAATGGATTTTTTTAAGTAGTCTGCGCACCCGAGAGGAACGAAGAACGAGTTTTCCTTCTTCACCAGGACCGTGAAAAACATTCATATTTCAGCATATTTAAAGGCTCGTCGAGAGGGCATGTTTGTGATTGGTCGGATCTTTCTAAAAACGTGTGTCTCTGTTCTAATGTTTCCCGTAAAGGTAAAACTCCACGTCTGACCGTTTACAACCATCGCTACTCTGCCTTCTCGTCGACCTCAGTTAAGCCAGCGTTTCAGTAACTTTTTCGTTACACTCCAAAGATACTCTCCATGTTTTTGCTTAGGAGTTATGAAATAAAATGCAGTTGGGAGCCTCACTTCTTTCACTGCTGACCATCAAATGATATTATTGCCTAATTTTTGGTGGAGAACTGTGCTGCTAAAGATCTTTGTCTTTATTCCCAAATGTGTATTAGGGTCATATGTCTCTCGTAGCTCTATTGACATTACCAAGGATCATAAACGTATTTTTGCAACGTCTTTGTATGTTTTCGAGTTGTTAAATCATAATCTTTTGTTAAAACAGTGTTAATAAGACAGCATATGCTGATTAATATCGGGATGGTGCTGGCTGTTTAGTATAGCAGTGATTGAAATGCCTTATATGCTGATTTGTGTATTTTGGGTGCTGTATATTTTCCAATTAGACCAACATCCCGCATGTGCAGTAGGCGCCGATGACGCGGTATTGAATGATATGCGGTTTCTTTAAAGATTTTTTTTGTTTTTCTGCTTCATGAAAAGACAATCTATCAGGTTTAGGTAACTGAATGGATTTTTTTAAGTAGTCTGCGCACCCGAGAGGAACGAAAAACGAGTTTTCCTTCTTCACCAGGACCGTGAAAAACATTCATATTTCAGCATATTTAAAGGCTCGTCGAGAGGGCATGTTTGTGATTGGTCGGATGTTTCTAAAGATGTGTGTCTCTGGTCTAATGTTTCCCATAAAGATAAAACTCCACATCTGACCGTTTACAACCACCGCTACTTTGCCTTCTCGTCATTTTCAGTTAAGCCAGCGTTTCAGTAACGGTTCCGTTACACTCCAAAGATACTCTCAATGTTTTTGCTTAGGAGTTATGAAATAAAATGCAGTTGGGAGCCTCACTTCTTTCACTGCTGACCATCATATGATATTATTGCCTAATTTTTTGTGGAGAACTGTGCTTATCAAGATCTTTGTCTTCAGCCGCAAACGTGTATTAGGGTCATATGTCTCTCGTAGCTCTTTGTCATTACCAATGATCATTAACGTATTTTTGCAACGTCTTTGTATGTTTTCGAGTTGTTAAATCATAATCTTTTGTTAAAACAGTGTTAATAAGACAGCATATGCTGATTAATATCGGGATGGTGCTGGCTGTCTAGTATAGCAGTGATTGAAATGCCTTATATGCTGGTTTGTGAATTTTGTTTGCTGTATGTTTTTCAATTAGACCAACATCCCGCATGCGCAGTAGGCGCTGATGACGCGGTATTGAATGATATGCGGTTTCTTTAAAGATTTCTTTTTGTTTTTCTGCTTCATGAAAAGACAATCTGTCAGGTTTAGGTAACTGAATGGATTTTTTTAAGTAGTCTGCGCACCCGAGAGGAACGAAAAACGAATTTTCCTTCTACACCAGGACCGTGAAAAACATTCATATTTCAGCATATTTAAAGGCTCGTCGAGAGGGCAAGTTTGTGATTGGTCGGATGTTTCTAAAGATGTGTGTCTCTGGTTTAATGTTTCCCGTAAAGATAAAACTCCACATCTGACCGTTTACAACCACCGCTACTTTGCCTTCTCGTCATTTTCAGTTAAGCCAGCGTTTCAGTAACGGTTCCGTTACACTCCAAAGATACTCTCAATGTTTTTGCTTAGGAGTTATGAAATAAAATGCAGTTGGGAGCCTCACTTCTTTAACTGCTGACCATCATATGATATTATTGCCTAATTTTTTGTGGAGAACTGTGCTTATCAAGATCTTTGTCTTCAGCCCCAAACGTGTATTAGGGTCATATGTCTCTCGTAGCTCTTTGTCATTACCAATGATCATTAACGTATTTTTCAACGTCTTTGTATGTTTTCGAGTTGTTAAATCGTAATCTTTTGTTAAAACAGTGTTAATAAGACAGCATATGCTGATTAATATCGGGATGGTGCTGGCTGTTTAGTATAGCAGTGATTGAAATGCCTTATATGCTGGTTTGTGAATTTTGTTTGCTGTATGTTTTTCAATTAGACCAACATCCCGCATGCGCAGTAGGCGCTGATGACGCGGTATTGAATGATATGCGGTTTCTTTAAAGATTTCTTTTTGTTTTTCTGCTTCATGAAAAGACAATCTGTCAGGTTAAGGTAACTGAATGGATTTTTTTAAGTAGTCTGCGCACCCGAGAGGAACGAAAAACGAATTTTCATTCTACACCAGGACCGTGAAAAACATTCATATTTCAGCATATTTAAAGGCTCGTCGAGAGGGCAAGTTTGTGATTGGTCGGATGTTTCTAAAGATGTGTGTCTCTGGTTTAATGTTTCCCGTAAAGATAAAACTCCACATCTGACCGTTTACAACCACCGCTACTTTGCCTTCTCGTCATTTTCAGTTAAGCCAGCGTTTCAGTAACGGTTCCGTTACACTCCAAAGATACTCTCAATGTTTTTGCTTAGGAGTTATGAAATAAAATGCAGTTGGGAGCCTCACTTCTTTCACTGCTGACCATCATATGATATTATTGCCTAATTTTTTGTGGAGAACTGTGCTTATCAAGATCTTTGTCTTCAGCCCCAAACGTGTATTAGGGTCATATGTCTCTCGTAGCTGTTTGTCATTACCAATGATCATTAACGTATTTTTGCAACGTCTTTGTATGTTTTCGAGTTGTTAAATCGTAATCTTTTGTTAAAACAGTGTTAATAAGACAGCATATGCTGATTAATATCGGGATGGTGCTGGCTGTCTAGTATAGCAGTGATTGAAATGCCTTATATGCTGTTTTGTGAATTTTGGGTGCTGTATGTTTTTCAATTAGACCAACATCCCGCATGCGCAGTAGGCGCCGATGACGCGGTATTGAATGATATGCGGTTTCTTTAAAGATTTCTTTTTGTTTTTCTGCTTCATGAAAAGACAATCTGTCAGGTTTAGATAACTGAATGGATTTTTTTAAGTAGTCTGCGCACCCGAGAGGAACGAAAAACGAGTTTTCCTTCTTCACCAGGACCGTGAAAAACATTCATATTTCAGCATATTTAAAGGCTCGTCGAGAGGGCATGTTTGTGATTGGTCGGATCTTTCTAAAAACGTGTGTCTCTGTTCTAATGTTTCCCGTAAAGGTAAAACTCCACATCTGACCGTTTACAACCATCGCTACTCTGCCTTCTCGTCGACCTCAGTTAAGCCAGCGTTTCAGTAACTTTTTCGTTACACTCCAAAGATACTCTCCATGTTTTTGCTTAGGAGTTATGAAATAAAATGCAGTTGGGAGCCTCACTTCTTTCACTGCTGACCATCAAATGATATTATTGCCTAATTTTTGGTGGAGAACTGTGCTGCTAAAGATCTTTGTCTTTATTCCCAAATGTGTATTAGGGTCATATGTCTCTCGTAGCTCTATTGACATTACCAAGGATCATAAACGTATTTTTGCAACGTCTTTGTATGTTTTCGAGTTGTTAAATCATAATCTTTTGTTAAAACAGTGTTAATAAGACAGCATATGCTGATTAATATCGGGATGGTGCTGGCTGTTTAGTATAGCAGTGATTGAAATGCCTTATATGCTGATTTGTGTATTTTGGGTGCTGTATATTTTCCAATTAGACCAACATCCCGCATGTGCAGTAGGCGCCGATGACGCGGTATTGAATGATATGCGGTTTCTTTAAAGATTTTTTTTGTTTTTCTGCTTCATGAAAAGACAATCTATCAGGTTTAGGTAACTGAATGGATTTTTTTAAGTAGTCTGCGCACCCGAGAGGAACGAAAAACGAGTTTTCCTTCTTCACCAGGACCGTGAAAAACATTCATATTTCAGCATATTTAAAGGCTCGTCGAGAGGGCATGTTTGTGATTGGTCGGATGTTTCTAAAGATGTGTGTCTCTGGTCTAATGTTTCCCATAAAGATAAAACTCCACATCTGACCGTTTACAACCACCGCTACTTTGCCTTCTCGTCATTTTCAGTTAAGCCAGCGTTTCAGTAACGGTTCCGTTACACTCCAAAGATACTCTCAATGTTTTTGCTTAGGAGTTATGAAATAAAATGCAGTTGGGAGCCTCACTTCTTTCACTGCTGACCATCATATGATATTATTGCCTAATTTTTTGTGGAGAACTGTGCTTATCAAGATCTTTGTCTTCAGCCGCAAACGTGTATTAGGGTCATATGTCTCTCGTAGCTCTTTGTCATTACCAATGATCATTAACGTATTTTTGCAACGTCTTTGTATGTTTTCGAGTTGTTAAATCGTAATCTTTTGTTAAAACAGTGTTAATAAGACAGCATATGCTGATTAATATCGGGATGGTGCTGGCTGTCTAGTATAGCAGTGATTGAAATGCCTTATATGCTGTTTTGTGAATTTTGGGTGCTGTATGTTTTTCAATTAGACCAACATCCCGCATGCGCAGTAGGCGCCGATGACGCGGTATTGAATGATATGCGGTTTCTTTAAAGATTTCTTTTTGTTTTTCTGCTTCATGAAAAGACAATCTGTCAGGTTTAGATAACTGAATGGATTTTTTTAAGTAGTCTGCGCACCCGAGAGGAACGAAAAACGAGTTTTCCTTCTTCACCAGGACCGTGAAAAACATTCATATTTCAGCATATTTAAAGGCTCGTCGAGAGGGCATGTTTGTGATTGGTCGGATCTTTCTAAAAACGTGTGTCTCTGTTCTAATGTTTCCCGTAAAGGTAAAACTCCACATCTGACCGTTTACAACCATCGCTACTCTGCCTTCTCGTCGACCTCAGTTAAGCCAGCGTTTCAGTAACTTTTTCGTTACACTCCAAAGATACTCTCCATGTTTTTGCTTAGGAGTTATGAAATAAAATGCAGTTGGGAGCCTCACTTCTTTAACTGCTGACCATCATATGATATTATTGCCTAATTTTTGGTGGAGAACTGTGCTGCTAAAGATCTTTGTCTTTATTCCCAAATGTGTATTAGGGTCATATGTCTCTCGTAGCTCTATTGACATTACCAAGGATCATAAACGTATTTTTGCAACGTCTTTGTATGTTTTCGAGTTGTTAAATCATAATCTTTTGTTAAAACAGTGTTAATAAGACAGCATATGCTGATTAATATCGGGATGGTGCTGGCTGTTTAGTATAGCAGTGATTGAAATGCCTTATATGCTGGTTTGAGAATTTTGGGTGCTGTATGTTTTCCAATTAGACCAACATCCCGCATGCGCAGTAGGCGCCGATGACGCGGTATTGAATGATATGCGGTTTCTTTAAAGATTTTTTTTTGTTTTTCTGCTTCATGAAAAGACAATCTGTCAGGTTTAGATAACTGAATGGATTTTTTTAAGTAGTCTGCGCACCCGAGAGGAACGAAAAACGAGTTTTCCTTCTTCACCAGGACCGTGAAAAACATTCATATTTCAGCATATTTAAAGGCTCGTCGAGAGGGCATGTTTGTGATTGGTCGGATCTTTCTAAAAACGTGTGTCTCTGTTTTAATGTTTCCCGTAAAGGTAAAACTCCACGTCTGACCGTTTACAACCATCGCTACTCTGCCTTCTCGTCGACCTCAGTTAAGCCAGCGTTTCAGTAACTTTTTCGTTACACTCCAAAGATACTCTCCATGTTTTTGCTTAGGAGTTATGAAATAAAATGCAGTTGGGAGCCTCACTTCTTTCACTGCTGACCATCAAATGATATTATTGCCTAATTTTTGGTGGAGAACTGTGCTGCTAAAGATCTTTGTCTTTATTCCCAAATGTGTATTAGGGTCATATGTCTCTCGTAGCTCTATTGACATTACCAAGGATCATAAACGTATTTTTGCAACGTCTTTGTATGTTTTCGAGTTGTTAAATCATAATCTTTTGTTAAAACAGTGTTAATAAGACAGCATATGCTGATTAATATCGGGATGGTGCTGGCTGTTTAGTATAGCAGTGATTGAAATGCCTTATATGCTGATTTGTGTATTTTGGGTGCTGTATATTTTCCAATTAGACCAACATCCCGCATGTGCAGTAGGCGCCGATGACGCGGTATTGAATGATATGCTGTTTCTTTAAAGATTTTTTTTTGTTTTTCTGCTTCATGAAAAGACAATCTGTCAGGTTTAGATAACTGAATGGATTTTTTTAAGTAGTCTGCGCACCCGAGAGGAACGAAAAACGAGTTTTCCTTCTTCACCAGGACCGTGAAAAACATTCATATTTCAGCATATTTAAAGGCTCGTCGAGAGGGCATGTTTGTGATTGGTCGGATCTTTCTAAAAACGTGTGTCTCTGTTCTAATGTTTCCCGTAAAGGTAAAACTCCACGTCTGACCGTTTACAACCATCGCTACTCTGCCTTCTCGTCGACCTCAGTTAAGCCAGCGTTTCAGTAACTTTTTCGTTACACTCCAAAGATACTCTCCATGTTTTTGCTTAGGAGTTATGAAATAAAATGCAGTTGGGAGCCTCACTTCTTTCACTGCTGACCATCAAATGATATTATTGCCTAATTTTTGGTGGAGAACTGTGCTGCTAAAGATCTTTGTCTTTATTCCCAAATGTGTATTAGGGTCATATGTCTCTCGTAGCTCTATTGACATTACCAAGGATCATAAACGTATTTTTGCAACGTCTTTGTATGTTTTCGAGTTGTTAAATCATAATCTTTTGTTAAAACAGTGTTAATAAGACAGCATATGCTGATTAATATCGGGATGGTGCTGGCTGTTTAGTATAGCAGTGATTGAAATGCCTTATATGCTGATTTGTGTATTTTGGGTGCTGTATATTTTCCAATTAGACCAACATCCCGCATGCGCAGTAGGCGCTGATGACGCGGTATTGAATGATATGCGGTTTCTTTAAAGATTTCTTTTTGTTTTTCTGCTTCATGAAAAGACAATCTGTCAGGTTTAGGTAACTGAATGGATTTTTTTAAGTAGTCTGCGCACCCGAGAGGAACGAAAAACGAATTTTCCTTCTACACCAGGACCGTGAAAAACATTCATATTTCAGCATATTTAAAGGCTCGTCGAGAGGGCAAGTTTGTGATTGGTCGGATGTTTCTAAAGATGTGTGTCTCTGGTTTAATGTTTCCCGTAAAGATAAAACTCCACATCTGACCGTTTACAACCACCGCTACTTTGCCTTCTCGTCATTTTCAGTTAAGCCAGCGTTTCAGTAACGGTTCCGTTACACTCCAAAGATACTCTCAATGTTTTTGCTTAGGAGTTATGAAATAAAATGCAGTTGGGAGCCTCACTTCTTTAACTGCTGACCATCATATGATATTATTGCCTAATTTTTTGTGGAGAACTGTGCTTATCAAGATCTTTGTCTTCAGCCCCAAACGTGTATTAGGGTCATATGTCTCTCGTAGCTCTTTGTCATTACCAATGATCATTAACGTATTTTTCAACGTCTTTGTATGTTTTCGAGTTGTTAAATCGTAATCTTTTGTTAAAACAGTGTTAATAAGACAGCATATGCTGATTAATATCGGGATGGTGCTGGCTGTTTAGTATAGCAGTGATTGAAATGCCTTATATGCTGGTTTGTGAATTTTGTTTGCTGTATGTTTTTCAATTAGACCAACATCCCGCATGCGCAGTAGGCGCTGATGACGCGGTATTGAATGATATGCGGTTTCTTTAAAGATTTCTTTTTGTTTTTCTGCTTCATGAAAAGACAATCTGTCAGGTTAAGGTAACTGAATGGATTTTTTTAAGTAGTCTGCGCACCCGAGAGGAACGAAAAACGAATTTTCATTCTACACCAGGACCGTGAAAAACATTCATATTTCAGCATATTTAAAGGCTCGTCGAGAGGGCAAGTTTGTGATTGGTCGGATGTTTCTAAAGATGTGTGTCTCTGGTTTAATGTTTCCCGTAAAGATAAAACTCCACATCTGACCGTTTACAACCACCGCTACTTTGCCTTCTCGTCATTTTCAGTTAAGCCAGCGTTTCAGTAACGGTTCCGTTACACTCCAAAGATACTCTCAATGTTTTTGCTTAGGAGTTATGAAATAAAATGCAGTTGGGAGCCTCACTTCTTTCACTGCTGACCATCATATGATATTATTGCCTAATTTTTTGTGGAGAACTGTGCTTATCAAGATCTTTGTCTTCAGCCCCAAACGTGTATTAGGGTCATATGTCTCTCGTAGCTGTTTGTCATTACCAATGATCATTAACGTATTTTTGCAACGTCTTTGTATGTTTTCGAGTTGTTAAATCGTAATCTTTTGTTAAAACAGTGTTAATAAGACAGCATATGCTGATTAATATCGGGATGGTGCTGGCTGTCTAGTATAGCAGTGATTGAAATGCCTTATATGCTGTTTTGTGAATTTTGGGTGCTGTATGTTTTTCAATTAGACCAACATCCCGCATGCGCAGTAGGCGCCGATGACGCGGTATTGAATGATATGCGGTTTCTTTAAAGATTTCTTTTTGTTTTTCTGCTTCATGAAAAGACAATCTGTCAGGTTTAGATAACTGAATGGATTTTTTTAAGTAGTCTGCGCACCCGAGAGGAACGAAAAACGAGTTTTCCTTCTTCACCAGGACCGTGAAAAACATTCATATTTCAGCATATTTAAAGGCTCGTCGAGAGGGCATGTTTGTGATTGGTCGGATCTTTCTAAAAACGTGTGTCTCTGTTCTAATGTTTCCCGTAAAGGTAAAACTCCACATCTGACCGTTTACAACCATCGCTACTCTGCCTTCTCGTCGACCTCAGTTAAGCCAGCGTTTCAGTAACTTTTTCGTTACACTCCAAAGATACTCTCCATGTTTTTGCTTAGGAGTTATGAAATAAAATGCAGTTGGGAGCCTCACTTCTTTCACTGCTGACCATCAAATGATATTATTGCCTAATTTTTGGTGGAGAACTGTGCTGCTAAAGATCTTTGTCTTTATTCCCAAATGTGTATTAGGGTCATATGTCTCTCGTAGCTCTATTGACATTACCAAGGATCATAAACGTATTTTTGCAACGTCTTTGTATGTTTTCGAGTTGTTAAATCATAATCTTTTGTTAAAACAGTGTTAATAAGACAGCATATGCTGATTAATATCGGGATGGTGCTGGCTGTTTAGTATAGCAGTGATTGAAATGCCTTATATGCTGATTTGTGTATTTTGGGTGCTGTATATTTTCCAATTAGACCAACATCCCGCATGTGCAGTAGGCGCCGATGACGCGGTATTGAATGATATGCGGTTTCTTTAAAGATTTTTTTTGTTTTTCTGCTTCATGAAAAGACAATCTATCAGGTTTAGGTAACTGAATGGATTTTTTTAAGTAGTCTGCGCACCCGAGAGGAACGAAAAACGAGTTTTCCTTCTTCACCAGGACCGTGAAAAACATTCATATTTCAGCATATTTAAAGGCTCGTCGAGAGGGCATGTTTGTGATTGGTCGGATGTTTCTAAAGATGTGTGTCTCTGGTCTAATGTTTCCCATAAAGATAAAACTCCACATCTGACCGTTTACAACCACCGCTACTTTGCCTTCTCGTCATTTTCAGTTAAGCCAGCGTTTCAGTAACGGTTCCGTTACCCTCCAAAGATACTCTCAATGTTTTTGCTTAGGAGTTATGAAATAAAATGCAGTTGGGAGCCTCACTTCTTTCACTGCTGACCATCATATGATATTATTGCCTAATTTTTTGTGGAGAACTGTGCTTATCAAGATCTTTGTCTTCAGCCGCAAACGTGTATTAGGGTCATATGTCTCTCGTAGCTCTTTGTCATTACCAATGATCATTAACGTATTTTTGCAACGTCTTTGTATGTTTTCGAGTTGTTAAATCATAATCTTTTGTTAAAACAGTGTTAATAAGACAGCATATGCTGATTAATATCGGGATGGTGCTGGCTGTCTAGTATAGCAGTGATTGAAATGCCTTATATGCTGGTTTGTGAATTTTGTTTGCTGTATGTTTTTCAATTAGACCAACATCCCGCATGCGCAGTAGGCGCTGATGACGCGGTATTGAATGATATGCGGTTTCTTTAAAGATTTCTTTTTGTTTTTCTGCTTCATGAAAAGACAATCTGTCAGGTTTAGGTAACTGAATGGATTTTTTTAAGTAGTCTGCGCACCCGAGAGGAACGAAAAACGAATTTTCCTTCTACACCAGGACCGTGAAAAACATTCATATTTCAGCATA
The DNA here is from genome assembly GCF_030463535.1 of Salminus brasiliensis. Taxonomy (NCBI): domain Eukaryota; kingdom Metazoa; phylum Chordata; class Actinopteri; order Characiformes; family Bryconidae; genus Salminus; species Salminus brasiliensis. Next base: position 22,087,323 of record NC_132884.1, on the reverse strand, counting down.
TTTAAAGGCTCGTCGAGAGGGCAAGTTTGTGATTGGTCGGATGTTTCTAAAGATGTGTGTCTCTGGTTTAATGTTTCCCGTAAAGATAAAACTCCACATCTGACCGTTTACAACCACCGCTACTTTGCCTTCTCGTCATTTTCAGTTAAGCCAGCGTTTCAGTAACGGTTCCGTTACACTCCAAAGATACTCTCCATGTTTTTGCTTAGGAGTTATGAAATAAAATGCAGTTGGGAGCCTCACTTCTTTCACTGCTGACCATCAAATGATATTATTGCCTAATTTTTGGTGGAGAACTGTGCTGCTAAAGATCTTTGTCTTTATTCCCAAATGTGTATTAGGGTCATATGTCTCTCGTAGCTCTATTGACATTACCAAGGATCATAAACGTATTTTTGCAACGTCTTTGTATGTTTTCGAGTTGTTAAATCATAATCTTTTGTTAAAACAGTGTTAATAAGACAGCATATGCTGATTAATATCGGGATGGTGCTGGCTGTTTAGTATAGCAGTGATTGAAATGCCTTATATGCTGGTTTGAGAATTTTGGGTGCTGTATGTTTTCCAATTAGACCAACATCCCGCATGCGCAGTAGGCGCCGATGACGCGGTATTGAATGATGTGCGGTTTCTTTAAAGATTTTTTTTGTTTTTCTGCTTCATGAAAAGACAATCTGTCAGGTTTAGGTAACTGAATGGATTTTTTTAAGTAGTCTGCGCACCCGAGAGGAACGAAAAACGAGTTTTCCTTCTTCACCAGGACCGTGAAAAACATTCATATTTCAGCATATTTAAAGGCTCGTCGAGAGGGCATGTTTGTGATTGGTCGGATGTTTCTAAAGATGTGTGTCTCTGGTCTAATGTTTCCCATAAAGATAAAACTCCACATCTGACCGTTTACAACCACCGCTAGTTTGCCTTCTCGTCATTTTCAGTTAAGCCAGCGTTTCAGTAACGGTTCCGTTACACTCCAAAGATACTCTCAATGTTTTTGCTTAGGAGTTATGAAATAAAATGCAGTTGGGAGCCTCACTTCTTTCACTGCTGACCATCATATGATATTATTGCCTAATTTTTTGTGGAGAACTGTGCTTATCAAGATCTTTGTCTTCAGCCCCAAACGTGTATTAGGGTCATATGTCTCTCGTAGCTGTTTGTCATTACCAATGATCATTAACGTATTTTTGCAACGTCTTTGTATGTTTTCGAGTTGTTAAATCGTAATCTTTTGTTAAAACAGTGTTAATAAGACAGCATATGCTGATTAATATCGGGATGGTGCTGGCTGTCTAGTATAGCAGTGATTGAAATGCCTTATATGCTGTTTTGTGAATTTTGGGTGCTGTATGTTTTTCAATTAGACCAACATCCCGCATGCGCAGTAGGCGCCGATGACGCGGTATTGAATGATATGCGGTTTCTTTAAAGATTTCTTTTTGTTTTTCTGCTTCATGAAAAGACAATCTGTCAGGTTTAGATAACTGAATGGATTTTTTTAAGTAGTCTGCGCACCCGAGAGGAACGAAAAACGAGTTTTCCTTCTTCACCAGGACCGTGAAAAACATTCATATTTCAGCATATTTAAAGGCTCGTCGAGAGGGCATGTTTGTGATTGGTCGGATCTTTCTAAAAACGTGTGTCTCTGTTCTAATGTTTCCCGTAAAGGTAAAACTCCACATCTGACCGTTTACAACCATCGCTACTCTGCCTTCTCGTCGACCTCAGTTAAGCCAGCGTTTCAGTAACTTTTTCGTTACACTCCAAAGATACTCTCCATGTTTTTGCTTAGGAGTTATGAAATAAAATGCAGTTGGGAGCCTCACTTCTTTCACTGCTGACCATCAAATGATATTATTGCCTAATTTTTGGTGGAGAACTGTGCTGCTAAAGATCTTTGTCTTTATTCCCAAATGTGTATTAGGGTCATATGTCTCTCGTAGCTCTATTGACATTACCAAGGATCATAAACGTATTTTTGCAACGTCTTTGTATGTTTTCGAGTTGTTAAATCATAATCTTTTGTTAAAACAGTGTTAATAAGACAGCATATGCTGATTAATATCGGGATGGTGCTGGCTGTTTAGTATAGCAGTGATTGAAATGCCTTATATGCTGATTTGTGTATTTTGGGTGCTGTATATTTTCCAATTAGACCAACATCCCGCATGTGCAGTAGGCGCCGATGACGCGGTATTGAATGATATGCGGTTTCTTTAAAGATTTTTTTTGTTTTTCTGCTTCATGAAAAGACAATCTATCAGGTTTAGGTAACTGAATGGATTTTTTTAAGTAGTCTGCGCACCCGAGAGGAACGAAAAACGAGTTTTCCTTCTTCACCAGGACCGTGAAAAACATTCATATTTCAGCATATTTAAAGGCTCGTCGAGAGGGCATGTTTGTGATTGGTCGGATGTTTCTAAAGATGTGTGTCTCTGGTCTAATGTTTCCCATAAAGATAAAACTCCACATCTGACCGTTTACAACCACCGCTACTTTGCCTTCTCGTCATTTTCAGTTAAGCCAGCGTTTCAGTAACGGTTCCGTTACACTCCAAAGATACTCTCAATGTTTTTGCTTAGGAGTTATGAAATAAAATGCAGTTGGGAGCCTCACTTCTTTCACTGCTGACCATCATATGATATTATTGCCTAATTTTTTGTGGAGAACTGTGCTTATCAAGATCTTTGTCTTCAGCCGCAAACGTGTATTAGGGTCATATGTCTCTCGTAGCTCTTTGTCATTACCAATGATCATTAACGTATTTTTGCAACGTCTTTGTATGTTTTCGAGTTGTTAAATCGTAATCTTTTGTTAAAACAGTGTTAATAAGACAGCATATGCTGATTAATATCGGGATGGTGCTGGCTGTCTAGTATAGCAGTGATTGAAATGCCTTATATGCTGTTTTGTGAATTTTGGGTGCTGTATGTTTTTCAATTAGACCAACATCCCGCATGCGCAGTAGGCGCCGATGACGCGGTATTGAATGATATGCGGTTTCTTTAAAGATTTCTTTTTGTTTTTCTGCTTCATGAAAAGACAATCTGTCAGGTTTAGATAACTGAATGGATTTTTTTAAGTAGTCTGCGCACCCGAGAGGAACGAAAAACGAGTTTTCCTTCTTCATCAGGACCGTGAAAAACATTCATATTTCAGCATATTTAAAGGCTCGTCGAGAGGGCATGTTTGTGATTGGTCGGATCTTTCTAAAAACGTGTGTCTCTGTTCTAATGTTTCCCGTAAAGGTAAAACTCCACATCTGACCGTTTACAACCATCGCTACTCTGCCTTCTCGTCGACCTCAGTTAAGCCAGCGTTTCAGTAACTTTTTCGTTACACTCCAAAGATACTCTCCATGTTTTTGCTTAGGAGTTATGAAATAAAATGCAGTTGGGAGCCTCACTTCTTTAACTGCTGACCATCATATGATATTATTGCCTAATTTTTGGTGGAGAACTGTGCTGCTAAAGATCTTTGTCTTTATTCCCAAATGTGTATTAGGGTCATATGTCTCTCGTAGCTCTATTGACATTACCAAGGATCATAAACGTATTTTTGCAACGTCTTTGTATGTTTTCGAGTTGTTAAATCATAATCTTTTGTTAAAACAGTGTTAATAAGACAGCATATGCTGATTAATATCGGGATGGTGCTGGCTGTTTAGTATAGCAGTGATTGAAATGCCTTATATGCTGGTTTGAGAATTTTGGGTGCTGTATGTTTTCCAATTAGACCAACATCCCGCATGCGCAGTAGGCGCCGATGACGCGGTATTGAATGATATGCGGTTTCTTTAAAGATTTTTTTTTGTTTTTCTGCTTCATGAAAAGACAATCTGTCAGGTTTAGATAACTGAATGGATTTTTTTAAGTAGTCTGCGCACCCGAGAGGAACGAAAAACGAGTTTTCCTTCTTCACCAGGACCGTGAAAAACATTCATATTTCAGCATATTTAAAGGCTCGTCGAGAGGGCATGTTTGTGATTGGTCGGATCTTTCTAAAAACGTGTGTCTCTGTTTTAATGTTTCCCGTAAAGGTAAAACTCCACGTCTGACCGTTTACAACCATCGCTACTCTGCCTTCTCGTCGACCTCAGTTAAGCCAGCGTTTCAGTAACTTTTTCGTTACACTCCAAAGATACTCTCCATGTTTTTGCTTAGGAGTTATGAAATAAAATGCAGTTGGGAGCCTCACTTCTTTCACTGCTGACCATCAAATGATATTATTGCCTAATTTTTGGTGGAGAACTGTGCTGCTAAAGATCTTTGTCTTTATTCCCAAATGTGTATTAGGGTCATATGTCTCTCGTAGCTCTATTGACATTACCAAGGATCATAAACGTATTTTTGCAACGTCTTTGTATGTTTTCGAGTTGTTAAATCATAATCTTTTGTTAAAACAGTGTTAATAAGACAGCATATGCTGATTAATATCGGGATGGTGCTGGCTGTTTAGTATAGCAGTGATTGAAATGCCTTATATGCTGATTTGTGTATTTTGGGTGCTGTATATTTTCCAATTAGACCAACATCCCGCATGTGCAGTAGGCGCTGATGACGCGGTATTGAATGATATGCGGTTTCTTTAAAGATTTTTTTTTGTTTTTCTGCTTCATGAAAAGACAATCTGTCAGGTTTAGATAACTGAATGGATTTTTTTAAGTAGTCTGCGCACCCGAGAGGAACGAAAAACGAGTTTTCCTTCTTCACCAGGACCGTGAAAAACATTCATATTTCAGCATATTTAAAGGCTCGTCGAGAGGGCATGTTTGTGATTGGTCGGATCTTTCTAAAAACGTGTGTCTCTGTTCTAATGTTTCCCGTAAAGGTAAAACTCCACGTCTGACCGTTTACAACCATCGCTACTCTGCCTTCTCGTCGACCTCAGTTAAGCCAGCGTTTCAGTAACTTTTTCGTTACACTCCAAAGATACTCTCCATGTTTTTGCTTAGGAGTTATGAAATAAAATGCAGTTGGGAGCCTCACTTCTTTCACTGCTGACCATCAAATGATATTATTGCCTAATTTTTGGTGGAGAACTGTGCTGCTAAAGATCTTTGTCTTTATTCCCAAATGTGTATTAGGGTCATATGTCTCTCGTAGCTCTATTGACATTACCAAGGATCATAAACGTATTTTTGCAACGTCTTTGTATGTTTTCGAGTTGTTAAATCATAATCTTTTGTTAAAACAGTGTTAATAAGACAGCATATGCTGATTAATATCGGGATGGTGCTGGCTGTTTAGTATAGCAGTGATTGAAATGCCTTATATGCTGATTTGTGTATTTTGGGTGCTGTATATTTTCCAATTAGACCAACATCCCGCATGCGCAGTAGGCGCTGATGACGCGGTATTGAATGATATGCGGTTTCTTTAAAGATTTCTTTTTGTTTTTCTGCTTCATGAAAAGACAATCTGTCAGGTTTAGGTAACTGAATGGATTTTTTTAAGTAGTCTGCGCACCCGAGAGGAACGAAAAACGAATTTTCCTTCTACACCAGGACCGTGAAAAACATTCATATTTCAGCATATTTAAAGGCTCGTCGAGAGGGCAAGTTTGTGATTGGTCGGATGTTTCTAAAGATGTGTGTCTCTGGTTTAATGTTTCCCGTAAAGATAAAACTCCACATCTGACCGTTTACAACCACCGCTACTTTGCCTTCTCGTCATTTTCAGTTAAGCCAGCGTTTCAGTAACGGTTCCGTTACACTCCAAAGATACTCTCAATGTTTTTGCTTAGGAGTTATGAAATAAAATGCAGTTGGGAGCCTCACTTCTTTAACTGCTGACCATCATATGATATTATTGCCTAATTTTTTGTGGAGAACTGTGCTTATCAAGATCTTTGTCTTCAGCCCCAAACGTGTATTAGGGTCATATGTCTCTCGTAGCTCTTTGTCATTACCAATGATCATTAACGTATTTTTCAACGTCTTTGTATGTTTTCGAGTTGTTAAATCGTAATCTTTTGTTAAAACAGTGTTAATAAGACAGCATATGCTGATTAATATCGGGATGGTGCTGGCTGTTTAGTATAGCAGTGATTGAAATGCCTTATATGCTGGTTTGTGAATTTTGTTTGCTGTATGTTTTTCAATTAGACCAACATCCCGCATGCGCAGTAGGCGCTGATGACGCGGTATTGAATGATATGCGGTTTCTTTAAAGATTTCTTTTTGTTTTTCTGCTTCATGAAAAGACAATCTGTCAGGTTAAGGTAACTGAATGGATTTTTTTAAGTAGTCTGCGCACCCGAGAGGAACGAAAAACGAATTTTCATTCTACACCAGGACCGTGAAAAACATTCATATTTCAGCATATTTAAAGGCTCGTCGAGAGGGCAAGTTTGTGATTGGTCGGATGTTTCTAAAGATGTGTGTCTCTGGTTTAATGTTTCCCGTAAAGATAAAACTCCACATCTGACCGTTTACAACCACCGCTACTTTGCCTTCTCGTCATTTTCAGTTAAGCCAGCGTTTCAGTAACGGTTCCGTTACACTCCAAAGATACTCTCAATGTTTTTGCTTAGGAGTTATGAAATAAAATGCAGTTGGGAGCCTCACTTCTTTCACTGCTGACCATCATATGATATTATTGCCTAATTTTTTGTGGAGAACTGTGCTTATCAAGATCTTTGTCTTCAGCCCCAAACGTGTATTAGGGTCATATGTCTCTCGTAGCTGTTTGTCATTACCAATGATCATTAACGTATTTTTGCAACGTCTTTGTATGTTTTCGAGTTGTTAAATCGTAATCTTTTGTTAAAACAGTGTTAATAAGACAGCATATGCTGATTAATACCGGGATGGTGCTGGCTGTCTAGTATAGCAGTGATTGAAATGCCTTATATGCTGTTTTGTGAATTTTGGGTGCTGTATGTTTTTCAATTAGACCAACATCCCGCATGCGCAGTAGGCGCCGATGACGCGGTATTGAATGATATGCGGTTTCTTTAAAGATTTCTTTTTGTTTTTCTGCTTCATGAAAAGACAATCTGTCAGGTTTAGATAACTGAATGGATTTTTTTAAGTAGTCTGCGCACCCGAGAGGAACGAAAAACGAGTTTTCCTTCTTCACCAGGACCGTGAAAAACATTCATATTTCAGCATATTTAAAGGCTCGTCGAGAGGGCATGTTTGTGATTGGTCGGATCTTTCTAAAAACGTGTGTCTCTGTTCTAATGTTTCCCGTAAAGGTAAAACTCCACATCTGACCGTTTACAACCATCGCTACTCTGCCTTCTCGTCGACCTCAGTTAAGCCAGCGTTTCAGTAACTTTTTCGTTACACTCCAAAGATACTCTCCATGTTTTTGCTTAGGAGTTATGAAATAAAATGCAGTTGGGAGCCTCACTTCTTTCACTGCTGACCATCAAATGATATTATTGCCTAATTTTTGGTGGAGAACTGTGCTGCTAAAGATCTTTGTCTTTATTCCCAAATGTGTATTAGGGTCATATGTCTCTCGTAGCTCTATTGACATTACCAAGGATCATAAACGTATTTTTGCAACGTCTTTGTATGTTTTCGAGTTGTTAAATCATAATCTTTTGTTAAAACAGTGTTAATAAGACAGCATATGCTGATTAATATCGGGATGGTGCTGGCTGTTTAGTATAGCAGTGATTGAAATGCCTTATATGCTGATTTGTGTATTTTGGGTGCTGTATATTTTCCAATTAGACCAACATCCCGCATGTGCAGTAGGCGCCGATGACGCGGTATTGAATGATATGCGGTTTCTTTAAAGATTTTTTTTGTTTTTCTGCTTCATGAAAAGACAATCTATCAGGTTTAGGTAACTGAATGGATTTTTTTAAGTAGTCTGCGCACCCGAGAGGAACGAAAAACGAGTTTTCCTTCTTCACCAGGACCGTGAAAAACATTCATATTTCAGCATATTTAAAGGCTCGTCGAGAGGGCATGTTTGTGATTGGTCGGATGTTTCTAAAGATGTGTGTCTCTGGTCTAATGTTTCCCATAAAGATAAAACTCCACATCTGACCGTTTACAACCACCGCTACTTTGCCTTCTCGTCATTTTCAGTTAAGCCAGCGTTTCAGTAACGGTTCCGTTACCCTCCAAAGATACTCTCAATGTTTTTGCTTAGGAGTTATGAAATAAAATGCAGTTGGGAGCCTCACTTCTTTCACTGCTGACCATCATATGATATTATTGCCTAATTTTTTGTGGAGAACTGTGCTTATCAAGATCTTTGTCTTCAGCCGCAAACGTGTATTAGGGTCATATGTCTCTCGTAGCTCTTTGTCATTACCAATGATCATTAACGTATTTTTGCAACGTCTTTGTATGTTTTCGAGTTGTTAAATCATAATCTTTTGTTAAAACAGTGTTAATAAGACAGCATATGCTGATTAATATCGGGATGGTGCTGGCTGTCTAGTATAGCAGTGATTGAAATGCCTTATATGCTGGTTTGTGAATTTTGTTTGCTGTATGTTTTTCAATTAGACCAACATCCCGCATGCGCAGTAGGCGCTGATGACGCGGTATTGAATGATATGCGGTTTCTTTAAAGATTTCTTTTTGTTTTTCTGCTTCATGAAAAGACAATCTGTCAGGTTTAGGTAACTGAATGGATTTTTTTAAGTAGTCTGCGCACCCGAGAGGAACGAAAAACGAATTTTCCTTCTACACCAGGACCGTGAAAAACATTCATATTTCAGCATATTTAAAGGCTCGTCGAGAGGGCAAGTTTGTGATTGGTCGGATGTTTCTAAAGATGTGTGTCTCTGGTTTAATGTTTCCCGTAAAGATAAAACTCCACATCTGACCGTTTACAACCACCGCTACTTTGCCTTCTCGTCATTTTCAGTTAAGCCAGCGTTTCAGTAACGGTTCCGTTACACTCCAAAGATACTCTCCATGTTTTTGCTTAGGAGTTATGAAATAAAATGCAGTTGGGAGCCTCACTTCTTTCACTGCTGACCATCAAATGATATTATTGCCTAATTTTTGGTGGAGAACTGTGCTGCTAAAGATCTTTGTCTTTATTCCCAAATGTGTATTAGGGTCATATGTCTCTCGTAGCTCTATTGACATTACCAAGGATCATAAACGTATTTTTGCAACGTCTTTGTATGTTTTCGAGTTGTTAAATCATAATCTTTTGTTAAAACAGTGTTAATAAGACAGCATATGCTGATTAATATCGGGATGGTGCTGGCTGTCTAGTATAGCAGTGATTGAAATGCCTTATATGCTGGTTTGAGAATTTTGGGTGCTGTATGTTTTCCAATTAGACCAACATCCCGCATGCGCAGTAGGCGCCGATGACGCGGTATTGAATGATGTGCGGTTTCTTTAAAGATTTTTTTTGTTTTTCTGCTTCATGAAAAGACAATCTGTCAGGTTTAGGTAACTGAATGGATTTTTTTTAAGTAGTCTGCGCACCCGAGAGGAACGAAAAACGAGTTTTCCTTCTTCACCAGGACCGTGAAAAACATTCATATTTCAGCATATTTAAAGGCTCGTCGAGAGGGCATGTTTGTGATTGGTCGGATGTTTCTAAAGATGTGTGTCTCTGGTCTAATGTTTCCCATAAAGATAAAACTCCACATCTGACCGTTTACAACCACCGCTAGTTTGCCTTCTCGTCATTTTCAGTTAAGCCAGCGTTTCAGTAACGGTTCCGTTACACTCCAAAGATACTCTCAATGTTTTTGCTTAGGAGTTATGAAATAAAATGCAGTTGGGAGCCTCACTTCTTTCACTGCTGACCATCATATGATATTATTGCCTAATTTTTTGTGGAGAACTGTGCTTATCAAGATCTTTGTCTTCAGCCCCAAACGTGTATTAGGGTCATATGTCTCTCGTAGCTCTTTGTCATTACCAATGATCATTAACGTATTTTTGCAACGTCTTTGTATGTTTTCGAGTTGTTAAATCATAATCTTTTGTTAAAAGTGTTAATAAGACAGCATATGCTGATTAATATCGGGATGGTGCTGGCTGTCTAGTATAGCAGTGATTGAAATGCCTTATATGCTGGTTTGTGAATTTTGTTTGCTGTATGTTTTTCAATTAGACCAACATCCCGCATGCGCAGTAGGCGCTGATGACGCGGTATTGAATGATATGCGGTTTCTTTAAAGATTTCTTTTTGTTTTTCTGCTTCATGAAAAGACAATCTGTCAGGTTTAGGTAACTGAATGGATTTTTTTAAGTAGTCTGCGCACCCGAGAGGAACGAAAAACGAATTTTCCTTCTACACCAGGACCGTGAAAAACATTCATATTTCAGCATATTTAAAGGCTCGTCGAGAGGGCAAGTTTGTGATTGGTCGGATGTTTCTAAAGATGTGTGTCTCTGGTTTAATGTTTCCCGTAAAGATAAACCTCCACATCTGACCGTTTACAACCACCGCTACTTTGCCTTCTCGTCATTTTCAGTTAAGCCAGCGTTTCAGTAACGGTTCCGTTACACTCCAAAGATACTCTCCATGTTTTTGCTTAGGAGTTATGAAATAAAATGCAGTTGGGAGCCTCACTTCTTTCACTGCTGACCATCAAATGATATTATTGCCTAATTTTTGGTGGAGAACTGTGCTGCTAAAGATCTTTGTCTTTATTCCCAAATGTGTATTAGGGTCATATGTCTCTCGTAGCTCTATTGACATTACCAAGGATCATAAACGTATTTTTGCAACGTCTTTGTATGTTTTCGAGTTGTTAAATCATAATCTTTTGTTAAAACAGTGTTAATAAGACAGCATATGCTGATTAATATCGGGATGGTGCTGGCTGTTTAGTATAGCAGTGATTGAAATGCCTTATATGCTGGTTTGAGAATTTTGGGTGCTGTATGTTTTCCAATTAGACCAACATCCCGCATGCGCAGTAGGCGCCGATGACGCGGTATTGAATGATATGCGGTTTCTTTAAAGATTTTTTTTGTTTTTCTGCTTCATGAAAAGACAATCTGTCAGGTTTAGGTAACTGAATGGATTTTTTTAAGTAGTCTGCGCACCCGAGAGGAACGAAAAACGAGTTTTCCTTCTTCACCAGGACCGTGAAAAACATTCATATTTCAGCATATTTAAAGGCTCGTCGAGAGGGCATGTTTGTGATTGGTCGGATGTTTCTAAAGATGTGTGTCTCTGGTCTAATGTTTCCCATAAAGATAAAACTCCACATCTGACCGTTTACAACCACCGCTACTTTGCCTTCTCGTCATTTTCAGTTAAGCCAGCGTTTCAGTAACGGTTCCGTTACACTCCAAAGATACTCTCAATGTTTTTGCTTAGGAGTTATGAAATAAAATGCAGTTGGGAGCCTCACTTCTTTCACTGCTGACCATCATATGATATTATTGCCTAATTTTTTGTGGAGAACTGTGCTTATCAAGATCTTTGTCTTCAGCCCCAAACGTGTATTAGGGTCATATGTCTCTCGTAGCTCTTTGTCATTACCAATGATCATTAACGTATTTTTGCAACGTCTTTGTATGTTTTCGAGTTGTTAAATCATAATCTTTTGTTAAAACAGTGTTAATAAGACAGCATATGCTGATTAATATCGGGATGGTGCTGGCTGTCTAGTATAGCAGTGATTGAAATGCCTTATATGCTGGTTTGTGAATTTTGTTTGCTGTATGTTTTTCAATTAGACCAACATCCCGCATGCGCAGTAGGCGCTGATGACGCGGTATTGAATGATATGCGGTTTCTTTAAAGATTTCTTTTTGTTTTTCTGCTTCATGAAAAGACAATCTGTCAGGTTTAGGTAACTGAATGGATTTTTTTAAGTAGTCTGCGCACCCGAGAGGAACGAAAAACGAATTTTCCTTCTACACCAGGACCGTGAAAAACATTCATATTTCAGCATATTTAAAGGCTCGTCGAGAGGGCAAGTTTGTGATTGGTCGGATGTTTCTAAAGATGTGTGTCTCTGGTTTAATGTTTCCCGTAAAGATAAAACTCCACATCTGACCGTTTACAACCACCGCTACTTTGCCTTCACGTCATTTTCAGTTAAGCCAGCGTTTCAGTAACGGTTCCGTTACACTCCAAAGATACTCTCAATGTTTTTGCTTAGGAGTTATGAAATAAAATGCAGTTGGGAGCCTCACTTCTTTCACTGCTGACCATCATATGATATTATTGCCTAATTTTTTGTGGAGAACTGTGCTTATCAAGATCTTTGTCTTCAGCCCCAAACGTGTATTAGGGTCATATGTCTCTCGTAGCTCTTTGTCATTACCAATGATCATTAACGTATTTTGCAACGTCTTTGTATGTTTTCGAGTTGTTAAATCGTAATCTTTTGTTAAAACAGTGTTAATAAGACAGCATATGCTGATTAATATCGGGATGGTGCTGGCTGTTTAGTATAGCAGTGATTGAAATGCCTTATATGCTGGTTTGTGAATTTTGTTTGCTGTATGTTTTTCAATTAGACCAACATCCCGCATGCGCAGTAGGCGATGATGACGCGGTATTGAATGATATGCGGTTTCTTTAAAGATTTCTTTTTGTTTTTCTGCTTCATGAAAAGACAATCTGTCAGGATTAGGTAACTGAATGGATTTTTTTAAGTAGTCTGCGCACCCGAGAGGAACGAAAAACGAATTTTCCTTCTACACCAGGACCGTGAAAAACATTCATATTTCAGCATATTTAAAGGCTCGTCGAGAGGGCAAGTTTGTGATTGGTCGGATGTTTCTAAAGATGTGTGTCTCTGGTTTAATGTTTCCCGTAAAGATAAAACTCCACATCTGACCGTTTACAACCACCGCTACTTTGCTTTCTCGTCATTTTCAGTTAAGCCAGCGTTTCAGTAACGGTTCCGTTACACTCCAAAGATACTCTCAATGTTTTTGCTTAGGAGTTATGAAATAAAATGCAGTTGGGAGCCTCACTTCTTTCACTGCTGACCATCATATGATATTATTGCCTAATTTTTTGTGGAGAACTGTGCTTATCAAGATCTTTGTCTTCAGCCCCAAACGTGTATTAGGGTCATATGTCTCTCGTAGCTCTTTGTCATTACCAATGATCATTAACGTATTTTTGCAACGTCTTTGTATGTTTTCGAGTTGTTAAATCGTAATCTTTTGTTAAAACAGTGTTAATAAGACAGCATATGCTGATTAATATCGGGATGGTGCTGGCTGTCTAGTATAGCAGTGATTGAAATGCCTTATATGCTGTTTTGTGAATTTTGGGTGCTGTATGTTTTTCAATTAGACCAACATCCCGCATGCGCAGTAGGCGCTGATGACGCGGTATTGAATGATATGCGGTTTCTTTAAAGATTTTTTTTTGTTTTTCTGCTTCATGAAAAGACAATCTGTCAGGTTTAGATAACTGAATGGATTTTTTTAAGTAGTCTGCGCACCCGAGAGGAACGAAGAACGAGTTTTCCTTCTTCACCAGGACCGTGAAAAACATTCATATTTCAGCATATTTAAAGGCTCGTCGAAAGGGAATGTTTGTGATTGGTCGGATCTTTCTAAAAACGTGTGTCTCTGTTCTAATGTTTCCCGTAAAGGTAAAACTCCACATCTGACCGTTTACAACCATTGCTACTCTGCCTTCTCGTCGACCTCAGTTAAGCCAGCGTTTTAGTAACTTTTTCGTTACACTCCAAAGATACTCTCCATGTTTTTGCTTAGGAGTTATGAAATAAAATGCAGTTGGGAGCCTCACTTCTTTCACTGCTGACCATCAAATGATATTATTGCCTAATTTTTGGTGGAGAACTGTGCTGCTAAAGATCTTTGTCTTTATTCCCAAATGTGTATTAGGGTCATATGTCTCTCGTAGCTCTATTGACATTACCAAGGATCATAAACGTATTTTTGCAACGTCTTTGTATGTTTTCGAGTTGTTAAATCATAATCTTTTGTTAAAACAGTGTTAATAAGACAGCATATGCTGATTAATATCGGGATGGTGCTGGCTGTTTAGTATAGCAGTGATTGAAATGCCTTATATGCTGGTTTGAGAATTTTGGGTGCTGTATGTTTTCCAATTAGACCAACATCCCGCATGCGCAGTAGGCGCCGATGACGCGGTATTGAATGATATGCGGTTTCTTTAAAGATTTTTTTTGTTTTTCTGCTTCATGAAAAGACAATCTGTCAGGTTTAGGTAACTGAATGGATTTTTTTAAGTAGTCTGCGCACCCGAGAGGAACGAAAAACGAGTTTTCCTTCTTCACCAGGACCGTGAAAAACATTCATATTTCAGCATATTTAACGGCTCGTCGAGAAGGCATTTTTGTGATTGGTCGGATCTTTCTAAAAATGTGTGTCTCTGTTCTAATGTTTCCCGTAAAGGTAAAACTCCACATCTGACCGTTTACAACCACCGCTACTCTGCCTTCTCGTCGACCTCAGTTAAGCCAGCGTTTCAGCAACTTTTTCGTTACACTCCAAAGATACTCTGAATGTTTTTGCTTAGGAGTTATGAAATAAAATGCAGTTGGGAGCCTCACTTCTTTCACTGCTGACCATCAAATGATATTATTGCCTAATTTTTTTGTGGAGAACTGTGCTTATCAAGATCTTTGTCTTTATTCCCAAATGTGTATTAGGGTCATATGTCTCTCGTAGCTCTATTGACATTACCAAGGATCATAAACGTATTTTTGCAACGTCTTTGTATGTTTTCGAGTTGTTAAATCATAATCTTTTGTTAAAACAGTGTTAATAAGACAGCATATGCTGATTAATATCGGGATGGTGCAGGCTGTCTAGTATAGCAGTGATTGAAATGCCTTATATGCTGATTCGTGAATTTTGGGTGCTGTATGTTTTCAATTAGACCAACATCCCGCATGCGCAGTAGGCGCCGATGACGCGGTATTGAATGATATGCGTTTTCTTCAAAGATTTTTTGTTTGTTTTTCTGCTTCATGAAAAGACAATCTGTCAGGTTTAGGTAACCCAGGACCGTGAAAAACATTCATATTTCAGCATATTTAAAGGCTCGTCGAGAGGGCAAGTTTGTGATTGGTCGGATGTTTCTAAAGATGTGTGTCTCTGGTTTAATGTTTCCCGTAAAGATAAAACTCCACATCTGACCGTTTACAACCACCGCTACTTTGCCTTCTCGTCATTTTCAGTTAAGCCAGCGTTTCAGTAACGGTTCCGTTACACTCCAAAGATACTCTCAATGTTTTTGCTTAGGAGTTATGAAATAAAATGCAGTTGGGAGCCTCACTTCTTTCACTGCTGACCATCATATGATATTATTGCCTAATTTTTTGTGGAGAACTGTGCTTATCAAGATCTTTGTCTTCAGCCCCAAACGTGTATTAGGGTCATATGTCTCTCGTAGCTGTTTGTCATTACCAATGATCATTAACGTATTTTTGCAACGTCTTTGTATGTTTTCGAGTTGTTAAATCGTAATCTTTTTTTAAAACAGTGTTAATAAGACAGCATATGCTGATTAATATCGGGATGGTGCTGGCTGTCTAGTATAGCAGTGATTGAAATGCCTTATATGCTGTTTTGTGAATTTTGGGTGCTGTATGTTTTTCAATTAGACCAACATCCCGCATGCGCAGTAGGCGCCGATGACGCGGTATTGAATGATATGCGGTTTCTTTAAAGATTTTTTTTTGTTTTTCTGCTTCATGAAAAGACAATCTGTCAGGTTTAGATAACTGAATGGATTTTTTTAAGTAGTCTGCGCACCCGAGAGGAACGAAAAACGAGTTTTCCTTCTTCACCAGGACCGTGAAAAACATTCATATTTCAGCATATTTAAAGGCTCGTCGAGAGGGCATGTTTGTGATTGGTCGGATCTTTCTAAAAACGTTTGTCTCTGTTCTAATGTTTCCCGTAAAGGTAAAACTCCACATCTGACCGTTTACAACCATCGCTACTCTGCCTTCTCGTCGACCTCAGTTAAGCCAGCGTTTCAGTAACTTTTTCGTTACACTCCAAAGATACTCTCCATGTTTTTGCTTAGGAGTTATGAAATAAAATGCAGTTGGGAGCCTCACTTCTTTCACTGCTGACCATCAAATGATATTATTGCCTAATTTTTGGTGGAGAACTGTGCTGCTAAAGATCTTTGTCTTTATTCCCAAATGTGTATTAGGGTCATATGTCTCTCGTAGCTCTATTGACATTACCAAGGATCATAAACGTATTTTTGCAACGTCTTTGTATGTTTTCGAGTTGTTAAATCATAATCTTTTGTTAAAACAGTGTTAATAAGACAGCATATGCTGATTAATATCGGGATGGTGCTGGCTGTTTAGTATAGCAGTGATTGAAATGCCTTATATGCTGGTTTGAGAATTTTGGGTGCTGTATGTTTTCCAATTAGACCAACATCCCGCATGCGCAGTAGGCGCTGATGACGCGGTATTGAATGATATGCGGTTTCTTTAAAGATTTTTTTTGTTTTTCTGCTTCATGAAAAGACAATCTGTCAGGTTTAGGTAACTGAATGGATTTTTTTAAGTAGTCTGCGCACCCGAGAGGAACGAAAAACGAGTTTTCCTTCTTCACCAGGACCGTGAAAAACATTCATATTTCAGCATATTTAAAGGCTCGTCGAGAGGGCATGTTTGTGATTGGTCGGATATTTCTAAAGATGTGTGTCTCTGGTCTAATGTTTCCCGTTAAGATAAAACTCCACATCTGACCGTTTACAACCGCCGCTACTTTGCCTTCTCGTCATTTTCAGTTAAGCCAGCGTTTCAGTAACGGTTCCGTTACACTCCAAAGATACTCTCAATGTTTTTGCTTAGGAGTTATGAAATAAAATGCAGTTGGGAGCCTCACTTCTTTCACTGCTGACCATCATATGATATTATTGCCTAATTTTTTGTGGAGAACTGTGCTTATCAAGATCTTTGTCTTCAGCCCCAAACGTGTATTAGGGTCATATGTCTCTCGTAGCTGTTTGTCATTACCAATGATCATTAACGTATTTTTGCAACGTCTTTGTATGTTTTCGAGTTGTTAAATCGTAATCTTTTGTTAAAACAGTGTTAATAAGACAGCATATGCTGATTAATATCGGGATGGTGCTGGCTGTCTAGTATAGCAGTGATTGAAATGCCTTATATGCTGTTTTGTGAATTTTGGGTGCTGTATGTTTTTCAATTAGACCAACATCCCGCATGCGCAGTAGGCGCCGATGACGCGGTATTGAATGATATGCGGTTTCTTTAAAGATTTTTTTTTGTTTTTCTGCTTCATGAAAAGACAATCTGTCAGGTTTAGATAACTGAATGGATTTTTTTAAGTAGTCTGCGCACCCGAGAGGAACGAAAAACGAGTTTTCCTTCTTCACCAGGACCGTGAAAAACATTCATATTTCAGCATATTTAAAGACTCGTCGAGAGGGTATGTTTGTGATTGGTCGGATCTTTCTAAAAATGTGTGTCTCTGTTCTAATGTTTCCCGTAAAGGTAAAACTCCACATCTGACCGTTTACAACCACCGCTACTTTACCTTCTCGTAATTTTCCGTTAAGCCAGCGTTTCAGTAACGGTTCCGTTACACTCCAAAGATACTCTCAATGTTTTTGCTTAGGAGTTATGAAATAAAATGCAGTTGGGAGCCTCACTTCTTTCACTGCTGACCATCAAATGATATTATTGCCTAATTTTTGGTGGAGAACTGTGCTGCTAAAGATCTTTGTCTTTATTCCCAAATGTGTATTAGGGTCATATGTCTCTCGTAGCTCTATTGACATTACCAAGGATCATAAACGTATTTTTGCAACGTCTTTGTATGTTTTCGAGTTGTTAAATCATAATATTTTGCTAAAACAGTGTTAATAAGACAGCATATGCTGATTAATATCGGGATGGTGCTGGCTGTTTAGTATAGCAGTGATTGAAATGCCTTATATGCTGGTTTGAGAATTTTGGGTGCTGTATGTTTTCCAATTAGACCAACATCCCGCATGCGCAGTAGGCGCCGATGACGCGGTATTGAATGATATGCGTTTTCTTTAAAGATTTTTTGTTTGTTTTTCTGCTTCATGAAAAGACAATCTGTCAGGTTTAGGTAACTGAATGGATTTTTTTAAGTAGTCTGCGCACCCGAGAGGAACGAAAAACGAGTTTTCCTTCTACACCAGGACCGTGAAAAACATTCATATTTCAGCATATTTAAAGGCTCGTCGAGAGGGCATGTTTGTGATTGGTCGGATGTTTCTAAAGATGTGTGTCTCTGGTCTAATGTTTCCCGTAAAGATAAAACTCCACATCTGACCGTTTACAACCACCGCTACTTTGCCTTCTCGTCATTTTCAGTTAAGCCAGCGTTTCAGTAACGGTTCCGTTACACTCCAAAGATACTCTCAATGTTTTTGCTTAGGAGTTATGAACTAAAATGCAGTTGGGAGCCTCACTTCTTTCACTGCTGACCATCATATGATATTATTGCCTAATTTTTTGTGGAGAACTGTGCTTATCAAGATCTTTGTCTTCAGCCCCAAACGTGTATTAGGGTCATATGTCTCTCGTAGCTCTTTGTCATTACCAATGATCATTAACGTATTTTTGCAACGTCTTTGTATGTTTTCGAGTTGTTAAATCGTAATCTTTTGTTAAAACAGTGTTAATAAGACAGCATATGCTGATTAATATCGGGATGGTGCTGGCTGTCTAGTATAGCAGTGATTGAAATGCCTTATATGCTGTTTTGTGAATTTTGGGTGCTGTATGTTTTTCAATTAGACCAACATCCCGCATGCGCAGTAGGCGCCGATGACGCGGTATTGAACGATATGCGGTTTCTTTAAAGATTTTTTTTTGTTTTTCTGCTTCATGAAAAGACAATCTGTCAGGTTTAGATAACTGAATGGATTTTTTTAAGTAGTCTGCGCACCCGAGAGGAACGAAAAACGAGTTTTCCTTCTTCACCAGGACCGTGAAAAACATTCATATTTCAGCATATTTAAAGACTCGTAGAGAGGGTATGTTTGTGATTGGTCGGATCTTTCTAAAAATGTGTGTCTCTGTTCTAATGTTTCCCGTAAAGGTAAAACTCCACATCTGACCGTTTACAACCACCGCTACTTTACCTTCTCGTAATTTTCCGTTAAGCCAGCGTTTCAGTAACGGTTCCGTTACACTCCAAAGATACTCTCAATGTTTTTGCTTAGGAGTTATGAAATAAAATGCAGTTGGGAGCCTCACTTCTTTCACTGCTGACCATCATATGATATTATTGCCTAATTTTTTGTGGAGAACTGTGCTTATCAAGATCTTTGTCTTCAGCCCCAAACGTGTATTAGGGTCATATGTCTCTCGTAGCTCTTTGTCATTACCAATGATCATTAACGTATTTTTGCAACGTCTTTGTATGTTTTCGAGTTGTTAAATCGTAATCTTTTGTTAAAACAGTGTTAATAAGACAGCATATGCTGATTAATATCGGGATGGTGCTGGCTGTCTAGTATAGCAGTGATTGAAATGCCTTATATGCTGTTTTGTGAATTTTGGGTGCTGTATGTTTTTCAATTAGACCAACATCCCGCATGCGCAGTAGGCGCCGATGACGCGGTATTGAACGATATGCGGTTTCTTTAAAGATTTTTTTTTGTTTTTCTGCTTCATGAAAAGACAATCTGTCAGGTTTAGATAACTGAATGGATTTTTTTAAGTAGTCTGCGCACCCGAGAGGAACGAAAAACGAGTTTTCCTTCTTCACCAGGACCGTGAAAAACATTCATATTTCAGCATATTTAAAGGCTCGTCGAGAGGGCATGTTTGTGATTGGTCGGATCTTTCTAAAAACGTGTCTCTCTGTTCTAATGTTTCCCGTAAAGGTAAAACTCCACGTCTGACTGTTTACAACCATCGCTACTCTGCCTTCTCGTCGACCTCAGTTAAGCCAGCGTTTCAGTAACTTTTTCGTTACACTCCAAAGATACTCTCCATGTTTTTGCTTAGGAGTTATGAAATAAAATGCAGTTGGGAGCCTCACTTCTTTCACTGCTGACCATCAAATGATATTATTGCCTAATTTTTGGTGGAGAACTGTGCTGCTAAAGATCTTTGTCTTTATTCCCAAATGTGTATTAGGGTCATATGTCTCTCGTAGCTCTATTGACATTACCAAGGATCATAAACGTATTTTTGCAACGTCTTTGTATGTTTTCGAGTTGTTAAATCATAATCTTTTGTTAAAACAGTGTTAATAAGACAGCATATGCTGATTAATATCGGGATGGTGCTGGCTGTTTAGTATAGCAGTGATTGAAATGCCTTATATGGTGGTTTGAGAATTTTGGGTGCTGTATGTTTTCCAATTAGACCAACATCCCGAATGCGCAGTAGGCGCCGATGACGCGGTATTGAATGATATGCGGTTTCTTTAAAGATTTTTTTTGTTTTTCTGCTTCATGAAAAGACAATCTGTCAGGTTTAGGTAACTGAATGGATTTTTTTAAGTAGTCTGCGCACCCGAGAGGAACGAAAAACGAGTTTTCCTTCTTCACCAGGACCGTGAAAAACATTCATATTTCAGCATATTTAAAGGCTCGTCGAGAGGGCATGTTTGTGATTGGTCGGATGTTTCTAAAGATGTGTGTCTCTGGTCTAATGTTTCCCATAAAGATAAAACTCCACATCTGACCGTTTACAACCACCGCTACTTTGCCTTCTCGTCATTTTCAGTTAAGCCAGCGTTTCAGTAACGGTTCCGTTGCACTCCAAAGATAC
This sequence comes from Salminus brasiliensis, assembly GCF_030463535.1. NCBI lineage: Eukaryota > Metazoa > Chordata > Actinopteri > Characiformes > Bryconidae > Salminus > Salminus brasiliensis. The sequence goes on along the minus strand of NC_132884.1, from coordinate 22,066,653 downwards.
TCTCAATGTTTTTGCTTAGGAGTTATGAAATAAAATGCAGTTGGGAGCCTCACTTCTTTCACTGCTGACCATCATATGATATTATTGCCTAATTTTTTGTGGAGAACTGTGCTTATCAAGATCTTTGTCTTCAGCCCCAAACGTGTATTAGGGTCATATGTCTCTCGTAGCTGTTTGTCATTACCAATGATCATTAACGTAATTTTGCAACGTCTTTGTATGTTTTCGAGTTGTTAAATCATAATGTTTTGTTAAAACAGTGTTAATAAGACAGCATATGCTGATTAATATCGGGATGGTGCTGGCTGTCTAGTATAGCAGTGATTGAAATGCCTTATATGCTGTTTTGTGAATTTTGGGTGCTGTATGTTTTTCAATTAGACCAACATCCCGCATGCGCAGTAGGCGCCGATGACGCGGTATTGAATGATATGCGGTTTCTTTAAAGATTTTTTTTTGTTTTTCTGCTTCATGAAAAGACAATCTGTCAGGTTTAGATAACTGAATGTATTTTTTAAGTAGTCTGCGCACCCGAGAGGAACGAAAAACGAGTTTTCCTTCTTCACCAGGACCGTGAAAAACATTCATATTTCAGCATATTTAAAGGCTCGTCGAGAGGGCATGTTTGTGATTGGTCGGATCTTTCTAAAAATGTGTGTCTCTGTTCTAATGTTTCCCGTAAAGATAAAACTCCACATCTGACCGTTTACAACCACCGCTACTTTGCCTTCTCGTCATTTTCAGTTAAGCCAGCGTTTCAGTAACGGTTCCGTTACACTCCAAAGATACTCTCAATGTTTTTGCTTAGGAGTTATGAAATAAAATGCAGTTGGGAGCCTCACTTCTTTCACTGCTGACCATCATATGATATTATTGCCTAATTTTTTGTGGAGAACTGTGCTTATCAAGATCTTTGTCTTCAGCCCCAAACGTGTATTAGGGTCATATGTCTCTCGTAGCTCTTTGTCATTACCAATGATCATTAACGTATTTTTGCAACGTCTTTGTATGTTTTCGAGTTGTTAAATCGTAATCTTTTGTTAAAACAGTGTTAATAAGACAGCATATGCTGATTAATATCGGGATGGTGCTGGCTGTCTAGTATAGCAGTGATTGAAATGCCTTATATGCTGTTTTGTGAATTTTGGGTGCTGTATGTTTTTCAATTAGACCAACATCCCGCATGCGCAGTAGGCGCAGATGACGCGGTATTGAATGATATGCGGTTTCTTTAAAGATTTTTTTTGTTTTTCTGCTTCATGAAAAGACAATCTGTCAGGTTTAGATAACTGAATGGATTTTTTTAAGTAGTCTGCGCACCCGAGAGGAACGAAAAACGAGTTTTCCTTCTTCACCAGGACCGTGAAAAACATTCATATTTCAGCATATTTAAAGGCTCGTCGAGAGGGCATGTTTGTGATTGGTCGGATCTTTCTAAAAACGTGTGTCTCTGTTCTAATGTTTCCCGTAAAGGTAAAACTCCACATCTGACCGTTTACAACCATCGCTACTCTGCCTTCTCGTCGACCTCAGTTAAGCCAGCGTTTTAGTAACTTTTTCGTTACACTCCAAAGATACTCTCCATGTTTTTGCTTAGGAGTTATGAAATAAAATGCAGTTGGGAGCCTCACTTCTTTCACTGCTGACCATCAAATGATATTATTGCCTAATTTTTGGTGGAGAACTGTGCTGCTAAAGATCTTTGTCTTTATTCCCAAATGTGTATTAGGGTCATATGTCTCTCGTAGCTCTATTGACATTACCAAGGATCATAAACGTATTTTTGCAACGTCTTTGTATGTTTTCGAGTTGTTAAATCATAATCTTTTGTTAAAACAGTGTTAATAAGACAGCATATGCTGATTAATATCGGGATGGTGCTGGCTGTCTAGTATAGCAGTGATTGAAATGCCTTATATGCTGGTTTGAGAATTTTGGGTGCTGTATGTTTTCCAATTAGACCAACATCCCGCATGCGCAGTAGGCGCCGATGACGCGGTATTGAATGATATGCGGTTTCTTTAAAGATTTATTTTGTTTTTCTGCTTCATGAAAAGACAATCTGTCAGGTTTAGGTAACTGAATGGATTTTTTTAAGTAGTCTGCGCACCCGAGAGGAACGAAAAACGAGTTTTCCTTCTTCACCAGGACCGTGAAAAACATTCATATTTCAGCATATTTAAAGGCTCGTCGAGAGGGCATGTTTGTGATTGGTCGGATGTTTCTAAAGATGTGTGTCTCTGGTCTAATGTTTCCCATAAAGATAAAACTCCACATCTGACCGTTTACAACCACCGCTACTTTGCCTTCTCGTCATTTTCAGTTAAGCCAGCGTTTCAGTAACGGTTCCGTTACACTCCAAAGATACTCTCAATGTTTTTGCTTAGGAGTTATGAAATAAAATGCAGTTGGGAGCCTCACTTCTTTCACTGCTGACCATCATATGATATTATTGCCTAATTTTTTGTGGAGAACTGTGCTTATCAAGATCTTTGTCTTCAGCCCCAAACGTGTATTAGGGTCATATGTCTCTCGTAGCTCTTTGTCATTACCAATGATCATTAACGTATTTTTGCAACGTCTTTGTATGTTTTCGAGTTGTTAAATCATAATCTTTTGTTAAAACAGTGTTAATAAGACAGCATATGCTGATTAATATCGGGATGGTGCTGGCTGTCTAGTATAGCAGTGATTGAAATGCCTTATATGCTGGTTTGTGAATTTTGTTTGCTGTATGTTTTTCAATTAGACCAACATCCCGCATGCGCAGTAGGCGCTGATGACGCGGTATTGAATGATATGCGGTTTCTTTAAAGATTTCTTTTTGTTTTTCTGCTTCATGAAAAGACAATCTGTCAGGTTTAGGTAACTGAATGGATTTTTTTAAGTAGTCTGCGCACCCGAGAGGAACGAAAAACGAATTTTCCTTCTACACCAGGACCGTGAAAAACATTCATATTTCAGCATATTTAAAGGCTCGTCGAGAGGGCATGTTTGTGATTGGTCGGATGTTTCTAAAGATGTGTGTCTCTGGTTTAATGTTTCCCGTAAAGATAAAACTCCACATCTGACCGTTTACAACCACCGCTACTTTGCCTTCTCGTCATTTTCAGTTAAGCCAGCGTTTCAGTAACGGTTCCGTTACACTCCAAAGATACTCTCAATGTTTTTGCTTAGGAGTTATGAAATAAAATGCAGTTGGGAGCCTCACTTCTTTCACTGCTGACCATCATATGATATTATTGCCTAATTTTTTGTGGAGAACTGTGCTTATCAAGATCTTTGTCTTCAGCCCCAAACGTGTATTAGGGTCATATGTCTCTCGTAGCTCTTTGTCATTACCAATGATCATTAACGTATTTTTGCAACGTCTTTGTATGTTTTCGAGTTGTTAAATCGTAATCTTTTGTTAAAACAGTGTTAATAAGACAGCATATGCTGATTAATATCGGGATGGTGCTGGCTGTCTAGTATAGCAGTGATTGAAATGCCTTATATGCTGTTTTGTGAATTTTGGGTGCTGTATGTTTTTCAATTAGACCAACATCCCGCATGCGCAGTAGGCGCCGATGACGCGGTATTGAATGATATGCGGTTTCTTTAAAGATTTTTTTTTGTTTTTCTGCTTCATGAAAAGACAATCTGTCAGGTTTAGATAACTGAATGGATTTTTTTAAGTAGTCTGCGCACCCGAGAGGAACGAAAAACGAGTTTTCCTTCTTCACCAGGACCGTGAAAAACATTCATATTTCAGCATATTTAAAGGCTCGTCGAGAGGGCATGTTTGTGATTGGTCGGATCTTTCTAAAAACGTGTCTCTCTGTTCTAATGTTTCCCGTAAAGGTAAAACTCCACGTCTGACCGTTTACAACCATCGCTACTCTGCCTTCTCGTCGACCTCAGTTAAGCCAGCGTTTCAGTAACTTTTTCGTTACACTCCAAAGATACTCTCCATGTTTTTGCTTAGGAGTTATGAAATAAAATGCAGTTGGGAGCCTCACTTCTTTCACTGCTGACCATCAAATGATATTATTGCCTAATTTTTGGTGGAGAACTGTGCTGCTAAAGATCTTTGTCTTTATTTCCAAATGTGTATTAGGGTCATATGTCTCTCGTAGCTCTATTGACATTACCAAGGATCATAAACGTATTTTTGCAACGTCTTTGTATGTTTTCGAGTTGTTAAATCATAATCTTTTGTTAAAACAGTGTTAATAAGACAGCATATGCTGATTAATATCGGGATGGTGCTGGCTGTTTAGTATAGCAGTGATTGAAATGCCTTATATGCTGGTTTGAGAATTTTGGGTGCTGTATGTTTTCCAATTAGACCAACATCCCGCATGCGCAGTAGGCGCCGATGACGCGGTATTGAATGATATGCGGTTTCTTTAAAGATTTTTTTTGTTTTTCTGCTTCATGAAAAGACAATCTGTCAGGTTTAGGTAACTGAATGGATTTTTTTAAGTAGTCTGCGCACCCGAGAGGAACGAAAAACGAGTTTTCCTTCTTCACCAGGACCGTGAAAAACATTCATATTTCAGCATATTTAAAGGCTCGTCGAGAAGGCATGTTTGTGATTGGTCGGATGTTTCTAAAGATGTGTGTCTCTGGTCTAATGTTTCCCATAAAGATAAAACTCCACATCTGACCGTTTACAACCACCGCTACTTTGCCTTCTCGTCATTTTCAGTTAAGCCAGCGTTTCAGTAACGGTTCCGTTACACTCCAAAGATACTCTCAATGTTTTTGCTTAGGAGTTATGAAATAAAATGCAGTTGGGAGCCTCACTTCTTTCACTGCTGACCATCATATGATATTATTGCCTAATTTTTTGTGGAGAACTGTGCTTATCAAGATCTTTGTCTTCAGCCCCAAACGTGTATTAGGGTCATATGTCTCTCGTAGCTCTTTGTCATTACCAATGATCATTAACGTATTTTTGCAACGTCTTTGTATGTTTTCGAGTTGTTAAATCATAATCTTTTGTTAAAACAGTGTTAATAAGACAGCATATGCTGATTAATATCGGGATGGTGCTGGCTGTCTAGTATAGCAGTGATTGAAATGCCTTATATGCTGGTTTGTGAATTTTGTTTGCTGTATGTTTTTCAATTAGACCAACATCCCGCATGCGCAGTAGGCGCTGATGACGCGGTATTGAATGATATGCGGTTTCTTTAAAGATTTCTTTTTGTTTTTCTGCTTCATGAAAAGACAATCTGTCAGGTTTAGGTAACTGAATGGATTTTTTTAAGTAGTCTGCGCACCCGAGAGGAACGAAAAACGAATTTTCCTTCTACACCAGGACCGTGAAAAACATTCATATTTCAGCATATTTAAAGGCTCGTCGAGAGGGCAAGTTTGTGATTGGTCGGATGTTTCTAAAGATGTGTGTCTCTGGTTTAATGTTTCCCGTAAAGATAAAACTCCACATCTGACCGTTTACAACCACCGCTACTTTGCCTTCTCTTAATTTTCAGTTAAGCCAGCGTTTTAGTAACGGTTCCGCTACACTCCAAAGATACTCTCAATGTTTTTGCTTAGGAGTTATGAAATAAAATGCAGTTGGGAGCCTCACTTCTTTCACTGCTGACCATCATATGATAGTATTGCCTAATTTTTTGTGGAGAACTGTGCTTATCAAGATCTTTGTCTTCAGCCCCAAACGTGTATTAGCGTCATATGTCTCTCGTAGCTCTTTGTCATTACCAATGATCATTAACGTATTTTTGCAATGTCTTTGTATGTTTTCGAGTTGTTAAATCGTAATCTTTTGTTAAAACAGTGTTAATAAGACAGCATATGCTGATTAATATCGGGATGGTGCTGGCTGTCTAGCATAGCAGTGATTGAAATGCCTTATATGCTGTTTTGTGAATTTTGGGTGCTGTATGTTTTTCAATTAGACCAACATCCCGCATGCGCAGTAGGCGCCGATGACGCGGTATTGAATGATATGCGTTTTCTTTAAAGATTTTTTTTTGTTTTTCTGCTTCATGAAAAGACAATCTGTCAGGTTTAGATAACTGAATGGATTTTTTTAAGTAGTCTGCGCACCCGAGAGGAACGAAAAACAAGTTTTCCTTCTTCACCAGGACCGTGAAAAACATTCATATTTCAGCATATATAAAGGCTCGTCGAGAGGCCATGTTTGTGATTGGTCGGATGTTTCTAAAGATGTGTGTCTCTGTTCTAATGTTTTCCGTAAAGGTAAAACTCCACATCTGACCGTTTACAACCACCGCTACTTTGCCTTCTCGTCATTTTCAGTTAAGCCAGCGTTTCAGTAACGGTTCCGTTACACTCCAAAGATACTCTCAATGTTTTTGCTTAGGAGTTATGAAATAAAAAACCGTTTGGAGCCTCACTTCTTTCACTGCTGACCATCAAATGATATTATTGCCTAATTTTTGGTGGAGAACTGTGCTGCTGAAGATCTTTGTCTTTATTCCCAAATGTGTATTAGGGTCATATGTCTCTCGTAGCTCTATTGACATTACCAAGGATCATAAACGTATTTTTGCAACGTCTTTGTATGTTTTCGAGTTGTTAAATCGTAATCTTTTGTTAAAACAGTGTTAATAAGACAGCATATGCTGATTAATATCGGGATGGTGCTGGCTGTCTAGTATAGCAGTGATTGAAATGCCTTATATGCTGTTTTGTGAATTTTGGGTGCTGTATGTTTTTCAATTAGACCAACATCCCGCATGCGCAGTAGGCGCTGATGACGCGGTATTGAATGATATGCGGTTTCTTTAAAGATTTTTTTTTGTTTTTCTGCTTCATGAAAAGACAATCTGTCAGGTTTAGATAACTGAATGGATTTTTTTAAGTAGTCTGCGCACCCGAGAGGAACGAAGAACGAGTTTTCCTTCTTCACCAGGACCGTGAAAAACATTCATATTTCAGCATATTTAAAGGCTCGTCGAAAGGGAATGTTTGTGATTGGTCGGATCTTTCTAAAAACGTGTGTCTCTGTTCTAATGTTTCCCGTAAAGGTAAAACTCCACATCTGACCGTTTACAACCATTGCTACTCTGCCTTCTCGTCGACCTCAGTTAAGCCAGCGTTTTAGTAACTTTTTCGTTACACTCCAAAGATACTCTCCATGTTTTTGCTTAGGAGTTATGAAATAAAATGCAGTTGGGAGCCTCACTTCTTTCACTGCTGACCATCAAATGATATTATTGCCTAATTTTTGGTGGAGAACTGTGCTGCTAAAGATCTTTGTCTTTATTCCCAAATGTGTATTAGGGTCATATGTCTCTCGTAGCTCTATTGACATTACCAAGGATCATAAACGTATTTTTGCAACGTCTTTGTATGTTTTCGAGTTGTTAAATCATAATCTTTTGTTAAAACAGTGTTAATAAGACAGCATATGCTGATTAATATCGGGATGGTGCTGGCTGTTTAGTATAGCAGTGATTGAAATGCCTTATATGCTGGTTTGAGAATTTTGGGTGCTGTATGTTTTCCAATTAGACCAACATCCCGCATGCGCAGTAGGCGCCGATGACGCGGTATTGAATGATATGCGGTTTCTTTAAAGATTTTTTTTGTTTTTCTGCTTCATGAAAAGACAATCTGTCAGGTTTAGGTAACTGAATGGATTTTTTTAAGTAGTCTGCGCACCCGAGAGGAACGAAAAACGAGTTTTCCTTCTTCACCAGGACCGTGAAAAACATTCATATTTCAGCATATTTAACGGCTCGTCGAGAAGGCATTTTTGTGATTGGTCGGATCTTTCTAAAAATGTGTGTCTCTGTTCTAATGTTTCCCGTAAAGGTAAAACTCCACATCTGACCGTTTACAACCACCGCTACTCTGCCTTCTCGTCGACCTCAGTTAAGCCAGCGTTTCAGCAACTTTTTCGTTACACTCCAAAGATACTCTGAATGTTTTTGCTTAGGAGTTATGAAATAAAATGCAGTTGGGAGCCTCACTTCTTTCACTGCTGACCATCAAATGATATTATTGCCTAATTTTTTTGTGGAGAACTGTGCTTATCAAGATCTTTGTCTTTATTCCCAAATGTGTATTAGGGTCATATGTCTCTCGTAGCTCTATTGACATTACCAAGGATCATAAACGTATTTTTGCAACGTCTTTGTATGTTTTCGAGTTGTTAAATCATAATCTTTTGTTAAAACAGTGTTAATAAGACAGCATATGCTGATTAATATCGGGATGGTGCAGGCTGTCTAGTATAGCAGTGATTGAAATGCCTTATATGCTGATTCGTGAATTTTGGGTGCTGTATGTTTTCAATTAGACCAACATCCCGCATGCGCAGTAGGCGCCGATGACGCGGTATTGAATGATATGCGTTTTCTTCAAAGATTTTTTGTTTGTTTTTCTGCTTCATGAAAAGACAATCTGTCAGGTTTAGGTAACCCAGGACCGTGAAAAACATTCATATTTCAGCATATTTAAAGGCTCGTCGAGAGGGCAAGTTTGTGATTGGTCGGATGTTTCTAAAGATGTGTGTCTCTGGTTTAATGTTTCCCGTAAAGATAAAACTCCACATCTGACCGTTTACAACCACCGCTACTTTGCCTTCTCGTCATTTTCAGTTAAGCCAGCGTTTCAGTAACGGTTCCGTTACACTCCAAAGATACTCTCAATGTTTTTGCTTAGGAGTTATGAAATAAAATGCAGTTGGGAGCCTCACTTCTTTCACTGCTGACCATCATATGATATTATTGCCTAATTTTTTGTGGAGAACTGTGCTTATCAAGATCTTTGTCTTCAGCCCCAAACGTGTATTAGGGTCATATGTCTCTCGTAGCTGTTTGTCATTACCAATGATCATTAACGTATTTTTGCAACGTCTTTGTATGTTTTCGAGTTGTTAAATCGTAATCTTTTTTTAAAACAGTGTTAATAAGACAGCATATGCTGATTAATATCGGGATGGTGCTGGCTGTCTAGTATAGCAGTGATTGAAATGCCTTATATGCTGTTTTGTGAATTTTGGGTGCTGTATGTTTTTCAATTAGACCAACATCCCGCATGCGCAGTAGGCGCCGATGACGCGGTATTGAATGATATGCGGTTTCTTTAAAGATTTTTTTTTGTTTTTCTGCTTCATGAAAAGACAATCTGTCAGGTTTAGATAACTGAATGGATTTTTTTAAGTAGTCTGCGCACCCGAGAGGAACGAAAAACGAGTTTTCCTTCTTCACCAGGACCGTGAAAAACATTCATATTTCAGCATATTTAAAGGCTCGTCGAGAGGGCATGTTTGTGATTGGTCGGATCTTTCTAAAAACGTTTGTCTCTGTTCTAATGTTTCCCGTAAAGGTAAAACTCCACATCTGACCGTTTACAACCATCGCTACTCTGCCTTCTCGTCGACCTCAGTTAAGCCAGCGTTTCAGTAACTTTTTCGTTACACTCCAAAGATACTCTCCATGTTTTTGCTTAGGAGTTATGAAATAAAATGCAGTTGGGAGCCTCACTTCTTTCACTGCTGACCATCAAATGATATTATTGCCTAATTTTTGGTGGAGAACTGTGCTGCTAAAGATCTTTGTCTTTATTCCCAAATGTGTATTAGGGTCATATGTCTCTCGTAGCTCTATTGACATTACCAAGGATCATAAACGTATTTTTGCAACGTCTTTGTATGTTTTCGAGTTGTTAAATCATAATCTTTTGTTAAAACAGTGTTAATAAGACAGCATATGCTGATTAATATCGGGATGGTGCTGGCTGTTTAGTATAGCAGTGATTGAAATGCCTTATATGCTGGTTTGAGAATTTTGGGTGCTGTATGTTTTCCAATTAGACCAACATCCCGCATGCGCAGTAGGCGCTGATGACGCGGTATTGAATGATATGCGGTTTCTTTAAAGATTTTTTTTGTTTTTCTGCTTCATGAAAAGACAATCTGTCAGGTTTAGGTAACTGAATGGATTTTTTTAAGTAGTCTGCGCACCCGAGAGGAACGAAAAACGAGTTTTCCTTCTTCACCAGGACCGTGAAAAACATTCATATTTCAGCATATTTAAAGGCTCGTCGAGAGGGCATGTTTGTGATTGGTCGGATATTTCTAAAGATGTGTGTCTCTGGTCTAATGTTTCCCGTTAAGATAAAACTCCACATCTGACCGTTTACAACCGCCGCTACTTTGCCTTCTCGTCATTTTCAGTTAAGCCAGCGTTTCAGTAACGGTTCCGTTACACTCCAAAGATACTCTCAATGTTTTTGCTTAGGAGTTATGAAATAAAATGCAGTTGGGAGCCTCACTTCTTTCACTGCTGACCATCATATGATATTATTGCCTAATTTTTTGTGGAGAACTGTGCTTATCAAGATCTTTGTCTTCAGCCCCAAACGTGTATTAGGGTCATATGTCTCTCGTAGCTGTTTGTCATTACCAATGATCATTAACGTATTTTTGCAACGTCTTTGTATGTTTTCGAGTTGTTAAATCGTAATCTTTTGTTAAAACAGTGTTAATAAGACAGCATATGCTGATTAATATCGGGATGGTGCTGGCTGTCTAGTATAGCAGTGATTGAAATGCCTTATATGCTGTTTTGTGAATTTTGGGTGCTGTATGTTTTTCAATTAGACCAACATCCCGCATGCGCAGTAGGCGCCGATGACGCGGTATTGAATGATATGCGGTTTCTTTAAAGATTTTTTTTTGTTTTTCTGCTTCATGAAAAGACAATCTGTCAGGTTTAGATAACTGAATGGATTTTTTTAAGTAGTCTGCGCACCCGAGAGGAACGAAAAACGAGTTTTCCTTCTTCACCAGGACCGTGAAAAACATTCATATTTCAGCATATTTAAAGACTCGTCGAGAGGGTATGTTTGTGATTGGTCGGATCTTTCTAAAAATGTGTGTCTCTGTTCTAATGTTTCCCGTAAAGGTAAAACTCCACATCTGACCGTTTACAACCACCGCTACTTTACCTTCTCGTAATTTTCCGTTAAGCCAGCGTTTCAGTAACGGTTCCGTTACACTCCAAAGATACTCTCAATGTTTTTGCTTAGGAGTTATGAAATAAAATGCAGTTGGGAGCCTCACTTCTTTCACTGCTGACCATCAAATGATATTATTGCCTAATTTTTGGTGGAGAACTGTGCTGCTAAAGATCTTTGTCTTTATTCCCAAATGTGTATTAGGGTCATATGTCTCTCGTAGCTCTATTGACATTACCAAGGATCATAAACGTATTTTTGCAACGTCTTTGTATGTTTTCGAGTTGTTAAATCATAATATTTTGCTAAAACAGTGTTAATAAGACAGCATATGCTGATTAATATCGGGATGGTGCTGGCTGTTTAGTATAGCAGTGATTGAAATGCCTTATATGCTGGTTTGAGAATTTTGGGTGCTGTATGTTTTCCAATTAGACCAACATCCCGCATGCGCAGTAGGCGCCGATGACGCGGTATTGAATGATATGCGTTTTCTTTAAAGATTTTTTGTTTGTTTTTCTGCTTCATGAAAAGACAATCTGTCAGGTTTAGGTAACTGAATGGATTTTTTTAAGTAGTCTGCGCACCCGAGAGGAACGAAAAACGAGTTTTCCTTCTACACCAGGACCGTGAAAAACATTCATATTTCAGCATATTTAAAGGCTCGTCGAGAGGGCATGTTTGTGATTGGTCGGATGTTTCTAAAGATGTGTGTCTCTGGTCTAATGTTTCCCGTAAAGATAAAACTCCACATCTGACCGTTTACAACCACCGCTACTTTGCCTTCTCGTCATTTTCAGTTAAGCCAGCGTTTCAGTAACGGTTCCGTTACACTCCAAAGATACTCTCAATGTTTTTGCTTAGGAGTTATGAACTAAAATGCAGTTGGGAGCCTCACTTCTTTCACTGCTGACCATCATATGATATTATTGCCTAATTTTTTGTGGAGAACTGTGCTTATCAAGATCTTTGTCTTCAGCCCCAAACGTGTATTAGGGTCATATGTCTCTCGTAGCTCTTTGTCATTACCAATGATCATTAACGTATTTTTGCAACGTCTTTGTATGTTTTCGAGTTGTTAAATCGTAATCTTTTGTTAAAACAGTGTTAATAAGACAGCATATGCTGATTAATATCGGGATGGTGCTGGCTGTCTAGTATAGCAGTGATTGAAATGCCTTATATGCTGTTTTGTGAATTTTGGGTGCTGTATGTTTTTCAATTAGACCAACATCCCGCATGCGCAGTAGGCGCCGATGACGCGGTATTGAACGATATGCGGTTTCTTTAAAGATTTTTTTTTGTTTTTCTGCTTCATGAAAAGACAATCTGTCAGGTTTAGATAACTGAATGGATTTTTTTAAGTAGTCTGCGCACCCGAGAGGAACGAAAAACGAGTTTTCCTTCTTCACCAGGACCGTGAAAAACATTCATATTTCAGCATATTTAAAGACTCGTAGAGAGGGTATGTTTGTGATTGGTCGGATCTTTCTAAAAATGTGTGTCTCTGTTCTAATGTTTCCCGTAAAGGTAAAACTCCACATCTGACCGTTTACAACCACCGCTACTTTACCTTCTCGTAATTTTCCGTTAAGCCAGCGTTTCAGTAACGGTTCCGTTACACTCCAAAGATACTCTCAATGTTTTTGCTTAGGAGTTATGAAATAAAATGCAGTTGGGAGCCTCACTTCTTTCACTGCTGACCATCATATGATATTATTGCCTAATTTTTTGTGGAGAACTGTGCTTATCAAGATCTTTGTCTTCAGCCCCAAACGTGTATTAGGGTCATATGTCTCTCGTAGCTCTTTGTCATTACCAATGATCATTAACGTATTTTTGCAACGTCTTTGTATGTTTTCGAGTTGTTAAATCGTAATCTTTTGTTAAAACAGTGTTAATAAGACAGCATATGCTGATTAATATCGGGATGGTGCTGGCTGTCTAGTATAGCAGTGATTGAAATGCCTTATATGCTGTTTTGTGAATTTTGGGTGCTGTATGTTTTTCAATTAGACCAACATCCCGCATGCGCAGTAGGCGCCGATGACGCGGTATTGAACGATATGCGGTTTCTTTAAAGATTTTTTTTTGTTTTTCTGCTTCATGAAAAGACAATCTGTCAGGTTTAGATAACTGAATGGATTTTTTTAAGTAGTCTGCGCACCCGAGAGGAACGAAAAACGAGTTTTCCTTCTTCACCAGGACCGTGAAAAACATTCATATTTCAGCATATTTAAAGGCTCGTCGAGAGGGCATGTTTGTGATTGGTCGGATCTTTCTAAAAACGTGTCTCTCTGTTCTAATGTTTCCCGTAAAGGTAAAACTCCACGTCTGACTGTTTACAACCATCGCTACTCTGCCTTCTCGTCGACCTCAGTTAAGCCAGCGTTTCAGTAACTTTTTCGTTACACTCCAAAGATACTCTCCATGTTTTTGCTTAGGAGTTATGAAATAAAATGCAGTTGGGAGCCTCACTTCTTTCACTGCTGACCATCAAATGATATTATTGCCTAATTTTTGGTGGAGAACTGTGCTGCTAAAGATCTTTGTCTTTATTCCCAAATGTGTATTAGGGTCATATGTCTCTCGTAGCTCTATTGACATTACCAAGGATCATAAACGTATTTTTGCAACGTCTTTGTATGTTTTCGAGTTGTTAAATCATAATCTTTTGTTAAAACAGTGTTAATAAGACAGCATATGCTGATTAATATCGGGATGGTGCTGGCTGTTTAGTATAGCAGTGATTGAAATGCCTTATATGGTGGTTTGAGAATTTTGGGTGCTGTATGTTTTCCAATTAGACCAACATCCCGAATGCGCAGTAGGCGCCGATGACGCGGTATTGAATGATATGCGGTTTCTTTAAAGATTTTTTTTGTTTTTCTGCTTCATGAAAAGACAATCTGTCAGGTTTAGGTAACTGAATGGATTTTTTTAAGTAGTCTGCGCACCCGAGAGGAACGAAAAACGAGTTTTCCTTCTTCACCAGGACCGTGAAAAACATTCATATTTCAGCATATTTAAAGGCTCGTCGAGAGGGCATGTTTGTGATTGGTCGGATGTTTCTAAAGATGTGTGTCTCTGGTCTAATGTTTCCCATAAAGATAAAACTCCACATCTGACCGTTTACAACCACCGCTACTTTGCCTTCTCGTCATTTTCAGTTAAGCCAGCGTTTCAGTAACGGTTCCGTTGCACTCCAAAGATACTCTCAATGTTTTTGCTTAGGAGTTATGAAATAAAATGCAGTTGGGAGCCTCACTTCTTTCACTGCTGACCATCATATGATATTATTGCCTAATTTTTTGTGGAGAACTGTGCTTATCAAGATCTTTGTCTTCAGCCCCAAACGTGTATTAGGGTCATATGTCTCTCGTAGCTGTTTGTCATTACCAATGATCATTAACGTAATTTTGCAACGTCTTTGTATGTTTTCGAGTTGTTAAATCATAATGTTTTGTTAAAACAGTGTTAATAAGACAGCATATGCTGATTAATATCGGGATGGTGCTGGCTGTCTAGTATAGCAGTGATTGAAATGCCTTATATGCTGTTTTGTGAATTTTGGGTGCTGTATGTTTTTCAATTAGACCAACATCCCGCATGCGCAGTAGGCGCCGATGACGCGGTATTGAATGATATGCGGTTTCTTTAAAGATTTTTTTTTGTTTTTCTGCTTCATGAAAAGACAATCTGTCAGGTTTAGATAACTGAATGTATTTTTTAAGTAGTCTGCGCACCCGAGAGGAACGAAAAACGAGTTTTCCTTCTTCACCAGGACCGTGAAAAACATTCATATTTCAGCATATTTAAAGGCTCGTCGAGAGGGCATGTTTGTGATTGGTCGGATCTTTCTAAAAATGTGTGTCTCTGTTCTAATGTTTCCCGTAAAGATAAAACTCCACATCTGACCGTTTACAACCACCGCTACTTTGCCTTCTCGTCATTTTCAGTTAAGCCAGCGTTTCAGTAACGGTTCCGTTACACTCCAAAGATACTCTCAATGTTTTTGCTTAGGAGTTATGAAATAAAATGCAGTTGGGAGCCTCACTTCTTTCACTGCTGACCATCATATGATATTATTGCCTAATTTTTTGTGGAGAACTGTGCTTATCAAGATCTTTGTCTTCAGCCCCAAACGTGTATTAGGGTCATATGTCTCTCGTAGCTCTTTGTCATTACCAATGATCATTAACGTATTTTTGCAACGTCTTTGTATGTTTTCGAGTTGTTAAATCGTAATCTTTTGTTAAAACAGTGTTAATAAGACAGCATATGCTGATTAATATCGGGATGGTGCTGGCTGTCTAGTATAGCAGTGATTGAAATGCCTTATATGCTGTTTTGTGAATTTTGGGTGCTGTATGTTTTTCAATTAGACCAACATCCCGCATGCGCAGTAGGCGCAGATGACGCGGTATTGAATGATATGCGGTTTCTTTAAAGATTTTTTTTGTTTTTCTGCTTCATGAAAAGACAATCTGTCAGGTTTAGATAACTGAATGGATTTTTTTAAGTAGTCTGCGCACCCGAGAGGAACGAAAAACGAGTTTTCCTTCTTCACCAGGACCGTGAAAAACATTCATATTTCAGCATATTTAAAGGCTCGTCGAGAGGGCATGTTTGTGATTGGTCGGATCTTTCTAAAAACGTGTGTCTCTGTTCTAATGTTTCCCGTAAAGGTAAAACTCCACATCTGACCGTTTACAACCATCGCTACTCTGCCTTCTCGTCGACCTCAGTTAAGCCAGCGTTTTAGTAACTTTTTCGTTACACTCCAAAGATACTCTCCATGTTTTTGCTTAGGAGTTATGAAATAAAATGCAGTTGGGAGCCTCACTTCTTTCACTGCTGACCATCAAATGATATTATTGCCTAATTTTTGGTGGAGAACTGTGCTGCTAAAGATCTTTGTCTTTATTCCCAAATGTGTATTAGGGTCATATGTCTCTCGTAGCTCTATTGACATTACCAAGGATCATAAACGTATTTTTGCAACGTCTTTGTATGTTTTCGAGTTGTTAAATCATAATCTTTTGTTAAAACAGTGTTAATAAGACAGCATATGCTGATTAATATCGGGATGGTGCTGGCTGTCTAGTATAGCAGTGATTGAAATGCCTTATATGCTGGTTTGAGAATTTTGGGTGCTGTATGTTTTCCAATTAGACCAACATCCCGCATGCGCAGTAGGCGCCGATGACGCGGTATTGAATGATATGCGGTTTCTTTAAAGATTTATTTTGTTTTTCTGCTTCATGAAAAGACAATCTGTCAGGTTTAGGTAACTGAATGGATTTTTTTAAGTAGTCTGCGCACCCGAGAGGAACGAAAAACGAGTTTTCCTTCTTCACCAGGACCGTGAAAAACATTCATATTTCAGCATATTTAAAGGCTCGTCGAGAGGGCATGTTTGTGATTGGTCGGATGTTTCTAAAGATGTGTGTCTCTGGTCTAATGTTTCCCATAAAGATAAAACTCCACATCTGACCGTTTACAACCACCGCTACTTTGCCTTCTCGTCATTTTCAGTTAAGCCAGCGTTTCAGTAACGGTTCCGTTACACTCCAAAGATACTCTCAATGTTTTTGCTTAGGAGTTATGAAATAAAATGCAGTTGGGAGCCTCACTTCTTTCACTGCTGACCATCATATGATATTATTGCCTAATTTTTTGTGGAGAACTGTGCTTATCAAGATCTTTGTCTTCAGCCCCAAACGTGTATTAGGGTCATATGTCTCTCGTAGCTCTTTGTCATTACCAATGATCATTAACGTATTTTTGCAACGTCTTTGTATGTTTTCGAGTTGTTAAATCATAATCTTTTGTTAAAACAGTGTTAATAAGACAGCATATGCTGATTAATATCGGGATGGTGCTGGCTGTCTAGTATAGCAGTGATTGAAATGCCTTATATGCTGGTTTGTGAATTTTGTTTGCTGTATGTTTTTCAATTAGACCAACATCCCGCATGCGCAGTAGGCGCTGATGACGCGGTATTGAATGATATGCGGTTTCTTTAAAGATTTCTTTTTGTTTTTCTGCTTCATGAAAAGACAATCTGTCAGGTTTAGGTAACTGAATGGATTTTTTTAAGTAGTCTGCGCACCCGAGAGGAACGAAAAACGAATTTTCCTTCTACACCAGGACCGTGAAAAACATTCATATTTCAGCATATTTAAAGGCTCGTCGAGAGGGCATGTTTGTGATTGGTCGGATGTTTCTAAAGATGTGTGTCTCTGGTTTAATGTTTCCCGTAAAGATAAAACTCCACATCTGACCGTTTACAACCACCGCTACTTTGCCTTCTCGTCATTTTCAGTTAAGCCAGCGTTTCAGTAACGGTTCCGTTACACTCCAAAGATACTCTCAATGTTTTTGCTTAGGAGTTATGAAATAAAATGCAGTTGGGAGCCTCACTTCTTTCACTGCTGACCATCATATGATATTATTGCCTAATTTTTTGTGGAGAACTGTGCTTATCAAGATCTTTGTCTTCAGCCCCAAACGTGTATTAGGGTCATATGTCTCTCGTAGCTCTTTGTCATTACCAATGATCATTAACGTATTTTTGCAACGTCTTTGTATGTTTTCGAGTTGTTAAATCGTAATCTTTTGTTAAAACAGTGTTAATAAGACAGCATATGCTGATTAATATCGGGATGGTGCTGGCTGTCTAGTATAGCAGTGATTGAAATGCCTTATATGCTGTTTTGTGAATTTTGGGTGCTGTATGTTTTTCAATTAGACCAACATCCCGCATGCGCAGTAGGCGCCGATGACGCGGTATTGAATGATATGCGGTTTCTTTAAAGATTTTTTTTTGTTTTTCTGCTTCATGAAAAGACAATCTGTCAGGTTTAGATAACTGAATGGATTTTTTTAAGTAGTCTGCGCACCCGAGAGGAACGAAAAACGAGTTTTCCTTCTTCACCAGGACCGTGAAAAACATTCATATTTCAGCATATTTAAAGGCTCGTCGAGAGGGCATGTTTGTGATTGGTCGGATCTTTCTAAAAACGTGTCTCTCTGTTCTAATGTTTCCCGTAAAGGTAAAACTCCACGTCTGACCGTTTACAACCATCGCTACTCTGCCTTCTCGTCGACCTCAGTTAAGCCAGCGTTTCAGTAACTTTTTCGTTACACTCCAAAGATACTCTCCATGTTTTTGCTTAGGAGTTATGAAATAAAATGCAGTTGGGAGCCTCACTTCTTTCACTGCTGACCATCAAATGATATTATTGCCTAATTTTTGGTGGAGAACTGTGCTGCTAAAGATCTTTGTCTTTATTTCCAAATGTGTATTAGGGTCATATGTCTCTCGTAGCTCTATTGACATTACCAAGGATCATAAACGTATTTTTGCAACGTCTTTGTATGTTTTCGAGTTGTTAAATCATAATCTTTTGTTAAAACAGTGTTAATAAGACAGCATATGCTGATTAATATCGGGATGGTGCTGGCTGTTTAGTATAGCAGTGATTGAAATGCCTTATATGCTGGTTTGAGAATTTTGGGTGCTGTATGTTTTCCAATTAGACCAACATCCCGCATGCGCAGTAGGCGCCGATGACGCGGTATTGAATGATATGCGGTTTCTTTAAAGATTTTTTTTGTTTTTCTGCTTCATGAAAAGACAATCTGTCAGGTTTAGGTAACTGAATGGATTTTTTTAAGTAGTCTGCGCACCCGAGAGGAACGAAAAACGAGTTTTCCTTCTTCACCAGGACCGTGAAAAACATTCATATTTCAGCATATTTAAAGGCTCGTCGAGAAGGCATGTTTGTGATTGGTCGGATGTTTCTAAAGATGTGTGTCTCTGGTCTAATGTTTCCCATAAAGATAAAACTCCACATCTGACCGTTTACAACCACCGCTACTTTGCCTTCTCGTCATTTTCAGTTAAGCCAGCGTTTCAGTAACGGTTCCGTTACACTCCAAAGATACTCTCAATGTTTTTGCTTAGGAGTTATGAAATAAAATGCAGTTGGGAGCCTCACTTCTTTCACTGCTGACCATCATATGATATTATTGCCTAATTTTTTGTGGAGAACTGTGCTTATCAAGATCTTTGTCTTCAGCCCCAAACGTGTATTAGGGTCATATGTCTCTCGTAGCTCTTTGTCATTACCAATGATCATTAACGTATTTTTGCAACGTCTTTGTATGTTTTCGAGTTGTTAAATCATAATCTTTTGTTAAAACAGTGTTAATAAGACAGCATATGCTGATTAATATCGGGATGGTGCTGGCTGTCTAGTATAGCAGTGATTGAAATGCCTTATATGCTGGTTTGTGAATTTTGTTTGCTGTATGTTTTTCAATTAGACCAACATCCCGCATGCGCAGTAGGCGCTGATGACGCGGTATTGAATGATATGCGGTTTCTTTAAAGATTTCTTTTTGTTTTTCTGCTTCATGAAAAGACAATCTGTCAGGTTTAGGTAACTGAATGGATTTTTTTAAGTAGTCTGCGCACCCGAGAGGAACGAAAAACGAATTTTCCTTCTACACCAGGACCGTGAAAAACATTCATATTTCAGCATATTTAAAGGCTCGTCGAGAGGGCAAGTTTGTGATTGGTCGGATGTTTCTAAAGATGTGTGTCTCTGGTTTAATGTTTCCCGTAAAGATAAAACTCCACATCTGACCGTTTACAACCACCGCTACTTTGCCTTCTCTTAATTTTCAGTTAAGCCAGCGTTTTAGTAACGGTTCCGCTACACTCCAAAGATACTCTCAATGTTTTTGCTTAGGAGTTATGAAATAAAATGCAGTTGGGAGCCTCACTTCTTTCACTGCTGACCATCATATGATAGTATTGCCTAATTTTTTGTGGAGAACTGTGCTTATCAAGATCTTTGTCTTCAGCCCCAAACGTGTATTAGCGTCATATGTCTCTCGTAGCTCTTTGTCATTACCAATGATCATTAACGTATTTTTGCAATGTCTTTGTATGTTTTCGAGTTGTTAAATCGTAATCTTTTGTTAAAACAGTGTTAATAAGACAGCATATGCTGATTAATATCGGGATGGTGCTGGCTGTCTAGCATAGCAGTGATTGAAATGCCTTATATGCTGTTTTGTGAATTTTGGGTGCTGTATGTTTTTCAATTAGACCAACATCCCGCATGCGCAGTAGGCGCCGATGACGCGGTATTGAATGATATGCGTTTTCTTTAAAGATTTTTTTTTGTTTTTCTGCTTCATGAAAAGACAATCTGTCAGGTTTAGATAACTGAATGGATTTTTTTAAGTAGTCTGCGCACCCGAGAGGAACGAAAAACAAGTTTTCCTTCTTCACCAGGACCGTGAAAAACATTCATATTTCAGCATATATAAAGGCTCGTCGAGAGGCCATGTTTGTGATTGGTCGGATGTTTCTAAAGATGTGTGTCTCTGTTCTAATGTTTTCCGTAAAGGTAAAACTCCACATCTGACCGTTTACAACCACCGCTACTTTGCCTTCTCGTCATTTTCAGTTAAGCCAGCGTTTCAGTAACGGTTCCGTTACACTCCAAAGATACTCTCAATGTTTTTGCTTAGGAGTTATGAAATAAAAAACCGTTTGGAGCCTCACTTCTTTCACTGCTGACCATCAAATGATATTATTGCCTAATTTTTGGTGGAGAACTGTGCTGCTGAAGATCTTTGTCTTTATTCCCAAATGTGTATTAGGGTCATATGTCTCTCGTAGCTCTATTGACATTACCAAGGATCATAAACGTATTTTTGCAACGTCTTTGTATGTTTTCGAGTTGTTAAATCATAATCTTTTGTTAAAACAGTGTTAATAAGACAGCATATGCTGATTAATATCGGGATGGTGCAGGCTGTCTAGTATAGCAGTGATTGAAATTCCTAATATGCTGATTTGTGAATTTTGGGTGCTGTATGTTTTCAATTAGACCAACATCCCGCATGCGCAGTAGGCGCCGATGACGCGGTATTGAATGATATGCGTTTTCTTCAAAGATTTTTTGTTTGTTTTTCTGCTTCATGAAAAGACAATCTGTCAGGTTTAGGTAACCCAGGACCGTGAAAAACATTCATATTTCAGCATATTTAAAGGCTCGTCGAGAGGGCAAGTTTGTGATTGGTCGGATGTTTCTAAAGATGTGTGTCTCTGGTTTAATGTTTCCCGTAAAGATACAACTCCACATCTGACCGTTTACAACCACCGCTACTTTGCCTTCTCGTCATTTTCAGTTAAGCCAGCGTTTCAGTAACGGTTCCGTTACACTCCAAAGATACTCTCAATGTTTTTGCTTAGGAGTTATGAAATAAAATGCAGTTGGGAGCCTCACTTCTTTCACTGCTGACCATCATATGATATTATTGCCTAATTTTTTGTGGAGAACTGTGCTTATCAAGATCTTTGTCTTCAGCCCCAAACGTGTATTAGGGTCATATGTCTCTCGTAGCTGTTTGTCATTACCAATGATCATTAACGTATTTTTGCAACGTCTTTGTATGTTTTCGAGTTGTTAAATCGTAATCTTTTGTTAAAACAGTGTTAATAAGACAGCATATGCTGATTAATATCGGGATGGTGCTGGCTGTCTAGTATAGCAGTGATTGAAATGCCTTATATGCTGTTTTGTGAATTTTGGGTGCTGTATGTTTTTCAATTAGACCAACATCCCGCATGCGCAGTAGGCGCCGATGACGCGGTATTGAATGATATGCGGTTTCTTTAAAGATTTTTTTTTGTTTTTCTGCTTCATGAAAAGACAATCTGTCAGGTTTAGATAACTGAATGGATTTTTTTAAGTAGTCTGCGCACCCGAGAGGAACGAAGAACGAGTTTTCCTTCTTCACCAGGACCGTGAAAAACATTCATATTTCAGCATATTTAAAGGCTCGTCGAGAGGGCATGTTTGTGATTGGTCGGATCTTTCTAAAAACGTGTGTCTCTGTTCTAATGTTTCCCGTAAAGGTAAAACTCCACATCTGACCGTTTACAACCACCGCTACTTTGCCTTCTCGTAATTTTCAGTTAAGCCAGCGTTTCAGTAACGGTTCCGTTACACTCCAAAGATACTCTCAATGTTTTTGCTTAGGAGTTATGAAATAAAATGCAGTTGGGAGCCTCACTTCTTTCACTGCTGACCATCATATGATATTATTGCCTAATTTTTTGTGGAGAACTGTGCTTATCAAGATCTTTGTCTTCAGCCGCAAACGTGTATTAGGGTCATATGTCTCTCGTAGCTCTTTGTCATTACCAATGATCATTAACGTATTTTTGCAACGTCTTTGTATGTTTTCGAGTTGTTAAATCATAATGTTTTGTTAAAACAGTGTTAATAAGACAGCATATGCTGATTAATATCGGGATGGTGCTGGCTGTCTAGTATAGCAGTGATTGAAATGCCTTATATGCTGTTTTGTGAATTTTGGGTGCTGTATGTTTTTCAATTAGACCAACATCCCGCATGCGCAGTAGGCGCCGATGACGCGGTATTGAATGATATGCGGTTTCTTTAAAGATTTTTTTTTGTTTTTCTGCTTCATGAAAAGACAATCTGTCAGGTTTAGATAACTGAATGGATTTTTTAAGTAGTCTGCGCACCCGAGAGGAACGAAAAACGAGTTTTCCTTCTTCACCAGGACCGTGAAAAACATTCATATTTCAGCATATTTAAAGGCTCGTCGAGAGGGCATGTTTGTGATTGGTCGGATCTTTCTAAAAATGTGTGTCTCTGTTCTAATGTTTCCCGTAAAGGTAAAACTCCACATCTGACCGTTTACAACCACCGCTACTCTGCCTTCTCGTCGACCTCAGTTAAGCCAGCGTTTCAGTAACTTTTTCGTTACACTCCAAAGATAATCTCAATGTTTTTGCTTAGGAGTTATGAAATAAAATGCAGTTGGGAGCCTCACTTCTTTCACTGCTGACCATCAAATGATATTATTGCCTAATTTTTGGTGGAGAACTGTGCTGCTGAAGATCTTTGTCTTCAGCCCCAAACGTGTATTAGGGTCATATGTCTCTCGTAGCTCTTTGTCATTACCAATGATCATTAACGTATTTTTGCAACGTCTTTGTATGTTTTCGAGTTGTTAAATCATAATCTTTTGTTAAAACAGTGTTAATAAGACAGCATATGCTGATTAATATCGGGATGGTGCTGGCTGTCTAGTATAGCAGTGATTGAAACGTCTTATATGCTGGTTTGTGAATTTTGGGTGCTGTATGTTTTTCAATTAGACCAACATCCCGCATGCGCAGTAGGCGCTGATGACGCGGTATTGAATGATATGCGGTTTCTTTAAAGATTTCTTTTTGTTTTTCTGCTTCATGAAAAGACAATCTGTCAGGTTTAGGTAACTGAATGGATTTTTTTAAGTAGTCTGCGCACCCGAGAGGAACGAAAAACGAATTTTCCTTCTACACCAGGACCGTGAAAAACATTCATATTTCAGCATATTTAAAGGCTCGTCGAGAGGGCAAGTTTGTGATTGGTCGGATGTTTCTAAAGATGTGTGTCTCTGGTTTAATGTTTCCCGTAAAGATAAAACTCCACATCTGACCGTTTACAACCACCGCTACTTTGCCTTCTCTTAATTTTCAGTTAAGCCAGCGTTTTAGTAACGGTTCCGCTACACTCCAAAGATACTCTCAATGTTTTTGCTTAGGAGTTATGAAATAAAATGCAGTTGGGAGCCTCACTTCTTTCACTGCTGACCATCATATGATAGTATTGCCTAATTTTTTGTGGAGAACTGTGCTTATCAAGATCTTTGTCTTCAGCCCCAAACGTGTATTAGCGTCATATGTCTCTCGTAGCTCTTTGTCATTACCAATGATCATTAACGTATTTTTGCAACGTCTTTGTATGTTTTCGAGTTGTTAAATCGTAATCTTTTGTTAAAACAGTGTTAATAAGACAGCATATGCTGATTAATATCGGGATGGTGCTGGCTGTCTAGCATAGCAGTGATTGAAATGCCTTATATGCTGTTTTGTGAATTTTGGGTGCTGTATGTTTTTCAATTAGACCAACATCCCGCATGCGCAGTAGGCGCCGATGACGCGGTATTGAATGATATGCGTTTTCTTTAAAGATTTTTTTTTGTTTTTCTGCTTCATGAAAAGACAATCTGTCAGGTTTAGATAACTGAATGGATTTTTTTAAGTAGTCTGCGCACCCGAGAGGAACGAAAAACAAGTTTTCCTTCTTCACCAGGACCGTGAAAAACATTCATATTTCAGCATATTTAAAGGCTCGTCGAGAGGCCATGTTTGTGATTGGTCGGATGTTTCTAAAGATGTGTGTCTCTGTTCTAATGTTTCCCGTAAAGGTAAAACTCCACATCTGACCGTTTACAACCACCGCTACTTTGCCTTCTCGTAATTTTCAGTTAAGCCAGCGTTTCAGTAACGGTTCCGTTACACTCCAAAGATACTCTCAATGTTTTTGCTTAGGAGTTATGAAATAAAAAACCGTTTGGAGCCTCACTTCTTTCACTGCTGACCATCATATGATATTATTGCCTAATTTTTTGTGGAGAACTGTGCTTATCAAGATCTTTGTCTTCAGCCCCAAACGTGTATTAGGGTCATATGTCTCTCGTAGCTCTTTGTCATTACCAATGATCATTAACGTATTTTTGCAACGTCTTTGTATGTTTTCGAGTTGTTAAATCATAATGTTTTGTTAAAACAGTGTTAATAAGACAGCATATGCTGATTAATATCGGGATGGTGCTGGCTGTCTAGTATAGCAGTGATTGAAATGCCTTATATGCTGTTTTGTGAATTTTGGGTGCTGTATGTTTTTCAATTAGACCAACATCCCGCATGCGCAGTAGGCGCCGATGACGCGGTATTGAATGATATGCGTTTTCTTTAAAGATTTTTTTTGTTTTTCTGCTTCATGAAAAGACAATCTGTCAGGTTTAGATAACTGAATGGATTTTTTAAGTAGTCTGCGCACCCGAGAGGAACGAAAAACGAGTTTTCCTTCTTCACCAGGACCGTGAAAAACATTCATATTTCAGCATATTTAACGGCTCGTCGAGAAGGCATGTTTGTGATTGGTCGGATCTTTCTAAAAATGTGTGTCTCTGTTCTAATGTTTCCCGTAAAGGTAAAACTCCACATCTGACCGTTTACAACCACCGCTACTCTGCCTTCTCGTCGACCTCAGTTAAGCCAGCGTTTCAGCAACTTTTTCGTTACACTCCAAAGATACTCTGAATGTTTTTGCTTAGGAGTTATGAAATAAAATGCAGTTGGGAGCCTCACTTCTTTCACTGCTGACCATCAAATGATATTATTGCCTAATTTTTGGTGGAGAACTGTGCTGCTGAAGATCTTTGTCTTTATTCCCAAATGTGTATTAGGGTCATATGTCTCTCGTAGCTCTATTGACATTACCAAGGATCATAAACGTATTTTTGCAACGTCTTTGTATGTTTTCGAGTTGTTAAATCATAATCTTTTGTTAAAACAGTGTTAATAAGACAGCATATGCTGATTAATATCGGGATGGTGCAGGCTGTCTAGTATAGCAGTGATTGAAATTCCTAATATGCTGATTTGTGAATTTTGGGTGCTGTATGTTTTCAATTAGACCAACATCCCGCATGCGCAGTAGGCGCCGATGACGCGGTATTGAATGATATGCGTTTTCTTCAAAGATTTTTTGTTTGTTTTTCTGCTTCATGAAAAGACAATCTGTCAGGTTTAGGTAACCCAGGACCGTGAAAAACATTCATATTTCAGCATATTTAAAGGCTCGTCGAGAGGGCAAGTTTGTGATTGGTCGGATGTTTCTAAAGATGTGTGTCTCTGGTTTAATGTTTCCCGTAAAGATACAACTCCACATCTGACCGTTTACAACCACCGCTACTTTGCCTTCTCGTCATTTTCAGTTAAGCCAGCGTTTCAGTAACGGTTCCGTTACACTCCAAAGATACTCTCAATGTTTTTGCTTAGGAGTTATGAAATAAAATGCAGTTGGGAGCCTCACTTCTTTCACTGCTGACCATCATATGATATTATTGCCTAATTTTTTGTGGAGAACTGTGCTTATCAAGATCTTTGTCTTCAGCCCCAAACGTGTATTAGGGTCATATGTCTCTCGTAGCTGTTTGTCATTACCAATGATCATTAACGTATTTTTGCAACGTCTTTGTATGTTTTCGAGTTGTTAAATCGTAATCTTTTGTTAAAACAGTGTTAATAAGACAGCATATGCTGATTAATATCGGGATGGTGCTGGCTGTCTAGTATAGCAGTGATTGAAATGCCTTATATGCTGTTTTGTGAATTTTGGGTGCTGTATGTTTTTCAATTAGACCAACATCCCGCATGCGCAGTAGGCGCCGATGACGCGGTATTGAATGATATGCGGTTTCTTTAAAGATTTTTTTTTGTTTTTCTGCTTCATGAAAAGACAATCTGTCAGGTTTAGATAACTGAATGGATTTTTTTAAGTAGTCTGCGCACCCGAGAGGAACGAAGAACGAGTTTTCCTTCTTCACCAGGACCGTGAAAAACATTCATATTTCAGCATATTTAAAGGCTCGTCGAGAGGGCATGTTTGTGATTGGTCGGATCTTTCTAAAAACGTGTGTCTCTGTTCTAATGTTTCCCGTAAAGGTAAAACTCCACATCTGACCGTTTACAACCACCGCTACTCTGCCTTCTCGTCGACCTCAGTTAAGCCAGCGTTTCAGCAACTTTTTCGTTACACTCCAAAGATACTCTGAATGTTTTTGCTTAGGAGTTATGAAATAAAATGCAGTTGGGAGCCTCACTTCTTTCACTGCTGACCATCAAATGATATTATTGCCTAATTTTTTGTGGAGAACTGTGCTTATCAAGATCTTTGTCTTTATTCCCAAATGTGTATTAGGGTCATATGTCTCTCGTAGCTCTATTGACATTACCAAGGATCATAAACGTATTTTTGCAACGTCTTTGTATGTTTTCGAGTTGTTAAATCATAATCTTTTCTTAAAACAGTGTTAATAAGACAGCATATGCTGATTAATATCGGGATGGTGCAGGCTGTCTAGTATAGCAGTGATTGAAATGCCTTATATGCTGATTCGTGAATTTTGGGTGCTGTATGTTTTCAATTAGACCAACATCCCGCATGCGCAGTAGGCGCCGATGACGCGGTATTGAATGATATGCGTTTTCTTCAAAGATTTTTTGTTTGTTTTTCTGCTTCATGAAAAGACAATCTGTCAGGTTTAGGTAACCCAGGACCGTGAAAAACATTCATATTTCAGCATATTTAAAGGCTCGTCGAGAGGGCAAGTTTGTGATTGGTCGGATGTTTCTAAAGATGTGTGTCTCTGGTTTAATGTTTCCCGTAAAGATAAAACTCCACATCTGACCGTTTACAACCACCGCTACTTTGCCTTCTCGTCATTTTCAGTTAAGCCAGCGTTTCAGTAACGGTTCCGTTACACTCCAAAGATACTCTCAATGTTTTTGCTTAGGAGTTATGAAATAAAATGCAGTTGGGAGCCTCACTTCTTTCACTGCTGACCATCATATGATATTATTGCCTAATTTTTTGTGGAGAACTGTGCTTATCAAGATCTTTGTCTTCAGCCCCAAACGTGTATTAGGGTCATATGTCTCTCGTAGCTGTTTGTCATTACCAATGATCATTAACGTATTTTTGCAACGTCTTTGTATGTTTTCGAGTTGTTAAATCGTAATCTTTTGTTAAAACAGTGTTAATAAGACAGCATATGCTGATTAATATCGGGATGGTGCTGGCTGTCTAGTATAGCAGTGATTGAAATGCCTTATATGCTGTTTTGTGAATTTTGGGTGCTGTATGTTTTTCAATTAGACCAACATCCCGCATGCGCAGTAGGCGCCGATGACGCGGTATTGAATGATATGCGGTTTCTTTAAAGATTTTTTTTTGTTTTTCTGCTTCATGAAAAGACAATCTGTCAGGTTTAGATAACTGAATGGATTTTTTTAAGTAGTCTGCGCACCCGAGAGGAACGAAAAACGAGTTTTCCTTCTTCACCAGGACCGTGAAAAACATTCATATTTCAGCATATTTAAAGGCTCGTCGAGAGGGCATGTTTGTGATTGGTCGGATCTTTCTAAAAACGTTTGTCTCTGTTCTAATGTTTCCCGTAAAGGTAAAACTCCACATCTGACCGTTTACAACCATCGCTACTCTGCCTTCTCGTCGACCTCAGTTAAGCCAGCGTTTCAGTAACTTTTTCGTTACACTCCAAAGATACTCTCCATGTTTTTGCTTAGGAGTTATGAAATAAAATGCAGTTGGGAGCCTCACTTCTTTCACTGCTGACCATCAAATGATATTATTGCCTAATTTTTGGTGGAGAACTGTGCTGCTAAAGATCTTTGTCTTTATTCCCAAATGTGTATTAGGGTCATATGTCTCTCGTAGCTCTATTGACATTACCAAGGATCATAAACGTATTTTTGCAACGTCTTTGTATGTTTTCGAGTTGTTAAATCATAATCTTTTGTTAAAACAGTGTTAATAAGACAGCATATGCTGATTAATATCGGGATGGTGCTGGCTGTTTAGTATAGCAGTGATTGAAATGCCTTATATGCTGGTTTGAGAATTTTGGGTGCTGTATGTTTTCCAATTAGACCAACATCCCGCATGCGCAGTAGGCGCCGATGACGCGGTATTGAATGATATGCGGTTTCTTTAAAGATTTTTTTTGTTTTTCTGCTTCATGAAAAGACAATCTGTCAGGTTTAGGTAACTGAATGGATTTTTTTAAGTAGTCTGCGCACCCGAGAGGAACGAAAAACGAGTTTTCCTTCTTCACCAGGACCGTGAAAAACATTCATATTTCAGCATATTTAAAGGCTCGTCGAGAGGGCATGTTTGTGATTGGTCGGATGTTTCTAAAGATGTGTGTCTCTGGTCTAATGTTTCCCATAAAGATAAAACTCCACATCTGACCGTTTACAACCACCTCTACTTTGCCTTCTCGTCATTTTCAGTTAAGCCAGCGTTTCAGTAACGGTTCCGTTACACTCCAAAGATACTCTCAATGTTTTTGCTTAGGAGTTATGAAATAAAATGCAGTTGGGAGCCTCACTTCTTTCACTGCTGACCATCATATGATATTATTGCCTAATTTTTTGTGGAGAACTGTGCTTATCAAGATCTTTGTCTTCAGCCCCAAACGTGTATTAGGGTCATATGTCTCTCGTAGCTCTTTGTCATTACCAATGATCATTAACGTATTTTTGCAACGTCTTTGTATGTTTTCGAGTTGTTAAATCATAATCTTTTGTTAAAACAGTGTTAATAAGACAGCATATGCTGATTAATATCGGGATGGTGCTGGCTGTCTAGTATAGCAGTGATTGAAATGCCTTATATGCTGGTTTGTGAATTTTGTTTGCTGTATGTTTTTCAATTAGACCAACATCCCGCATGCGCAGTAGGCGCTGATGACGCGGTATTGAATGATATGCGGTTTCTTTAAAGATTTCTTTTTGTTTTTCTGCTTCATGAAAAGACAATCTGTCAGGATTAGGTAACTGAATGGATTTTTTTAAGTAGTCTGCGCACCCGAGAGGAACGAAAAACGAATTTTCCTTCTACACCAGGACCGTGAAAAACATTCATATTTCAGCATATTTAAAGGCTCGTCGAGAGGGCAAGTTTGTGATTGGTCGGATGTTTCTAAAGATGTGTGTCTCTGGTTTAATGTTTCCCGTAAAGATAAAACTCCACATCTGACCGTTTACAACCACCGCTACTTTGCCTTCTCGTCATTTTCAGTTAAGCCAGCGTTTCAGTAACGGTTCCGTTACACTCCAAAGATACTCTCAATGTTTTTGCTTAGGAGTTATGAAATAAAATGCAGTTGGGAGCCTCACTTCTTTCACTGCTGACCATCATATGATATTATTGCCTAATTTTTTGTGGAGAACTGTGCTTATCAAGATCTTTGTCTTCAGCCCCAAACGTGTATTAGGGTCATATGTCTCTCGTAGCTGTTTGTCATTACCAATGATCATTAACGTATTTTTGCAACGTCTTTGTATGTTTTCGAGTTGTTAAATCGTAATCTTTTGTTAAAACAGTGTTAATAAGACAGCATATGCTGATTAATATCGGGATGGTGCTGGCTGTCTAGTATAGCAGTGATTGAAATGCCTTATATGCTGTTTTGTGAATTTTGGGTGCTGTATGTTTTTCAATTAGACCAACATCCCGCATGCGCAGTAGGCGCCGATGACGCGGTATTGAATGATATGCGGTTTCTTTAAAGATTTTTTTTTGTTTTTCTGCTTCATGAAAAGACAATCTGTCAGGTTTAGATAACTGAATGGATTTTTTTAAGTAGTCTGCGCACCCGAGAGGAACGAAAAACGAGTTTTCCTTCTTCACCAGGACCGTGAAAAACATTCATATTTCAGCATATTTAAAGGCTCGTCGAGAGGGCATGTTTGTGATTGGTCGGATCTTTCTAAAAACGTTTGTCTCTGTTCTAATGTTTCCCGTAAAGGTAAAACTCCACATCTGACCGTTTACAACCATCGCTACTCTGCCTTCTCGTCGACCTCAGTTAAGCCAGCGTTTCAGTAACTTTTTCGTTACACTCCAAAGATACTCTCCATGTTTTTGCTTAGGAGTTATGAAATAAAATGCAGTTGGGAGCCTCACTTCTTTCACTGCTGACCATCAAATGATATTATTGCCTAATTTTTGGTGGAGAACTGTGCTGCTAAAGATCTTTGTCTTTATTCCCAAATGTGTATTAGGGTCATATGTCTCTCGTAGCTCTATTGACATTACCAAGGATCATAAACGTATTTTTGCAACGTCTTTGTATGTTTTCGAGTTGTTAAATCATAATCTTTTGTTAAAACAGTGTTAATAAGACAGCATATGCTGATTAATATCGGGATGGTGCTGGCTGTCTAGTATAGCAGTGATTGAAATGCCTTATATGCTGTTTTGTGAATTTTGGGTGCTGTATGTTTTTCAATTAGACCAACATCCCGCATGCGCAGTAGGCGCCGATGACGCGGTATTGAATGATATGCGGTTTCTTTAAAGATTTTTTTTTGTTTTTCTGCTTCATGAAAAGACAATCTGTCAGGTTTAGATAACTGAATGGATTTTTTTAAGTAGTCTGCGCACCCGAGAGGAACGAAAAACGAGTTTTCCTTCTTCACCAGGACCGTGAAAAACATTCATATTTCAGCATATTTAAAGGCTCGTCGAGAGGGCATGTTTGTGATTGGTCGGATCTTTCTAAAAACGTTTGTCTCTGTTCTAATGTTTCTCGTAAAGGTAAAACTCCACATCTGACCGTTTACAACCATCGCTACTCTGCCTTCTCGTCGACCTCAGTTAAGCCAGCGTTTCAGTAACTTTTTCGTTACACTCCAAAGATACTCTCCATGTTTTTGCTTAGGAGTTATGAAATAAAATGCAGTTGGGAGCCTCACTTCTTTCACTGCTGACCATCAAATGATATTATTGCCTAATTTTTGGTGGAGAACTGTGCTGCTAAAGATCTTTGTCTTTATTCCCAAATGTGTATTAGGGTCATATGTCTCTCGTAGCTCTATTGACATTACCAAGGATCATAAACGTATTTTTGCAACGTCTTTGTATGTTTTCGAGTTGTTAAATCATAATCTTTTGTTAAAACAGTGTTAATAAGACAGCATATGCTGATTAATATCGGGATGGTGCTGGCTGTTTAGTATAGCAGTGATTGAAATGCCTTATATGCTGGTTTGAGAATTTTGGGTGCTGTATGTTTTCCAATTAGACCAACATCCCGCATGCGCAGTAGGCGCTGATGACGCGGTATTGAATGATATGCGGTTTCTTTAAAGATTTTTTTTGTTTTTCTGCTTCATGAAAAGACAATCTGTCAGGTTTAGGTAACTGAATGGATTTTTTTAAGTAGTCTGCGCACCCGAGAGGAACGAAAAACGAGTTTTCCTTCTTCACCAGGACCGTGAAAAACATTCATATTTCAGCATATTTAAAGGCTCGTCGAGAGAGCATGTTTGTGATTGGTCGGATGTTTTTAAAGATGTGTGTCTCTGGTCTAATGTTTCCCGTAAAGATAAAACTCCACATCTGACCGTTTACAACCACCGCTACTTTGCCTTCTCGTCATTTTCAGTTAAGCCAGCGTTTCAGTAACGGTTCCGTTACACTCCAAAGATACTCTCAATGTTTTTGCTTAGGAGTTATGAAATAAAATGCAGTTGGGAGCCTCACTTCTTTCACTGCTGACCATCATATGATATTATTGCCTAATTTTTTGTGGAGAATTGTGCTTATCAAGATCTTTGTCTTCAGCCCCAAACGTGTATTAGGGTCATATGTCTCTCGTAGCTGTTTGTCATTACCAATGATCATTAACGTATTTTTGCAACGTCTTTGTATGTTTTCGAGTTGTTAAATCGTAATCTTTTGTTAAAACAGTGTTAATAAGACAGCATATGCTGATTAATATCGGGATGGTGCTGGCTGTCTAGTATAGCAGTGATTGAAATGCCTTATATGCTGTTTTGTGAATTTTGGGTGCTGTATGTTTTTCAATTAGACCAACATCCCGCATGCGCAGTAGGCGCCGATGACGCGGTATTGAATGATATGCGGTTTCTTTAAAGATTTTTTTTTGTTTTTCTGCTTCATGAAAAGACAATCTGTCAGGTTTAGATAACTGAATGGATTTTTTTAAGTAGTCTGCGCACCCGAGAGGAACGAAGAACGAGTTTTCCTTCTTCACCAGGACCGTGAAAAACATTCATATTTCAGCATATTTAAAGGCTCGTCGAGAGGGCATGTTTGTGATTGGTCGGGTCTTTCTAAAAACGTGTGTCTCTGTTCTAATGTTTCCCGTAAAGGTAAAACTCCACATCTGACCGTTTACAACCATCGCTACTTTGCCTTCTCGTCGACCTCAGTTAAGCCAGCGTTTCAGTAACTTTTTCGTTACACTCCAAAGATACTCTCCATGTTTTTGCTTAGGAGTTATGAAATAAAATGCAGTTGGGAGCCTCACTTCTTTCACTGCTGACCATCAAATGATATTATTGCCTAATTTTTGGTGGAGAACTGTGCTGCTAAAGATCTTTGTCTTTATTCCCAAATGTGTATTAGGGTCATATGTCTCTCGTAGCTCTATTGACATTACCAAGGATCATAAACGTATTTTTGCAACGTCTTTGTATGTTTTCGAGTTGTTAAATCATAATCTTTTGTTAAAACAGTGTTAATAAGACAGCATATGCTGATTAATATCGGGATGGTGCTGGCTGTTTAGTATAGCAGTGATTGAAATGCCTTATATGCTGGTTTGAGAATTTTGGGTGCTGTATGTTTTCCAATTAGACCAACATCCCGCATGCGCAGTAGGCGCCGATGACGCGGTATTGAATGATATGCGGTTTCTTTAAAGATTTTTTTTGTTTTTCTGCTTCATGAAAAGACAATCTGTCAGGTTTAGGTAACTGAATGGATTTTTTTAAGTAGTCTGCGCACCCAAGAGGAACGAAAAACGAGTTTTCCTTCTTCACCAGGACCGTGAAAAACATTCATATTTCAGCATATTTAACGGCTCGTCGAGAAGGCATGTTTGTGATTGGTCGGATCTTTCTAAAAATGTGTGTCTCTGTTCTAATGTTTCCCGTAAAGGTAAAACTCCACATCTGACCGTTTACAACCACCGCTACTCTGCCTTCTCGTCGACCTCAGTTAAGCCAGCGTTTCAGCAACTTTTTCGTTACACTCCAAAGATACTCTGAATGTTTTTGCTTAGGAGTTATGAAATAAAATGCAGTTGGGAGCCTCACTTCTTTCACTGCTGACCATCAAATGATATTATTGCCTAATTTTTTGTGGAGAACTGTGCTTATCAAGATCTTTGTCTTTATTCCCAAATGTGTATTAGGGTCATATGTCTCTCGTAGCTCTATTGACATTACCAAGGATCATAAACGTATTTTTGCAACGTCTTTGTATGTTTTCGAGTTGTTAAATCATAATCTTTTGTTAAAACAGTGTTAATAAGACAGCATATGCTGATTAATATCGGGATGGTGCAGGCTGTCTAGTATAGCAGTGATTGAAATTCCTAATATGCTGATTTGTGAATTTTGGGTGCTGTATGTTTTCAATTAGACCAACATCCCGCATGCGCAGTAGGCGCCGATGACGCGGTATTGAATGATATGCGTTTTCTTCAAAGATTTTTTGTTTGTTTTTCTGCTTCATGAAAAGACAATCTGTCAGGTTTAGGTAACCCAGGACCGTGAAAAACATTCATATTTCAGCATATTTAAAGGCTCGTCGAGAGGGCAAGTTTGTGATTGGTCGGATGTTTCTAAAGATGTGTGTCTCTGGTTTAATGTTTCCCGTAAAGATACAACTCCACATCTGACCGTTTACAACCACCGCTACTTTGCCTTCTCGTCATTTTCAGTTAAGCCAGCGTTTCAGTAACGGTTCCGTTACACTCCAAAGATACTCTCAATGTTTTTGCTTAGGAGTTATGAAATAAAATGCAGTTGGGAGCCTCACTTCTTTCACTGCTGACCATCATATGATATTATTGCCTAATTTTTTGTGGAGAACTGTGCTTATCAAGATCTTTGTCTTCAGCCCCAAACGTGTATTAGGGTCATATGTCTCTCGTAGCTGTTTGTCATTACCAATGATCATTAACGTATTTTTGCAACGTCTTTGTATGTTTTCGAGTTGTTAAATCGTAATCTTTTGTTAAAACAGTGTTAATAAGACAGCATATGCTGATTAATATCGGGATGGTGCTGGCTGTCTAGTATAGCAGTGATTGAAATGCCTTATATGCTGTTTTGTGAATTTTGGGTGCTGTATGTTTTTCAATTAGACCAACATCCCGCATGCGCAGTAGGCGCCGATGACGCGGTATTGAATGATATGCGGTTTCTTTAAAGATTTTTTTTTGTTTTTCTGCTTCATGAAAAGACAATCTGTCAGGTTTAGATAACTGAATGGATTTTTTTAAGTAGTCTGCGCACCCGAGAGGAACGAAGAACGAGTTTTCCTTCTTCACCAGGACCGTGAAAAACATTCATATTTCAGCATATTTAAAGGCTCGTCGAGAGGGCATGTTTGTGATTGGTCGGATCTTTCTAAAAACGTGTGTCTCTGTTCTAATGTTTCCCGTAAAGGTAAAACTCCACATCTGACCGTTTACAACCACCGCTACTCTGCCTTCTCGTCGACCTCAGTTAAGCCAGCGTTTCAGCAACTTTTTCGTTACACTCCAAAGATACTCTGAATGTTTTTGCTTAGGAGTTATGAAATAAAATGCAGTTGGGAGCCTCACTTCTTTCACTGCTGACCATCAAATGATATTATTGCCTAATTTTTTGTGGAGAACTGTGCTTATCAAGATCTTTGTCTTTATTCCCAAATGTGTATTAGGGTCATATGTCTCTCGTAGCTCTATTGACATTACCAAGGATCATAAACGTATTTTTGCAACGTCTTTGTATGTTTTCGAGTTGTTAAATCATAATCTTTTCTTAAAACAGTGTTAATAAGACAGCATATGCTGATTAATATCGGGATGGTGCAGGCTGTCTAGTATAGCAGTGATTGAAATGCCTTATATGCTGATTCGTGAATTTTGGGTGCTGTATGTTTTCAATTAGACCAACATCCCGCATGCGCAGTAGGCGCCGATGACGCGGTATTGAATGATATGCGTTTTCTTCAAAGATTTTTTGTTTGTTTTTCTGCTTCATGAAAAGACAATCTGTCAGGTTTAGGTAACCCAGGACCGTGAAAAACATTCATATTTCAGCATATTTAAAGGCTCGTCGAGAGGGCAAGTTTGTGATTGGTCGGATGTTTCTAAAGATGTGTGTCTCTGGTTTAATGTTTCCCGTAAAGATAAAACTCCACATCTGACCGTTTACAACCACCGCTACTTTGCCTTCTCGTCATTTTCAGTTAAGCCAGCGTTTCAGTAACGGTTCCGTTACACTCCAAAGATACTCTCAATGTTTTTGCTTAGGAGTTATGAAATAAAATGCAGTTGGGAGCCTCACTTCTTTCACTGCTGACCATCATATGATATTATTGCCTAATTTTTTGTGGAGAACTGTGCTTATCAAGATCTTTGTCTTCAGCCCCAAACGTGTATTAGGGTCATATGTCTCTCGTAGCTGTTTGTCATTACCAATGATCATTAACGTATTTTTGCAACGTCTTTGTATGTTTTCGAGTTGTTAAATCGTAATCTTTTGTTAAAACAGTGTTAATAAGACAGCATATGCTGATTAATATCGGGATGGTGCTGGCTGTCTAGTATAGCAGTGATTGAAATGCCTTATATGCTGTTTTGTGAATTTTGGGTGCTGTATGTTTTTCAATTAGACCAACATCCCGCATGCGCAGTAGGCGCCGATGACGCGGTATTGAATGATATGCGGTTTCTTTAAAGATTTTTTTTTGTTTTTCTGCTTCATGAAAAGACAATCTGTCAGGTTTAGATAACTGAATGGATTTTTTTAAGTAGTCTGCGCACCCGAGAGGAACGAAAAACGAGTTTTCCTTCTTCACCAGGACCGTGAAAAACATTCATATTTCAGCATATTTAAAGGCTCGTCGAGAGGGCATGTTTGTGATTGGTCGGATCTTTCTAAAAACGTTTGTCTCTGTTCTAATGTTTCCCGTAAAGGTAAAACTCCACATCTGACCGTTTACAACCATCGCTACTCTGCCTTCTCGTCGACCTCAGTTAAGCCAGCGTTTCAGTAACTTTTTCGTTACACTCCAAAGATACTCTCCATGTTTTTGCTTAGGAGTTATGAAATAAAATGCAGTTGGGAGCCTCACTTCTTTCACTGCTGACCATCAAATGATATTATTGCCTAATTTTTGGTGGAGAACTGTGCTGCTAAAGATCTTTGTCTTTATTCCCAAATGTGTATTAGGGTCATATGTCTCTCGTAGCTCTATTGACATTACCAAGGATCATAAACGTATTTTTGCAACGTCTTTGTATGTTTTCGAGTTGTTAAATCATAATCTTTTGTTAAAACAGTGTTAATAAGACAGCATATGCTGATTAATATCGGGATGGTGCTGGCTGTCTAGTATAGCAGTGATTGAAATGCCTTATATGCTGGTTTGAGAATTTTGGGTGCTGTATGTTTTCCAATTAGACCAACATCCCGCATGCGCAGTAGGCGCCGATGACGCGGTATTGAATGATATGCGGTTTCTTTAAAGATTTTTTTTGTTTTTCTGCTTCATGAAAAGACAATCTGTCAGGTTTAGGTAACTGAATGGATTTTTTTAAGTAGTCTGCGCACCCGAGAGGAACGAAAAACGAGTTTTCCTTCTTCACCAGGACCGTGAAAAACATTCATATTTCAGCATATTTAAAGGCTCGTCGAGAGGGCATGTTTGTGATTGGTCGGATGTTTCTAAAGATGTGTGTTTCTGGTCTAATGTTTCCCATAAAGATAAAACTCCACATCTGACCGTTTACAACCACCTCTACTTTGCCTTCTCGTCATTTTCAGTTAAGCCAGCGTTTCAGTAACGGTTCCGTTACACTCCAAAGATACTCTCAATGTTTTTGCTTAGGAGTTATGAAATAAAATGCAGTTGGGAGCCTCACTTCTTTCACTGCTGACCATCATATGATATTATTGCCTAATTTTTTGTGGAGAACTGTGCTTATCAAGATCTTTGTCTTCAGCCCCAAACGTGTATTAGGGTCATATGTCTCTCGTAGCTCTTTGTCATTACCAATGATCATTAACGTATTTTTGCAACGTCTTTGTATGTTTTCGAGTTGTTAAATCATAATCTTTTGTTAAAACAGTGTTAATAAGACAGCATATGCTGATTAATATCGGGATGGTGCTGGCTGTCTAGTATAGCAGTGATTGAAATGCCTTATATGCTGGTTTGTGAATTTTGTTTGCTGTATGTTTTTCAAATAGACCAACATCCCGCATGCGCAGTAGGCGCTGATGACGCGGTATTGAATGATATGCGGTTTCTTTAAAGATTTCTTTTTGTTTTTCTGCTTCATGAAAAGACAATCTGTCAGGTTTAGGTAACTGAATGGATTTTTTTAAGTAGTCTGCGCACCCGAGAGGAACGAAAAACGAATTTTCCTTCTACACCAGGACCGTGAAAAACATTCATATTTCAGCATATTTAAAGGCTCGTCGAGAGGGCAAGTTTGTGATTGGTCGGATGTTTCTAAAGATGTGTGTCTCTGGTTTAATGTTTCCCGTAAAGATAAAACTCCACATCTGACCGTTTACAACCACCGCTACTTTGCCTTCTCGTCATTTTCAGTTAAGCCAGCGTTTCAGTAACGGTTCCGTTTCACTCCAAAGATACTCTCAATGTTTTTGCTTAGGAGTTATGAAATAAAACGCAGTTGGGAGCCTCACTTCTTTCACTGCTGACCATCATATGATATTATTGCCTAATTTTTTGTGGAGAACTGTGCTTATCAAGATCTTTGTCTTCAGCCCCAAACGTGTATTAGGGTCATATGTCTCTCGTAGCTCTTTGTCATTACCAATGATCATTAACGTATTTTGCAACGTCTTTGTATGTTTTCGAGTTGTTAAATCGTAATCTTTTGTTAAAACAGTGTTAATAAGACAGCATATGCTGATTAATATCGGGATGGTGCTGGCTGTTTAGTATAGCAGTGATTGAAATGCCTTATATGCTGGTTTGTGAATTTTGTTTGCTGTATGTTTTTCAATTAGACCAACATCCCGCATGCGCAGTAGGCGCTGATGACGCGGTATTGAATGATATGCGGTTTCTTTAAAGATTTCTTTTTGTTTTTCTGCTTCATGAAAAGACAATCTGTCAGGATTAGGTAACTGAATGGATTTTTTTAAGTAGTCTGCGCACCCGAGAGGAACGAAAAACGAATTTTCCTTCTACACCAGGACCGTGAAAAACATTCATATTTCAGCATATTTAAAGGCTCGTCGAGAGGGCAAGTTTGTGATTGGTCGGATGTTTCTAAAGATGTGTGTCTCTGGTTTAATGTTTCCCGTAAAGATAAAACTCCACATCTGACCGTTTACAACCACCGCTACTTTGCTTTCTCGTCATTTTCAGTTAAGCCAGCGTTTCAGTAACGGTTCCGTTACACTCCAAAGATACTCTCAATGTTTTTGCTTAGGAGTTATGAAATAAAATGCAGTTGGGAGCCTCACTTCTTTCACTGCTGACCATCATATGATATTATTGCCTAATTTTTTGTGGAGAACTGTGCTTATCAAGATCTTTGTCTTTATTCCCAAATGTGTATTAGGGTCATATGTCTCTCGTAGCTCTATTGACATTACCAAGGATCATAAACGTATTTTTGCAACGTCTTTGTATGTTTTCGAGTTGTTAAATCATAATCTTTTCTTAAAACAGTGTTAATAAGACAGCATATGCTGATTAATATCGGGATGGTGCAGGCTGTCTAGTATAGCAGTGATTGAAATGCCTTATATGCTGATTCGTGAATTTTGGGTGCTGTATGTTTTCAATTAGACCAACATCCCGCATGCGCAGTAGGCGCCGATGACGCGGTATTGAATGATATGCGTTTTCTTCAAAGATTTTTTGTTTGTTTTTCTGCTTCATGAAAAGACAATCTGTCAGGTTTAGGTAACCCAGGACCGTGAAAAACATTCATATTTCAGCATATTTAAAGGCTCGTCGAGAGGGCAAGTTTGTGATTGGTCGGATGTTTCTAAAGATGTGTGTCTCTGGTTTAATGTTTCCCGTAAAGATAAAACTCCACATCTGACCGTTTACAACCACCGCTACTTTGCCTTCTCGTCATTTTCAGTTAAGCCAGCGTTTCAGTAACGGTTCCGTTACACTCCAAAGATACTCTCAATGTTTTTGCTTAGGAGTTATGAAATAAAATGCAGTTGGGAGCCTCACTTCTTTCACTGCTGACCATCATATGATATTATTGCCTAATTTTTTGTGGAGAACTGTGCTTATCAAGATCTTTGTCTTCAGCCCCAAACGTGTATTAGGGTCATATGTCTCTCGTAGCTGTTTGTCATTACCAATGATCATTAACGTATTTTTGCAACGTCTTTGTATGTTTTCGAGTTGTTAAATCGTAATCTTTTGTTAAAACAGTGTTAATAAGACAGCATATGCTGATTAATATCGGGATGGTGCTGGCTGTCTAGTATAGCAGTGATTGAAATGCCTTATATGCTGTTTTGTGAATTTTGGGTGCTGTATGTTTTTCAATTAGACCAACATCCCGCATGCGCAGTAGGCGCCGATGACGCGGTATTGAATGATATGCGGTTTCTTTAAAGATTTTTTTTTGTTTTTCTGCTTCATGAAAAGACAATCTGTCAGGTTTAGATAACTGAATGGATTTTTTTAAGTAGTCTGCGCACCCGAGAGGAACGAAAAACGAGTTTTCCTTCTTCACCAGGACCGTGAAAAACATTCATATTTCAGCATATTTAAAGGCTCGTCGAGAGGGCATGTTTGTGATTGGTCGGATCTTTCTAAAAACGTTTGTCTCTGTTCTAATGTTTCCCGTAAAGGTAAAACTCCACATCTGACCGTTTACAACCATCGCTACTCTGCCTTCTCGTCGACCTCAGTTAAGCCAGCGTTTCAGTAACTTTTTCGTTACACTCCAAAGATACTCTCCATGTTTTTGCTTAGGAGTTATGAAATAAAATGCAGTTGGGAGCCTCACTTCTTTCACTGCTGACCATCAAATGATATTATTGCCTAATTTTTGGTGGAGAACTGTGCTGCTAAAGATCTTTGTCTTTATTCCCAAATGTGTATTAGGGTCATATGTCTCTCGTAGCTCTATTGACATTACCAAGGATCATAAACGTATTTTTGCAACGTCTTTGTATGTTTTCGAGTTGTTAAATCATAATCTTTTGTTAAAACAGTGTTAATAAGACAGCATATGCTGATTAATATCGGGATGGTGCTGGCTGTCTAGTATAGCAGTGATTGAAATGCCTTATATGCTGTTTTGTGAATTTTGGGTGCTGTATGTTTTTCAATTAGACCAACATCCCGCATGCGCAGTAGGCGCCGATGACGCGGTATTGA
The DNA here is from genome assembly GCF_030463535.1 of Salminus brasiliensis. Classification (NCBI taxonomy): domain Eukaryota; kingdom Metazoa; phylum Chordata; class Actinopteri; order Characiformes; family Bryconidae; genus Salminus; species Salminus brasiliensis. Next base: position 22,025,590 of record NC_132884.1, on the reverse strand, counting down.
ATGATATGCGGTTTCTTTAAAGATTTTTTTTTGTTTTTCTGCTTCATGAAAAGACAATCTGTCAGGTTTAGATAACTGAATGGATTTTTTTAAGTAGTCTGCGCACCCGAGAGGAACGAAAAACGAGTTTTCCTTCTTCACCAGGACCGTGAAAAACATTCATATTTCAGCATATTTAAAGGCTCGTCGAGAGGGCATGTTTGTGATTGGTCGGATCTTTCTAAAAACGTTTGTCTCTGTTCTAATGTTTCCCGTAAAGGTAAAACTCCACATCTGACCGTTTACAACCATCGCTACTCTGCCTTCTCGTCGACCTCAGTTAAGCCAGCGTTTCAGTAACTTTTTCGTTACACTCCAAAGATACTCTCCATGTTTTTGCTTAGGAGTTATGAAATAAAATGCAGTTGGGAGCCTCACTTCTTTCACTGCTGACCATCAAATGATATTATTGCCTAATTTTTGGTGGAGAACTGTGCTGCTAAAGATCTTTGTCTTTATTCCCAAATGTGTATTAGGGTCATATGTCTCTCGTAGCTCTATTGACATTACCAAGGATCATAAACGTATTTTTGCAACGTCTTTGTATGTTTTCGAGTTGTTAAATCATAATCTTTTGTTAAAACAGTGTTAATAAGACAGCATATGCTGATTAATATCGGGATGGTGCTGGCTGTTTAGTATAGCAGTGATTGAAATGCCTTATATGCTGGTTTGAGAATTTTGGGTGCTGTATGTTTTCCAATTAGACCAACATCCCGCATGCGCAGTAGGCGCTGATGACGCGGTATTGAATGATATGCGGTTTCTTTAAAGATTTTTTTTGTTTTTCTGCTTCATGAAAAGACAATCTGTCAGGTTTAGGTAACTGAATGGATTTTTTTAAGTAGTCTGCGCACCCGAGAGGAACGAAAAACGAGTTTTCCTTCTTCACCAGGACCGTGAAAAACATTCATATTTCAGCATATTTAAAGGCTCGTCGAGAGGGCATGTTTGTGATTGGTCGGATGTTTCTAAAGATGTGTGTCTCTGTTCTAATGTTTCCCGTAAAGATAAAACTCCACATCTGACCGTTTACAACCACCGCTACTTTGCCTTCTCGTCATTTTCAGTTAAGCCAGCGTTTCAGTAACGGTTCCGTTACACTCCAAAGATACTCTCAATGTTTTTGCTTAGGAGTTATGAAATAAAATGCAGTTGGGAGCCTCACTTCTTTCACTGCTGACCATCATATGATATTATTGCCTAATTTTTTGTGGAGAACTGTGCTTATCAAGATCTTTGTCTTCAGCCCCAAACGTGTATTAGGGTCATATGTCTCTCGTAGCTCTTTGTCATTACCAATGATCATTAACGTATTTTTGCAACGTCTTTGTATGTTTTCGAGTTGTTAAATCGTAATCTTTTGTTAAAACAGTGTTAATAAGACAGCATATGCTGATTAATATCGGGATGGTGCTGGCTGTCTAGTATAGCAGTGATTGAAATGCCTTATATGCTGTTTTGTGAATTTTGGGTGCTGTATGTTTTTCAATTAGACCAACATCCCGCATGCGCAGTAGGCGCCGATGACGCGGTATTGAATGATATGCGGTTTCTTTAAAGATTTTTTTTTGTTTTTCTGCTTCATGAAAAGACAATCTGTCAGGTTTAGATAACTGAATGGATTTTTTTAAGTAGTCTGCGCACCCGAGAGGAACGAAGAACGAGTTTTCCTTCTTCACCAGGACCGTGAAAAACATTCATATTTCAGCATATTTAAAGGCTCGTCGAGAGGGCATGTTTGTGATTGGTCGGGTCTTTCTAAAAACGTGTGTCTCTGTTCTAATGTTTCCCGTAAAGGTAAAACTCCACATCTGACCGTTTACAACCATCGCTACTTTGCCTTCTCGTCGACCTCAGTTAAGCCAGCGTTTCAGTAACTTTTTCGTTACACTCCAAAGATACTCTCCATGTTTTTGCTTAGGAGTTATGAAATAAAATGCAGTTGGGAGCCTCACTTCTTTCACTGCTGACCATCAAATGATATTATTGCCTAATTTTTGGTGGAGAACTGTGCTGCTAAAGATCTTTGTCTTTATTCCCAAATGTGTATTAGGGTCATATGTCTCTCGTAGCTCTATTGACATTACCAAGGATCATAAACGTATTTTTGCAACGTCTTTGTATGTTTTCGAGTTGTTAAATCATAATCTTTTGTTAAAACAGTGTTAATAAGACAGCATATGCTGATTAATATCGGGATGGTGCTGGCTGTTTAGTATAGCAGTGATTGAAATGCCTTATATGCTGGTTTGAGAATTTTGGGTGCTGTATGTTTTCCAATTAGACCAACATCCCGCATGCGCAGTAGGCGCCGATGACGCGGTATTGAATGATATGCGGTTTCTTTAAAGATTTTTTTTGTTTTTCTGCTTCATGAAAAGACAATCTGTCAGGTTTAGGTAACTGAATGGATTTTTTTAAGTAGTCTGCGCACCCGAGAGGAACGAAAAACGAGTTTTCCTTCTTCACCAGGACCGTGAAAAACATTCATATTTCAGCATATTTAACGGCTCGTCGAGAAGGCATGTTTGTGATTGGTCGGATCTTTCTAAAAATGTGTGTCTCTGTTCTAATGTTTCCCGTAAAGGTAAAACTCCACATCTGACCGTTTACAACCACCGCTACTCTGCCTTCTCGTCGACCTCAGTTAAGCCAGCGTTTCAGCAACTTTTTCGTTACACTCCAAAGATACTCTGAATGTTTTTGCTTAGGAGTTATGAAATAAAATGCAGTTGGGAGCCTCACTTCTTTCACTGCTGACCATCAAATGATATTATTGCCTAATTTTTTGTGGAGAACTGTGCTTATCAAGATCTTTGTCTTTATTCCCAAATGTGTATTAGGGTCATATGTTTCTCGTAGCTCTATTGACATTACCAAGGATCATAAACGTATTTTTGCAACGTCTTTGTATGTTTTCGAGTTGTTAAATCATAATCTTTTGTTAAAACAGTGTTAATAAGACAGCATATGCTGATTAATATCGGGATGGTGCAGGCTGTCTAGTATAGCAGTGATTGAAATGCCTTATATGCTGATTTGTGAATTTTGGGTGCTGTATGTTTTCAATTAGACCAACATCCCGCATGCGCAGTAGGCGCCGATGACGCGGTATTGAATGATATGCGTTTTCTTCAAAGATTTTTTGTTTGTTTTTCTGCTTCATGAAAAGACAATCTGTCAGGTTTAGGTAACCCAGGACCGTGAAAAACATTCATATTTCAGCATATTTAAAGGCTCGTCGAGAGGGCAAGTTTGTGATTGGTCGGATGTTTCTAAAGATGTGTGTCTCTGGTTTAATGTTTCCCGTAAAGATAAAACTCCACATCTGACCGTTTACAACCACCGCTACTTTGCCTTCTCGTCATTTTCAGTTAAGCCAGCGTTTCAGTAACGGTTCCCTTACACTCCAAAGATACTCTCAATGTTTTTGCTTAGGAGTTATGAAATAAAATGCAGTTGGGAGCCTCACTTCTTTCACTGCTGACCATCATATGATATTATTGCCTAATTTTTTGTGGAGAACTATGCTTATCAAGATCTTTGTCTTCAGCCCCAAACGTGTATTAGGGTCATATGTCTCTCGTAGCTCTTTGTCATTACCAATGATCATTAACGTATTTTTGCAACGTCTTTGTATGTTTTCGAGTTGTTAAATCATAATCTTTTCTTAAAACAGTGTTAATAAGACAGCATATGCTGATTAATATCGGGATGGTGCTGGCTGTCTAGTATAGCAGTGATTGAAATGCCTTATATGCTGTTTTGTGAATTTTGGGTGCTGTATGTTTTTCAATTAGACCAACATCCCGCATGCGCAGTAGGCGCCGATGACGCGGTATTGAATGATATGCGGTTTCTTTAAAGATTTTTTTTTGTTTTTCTGCTTCATGAAAAGACAATCTGTCAGGTTTAGATAACTGAATGGATTTTTTTAAGTAGTCTGCGCACCCGAGAGGAACGAAAAACGAGTTTTCCTTCTTCACCAGGACCGTGAAAAACATTCATATTTCAGCATATTTAAAGGCTCGTCGAGAGGGCATGTTTGTGATTGGTCGGATCTTTCTAAAAACGTGTGTCTCTGTTCTAATGTTTCCCGTAAAGGTAAAACTCCACATCTGACCGTTTACAACCACCGCTACTTTACCTTCTCGTAATTTTCCGTTAAGCCAGCGTTTCAGTAACGGTTCCGTTACACTCCAAAGATACTCTCAATGTTTTTGCTTAGGAGTTATGAAATAAAATGCAGTTGGGAGCCTCACTTCTTTCACTGCTGACCATCAAATGATATTATTGCCTAATTTTTGGTGGAGAACTGTGCTGCTAAAGATCTTTGTCTTTATTCCCAAATGTGTATTAGGGTCATATGTCTCTCGTAGCTCTATTGACATTACCAAGGATCATAAACGTATTTTTGCAACGTCTTTGTATGTTTTCGAGTTGTTAAATCATAATCTTTTGTTAAAACAGTGTTAATAAGACAGCATATGCTGATTAATATCGGGATGGTGCTGGCTGTTTAGTATAGCAGTGATTGAAATGCCTTATATGCTGGTTTGAGAATTTTGGGTGCTGTATGTTTTCCAATTAGACCAACATCCCGCATGCGCAGTAGGCGCCGATGACGCGGTATTGAATGATATGCGTTTTCTTTAAAGATTTTTTGTTTGTTTTTCTGCTTCATGAAAAGACAATCTGTCAGGTTTAGGTAACTGAATGGATTTTTTTTAAGTAGTCTGCGCACCCGAGAGGAACGAAAAACGAGTTTTCCTTCTTCACCAGGACCGTGAAAAACATTCATATTTCAGCATATTTAAAGGCTCGTCGAGAGGGCATGTTTGTGATTGGTCGGATGTTTCTAAAGATGTGTGTCTCTGGTCTAATGTTTCCCATAAAGATAAAACTCCACATCTGACCGTTTACAACCACCGCTACTTTGCCTTCTCGTCATTTTCAGTTAAGCCAGCGTTTCAGTAACGGTTCCGTTACACTCCAAAGATACTCTCAATGTTTTTGCTTAGGAGTTATGAAATAAAATGCAGTTGGGAGCCTCACTTCTTTCACTGCTGACCATCATATGATATTATTGCCTAATTTTTTGTGGAGAACTGTGCTTATCAAGATCTTTGTCTTCAGCCCCAAACGTGTATTAGGGTCATATGTCTCTCGTAGCTCTTTGTCATTACCAATGATCATTAACGTATTTTTGCAACGTCTTTGTATGTTTTCGAGTTGTTAAATCATAATGTTTTGTTAAAACAGTGTTAATAAGACAGCATATGCTGATTAATATCGGGATGGTGCTGGCTGTCTAGTATAGCAGTGATTGAAATGCCTTATATGCTGTTTTGTGAATTTTGGGTGCTGTATGTTTTTCAATTAGACCAACATCCCGCATGCGCAGTAGGCGCCGATGACGCGGTATTGAATGATATGCGGTTTCTTTAAAGATTTTTTTTTGTTTTTCTGCTTCATGAAAGGACAATCTGTCAGGTTTAGATAACTGAATGGATTTTTTAAGTAGTCTGCGCACCCGAGAGGAACGAAAAACGAGTTTTCCTTCTTCACCAGGACCGTGAAAAACATTCATATTTCAGCATATTTAAAGGCTCGTCGAGAGGGCATGTTTGTGATTGGTCGGATCTTTCTAAAAATGTGTGTCTCTGTTCTAATGTTTCCCGTAAAGGTAAAACTCCACGTCTGACCGTTTACAACCACCGCTACTCTGCCTTCTCGTCGACCTCAGTTAAGCCAGCGTTTCAGTAACTTTTTCGTTACACTCCAAAGATAATCTCAATGTTTTTGCTTAGGAGTTATGAAATAAAATGCAGTTGGGAGCCTCACTTCTTTCACTGCTGACCATCAAATGATATTATTGCCTAATTTTTGGTGGAGAACTGTGCTGCTGAAGATCTTTGTCTTCAGCCCCAAACGTGTATTAGGGTCATATGTCTCTCGTAGCTCTTTGTCATTACCAATGATCATTAACGTATTTTTGCAACGTCTTTGTATGTTTTCGAGTTGTTAAATCATAATCTTTTGTTAAAACAGTGTTAATAAGACAGCATATGCTGATTAATATCGGGATGGTGCTGGCTGTCTAGTATAGCAGTGATTGAAATGCCTTATATGCTGTTTTGTGAATTTTGGGTGCTGTATGTTTTTCAATTAGACCAACATCCCGCATGCGCAGTAGGCGCCGATGACGCGGTATTGAATGATATGCGTTTTCTTTAAAGATTTTTTGTTTGTTTTTCTGCTTCATGAAAAGACAATCTGTCAGGTTTAGGTAACTGAATGGATTTTTTTAAGAAGTCTGCGCACCCGAGAGGAACGAAAAACGAGTTTTCCTTCTTCACCAGGACCGTGAAAAACATTCATATTTCAGCATATTTAAAGGCTCGTCGAGAGGGCATGTTTGTGATTGGTCGGATGTTTCTAAAGATGTGTGTCTCTGGTCTAATGTTTCCCGTAAAGATAAAACTCCACATCTGACCGTTTACAACCACCACTACTTTGCTTTCTCCTAATTTTCAGTTAAGCCAGCATTTCAGTAACGGTTCCGCTACACTCCAAAGATGCTCTCAATGTTTTTGCTTAGGAGTTATGAAATAAAATGCAGTTGGGAGCCTCACTTCTTTCACTGCTGACCATCATATGATATTATTGCCTAATTTTTTGTGGAGAACTGTGCTTATCAAGATCTTTGTCTTCAGTCCCAAACGTGTATTAGCGTCATATGTCTCTCGTAGCTCTTTGTCATTACCAATGATCATAAACGTATTTTTGCAACGTCTTTGTATGTTTTCGAGTTGTTAAATCGTAATCTTTTGTTAAAACAGTGTTAATAAGACAGCATATGCTGATTAATATCGGGATGGTGCTGGCTGTCTAGTATAGCAGTGATTGAAATGCCTTATATGCTGGTTTGTGAATTTTGGGTGCTGTTTGTTTGTCAATCAGACCAGCATCCCGCATGCGCAGTAGGCGCCGATGACGCGGTATTGAATGATATGCGGTTTCTTTAAAGATTTTTTTTGTTTTTCTGCTTCATGAAAAGACAATGTTTCAGGTTTAGGTAACTGAATGAATTTTTCTAAGTAGTCTGCGCACCTGAGAGGAACGAAAAACGAATTTTCCGTCTTCACCAGTACCGTGAAAAACATTCATATTCCAGCATATTTAAAGGCTCGTCGAGAGGGCATGTTTGTGATTGGTCGGATCTTTCTAAAGATGTGTGTCTCTGTTCTAATGTTTCCCGTAAAGGTAAAACTCCACATCTGACCGTTTACAACCACCGCTACTCTGCCCTCTCGTCATTTTCAGTTAAGCCAGCGTTTCAGTAACGGTTCCGTTTCACTCCAAAGATACTCTCAATGTTTTTGCTTAGGAGTTATGAAATAAAATGCAGTTGGGAGCCTCACTTCTTTCACTGCTGACCATCAAATGATATTATTGCCTAATTTTTGGTGGAGAACTGTGATGCTGAAGATCTTTGTCTTTATTCCCAAATGTGTATTAGGGTCATATGTCTCTCGTAGCTTTATTGACATTACCAAGGATCATAAACGTATTTTTGCAACGTCTTTGTATGTTTTCGAGTTGTTAAATCATAATCTTTTGTTAAAACAGTGTTAATAAGACAGAATATGCTGATTAATATCGGGATGGTGCTGGCTGTCTAGTATAGCAGTGATTGAAATGCCTTATATGCTGGTTTGTGAATTTTGGGTTCTGTATGTTTTCCAATTAGACCAACATCCCGCATGCGCAGTAGGCGCCGATGACGCGGTATTGAATGATATGCGGTTTCTTTAAAGATTTTTTTTGTTTTTCTGCTTCATGAAAAGACAATGTTTCAGGTTTAGGTAACTGAATGAATTTTTCTAAGTAGTCTGCGCACCCGAGAGGAACGAAAAACGAATTTTCCGTCTTCACCAGTACCGTGAAAAACATTCATATTCCAGCATATTTAAAGGCTCGTCGAGAGGGCATGTTTGTGATTGGTCGGATCTTTCTAAAGATGTGTGTCTCTGTTCTAATGTTTCCCGTAAAGGTAAAACTCCACATCTGACCGTTTACAACCACCGCTACTCTGCCCTCTCGTCATTTTCAGTTAAGCCAGCGTTTCAGTAACGGTTCCGTTTCACTCCAAAGATACTCTCAATGTTTTTGCTTAGGAGTTATGAAATAAAATGCAGTTGGGAGCCTCACTTCTTTCACTGCTGACCATCAAATGATATTATTGCCTAATTTTTGGTGGAGAACTGTGATGCTGAAGATCTTTGTCTTTATTCCCAAATGTGTATTAGGGTCATATGTCTCTCGTAGCTGTATTGACATTACCAAGGATCATAAACGTATTTTTGCAACGTCTTTGTATGTTTTCGAGTTGTTAAATCATAATCTTTTGTTAAAACAGTGTTAATAAGACAGAATATGCTGATTAATATCGGGATGGTGCTGGCTGTCTAGTATAGCAGTGATTGAAATGCCTTATATGCTGGTTTGTGAATTTTGGGTTCTGTATGTTTTCCAATTAGACCAACATCCCGCATGCGCAGTAGGCGCCGATGACGCGGTATTAAATGATATGCGGTTTCTTTAAAAAATTTTTATGTTTTTCTGCTTCATGAAAAGACAATCTGTCAGGTTTAGGTAACTGAATTGATTTTTTTAAGTAGTCTGCGCACCCGAGAGGAACGAAAAACGAGTTTTCCTTCTTCACCAGGACCGTGAAAAACATTCATATTTCAGCATATTTAAAGGCTCGTCGAGAGGGCATGTTTGTGATTGGTTGGATCTTTCTAAAAATGTGTGTCTCTTTTCTAATGTTTCCCGTAAAGGTAAAACTCCACATCTGACCGTTTACAACCACCGCTACTCTGCCTTCTCGTCGACCTCAGTTAAGCCAGCGTTTCAGTAACTTTTTCGTTACACTCCAAAGATACTCTCAATGTTTTTGCTCAGGAGTTATGAAATAAAATGCAGTTGGGAGCCTCACTTCTTTCACTGCTGACCATCAAATGATATTATTGCCTCATTTTTGGTGGAGAACTGTGCTGCTGAAGATCTTTGTCTTTATTCCCAAATGTGTATTAGGGTCATATGTCTCTCGTAGCTCTTTGACATTACCAATGATCATCAACGTATTTTTGCAACGTCTTTGTATGTTTTCGAGTTGTTAAATCATAATGTTTTGTTAAAACAGTGTTTATAAGACAGCATATGCTGATTAATATCGGGATGGTGCTGGCTGTCTAGTATAGCAGTGATTGAAATGCCTTATATGCTGGTTTGTGAATTTTGGGTGCTGTATGTTTTTCAATTGCACCAACATCCCGCATGCGCAGTAGGCGCCGATGATGCGGTATTGAATGATATGCGGTTTCTTTAAAGATTTTTTTCTGCTTCATGAAAAGACAATCTGTCAGGTTTAGGTAACTGAATGGTTTTTTTTAAGTAGTCTGCGCACCCGAGCGGAACGAAAAACGAGTTTTCCGTCTTCTCCAGGACCGTGAAAAACATTCATATTTCAGCATATTTAAAGGCTCGTCGAGAGGGCATGTTTGTGATTGGTCGGATGTTTCTAAAGATGTGTGTCTCTGTTCTAATGTTTCCCGTAAAGGTAAAACTCCACATCTGACCGTTTACAACCACCGCTACTCTGCCTTCTCGTCGATCTCAGTTAAGCCAGCGTTTCAGTAACGGTTTCGTTACACTCCAAAGATACTCTCAATGTTTTTGCTTAGGAGTTATGAAATAAAATGCAGTTGGGAGCCTTACTTCTTTCACTGCTGACCATCAAATGATATTATTGCCTAATTTTTGGTGGAGAACTGTGCTGCTCAAGATCTTTGTCTTCAGCCCCAAACGTGTATTAGGGTCATATGTCTCTCGTAGCTCTTTGACATTACCAATGATCATCAACGTATTTTTGCAACGTCTTTGTATGTTTTCGAGTTGTTAAATCATAATGTTTTGTTAAAACAGTGTTAATAAGACAGCATATGCTGATTAATATCGGGATGGTGCTGGCTGTCTAGTATAGCAGTGATTGAAACGTCTTATATGCTGGTTTGTGAATTTTGGGTGCTGTATGTTTTTCAATTAGACCAACATCCCGCATGCGCAGTAGGAGCCGATGACGCGGTGTTTAATGATATGTGGTTTCTTCAAAGATTTTTTTTTGTTTTTCTGCTTCATGAAAAGACAATCTGTCAGGTTTAGGTAACTGAATGGATTTTTTTAAGTAGTCTGCGCACCCGAGAGGAACGAAAAACGAGTTTTCCTTCTTCACCAGGACCGTGAAAAACATTCATATTTCAGCATATTTAAAGGCTCGTCGAGATGGCATATTTGTGATTGGTCGGATGTTTCTAAAGATGTGTGTCTCTGGTCTAATGTTTCCCGTAAAGGTAAAACTCCACGTCTGACCGTTTCAACCACCGCTACTCTGCCCTCTCGTCATTTTCAGTTAAGCCAGCGTTTCAGTAACGGTTCCGTTACACTCCAAAGATACTCTCAATGTTTTTGCTTAGGAGTTATGAAATAAAATGCAGTTGGGAGCCTCACTTCTTTCACTGCTGACCATCATATGATATTATTGCCTAATTTTTTGTGGAGAACTGTGTTGCTCAAGATCTTTTTCTTCAGCCCCAAACGTGTATTAGGGTCATATGTCTCTCGTAGCTCTTTGTCATTACCAATGATTATTAACGTATTTTTGCAACGTCTTTGTATGTTTTCGAGTTGTTAAATCATAATCTTTTGTTAAAACAGTGTTAATAAGACAGCATATGCTGATTAATATCGGGATGGTGCTGGCTGTCTAGTAAAGCAGTGATTGAAATGCCTTATATGCTGGTTTGTGAATTTTGGGTGCTGTATGTTTTTCAATTAGACCAGCATCCCGCATGCGCAGTAGGCGCCGATGACGCGGTATTGAATGATATGCGGTTTCTTTAAAGATTTTTTTTTGTTTTTCTGCTTCATGAAAGGACAATCTGTCAGGTTTAGGTAACTGAATGGATTTTTTTAAGTAGTCTGCGCACCCGAGAGGAACGAAAAACGAGTTTTCCTTCTTCACCAGGACCGTGAAAAACATTCATATTTCAGCATATTTAAAGGCTCGTCGAGAGGGTTTGTTTGTGATTGGTCGGATGTTTCTAAAGTTGTGTGTCTCTGTTCTAATGTTTCCCGTAAAGGTAAAACTCCACATCTGACCGTTTACAACCGCCGCTACTCTGCCTTCTCGTCGACCTCAGTTAAGCCAGCGTTTCAGTAACGGTTTCGTTACACTCCAAAGATACTCTCAATGTTTTTGCTTAGGAGTTATGAAATAAAATGCAGTTGGGAGCCTTACTTCTTTCACTGCTGACCATCAAATGATATTATTGCCTAATTTTTGGTGGAGAACTGTGCTGCTCAAGATCTTTGTCTTCAGCCCCAAACGTGTATTAGGGTCATATGTCTCTCGTAGCTCTTTGACATTACCAATGATCATCAACGTATTTTTGCAACGTCTTTGTATGTTTTCGAGTTGTTAAATCATAATGTTTTGTTAAAACAGTGTTTATAAGACAGCATATGCTGATTAATATCGGGATGGTGCTGGCTGTCTAGTATAGCAGTGGTTGAAAAGTCTTATATGCTGGTTTGTGAATTTTGGGTGCTGTATGTTTTTCAATTAGACCAACATCCCGCATGCGCAGTAGGCGCAGATGACGCGGTGTTGAATGATATGCGGTTTCTTCAAAGATTTTTTTTTGTTTTTCTGCTTCATGAAAAGACAATCTGTCAGGTTTAGGTAACTGAATGGATTTTTTAAGTAGTCTGCGCACCCGAGAGGAACGAAAAACGAGTTTTCCTTCTTCACCAGGACCGTGAAAAACATTCATATTTCAGCATATTTAAAGGCTCGTCGAGAGGGCATGTTTGTGATTGGTCGGATGTTTCTCGTAAAGGTAAAGCTCCATAGCTGACCGTTTACAACCACCGCTACTCTTTCATTTTCAGCTAAGCCAGCGTTTCAGTAACGGTTCCGTTACACTCCAAAAATACTCTCAGTGTTTTTGCTTAGGAGTTATGAAATAAAATGCAGTTGGGAGCCTCACTTCTTTCACTGCTGACCATCATATGATATTATTGCCTAATTTTTTGTGGAGAACTGTGTTGCTCAAGATCTTTGTCTTCAGCCCCAAACGTGTATTAGGGTCATATGTCTCTCGTAGCTCTTTGTCATTACCAATGATCATTAACGTATTTTTGCAACGTCTTTGTATGTTTTCGAGTTGTTAAATCATAATCTTTTGTTAAAACAGTGTTAATAAGACAGCATATGCTGATTAATATCGGGATGGTGCTGGCTGTCTAGTATAGCAGTGATTGAAATGCCTTATATGCTGGTTTGTGAATTTTGGGTGCTGTATGTTTGTCAATGAGACCAGCATCCCGCATGCGCAGTAGGCGCCGATGACGCGGTATTGAATGATATGCGGTTTCTTTAAAGATTTTTTTTTGTTTTTCTGCTTCATGAAAAGACAATCTGTCAGGTTTAGGTAACTGAATGGATTTTTGTAAGTAGTCTGCGCACCCGAGAGGAACGAAAAACGAGTTTTCCTTCTTCACCAGGACCGTGAAAAACATTCATATTTCAGCATATTTAAAGGCTCGTCGAGAGGGCATGTTTGTGATTGGTCGGATGTTTCCCGTAAAGGTAAAACTCCATAGCTGACCGTTTACAACCACCGCTACTCTGCCCTCTCGTCATTTTCAGTTAAGCCAGCGTTTCAGTAACGATTCCGTTACACTCCAAAGATACTCTCAATGTTTTTGCTTAGGAGTTATGAAATAAAATGCACTTGGGAGCCTCACTTCTTTCACTGCTGACCATCATATGATATTATTGCCAAATTTTTTGTGGAGAACAGTGTTGCTCAAGATCTTTGTCTTCAGCCCCAAACGTGTATTAGGGTCATATGTCTCTCGTAGCTCTTTGTCATTACCAATGAACATTAACGTATTTTTGCAACGTCTTTTTATGTTTTCGAGTTGTTAAATCATAATGTTTTGTTAAAACAGTGTTAATAAGACAGCATATGCTGATTAATATCGGGATGGTGCTGGCTGTCTAGTATAGCAGTGATTGAAATGCCTTATATGCTGGTTTGTGAATTTTGGGTGATGTATGTTTTTCAATTAGACCAACATCCCGCATGCGCAGTAGGCGCCGATGACGCGGTATTGAATGATATGCGGTTTCTTTAAAGATTTTTTTAATTTTTTTCTGCTTCATGAAAAGACAATCTGTCAGGTTTAGGTAACTGAATGGATTTTTGTAAGTAGTCTGCGCACCCGAGAGGAACGAAAAACGAATTTTCCTTCTTCACCAGGACCGTGAAAAACATTCATATTTCAGCATATTTAAAGGCTCGTCGAGAAGGCATGTTTGTGATTGGTCGGATCTTTCTAAAAATGTGTGTCTCTGTTCTACTGTTTCCCGTAAAGGTAAAACTCCACATCTGACCGTTTACAACCATCGCTACTCTGCTTTCTCGTCGTCCTTAGTTAAGCCAGCGTTTCAGTAACGATTCCATTCCACTTCAAAGATACTCTCAATGTTTTTGCTTAGGAGTTATGAAATAAAATGCAGTTGGGAGCCTCAATTCTTTCACTGCTGACCATCATATGATATTATTGCCTAATTTTTTGTGGAGATCTGTGCTGCTCAAGATATTTGTCTTCAGCCCCAAACGTGTATTAGGGTCATATGTCTGTCGTATCTCTTTGTCATTACCAATGATCATAAACGTATTTTTGCAACGTCTTTGTATGTTTTCGAGTTCATCATCATCATCAATCATAATCTTTTGTTAAAACAGTGTTAATAAGACAGCATATGCTGATTAGTATCGGGATGGTGCTGGCTGTTTAGTATTGCAGTGATTGAAATGCCTTATATGCTGTTTTGTGAATTTTGGGTGCTGTATGTTTTTCAATTAGACCAACATCCCGCATGCGCAGTAGGCGCCGATGACGCGGTATTGAATGATATGCGGTTTCTTTAAAGATTTTTTCTTTTCTTTTTCTGCTTCATGAAAAGACAATCTGTCAGGTTTAGATAACTGAATGGATTTTTTTAAGTAGTCTGCGCACCCGAGAGGAACGATAATCGATTTTCCCGTCTTCACCAGGACCGTGAATAACATTCATATTCCAGCAAATTTAAAGGCTCGTCGATAGGGGTTGACCGTGATTTGTGGGATCTTTCTAAAGATGTCTGTGTTCTTACGAACCCAGGAAAGGTAAAACTCCATATCTGACTGTCATCTTCAGTTAAGCCAGCGTTTCAGTAAGGATTCCATTCCATTCCAAAGATACTCTGAATGTTTTTGCTTAGGAGTTATGAAATAAAATGCAGTTGGTAGCCTCACTTCTTTCACTGCTGACCATCATATGATATTATTGCCTAATCTTTTATGGAGAACTGTGCTGCTCAAGATCTTTTTCTTCAGCCCCAAACGTCTATTAGGGTCATATGTCCCTCGTAGCTCTTTGTCATTACCAATGATCATAAACGTATTTTTGCAACGTCTTTGTATGTTTTCGAGTTGTTAAATCATAATCTTTTGTTAAAACAGTGTTAATAAGAGCATATGCTGATTAATGCCGGTATGATGCTGGCTGTGTAGTGTTTGAAATGCCTTATATGCTGGTTTGCGAATGTTTGGTGCTGTATGTTTATCAATCACACTAGTCAAGTCAAATGTATTTTTATAGAACCTTTTACAATTGTTGTCACAAAGCAGCTTTACATAATGAATCATTATTAAAAGACAGAAAAACTCCCTCACACATGGGACCCATCCTCTTCTGGTTAGAACTATTTACACATCATTAATACAAGTTACCAAACCATCTATACTGTTGAACTGCTCTGATCATAATCATAATATATTAATCATTGCGTAGTATAACTTAATATAGTCATGGCCAGGTACCAGCGGTAGGAGGGTGTGCCACTGGTCAGGCATGGGTGGTGATGGGGGTGGTGCCTGATGGTAGGTTGCATCTGGTCTGACGCATGTAGAGGGAACCTCAGTGGGCAATATTTCAGCAGATCAGAGAGAGTTAGTTCTGAGAGGTTTTTATAGAGAGCAGAGAATGATGAGCAGTATCAGAGTGTGTCTGACGACTCCGGCAGGTCTGACTAAAACAGCCTCATTAAAAGGAGAAAGCCAGAAAGTAACACAGACACGGAAGCTCCCTGAAACGCTAGCGTCCATCTGCTCCACCGTCCACAAACCTGAGTGATCACGTGCAAGCAGCGAGACAACAGCTCCAGCATCTCAGTGTACTACAACTCCCTGTGTCCCCGAACCCCTGGACCTACAACCTTTATCTAAGGGGAATCATCAATTACCAAAAGCTAAACTAAACAGATGAGTTTTCAGCCTAGATTTAAGACTGTGAGATTGAGACTGTGTCTGAGTCCCGAACCTTATCTGGAAGGTTATTCCAGAGTTGGGGGGCTTTATAAGAAAATGCTTTTCCCCCTGCTGAGGTTTTCTGAATTTTTGGAGCTACTAAGAAGCCAGCACCCTCAGATCTAAGTAATCTTGATGGTTCATAATATGTAATAAGATCCTACAGGTACTCAGGAGGGAGTCCAGGTATGGCTTTATATGTTAATAGAAGAATTTTGTATTTAATACAGAATTTAACTGGAAACCAATGAAGTGCTGATAGAAGTTTATTGAGGAAGTTTATTGAGGTTCCTGCTGGAACAACCTGACAAAAGTGCATTACAGTAATCTAGCCTTGAGGTAATAAAGGTATGTACTAGCTTTTCTGCGTCCTGTAGAGATAAGGAGTTTCTTAGTTTGGCGATGTTCCTAAGCTGCATACAAGCTGTCCTACTAATTTTAGCTATAATGCTGCTCAAATGATAAATCTGAATCGATAATGATGCCAAGATTTTTAGCTGCTAGACCAGGAATAATGGAAGCATCAGCCAAGTATAACAATAAGTCTGAGTTTATTTCTAGTGTCTTTTGGACCTTAAAGGAGAACCTCTGTTTTGTCACTGTTAAGAAGAAGGAAATTAGTCAAGTTAGTCAGTTAGTCATAATCTAAATTTATCATCAGGTTTGGCTGATATATAGAGCTGTGTGTCATCTGCATAACAATGGAAATTAATGCCATGTCTGCTTATAACTAAGCCCAGTGGTAACATGTATAATGTAAATAATAGTGGTTCTAAAATTGAGCCTTGCGGAGCTCCATATCTTACTTTTGTGTAATTTGAAGATAAATCTTTTATCTTTACAAGCTGATAGCGTTCAGTTAGATATGATTTGAACCACGTTAGGGCTGTTCCTGTGATTCCAACCATTTTCTCTAATCTTTCTAGTAATATAGTATGATCTATTGTATCATGAAGCATGGGTACCTTCTTCATTCAAACATGAAGCGAGCAAGCCTCACTTGATACATGAGTAGCCGGGAAACAGACTCCTGAACGTGGGTGAATCCTGAGCCATTCTAAAACAACGCAGAACCTCAGGGCGTTCTGGAGGCTCGAGTACGTACAATTCTCAGCACCATATGGCGGTGTTGAGGATCCTTAAGTACCCCCCAATCCCAGGTAAAACACATGAACCAAATGAACATAAAACGACACACTGAATCAAACACATGAATGTAAATGATGGAACCAAACCACACGTGAACACAAACGAGGTGGAAGTTCTTATTTAGGCCTGTGGGCGGCGGCTCGGAATCACTCCGGGGGAAGGCGCGATACCGATTGCCTGACAGGTTGGAGATGGGTCTGTAATTAGACAATACACTAGATAGATAGATAGATAGATCACTTTATTTATCCCACGGGGAAAGTCAGTTTTTACAGCAGCAAAATCAAACAAGAGAGCAGCATGATAAAGGCACTTAAAATAGTAGTAAGAAGGATCTAGGATCAAGATTTGGGATCACTAGGATCAAGATTTGGGTTTGGGTCAAAGGTTTTATGACTGCTAATTTAAGGGTTTTGGGTACATGCCCTAAGCTAAGGGATGAGTTTCCAATTGTCAAAAGAGGTCTGATTATGATTGGGAGTATTTATTTTAGAGGGAATTGGGTCAAGCCTACAGGTTGTACAATTTGCTGAGGAAATATTTTTTTTCTAGTTCTGGCTGTGGAAGTGGGTAGAAGGCTTCCAGCCTTTGTTCTACAACTAAGTTATGTTCTAAAGCAGATGGCCAAGTTTGATTTAATAAGTAGGGTTGTATTTGTTGTCTAATATTTTCTGTTATTATTAAAATAGTCCATAAAAACATTACTGGTTAAAGATGTTGGAATCTGGGGTTGAGTATCTGCCTGGCCTTTAGTAAGTTTAGAGATCTCACTAAAAAGTACTCTGGGATTGTTTTTGTTTTTCTCGATCAGCAAGGCGAAATACGCTGACCGAGCTTTAATGAGTGCCTTTCTGTATTGACTAAGGCTGTCCTTCCATACAGAGTGGAACACCTCTAGTTTGGTCGTCCGCCATTTACGCTCTAGTTTCCGCACTGTTTGTTTTAAGGTATGAGTATGATCACTGTATGATCACAGTGCAAGCCTTTTTTGCCTTGCCATTTTACATTTAAACGGTGCTACTTTGTCTAAGGTTGATCGAAGAGTATTTTCTAGATCTTTTGTTAATTTAACTAGCTTCGTTTGGTCTGACGGAGTGTAAGCTAAGGTCGATAGGGGTGGGAGTTTTTCAGTAAACTGTACAGCTGTCATTGGGGTTATTGCGTGCTTTAGACAGTGTCGGGGGACAAATTAACATTTTGCCTCAGATGTAGCTCAAAGGAGATTAGATAATGGTCAGATATTACTGAGCTCTGAGGTAGAATATTTAGATGATCAATGCTAACACCCAGGGTCAGGACTAAATCTAGGGTATGATTACAGTAATGTGTGGGTACAGTTACGTTTTATGTGATGCCAACAGAATCTAAGATCGATACAAACGCCTTTGTTAATGGATCGTCTGCTTTTTCAAAATGAATATTAAAGTCTCCTATTATTATAACTTTGTCGCTGCACACTGCCAAAATCACTAAATTATTTTGAAAATTCAAAATAGGGCCCTAGAGGCCTATAAATATTAATTAGTGTGAATGTATTTTTTATTTGTGGCTGGATTTAATATAATAATGTAGCTAATCTCAAAAGAAGTGAAGGTGTTAGTGTTTTTGAATAATACTACTACTACTAATAATAAAACTATGAGTTATGCTGCACGAAAGTAGGGCAGCACCCTCCTGCGTGGGGTGAATGCCATCCCTACCTAAAAAAACAGGCTTGCCTTCAAACTTTAACCAATTATCTATGAAGCCCACATGATTTCCAAACACCACTTGGACATCCAGCGATTAGAGTTGGCTGTAAGACTCGGTACCGTGCCTCATTGAGATGGGTCCAGAGCAAATGATGACAACTAGCACCACACCACCCAATAGATGGCGGACGGCGCAATTATGAATGATATGAGGTTTCTTTACAATTTCTCTCAAAAGGTACTTTAAGCGTTTTTGCTTAAGAGTTCTGAAATAAAATGCAATTGGGAGCCTCACTTCTTTCACTGCTGATCATGATATTATCTAATTGGCTTTTGAGGTGAATTCTGCTGCTCAAGACCTTTTGCTTGAGCTCCTAAAATGTATTATGGTCCTATGTCCCTGGTAGCTCTTTGGTATTACCAAGAACCATGAATGTATTTTTGCAATGTTTTTGAGGTTTTAAATCAAAATGTTTTGTTAAAACGGTGTTAATGACGTTTAATTATTAATACCGGTATGGTGCTGGCTGTCTAGTAAAGCAGTGTGTAAAATGCCGTATATACTGGTTAGTGAATGTTTGGTGCTCTATGTATGCATGTGCAGTAAAGGGCTGACATATGTTTTTTTTTTTTTTTTTTTTTTTACATTTTTTGTTATTGTTCTGCTTCATGAAAAGAAAATCAGTCTCAGTTTCAGGGTCAAGGTTAAATTCCACTCAAAACATTCTCTAAATGTTTTTGCTCAGGAGTTCTGACATGAAATGAGATATTTAATGTCAGTTGGGAGCCTCACTTCTATCATGGCTGACCATGACGTCATCAAATTGGCTAATTTTGCTGCTCAAGATCTTTGGCTGCACTCCCCAAAGTGTATTATGTTCATATGTCCTTGGTAGCTCTATGGCATTACCAAAAACCATTATCAGATTTTTTCACTGTTTTTGTATGTTTCAGAGTTTTAAAATAACGTTTTGTTAAAACAGTGTTAAAACGCAGCACATTATGATTCATAACTGTCTGCTGCTGGTGGCCAGTATTACAGTGTTTGAAATGCCGTATATACTGGTTTGTGAATGTTCTGTGCTGTTTGCCAATCAGTCTACCACCCCGCATGTGCAGTAGAGGGCGGACGCCGCAGTATTGAATGCTTTAAGATATGAGTTTGTTTTTTTTGTTCCGCTTCATGAAAAGAAACTCTGTCAGGTTGGGTTAGTTATATATAATTCTTATGTAGTCTACGCAGCGGAGTGGAACAAAAAGTGATATTTTCCGTCTTCACCACGACCGTGGAAAACCATAATTTCCCATCATATTTAATGTTTCCATCAAATTAAAAATTTGTCAGGAGTTCTGCCATGAAATGAGAAATTTAATGTCAATTGGGAGCTTAACTTTTTTTCACTGCTGACCACGACATGATCAAAGTGGCTTATCTTGTTGCTCAAGATCTTTGGCTGCAGCCCCTAAAGTTTATTATGGTCATAAGCTCTAAGGCATTACCAAAAACCATTATAATATTTTCTGCAACACATGCTGATTTATGATTGTCTGGTGATCGTCGTAATTATATTTCTATGTCTGGTAAAGTTTTTCACTTAAACTTTATGTCTTTTGAGGCTTTACGTTGACTTTAAAGATGAAAGGACGTCTCTCTTACTCTGATCACGTAGCTACAATTTTCAAACTCTGGGATCTCCGTCTTTTTGTCTTCTTCACTAAAACTTGCATTTTGGAAAAGTTTTTGCTTAGGCGCTCTGAAATGAAATGGTGTTGGAAGCCTCACATCTTCCACAGGATGTCGTTTGTAATTGGTCAGTTCTTGGAAAAAAAATATATTTGCGCTCTTATGCTTCACGTGGAGTGTAAAAGTTAAACGACTAGTGGTTGGAATTCCGACTCTTTTTACAGAACTAGTTCTTTTGGCTAAAAAACTAAAAAGAGCCGTTTCTTTCAGCTTTCAAGTGGCTCCTCAGATTTTTTGGTGCCTAAATCAAATTATTACCAAATTATGTGTACAACTAATTACTAATGTAAAACATTTATATGGCATGGCATTTAGTGTAAATATTTATATTGCTTTTTTTCATACACGCAGTTTGCATATGCCTGTGCAGGTTGTTTTTGGAGCCTGCTCGATAAAAATAAAAATAAAATTTTGATTTTGCTCAGTCTATAATAAAATGTGTTTAAACGTTACTTAATATCCTGTCACTCGGTTCCCTCACAGTTCCCTCACAGTTCCAGCATGTAGTCTGTCTGACTGTGTAAAGCGCAAAGTGTCTCACTCTCTCTTGTCTCCCGAGAGAGCTTTGTAGAGCGCTCACTGTGCTGCCGCTGTGTGTGTCTGCACCCCCTCCCCTCCCCTCCCCTCCCTTCCCTTCTCCTCCCTTCTCCTCCCTTCTCCTCCCTTCCCTCTCCTCTAGCTCAACGTAGACACACAGACAATCACGTGGGGCTTTGACAGGAAAAAGATCGGCTCACAATCAGGAGTCGGCTCATGTCGTTCACTTCAAAGAGCCGGCTCTTAGAGCCGGATCGTTCGCGACCGACCCATCACTAGTGAAGAGTCAACGCAGCAATGGCGGACTCTGTGGAGGAAGTTCTTCAGGGCAGCTGGTAAGGGACGGTCAGTCGGGCTTTATTGGAGACAGACGGGGTTCACATAGTGAGGTCCTTTTACCTAGCATGTACGCGGAAACCATCTTACTGTCCTAAAACTAGTGACCACAGTGAGAGGACGGTGGGATTTGAGCGGCTTTGAGTCTCACCGCTGCTGTGCTAACAGCTAGCTGGGCTTATGAACATAGACAGCGGTTCGCTAGCCAAGCGGTTCCGCTTAGCTCCACTTCTTTGACTGAGGACGTGTTGCTAGCTATGTTTTCAACCACCTGTTTTATTTTTGTTTAGTAGTTTTGATCTGTTTAGTTTGGGTTTCTACAGACAGTTTCACAGCTTTAAGTACCAGGCAGTGTTAGCTTGTTAGCTTTCCATAACAACATAATAAGTGTAGGATTTAGCTGCCTGGCTAACGGCGACTGACAGCTATAGCTAATTTGTAAAGTAACCAATAAATGGTCGCTTCAGTTGTAATAGCACTGGATGATGTTGACAGGCATGGTGGTCTTGTAATTACGAGTCGTTTCAATTAAAGTGGTCGCTTGCTGTAAAACGTTGAGTATAAGCACTGATGTGTCTGAAATGGGGGACACTAACACACATAGCATTAAGATGGTAAACGCCAAGAATCAGCTCTTGGTATCCAAAGGTCACTGTGATGGTCTTGTCAAGAAGATTTCCGTAAGAATGTGAGCAGGGGCGCTTTTGAAGAGCTACAGGGTGTAAATAAAGGGTCTGTCTTTAGTGCCTTTTTTTGACAATCTCCAAAACACGATCAGTATTAAACTCAGGTAGTTAAAAACAACTGCTGTGTGTAGTTATATTGTATTGATATGTCTTTATATACTATTTAAAATGACATTTAATTGACCTGTCTATATGTTTTGTGTGCTCCCTCAGGTATGCATTAATAATGTACTGAGAGATCATTTTTTGCTGCTTTTGAGTGGACATTTCTTTTCTTTCTTTTTTTTTCATTAAAAGTTAGGAAGGCTTTTTCCTTCTCCTGTAAAGTTGTCACTTGAGATTTTTCGTATGACAGTGTTCCACTTCAGAGATCTTTCTGGACACGTAACGTCTAGTAAACTGGGTGTGTATTGTGATATTGCCAGGACTTTATTGCTTCTTTGCATACCTGTCTGTGGAGGGCCATCAAGTCAGAGAACCCAACGCTAATGGTTCTGTTTTTTTTTTTTTTCTCACTGTAGCTGCAGTAATCATACTTTCCATAACAGTAATGGATAAAGTATGTAATTAGTAGGTAATAATATTGATGGGTATAAAAAAAAAAAAAAAGTTTAGCTGAGATCTGAGGTTATTGGGTCTATGACCATTGGGAGTACACAGACGGCCAGCAGCTCCTGTGGGCGCCTCTTTGTGTCGTCTTCCTCTCCTAAATGAGGAACAGCAAGCAGGAAGAATGGAGAGACTCTTGCTCACAGAGAAATAATGGAGGAAGATAGAGCAAGTATGCACATGTGTGAGCATATTATATTGAGCCAGTTGGACTTTTTAAGAAGTGCAGCCAATTTGTTTGCCTATTTTCTTGTTTTCCAGATTTGCTTTTACATTGCTCTGGAAGATGTATTTTAGGGGAGTACGCCAGTGTTTTTCTGTCAGCATTTTGGTGCATTCATGTCTTCTGTGGACCTTAAGCGATGGCGGGTTAAGTCGAGCCATACCTGACGGGCTCTTGGTACTTTTGACTTACTTACTCTGCTTTTGACTACTGCCATCAAGTATGGAGGGGCTGGATAATTCTTGGCTTTGTAGGTCAACACCAGGGTTTTTTGATGCAGGCATCAGCTATAGGAAGCCTGTGAAGAGAAGAGTTACATGGCTGAACTTAGAAATGTTGAAAACAACCCGTGCCGCTGCATTCTGGCCTAGTTGCAGGGGTCTGATGATGAGCAAAGAAAGACCAGCCAGAAGGGAGTTGCAGTAATCAGATCTTTAAGTGACAAGAGACTGAACAGGCACCCGGTGGCCTCTCTAGATAGGAAGGATTAAATTTTCTGGATGTTGAAAAGAAGAAATCTGCATGACCGAGTCAGATTTGCAATATGACTTGAGAACTGTAACTGATCATCCATGACTACACCAAGGCTGTGTATTTCTGAAGATATAGTAACTAGTGAGTTTTCAAAGGACAGCTGGTTAGCTTGCTAGCTGGTTAGCTTGTGGCTAGTGTGTTAGCTTGGAGATTAGTTTTGTTCAGTGGTTGTCTGGCAGATGATGGAGAGCTTTCATCCTAGAAGATCTAGAACATGTTCATGTGGCTTAAAATGATTGAATCTGTGATATGATTCAGTTCTTGAATCAAGTTGAGGCCTGCCTTTGTGGTGGTGTTTCGCAGTAGCTCCATTCATACCCTGCTGCTACTGTCCCAAGCTCCTTTTTGCTCAGTAGCAGTAAAAATATCTTTCTACCTCAGTAGGTCAGCTTTTTTATTATATATATATATATATATATATATATATATATATATATATATATATATATATGTATGTATGTATGTATGTGTATGTATGTATGTGTGTGTGTGTGTATGTATGTGTATGTGTGTGTGTAAAAAAAAAAAAAAAAAAAAAAAAAAAAAAAAAAAATATATATATATATATTTGACCCAGTGACTCGAGGGCCAGGTATCTTCTTTTAAGGCTCCAATTCTTAGATTTGCTGTATCAGAGTGTCATCTGGCATTCACTCTGCACCATTAATAAACATGATCCTTATCTGCTGCAGACAAACTTAAATCTTATTAAGATTTTTATTTCTAACATTATTTTGGTTTTGATAAGCAAAACAAAAACAGAGCTTTATTGTAATGGTGCAGCGATGTTACCAGTTAGCAGCCAAAACAACAGTTAACAAAGATATTTTATTCTATTTTATTTTTTTGCTCCTGCCCCAGACAGGTCTGACCAACAGCAAAGAGAATGTAATTAAGCGTTTTGGTGCACTTGAATTTTTCCTTGTGTCAAAACAAAACAAAACAAACCAAGAAAAACTCTAACAGAGCAAACAAATTGTAGGTGTATTGAGCACAGACACAGGTGCACCTTTTTCTGGATGGTTGATGTTTTGGGTCAAGGATGGGTCCTTGGAAACTGAAGACCCTAAGATTATCTCTTGCTCCATCAGCACCAATTGCTGTTTGAGTCCCTCTCAGCCTCCTGAAGTCGACAATGGTTTCCCTTTTGTTGGCTTTTAGGATACTGCTGTTATGTTTGAACCAATTTGTCAACTGTGAGTGATGGACATTGTTTTCGCTACAGAATGGGTGATTTTGTGTGTGTTTGTATGCGAGTGTGAGAAAGAGCCAGAAGGCGTGTGGGATGGAGCGTCTTTGTAACTGGATTTTTGTTTAGCCCAGTAGCATCCTGGCAGATGGTGGAACACGTTCGTCCTAGAACATGTTCACATAGCCTAGGTCTTTTCTCTAAAGCTCTGTATGTTTAGGCGGATGGATATTTAAACTTTTATGTGCTTTTAAGTACTTTGTTAGCACTACTCTGTCAGGGTGGTCCAGGTTCTGGTGATCTCTAATCCTGTAGAGTACTCTGTGGAACTCCATGTAATGAAGGCCTTCCCATCAGAATATTAAAGCCGCACATGTTAGGAAAAAAAATGAAAGTCTCAAGGACATGGTCTAAGGTAATGCCAAGCAAACGTCACCCTCAGTGCAATGGGAATTGTAACAATAAAGAATGCCATGGTCTCTTAATGGCCTCTCTGTTTCAGAGAAGCTGATAGGCAGAACAGTGTGGGCATGATTCAACTGCTGCTTCTGCCCTGTCCGCTGAACATTGGCAGCATGTATGCACGACTACACAGATCTGAGACCCTGTACTCTGCTTTCTTTTTTCTGACTTAGGGTGCTGGAAATTACTGTAGTACATTAAAACGTACTGGAGGCTTTAAACCTTTGCTAGCATGGGTATCCCAAGGAACAGCGTAGAGGTTGGTCTAACTTAGAAGTGCAGTTATTTTGTAGTTACAGATGCTATACATTACATATTAATAAATTAATTTTTTTATTAATTATTTTGTTATTATAGTATTATTTATTATACTTTGTCTTGTCGCTGTGTTTTTAAAGGTGCTATACACACAAACCTGTCTTGCCTTCTGTTGCTTCTTTTTATGACACTTCTGTTCATCTGGGCAGTATGACCAATATTTTATTGTATCTTCATAATTAGCATATCTAAGCATATCGAGGATATTGTTAGTGCTTAATAAACACTGATCAGCTGCAGGTTTTTATTACATTCAGTGTAATTGGACTGGTTTATTTAGATAAAGTTCAGCAGATGTTAAAAATCACTGTTCAGAACGGCAGAGTATCTGAATAGCAGTTAATAAGAATCTGTTGCGACTCTCTTATTACATGTATCGTGATAAATATTAAAAAGTCTTTAAATATCTTCATATTGTATTTTTACCGTATCACCCAGCCCTACAATGGAGTATTAGTGAGTTATATGAAAATGGAACTACTGTTTATCCATGCAAAGCTGTTTGGGGGGGGGGGGGGGTGTTCTCGGAGTAATCTAAAGTTATTTGTTAGTTAGTGGTAACTAATCTTGTTTTCTCCAGTGTCTGTAAGTATGTTAAGCTAGGTACAGCATCTCCATGGGTTATATATACACAGCATGGCTCTAATTAATTAATTACATCAGAAAATTAACAACAAATGCATCCTTTAGTTGCCAATGAAGTTGCCATATTAATATCTCGTCCTTGTGTATTTGGATCATTTTGTCTCCAGCAGCAAAATTCTCTGTCCACACAAGCAAGCATAAATGACTCTTGCACATGGTTGCAACAACCATGTGCAATTTAACATTGTAAAGCCAGTGCTTTTAAAAAGCTGCTTTTTGCCTGTCCACATGAAAACACTGAAAAGTTCTCAAAAATCACCTCCCTGGAAAGTGTGTTTACTTTACTTTAAGTGGTAAACTCTGTGTTCGTTTAGATGAGGGTCTAAATATCTGCATACGTCCTAAATCCTAAACTTTACACAAGCAGAGAAGGCTCATTCTGATTTTTCTTGATATTGAACAAGTACCCTGAGTTCGCATTGCTTTGGAAGCACCATACCCTGTTGCTTTCTTTGCTAAATGCACAGTGCTTGGGGTTTCGTACCCACCATCCTCTCCTCCATCATCATGTTTGTCAGCCGCCTGTCAGTAAATCAACAGGGCTTTACTTAAAGACCTGCATGTGTCCCCCTGTAAAAGCTTCCTTCCACAGCTGGCTGTGATGAAGTATGAGCTGGTTTCTTGTTTTCAGTATCTCTCCCTCTATTTTATTGTGTTGTGATCATTTTTGTTATAGTGATTCACTTTTTCCCCCCCAAATCAAGGATATCATCATTGCTCAAAGAAGTCATTTTTACTGAATGAAGTGCAGCACATTTTGAATAAAACCACTGTACTCCGCATAGGAGAGTATTGGCTAGTAGTTTGAGATTCTGTCGTTACTGATGCATTTTTACTGTCATATGTTTCATGATAAATATTGCATATCGTGGAAATGTCTTTAGATGTTGTAGATGTTGTATTTTTACCTTTTTTGTGGTTTTAAGGATTGGGTGTGCTTATTGATTAGATTAGCTTTTCTATGAAGTAAGTATTTTGTTGATTAATCTAAACAATTAATTTTCCTTAAGTATATTTAAATTTTTTTTTTTTTTTTTTTACAAAAACCTAAATAAAGCTTTACATTTGAACCTATTACTGTAGATTTAAACAAGAACTTGAGCATAATACTCAGCAGTGCAGTGCAGCAATAGAGTAATCAGATATGATATAACACACACACTGGCACAGTTAATCACTTTAAAAACTCAAATTATAGCCTTACAATTTCTAGAGTAGCGCATACGCGTTTTCTTTCAAGCATTAATTTATTTATTTAGTTAATTTTTTAGGAAATTAAAAGTAAAAAATACATCTTTTATATGCATGAAATCTAAGTAGTACGTCACTTGTTATGCCATCAGAGCATTGAGATCTGAAGAGTACAACACTGCTATCTAGCAATTGGGGTTTTAACACAACACAAAGTACTGTGTTTTTGAGAATGTACAGTATTGCGGAACACAAGATCATGATAATTTCACATAATTCTATTTTCTTCCACCCCTATTAATCCAGATATCATGATGGACTGACCTAATACTGTGTTTGTGTTCCATAGGGACCATGACCTAGCTGAGGCTTTGGACTCAGTGGGTGGTGATTTGGACACCGAGCAGGATGGCATCATCCAAGTCCGAGACCTACCACCCCCCCAGAGAGCCAAGCTTTGGATGGTAAGTGTATGTTGTGCCATACAAACGCCATTGTTATGAGATCATCTACATTATTCGTAATATCTATCATAATATTTTGGCTCCTGTGAATAGGTGTGTATATGACTGTATATAGACAGCTACACAACTGCTGTGTAACCTGCATGGTGAGCCAAACTGATAAAAGCACTTTGCTGAAGCTATGCTGGGGAGAGAGAGAGAGAGCTTTGCAGCAGCTCCAGCTGTTCCCTGAGTCGCGAAGAGAACCTCTTTATTGATCCACTGTTCATTAGAGAAATCTGAGCCATGCACAGTGGGCAGGGAAGAGCTACAGACTGCAGCTTTATGACCACCATAAGGGCTCCCTTCAAAGCATGTGCTGCATCTCTGTTTCAAAACCCTTGTCCTTCCACATCCCCCATCACTGTAACCTTTCTGCCCTCTTTGTTTCTCTCTCTCTCTCTCTCTCTCTCTCTCTCTCTCTCTCAGATTGCTCTTAATGTGGCAGGTAAAGGAGACAGTCTGTCCTCGTGGGATGGAGCTTTGGATCTGCCAGAACAGACACTCATACACAACCGAAGTCAGCAGCTCATTGGTGAATAATCTAAATCACATTCTCTTTTAATCATGTAATATTCCTCCTACTGTTGCACTTGGACTATTTGGAGAAACGTATTGGGACACCCTTCTCATCCCTTGTTGCTTCCAAAATCAAGTTCATTAAAAGAGTTTTTCCTGCTTTTGCTGGTGTAACTGTCTCTACTGTCCAGGGAAGGCTTTCTACTAGATCTACTTCTACTAGATGAGCACCATCACTTCAGAGAATCAGTGCTGGGGGGGCTTTATATCCCTCTAGCCCACACCTGGAATTAGGCATGGTGCCAATAGGGTCATGTTTATCTGCTTCAGAGATTCTATTGGCAATATTTCTCTACAGGGACTAGACAAGCTGTGTGAGTGCATTTGCACATCTGTGTCCGCAATGGGTGCGACTTTAAGTAGCTGAATGCATTCATTAGAAGAGGTGTCCACAAACATCTGGACATGTTTAATTGCCTGTCATATGTACATCATTTGAAAGCAGCTTCTTACGTTTCACTAGAAATAAAATACAGAAACAAATAACGCACGTTATGGGTGTGTTGTTTTTTTTTTTTTTTCTCCATCCCCAATAACGTCACAGTTTCAGAGAGATGCGGTTTTGCTATGACAGCAACAAAACATTACTTTATTTAGACGCCTGTACATTGAAACGTTCTAATTGTTCAGGAATTTGTGCTATGCTCCAGAAGTCCACACCTTCCTTTTTTTTCTACCCGTATCAAGACCATAATGCGAGAATAGACAGTGTTATCACACAGTTAGCAAAACATTCAGATGTGAGGAAGCAACAGCAAGATAAAGCCCGGAATTTTCAACAGTACTTTACTCATCACCTTATCTAACCCCAGCATCGACCTCAAGCCGTCAAACCCCTATTTGACTCCAGCAGGCTGTTTTCTATTCAGGGACTTTCCAGAGCTCAGGGGTATAGCAGCCGCCGCAGGGAGCTAACCCAGAAAAATAACTTCGTTTCTGTGCACTGGGACATGCAAAGTTCTAGGCTTCAGCTTCCAGGCTAGGCTCAAAGCAAGACTGAAGTCAGAAACTGAGACAGACAGACTTTATAACAGTCACTGTCCCCATGTGGCTTTATTGAAAACGCTAATGCAAACCCCTAATGAGCAAGCTGAGGGCAACAGTGACAAGAAAAAGCTCTCTAAGATGAAAAAACACTGTTATTCACAGTGTTAACAGCTGTAAGAAATATTAAATAAAAACATGGTTTTATCAGTCAGAGCTCGTTGCAGAAAACCTTTTTGGAAAATGATGATTCTGAACCCATAGAAACGTCTGTACTTCTGTTCTTGACCTCTGCAGACCAGCTAGTGCTGCCCGTGGAGGACGGTCGTGACCTCGTGGCAGATGTAGAGGCGGTGATCACCTTCTACTGCAAGTCCAGAAATGTAATGTTCACTGCAGAGCTGGGCTGGCCTCACCTCCTTAAGCCCCTGTTGGGACTCCAGCTCCCCCGCAGTGACCTGTACAACTGTTTTTATGCCATCATGAATAAATACATCCCCCGGTAAGAGCTTATGTTTTTTTTCTTCTTCAAAGCTTCTCTGTGTAACAGTTGCAGTGTGTGGCTTGAATCATGACCTGTTAAATGGCAACCAGGGGAAATTCTAGTATTTAGAAATCATAGTCCAAAGCAGCTCTGTCTGCAGAGAAACCTTTACAGTTGTTCAGGAGGTCTTTTTTAGTCTTTTTATTTTGATGGTGTTACTGTGTGTTTGAGATATGCCTGTGCCAACACCTGACCTAGTGTTCTTCCGTAGGGACTGTGTTCCGAAAGGCAGGCCGTTTCACCTCTACAGACTCCTGCTGCAATACCATGAGCCTGAGCTCTGTTCATTCCTGGACACCAAAAAAATCACACCAGACTCCTACGCCATGAACTGGGTCAGTTTATTCTCTTTGCTAGTAAACACTTTCTGTTTTCTGTCATGTTTTTGGCTTTGTATAAACGTAAACGTAAATGTATCTGAGTAGTGCTGTACGATATGCCTGCCAGCTTTTTCTTTTTTTTTTTCTATTTCCCAAAAATAATTGTGATATGTTATTTAATACTAGTGATATAATGATCATAAAATAGCATAATATTGCAGTTACTATTAATGGGCTCACCTTGCTCATTCTGCTTAAAGCCACAATTTTCCCACACTGGAACTGTGGAATGTGAATCTGAAACCAAGTTTTACCTGGCTTACAAGGCTTACTTCACCAAAAATTTTGGTTGGTATTATGCAGTCTTTAGGGGGGAAACAGCTATTGGCGTCAAGTAACCCGTTTTCACCTGTCGCTAGGGGTAACAGATAAAAAAAAAAACTCTGAATTCTGAATGTCTGTTACGATTAATTTTCAATTCATTGTCCAGATTCAGATCTATGTGTGTTGGCCCATAAGTTGAAATGGTGTTCTTTGTTGTATTTCTGTAGTTGGGTAGTCTGTTCTCCAGCCACTGTCTTCCTGAGGTCACCCAGGCCATGTGGGACGTCTACTTCCAACAGGCCGACCCCTTTCTCATCTTCTTCCTCATGCTTGTCATTCTTGTCAATGCCAAGTGCGTAACTCAACAGTATATAGTTTTAAAACCTGCAATTACCTCAACATTTGCTCAGTTATGGTTTTGCACGGCTTTTGCTTCAATATAGAGGATTGCATATTTTAGTCTGTGCTTCTATGTGAATTGTGTTTTGCTTGTGGTTCTAGAGACATGATTCTAGCCCAAGAGGGAGAAAGTAAAGAGGAGCTCTTAAGTGAGTTTTTGGTGTTTTATTTTTTCTTATTTGTCATTCATATCCAGATTACATGAAAACATGTTTTGTCACACTGACTTGTGTGTGTGTGTGTGTGTGTGTGTGTGTGTGTGTGTGTGTGTGTGTGTGTGTGTGTCTTTAGAAATGCTAGAACAGTCACCAAGTTTGCTGGAGGCCGAGGACATAGAGGATCTGTTTTCACTGGCTCAGTATTACCAAAGCAAGACACCCCTCTCTCTCAGAAAAGTGAGCATTCATTAATATATATATATATATATATATATATATATATATATATATATATATATATATATATATATATATAATTTTCTTACCTAAAGCAGATAAGCAGGATTGACACTGATAAATGATTTTTTGCTGTATTGTGGTGCAGTGAATCTCTACATAATGCTGTGAGGTTTTGTGTGTGTGTGTGTGTGTGTGTGTGTGTGTGTGTGTGTGTGTGTGTGTGTGTGTGTGTGTGTGTGTGTGTGTGTGTGTGTGTGTGTGTGTATAGGAAAACCAGAACCTGTTTGGCAGCAGTCTTGTTGCTCTAAAAGAGGAAGACATGGACCTAAGTCAAGCCCTGTGTCTTCCCGTGTCTGTACCAGAGATCCTGCAGGCCAATCAGCTCCAACCAGTGAGTCCACAGTCCTTAGATGCTTCTGAGCAAGTCTTGACGACTATCATTCTAAACACTGAACCTGTAGTTCAATAAATTGCTAGTTCAACTTTAGTCTTCTAATGCTCTCAGCATTTACTGGTACTCTGGTACTAACCTCATTCTCTTAACTTAAGTATTTGTTTTATTCCATGCTATTAGACAATCAACCCTCTAATTTCTTTATGATTGTCAAGCTCTGGGTTATACACAGCCACTGAATGTGTGAGATGTGCTGTCCTGTTGCTTGCTTTCAGGAAGGAGTGCGCTTCTTTGTAGTGGACTGTCGCCCTGCAGAGCAGTACAATGCTGGACACCTGTCCACTGCTTTCCACCTGGACTCTGACCTGGTAGGAGTTTGCGTTTCTTTTTTCATTGTTTTTTTTTTTTTTTCTTTTTCTTTTGCAAAAAGGTACTTTTTCTTTACTGAAAAAGGATCAACAAAAGACAATGTACACTATGTACTATTGGCCAAAGCCTCCCACTCCTTGCTAGCTGGACAGATTCTAGTACACTTTATGTTCAAATGTTTTTGGACACCCCTTCTAATGAATCGTTCAGCTACTTTGTTTCACTCGTTGCTGACACTAATTTTCACACACACTGTGTCTAGTCCAAGTAGGGAAGTACTGCCAGAAGAATAGGACTCTCTGGAGCAGATAAACACCAACCTGTTGGCACCATGCCTAATGCTAGGGAAGGGGTATAAAGCCCCCCAGCAAGAAGCTGTGGAGCAGTGGAATTGTGTCCTCTGGAATGATTGTGCTCCATCCAATACTGTTGGGACTATTTGAGTTCAGGATGAGGTGATCGCTTTTGTTGCTGAATGCAGTCCTCACAGCAATTCTTCAAAATCTAGTAGAAATTCTTCTCTGGGCAGTGAAGACACTAACTCCAACAAAAGTGGGCTTAAATATTTTAATACCCTTGACTTTAGATGAAACCGTAATTGGGCAGGTGTCCCAAGACTTTTGTCCATATAGTGTCCTTTCCAAAACTTTACAGAATGGGGAAATAACTTTCTGTGGACATTACTTCAAACATTTTTTATTCCAAGATCATTTCTGTTGGTCCATGTATTAAGATTTTTTTGACACAGTGTGAAGATAAAATAAAAAATGGCAAAAATAGAGATGCATTGTTTTTATCTAAATATTTCAAGAGCTTCACATCGGAATATTGACAAAAGAACCTTGCATAGCTTAAATTAACAGTAGCAGTCATTCAAGTTTTATTTATGCTGTTATCCATTTTGAAAGATATGATATTTTAATGTGAGGCAAAATGTGAAATCTACTATTGTAATATTGCTATGATCCTCAGATGCTGCACAACCCGGCCGAGTTTTCCCTGTCTGTGAAGTCCCTGCTGGAAGCACAGAAGCAGTCTCTGGAGTCCGGCTCGGTGGCCAGCGGGGAGCATCTGTGCTTCATGGGCAGCGGGCGAGAGGAGGAGGACATGTATATGAACATGGTGTTGGCCCATTTCCTGCAGGTCAGACACAAGTACTTGCAGATAAGGGCACTTCAGTTTTGGACTAGATGTGTTCTGGTTGCATTAAAACCCCAGTCTTTAAACAGTGAGCTTGCAGTGGGGACATAACATTAATAAAAGACGCTTCTGAGAAATTTCGATTAACTCTACAGAGCAAACTCTAACATTGGGCAGGCTCTCATTATTTAAATATTTGGAAATTTTGGATCACAAAGGGTTGTGCAGACAAAACAGAAATACTGTATACTAAATACTGGCTCAAGATCGACTGCAGGCACCTTCTGTCCTCCTGAGACAAAGACGTTTTATTTTCTTTGTTTGCACACTGGTACCTTCTGCCAAGCCTTGCAGCACCACCATTGCCATTTAGCACATTTTTTTTAATTGGTCCAGTGAACTAAGGCGCTGCCACTAAGGTCTGAGGATGCTGCTTTGCATCAACAGCCAGAGTCAGAGAGAGCACAATTGGACTTGCTCTGTCAGGGGTGGGTTGATTGCATGTCCTTTTCACATCACTTCTAGTGTGATGTTGGTCAGCCCAGGTATCTGTTGGCTGTTGAATCAGAACTGGAGAGCAGCGCTTTCCTCTGAGCATGCTGGCTACCATGCTCAGAGGAAAGGCAGAAAAGAGGCAGTTCAAAAGGCAGAGGCAGAGGCAGTTCAAAAAGAGGCTGTGGCTGGCTTTAGATGTGATGGAGAAGACATAGTTTTTACCCTCCTAGTGTTTGGGCCGTTGCTAGTTATTGGGGGAGTTTAGTTTAGGGGGATTAAGTAATTGGCCTTCGGAATTGGGTAGAAAATGTGAAATAAAGGATTAAAAATGAGTTACAATGTGCCCATTTCAGAAGTGTGTACAATTTACAAACCTTGATGACAATTTTGGCTAATATTTGCTGATATTGTCTCTTACATTGAATTGCTTGAAGGTGGTACACAAAGTGACTCCCAGTTGTTGGCTTTAATGTTCTGTTTGAGGGGTCATGTTTTGCACAGTGTTTATGTTTCCCTGCAGAATTTAGACCTGTTCTATAGTCTCTCAGTACTCCTCCTTGCATTCTCAAAACAGCTGTTGTGAATGGTGTACTGTGCGTATCTGACAACTTGTGTTCTTTCTGTCTTCTTTTGGTTTTGGCAGAAAAACAAAGAGTATGTCAGCATAGCTAAAGGTGGATTTATGGGTAAGTAACAACAATGTGCCTCTTATTTCCTTACAATACCAGGGTGCTTGTGGCGGGAAGTTCTTTCTGTTCATTTCCGTTCACAATTGTACACACGCGTTTGTGGCATTGTCCAGGAATTTATTGTTTAAGCTGAAACTCCCCTTTCAGCCCCACTGAGCTAAATAACTCCCATACCAGCTGCACCAACATAAGCAGTATTAGAATAAACTACAGGTGAAGAGTTTGAGTTCATATAGCGATGAAGTCTCTTTGCTGTGTTTTGTCTGTGACCAGCACTGCAGCAACACCTGGCAGACATCAATGTGGAGGGTCCAGACAACGTTTATGTTCACTGGATCGTCAGTACTTCGGGATCCCACAGCAGCCTCGGCTCAGCGGACGTGAGTTGTTTTTGTCAATGAGTGGGAGCAAGATTGTTCAGGCATAGGTGTGCATATTTCACAGCAGATGTTAATGGAAGATGAATATCAAGACCCAATGTAATTCTGGGGCAGAACTACTGGTGTAAGGATGGGAAGTGTGATGTAGTTTCTCACTGTGACAAGGATGGAGGGGAAAAAATAACAAATCAAGTGATATGGTGCCACCTCATGGACATCTACAGCAACTACAAGTGCTACTTCACATTTTTTATGCTTTCACTAAGGTGTTGCAGTTACAAATGTTTGGTATTCACATGTTTTTTTTGTTTTGTTTTTTGTTTTGTTTTTTATTATTTGCTTTGGAACAACCAAAAAAACTGAAAATCTGATTCAACCAATTAACACAAACCTTTAGACTGGACAAAATTGTTGGACAAAATTCTTTTTTAAAATTGTAAAAAACCATTTGATGGGCTTTTACACACCCATTTTAATTCCAACCAAAGTCACATACCTACACCAGTATATGGACAAACGTATTGGGACACCGACTTATTTATTGTGTCTCCCAAAATCAAGGGCATTAAAGAGTTTATGCTCTTTAATTGAAGTAACTGCTTTTGTTGAAGTAACTATCTCTACCGTTCAGCAAAGGCTTTCTACTAGATTTTGGAGTGACAAGAGTGTTGGTAAGTTCAGGATGTTGGATGATCACCACTCCACCTTGTCTTCAACTCTGCTTATCCCAAAAGTATTGAGTGGGACACCATCATTCCAAAGAACACAGTTCCACTGCTCCACAGTTCAATACTGGGGGGCTTTATACCCCCTAGCCCACATCTGGCAGTCAGCCTGGTGCAAACAGGTTCATGTTTGCACTGTTCATTACTTGGGACTAGACGAGCTGTGTGTGTGCATCTATGTCAGCAATGGGTACAACTTAACAGAGCTGACATGAACTGTCCTATCATTTTCTGCACCATAGTGTATGCCAGGGTTCCTCAAATCTCGCTCTAGAGGGTCAGTGTCCAACACATTCTCTAGATGTAGAAGTAGGTAAATGTGTTTGAGCTGGAAGATCACCAAACTGTGCTAGACGCTGACCTTCCAGGAGTGATTTTGAAGCATCTTGCTGTATGTGATGGTTGTTATATTTTAGCTGTTTTCAGGTATTTCATATCTTTCACGCAGGGCGAGCTGAATAGCACAGGAGATGGCAAAGGTGTCAAATCTCTTGTCAACAAAATGACCTTCGCCCTCAAGTCCAAGTCAGTAAATGTAAAGGAGAAGGTGATCAGCTTTATTGAGAATACATCCACACCAGTGGACAGGTGAGGACCTTTTGTAACCCACCTCCACACCTCAACACATCTCTTCGACTTTCCCGGTTCTGCCCGTTTCTCTTACCTTGTTCTGTGTGTCTGTGGAAGTGTCTTTAAGTGGGTTAAACCCCTAATTATTTTACATTGTTTTCACATTTTGGTAATTATTTTCTGATTGTTTTCTTCAATACCAATCTGACAACAGAGTAATCTGTTTCGTTATACACCACTCTACCCAAACAGTAACCCTCTGTGGCATTAATTGCTTTTTTTATTATTTTTAAATGAAGCTTTTAAGTTCCTGCAGCCCTTGTGTGCTGTTAACATTCCCCTTCCTCCCCATTCATACCCTGTTATTCCACACTAGAATATCTTTCACTCTGCCCTGGCCAGAGAAGGGGATACCTGATAGGTAAGACCCTGCATCTGTCTGTTTGTCTGTACCTTTACCAGCATGAGTGCCACCGGTCACTGTGCCATCTACACACCCATTCAGGGTGGCACTGCCTGTCCTGGCTCACTGCAGAGGGGCAACGGGCAGAGCCCAAGCTACCCTCCTTTACTCACGCATGCACTGTAGCACACTAACACTTGTGCATTCTTTATGCTGTAGGCTTAGGATTATTTTCAGAATTGTTCTGTGACTCTTTCTTATGCCTTTTATGAGATGTGCAGGTGCTTTATTAGGGCTGTGTAAAGCTTACTCACATGCATGTTCAGCAGGACAGAGCTGAAAGCAACGATGGGTGATTTGACTGTGATGTTGCAGTATCCGTTGTCTTGATCAACGTTGTAGGTTCGCGTTCATATGGTGATTGGCAACTTTGATTCTTAATACCGGATATGTGTTGAAAGATGAATGAGGCCCCCCATATGGCCAGGAGTTAAATTGGTCTGGAACACTCTCTTAAGTCAGCAGACAGACTGGGTTTGTAACCAATGCTTTAAATTTCTTTTACCTGTATAAGGTATTGGAACGCCTGCTTATTTATTGTTTCTTCCGAAATCAAGTTACAAATGAGTTTATCCTCCTTTTTTTGGAGTAGCTGTCTCTGCTGTCCAGGGACGACAGACTTTTAGATTGTGGAGCAGTACAACAGCAGTACAACAGCTCAGGATGTTTGATGATAACCACCCCACCTCATTCCCAACTCCCGAATTCATCCTAGAATTTTTGAATGGAGCACCATTCATCGTTCCAGATGCATTCATTAGAAGAGGTGTCCAGAAACATTTGGACATATATTGTATCTTTTATGCCTTATCTTAGGAATGAGAACCTGACCGAAGAAACTCAAACTGTAGTTTCTTGTTTCTTGTTCTTTATGCATGAATTTCCCAAACTAACTGTTTGGAACAATTCGTTTTACCTGTTTAGAAGCTTTAGTGTGACTTTGTGTTTTTATGTTGAAGCCAATAACCCATTAATTTCTCACAGTTCATATTTTCATGATGTTGCTTCATAGAGTAAACAGCTTTGTTGCCACAATGTTGCCACACCTGTGGAAAAGTGCTTCTCAAAGTTTAACCTCTAGACACAACCAACACCTGCTGTGGAAAGCACCAAGTGTGAATATCAGTGTGTGTGATGTAAGAAGTAACCAATCATGGGATTTGCTAAAAAGGAATTGGTTAGTTTTTCGCACAGAGGAGAAAATTTTGACAGTGACTTTTTCTGTCAGTGGGTGAAACTCTTCAGGGCCACCATATGGCCCAATGGCAAAATTCAGATTTACAAGAGAGTCAAAGAAGCCATACAGGTTGTGTTTTGTTTTGTTTTATTTTTGCCCCCCATTTTGAATGTATGATTCAAACCTGAAGCATACCTGGTCAGAAGTATCTTTTCAGTGGACTGTGCTGAATTACAAAACTTCTCTAAAGCTCTCGCTGTCATCATGTTGGTCACTGTTGCTGTGCTGGCTCTAACATGGCTCTTCTGTCTTTCTCCGTGTTTAATGCCAGAAACCCCCTACTGTGCCTCCCTCTCTGAGCTGTTAGGAGTGTTTTCAGACTCCTCATCTCACCTGTTGTTCAGTGTTAATGAAAAGGTGATGACCAAAGCTGTGGACAGTGGTCAGTATTTCATTCATTTAAGCAGAGGACACCAGCACTACTAAACTGTGATGCCTGTTAAAGCATGTAGGTCTGCCTGGCTCCACCACACTTTGGTTATCATCTTGGAAATTGCTGCTTGGTTTCTTAACCTGTGTCTCTTTCAACTAACACTACTCACCTTTTTACTCCTAGATATGCCGCTGTTTTATATCTGATGTTTATTGTTATGTGTTTTTATTTTTTAACTGTAGCTCCAGCGGAATGTGTGTGTCTGTCTGTGTGTACCCAAGGGACTGTATCATGCAATGTTGTGGTCTTGTTACAGGCATGTGAGCAGTAGTGATAGAGTGGGTAAACCGTATCGAGGTGTGAAGCCTGTGTTCAGCATCGGTGATGAGGAGGAATATGACACAGGTAGGTATTTTGTGATGTATTTTGTGTTAATAATCATAATGATGCATGTATCTACACCACCCTGTAAAATATAGATTTAAAGCTGTGATTGAATTTAGTTGAACCCATTGCAAATAGAGGTGGGAAAATGCACTCACATAGAGCTTGTCTAATCCCTGCAGAGAAGTACTGCCAATACAACATGACTCTGGAGCAGATAAACATGAACCTATTGGCATCAGGTGTGGGCTAGAGCGGTATAAAGACCTCCAGCACTGAGCTGTGGGGTGATTCTGCACCATCTAGTAATTTTGGGGAGGAGGTAGGGATGAGGTGGAATGATGGTCATCCAACATCCTGACCTCAGTAATGCTGTTGTCACTAAATGCCATTAAATCATGACAGCAATGCTCCACAATCTAGTAGAAAGTGTTTTTTGGACAGTCGAGACAGTTACTCCAGAAAAAAAACAGGATATGCTATTTTAATGCCCTTAATTTTGAAAGAAACCATGAATCACAATATTTTTATCCACACAGCTAATCAAACATATACCGCAAAATTGTCTGCAAATCCTAATGCCCAGTTAAATGTTAACTAATGTAAATGAAAATCATCAGTGGCGCCTGTTCAAAAGTTTGGTCACCTTAAAACTCTGGACTTGGTAACACCCCCTCCATAGCTTGAAAATGCTTGAAAATACTGCCTTGCATTCACAGCTCACATGCACAGATTTATTTACAAACAGCACATTTCTAAAGCATGATAGATCCACCACCACAATTCACAGTTATCAATTTTTTAATGAAATGAGAACCCTACCTTTCCTAATTGTGGACAGAGAGGTCTTTTTACATCGGCCCACAGCACTTGTTTTCAAAGCTCATCTGGCCTGTTCTGTTGCATACTTTAGATGTTGAGG
This sequence comes from Salminus brasiliensis, assembly GCF_030463535.1. Classification (NCBI taxonomy): domain Eukaryota; kingdom Metazoa; phylum Chordata; class Actinopteri; order Characiformes; family Bryconidae; genus Salminus; species Salminus brasiliensis. The sequence continues at coordinate 21,986,554 of NC_132884.1, read as the reverse complement.
TTTGGGATGAGGTCATGTGAGTTTTCTTATGACTGAAGACATAAAGGTTATGTTTGTGCAAGCAGTGCAGCATAGTGGAACGGTGCATTAACCTCTTGACTGAGCTAAGATTTCATGCAGGTTCTTAGCGGTCATATGGAGGTTTGATTAGCCTTTGTCTTATCAGCATTTGACCTGTCTGCCTTGTAGGCACTCATGATTAGTGTTAGAACAAGGTTTGAAGGCCACATTTTTTTTTATTGTTTTTATGAAGTGCCTTATATGTACTTTATAATATTGTGTTTAATGTTTGATTAGCGACAAAGTTCTCGAGTTGCCATTTTCTTGTCTCTTTTCAGATGAAATTGACAGCTCTTCAATGTCGGATGATGACCGCAAAGAGATTGTGAACATACAGACATGGATTAACAAGCCAGATGTGAAGCACCACATTCCATGTAACGAGGTGAAAGAGACCGGACACATGTTCCCCAGGTGAGACTAAATCAGAGCACATTTATTGGAGTAAAGGTTTTACTGTATGTATTGAACACCATAAAATGTGACTGAGACTTTTGCTCTTAGAGGCAACAAACAAACAAACAAACAAACAAAATGTTCTTCTTTAAAATGGAAATTACTTGAACCTTAATGTTTTTGGCAGACAGGATATGCTCCTAGGTCAGTCAGATAACAGAGAACATTCCTAAATGACTCATGTGTCCCCATTTTTTAGATTTCATTCTGAGCTCATCCCACATATTTTCATTGGAGTTTAAGTGTGGGATGTTCTGTTTACTGCAAAAGCTTGATAAAATGGTTAGGAAGCAGTTTTTTATGGTGAACTTGTAAGAAGTGAAATGGCTTGGTAAGCCTTTTGCCCCAGCTTTACACAGGGAGGTGATTACTGTTGTATGTATGTGGGCCAGTCATTACTCATGTTTTTAAGGTTTATCATTGTCATCCACAGCCACCTCCTGATTACAGCGACACACATGTACTGTCTGAGGGAGATCGCCTCTCGAAAAGGTTTCGCCTACATCCAATCCAGACAGGCCTTAAGCTCCGTGGTGAAGATTACCTCAAAAAAGAAGCATCCTGAGCTGATAACATTCAAGTTTGGCAACAACAATGCAGCAGGAGTGGAAATTGTGGCTGTAGAAAGGTAGACATAGACTTCAAAAGCAAAAGTCTCTTTGGGGGGGGGATATATAGATTTAAACCCAATATAATGTCATCTTAAACCTGGTTAGTCTTGATTGTTATTTAGTGCATGTTGACTAAGCAAGAATTTAATGATTTTCTGTTAATCAACAGTTCTTTAACACAAAGTATATAGGTTAGCCTATAGAACATGCCTCGTATCATTTGTTACAATCTTTCCATCACATCTCCGTGTCTCATGAGTAGATGTTTTAACTGTATTGGTTGATCTGGGCGATTTCTAAAATAACTTTCATGTAGTGGAAATAGCCGTTCAAAGATTATAGATTAAATGGGAGATGCAACCTTAAGTTAAACCAGTGAGCCATGTCTTCCTTTGTTTCCTGTTAGATTTAATTTAGAGTCATTGTTAAGCAATAATACAGCTGGATCCACAGGGATTTCCTGCTCGACAAAGGCAGTCAGCGTGGGTAGTAACATTTACCCATGAAGTCATGAACCTCCCCACACCCCCCCCCCCCACACACACACATTTGATGAGTGATATGTTTATTTTAATTAATAGCTGTTTTAAATTTGAAAAAGCATCCAGTATCTAGAAAATACTCTCCTTTTGGAGTGAATCTCATAGTGTGCCTGAGACATAGACCCTCTCCTGAGAAAGATAGTAGAGAGATAGTATCTTCCCAGCCGAGGGAGAAAGGGGGAGAAATGCTCAGGCCAGATTGCTGAATGCTTTTGGAAAGCATAGTGTTTCTGTGCCACAAACATCTTTTAGGTGGATGTTTTGACTAACGACGCCTCTGTCAAGTATCTTATTGCTACGCACATTCAGGAAATATGCTGCATACCAAGAATACAGTACAGTACAATTTACTGAGTCAGTTATCTTTTCTATTATATAAATCTCATATAGTTACTTTTATCCAGTCATCTAAAGTTGGTCCTTCTGGTTGTAACCATATTCTGGCCCTGACTTTTTTACAGACTGCTAAAAGCACATACATTAAATATTTATAAATTTGTCCAACATCAGGGTGAATATAACCTAAATGGAGTGCCTTACTGTTCATAGGATTCTCCTTTCTTGATATATGCTGTAAAGCCAAATTTAGTCTTTCCAATTGTTAATATTTGGACATCCCCAAAAGATATGATAATGGTTTGCGTCTTGATATCCATGGGTCCTCCAACATACTAGGGCAGTGGAATATCTATGGGCTTTTTTTTTTTTTTTTTTTTTTTTTTTTTTTTTTTTTTTTAGATGTGTGTGGGTGTAGCACATACTTTCCATGATGGTGTTTACTTAAGCCTGTACTGATTTTATATTTTATGTTTAAACAGGAAGAGTAGTAATTAGCTTTCTCGGTGGCACAGCCATCAACTTTTTACCCTTTATCTAGTTTGAAAGTCATCAGAGCTGCAGCCATAAACATTGCCCTCTCAGTGTTACTGGGTGTTACAAGTGTATATGCATTATTGTGATATAAGAAACTGCACCCTATTCATTCCTATGGGAGAAAATTACTTTTAAAAAATCTGTTGTTACATAGACAGAGCACATTGGATCAAAAAGGTGCACAGTTGCACCGAATCAGGAATGTTATCCATCCAATCTGGAATTTTAAATAACTCTAACATAACTCACAACCATAACTGCTAACATTCTTGACTCCTCTGCAGGTATTTGATCCCAAATGCTGGGGATGCAACTAAGGCCATCAAGCAGCAAATTATGAAGGTGCTGGACGCTTTGGAGAGCTCATAGAGACCTGGACTGTGCACACTGGACTCTGGCCACAAGAGGGACTGCCACGGCTCTAACCCGGTCAGCACAGAGGTGCAGAGAGGAGTGAAGAGGATGGACTGTTCCCACACTTGTTCTTGATCTCTCTTCCACCACCTTCCCACCCGACCCCACTTCCTTGCTTCTCTTTCTCTGTCCCTGTGTTTCTCTCAACCCGTCTATCCTTCCCTTCTACCAGGACAGTACTGACGTTCAGTATTTGAGCCTCTTCAGGACGCTGGGCTTACACACACATCAGTTTGATGGGACTCCTGACTCATTCAGATGTCAAAAGCCTTGTCTCCTTAGCCTTTGGCTCTTGTTATTGTTTATATCGAGGAAATCTCACCCTGTAGGTATAAGTTGGACTTCTTGTCTCAGTTCGGATATCTGTGTCAAGCCTTAATCCTAATCCACTGTTTTTTATACAAGGGACTTGAGGGGGACCCTGGGGTGAGATTTAAAAACAACAAAAAAGACACTGGGGTGTCCAGTCTAGGAAAACGCTCAGTGTTTGATTTCCTTGTTTAATTTATGGATATACTCAACTTGTTGTTTAGCCATTTAACTGCTGCAGTACATTTTTGATGGGTTATTGAGAAAAGATATGATATTTTATCAGAGCAGTATTTATGCCTGCAAGGACGGTCACTAGAGTTCAGGACCACTAAAAAGCTGCTGTGTATATTCCATGCTTTTGTGGGTCATGGGGGGAGCACAAAACCTGGTGATGGTGGTTGTTGTTATGAATGGCTGTTGCCCTTGTACTGTAATCACAGAACTGCACAAAAAACTCCAGACGGCAATGTGTGGCGTAGACACGGATGCGTGCACACCTACACACTTCAGTTGCTCTGTGGTTGTCCTGCAGATACAGTTTGAAATCTCATAAATAACCCACTGAAGTCTCATGCTGCTCTCTCTGTCTGCTTGCAGCCTTAAAGAACTGCTAAATAGGAAAGATCTGTGGGTAAAAGATTTGTGTAAATACTGTAAAACTGCTTATAGGCTTCTGGAAGTTGTATTTATGAATGGACACAGAGGGTTTCTACCACACTAACAAGACCAGCCTCAAGTGACGATCATATTCTGCAGTTCATGTATTTCCTATTAATGGAATGGTTTTGGGTGTAACCACAAGATATGCCACCACACACATGAAAGGTGATTTGAATGGTTCTTTGAGTAATTCCATAGAAGAACCACTTTGGCCTCATAAAAAAAAACATGTTTAAAGGTCTGAAGAACTTTGACTTGATGTAAATGTTCTTTACAGATCTTTTACAAACATGTTTTTCTTTCTTTTTTTTTCTTCATTGAAGCAATCGTTCTTTTATGACCTTGCTCAAAGAACCTTTTTGAGCACCTTTGTTTTTTAGAGTGTAAGAAAAAGACCACCAATATTATATCAGCTCATTATCTGTGATTTGTGTCTTAACATCTTCTGTCTGATGACCAAACTGCAGAACAGGCTAAGAAAGAGTGATTTCTTAACGTGGGATAATTGAACGGTTTGCTTTACAGCATAATGTTTCTCCATGTTCTGCGCAAAATCTCAGTTTCTTTGTTCACTCAGTTTCTGCTGAAACCACATTATTGTTCTTTGTTTAAAACAAAAACAACAAAAGCTTTTGTTTTAATAAATTTAGAAGTAGTGTACAATTTTTGCTTGGGGTCATTTCCAAGTTCCCAGTTTTCCACATTGGAAGCAAACCAAAACACATCCATCCAGTAGCGTAATGAAGATAATTTTATTTTTTTGTTTATAATGTATCAAAATAAGTACATTGCGTATTTACAAACATCTCAACATTTTGTACCGTACGAGAAAAATACGTCAACACAACACGTCTGTACAAAACTTATATCGTGAGTGAGAAATAACTGAAATACTGAGGCATGTTAAGTTTGCATTCGTCAAAAACCTGACGTGGCAGTATTACATTATTTTTGCTTGAAACTAAAGGATACAGTAGTAGTACTTGGAGGCTACATGACCTCAGTCTTAAACCATAACCATACATGGATAAAGAACACTAGAACAAGGAAAACTTTGGCTGAAACCAAAATAAAATGTTTACAATCAAACCTGACAAATTTCACCGTTTAGATCAAAAGTGTTGTCAGACTGAAACACATTGTTACAACAAACAGATTAACAAACAGTATAATACTATGAATCCTATTTGGAGTAAAAGAAGTTCTTTACAATCCAAAAATATACCTGGGCCAGGTAAAACCAACCAAACAAAAAAGAATCCCCCCCCCCCCACACAAGATCAGTTTATCTCAGTAGAGATTGAATGGCAACAGCTCAACTAGGACCAATGGCAGCATTTCTTAAGTGCTGTATCTCAAGAAATTGAAATTATGTAATAACTCAAAAATGGCAAAGCACCGCTTACCCTAAGCTACAGTAGCTTGCATCCAACTAGGGGCTTGAAATGACAACCAGACCAAAATACACCCGAAAAAAAAAGTCATTAAGTGCATTTTCACCATACTTTTAAGTGAAATCGAGCCCATGATTAAACTGTACAATTTTTGTGTGTGTGTGTGTGTGTGTGTGTGTGTGTGTGTGTGTGTGTGTGTGTGTGTGTGTATATGTATATGTATATGTGTATGTGACGAAACTGTGACATACATGAGCATGTGTGGATGTTTTATGTGCACAAGTGTAAGCTGTTCATTCGCCCTCCTCTTTGATGCGCTGCTGTTTGTTGCGGCGTGAGTCCGGCGCCAAGTCGAAGGAGAAGTCGGTCCAGTCGTCCCTTGGTGGGAAGGAGATCGTCTGGCGTAGTGTGAAGCGCACAGCGTCGATCACACGCTCCCCTCTGGCCTCCGTGGAGCCCACGCTGACTGTGGACGCACCGCTGGACGTGCGCAGGATGTGCGGTGGGGGAGAAAACTCCATGGTCTGCCGGTGCTCCATAATACCCTTCCAGATCATAGGCTGGAACTCAGTGGGAATCTTCAGCCTGGTGAGATCCTGAAATGCAACAGATACAGGGCTATCAGTATGGCAGTTACTGCACAGCATACACACACACAAACATCTTTAAGCCCCATTTATGTATATAAGCCGTCTAGCAAACACTCACAGGCCACTTTATTAGAAATGAGAGGGTATAAATATGGTAAATGCTGCTATTCCGACAGAGTATATGGCTTCTATTGGTTGAAAAAAAAATCATGCCACAGCCACTACTACCATGTTAACGATCCACCACCCAAATGATATCTGATGTATATGATAAGAAACTGCCCAATCATGTATACGGTGGAGGGCGTAATCATGCAATGTTATTTATACACCTATGCAGTGGACCTAAAAGGTAGGTGGATCTTATTAAGCAGGGGGTCATCAGTTCTGGTCCTGGAGGCCTGGAGTCCAGCACAGTTAGGTGATATCCCTGCTCAAACACACCTATTAAACCTGGTAGTTAACAGACGAGTTTAAGCTGGCATGTTTGAGCAGGGAACTCACCAAACTGTGCTGGGCTCCGGCCCTCCAGAACTGGAATTGATGAGCCCTGTCATAGAGTATCCGGTCAGTGGAAGTACAAGGGAGGTGTGGTGTTGAATGTAAGTCTCTTTACAAACACACAGAAAAGGCTGACAAAGGTTAAATGTAGCTCCTCACCTCTATGTTGTAGTTCTCAATCTGATAGATGTTGGTAAGGCCTTGGGCAGTGAAGTAGTCCAGGCAAGAAGAGCAGCCCAGCCGTAACAAGAAGCTGAAACAGATCCATTTACATACTAAATTAACATTTTTGCAGACCAATGATTTCTGCAACACAAGCTGTAAGTGGTTTAGTTCAGTGGCTCTTAAAGATGACCCACTTTCCTGCCTCAAAGCACCAGAGCCAGCTCAGGAAAGGTTTGATAATTAGGTGATGAACTGGATCTTTACTCCTTTACCTTGGGTTTTGGCCAATACCAATTCCAATGAAGTGATCAGTCTTTAAAAAACACTGAGCTTTAAATTGAGCTACTCGTAATTGAAGGAATCTATTTCAGATCCACAACAACTAGACTACCATGTTTAGGAGTCACTCTTTTCTCTTCAGTAGCTATTTCAGCATTTTCTGCTGATATCACCCGATTCCCAATACCAGTACTGATATTGCAAGCATGCATTAGTGGAGTTCAGTGGAAGTGTACCTGGAGATGCTGCTGTCCACTGGATAGGGTGGTGGGGGTGTGCAGTGAGAGGAAGGCACCATGGGTAACTGAGGCTGCAGGGCATGCGTGGGACTCAGTGAACTCAAATCTGTGTTCATGGGGATATGGGCGCTCATCATGGGGGTCACTGCAGACAGAGGAACCAAGAAGGAGAATACAGTTAGCTTTGAGTGTTATTAGCAGTTGGTGAAGCATAGTGGGTAACAATACTACCTTCCCTGTGGTAAACTAGGGTTACACTAAGATTATGCTAAAAATGGCAAAAATGTGAATTATTGTTATTGTTGTTGATATTATTAGTCTCTGATTTAGTGACTAGTTGAGTAGTGCCACAGCCATCTCTTTTAAACTGTCAAGCCACTGATAAATGTGCAAGCTTAGTCGGAACTAGGCTTATAGCCAGTGGCAATACAGGAACGGATTGACTGGTTATAGTGGACAGGTGAGGTCAGTTTCACATGATATGACAAAACTGAGCCCTGGGGATTAGAAAGAGCTTTGTCCCACAAAGATCCAGTTCACTTAGGAAAGGAAACTGACTGTCAGACAGACACTGAGACACAGAGTGGTACTCAAAACCTGTCATGCTCAGACAAGCTCAAGCCCACTGGGAAATTGGGGCAGGTGGGGGGCACATTGAAGGAGAAGGAGCAATAAATAATTACAGAGTTTAACAGAGTTCAGAATATGAACCCCGCCGGAATATCTAATGTTAGTTTAATCTACAATTTATAATGTGCAAGTTCCCTGAACATGAATTAAGCCTAGCCAGGGACTAGATTCTCCTTTCAATGAAACATTTCTACTAGACTTAATCCTACCCTTGCCTGTCTGATTTTATTAATACTATCTCTACAAATCTAGCATCCAGGACAATTCATTAGGTTGCACCTTGGTTGCCCCAGGTTGTTTCCAGGTAAGCTGTAGAATTTAGTGTTTATTTCTCATTTCTACACTCGTAAATAGAGCATATAATATCAAAATACTTCATATTTATTTAGATTCACACTCTCTTACTATAATACTACTATAATAAATTATAGTTGTTGAGATCTGTAATAGAATCTAGTAAAATCAGTGACTCAGGTGTGCCATCAATGGAGCGTTCTTAGAGAAAAGCCTTACTGTCAGTGAGTCCTCCGGCAATGCTGGCCGGGGTGAGGGTGTTGCGCTGCTGAGGGTTGATGAGCTGACTGACCGAAGGCAGCTTGTTGACCTTGCCGTGTGGGGGAGAGCTGGAGCCGTAGGCAGGCTGGGGGGGCAGGGGGCTCCTGGAGCAGAGAGGAGGAGGACACGGCCTGTAATTCTGATCGTCTGACAAATCCCATCTTAAACAACAGAAGAAGCCCTGCTATTAGTTCACCGGGACCAATGATCAGGGCACAGGCAGCAGAAGTCATACTGTAAAATCTCACTGTGTTAGCTGTTGTAGTACATTAACAAAACCAAAAAAAGAAAATGAGGAGGAAAGCAGACTGAGCTGATTAGGATGAAATGGGAAGGTCATGCTCTGTTTTACACTAACACAAAAAGGTGCAGTGGAAAACAGAGAGCCCGAAAAGTTCATGTGTGGAGTCTCTCAGAAATGTATGGTGCATTAATAAGAATTGTTGATATTTATTGCTTTGAATGGTATCAGATAGGGTGCAAAACATATAAAATATATATAAAGATAGAGATAAAGAGAGAGAGAGAGAGAGAAAGAGAGAGAGAGACTGGGCTTATCTGTGTCTTTACAGTGCTTTGGCTTGGCCCCATTATATTACTTTTATAACCAATACAGTGAAGGAAAACAGAGAGGACAGAAAGTAAATAGTCATTACGAGGGTCAGGACAAAAAGAGAAAGGCAGAAAGAATGGAAAGTCAAAAGCAGAAAAGACATTTATTGAATAACAGACAAAAGTGCAGGAGCCGTCAGTTATACATTCACCATTGGTTTCACACGGGACAAGCAAACCAACTGGCCAACTACAGCATTCATTATATCTCATTCTCTCAGACTCTGAGACAAAAAATACATTTCGCTTAAGAAAATGTACACGTGACCAAGTCACTCGCAACACAGATCCTAACTGCTCTGCAGTGCACTTTATAAAACATGACCAGCATTATCAATGTTAGATTATCAATAAAGTCTTTCCCCCCCTCAACAAAACCCACAGACAACTACACATGAGTCCAGCTCCAATAATACAAAGAATCACATGAAAAAAAAACATCAACATTCAAGAGCTTAAAGAATGCTATGAGTCCCATTGGAGAAAAAAAATCTAAACAAAAACATGTGCTTGGTTCCTGGTTCAGACAATCAGGAAGAGAGAGAGAGAGATTGAAAGAATGAGAGAGGGACAATAAGTAAGAAGAGAGAGAGAAAGAGAGAGAGATGAGGTGGTCAGCTGAGAGGCTGTTACTGTTTATGTGCAATGTGTCTGTGTGCAATACCAGCAGATATGTCAGTACAAGTTCTAAAACCAACAGCCAGCTCAGTAATAAGGGCCCTTAAAAAAAAAAAAAAAAAAAAAAAAAAAAAAAAACCGAACACAAAAAAATAAAATGTAAAAAATCAACTACACACAAGAATACGAGGTCTTTGACTTGTCGGTCAATTGAACATACACTCCAGTCAGAGTGTAGGATGAACGTCATTACACAAATTAGTAAAGCAAGCTGATCATCTGGATCACTCCTAATCCAGACAATACTCTTTTGAGGGAAATAAAAATCATGCATTTTTCTTGAACAATCTCAAAACGTCTTTAAGTGATTCCTTTTGTGAAAACAGCTGTCTGGGTGGAGGCAGACACAAAGTCTTTGACCTATTTCAATATCTAAAGTGTGGCTGCAGGAAGCAACCCCCCTGGAGAGGAGGTAGGTAGTAGGGTGTAGGTAGGGCTGAAGAAACGAAGAAGAGAAAGAGTAGTGAGGGAAGCTTTGAAGGAGGAGGAGGAGGAGGAGGAGGAGGAGGAGGAGGAATGTGACTCCTGCTTTTAGGAAGCACTGAAGCGTCTCTTCTGCTCAGCTAAAGGCTCCAACAGCTCAGAACGCAGACGGGCCCTGAGGAGACTGCAGAAAGAGGAGAGACAGAGAGATGGCAAGGAAAGAGGGAAACATAGAGGGAAAGAGAGGTATGAAGACAGAGAAAGCAACAGAAAGAGAGAGAGAGAGGGTAGAAGGATAAAGGGAGATGAAGGGCTGGATACAGAGCAGAACACAGTGGAAAACCAGAAGCAGCAGAAAGTGTGAATGACCAGTGGGCAACAGGGACTCTCTAGTATTCTTACTATGGCAGGAGCTTTTTTTTGCACCAGATACCACTGCATTCACATCTTTTCATTTATTTTGCCTGTCTTCACAATCAACTGGTAATACCATATTTTAAAGAACATGTACAGAAGAGTAATTAAGGCCTTCTTAGTTCAATAAAGCCCAAACAGATCATTTTAAATGCTATGTGTTGAGCTTTATTCATTATGAGCTATGTGAGTGCGTAATTTTCAACAGCCAAATGCAGAGAAATCGAACTTGATTCAAGTATTGAATGTGTGATGTAAATTCACTAATCAAAAACTTAGTTATGTAATTAGTGATAACTAAACTAAAATAGAAATCTTGATATTAGTAATAATGTGGCAGTAATGACTCACAGGCTGTTGTAAACCTAAAGAAACAATAATCATAACAATATTGGCAGGTACACACTAATACAATGCCAATGTATGCTCAGTAAATATCATTAATACCTCTCAACATAGTGTTAATTGTGACCTCAAGTTCTGTACTAACCGCTCAGTGTAAATAAACCATTCAGAAGTGGACTGGATGAATGGATGACTCTAATAAACCCTTAACATGTGTTCAAACTGCTGAATGTAGCACATGTTATTCATCTTGTTTTGCTACAATATCTAAATAGTATCAAAGCATGCAGTAATATGGTGTGACGAGTGGCTATCTTATGGCAAATCAGGGCACTGAAGTGCTGCTTTTGTTTCAAATACAAAAACACACCACATTTTTGCCAGAAATGTATGGAACTGAGAACACTACTGTACTGTAACTGAATTGTTACACCCCAACAAATATTATATTATATTATAATATAATATATTATATTATATTCAAATTATACATATATAGATTTTTGGTCCTTCAAAACCATTTACTTTTAGCTAAAGGAATCTGGACAGGGGTAGCTTGAGAGTTAAAGACAGAAATCCCTGCAGTATCAAAGATGCACACTGTGTGGCAGTACTACACAACCATATGGAGCTATGCCTTGAGGGCAAAAGCATGGTAAGGAAGGAGATAAGCAGGAAAGCACATGGACCAAATAAAGAGGCCTGAACCACTGAGTCACAGACAACAGGCAGAGGTCTTTTATTATTTTATTCAGGACGGAAAAAGGCAGAGGTTAGACAAATAATCAGAACATATGAGAAAAAAGATACATAGTGAGGAAAGTGAACGCATGCAGAAAGATAGAAGGGAAAGGTACTGAACTGAATGAGTATAAATAAATCAGAAGTAATCAGAAACTACTCAAAGACTAGTATCCAAAAGCCAGTGGGGGCATTTTTAACAGCCTGTTTGACACTTTGAGCCCTGTACTTCTCCCACGAGCGGACAAGTTTTGAAGATAATGGTCACTCTTCACCTACTCATTGTATCCCACAGCAGAGAGCTGAAGTTGTAAAAACGGCTGATTTTCAGCTGTGTCAAAACAGAGGCGAACCACGACCCTCCCTAGCACAGTTTCTCACCCCAGCAAGGGCAGGGACCAAATGACAGAGGGGAAAGAAAAGGCCAAACGAGGAGTGCACAGACACTACCTCACCTGTCAGTTTCTTAATGAGGAGAGCAAACAAAAGCAGTAATTATCGCAGGGCGTCGGAGCGCATTATTCAGAGCTATAATTTCCAGCTCTCTACCTTCGCTTTGTTTATTGCTTTATGCTACGCTGGAGCTGCAGGTACAGAGCCTTTATGTCTGAGAAAAGAAGAACTGGTCATTCTCCTATAATGACCGGCCAACCGATCAGTATCTGGGCAAACCTGACACAGGTCCTGCTGTCCCTGAATGCAATTAAGCAACGTTAAACTTGTCAAAGACTAAGCCAAACGAACCTGTCAGAGACTAATCTGAATTAAGGCATGTATTAAAACAGCACCATCAAAGCAAGGTGCACCCTTCGTTAGTGGGCAGAAGACAGAAAGCAGGCCAAGCTTTAGGCCTAGTTTAGAACACTGGGTAAGTAGCTCGACAGGTTTAGCTTGGCATTTGCTTCATTTTAAAGCCCAAAAGCATCACAAATCCGTCTCCTGCCAGCCTCAATCCAAACGTAAGCGCTCGCTCATGCACTAATCACACAGTCAGTGTAGTGGAATATTCCACTCAAGCTGCCATGCAACACTTCAGCTCTGGACTTTAAGACACAAAAGGAGCGCAAATGGGGTTGGTCTGCAGTGCATGCCTGTTCAAACACATATCCGTCCCAATGTCACGGCCAACTTAGCGGAGAAAAGGATTAAATCCATAAAAAAAAGGCCAGAAGAAACAACGAAACAAAGAAACAAAGAAAGGCGTGCTGGTAAACAATCAGTTTAGGTTAAAACACTGACAGAACACTCCAAACAAGCGTCAGGGTGAACCTTGTTGGTACTGTGTGTGTGGCCTGCTTGTGTGTATGCTGCCTGCAGTAGCAGTCACTAAGCTCACAAATGAAGGGTCTATTCCCAATGAGTCCCAGCAAAAACTTTCTTCAAGACTTGTTACTGGTATATTATGAGGGTGTAACTATTTTAATGAGTATCAAAAAATGATATATAACTGAAAACTCACTCGGTGTATCGCTGATACACCCTTCATCTCTTCTGAAGATCATGTATCATCTTTGGTGGAAACCAAAAGATCAAAACCAAGGATCAAAAGAAGGCTTCTGAGGACTTCTGAGGGCTGAAGTGTTTTGGATGCATCCACTTTCAAATGAATAGGATTTAATAGATCAGTTATAAAAGAATTTAACCTCAGAATTAGAAATTGTATCTGTCCTCACAATGCGGCTTGGGCCATGATCTTTGTAAAGCTGCTTTGTGAAAACCTTGGTAGTAAAAAAATCATGGTATAAATAAATTTGAATTGAATTGAATTAAATTGAATATGTGCCTGGAAATAAGTATATCAGAGTAACATAAACACAGGGCACATATTCAGGCTCTTTCTTCTTTCTTTGGTAAAAATGTGTCCAGACTGTTTGTGCATTGAACTGAATTTAGAATTTTGTGTATCGTTACACCCCTGACTGAAAACCACAGAAATAGACCCTCCGTTAGGGAGCATAACTTCATAGAGTAAACTCCCTGAATATGAGGTACTCACTGTTTCTGCAGGAGGCTCTGCTGCTGCTGCCTGTACGACTCTATGGTGTGCTGAGGGAGGAACTGCATGAGCTCCAGAGACTCTTTGATTTTCACCAAAATCTCATAGATTTCACGGCCTTTAATCTGTTGGGTGGAGAAGGAGAGAGCAAGGTGAGATTGGGTGCTGGTAGCTGTTTCTCCTCTGGCGCCTGCTGCGGTTATGTACATTTACAGCAAGAACTGCATTGCTATAAATATTTTCACATGAATTTTTGAATTTTATAAAAAATTTACTCAAGTACATTTTTTTTGAGTAATAGTGGAAATGACACTATTACATTTGTTTTTTTTTTTCATTACACTACTTTCTGTGTAGGAATGACATTATTAGAGAGAATCCAGGGCTACTCACAGGCAAACAAAACACTTCCTCATCAGTGGATCTTCTCTTCTTAATGGAGGATATCTGGATTCCGTGAGAGTTCTGGCGATAAGCTGTGGGAGCAAAAGAAAGAAAGAGAAGATAGAGGTGAAGTGAGACAGCTGAGGGATGCTTAAGGACGTAGAAGACATGAAGCTAAAGCACAGGTATAGGGAGAGGGGACGCACTACGGATTACAGAGTGCTCAAAAAGCGAGAGATAGAGATAGTGCTGGGCGGTATTGATAAAATTCAGCATCCAGTGGTCTCACACAAATAAACAGTGGACATATTTATTTGATTTTTATGTATTTTGAACTCTTCATTTAAAGTAATTTTGAAGCTTCCATCAACTATCAATTCCGCTAAAACCAAAAATGTGTGACACCAATATTGGCATGCTGATATACTATATCACACAGCACTGAAGAGGTAGTGTATTGTCACTGTTGTGCAAAAAAAACCCTGTATCTCCATTTTGCAGATTTTTACTTTTTGACAACCATAGTTTGGTAGATGTTCTTTACATTACCTCAAACTTTTTACCCTCAGAGCTTTTTGTCCAAATGACCAAAATGTCCAAAATGACTGAAGGAATAAAATCTTTTACATAGACTTCCATTGAAAGTTAATTAGTATTTTGGAGATATAAGGTTTTTGCCTGACAGTGACAACAAGTTCTAGACAAGCATCATGCAGTGTGCACCAAATTATCCATAGAGATAGGAAAACAAAAACATGATTTGAAAACTTTTTTTTTTTTTTACACAAAATGCAGCTCATACTGAGCTAACGAGGTAAACACATTTGGATTTAGGTGTAATATGCAGATCCATGGAAAACCCCATACAGTAAGACAAGTAAGACAAGTTGCGACTCTGTGTCTGTATGAAGAAGCCCCATCACCAGCCCCCAGCACTACTTACGGCGTTTCGTACCCTCAGAGCTTTTTGTCCCGTCACTGACATGCTGCTTGCGGATGCTGTCCTCATCTGCCTTGCGGTCGCGCCCTGGGCACGCACAGATCCGAGCCTCAAAGCACCGCCGGCCAAGCACCTGACCGCTGGAGAGCCAAATACACAGACAAAACCACCTTAACTACCACACTTTAGGTTAACATAGCTAAATGCAACTTCACACAGTGCATAAACTAGGGCTGGGCAATAGGTTGATGTAACTGGATATCTGCAATGACTGACAAGTAACCCGACCCTTATCCTTGACAGATGATAATCCTCCATGTTGGGAAAGAAAACTAATGGTGTACTAGATAAGCCGTATATTATTTTGAACAGCTTGCCAAGTATTTTAAATACTATTTGCACGAAAGGTTTAATTCTATTTTTATTGTTGTTCAAACTATGGAAAGACTTAAGTAGGTTTTCTGCCCATCATTGAAAGGGATGAACACCACACAGTAACATACACTGAACTGTAATCGTTAGTTTCCATTTTTAAAAAGAAAATATTGTTCTATATTTATGTTAAACATTGTCCAGCCCCGACATAAACACAGTGATCTTACTCTCTGGTTTCCAAAGTGACAATGATGAGGATTGGCCGTCGGTTCATTCCACCCACGCAGCTGGAATTGCACATGAAATTGTACAGAATCGTTGTAAACTCTGTTCCCACCTGTTGGAATAGAGCAGCCACGTCACTAATGCAGCCAGATATGAGCCAACGCTAATTAATAAAGCATGTGAAGATATGTGAGGAAAGCTGGGAGAATGGGTGTGTTTGTGTGAGAGGGTCACCTGAGGTGGCTCGTATGGCACCAGCACACTCTGACGCCCAGTAATGGAGTCTTCCACATACTGGGCATGGCTGTTGCCCTCTACCCTGATCAGATGACTGGGTGGGGCGATCTGGCCTGTTCAACATGTATACAAACAGTTAGACCCTGAGCACTGACACTTGACCCCGAAATGTTCAAATCACACTAACACAATGTTTAGAGGGTTTATTTACCGTCGTTGAATTCCCGGCTGAGTTCATGGTTGGGGCATCGTTTGACCACCTCAGTCACATGCTCCGCTTTTTTGTATACTGGCATTGCGCGAATGACCGCTCCCTGGGGTGGATTGGTCAGGACTTTAATCTGGATGGGACACGTCTTTGCGATTTGGCAGTACAACTTTTTAAGATCTGTGGAGTACTGGAGAAGAGAAGAGAAAAGAAAAGTTTACTAGCAGTCCAACATAACAGTAAGCATCTTTCTCTGAAACACTGCAAAAAAACAACCTTAAATCTATGCCTAATATCCTTAAAAGCCCACAGTATGTCATTTATCACAACCTTGCTGCCAGCCCAATAAAACCTTCAACGACACTACATCAAACGTGGATAGGATGTGTTTATGATGGCCACAGGGGGAGTGGAGATGAAACACCTGCAGCATGGCGACTGTTTAGCTGACAGAGAGCCATATAAAAGCCTTAAACAGGGAGCAGCAGCTGGCTACTGGCTGCAGCACTTCTGCCCCTGCCCTGAAGCTGAGGGGCTTCCAGCAGGCCTGTGATTATGGCCACATACACACACACACACACACAAACAGAAGTACTTTGAAATGTGATGGCCTTAAAGAACTCTGACCCGAGAAAAAAAAATAGCATCCCATTGTATCTTTACAGAAAGTGGACAGAACTCGTATGCAACAAGGGTTTCACAGTTCCCTTATTTCTAAAGTATAGCATAACCATTCAGTTACAAGATGGTCATTTGGACAGCATTTCCCAACACCCCCTGCATCTGTAATTAACACAGCCTGACACTGATAGAAAGAATGCTGTGCCACTGACCGCAGAAATCAGCCTTGCATCACACACTAGGATTGACTCACCTTAAAGACCAGCAGTTGACATTACCACTGAGAGACTCAGGGCTTACTCACACTCACTGCATCACCTGTAAATTCTGACCACTGTTACCCAGAGTGAGTAGACAAACAGGAAGCGGTTGCAAAACATGTTGATCAACACTCTAGTAACTATCCGGAAACTGCAATCAGCATGTTAACATGCAGTAGAATACTAACTCTTAATAATTTATTAGTTTATCAGTGTGTAGAATCAGAGCTGTTTTATGAGCTATCAAATGCAGTAACATCAATGAGATGTGATGCTACTGATTGAAAAAAGTAGATTAAATGAAATAAATGCCGACCACTTGTGGGACTGTGTATAGTTCTACTTCTGTGAACCATAAAAAACACCAGGTTCTATTTTATGGTATAGTCAATTTTTTTTTCATTTTGAGAGTGATGCTGTTATGAGGGTGAAGAACTGATTTGTGGGCCTATGCAGAAGGTTTAAGGATTTATGTTTTCTTATATAGTAAGGCTTGATATTGATGCACGTGATGCATTGTAATGCTAAAAGCAGTGCAATAATCACAGCCTTTTACAATTAGAATATGGCAGAGGCCTGACATGTAGTGACTGATTTATACCATTAATTGCACAGCCCTAAGGGCCTAAATAAACTACAGTGATGCCATAAGTCAATACGTTGCTAGGACATTTGAGTGCAGGCAAGTCAATGCAGGGCAGAGCGCAAAGACAACAGCATGGCTTTGGACTAAACCTTAGTTCACTCATGTTGCCAGAGTAGGGCCATGCATGCATGTTACATCAAATGAAAATGGAAGAGGAAGGATAAAACAGCGAACCACTGCAGCGGAGCGTGATCTACTTAGTGTCGAACAGCCTTAACGCAACTAGCAGTGCATTACAAACTTTTGCAGTGTGTGCTATAAAGTCTCCTCACAGTCAGTTCCAGCTCGCTGACTGTAAAAAGACATGAGGCATTATTGGCAAGCGTGTGAATATCCTTCCACGGCCAGAATCCCAACTCTTTTCTCCTGAATGTAACCCTACGGTGCTCAAGTGCCATGGCAATGACTGCAAATAAAACTTTCCTCTCAAACTCACTTGTAAAGGTGGGGAGGATGGAGAGAGGGGAAAAAAAGAGAACATCACTCCAGGCTGTTTTGAGGAACAATGGCACATTAAATTCCATTTCTATTAACTTTTGATTTGAAGTGTTCCAGTGAGAGGAGCCCATCCCAACACCTGCCTATTAGTACGCTGAGTATTACACAAGCTTGGCAAGGACACACACGCACACATACACACACACACACACACACACACACAAAAATCCCTGCCATTTCCCTTAGGACTTGTAATTAACCGCCTCTGAGAGATTGAAAGGATAAAGAAAACAGAAAAAAAAAAAATATTACGAAAAGCTAGCTCACTGCCCAGAATATGTAAGAATAACAGCAGGGCCCACAGCATGGAGAGCTTTCAGGTTAACCCTAACATCTAAAGGTCTGTATGTGGCCCCAAATATTTGATATTTTAGTTTAATCACATTTACTGACTAATTTATTTACTTCCGCAGTCCATAGTCTCCACATCTTGCATCTAAGCTGCAAAACAGTTTTTTTTTAGTTATTGTTTCCATGATGTCATAAAAACCTACATATTTACATAGATCAGCTTGTTTTGCTGGCAGCAGCTTAGTTCCACCCATTCATGTCGAAGTTATAAGGAGTGTTTTTAGCTTGGGGCTGCTTTTGCAGTTGAGGTTATTGCTATCAATATATATCTATACAAGAAAAGTGTAAGTGTTAATTAAGCAGTTAATTAAGGACAGAGCAATCTCTACATTCATATGTAATACTGTAGCAAATTGCCAAATAAGCTCAGGAAGCTTTCAGTCATAAACCTTTCAGGTTTTCTTGGGGTGCGTGGAATGTAAGCAGAGAGGACTAAAAAGCAATAGCTGTAATTGTCCAGCTGCTCTCGGCCTCATACATGCTGAAAGCTGTCCGGAGAGAGAGAGAGAGAGAGCGAGAGAGAGCCAGAGAGGCTGAAACAAAGGTGACAAGAGACACACTGCTGACAAACCCAATAGAGAAGCGGACGTGGATGTGTCATTCGAGAACAAAGAGGTGTTTTCTGTCAACACGCAGAAGAGCGAGGTGGGAGCTGCAAACTACAGTCCGAAACGCAGAACAGAGACACACAGAGGGACAGACAGTCAAGACAGGCAAGATGACGCCTAAGACGCTATACGTCCCTTTTTTGTAAAGGTGACTGTAAACACAAAAACACAAACTGGACTTTCCCTTTTCCCTTTTCCATTCAACCACATACACACACATACGCACGCACAGATTGCAGAAAACAGAGGCACCAATCCCAGCCCTCAAGCAACACATTTCCAATGTGAAAATATGTGTGGAGGCTGCAGTGTTTGCTCAGGGCCAGGCATGAGCTGCTGAGAGAGGAAAACACACATACACACACACTCACACACATACACACACGCAGGGTGGAGCTGTACGGTGATCTGATGGATGGGAGTCGGTGGCTTTTGCACAGGGAGGGGCGTACGCCGCTAACGTGTAATTATCTCCCATTCATTGGCCACAATGTGAATTACACAGTTTGAGAATGTAGTGCACACAAAAGCTGTGGAAGAATCACTCTTTGAACAGTGACTGAGGATTTGTCAGAATGACACAGTCGACAATGGGCAGTACTGCTGAACTACTGGCCTGTCAGAAAACAACAGGACAATACAGGACGCTCAGTGTGTGGCATTTCTCTCAAAGCTCTGCCGTAACACTTGGGCTTTGGGATCTAATAGCCGGCCTAACTGAACCGAAGCCACTGATTTATTGGCTCCAGTGATCAGTATATCAAGGGAAAGTGTGAACCAGATACAAATACTGTGTAATCTGGAGGCAATTCTGTATAGAAACGCTGCACTGATGTCATAGAACACATTCAGACTGAATGAAAATGTATGGTTTAATTAAAGAACCCATGCCATGGAAATCCAAATTTTACACACTTCTAGAAACTAAAATTAAGAAAAATGAATATCCTATGTAAACATGCAAACATCCCAGCACATATATAGAAACTAAGCCTGTTTTTTTCACTGTTTTTGTGATGTCACCAAGTCAGCCTACAACTTTTCCATTATAGCTATAAGGAGAGTATCAGTCCAGCATTCAGAATGTAAGTCATTTACATACACTTAAAAAAACCCAAAGGTGCTACTAAGGGTTCTTTGAGGGATGCTATAGAAGATCAACTCTGGTTGTAAAGATCACGGCCCAACATCCCAAAAGTGCTAGATGGAGCACCATCATTCCAGACAACACAGTTCCACTGCTCCACAGCTCAATGCACCCCTTTGTACCCCTTTAGCCCACTCCTGGCATTAGACATGGTGCCAACAGGTTCATGTTTATCTGCTAAAGACGTCAGTCCTACAGGCACAGTAGGAAAAACAAACCGGTTAAGTCTACAGGCTTAAAGGATGTTTGGAATTAAATGTTTTGGAATATAAAGCCACATAAATGGAGCTCTGGAAGGAAGTTTAACATAAGAAAAACTTAAGATATGCGTCCTTTTAATTAGGTTTATTCATTCGTTTAATTTACAACATTTCTGTTTCTGTCTTATGCAGTAAAGTCTACAATCAGACATTACAGTGGTTACAATCCGTACACTGCACATATGCAGCGTGTGTATAAAACATGCGCACACGCACGCAAACACACACAAGCGGGCGGCATGCGCGTGTCAGGGCAGGTCCGCAGCTGCAGCGGTGGTGTTGGAGCAGAGCAGGGCTGCGGGTTCAGGCAGGATGGGGCGGGTAGCCCAGTGCTCTGGCGCCTCCGGTCTTGTCCCGCCTCATAGCTGACATGTACCATCACGCCCCACGCTGCTCCAAAACCTGCTTCACTAGACAAAAATGTGGAGCTGTTTCTTTTTCACCCCCCCCCCCCCTTCACAGTAGGAAGGAAAAAATTATATATATATAATTTCATTTCACAGCTTCTTGCTGTGATAATGACAAAAACAAAGTGCTCAAAAACCAAAGCAGCCTTTGATATTTGCATTTGCATATAGTAGCGTGGAAAATCGCACACATAACAAGAACTAGAGGAGCTGATTTCAGGGAAGTAAAATGTACTTGACATGGGTAAAGCAGTGTTCAAATAAACAAATAGGTATATTACACATGCGCAGCAAAGATGAGAAGACTAAGTTGATGCTGAGGCCTCTTAACAAAGGTATGGGACACTGAGTGATGATGAGGATTGTCCTTGGTTTAAATTGGTAATTTTACAGCAGAAGGAAAAACTTGTGTGTTAAAAAGTGTTATTTTATGTTAATGATTTTTTCCCAAGTAGTTATGAAACATTTCTATTGGTTCATTCACCACAAAATGTTCACACAATATCAAACACCCAAATAAAAACCAAGCAAACTAGACTTACAAGTTTTTAATATGTCAGTGATTTACAGTGAGGTTTTAGTGAAATGGCAACTAGGTTATATCATGACACTTTTTTTTTATGTCTATCAAGACTTTTTTCAATACACAATATGTCCCAATATGTTTTTGTTTGACTGCTGATATGTTGGAATTGACAAAAAATAGCCAGTTTAAAAATACATTTTAAAATATGATTATGAATATATATTTTTTGCAGTATTAGTCACTGACTGAACTGCTCTAAATCCACTGCAGTAGGACTAATTGAGCTGTTTGTACTGAAACAGGTAGTTGGTCAGTGCTCTAGAAGTACCGATGGTCTCCCTGATACACTGAGAAAAGCATAAAGTAGTGTTTAGTTATTTAATATAAAATATGCGCAGCAAAGGATGAGTGTGTGTTCATATTCAATCAATGCACGATCAGCTTGACCAAGGAAAAGTGAGCTGATGCTGCACAATGATGAAGTGTGTATTTGCATGAGTACAGTTACATATACTCCCTATCTTGCAGGACACTTGCTTGTAAGCAGATGGCGGATGCTGCACCACAAACATCAGCCAATCAGGAAGAGCCGCCCGGTAGCACCTGAACACGTCTCTAAATGTGTAAACAGGCTTGGTGTAAGCATGTGTTTATATTTTCAGTGTCTGACAAAGGCGGAACGAAAGCAAAAATAAGACTGTGATTAATGATGACGCCACACAGATAAAAAGGGATGGCGCTCGAATGGCTTGACCAAAGGTTCGCCTGCGAGTGGTTGAGTGGCTGTAGAATAGTTTAGCTTGTGTAGTGGGTTTTCCACAAAGACCAAGCCTGCTTCTTCTGGTTGGTCTTTCCTCAGATGCCCTTCATCACACTCTTCATGACACTCGTACCTTGTAAACGGAAGCCACTGGCGCTTCCTGGCACTGCTTAATGGCCTTTTTATTAAATTATATGCTTTCGAAATGTGATCTTTCCCACCCAGAAATGTGTGACAGCTTCAGTGTAATTACACTGGATTTCCCCGAGTTTTCTTGAATGGTCGCCCTGAGCACTGCCAAATTCTTCCATCTCATAAGCCCCTTTTCAAGTCTTTTCTAGGGCTTTTCTTCTGCATCTGTGTGCTCATTCAAACAAAACCCAAAAAAAAGAAAACGTGTCACACAAAAGACAGGTTTTAGCTCCTGAAAAGGTGGGGAATTTAAATGGCTAGCCTCCGCCATGGACGAGAAGCTGGACCGAAACCTTTAGTGCTTTGTTTTGAGAGGGCAGCTAAAGGAGATGGAGATTAGGATTGTTTGGATGAGCCGAAGCAGACACAGCTTCCACTGTGGTGCAGGCTGCCTGAATGCTCCCAGTCAGGCGCAGTCTGCCTTTTTTTTTTAAGTGGCCAAATGCAGAAAAAGAAAACCCATTCTCTCACCAAAACCGGTCTGAGAACTGGCCTTTTCTCACAATCCAAATTACTTGGAAATTAATTCCTTGGCCAAAAATCTTGTCAACCACAGCTCATTTGAAAACGAAAAAAGCGAAGATCTCCTTCCTTTACTTTCTTTTTTTTTCCTCAGTAGGTTTTAGAGCTTCACGCTGTGAAGTCGGACGAGTCTCGACAGGCATCTTGACACAAACAAGCCGTGGCTCCATCTCACGAGGCATGGGACGGGCCTACAGATGTTTCTTGGACAAGCTGTATCTTGCCACCTTTCGTTGGAACACTCGCTTCTTTGAGTTCTTTTGCCAGCCCCACCTCCCTCCCCCCTCCCGCAACCACCCCCTCCTCTTCCCCCGGCCTTCTCCTCCGGCACAGTAACACATGCAGTCAGAGAACTTAGAGATCAGGGAGCAGGGTGCAGTGATTGGCCCTTAAGCACGATAGGGTTCAGAAAAGAGGCACAGAGTATTTACACGAGTATTATCAATCCATTCCCCCTAATCCCCCTTGTCCTTTGGCGGAGACTACTTGGGATGCCTACAGAGGGGTCCGATGGGCGTATTTCACACACACACACACAAGTCAGCAGCATACAAAGCTGATGGCTCAGCACACAAAAGCACTGTTGAAGGGTTGATGGTGAATTTGAATGGAAGACTTTACACTTAAATAATATCATGCACACTATACGTCACGGCCAGCAAACAATCCCTTCTCTTCTCTCCAACCTGGAAAGTGAGACGGGAGACTCATCTCTGGAGTCATCTTACCAAAGACAGCCACGATTGCAAAAGTGTTCCTGTAAATGAGGAGTGGTTGGATGCAATACCAGGAAATGTCTGTGTTTTTGTGTGTGTCAACGAAGCCTCACTCAGTGAGATCTATCCTGTGGAAAGGTGTGTCTGTAAGGAGAAGGGCTTTACCCAATATAAGCAGCATGTCCTCATTTTAAACAAGTGAACCTTCTATTCTCTTAAAAGTAAAGGTGCTACAAAAGGTTCTTCGAGCAATTCCATAAAAGAATCACTTTTGGTTCCATTAACAACAATTTGTTTGGTTCTCTCTACTACCAGGTTTGGTAGGATTTCAAGTGATTCATCTCAAAGAATATTACTTTTAAGAATGTAGGTAAACAAAAACAAAAAACAACTGAAGTAGGAACACTTATGAAGATGGATATGACGTGAAGTTTGGAGATGAGCAGAACTATGATTGTGTTCTTGTGTTATCCTGGCTCTAATGATTTCTGAGAGAAAATTGTCCAAATACTCTGCTTACATATCATAACCACAAACCGGCTGCAGTGGGCCGCTATAGGTAGTGATGAGTGAATGCGTCAGAACTCCTTCTCACCGCAATCAGTGCAGACTGGAGAGGTGACTGGGACACCAATAGATGGGAACAGCCTGAAATGAGCCAATGGGGCGTGTTTTTCTCACACCCATATTCTCCTCACTTAAATAGTGAAGTCAGGTGTTTGCTGTTTTTTGGTGGAGCATGCGACACGAGTGAGGATGACAAGGGCCGTTGTGGGAATCGGATAAATGTCACTATCCCACAGAGCACCGCAGCCAATGAGCATGAAGGGACTGTCTCACAAACCTACCTTTCCTCCACTTGTTTAAAGACAGCTTTACCCTTTTATCATAGACGCAACAGAAACACAGGTTTTTCCAGACCGTCTCGTGCCAAATTCGAGACTAATGGCTCACAGGATTATAATGACGAAAATCAATTCCCATAGAATCGGATGCTTGTTTTCCAGCTTAACCCCTATGATTAAATGGCATGACAATCTGGATCTGCATGAAAATCTGGATCTGCACTAAGTTAACCCTGACCAAGCAAACTAAAATCCAGCTCTTTAAAAAGCTTACAAATGAATGAGGTACATTAAATCTGAAAACTACAGTCGCCACCTACTGGTGAGCGCTAACACAGTGCTAACAGTCGTCCGCTGGGGTGCGCTGTCCCTTAAAAAGACCCTTGTTGTTCAATCTGCCTGAAAAACAACATGGAACAGTACATTGTGTGGCATGCGGACAAAAACATTTGGTCCTTCCTTGGGGCAACCCCTGTGAGCCACTACTTGACTAGCTGGTTTTTTCGGTTGTCTGTTTTTACGGTGACACCATTCGGAGCAAAACACAATGACACCACAATGGGAACCAGACAAGCGGCTGTTTTAATGATCACTCGTGTATACTATTGCCACTAAACAGAGATAGCGTAGCAAACCTGCCTGTCAAAATCCGCTAATGCGCGTGGCGCCAATTGACCAGCAGGGGTCAGTTGTGAGTCTTACGAACATCTCCAAGAAGTAGGAACCTTCTGGTAATAAACACGTTATAGCACATGTATATAGCCCATGCTGCACTGATGCATTTAACGTAGGGCTTAGGGAAAATCCTAGAATACATGGTTCCAAGAAGCTTTGTTAAAAATGTCAGTGGCTTGATGAAGATGTCTACAAAATGCTGAGGCTTTTTCAGAACTCAGAGAAACTGCACTCAATCACACTGTGATGTCATAGTATTAGCTGCGCATTGAGTGTTTGAGCAGTTTGAGCATGATAGCCCACTTTTAGGTGATCTTATGTGAAGTTTGTCAACTGTCAAAATGTTGGATCATAATCAACCAATACTGATTACAGATCTCTACGCAAAACCACAAGGAAGCTAGAACTGAAGCTGTGGCCAGCCCTGAGACTTGAGGTGGCAGTTCACACTTCATACTAAGAACAAGCCAGTTTGAACCTCAGGGGTCTTTTCCCTCTGCCAGGTGCAGTTCAGTAATTGAAGACTTTCATACAGATCACAGAAGAGCCTAAAGCTGAGATCAGACAGATAAAGACTTCACACTTCTCCAGAAGGAATAATCCTCTTCTTCAGCAAAGCATGAGAGGCCCAGGCAGAGTAAATCAACTGTGGTGATGAATGCTTCATTATATTGGTCAGGAACAGAAAACTATAGCCCTTGCATACCACAAGTGTCCAGATTCAAACATTTGCATTCAAAAACCAGACTGTGGGTAATGGGAGGAACGTCACATGTAGCCTGTGTGAGTGGCTGGAGGGTAGTATGCTCTATTTCCTGGCAAAGAGAACTTCAGTTGTACCCCTTAAGCTATGCACTTAACCCTTTACTGCCTAGAGCCCTATTTGGATGGGATTAGTTTTACATGGGGAGGTGA
Organism: Salminus brasiliensis; assembly: GCF_030463535.1. Lineage (NCBI taxonomy): Eukaryota > Metazoa > Chordata > Actinopteri > Characiformes > Bryconidae > Salminus > Salminus brasiliensis. The sequence continues at coordinate 21,960,746 of NC_132884.1, read as the reverse complement.
AGTAATGTAATGTCGGGACAATTGTAAATTTGTAAAAAAAATAAAATCTCAGCATAAATGACTGGGATGGGAGTGGCTACTCAACTTACGCACTGCCATAACCTCAAAAATAACGTCCCCAAATGAAGGATTACAGGATGTTAACCAATCTTATTACCCACTTATAGTAACAATACATTTTTAGCTTGAAAATCAACAGCTACATGGTTATAACACATATGTAAGCTAAAACCTATGCTACACAATGAAGTGACTAATCTTGCCAGAAGTCTTGCGTCGCTGAAGCGTCCTTTGGCTCATTTTTTGGATTTGAGTGTTGACATTTGCCACAGACTCGAGGTATCTGTGCCAGTGTCTCCTTGAACTCTTCAAACTCCTTTTCCACAGGATTTGACAGAATATTTACCTATATGGCGAGTCGCATAGGATCAGCATTACCTGAGGTTATTTTACAGCTTGTTTTACAGAAGATAAAAGACACTGGGACGTGGGAGCTCACAGTCCTTCAAAATGACTGACGTGTGCTTTCAGGTGGGACTAAAAACATAAAGAAACTACAGTATATAATAATTACATTTTCGCACCCCCCCCCCCATGTAAAAATAATTCAGTTGAAATAGGACATAAGAGGGAATCGTGGAACTCTTTTATTCCTGTAAATGCTCTACTTTCAGAATATCTCCAAAATGTGTATAAAACTAGTGTATAAAACAAAAAATTATTTTTCTATTGGTCAATTTGTCATGAGATTTTTATGTAGTGCAAAAAAATAATTTTTGTTTTATACACATTGTTTTATACACATATCAATACTGCAGTGATATACAGGACACAATTTTGTAGCTCCTAATACTGAGTGAGTCACATACTGCTAACATGTTCCCAAGTGACAACAATTTCTGTATCTCACACAGATTAGATTTTAGACATGAACACGGTTTCTGTGTCTTACCGTCCAGGTTGCTGACTTGGCTGTGCTGGACTGTTGGAAGGACACATCAAAGGTGTGAGGTCCAGCGTAGTCTGTGTTGGAGGGGATGGCGGGTGATGGGGACAGGGCCTCGAAGGTGGAGCTCGGCTGGGCATAAGGCGATGGCGCTGTCACATTGTTCTGAGCATGCTCATTGTTGTAGGGGCTGGTGGAGGTGGAGCCGCCATTTTGATCCATGCCGTTGAGAAGCCCCAGGTTTGTGTACTGTGACTAAAAACCAAAACAAAAAGACAAACAAAAGTCTGTATATGCTAGAAGGCAAAACCATCTCAAGACAAAACTATGTTATTACAATGTTTCATAAGAAGACATATAACAATGCATATTAAAATATTAATGAGCTGTTCCTCCAGTCTGATGAGCTTTGATGTTGGTACATCAGACGATGATGTCATGGTGGGCTTAGTGAAGCCCTGCTTTCTGGGTGGCTGGCTTGAATGAGTCTTTGTTTGCATAAGTCAGAAAGACAAATTACACAAGAGGTCATTCTGTTTATCTACATCTTGCTACTGTAAAAAAAGGCAAATCACAGACTCTTTTGTAATGATTTCTACCAGCAAACAATGGCTGCACACATGTATCTGTATCAGGAAAGGTGCTGGTAGAGCGTCCACTCGAAAGCAAGACAAAAACAGACAAACACCAGGAACACACTGGCCTTCAAAGCAGGGGTGTAATGAGACACTATCAAAATCAGATTTTAATATAATCCAGTGGTGTCTCGACACAATACTTTTGACTGCAATACAGCAAAAATAAGGAATGGTAGCTGGGTACCCAGCACTGTTCCCCAAGTGCATCAGTTGCCCAGTGATGTTGCATTGGAAGCAGTTCGAAAAGAGGTGGAGGCTGGTTGCACATGTGTCAGAGAAGACATGTGTCAGTCCTCACTCACCCAGCATTGGGAGCATTCCATGTGATGGGGAAGAGTACTAACGAGTGGGTCGGGTATTTGGCTATCCAACTTTGGGGAGAAAATAAAAAACATGAAAGTTCCTTCTCTTGTAATGTTACCATTTTGACATTGTGACAGAGATGATATAGCACCGTCTATCTAGGAAATTAACCTCTCAAAAAATCCTTCTAACAAAATAAACCCCATAAATCACAACCTTAAGGATGTATAAGCTCTTTACTTTACTCTAATAGCCAGTGGTTTCCATCAAAGCCAGTAATTGAGTAATTTTATTTGCATAAAAGAGTGACGAGCATTTTTGCAGATTTGGTCCCTATTTGTATGGACCTCATTGTCAAGTTCACCAAGACAAATTCTTGTAAGTTTAGTGATTTCAAAATATTCCAAATTTCCTACATCTAAAGAAAAACAGTTTAAATACATGCTAAAGAAGCCCTGCAGTACTGGAGCCCCTTGAAACCTTGAAAATTCCTCTAGGCTAACTGTCCTGTACCCTGCACTCAGGATCTCAACTAATACACAGGTACATACATTCCAGATGTCCCTACACTAGAGCAACCTCTGTACCAGCAAGACAAGTTCTCCCACCGGCACGTATACCGCAGCTCCTTACACTTCATTGTCAGCCTTAAGGCAGAACCACAATTGCTTAGAAAAGCACTCAGGCCTAAAGGTCTGAAGACAAAGCTGAGCTATCTAAGCTGAAAAGTATAGGCCCAATTACCACAAATGACTAAACTTAATTACCAAACCGCCTACTGTATGCGTTTGACCTTCTAGTGTGGCTGAAGGATGTGGAGCATGCTGAACAGCATCATAATCCTGAATTACAGTACAGGAACGGGAGAGCATCTCGTCTCTGGACTAACCGGCAGGGTTAGAGCAAGCGGCCGGCAGCGGACGGATGCTATGCGGTTCACACAGCTCCTGTTGCGTTGTTCTTGCAGAGGCGCACAGAGGAATTAAAATGGCTGTCATTTGAGAAGGGGGAGAATGTTCTGGCACCTGGCCAGCCTTTTCCTGCCCCAGTCCTCTGGTTGCCCTGTCAATTCCTTTCCCTTTATACATGCCACATTCCTGGATGAGGGAGCACGGCTGAGTGGCTATTCAAACCGTCATTAATCTCTACTAGAGTGCTGGTTTATTTCAGGCATGGACGGAGTCAGCTGTCCGCTTCTCACATGTATGCTCTCTGTCCCTCACTCTCTCTCTCACTCTCTCTTACTTTGCATACACACAAACTTAATAACACTTACACAGACATGTCAGGTGCTACTAGCGGTCCAGATTATTAATTCGTACCTAGGTAAATACTAGGAAAAGTAGTATTCAAAAGTATGGGCATCCCAGATCAAATTACATGTTTGCTTGGTTTTGGAAGTTATAATTAGTACAAATCCACCACAGAGAGCACATCTCTGCACAATGTCATAAAGAATTACCCTTTATTTGCTTCATTTATCCTTGAACATATGATGAAATGAAGGTTAGGGCATAGCGTAGGGTAGAGTTAATTTATTTATTTTATTTTTTTATTTTTTAAGTTATATTCTGTAAGGCAGTACAAAAAAAATAGCAGATTTTTTTTCCCAACGTTTTTACTTTGAATGTCCAAACTTTTGCACATGACTCCACACTGCCCACAGACCCACTCTGTCAGCCAACACAGATGAGCACACCTGAAAGAGGGTTGTTCCACTGACCTCAGCATACCTTTCCCACAGTGGTATGAGGATCCAATTGAGAGAGAAAGAGAGAGAGAGAGAGAGAGAGAGAGAGAGAGAGAGAGAGAGAGAGAGAGAGAAAGGGAGGAAGAGTGATGCATTTCACCTGTGCAGACAGGGGTCATTGTGTATGTGTGCCATGAGCCTATTCAGCCCCAAAGAACCAATTAGACCCCAGTTTTAAAGACCTCGTCTATGAGAACAACACAGCAAGTCAGCAGGTGCACGAAAAAGGGGCAAATTGTTGAAATACACACACTCACACACTCACACAAAGAGGAGTCACCCCCTCCGGCCTCCACACAGCTACACCTCTCTGACACACATGCTCCTACAATGGAGCAATTAGAACATAATGGAGTCCTCTAGAGACAGAGGGGCCAGCTTAACTGCCCTATGTGTGTGTGTGATCCCACCATGAAGGTGCAGGGGAATGCCCCACCTGGTAACACTCTGTGATCTAATCACACACACTAGTGGGTTTTTTCTAGCCTCTCAGCTCTGCTGTGGCATGGAAGGGCCGTTGCACCAAATGCTAATCAGAAAATTGTGGCACAAGGTGTTCAGGTGTGTTGTAAACACCTTTAACTGCAGGCTTATTATTTAATGATTACTATTATTACTTAATACAAGAGTTCAGAGAGTGAAAAACTTCAGAGTGAGCTCACACACGGCCCTGACAGTTTAAGAGGTTAAGGTGGTAGAGGCGTGCCAAGGCAAGAAGGCGCAATGTGAACCCCTTCTCTAAGCTGTGTGGACAGGTAGCCATAAACCTTCTGACAAATTAAGAGTAACATAGCGGACATTGAACTGTGCTCTGACTCAATTAGTCTAAATCACGCTATGAGGGTTGATTTTTCCCGTACACTTTGAGTCATTCCATATGACGTCCTAGGCTGCAGGTTGGTGTATAGTAGAGTTACACAAACTCTACTATCAGTTCAATTCAGTTCATGTTCTTATCTGATTAGCCTTATCTGATTAGGAAAGCCCCCAATAACTGACAAAACTGAAATTAATACTCAAACAAAAGCAAAGAAATACTTAAAAATAAAAATAAAAGTAAAATGCATTTTTTTTTTGTTTTTGGGTTTTTATTCCAAGTAGTTTCAGACCCTTTCTATTGGTCCATCCATCATGAACCTCTCAACAACAAAGAAAGAGAGAGATGGATGTGGGATTGACCTGACATATATGCTTTTCTATAGATTCTGTTGAAATAAATTTTTTGAAGACACATAAATTGTTATTTTAAGCTTCAAGTCAAGTCATTTACTTCACAAGTGAATTTGGAACCACACTCTAAAAATAAAGGTGCCACCATTGAAGAACCAATTTTGGTTCCATGAGGAATCTTTTAGTTTTTGTAAAAGAGAATCTTCACATTGGTAACTAACCTTTACATCAACTTATTTAAACCTTCAAAAGGTGCTTCACACATCTCCCTTACAATAAATGGTTTGTCATGAAAACGTATTAAGAAAAATATTATTTGGTAACGCTCAAAGGAGGAAAGATTACAGTTGACAGCCAATGATATTCAAAAAGACCTTCATATAGGCAAAGACTACTACAGACTGCTAACCATAGCCATAGCCATAGCCAGACTGCTTACCATTCAGTCAAGCAAATGCAACACGAGAAATCGTGAAACAGTAACAGTACATATGACAGATTGAGTGTGCACAATCCGCACACTTATCGTTAGGGAAAAGAGTGAGACAGAGAAACGAGAGATCCTGATCTCTTCCATCTTCTCTTTAATTAGATGATATCCTCCATAATACAACAGTCATCTAACAACTACTTTAGCTGCTCTTAAAAATACCTCTCTGTTTATAGCCTCCTCAGAGTGTAGACCTCTGGGATGTCAGAATGCTAAGCAGAACTGCCGTAAATCAGTTGTCCACGATGGGACTGGCGGCCTTTAATAACGCCGGTGAAAGGTTGAACGGCCTGCTTTAGGCCAGCCTGCATTTCTCTGACCGTGAACAGATGCTAGGGTAAGCATATCAATCCAACGGATGGATGGAGTGAAAGAAGCAAAAGTAACTGACCTTCGGAGTGATAGCCTGTTGATGCCATCCTTGGAATCTCAATAACGCAATAGCACATTGCAAGGATTTTTGAAATGCAAACAGCGCCACGGCTAAAATGTTGCAATCAATTCTGGCTGAGCTTCTCTTTGAGTATATTTTGGTTTGGCATAACTCTTGGAGTGAATCAATTACTGCTATGTTTTTCTGTCAACATGCAAAACCTTCTAGCATATTAGTCCTGAAGTTACAATACTCGTGTTTCTTACACGTAAATGCAGACTCCGGATTATTCTTAGCCTTTGTAGAGGAAAGTACCTCCACACTCACTGTTTCAAGTCTTTCAGCAAAGAAGGCACACGTCAGAACACGGTCTTAGATTACATTTTCAAACTTACATACCATATGTACTTATAAGAGAATGCACTACAATTAGCTATTTTCAGCTACACTCTGAAATATAATGTACTAAGATCCAAAAAATAAGATGCCAAAGAAGAACATTTTTTGGTTCCATAAAATAGAGATGTGTATGAGCAACATTTAAATGTTTACCAATTTAAAGATTCTTCACACACCCTTTGTAGCACCTTTACTTTTTAGAGGGTAATCTAAAAAAAAAAAAAAATCATAGTGATCATAGTGCTAATCATTATAACTGCTGGCATCATGCTTTGTTTTCTTATATTCTATATGTTGTATTGATACATTTTTACATATTTTTATCACCTTTACAGAAATGTTGATTAATGTGCATTGTCGAAATTGAATAAACGAAACTAAACTAACCATACATGGTATTTATAATAAACACTCTACCTTATTATGTAGGATAAACTAATAACGGTTGAGTGCAATGGCTTAAAATGTACATCATATGCTGGATTTGAACATTTTTCTAATGCTGCTGTGATTTGCATATAATGAAGCTCATGATATATATGGTGAGAGTAGGATTATGCTAAATACTGTGGAAGCACACATGTATTTTAACTTTGTAAATAGTCCTTTCTAGTCTTTATACTGGTTTTCTATAATGGATTTAATATACTGGTTGCACTCCATGATGCTGGGGCAAGTAGAACCTGCTAAAAAAGTAACTTAAATGTATTTTATTTAAAAACCCAATTGCCTGCAATTTCACAGCAGACTAAAATGTCTCAAAAAGTATTTAAATGTATTGTTTTTGAGCCTCCATTTACATATTCCTATAAGTGATCTACTGGTTTGTACACGTTAACAAGCTAATAGTGGTCAATGGCCATTGGAAAGGTGACAAGAGCTAATTACGTTTGTATCAGGCTTTAGGAGAGCTGAGTTTGTTTAAACAGACGTTATATAGCTACAGACTGTACATACATGGGATTTACATACAGATTTGAGACTGGCCTTTTTTATTAGCTTAAGACTATACTAACTACTCTATGCTGTATTAAACGCATAGACACTGCCTTACACCCTGGAGACCCTATTTTGAGTTCAATAAAATCTAATTACTTAGTATAAAAACGGGTTCATTCAAAACGGGACATTGTTTTAAACACTTGACATTTTACATTTTACATTTTATTAGATTTGCAAAGATGTCAATGCATAATTACTTATATTTAGAATAGTTACAAAGAAAGAAAAAAATAATAAAAAGAAATGTGTAAAATGGCTCAGTGTGATTGTAAAACAAAGTTGATGTTTTTCTCTGAATGTTTTATAACAGTACGCTATCGAAAAGTGTGGCAGACTTCTCATGGATTACTCCAGATCTCATAATTACAGCCTTTGATTCCACTCAAAAATCTAATCGGCACAGCTATTAATCTCTGGCTCACGTCTCTGATAACAATCATACAAGTTAACCAGCTGGGCCAAAATTCCTATGGCTACAGTCAACAATTAATCGTTCTGACCTCTGTCTAGATCCAGATATGGATAACCTGATAGATCAACTGACCAGGTTTTCTTAGCCGCAGGAGCAAGGGGAGTCCTAGCCTGGGGGTGCAATAGCTGCCATTCTGGGGAGTGTCCCAGTGACCTGGGCAGTGTGTAACTTGGGCTGGGTACTGAGAATGTCTCTGAGACGATCTCAAGTGACCACGTCGCGAGAGTCCATTAGGCACTTAATTGAGGAGGGGTGGATAGGGTGGGTCGTGGGGGGGTTGGGGGGGAGTGGGGTGTCTTCGTTCTCTTCATGCCCACTGGGCTAGGCAGAGCGGGTGATTGTATCTGTATCAAAACACCGTTAAAGCAATTAACCGTTCACGCCCGAGACTGCTCTGCAGGGCCTCGATGGACACATTCTTTGAGGAGATTCTGCCAAGCGTTGCAGAGAGCAGGGGGAGTTTTACCACAAACCCTCCCCCATCCCCCTGATGAGAGAGAGATGGACACTACTCATAGACCAACCTCTACTTGACTACCCTAACACATCTGCAACTCAGCACGTTAACTGATGCATTACACCAGTGAAGTCCAATTACTTTGGAAATATACATTTTTTGCCAGGTTTATCTGCCAGTTATCTTCCAGGTATATTGCACAACCCCACAACACTGAGGTACATTCCTCAGAAACAAACCTCATCCACCCTTTATCCACCTCTATGTCTCCTCTTACACCAAACACGGGTGTCTCTGGACCCATTACCCCTACCATCATTATAGAGGGCGAGAGAGGATGAGAGAGACAGAGCATTTAAGAGCATTAATCAAAGCTGTGTGAACTGTGGATTGGTTACCTGAGCTCAGTTTTAAAAACCGTGAGGGAGGGTGGGAGGGAGAGAGGATTGCACTGCGATTCTAACGGCGCGCAGGTCAGAGTCTGGGCTAACGGTGTTGTGTTGACAACAGCTTTGTGCCAAAGATTGGTGGCTCTGAAGTCAGCAGACTCAACTACCACCTGCCAATAAAGAATGGAGGGGCTTTGGGAGAACAAACACACAGATCCGCTCACCGTCTTCAACTGCAATGGGGGGTTTCAAAAGGCACAAATTCAAAAACTTAGTCTCCTTTAACATTCTGCCTCCTAGACCATCTAGCAATCACTTCACAAAACTAAAAAAGATATTACTGTCCAGTGAAATATGACAAATAAAAACAAATTAGTATGCAAAGGATGTAAATCTGTAAAATCATTGGAAGTATAAAAACAGAATAGACTGAACCGCAACTAATTTCTGAACATTTACTGAAAAAAAAACCCGAATTTTGTCGTTTACTAAAAAAAGGAGTTCCCGAAGTAAATCATCTCTCACAACATCAGATATCATAGAACTGAAACCACGTTCCTCGTTCTATGTGCTGTTAGACCCCCCCAATTTTGTGGTAAATGTCTTTGTTAGCTTCATCTGGTAATATGATTCTACCACACATAGCTACTGTAAATGAAGTGTAATGATTTAGGATCCTGCAGAGTGGTCAGGGAGAGCTTAAGCATTCAAAAATAAATGCTGTTCTAATTTCTCGTGGGGGGTAAACACCCCTGACGCAAAACCACACACTTGTTTTTCTACTTGCCTGAGCTACTGCAGATAACCATACAGGCAGTTGAGCTGCCTACATTAGCATTCTCTACAGAAGATTAGCCAGACTGTAGCACAATTGTTCTATGCAAATAGGTTCAGCTATCTTAAACAAACTCACGTTATTTGCCCATTGCCTTTACTTGACAACACAAGAGCTATAAACCAACAGACATAACAGCAGTTGAACAAACACATTCGTTCTCCGTCAGCAGTCACAACACAAACAAGGACTAACTGAGATCTGTGTGAGAAAGGAAAATCTCAGCACACAGTCTCGGAGACTGACACACAACATTCCCAGAAGCAAGTAAATGCTTACAACCGCTAAGCCAGCAACTGCATTAATGAAAGTGAATTAAGATAACAAATTAAATAATACAAATGGAGAGATTAATGATGCTGCCCACAAACAGCCATGGCATATTTTCTTTTATGTTATAGCTACATTAAACCCAACTACTCAAGCACTACTCAATTTGAGCTTCAAATTACTGAACAAATATAACAATTCTGCTACAATCAGACACAGAATAATGCAACTTATTAAAGATAAACAGTTTTGCTATGAACAGGCACCGAAAGATGCAGATTATTGGAGAAAAACAGTTGCAAAGAAAGTCGGGCCTCAGTGGGTCCAGTGTTTCCAGTCGCTCCGTGGGATCCTCCCAAATGACCCAAACCCAAGACTGGGTAACATCATCCCCAGAAAAGCCAAAAGAACGGTATTGGGCCTCACCTCACTGTACGATGGGTTACTGGTCTCCAGGTACAACATATTGGCGCTGAGATTGAGCAGTGCAGCCGCTGTTTGCTCAACGGGCTCCAGGATTCTTACCCCTTGTTCTTCCCCTTTGGTCCCCTAAAACAGTGGTGTGGGCTACAAATGTGAAAAGGACAGGCTTAGGAACTCTATAGGAATTCTATGGGGTTGCCATATATACCAAGCTCTACAAAGGGGAGGGCCTGAAAGTACCTGTCCAATACCTGAATCCACACCCTTCACCTTTTTTTTTGGGAAGGTGTTGCTTCTTCTAGCTCTTCCTTCAAGGACAACCCTGCAGTGCTTTTAAAAACACACCAGGCGTTGATAGATCGCTTCATTCAAGCTTCAGAAAAACTTTGTTTCACGTCATATGCAAAACAAGCTAAAAACGCAAATGCAAAAAAGCAATACATCTTAAAAATTTTGGAAGCGCTTTGATAACATATTCCACACTGTGTTCTCAAAGCTTTGGTTTAAATAAGTGTGGAGACTGACACTTTAAATGGCCAGCAGTGCTCAAGACAGCAGTTCCTCTAAATGACTGTTTTAATTCTTTGGATGATGTTAAGAAAACGCAATATTTTAGCCAGAAGCACTTGCCGTAATGAACCCCAACTATTTCATTTCATTCACACCCTGCAGTTGTGCATTTTCTTTCAATAACTATTTTGAAAGGTTTCAGATTCCAAATGACAGAAAATATTAAAATACTGTATATTCTTACACTCACAAGGCTTTAGAGGATAAAATTTAGATCACAGAGGAGGCTCAGACCACCTCAAGCATTTTCTGACCTTATCTACATAAGAATGGACTCCCCCACTCCCACCCACAACATGCCCCCGGCATTGCCCCTATTAGTGTCCCTCCAGAAACAAAAGGGGGGCTGTAGACTGCTTGTATCTATCAGAGATGACTGGTGTAGATCTGTTTTGAACACATAAATGTTGGTTCAGACAGCGGGGAACTGCCTCTCTCTTTTGTAACCATACTTACATGTCAAAAGGGCTGTGGTGAATAAACCCAAGAGACAAGGAGACAGAGAGACGGAAAGAGAAAGAGAGAGTCTGTCAGTCATTCTGTTATTATCAGATAAAGGCCTGTGAGACCCCTATCGTTTTGGAGTTGATATTTGGTTAATTTTTTATGAAATCCAGATTTTTTCTCAGGTTGAAAATGCTATGTTCATTTCTAAGAGGCCTACCATGAGCAAGCGTTTTACTGCATTTTCTACTGTAATGATGTTTTTTTGCAAACCTGAACTTCCAAAGTTAGGTCAAACATAACATGTCTAAAATGTCTAACAATTAAAGGTAGGAACTAAATGAATCAGCAATCAGCAACCAATCAGCAATAAATTTTATTATTCTGCCCCAAATTATCACCAACAACAGTTGCCTATAAGAGTCTGTGTATTTAACCCTTTTCATTTTATTTTATTTTATATTATATTTTATTTTCTGGTTGCTGTTCTTTGCACTTTAAATACGTTTTAAATTACGTGATTGCAGTTGTTAATGCAGGCATGGATGGTTATCTGCATGTGTGATGTGTATTATAGGTTCCTGAGTAACTAAATACAAAATCCCACCATATTAGTAGCATCTTCATTTTTTGGATTTTGCTTTTTTTATTTTTTATACATAATTTAAATAATAATCATACTTTCTTTTTACATTGTTATGAATATTTCATGATAAATGGACCCAAGAAATGCTCTAAATTATATCAAATGTAAGTTACATTTTAGCACTGCAAAAATGCCTCTATTGTAAAGCTATTAGAAGTACAGTATTTGCTTTGGTGTAGTTAATTAACAAATTCAACCTGAGCTGACATTAAAGAATACATCCAAGTTCCAGATCACTCTGTTGACACTAATATGGCTCTTGTTTTGTATCAGGACCCTGAAAAAGATCATTTTGCAGTAATTTTTGGAAACACTTAGAAAACACTTTAGCTCTATAGAATTTTAGATATGCATTCGCCATAGTAGTTTCCTGCAATGTGGGCTAGGCAGGGTATTCATGAACATTAGGGGTGGTTCCAAATCATACAGTGTGCAAATGTTCAGTGAGAAAGCAACTTCAAACTGCATAAGAAGCAGGGAACGGTTTGCCAATTCAGTGGAACTGCAGGAAAGTACCCATCAGTCATTGCATGTCTCCTGAGGAGCGATTGCTTCATGCTTGATGATGGTGAAGGTATTTAAGGCCAATGATGATATACAGAACCAAATTTTACCATTCTTCAATTAGTTATTTTGCTTGGTGGAAAACCTGTGAGTAGTTCTATGTAGCACATTTTAAAAAGGGTTCTATACAGCAGGTTGTGGAATGGAATGCAGCATCCTCATCATGCACCAGAGGATGCTTGGGCCAGAACTGATATTTAGATTTCACATTTTAAGAAAAAAAAAAATATGATTGCGCAGATTTATTTCTTTAGACCCAGCAATAAATACATAAATACGTAAATAAATACATAAATGCATAAATAAATAATACATAAATAAAAAAAAAAAAAAAATTCTAACCTCCCAAACAATGCATAAAAAATGCAGTTCTGATGCTTGATGCTATTTTATATTTTTTCAGCTTTATCAAACATTACATTCTACATCCACAAGCACCTTTAATTAAAGTACATGAAAATACCAGTTCGGAAGCGTGTAGTGGTAATCATTAACAACAACATGTTTAGCATGTGGCACAAAACACAAAGCACAAGAATTTCACACCTATTTAGCTCCCGGAAAGGTGCGGCTGGACAGAGCTGTGTAAGGTCTGAGTATAGCTTTGGGGTGGGGATTCTATTAACCCAGGTCAAGAAGGAGAAAACTAATGCCTTCAGGCCAAGCGGCACCAATAAAGAGCTGTCAGGACAGTCAAACCCCCTCCACTACCTGTGACTATTATCGTCTCCAAGCTGTGGCCCACACCCTGTCTCGATATTGGGGGGCATTTAGCCTCAGGTCACCTGGTCTAAGGCTGGATCAACGAGCCAACACTCCTGCATTCACTTTGGGGCTGCTGGATGTGCTTATTCACAGCCCTTTTCATGGGGGGCAATTAGTTTAGCTAAACAAACTTCTAATGAACTTAAAACAACACTGGTGGTGGAGGTGATAGGGTGCTCACTGGAGAGCCTTTGCTGCTACTGTGAAACAACTAGCTTTGCGACAGCAGTGAAGAAAAGGTGAAGTCTAATCAGATTCTCGAGATTTTTCCAGGGCTTAAAGTAGGGCTGTAAAGCTATCCGTTAAGTAAAGGAAGGGTACCGCATTAAAATTTCGCTCAATTAAAAGGGAGTGGAGGCAAAAATACACTTGTAAAAGTGTAAAGGTCTCTACATAACACACATTCAAGCACATTTGAAATACTTTAACATTTACATCTACAGCATTTAGCAGATGTTCTTCTCCAGAGCGACTTACAAAACTGCTTCACTGTTACTCAGAAAATATCTTAGCTTAGCTTGTTTGTACAGACTATGATCTGAAGAAACTCTTCACGGACTGTGTTTGCAGTCACTCTCTTAGTCAGTCAGACCCCAGAGTGGGGAAAGAAACAGTTGTACTTAGCATTAGCATTAGCATTCACACTGTTCCCTTCAGAGGTAATGCACTGCACTCCTGCTCCATATGCTCCTCACTAACACTCTGCTCTCCTGCTGCATATCCTCCTCACTAACACACTGCACTCCTGCTCCATATCCTCCTCACTAACACACTGCACTCCTGCTCCATATGCTCCTCACTAACACACTGCACTCCTGCTGCATATCCTCCTCACTAACACACTGCACTCCTGCTGCATATCCTCCTCACTAACACACTGCACTCCTGCTCCATATACTCCTCACTAACACACTGTACTCCTGCTCCATATGCTCCTCACTAACACTCTGCTCTCCTGCTGCATATCCTCCTCACTAACACTCTGCTCTCCTGCTCCATATCCTCCTCACTAACACACTGCACTCCTGCTCCATATGCTCCTCACTAACACACTGCACTCCTGCTGCATATCCTCCTCACTAACACACTGCACCCCTGCTCCATATCCTCCTCACTAACACACTGCACTCCTGCTCCATATCCTCCTCACTAACACACTGCACCTCGCTCCATATCCTCCTCACTAACACACTGCACTCCTGCTGCATATCCTCCTCACTAACACACTGCACTCCTGCTCCATATCCTCCTCACTAACACTCTGCTCTCCTGCTGCATATCCTCCTCACTAACACTCTGCTCTCCTGCTCCATATCCTCCTCACTAACACACTGCACTCCTGCTCCATATGCTCCTCACTAACACACTGCACTCCTGCTGCATATCCTCCTCACTAACACACTGCACTCCTGCTGCATATCCTCCTCACTAACACACTGCACTCCTGCTCCATATACTCCTCACTAACACACTGTACTCCTGCTCCATATGCTCCTCACTAACACTCTGCTCTCCTGCTGCATATCCTCCTCACTAACACTCTGCTCTCCTGCTCCATATCCTCCTCACTAACACACTGCACTCCTGCTCCATATGCTCCTCACTAACACACTGCACTCCTGCTGCATATCCTCCTCACTAACACACTGCACTCCTGCTGCATATCCTCCTCACTAACACACTGCACTCCTGCTCCATATACTCCTCACTAACACACTGTACTCCTGCTCCATATGCTCCTCACTAACACACTGCACTCCTGCTCCATATGCTCCTCACTAACACACTGCACTCCTGCTGCATATCCTCCTCACTAACACACTGCACTCCTGCTCCATATCCTCCTCACTAACACACTGCACTCCTGCTGCATATCCTCCTCACTAACACACTGCACCCCTGCTCCATATCCTCCTCACTAACACACTGCACTCCTGCTCCATATCCTCCTCACTAACACACTGCACCTCGCTCCATATCCTCCTCACTAACACACTGCACTCCTGCTGCATATCCTCCTCACTAACACACTGCACTCCTGCTCCATATCCTCCTCACTAACACACTGCACCTCGCTCCATATCCTCCTCACTAACACACTGCACCCCTGCTCCATATCCTCCTCACTAACACACTGCACTCCTGCTCCATATGCTCCTCACTAACACACTGCACTCCTGCTCCATATGCTCCTCACTAACACACTGCACTCCTGCTCCATATCCTCCTCACTAAAACACTGCACTCCTGCTCCATATCCTCCTCACTAACACACTCCACTCCTGCTCCATATCCTCCTCACTAACACTCTGCTCTCCTGCTCCATATCCTCCTCACTAACACACTGCACGCCTGCTCCATATGCTCCTCACTAACACACTGCACTCCTGCTCCATATGCTCCTCACTAACACACTGCACTCCTGCTCCATATGCTCCTCACTAACACACTGCACTCCTGCTCCATATCCTCCTCACTAAAACACTGCACTCCTGCTCCATATCCTCCTCACTAACACACTCCACTCCTGCTCCATATCCTCCTCACTAACACACTGCACTCCTGCTCCATATGCTCCTCAATAACACACTGCTCTTCTGCTCTTCCTCACTAACACACTGCACTCCTGCTCCTCATCTTCCTCATTAGCACTCAGCGTCTCCTGGCTTTCACAAATATAAATTAGGGTAGCTGTGGGCAGGTTCTTTTAAAACTATATTAAAATATGAATTAAATTGCATAATAATAATAATAATAATAATAAGAAGAAGAAGAAGAGCAGCAATTTTAAAAAATAAACTTTGTAAAACAACAGTAACATAAAAAATCAAGAGTAAACAGTATTTATTTATCTAATACAATAATAATAATAATAATAATAATACAGTAATACTTAAGGACAGAAAAAGAAATACAATCAAGTATTTTGCACCCAAATGTTTTGGAAACTCGGCGCCCACAATAACAATGGCATCATGTCACACACACACAGTAACTTATTAATACAATTAGTATCAAACGGATATTTTAAAATGGTTAGTTGGCACTGAACTAGTGTAATAGAAAATCTGCATTTTATTTCATTTCATGGCTTTTGTATAAACATGACCCACATAAGTGCACCCCTTCTGGAAACTATAGTTAAGTATAAGCCACAAATACTAGTGAAAGCACTTGGGAATACTAGTCATCAGTAGAGGCAAGTACATATACAAAAACATTTTTAACAGATAAAATAAAATAAAAGTTCAGGAATTCAAGCAAACTAAAAGTAAAAAAAACTGCAGCCTTAGTAACAAAAACAAACAAATTAATATCCTCAGATAGTTTTACTTTCTGTATGAATGTATGCCACAGAATTATGGCTTTTCCTGTAGAGACACACACAAAAATAGCCCCTTACTAGACTTCCGTGTCCCAACATACTGCATAACCATAAAATGAATGAACTGGAGACATTTGGGAATTTCCACAAGAATATTTTCCACACAGATTAAGGATTTTTAAAGCTAATATCAGAACCCTAGAAAGACTGACAGAACTAAACACAGCCAACATTTTAAACAAGGTTTCATTTTCATGTGGTTTCTACTGCAATGGCTTACATTCTTATGGTTTGAGAGGATTTACCCTATTTCTACTGAGATCTGCACTCTGCAGTGATTCTTAACTCTGAACATTATCTTGTCTGGTCTATTTTTAAATGTTCCCAGCAGTCTCTGCTTGGCGGGCCACCCAATACAGTAATAACGTTATGTGCGGAAAAATAACTTCCTAGTATCAGTGTGAAATGCACTATGATAGCTAATACCTGACCACAGAGAGGAGCTGAATAGTGATCATAGTTGCACTTGGTTGGTGGTACAACACCTATTTCTGCACTTGAGATATATTAGGTAGAGAATATCCACACCCAACCAGACAAAACATTAGTGGCTGAATTAGGCGCCGGTCGTGAGGCAATAAACATGAGCTCAGCTCTGAGAGAGGAAACGGGGGCAAAGTTAGCTTTTCGGCAATTCACACAAAAGATGTTGCACTTAGATGGCTGCAGTAACTCTTTGAGGAGTGTTTGGGCTTAGGGCTGCTGGATTAGTGGGGTATCGTATGTCAGGTGCTTGGGGTTTGGGAAGATACCTATACAAGGAGCTGACAGCCTCCATCACCCCCCTGCTGAGGGGGAGAGGAGAAAAAAAAACTGGAAAAAATCTTTCCTAGCTACCTATGGGGGGTCAACATTGTCCCATTGGCTCAGCTTTGCCACCTGCCACCAAATACTTTAATGTGCTGAGGAGGTCAGCGTTTGTTGACTTCATCGTCTCAATGAAAACAGCACGGCTGTGTGACTGAAAAAGAGAATAATTTGTGCTAGGGAGGAGGTAAAGAAGAGACAGAGAATTAGATGAGTCATTTTCTTTAATATGGCCTGCTTAGTGTGTAATTGATGAGGTGGCTTTTGTGCTCCTCTTTCTGCTGTGAAAGGGGGATTTGCTCTTTGATGACGGTTGCTGAGTGCTGCGGGGCAAATCAAAGGTAGAGAGGCTGCCAGGGCAACTAGCCTTGAGCTACCATAACACATCCTTCTACACAGCTAGCACTCTGTCTCTGACAAGACATCAGCTTGGGGATCTAACTGGACCGGATTTGAATTTTGAAGCATTTAACCCCTTTATATTCATGGACGACCTCAGGCTTCTTATACAGCAACTTAAGGTTACTGAGGTGTAAGAGTGACGAAGGTTGGTTACGACGAAGGTTAACACACATCAATAAGCATAATTGTTCAGTGAGATCTCGTGGAAGACTCGTGGAAGAAAGTAGGTTATTCTTTCTGGAGCTGTCTACTCAAGATCTTTGAGGAACAGTGTTATAGCTCAACATAATAAGCTGTTAGTACTGTTAAAAGGGCCAGACACCTGTGGACTAAACACAAAGGGCAGTCCACACCTGCACACCAAACTGGTGTGGAATTGTTTTATGGCATAATTGGCTTTAGAAGCTCTCCATCCTGTTTAGGTGCACACATGGAGACCAAAGCCAGGTTCAGAAATTGTATGATGTAGAGCTAAATTCTACCAGAAATGGAAAGCTTATTCTCACATTCTTTCATGAAAATGAGGAAATATATGAAAACTTTATCTAAAGAAAAGAATATGTTAATTAATGCAATTTTATGCTTGAGGTACAAGTAAAGTAATTAGGCAGTAAGCTCTTCTTTGTCCAGAACAATAATATTACATGTATGCAAATCCTTCTTCCAGTTATCACCTAATACAGCCATTAACCCCATTCCGCAGTACCCTTAGTGACTGCCATTTCTGCCCTTTAATCGACTGTCTATTAGTAACATGAAGCGTAATGAATGTTGCATTAACATTAGGGGTGCAATGGTACATGTAGTCAGGTACAGGTACACTGCCAGGTGTAGAGAGAGTGACTCAGACTCATCCCTCTTGATTCCTTATGTCTCACCTTTTATAATTTGGATTTGAAATGACTGAGAATAATCCAGCATTTAACTGACATTCTGGCATTCATTAACTTTTCATTTCAACTCATGAAATCATGGTGGGTTCGACGAGGATGAAGGGTCTGTGTTTTTGTGTGTGTGTGGAAACATGCTACTTTTAACATGCTAAAATGCTAACTTTTACACTTTACAGCTTAATTAACACCCTGTGGCTGCACTGGCTACCTCAGGGGGCGCTATACAACACTAGATGGAACCAACTGTAATTTGCAGAACTGTCTGTTCAAATCAAATGAAAAGAAACCTGAGTTAGTCACATGTTTTTAGCCTTTTTTCTATTGTGCTCTACTTTGACCACGCACAGAAGACCAAACAGCAGTGAGAAACACACCTGTGACTTTTGTGTGCCCTTATACCCCGAATTTACATGATCTAACGCAGCCCAAAATTCATGGTAGCATTGGGGAAGCACTGATTCTCCATGCTGACCTATTTCACTATGCATGCACCATGACTCGTCTGGTGGCAGATTTAAATCAATTAAAAAATGCTACCAGTCAATTTCCATTCTATCCACAGAATGGTCAGTAGGGGGCTTGTGGAAAGAGGCAATGTTAAATCACAGATGCTGCTGGTGGATTTAAACAAATCTATGCATGGACTGGGGCCATTATGGAGAAGTGGCGAACCAAATCTTTGTTCTTTCCGCTTGCTCACATCTCAACTTAAAAAACACACACAAAGAAATATTTGCTATTTTTACCTCCATGTTTATTTGCATTTATTCTAATGTTGGGTTGTGTTTTTACAGTCATAAAGACAATAAGGCTCCAGAGAAATGGTTTAAACTGGTGAAAGTGGATGCCTGTTTGGCCAGTACTGTAGTTCATTATCATCAATAGTAATAATAATAACAGTACTTCACCAACACTTTAGGCAATTTCTCACAAGGCAAAACTCTTGTAAACAAACAAAAACTTTCTTCAAGTTTACATATATACAAACACATCATTCCTACCAAGCCAGACATGTAATTGTCTTGTCATAAAGAAGGAAGAGTTAAAAAGCAATTAATCAAAGCTAGCACCAAAGAGGTTTTCCCACTGATGTGTTTCCTTGATGCACCATATAGCATTTAGATTTGCTGTTCCAACTGTTTACTTTGTGTTGATGAATTGTGCATTGTGTACTGTTATGTTATTATTGTTACTCTAATCTGTTTTCACAGCATTTCTGATTCTAAATGATCATATATTTTACCACAAAATCTATGGAATAAACTTTGCACAATACAAATATCTAGGGTTGGCTTTCTGGACAGAGATCAAGCCTATTCTTGATTCCCCATGAAAAGCAAAATTTACTCTACGGTTGCAGTGGTATACCGGTTTTATGTATGCAAATGGATGGTTATCATACTGTGTACATTTGCTTTATACTGGTATTAGAAAACACATTGAACCGAACAGAAAATTCCATCAATTTCTTACTTATTTTCAGAGTGGTAAAAACCAAACAATCAATTAATTAAGGGAGAAAATAATCAGCAGAATAATCCAAAATTAATCATTAGCTGGAAACTAAATAATTCAAAAGAGCTTGACCTCATCTGCAGCTTTCTCCTGCAGATGCTCTGTACATTGTGTGAATAATTATGTTTGAACTGACCAATAGAAATCTAAATCTAAATTACTTTTTTTTTTTTTTACATTATTTTTCATTCAAAGTACAAAGAACATTTGTGCCTTTTCCTGTAAAGTCACCATTTTGGAGATAACATGTTTTTCAATGGACAGTGACAATATAGTTTTATTTATGAAAAACATAGTAATAAAAAGTAATAATAAAAACATAATAATAATAAAGTAATACACTAATTGCTGTAACTATAGTAAATATTTTGTTCAACCGGTTTCGAGGGTCAATGTAATAATAATAATAAGAAGAACTACTACAAGAGCAAGGGGAAGAATAGTCAAATACCATATAACGCAATACCGTAAAACTATAAAAAATCTATATAAAATTTTCTGAGACAGTTATCATACATCTGTGAACTAGCCTTAATCCTTGTCTGGGGAATCAGTTCTCAGTGAACAGTGTTTTCCCTAAACATGTATGAAAACTTAAATAAATGTTTTAACAATTGATCTTAACTTCCTCAAGCAAAGAGTAACAGAACATACGGTAGATACTGAACAGCTGTCAAAGCCCTCTAAATCAGTGTTGTTCTGAAGCTCTGTTTAATGTTGCTACCGGCAAACTGGTGGGGTGAAAAAGAGTCACCGCAGTTTTTAGCAGTTGAGATTCAAGCCGGAGAGAGTGCCAGAAAACAGTTGGAACATAGCTCCAGGTTAAATCTGCTTTTTTTTTTTTTATCTGAGACCGGTTTCCCCTGCCAAATAGCAAATCTCAAACAAACTACGAACGTACTGTGGCACTTCCATTTGGCAGAACTGTGAAGAAAAGGCACATTTCAGGGCAGAAGGTGGGTAAAACAGACAGTAATTTTGAAAGGGGTGGCGAGAAGTAAGCAACACACCTTCTTAATGCTCTGTAATCACTTGAAGCTGAGTCAGGCCCTGGCTGAAAAGAGCACGGCAAATGACTAAACAACAGGAGAGACGCTATGTAGACTTTTCACAGTTCACACGATGCCAGGAAAAAACATTCACAGCTTGTATACTGAGGCAAAACATTTTGGGCCCAGCTCACTCAAACGCACACCCTAAATGTACGTATCAATCAGGAGCTTCACTCCCTATCCAATCTGTCAGCACCTATTTCCGATGTTGCTTTTGCGCGGGACATAACTAGAAGAAGCTCATGAGGCTGGGCCCTTCGAGAACAAACCTGAACAAATATGACAAGCAGTGAGATCCAAACAGGATTTTCCCACATAAATCTTTCCTAAACTGCTAGAACTCTAAAGCAAACACACACTGAACAATGCATTCTCTTTTTAGGGAGATGAGATGCAATCTAAACAGCGTTCACAAGATAAGGGAAGTTAAGGAAAGCTGGAAAAACACAACAACAGAAATTCCACAGAATTGCGCAGATAAACATGTAATTAGGGCACACTCAGCTTCTCCTATACCAATGTGTCACCCTTACACCTCAGAATGGTTCCTGATGATCCAACCCTATCTCCGTCTTTCTATGAACCGTAAGCTCATTGTGCTCAGCTCAGCTGATCGACAGCTCAGTCTTGTGACATCAGCTCTTCAGGGCTGGAATACAGCGCTTCCTGTCACTGTTTTCGTCACATTCCTCCATGTTATCTGACTCCACACCTCTTCTTCTTTGCTCTTTGCTCCTCCCCCAGCATGAGGGTGGTGTGGAGAGACCGCAGCCCTGTATGAGGCAGGTGCTGCTCAAAATCGTTGCCCTCCGGCTAGAGAAAAGAACGCACCTCCAGAAAAGGAATTTCAGATTTAAACATAAAACCCCTCCACAATGCAAATAGCATTCCCTGAGGGTGCTAAAGAGGCTGCGCAATGTCTAATGACTCATCAGGCAGGCACGCCTTTCTGGAAGGAGGCGCCATGGTCTATTTGACGGCAGATGGGGGGAGGGGGTTGCCGCTATGGGGGGTATTCCATTTTGCCATGGCTTTCCGAGATTTCTCAGTAAAGGTGGATTAAGTAGGCTGAAAGTGAGAACCGTCCAGGAGGCATCTTTATCTTTTCCTCTATGGGACAGATTTGATTTGGGCATTTTGGAGTTGTATGTAAATGTGGCTATTTACAAGTTTCAGAACTCAAAATGTAACCTCCACCGGTCCATTCAGTCCATAAAGGTGTGTGTTATTCTGTAAGTCGGTCTTACAGTCATATTAGGAACTTTAGGTCTAAGCTGGATTTTTGTCAAAAATGATGCTAAAAAGAATGTGTCAGTTTTTATTGTCAGTGATATTTTCCTTTCATTTATTCCTTCATTTGTTAATTGATCAACAGAACAGTTTAGCAAGTTAGCGTATGGGCTAATTTTCATCTGTAGACCTGTCTAGTCCGTAAAACTGAAATGAATACTGACAAACACTCGCTGTTTTCTAATGCCAGGCAAGCTTACAGAGCATGAAAGTGAAAGGGCCGCTTTCTTAAAGATGGGTGTGGCTAAATAAAGTGAATAAGAATGAACAAGAAGTGTTTTAGCCTGGATTGCTTTTTGAATGAGACACAACAAGCCAGGGCAGCCAATCAGAATAGAGGTCATAGTTTACACATACCGTATATGTCTTAAAGGTTCATTGAAAAATGGACAATAAATGTTTTTGTTTGGTAAATTCACATAAAAAGACAGACATGTAGAATATAAGAATAGATAGAATATAAAGTACCACACATACCCATTTACTCACACCTCGGGGGCAATTTAGCAGAGCCAATTAACCTATCATGTGTGTTTTTGGTAGGGGGGAGGGAGCCAGGGGAAACCCAAACTGTAAAGTTGCTGCAAATACTCGGTTCTTCTCCTAACATTTAGACCAAGGAAAGAACCATTTAAACATGCAAATGGCTCTTTCAGTTGTCAGGGTTTTTTTTTACAGAACATTAAATAACACAATATGTTACCTCGTTTGTTAAAAATGACAAAATAATAAAAAATAGAATAATATAATGTATCACGATATCACAATATCAAGAAGGCTTCCCTCCCTTATTGTGAAAATGCAAAGTTTTGAAAAATGTTAAATACATTATAAAAGTACTGGGACACCTGCTCATTTATAGTTTCTTCTGGAATCAAGTATTTTTTAAAGAAGTTGATCCTGCTTTTGTTGGAGGAGCTGTCTCTACTGTCTAGAAAATACTTTTTACTAGATGCTGGAGTATTGCTGTGAGAATTTAAATGTATTAAGTGACAAGAGCTTTAGTGAGGTCAGGATGTTGGACCACCCCACCTCAATCCCAACATCTCAACTCATCCCAAAAATATTGGATGGGGCACATTCATTCCAGAGAACCCAGTTCCACTGCTCCACAGCTCAATGCTGGGGGGCTTTATACTGCTCTAGCCCACGCCTGAGTTTACACTTGAGTTTGCTTCACGTTACTCCACATTACAACAACATAACAGTATCCATGATATGGTAAATTGGAATTCACATTTCTAGTGGTAAACCTGGTCTGCTGAAGGTAGGACTGCGGGGGGAAGTGTCCCTAACAACCAGGGCTAAATAAGTATCATTGCTCTAGTCAGTAGCAGACTGCCATGGCTGCCGTCTTCTGGACTCAACATGCGTTAGCCAGAGCAGCCTGGAGTATTAGCGTGCCACTGTCTCCTTTCAGGAAAGGAAGACGGGAGTGGGCGGAATGAGGGTGGTGCTTTTACTAAAGGGGGCATTAATCACCAGCTCAAGAGAAAAGACAGTGCCCAACCCCCTCCACCCACCCGCCCAACACCTTAGGGTACAGAATCACAGCGTTGCTTAGTGAGTCTCTCCCTTTTTTCCCTCTTTACTGCTGGACAACAGCATTCCTCTGCTGGGAGGGGAGCCACCAACTCACCTCCTGAGCCTGGCTGCTCACACACTGTGCCGACTGGGCTGCAGTTCTATCTACACACACGTACAACTCACACTTTCCACTTCTTTCCAGTTATGTGCTAAAATAATACTGTAACAGCAGGTGCCAGTGGAATTCTCCTTAGGGAAAGAGTCTCACACCTAGTATTTATGGAAAAGAACAACTGGAAGAAGCTACACATGTTTTTCAGAGAACAAGTATTCAAAAGGTTGCTGGCAAATGAACAGAGATCAGGTATAGGCATCATAAAAACAAACAAGAATAACAAATAAAGACTGCTCATATTCTCTCAAATTTAACTTAAGTTAAATTTTGTCTCCATATTAAAATAAAATAAAAAAATACTTGTATTTCTGTTGCTTTTCTCAAGTGTGGTTTGAAATGAAATGAAGAAAAAACTTACATCAATGAAGAAAATGTCAGATTGATAGTTTTGTAGTAAATCGTCTCCATTTTCACAGTGCATCGATCCAGTCTGGCCACCCAAGTTGTAACGATTTTACAAGCTACACAGGACCTGTCTCAGCTGTACGATACATAAGCTAAACCCTTATTTTAGAACATTTTCTGCTGCTCTTTAAAAATGTCCATGGTGACAAACACATAAATAGGCTGACAACAGGACATAGCTGTCTATCTCCAGGAGTTGTCATTGGTCCCCTTTCATACATTTCAACGTAACTGCCACTGAATCCAATCAGAAAAGTGGTTACTAGGCAGGGGTAGCTTTGCAGACAAGGGGATCCCCAAACCAACACCAACGCCCCCAGATGTGCATGTGGGTGATAACGACTTTTACCGGAGTTTACCACTGAATTCCCCAGAAACAGAATGATGCACCTCACTGGTTACACCAAACAAGGCTCACACACAAGTTTCACACACATCCTTCACAGAGGGATTATTGTTAATTATTATCTATCTATCTATCTATCTATCTATCTATCTATCTATCTATCCATCTATATATATATCTATATATATATATATAGATATATATATATATATATTTTTTTTTTTACCAAATACCAGTCATATTATTTTGTAAACCACACCAAATATGTAAAATTATTCACACTGAGCTTTTTTTCTTTGTGTTTCTTTTTTTCACAACACAGCTATTACTGTGATGAGAAAACCACTGAAAATCTGTTTGAGTGGGAGGTTGTCAGAAAATGATGCTGTTTTGGACTTCTTTTTGACCACATTTTGTTTTAAAAAGTGAAAGGAATAATTGCCTTAGTCATTTTCTCCTATAGGAGCACTTTAAAATGAGGTAATTCTAATATAAATGCCCCAAAAACTTTTTAACACAAGCAAAGTTCTGCTTACAACTTCAACTCTAAACAGCTTAATGCAGACTATGCCTTGGGTAAATATGACTTATATAAAAAAAAAGGTCTGGTTAAAAAGTACAGCAGGTGTGTTCTGAAGTTGTGAAACACTGTGCCATAAAGAAGGACATCATAACATTCATCAGCACTGATTTCTTCACTTGAGTCACTTTTCTCAAGGCCATTCTTTTATCAAGCGAGCTCTTTAGCACTCTTTCCATTTTCCAACTTCTTCAGTAGCTGCCAATCTGTCAGAACAACAAAAATCCCACCACTTCCCGCCTTACAAAATCTTTTTGTTGCAAAGCTGCAGGCTTTAGCGAAGCTGCTGTGTCAGGAATTAGGCCACAAATACTGCTGCTTCACTCATGTCGGGCAAGACTGCCTCAAATAAAGCAGTTTAGCTCAAATAAAAGGAAATCTGTGATAGGCTCACTATGTTGAAAGTTCAAGCCCATCAGCAGCAAAGAGGTTTGTAAAAAGTCTGTAGCGTGTTGTGTTGAGTTCACTCACTGCAAGGTGCTCCTCGGACCCATGCATGGTGATGCAGTCCATGCTGATCTGAATGGTGTTGGATGGAGAGCTGTCGTTTGAACCTTCTGAGAAGTTGAGCTCAATGGGCTGCACCGAGTGGAACGCAGACCTTAGAAAAGATAAAAATTACCTGGGGAAACCTTCAGGGCAGTTCATAAACTACAGTCTTTTATTTCACTTTCACACAGTGCTGACCAGTATAAATCTCCATGTACAGCAATGTTTACATTTTTCTTCATCAGTTTGGAATTTTTTAATATACTCTCCTGAAAAAGGTGCTTGGTTAAAAATGGTTAAAAGGCTAATATGGTGCCATAGAACAACCGCTTGTGGCTTAATGAAGCACCGGGGTTTGTAATAGATGGTAAAGAACCTTTTAAGTGGTAGAGCTTTAGTAAACAGCTGTTTCGAAATGTGAAATTGTCCCAAAACCTTTGACCGGCAGTGTAGTTGAGTGTAAAGCTGTGTGTCTGTGTGTGTAATTGTACGCACTGGTCCAGCATCTCCAGCAGCTGGTTGAAGACATCCTGCCCGAGGATGTCAGTTCCCTGTGAGCTTGGCGTCTGAGACATGGATGCCAAGAACGAACCCTCAGCCCATGAAAGACAAGCTGCTGGCTCCCTCAATCTCCTGAAAGAAAATGTTACACAGGAAATACAGCATTAGTATAAGGCCTCTACAGAGATGATTGAATCGTATGCATGTGCAAGTGTACATTTGCACAACTATGCTCCTATGTTAAATGCTGCCACCCATCCAAACCACCCACACATGTGATTGGTGTGGCTTAACAGATAATACCACTACCTGCCAGTGAGCTACCACACCATGTGCAAGACTGGGGTTCAATTCCTGGTCTGTGTGCCGCACTACACCCATACGAGTCCTTGGGCAAGACTCGGAACACTACATTAGCCCACCTCTAATGTAACCTCTGTGATATGAGTAACCTTGTAAGTCGCTCTGGATAAGAGTGTCAACTAAATACCATATATGTGAGTATGTCACAATGTTAAAAGCAATGCTGACAGCCATCCTAAAGCCTTGTTCATGTGTTCATTACTTATGAATATAACAGAATGTCATATTACTGACTCAACAGGGATTGAGGTGTGTTTGGAGCAGTATAATCTTCCAAAAACTGTTGACCACAGTTAGATTAGCTAAAACTACAGAATCTAATTGTCTTGGATGGCTGGCCTTTGGGGTTAAGGGGGAATCACTTTAAACCTTACGCACCAATAGACAAACCAACGCCATTGTCATTCAGAACACAAACTTGGATTTTAGTAACAAGGTTTAAATACAGAAAGTGCAAGAATGAGAAGAGTGAGGCAACAAACACCCCCATCGACAGTGGCTGCTTTCATTTAATTGCCTGTAGGAGGTAAGAGTAGTTCCTCTACAAAAACAACTGTACTTAATCCAGCAAGAAGAAAGGACAGACTTCTCATAGTGCTCAGTAAACACTGTATTGATGCAATATGTAGACGAACTGGACTGTCAGGAAACTAACCTTGACGCAAGCAAGTCGTACAGTTTTTAAGACTCTGCTGCAGCATCACAATCTGTGTAACCGCAGTAGCAGTTTTCTTTTGTCCTGGAACTTTTAGAACCTGGTCTTGGAAACATCCTGAATCCCTCAGAGGACTCAAGGTATTACTGTCCTTTTGCGAAATGTATTTAAAAGTAATTACATTGATTACACATTTAGCAAATTTACCACAGTTCTTTTACATTGTGTATCAACAGGTCTGAGACTGGACTGCTGACAAAAATAGCTAGAAAAAAACACATTATTTCTGTGGTATTTATTTCATTTTGTAATTTCTTTATTTATTATGCACATCGTTTTATGCATAAGTTTGGGCACTTGTTCATCACAATCACATGTTTATTTCCTTCATTTAACATATTAGAATAAATCTAAACATGTAAAAGCCAAGTACAAAGGTTATGACACCTTAAGTGTTATATTTTATTCTTATGAAGCCCTAGCTAGCATGTCGATTTGTTTAGTTGTAGCACCAGATTTAAGCACTGATTTACCAAAACAGGTGTTGGATTATAACTATAAGGAATATCAGATCACTTTGAGGAGAGCTTTGGAGATGTTTTAATGAATACAGTAATGCACAATTATTACATTTTGTATGAATGTTATTAGTGTTTATTCTAATATCAGTGTTTTACTGAGCAAGTAAACACCTACTGCTCAGAGAAGAAGCTTTTTCTTTTTTAATTTACACAGGTACCTAAACCTTACACAGTACTATATATATATATATATATATATATAATATATATATATATATATATATATATATATATATAAACTGTTTTAATAAGCTAAAAACAAAAACAATTAACATCAAATACCAGCTGGCTTTGACCATTGCTGGATATTCCTTACATTATTACCTGTTAAATCTTTAAGAATTAAAACAAGCATAAAGCAAGATGAGCTTTCCATTTACCCAAAAGAAGAGCATTTTTCTAGAGCTCTAAACCCCTCTCTAACACTAATCAGACTGAATGCAGGGTTTTTAAAGGACAAAAGAGAGGATGACTGTCAGTGCAGACGTCTTGACCCCTCTCCCTCTGAAACGAAACACCGAGCAACAGGCCAGCGTCTCATTGTTTCTCCTGAAGAGCGGCACACGCTGTCGACCCGAGCAGGGCGGAATTCCCCCCACCAGCTATATGACAGCAACACCACCACTGTGATTTGCAGCATTCAGTGTGTGTGCAGCTGAACTGGGCTTGGCAGGAGGTAGAATGTTTGTGTACATGTGTATGTGTGTGTGTGCGTGTTTGTGTGGGGCACTGGGAATGGGGGTGTCAAGCCATAATCTGAGGCAGGGACGTGGGTGTAGGGCTGGAATTCCCCCACATTCTGTGTGGGAGTGATATTAATACACTGCACGATGCAGGCATACCTAATGAGTAACTTTGAAGCAGGATGTCAGCTTACTGTAGCCTAAGGATGAAACTCAACCACAGGGAGTTCGAGACCAGTGGGCCAACTGTCCGATCCCGCTGAAAATGCTAATGCAAAGCACCCGAAAGAGACCAGAAATCCTTAAATGAAAGCTTCTGTGAAAAATCTAATGCTCACAATTTCCCATTGACCCCAAATGGAGTTGTCATTTATACTTCTCTCAAGCCACTGAAACAAAACCCGGGTCTTCATTATGGTCATGTACACTTGCTGTAAGCATATAGTAAACAATTACTTTATAATAACTATAAAATGTAACAAAGCATGTTGCATTAATTGTACCTATTAAGCGAACTTGCAACTATAAACATTTATAAAACTGGTTACAGTGTAGTAGACAGTCAAACCGTAAGTCACACTGTGCCTTAAACTTCATCAGTAAATCTGTGTGACTGAAGAGTTGAATAGGGTCTGAGCTCCAGTTTACAACTAAGAAAGAAAATTTTGCCTTAAAAAATGTAGCCACATCTGGGATGAGTGGAAAATGAAATTTTTGAATTCCATTATTTCACATTATAATTTTTTCAAATCTAAGAGCTCTTTCATGCTTTCAACTAATTTAACTGAAAGTGTTGAATCAGAATGCTTCACTTCTTCTAGAGAATTATTCACACTATACTGAAAGAGCAGTAGAGCAGTCAGCTATCTCTGCTAAAATGTGCACTGACACTTGCTCCTGACTGTCCCTTTAAATCTTAATCTTAAATCTTTAAGTCGGCAACTTTCGAAAACCCTACAAGCTTCGCCATAGGGGTAATCATGGGTAAGCGTACATTGCTACATGTCTTTTGCCTAGGGTGAGAAATATTTTCTCAGGTTCTAGAGCTTGTGCAACAGATATACAGTGGCATGAAGCTCTGTTTGAAATTTCTGTTACTGTAATAGTTAAACAAGTAAAAGATCTTTTACATTTTAAGCGGATTATTGCTTTTTTAATTGACATTTTTTATATTTTTAAAATAGCAAAGTAGCTATTTTAAAAAAATAGCATCAGTTCATTTTCTAGTCACAGAACTACTTACAGCAATAGAAGTTCTAAACTTTTGCATGACAATGTATATCAAGCTTCTACAGTAAGCTTTTGGTTAAGACACACTGGTGAATTTTGGCTAAGATACCATAGTAAAACACCTTTCCAATATTGTAATATTATCCCTTCTACGGTAATTTTATTGATATTAAAATTATACAGTGAAAAAAGACCCACTAACCCATCCGTCCTTAAGCTTTCAGTCCAATTTTCCTAAACTTCTTTTCTCTAAACC
The DNA here is from genome assembly GCF_030463535.1 of Salminus brasiliensis. Lineage (NCBI taxonomy): Eukaryota > Metazoa > Chordata > Actinopteri > Characiformes > Bryconidae > Salminus > Salminus brasiliensis. The sequence continues at coordinate 21,930,705 of NC_132884.1, read as the reverse complement.
AACAAGCACAACAACGAACATTATCATGAACTGAAATATGGTGGGAAACTTGATACTAAAGTATTTTTACTTCTAAAGTTAAAAGTTTAAAGTTTAAGTTAAAAACTTAAAAAGTTAAAATTGCGATTCTGCAGGTCTACGTTGCCATATACTCCTGTGTCCAAAACTGCACACTTATGTACTAGAACACCAGGTTAGTAATTAAAAGCATTTCTAACAAAGGCCCTGTCTCAAACTTACCACTACCACACTTTATGTATAAAAAAGCACACCACCACTAGAGAGTGTACTTTGTAAAGCATAAAGGGTGTGGTTTGAGGAACAGATCCAGTGTATTATTCTGATACACTATTTACTATGGTTTTATGTGATTTTGGACGCAACCTCACACTTTCTCAAAATAGCAGTGTCCGGATGTGATGCAGTGTTTAAAAAACTTGCATACATACCATATACATAGTTAGTACTCTGTCAAACTATGAGCAGGCTACTAAGGAAAACATCCCCACGTGATGCAGTTATGCTACAGCTGCAAAAGAGAGCACATGCTCTGTCCAATCCGGACTTGGCAGGAGGCAGAGGCAACAAGAAAAGCGTGTTCAATTCCTCTTTTAATGCTCAGCCAAAAAGGTAGGTGTGGCACAAGCTTAAACTACTGAACTACCATTAATGCACACATGGATTCTGAATCCATGTTGGTCTGACATGCAGTCATTCCTGCTTCTGAACGCCACAACAGAATAAGCATTAAGGGATAGGCCTAAGACTGGAAATACCACAGAATTAGCGCTAATTCCTAAATGATGAAGGGTGAAGACTGGCAGAGCAGCTTCAATAACATGGAGAACTCTTCTTTCTCTGCTTAAAAGGTTCCCCAAAAAGGACAGCTCAAGGAGAAAAGCGTGGTCAATCCCCCCTTTTTTATGCTCAGCCAAAGAGGTGCGGCACAAGGTGAAGGCTGGGGTTGAATTACTCAGATAACATTGTGCTGCCAAGCCTGTCATGGGAGAGAAAGCATCTCTCCTATAGTCCTAACGTGTGCTCTAAGCCTCAGTTAGATATTGTCATGCAGCACAGAGGAGTGTCGCCAGTGCCAGTAAGTATACTGCATCCACAGTCCCCATCTTTCTTCACTTTTCTTTCATTATAAGATTAGTATTGTTTATTGGCAGACTTGCACAGGGTTTTCTGGGTAAATAAGGTTATATCCTAGTCTTATGGGATGTAACTACTTAAAGGTTCTAAACTATAACATGATTTTTGTACTAGCAAATCAGAAATCAAACCTTGGCTTTTTTATTGACTTTACTCAAGCCTTTCTGCCATCCCTGAAGAACAATATGAACAATTCCCCAATTCCTACTAAGGTACTTTATCTACATGATGCACATTCCACAAAAGTGGCCATGCGTTCACGCAGGGTAGATTTTTGATGCTTCTCTAGAATCATGTGCAAAACACTCTCCTATGGTGTTTTACTCACAAAATTAAATGAATGATGCCCATGGGCAGTGTTTCAGGTTTTTAAAATCTGTTATTGGTGGAGGGACACATGTTGTAAGGGTGTTGTAAGGTAAAGTAGTCCCCATAGTAATTGTGTAATAAATGTTTTTTTTCTGGTATATTTACCACTATTTTACCACATACAACTTTAGATCCACTGTTGGTTTTGGAAAGTAAATAAAATGCCAAATTTACATCTTAGACATATTGACCCCTGGCTCCCATCACATCAGAGTTACTGCATTTCTCTACAATGCACCATCAAACCAATCCATGCTACATGAAACTGAGTGAACTGAAAAACTACCCACCTAAACCTTTTACATTAGTAAACGTCTCAATCATAGGGTAGAAACAGGTGTAAGACATTCAAGCAAAGTGTTTATATCACAGGGAGCCGAGGGTTTCATTTATAGTCCACTGAGCGACTCCTGAGTGGCCCTGATCTGGGCCCTGAATCGGATCTGCCATGTGTTACAGTGTCCTGTACCGCAAAACAAAATGATACTTATATATCACAGGATGTAATGCCTATTAAATGGCCTAAGGTCCATCTCCACAGAGATTAGATGTCTGTCCTTCTCATTTATATGTTATTGCATTTAATATTGTCAACATTTCAGGCCAGTGACAACATGAGGATTATATAGGTCTCTAGCAGGTGCTGAGTAGCTACTTTCTCAGGTCACATAGTGGGGGGGACATGTTTCAGATTCACTGCTGGCGATCCGAGAGCTCGACTGACAGCCCAGTGTCATGATATCATCATCATCGCCCCTGGATGGAGACGGGGCTCCAATCAAAGCAAAGGAAGGATGCAGAGTGGAGAGAAAGTCAGGCGGGAGGAGGAGGCGTAGGTCCTGTGCCGACCCGATTAGCCCTCGCAGTGCTGGGAAGACGCCAAAAACACAATCCAGTTGACAAGGAGTGTCGGCCAAGAACTACATCATGGTCCCACAAAAAGGTACAGCACCCACACAGAGAAGCATCCAGGCCTTTTTTCATATGATCCATGTGTCGAACTGTGTGATTTACAAGAGCAAAATGACAGAAGTGTATGGCCAGGTTCTCTGCCATGGGCGTCCACAGATAGTCTTCAGTTTATATTGGCTTTGACATGTCATGTGTAAAAGCGTATAGCTGGACAACACAGCCTTGGTAAAGCCTTGTACATTAGTCAAAGCAAGTAAACCAACTGGAAATCACTAGTGCACTGATTTATTTTTTAAGATGCTTGATTCATACTGACCATAAAAGCACTGGTAAACAGGATGTGACATCCTCAGAATAAATGTCCAACAGCATTTCTTAGCCGCATGCAAAATGGCACTGATGTGTTTTTTTTTTTTTTTATCTCTGAGGAAGAACTGAAAACTCAACTGGAGAAAACAAAGGCTTCTCAGGATCATTTTGCTTTGCTGGCTGTACTCTGCCACTTTTGCACAAAATCGGTCACTCTCAAGCAAGGTGTTTTTTTTCCTGCTTCTTACTTCAATTATGTTCAAAATACACTCAAAAAATACAATAATGTCCCATATCTACATTAAAAACTAAACTGAAAACACAACCACGTCACACAGATGTCCCTCTTTGCTGTATTCTCTTGGAATGCACTGTCTGCTTTTCAAAAATGAGCCTTCCCAGTAATTTTCTCGAAATTGTACTGACTGACTGGAGATTTTGACCCCTTCCAGTTTATTTACAGTTAAACTGTCAGGGTAAAGTATGTGAAAGGGGCTTATGAGAAGACTAGTAATAAAATACATTAAAATACAACTGTGCTTCATAATTTGGATGTAATGCCATTACGGTAACAGATAAAAGAGATCAGATCAGCCATTCGATTGCAGGTATTTTACAATAATGTAGCTGTTCTGCTCAAGCTGTCAACCTCAATTTCTCAGACTGCCGCATTACTCACATTACCCTGTGCAAACCTTTGTGGTTGATCTAAACTCTCTCCACCAGTTGGCATAGCAACTACCTATTTTCACTAAGGGCTGTGGAGCAAATCACGTCACATCTGATGTACAGCGTTCTGGCAGGCAAAAAGGCTACATGTCACTGACAGTACATCATTGTATTTAATAAAACAGTGCAACATTCATGTTTGCTTTGTTTGAGGTCATATTGTTGAATTATTTATATACTAATATGACTTTAAAAAGGCAAGCAACCTAAAAGTAAGGGAGAACAATCAGATCAAACCCTGCTTATGAGTCATATTGTGTATGCAAAGAACTACAGTTTCCAGTGAATTTGGCTTCTTTATGACAGCCATATCCATCATCACCTCAAACCGGATAGCTTAGGCAAACTCCTCCGCTCCCTCCTTGCACAGGACAGATTAAAAGGTTGTTTGTGGAATAAATCATGAGATCCATGTGAAGCTGTTTAAATGTTCCGATTAGGTTTGATTTGAGTTGGGCCTCCACTTTCAAAACAGCCCGAAAACTTCCTTGGAGACAATAGTGGTCTCATCTCTATTTTTTCATTGTGGTTATTTTCTGCACAGCTCTAGTGTGTGTGGTGGGTTTGATCTCTAGTGGGAGCTGCTGTGGGGGCTGTGGGCAGCCGGTGTCCGGTTACTGAGGGAGTTATGTATTCAGCCTAAGGGGGAAGGTGCACCGCGTCCACTTAAATGCAGTCTGGGCCTCTCGCAGACGGGACGGGGTCAAGGGTCGCGGCTAAACAGGGCCGCCCATTGTCTCCTGGCAGGTTGGGCACATCCAGCGATGAAAATGCAATCAAAACAAACAGAGCCTTGCGATCTGGGGGGTTGGGGGGTGGCCTTCTCCTGTGACTTCATTAATCAAAAGCCAGGTAGTGTGTTCAAAGACTTCACCCACCCCCCCACACACCGCTCCCCCTCTCCTCAATCCCTCAAACCAGTGGCTGCAGGACAGACATGAAGGCTCAAACAAAAGGAGAGCAGCCCTGAAGGTTTCTCCTCCCCTCTGTCGCGTGCTTTCATTCTGGCTCAGTTCTACTGACTGAGGTGGAGAAAAAGATCTGAATGAATTCAGACTAATGGCAACTCCGCCACATCCATTCAGTCCATTCTCTTTGCCACACCACTTCATGTCTGATTAATGGTGTTTATCCAGACCTTCCTCTGATGCTTTATATATCATGGTTAAAAAAAAAGTCAAATACACTCTCCACGCTTTTAATACTTTTGTGTATCTACCTAAAACATGGCTATTATTGCTATGGTCTTATCCTGAGGCAATTCAGTTAACATGCAACTTTAACAATATTTTTTATATATTCCACTTTTTTTTATATGTTCCATTGCATAGTGCATTGCCCTTCAAATTCTATAAGATTTGACCTTGTGAACAATAACAGTTTTTTTTATATGCAATATTGTAAAACCTTAATGAACTAGCTAAATACATAATAATAAAACATATCAAGAAATATAAGATAATAAAGAAATTTACAAGAATAAGACAACCAGTTAATTGATTCATTATAAATCCAATGTAGACTTTCTATATTACCTGTTATATACCGTTACATGAGTTTTTATTTTAAATATAGATGTTTTTTGTGCCATATCAAAGTTATTGATGTAATAACAACTAAATAATGTAGATATTTACATGTATTGACTAATTGTAAGCTTTGTTGTAATGACACATTTCAATTTCTGAGCTTTTGTAGTTGACTCACAAACATTTTCCTTGAAAACTCACATGGCTTCCTTGAACACTATTTTAGCTTATGTGAGTAACAGTAGTGTTATTTTAATGAAATAATGACTTTATTAGAAATAAAACTTCTGTAAAATAAATAAGTGTGATAAACACAGTTTTTATTTATGAACTTGCTGAAATCAGCTTGTGTGTGGGTGTGTATGTCTGCTGGTCTCTTTTCACAAAACTCAGCTGCACTGGAACTGGAATGAAAAGTAAAACAACTACGGCAGGTATATGCACCTGTGATCAGGGTCAAGTATGCTCAACAGTGTGAGCACACAGCGGAAAACACACCTGTGTCCGTTTCCTCCACAATCCACAGTGCACAGGAGTGAGTGGGCTTCCAATAGGCTTTTAGTCATTCTGGTTTTGTTTGTAATGTATCTGATTAGCCTAAAAAAAGCTTGCCAGGTTAGATTGCAGATGGTGTTTTATCTGTCCCCCTTTCTCTGATGCTACTGCAAAGATATAGATATAAGATATAAGAAATTATTATTATTATTATATTAATTATACTATATTATTATATAATTATAGATATTATATAACTTATCTAGCTACTAGCAGTTAAAGGGCAAATCTGTGTAAGAGAAAAGAGGAGGTAAAAATCACGTTTACACATTACACATTTATAATACTTGAACATTCATGAACCCAAAAAGATTTCAGTTAATCATGTGTGTATTTAGGTGTGGACAATTCTCTTTCAATGCTATTTCACACTTTTTATCACATAAATGTAATTCCTTCTTTGATGCTTTTACACATGTCGAAGGTAAGTCAAGTTAATCTAAAAGGAGTTATGTAAAGAGGCCTCCCAAATCTTGCATTAGAGACTATTAGAGAAATGGGCCACTTTGGCCAACACCACAACTGTGCTTGCTGTTCTGTTCTGGTCAATTCTGCGGCAAAATGTCCAGGGGTGTTTGAACAGTAAGCAGCCCAGCAGCTTCGGGGTTTCAAGTATCTAGTCCAACTGCCCAAAACGCCAGACACTCCCATACACTTGCATTGTTACCATAAGAACATGCGTCTATAAATATCAGTGCCCGGCAGCAGCTGGAGGCGCAGATACGACTGTTTAAACTGTTTGCATCTTCAGACACTGCTCCACAGTCTCAGACTAGACAGCTATAGCTTCCGCTTTACACAGAAATAGAACAGAACTAGAAAAGTAATACATGGGGCTGCCCCAGTTCTGGACTGAGGTGCTTGCCAGGCCAATGCCGTTGTATTTTTTGAAGCACAAGTACAAGACATTTCACTTAGACCATCATCCAACCACCTACACTGGTTACCTCTAACTCCTAAACTACTACTAAACTGAGCATGCATTCAAAATCCACCTTGCATGCAAGCTGAACTTGTAGTCTTCAACTCTTCAAGCTTAGCAACTTTGCAACAGGCCACAAATAGGAGAAACAAATGCAGAAATACAGGTGCTGCCCTACCGTTGAAAGGCGTGCTCTGGGTAGAACTGTACGGCTGCATAGGGGGACGTCATACTGCCAGACGGTGGTCTTCTCGAAAACTGTCAGCAAGTGGCCCAAGCACATCTATCAATGTGATGGTCAGATCTACGTTCAACAGATATGATAAATAAAAAAAATGACCAAACATCAACGATAAAAAGTTGCTTCAGACAGGTTAAAGTGCAGATAGATCAAGTGCACAGGAGTGGCTCAAGTGTGGAGGATGCTTTGATGGGTTATTTTTTCTACAGGATACAAGCTGGGGGGGCGGCGTTAGTGCCAGCCTGCTGACCAATCCCCAACAACAACAACTGGACAGGATATCATGCTCCCTCAGTTGCTAGGATATTGATATGAAGCAACACCCCTAAACTGTCCCCCACCCACTCCATTCCTGGGCCATGTCCCCAGTGATGACTGTCTAAGCACTGTACTGAAAAACTCACTCCAGGACCCATTTGCTGCCTGAATTTCTCCTCGCAATCCCCAGAGCTGTCAACCAGGCATTTGCAGTTGCATCACCCGAGCTACTACAGCACCATTCCTGGCGACCAGGTGAAAAAAAATGATCATGTCAAACAGCCCAGTGTGCCTAGGGTGGTTTGTCTATCTGTCATTAGGACTAAAGCCCAGGGCTGAAGGTTTAGCTCCATTCATCTACCTCTTTCCTCTTGCCGCTGACAATTGCGTAGTGGATAGGCCACAACACTTTGCTGCTGTGAGGCTTTGCAATTTCTAAAGACCGATTTCAAGCTGGTGCTGATGGGCAGATATGGGTTTCATACAGGATGGTGTTATATGTTTGAATGGAGGCCTCAACTTTCCGCAACTGCTCAGCTGTGTACCTCCAAATCCTCCTCTGTCCCTCTCTCTCTCCCCCTCTATCTCAGTCCCTCTCCACCTCTTGTCTTGCTGGAGCGTTTAGCATTTTTTGAGAAATGAATAGCGGATGAATCAGAGGCCTAAATTAACTGGCAGGGTCACAGAGGGGGAAAGATAATAAATAGATTCTGAGTATCCAGGGAACTTGAGCCATCACACAGGACTTTTGTACCTTTTCAGAAACAGAGAGTCTCTCTAGTGCCCTCCCTTCACTCGAAGTGCCACGCCACCCACACCGCACCTTGGCGGCCTTGATGATGTCAGCATCGTATACCGATGCAGTGAGATCAGGCTGCAGGCCGGCTGTGTCTTTTTAATAGCCTATTCAGAGGGAAAGTGACGTGCAAAAAAAATCCCCCCCCCAAGTAACCAACCAGCTAACATCTACTTTGCCTCATCTTTCCCCCACATGCCAAGGCAGCAGAGAGTTATTTTTGTCCGACCCCTCGTATCTCCCACCCATCACATATGAACACACTAACACACTGCCCACGCCAAGGGAGATAAGATAGCCCTACTAACATCTGCAAATTGTGCGTCCTCATTTTGGAAGTGCCATTCTTGAATTCAGTCCAACTCAAGCAGCGCGCTCTACTGTGCTGAACTGTACGCCGCCACTGCACTCGTTAGAGAGTGGCAGATTCCCATACATCCGCAAGCACACTATATATACATGAAGTAACTCTGCCAAATACTTCATTAGCACTGCATATGCTGATAGAAAGATCCAGGACACAGAAGAACCATATTTGGCTTCCTGAAGACCCTGTTGATATGTGTGAGTGTGAAGACCCTTTTAAAGGCTAACCTTCACACAATGTAAAGAAAAATCTTTTCAGAATCTTTTTAAGTGCATATCGGCACTGCTGATATTAAATGACTGGATGGAAAACATTGAGAAAAACTGGAATAGTGCAAAGACATGTAAGCATGTAGACCCCATACTCTGAAGATTCTTTAGTGGTTATTGGCTAGAATGTACTGTCCTCTAAAAAAGCAATTAGAAAAGGCTGGGCTGCTACACCACCAACATTGTGCCATAGACAGAATAGAACTGGACCTCAAGTACAGCTATAATGCTCTCCAGCTGTCTCAAAAGCTTCCTAAATGGTTCATGGCTTGGACATGATTAACACATGCATTTTTCGGTGTTCCTAGTTGTGTAAAACAAACGGAACTACATTAAAAAGATCCAATTTTGCAGAAAGCTAAGATAGATACAGTGGTGCATCACCCTCTTAGCTTTGTTTACAGTGTTTACCTTTGAGCAAACTAGCAGGAGAAATGGGTCAATTTTCTAAGAAAACTAAAGAATCACCCACTAAAAGATTTACAGGAGAACCAAAAGTTGTTATTTTACTGGAATGTTGTAATTTTTTATTTTACAATCTTTACTGTTTAGGTGCAAAGTGCAGTAGTGTCCAGCTCCAGTCCTAGACACTGATTTACACCTGATTAACACACCTGATTCAACTCACTTTGGCCAACTAGAACCAGATCTGGACCACCTTGATTCAGTGTGCTTTTTGTCAGTATAATTAAAAGGTTTATGGAAAATTGACATTTATACCTAGGATTTTGAATCCAATCAGCAGCATTATACTCCTTGGTTCCTTCTTAACCATAGACTCTCTGTCAGCTGTGGTTATAATGTAATCCTTTCATCATTCAGAGGTCATTGTCTCTGGATATCTCCAGTTGCTTTCCCACAGGGCTTTATGAATGTGACTGATTTACTAACATGGCTTTTACGAAGCAACTGTTATATGTCCATCCAACATCAAAAGGAGCATGGACGATGGATGGTAAATCATGGAGGTCAGGCGTGTGTTGAGCGTGTATGAGTGGACCGAGAAGGCAGCTGTGTTCCTAAAAAATAAGACATTGAGTCAGGGTTGCCAACCCCCATGCATTAGCCGAGAGACCTACTCAAAGACTTACTCTAATCTCACACTCTCACTTCACACTTGTAATTGCAATTTTTGATGCGTTGTTAACAACCCCTCATTCCCCTCCAAAACAACCTCTGGATAAATGTGACCACTGATAGTTCCCAGGAACAGCTGCCACTCCGGATTTCACTGATTAAACACACCGGACCAGCAATGACCCACCCTTTTTTGTTTGTTTTTGTGTGTCTGATCTGGTACCCTTGTGGATTCAAACTCTTGTCAACTTAGCCAGATGCATGTAAAATGACTAGAAATAATAATAATAATAATAATAATAATAATAATAATAATAATAATTGTATATAATATAATGTATACAATGTTTCTGAACATCCCTCCTAATTCATGCATTCAGTTACTTGAGTTTAACTTAAGTTGTCCCCATTGCTGACCCAGATGTGCAAATGCACACACACAACTTGTCAACTCACTGTATGAAGAGAAGTACTGACAATAGAATGGGCACCATGCCTAATGCCAGGCGTAGGCTTTAGGGGTGTAAAGCCTACCAGCATGGAACTGTAGAGTGTTCCCTTGAATGATTTTGCTCCTAGACAGTAGAGACAGTTGCTCCAACAATAGCAGGATAACTTTTTTTAATGCCCTTGATTTCTGAAGAAACAATGAATAAGCATGTGACCCAATACTTTAGTCCATAAAGCATATCTTTTTTTTCAGTATAGTCCTTGTGCGTCATCTCCATTAACTGCTATGCTTGCTAATGCCATTTAAACACTACATGACATACAAAGTGGTACACACTACACAACTTGTCGTGTTGTAATCGAGAATCTTTAAGTCGTTGTGGTTTGCACATTACAACACTGATCAGCGACAAAGGGTTACAAATTACAACATACAACAGGTTTTCCCTCACCCTATGTCATGCGCTCTTGTTGGTTGGAGCTTGTTGCCGCACTCACTGCCAGTCACAACTGGGTCACAACACTTTTCATACTAGTAGATTTGGACTCCCTCATGGGTCCAGATTTTTAGCCTGCTAGATATATTTGTGCACCTGAGAGGCATCAGAAAGCTGCCGGATTAAATCTATTAACTGATCCCAAATCACTGAGTGAATGTCGATTTGCCTCTGATCTAAGGCTATTGTTGGCAGTCTCCAAAGACTGTGAGCTGAGAATCAGGGCTAAAATCATGTACTGTGAAATTAGCATAATCAAATTGTGCATAGTAAAAAAAACTGAGACCTCACTTAAAGGTATAGTTTGACAAAAATGCAACTATATAACTGACCTCTTATGCCTAATGTAGCTATGTTTGGTGTCTAGAGTCTGATATTTTTGTTTAGCACCAGAGCTTTTGAGCTAATACACTGCATAGCTAAAAACAGTAGAAGCCGTCATCTTGAATTTTATACATTCATTTGTTCATACATATCAAATGTTTACACTTGTATATCATGTTGTTTAGTTAACAGTATGATAAACAGCATATGCATGTCTATTTGGGATTACTCAACACACTGAGTCTGACACAGTTTGTATGATTCTAACCAATGCTATTATTCCTATAGCTCCAAAAAGTAAAGAACTAGACTTTGGTAACCTGACTAAATAGCTGACTACATCTGTGGGAAATGGCTAAATTCTGAATTGTTTATTAAACTGTTGCTTTAAATCAGTTCTGATTTTGCCTTCATGCCCATTTTAGCCACATCAATCAACATACAAGGCTGAAGCTGAACCCTGTGGATGAGACCATACACGTCCATCCTTCTAGCACAAGGTCATGCCACCTTCAACCCACTGATGCTGCCCAGAAGTGATTACAACTGATATTCATAACGACACATGAGACCCTTACATCACTACGCTGTTAATTGCTTTTAACATGCAGGCGTAGGATATCTGTCACCCTTTTCCTATTACTTCATACGAGGCGCGTGTCCTCGTTTAGAGCACTGGCAGTTACGTCAGGCTCCACTGTGAGCGGTTGCCCACATCCAGAACTGTGTCCAGAACCCGCATCTCTAATACACTAGTGATCCCTGCACAGGGCATCATAGCACCATGCCAGGGTGCTAAACCCACATTAATCTGTAATTGTATCAGTCTGGGCCTGCAACGAACACAGCACATGCGCCATTAAACACATCATCTTCCTTAATTCGTCTTTATGCCCCCATCTTCCTGTGTGAACTGCAGCCACTGGCTATTACAGTCCGGCGTTTACGTACGGGACGCCACCAAGCAGTTGTCGCGGAGGCAGCTGGAGAGGAGGGCCTTGAGTCTGGCCTGCCTCGCAACACAGGGGTCAAACATACACAAGCTTGCGATATACACACCAGCTAGCAGCCTTCATGACCTGCACGGTGTCGTGTGCATGTTTCTGTCTGTGATTAACGAAGGGGATGTCCAGATGAGTCACAAAGTCCACTGTATGGTACAGTGTTCAAGGGGTGATAATTCATGGGCCGCTGGCACTTGGACGACCCCAAAACTGCCCAGCAACCCATCATTGTTTACAGCAACGCGCCTGGTTGAATATGAGGAGAGTGAATTCCGTTTGCCTGACCAAGAAAATAGCTATGAAATTATTTCTTTCCATTTTGAAAGAGCAATAACAGCAATAATAGACAATAAATTATAAATATACTGTATATAGTGTACATAACTATACTATATATTATATATAGTACACATATTCAGTGCTTAAAGATCAGGCACTGATGAGATTAAATCAGGTTAGTTCAATAATAAAATTTAACAAACCCAAACGCTGGTTGGGAACATTCAGGAGAAATCTGGAACAACCCTTTTTTACATACAGGTTTAGAATGCAATTCTATTTATATTTATTGAACATCACATAAAATAACTATATTTATATAATGTCCCATAACCATAAACACTTAAGACAGTTTACGACAATTTGTGAGGTTTCACACTACAAAACAATTATTTTTGCATGGCCATTTTCCAATTATAATTAGTGATACAGTTTTTGTTAATATGTCCTAAGATTTGTTTACATAAATGAGCTCTGTTCTGATTGGCTGTCCAATATTGTGCCTTAATTTATTTATTTATTTTTTTGCCCACCACCTCTTCTCCTTAAAAGACTGTATAGACATTTTTATTTATTTACAGAGGTTCTATGTTGATCTAGACAGATAATTAAGTAACAGAAACTGCATAGAAAATGTAAAAAAGAATATAAAGAAATGTCTTATTCATATTGCTCACATTGTTTGTGTGTGGGTGTGTGGTAGTGTGTTGTGGGGTGGAAAATTTCTAGTATGTGGGTTGGTTGTGGCTTCCATATTGTGCTTTATTTAAAAAGTAGTTTGGGGTAAAAACACTCGTTCTAACTTCTTAAAACTTTATCACAAAAAGGTGGAGCGGAACTGCTCCAGACTAAAAATATGTACATAAAAAAAAATACTGGCACTAATAAAATGTAAATCACCTCATGGTCCTGGCTTGTAACTTATTCAGTCATTCAGACAGAATATCTACAACCTTTTATTTGCATTTGACTGACATACATTACTGCACAAAAGACATACATTACTGTACCCAAGCAAACTGTTTAAAATATTTATATGAGCAATGTGTGTTTTTGCTTGTACAAAATATAATATAATGAACGCAAATACACAATAAAGCAGTAACAGGTAACAACACAATCATTTAGTTTAAATCGCACAGGTTTGGTACTAAATATCTCTGACATGCCCTTAACCATTGCATAGATCTGTTCAACAGCACTTAACAAAGCATTTATTCATTTTAGTTCTCAAACACTGGGCATCTGCAAAGAGAGGCCTGCAAATTGATGTATATAAAATAACTATTTATTTAACTTTCAGTTAAAACTTATACTTTAAGCTACTCATTTTCCTAAAATATGCTTTTAATGACACTTAAAGTAATATAAGAATTATCAGGGCCAGTCAGTCAGTCCATTTGCACAGTACTCTACATAGTTTTTACTATTACTTTAATGTTTATCATTACGTTAAATAGTGCTTCGTTTTGCATTCCTGAAAATATATTTAAATAAAACTATTTTTTTTTTGTGGTCTTGAAAAAAAAATATGATTGTAAATCTTGTTATTCAAGACATGCTGGTTGTCGCACCTGATAATGTGAAATCCAGTACCACCACACACATTATGACAACACTTGCTGAATCAACATTTTCAATGTGGGAAACACCTGCCGAATCTAATTCAAAAAGGCATGACAGATACACAAATAAGTATGAGATCCTCCTTCTACCCGTCGCCATCTGCGAGCTGAATGAACCTGTGACTACACCTTTTCACTGCTGTGAATCAATCTAGACACAATGGTGTGTAATGACTTCTCCACCTAACTCTGATTCTGGGAAAATTGACATTGCCTTTGGCAACCAAATGAGGCACAAAGCCAAGATTTGGTGGGAACAAGACTTGTTTGTGTGCTTTTTTTCTTGTGTCATTTGTTTGTCATCCAACTTGAAGGATGAACATCTGTCAAGAAGGATGAACTGGTTTTATAGGTTTTCCCTGAGTTACTGTGCTCCGATTGTAGATCTGATCATAGCTGTTAATCCACTGCGTAAACAGGAACAGGCTGTTTGTTGGTTGCTGCTGTAGGTCAACTGTTTAACCATGGCTGTCAAAACATGGTATTCACTTTGCAAACTGAAATAAACAAGCTCTGCAGCAAGCTTTTTGAAGAACAACACTTCTGCAACTGCTGGTTGCACAAGTACTTTCTATTTTATTTACGTTAAAAGATCTAAAATGAAATAGCAATTGTGGCATGTGCAAAAGTTTAGTCATTAACAGCCCATTTGGCAGCTTGCAAATGTAACCAGCTAGGAGTCTTTCTGTGCTAGCTGTAGGAAGCTTCATGTATAATTCTGCAATGTTCGTGGACTGTCTTGCATGGACAGCACATGGGTCTGTGAGGGCCATTCCTAAAGCTCCAGTCTGCATTTCTTTGCAGCCATAATGTAGCTTAATTTTCAGAGGAGAACAAGGTTGTTTAGTGTTAGCAGGAACTATCATCAGCTCCTAATGATAATTCCTGACCTGCCTAACCAGTCCTAATGAGTATTTTAAGGTCAAACAAGTTAATTTAAAGTTCTGACATTTTGTTTAGGGTTGTTTGCATGCCAAAATGACTCCTATGTGTACATGCCAACACTACTTATATATATATATATATATATATATATATATATATATATTTTTTTTTTTTTTTTTTTTTTTTTTTTTTCCCCTAGTTCAAATATAACTATAAATTTTTAATTTAATGCTACTGTATGTCCGCATCATAAAAAGTACATAAAGGTGTTTAAGTATTGCAAATTAAAAATAATCATTTGCTGTAGAGATTACCTCAAAAGTCAACAAAATATAGAATTTTGCCAAACTTTTACTTACACCTGTATTTATGTGTTTTACAAATGTATGATTCGATGTATGTAAATATATGATTTGAAACCATTGATTTAGAAACCATGTTTTCAATGTCGACTTTTCAAATGAATTAAGCATAAGCCTTACTGACACTGACGTCTATCAAAGCCCTTACATGCAAGTGTGTCCACAGCTGCCCAGGGCAGTTATTTCCAGCCATATAAGACTTCTCTATCTCTATAAATGGGGAGAGATCAAAATGTAAGAAACTGAATGTCAATTTATCGCTACAATCACTGATAACATCTGACACATGCCCCATGAATAGCTTGTAGCATTTGGCTCAAAAAGGCACTGGGTAACCAGCATGCTGAATGGCTCATTCTGTTGAAAGGCGGGACTTCACAGATGCCATGTTGAGCGTTATGATTACTCTGGCCGGTCCCTGCCTCTATGCATAAACACAAAGAGAGAGTTAAACTCAGCATCAGAACCAATCAGAATCTCTATTTTAGCTAGGGGGTGGAACAACAGGAGTCAAACTCAGAGACAGAACCAATCAGAATCTTTATATTAGCTAGAGGGTGGAACAACAGGAGTCAAACTCAGAGACAGAACCAATCAGAACCTCTATTTTAGCTAGGGGGCGAAACAACAAGAGTCAAACTCAGCAGCCGAACCAATCAGAATCTCTATTTTAGGTAGAGGGTGGAACAACAGGAGTCAAACTCAGCGGCCGAACCAATCAGAATCTCTATTTTAGCTAGAGGGCGAAACAACAAAAGTCAAACTCAGCAGCCGAACCAATCAGAATCTCTATTTTAGCTAGAGGGCGAAACAACAAGAGTCAAAGTCAGCGGCCAAACCTGTTCTGCACTGTGTGGAGTTTACTAAATGTCAGTCAAAGGATTTTTTTACTGCTTCCACACTTAAAAAGCATTTTCATGGATGGCTTCTGTCACCTGACAAAATACACACATTGATGAACGCCATATGAACAAAGAGCAAAAACATTTATGGTTTTGTTGAGTATTATTATTACCATTATCCTTGACTCTGCACATTCGATTTTTATTTTATTATTTGACTCACATTTTGACTTAAAGTAGCTTCTAATGTCTCTAATTGACTAACACACACTAACGTTTAGGGTTGGTAACAGTTCCTTATAATAGCGCATGGAATCACCCTCAATAAAAAATAAAATGCACTGTCCCTTACTGAATCAATATGAGAAGCAATGTTTGATCACACAGCTGTTAGATGGCATCTTTCACTCAGCCTACTTGCACTTCTAGTAGACAGAGCTTTGGCGGTCCTTACAAACACAACCTCTCACACCTTAGCCAGAAAAGGAAAAGCTAGTCCTGGTAGCGATGAGGGTTAGGGAGGCGGGAACAAGATCTGTTATCTGTTCCTGTACCAAGTACATTGACTAGACACTAATGAGCCATTGTATTTTCATTTTTGACCATAATTATTGCCAGGGGCAATTCACTAATTGCTGGATATTGGTAAGAACATGTGGTAGGGACATGTCCCTATCATCCCCACACCCTTGGTTAGAGCACTGTGTGAACCTGCACAGTCAAAACAAACACTGAGCACTCACCCTGTTCATAAATAGGTTTATTGGGACATGTTATTGTATTATTGCTCTGACAGAGACTGTAGAGTATGTAGAGATGAAATTTAGTGTTAGTCAGAGGCCCAGTTGTCTTTTATCAGTCAGAGAAAGTTGTCATTTGTCAGTTAGTCAGTCAGTTATTCACTGTTCTGCTTGTACACTTTAGCCAAAATGTGCTAATGATATTCAAGTCTTTTTAGGAAACTCAGACCATCATGCCTCTTTTCAAAGGACGCTGAAACAGTGTCAGGCTTTCCCATAAAAATCAGTTGACACTGGACTGTGTATAACTTAAGGCCTTTTACCTCAAATGAGAAATGAGCCACCCTCGCTAATCCAGGAGAATGCATTGTAAAGTTATTGATCTGATGAACAATACAGATTGCTGTATTCTCTGCACACCTCACTCCATTCCATCAGCAGCTCGCTTTTAGGTAATGAACTGAATAATATTAATAATAATACTTATATTTAATGACATTTTTCTATGGTGTGTTAGCAATCAGTAAACATGAAGGAACATTTGAGTTTCCCACTGTACAATAAAAGCCCAACAACCACGAGCTATCAGTCACAGAAATCCAATTTGGCTTCGGCTTTGATTTGGTTTACTTCACTTTTTAATCTCTCTATAAATTTTGGCAGCACATTGCTGTTTGTGGTTCTGTCATTCCCTGGAATACCAGCGAATCTCTGCTAAATTCAGCCAATTGAATAAATATGTTCAGTTTAATGCCAACATTTTCCAATCAGATAAAAAAGTCAAAGGCCTCAACATCAAAAGCTCAATTAACTCTCATAAATGTTACATCTGATTCCACCAATACACACTTGCTGGCAAACATTTGTATCAGCAATAACTGCAGACGGTGTAAAACAACAGCAGGAGCTGAGCATAGCAGAGCAGGCTAATATGTTCTGGGGGTGAGTACAGTGCAGAGTGTGAAGAGAGGCCTATTTTAACAGCTCTCGTACACATCTGAGCAGGTGTCCCAAGCTCAGCACTTCTATGAGGTAACCCTATCTTTGATATTCCAACTTTCAGAAAAATAGCCCATGATGTAAAACGTAAGGCCTGGTGTTTAGCAACCCAGGAGAGCCGTATCCAGGCAACGGAGTGACAAGTGTGATTGGTCTGCCCCTCAACCTGTTAAAGTGGACGTATGCGTAGCACATTATGATGTTCAGTGGCATCCCAACGACATTTTATCCCAGGCCCATGAACCAGCACCCATCCCGGGGTAATCTAAGAGAGGGTCTGAGGTGCCCTTTGTCACTGGATAGGTTTTAAAAATAAAACATGGTGAGATGATATGAAGGGATGCTTGAATCCAAGCAAATAGTTCACAGAGGGCCTGCGAAACCAAATAGGAATTTGCAGTTCAGTCACAAATTGTTGTGGTGGCTAGTAAAAGCTTACAAGATGAAGTAAAAGCTTACAAGATGAAGTCTCCTGAGATCAAGCTCTGAGGCCTCAGCCTGTGGTGTTTCAGAACATCCTGCAAATCATTCCGAGTGAATTCCAGGTATTGATAAGGTCTCCAAGCCACATTTAAAAATAGTGATAGTTCATTACATGTCAGTTTTCTAATCTCTCTTTATCTCTTACAATTAAGCTAGTGTTTTTATTGTGCCTTTAAGCAGTAAACAGTTACAAATCTTTGGACCAATTAATAAACCAATATTTGATTTTAGGACCTGATTTGAAACACAGTATGCAGGTGCTGACGCACCACAATCCCTTAAAACCACTGTACAGATTTTGAAATGAGTTCTAAAAGAAACAGACAGTCACAGCACTGATGCTGAGAGATTTTATATTAGACTCTGGGAACAATGCTGAGGGTCAATTTGAGTACAGTTCTGAACACTCTGTTTACAACACATCCAGCTCTGATATCACCAGTCATGTTAATGTAACAGTTTGACCAAAATCCAATTTCCATAATTTTACACTAATCCAAAGTATTGCTGATCAGTCAAGACATGTCTAGTGTCTACAGTTTGCTTCTTGGGTTGTCCCTCAAGCTATAATGCCAGTGTACCTAACATATAGTGTTGTAACAGTATGAGATTTACGACATGATAACTGCCTCTGAAAATATCACAGTATAATTTCTTTCTTCCTCCATTATTAATATTCCAGATACAATCAGATTAATATATCAGATACAATGACCTGGTGAATAAAAACAGGGTTTTTTTTGATTGAACAAATACACAAAAAGAAATGACTATATATAAACCAAAAGTATCCTATTTGATAATAAAATGAATGAATAAATAAATTCATTCAAAATAGATAAATATATTAGAAATCTATCTATGAGGTAAAGCTTTTTTTTTCATATCTAACCGATGATTATTTTCATTATAGATTATTCTAATTATTTTCTTCAATAATTAATAGACAGGGTTTCAAAACTCTGGAAATTGGTGGGGTTCTGTGTCCAATTGCATTTTAATACTGGTATTAAGCAAATGTACTGGTAGAACTGAAGACCTAACGCATCAGCTTGACCATCCACATAATTACACAGAACTGAAGGCTCAGCTCCAATAGTGACAGTGCATTGGTTGTTAGGCCAGAAACATATTCAACGCAAGAATGCAAATTGCAATGCCTGACCAATGTTCTGCAAGCGTACAGTCCTGCTATACAAACTCAACATGTGTTCTTACATTACGCTACTACTAAACACGCTGGCGCTACAATGCAAAACACAACAAAAATTTCGGGCCTTAGTAGTCACAGCCATTGTCAAGTCTAAATTAGCTCTGTACTTTTGTCCATGCTTAAAGATAATAGAATTTTACATAGTGTCAGAAACCACAAAAGCAAGCCAACTTTACATTATTTAACAGCTTAATGTAATTTATTACAAAGGCTCACCAAATATGTCTTGACAGATCTAGACCATTAGGAGTGTTAAAAAACAGTATAAGTGGTAGTGGTAACACTTCCTATGAACCCAGTATTCATAATGCATCATCAAGCCCGTAATTGCTCATAAGCACCTATAGCAACATATATAACACTTTATATAGTATGAGTGTGTAACTTTATAAAGACAGGTTTCATAATGCTTTATAAGATCATTATAAGAGCATTGCACACACTGATGCTGTAACTGATACTGATACTGATGCAAGAGTCCCGATGTTGAACTGGGCTGATGACGGGGCCATGACAAAAACATTCAACCGTTTTAGAGTCTTTTGGTAGAACTGGTATGTTCTCAGTCCATATTTGAATTATGAGTAAATTGTTCTTGGATGTTTTGAGACATTTTTAATGTCACAAAAATTTCCAAGGATCCCATATGTGTGCGTTCCACTAAGCCAGTGCTCTCATTCAATAATTTGAGATTTTCTTTAAGGAGTTGCATTATTTGTAACAATACAGCACACCAAACCTGTGTTATAGTGCATTACAACATTGGTATGTACAACACTCTTATGAACAGATCTTATAAAGCATTATGAAACCTGTCTTTGTAAAGTCACACCCTTAGGTTTATGACAGTCTTATGGGTTATCATGTATACCATTTAATGCATTAGAAATACATTGATGATGTATTCTGAATACTGGATTCATAGGAAGTGTTATCATAGTATTTTATTAAGACTTATAGACCTTATCTGAAAGGTAAAGTCCTGGAGGTCAAATGAAGTATTATGGTCTGACATTATGTTATTTTGAACCATCTTGCAAGTGGTTAGAGTGCATTCCAGCTATTAATAATCAAGTTTCCAAAACGATCCACATAGATTAAGTTGTGCCCTCACTTGATCCATATTCAAGTCATAGTAGGTGAACATTAATTGCAGCTGCTTGGATTCTATTAGGTAAACACTACTCACTGTTTACACAGCATGTGTCCGCAGGAATACACATGCAGTTGGCGGGAGAGATGCTGAAAGGATTACTGTGAAAGATGCCCATGCTGCTTTGTTAAAGTTCCAACATGAGTCATAGGTAAGAAAAGAGGACACACCAGGGTTAACACTAACTTTGTTTCCATTTGTTCTCCACAGACACGTCTTGTATCTAAGAAGAGCTGACTCGATTAGAGGCAAAAGCCACGTAATTCATGATTTTAATTGGCTAAGCTTAAGAAATCTCCGTAACTATAACAGCGAAGGAAAGATGATCTGGGGAAGTAGGATGTGTGTGTGTGTGTGTGTGTGTGTTTTGTATGTATGTAGTGTTAGGTGGGCCAGGTTTCTAACAGATAACGTCACCTGTCAGTCAGCATAGCCAGCTGCCAGCTAAGTGTGTGTAGGTGTGTGTGTGTGTGTGTGTGGGGGGGGGGGAGCGAGAAGTTGGCTTAGTGTAAGTAGGTGTATGAGTTTCCAAGTGACACGGGACAAGCTGTGAAACTCATTCTCTTCTGTTTATAACACATTCCTGGTGTAGGTAATCATGCGTTCCCCTTATCCAGAAGGCTAGCGCTGAGCCAGGCCATGTTTCAGACGTTGCTCAGATTGATTTTCAGATGGAGCTGGTTTGGGCGAACAGAGCTGGGTGGGTTCAGTTGAACGAAGGCTGAACCCTAAAGGGGGTATGATGAATTCAAAGTTCAGAGTAATAAACACGTCAGCTACTGAATTTACACCACAGCTCAGTAGCATGGCCCGTCTCACCTGGTAAACAGGGTCCTTTAGGGTTCATGCAGTCCACAACAGACCCTGCTGTCCTGTCCAGTCCTGTTAAAGTGATGGTTTGGCCTAAATGAAATGCACACAAAATGTACCCTAACCCTAATTATAGTTGATCAGCTAAAGGACAACATGTTTTGGGATAAGAAGAGCTTGCAGAGGTGAAGATGTGCACACCTCCACATTGGGAGCTGCAAAGCTATTGTATACAGTAAGAATCAGAATCAGAAATCTGACTTTCTTGGCCAAGTATGCTTACACATACAAGGAATTTGTTTTTGGTTACAGTAGCTTAGAGTGCACAATAACTGACATTACAGAGGTAACAAACACACCCAACCTACACACACACACACACACACACACACAGAGAGACATACATGCACAGACACACCTGTAAACTTAACATGTGCAGAGTTGTATATTTAAAGTAAAGTGCTAAGTGCAGCAGTAAAGAACAGTGCAGACTGAATTAAATAGATATAAATATGGAGAACAGAGGAGTCACTGGTTGAGACGGTAGTACAGATTGTTCTGAGACACTATCAGATAAATAAAGTGCAGTACAGAGAAAGGAGAGTGAGAGAACATCTGGATAGGATGTATGTATGTAGTAGACTGTATACAGTAAGTAGTGTTGTAATGTTCAGCTGTTTATGAGTGTGATGGTGTGTGAGAAGAAGCTTCTCTGTAGCCTGGAGGTCTTGATCCTCAACTGGCTGAAACGCCGACCTGAGGGACGATACTGGAACAGGTGATGTCCAGGGTGTGACGGATCACGGATGATGTTCTCTACACGCTTCCTGGTTCTGGCCGTGTGCAGGTCCGGTAGGGAGGGTAACTTCACACCGATGGTTCTCTCTGCAGACCTGATGATGCGCTGCAGTGGGTTTCATGTTTGGTGGCTGAGCTGCCCCACACTGTGATGGATGCGGTGAGGACAGATTCTATGGTGGTGGTGTAGAACTGCACCATCAGCTCCTTGGGCAGGTTGAACTTCCTCAGCTGACGCAGGAAGTACAGCCTCTGCTGAGCTCTCTTAATGATGGTGCTGATGTTGCAGTCCCATTTCAAGTCCTTGGAGAACAGATGATTGCATTCACTCCCATTAGCATTCAGTTCAGACCTTAAATGACTAAACTCTGTCAAAAACAAGACCTAATGTTAGCATTATGCTAATGCTGGTGCAGACTGTCATTTTTGACCATGCTACATTTATGTAGACTGTAGAAGCTTGTGAAAGACATTGGGCCTCATTCATAAAATGCAAGAAGTGTGAATTTGCATGGCATTGCTTGTAATACACTTTTTTTATATTGGAAAAGCCTGTATTTATTCTTTTGAACAGAATATGCACCTGCTCCTGATGTATAAAGTGTGAATAACTAACTACCTAAACAATATAACAAAAAATATACACAAATATACACACAAAATATAAGTAAATTAAATTATGCTCAGCAACCCAAAATAAACACAAAACAACTTAGCCTGTTTGTTTAGTACAGCTTTCAGTAACCTGCACAGGTTAATAATGAAGATTATTTGACTATAAAAGAGTTTAAAGTGTGTAATAGTCACCAGTGGGAATGGCTGATCTAGCGCTGCTGCTGGATTTGGCACACAGAACTCTGGAGAGAACTTTAGCACCTTTAGAGATCATACAGATTTATTAGCTGAAAGTAAAGACTGGCTAGTTAGTCGCTTTCAACTGCCGAGATCCATTCTTTTGCATTTATGCAAAATTTTAGAGCCAGATGATATTCTTAGGCTCTTAGAAACCGGAAAGATCCAGTAGGAGATTCCTGACATATCAGGAATCTCTGAGACCTCAATTATCAAATCAGTTTTCAAACAACATAATCCATCTAATGCCTTGTTATATAAAGTTCCCCTACAGTGAACAACAAGTAAATTGAATGAAAAAAAAAGTGCAGATTTGCGAGTAAACAAATTAGTTTTTTGCTTTGGCTTTTTTTGTTGCTGAAGGCTTTTTGCTGAAATTTCTCAGTCCAAGACCTTCTCAAATGGTGGTCATTTGTGATTCATGGGTGTGGATTATGGTAATTGGATAGTATTTGTGTGCTAATTGCAAATAAACATTTTTAACACATTCACCCATGTGCAACTAGTTTGTGAACCACTGGTATTCATTACTATTCAATACTATTCAACATTCTTCTAAGAATAAATAGTTATGGCACAAAGCTGCAGTTTAGGTCATCCCACCCCTAAAATACCAGATATCTTCATAACGGATCATTACTTGTGTTAATCAAATGTCTTAAACCTTGTTCAGGCGTGATTACATTTAGATGTGATATTTAGTAATGCAGAAAGTTTACAGATAGTTACATTGGCATTACAGTCCAAGAGAAGTAATTATCAATTGTAATAATCATTGTAATGGATTATTCTTTGGATTAACTACCCAAACACTGACTTAAATGACTTTCAAGACTTAGAGTGGCATTTTGTTTTCTTCAAAGATTGGTCTCTCTCACTGGAAATCAAAACATGATTAGTTGATCCCTCTGTCATTTAATAATTGTGTTGGTGATTAATCTACTGTAAGAGCTCTTCTGTTTAGCCACTAAAGGCTTAACCCATTAGAGAGCTTGTTTGGCTGTATCTAAAAATATTCTGATTGGACAAATTTCCTTTGTCCCTTTCAAGATTTTTTTTTTTTTTGTTTCCAATAAATAACTTGAAACATGAAGTAGGACTGTAGTTGCAATGATTATACTGGTTTAATACAGCAAACATAATGATTCTATTAAGTAACTCTAAAATTACAGACTAACTAGTGGGAAAGTTATGGAGAAAGATGAAAATAGAAAGAAATAAAAGCTATACAGTCCCACATGTTAAACACTGCCTGAATCACACACTTGCTGCAAACTGCATTTTGTTATTAACCCCTTAGGTTATCAAGGCTTATTGCATGCTAAGATGTATTACTCAGTAACTACAGGGACGTCTGTACAAACTGGTAGGGCTATTCTTTGGTAATAAAATTTTGTAACAACACTTTAGGCTGGCCGATGGTCCTTAGGTGTTTTAAGGTGTTTTAAGGTTTTAGGTAATCCCAAACATACTTATGTGGTTGACAATGCATGCCATATTGTTATCTAAAAATATAGCTAGTAGATCTGGACAGTATGTCATACTGTATCAACAGCCCCACCAGTTTCTACTGTGGGTACTGTATCTTCAGATTGTAACAATTTTGTGGCAAATATGATGACATCAAAACGGTCTTGGCTAGGGTTAATACATTCCAATTAGATTTACGGCTTAAGTCTCATCTTAACTTCCTCGTAATACACTAACTGACGTTTCACATACGTTATTTCCCTGTGTTCAAGCCAGTAAATACAGTTACTCATAATTCCAAAGCCCTAAAAGTCCTGAGGCAAGGAGGGGTGTATTATTATCGTGAAACAGTCAAACATAGAAAGCTCAGGGGGCAACATATATAATATACCAGTCAGGGAAAAAACACACGCTCTGTTTCTTGCTAATCAGGTGAATCAATAAATGAGGTGGATCTAGCTCACCAGCCTGCTGTCTGAACTCATGGTGTGTCAGGATAGCATAGCTAGATCAGAGATAACAGCAGTAAAGAGTGCTGTGGGAATATATGGGCTCTTATGGTGGAGGAATGCAAACAACAGTCATGGCTGGTGGCATTTATTAACGACAGAATCTTAGCTTGTGTGCAGAAAGTAATGAAGGCTATGACTTGCTGTTACCCGATAAGATACATATCTGTGATTGGTTCTGGATTAGGATATAGTGAGAATTTTATTTTGACATAAGGTTGGTAGGGGAGTGCAGGAGACAGCACATTTAGGTTTGTTTTTTTTTGCAGTAGTGTGTGGGTAGGATCTTTTTGTGCAAGCAACCTGTACAAAATCTGTACTATTAATAAAAATGTAAACTATTGCATTGTAATGCAAAAACCTCCAAAATCTCCAAAAATGGTAACTTAGCTTTCAATGGAAGTCAATGGAACAAAATGTCATTTTACATCATTTTGGAGAAAAATGTGAAAAATGTGAAAAATAAAGATGTAAGTTTTTTGCATGACAGCAACGCTTTGTTTCCAGGTCCTAGAGTTCATGAACAATTCAGCAGTAAGTGAAGTGTTATACACAACCCAGTCAATCAAAAACCAGGTGACATATCTGGCTGATTGCTGTGAAAATCAAAAATGCCAGGGCTTCGAGTGCTCCAGTGGGCTCAGGCGTTGCCACTATTATCTGACAGTCACTGTTCAAATCCCAGGTCATGCTGCTTGCCATCAGCAGCCAGGGTCAGAGAGCACAATTGGCCTGGCTCTTTCAGGAGTCGGTTGATGGCACTTTCTTCCCACATCACTCCTAGTGTAATGTTCCTCAGATGTTGGACAGGTATTAGAGTTGGGGAGCCGTGCTTTTCTTTCTTGTCTTACTCAAAGCTGCATAAGCAGCGATTTTTGGCCAAACCATCACTTTAACAGGATGGAACAAGACAGCAGGTAGTGGAACATTTGTGCTTTACGTGTTCTAGAGGAGACATGAGCTAGTCTTTACACTCTTAAGTTTTGGGGCATTCCTACTGATAGGGGGAGTTCATATTAACAGAGATTGGGGAAGTGGCCTTCCAGTTTGGGTAGAAAATAGGGTAAAATTAAAAAAAAAAATTATAAAAAAAAGTCAATCACACAACAGGTTCCTCTGTTACTTCCTAATTCTGTTGGTGGTTAATCTGGTTTGGGAGATCTAGTCTGGCTGTACCTACCTAGATACAACAGGGGAGAAATTCAGATTTTAGTGTGTTGGTGGCACAAATATGTTTTAGTAGATTAGTAGATTTGTTTGGGCTGATGGGAATTGTTCCAGTTTGGTGCTATGGAAAACAAAAAGGTGATTGCAAGCATGTTTTACTTGAATTAGTTTACATTACATGAAGTATCCATCCTTTACTTCATGTTAGGCTGTACTCTGCTCTCCATTTCTTGTCTATTACTAGATGATTCTTTGCATTCCTAAGATAATTCTAAAATAGCCTTGATTTCCAGATTACATCCCGTGGAGGGCTTGAGTGACACCTGGCATTTGTAAGTGTCTTGGGTGATCCAATCATAAATAGCCATCTCTAAATACAAGTGTGAACAGTACTGAGTACTGTGCGTCTCAGAGACTGTAATCGGATCATTCTAATCACCTTTGGAGGTGCTCAGCATAAGAACAAAAGATGCCATGCACAAGTACAGAACCAACAGAAACCCTGAAAAACCATGAAATAAACATTGGCAACTAGTGTTTACTACTATTGGGTAGCTATGTGTCAATTTGAGTAAAAATCCATTTATGGATTTATGTGGAACATACCTAACCCGGGCTACATAAATGTAGAAGCATAATGAATACATTTAGCTAATTTGTTAAAATGTCATAATGCAGAGCTCTGACTGGCTCAGCGGTCTAATGTGCTGCCACTGTGGCCCAGGGGTGGCGAATTCAAATGTCAAGCTATGTCGCTTTGCCATCGGCAGCCAGCTCCCAAGAGAGCTGTGCAAAACTGACCTGCTGCGCCACCATGTCACCCTGGCGAAAATGTAGTAAGTAAAAACAATTGAGATTAAGCTCATCCTTTACGGCCATTGTACAGCAGTACAACATAATTCCACCTCCACATTTAACCCATAATGAACACACATACACACACACTGATTAGGGCAGTGAGAACATGCAACTGGAGTAGTGGGCAGCCACCTCAGCACCCAGCGAGCTACTAGGGGTTAGGTGCCTTGCTCAATGGCATTGGAAAGGCCATGGATTCCGATCCTAGGGCTCAAACCAGTGACTTTCTGGTCCCAAGCCTGCTTTCCTAACCTTTCGGTCTTGGCTTTAGGACCCTTACTTCCCGGTGAGTAGAAATAAAAGGTAGTAAGTGACAGGAACACTTGTGTAAAGTACAGATACTTCTAATTTTACTTAAGTACAATAATAAAGTACAAATACTTTGGTGCTTCCCACCCCTGCCAGTCAGTGGCAGCTGAGATTCTTTGAATGACTGCTAGAAACTACAAAATGCTGCCAGCTATGCCAGTCGGCTTGTTTAAAGTGTGGAAATCGTTTTGTTCTGCTGTGGGAGTGGCCTGAAGGTGTTTGTCACTGGGGTTCGGTTCACTGACTGAATAGACAAGGTAGGAATGCACCAGTGATGAGATGACGGTGTGAGAGTCATAGCATGTGTTAATGTCTTTGGTGTGTATACTACCCACATGCATGTGTGAGTCAGTGTCTGGCTGCATAAGTTTGTGTGAGAGAGAGACAAAGAGAGAAAAGCATGTAGGTACGGTGGAAAAAACAAAAGTGGGGCTGCAGGTTTGAAGGATCACAATATGTCCGTAAATCATCAAATGTCAGAGAACAGATGCCTGGTACAGATAGACATGTGAAGCAATGAGGACATGGAAAAGGAAAAGACTGAAGAAATGAAAATGCTTATTTTCACACAAAATGACGGTTAATGGAAGGCTGCAGCAATGACTCAGGGCAGCCAGTTCTCATACATTGAGACCCACACAAATAGCTTAAAGCTCACACTCTCTCACCACAACCCTAGTTCCCCTCCAAAACAACCTACCAAAGAATTTCACTACTGATGAAGTTGCATACGGCTGCCGCTCTGAGTTACAATGGCTAAACATACTATGTTGGCTATAGCTAATACCAGCTTAAGTTAGTAGACATACCTCATTACGGTTGTTCAGCATTCTGGTTCGCTAGCTAGCTGCTACTTGTGCTAAAAAGCATCCTATTTAAAACTGGTAAAGGAGAGCTGTTCTGATGGTCACTGCATTCTAGGACTCAAGAAGTAAACTTGGGGAAGAGAGTTGGGGGTTCATTCTGGTGTCCTGCAGACAGAGAATCCTACACATTTGTATTGTAAATATAGTCTTTGTATGTGAATGAATGAACCTTATTGGGTATAGCAGACAACATTAAGCAAGAAATGTGGCAGTAGTGTTCAGTTCAATTCAGTTCAACTCATACCAAAACACATTATACCAGACAACAAAAACCCAGTGTAGACGTGGGAGAATAAGTGAGAATAACCATCAGCACAAATAATTGACAGAATCTTGCCTTGCAGATTTCTAAAGGAGGTAAGGATAACTAGCTAGTCCGTCACAATCGGCCCATTTGTACATTAGATCAGGACTCACATGTGCAGTCTGTAAGAAGGTCAAGGTAACATTCACTAAACAAGGCCGAGAACTGAAGTACAAGGGAAATATGAAGGCTTGCTCAGTAAACTAAACATGATCAGTAACATGACAATTGTTAAATAATGATCCAGACTAACTCATGATTAAAGTTACACATACTAACGTAGTTTAACACGTTTTAGTAGATTAACTCCACTTGGGCCGATGGGAATTGTTTCAGTTTGGTGCTTTAGGAATACAAAAAGGTGATTAAAAGCATGTTTTACTTGATATTTAAGGCTGTGCTCTGCTCTCCCTTCCTTGTCTATTACTAGATGAACCTTTATAAGGATAAGTTTAACCAATTATAGTGCTAAATGACTCTGGTTTAATCCAGTTCTGTTTAAAACCTTTTTATATATTATATTTAATTACATTTAATCTGATTCTTTTAAATAAATCTATGTAGCCATGATGTGATCATATACACTTTTGAGCATGGCGAAGTTTTGATGTTAATTCAGCTTGTATGCAATAATATTTGAGATGGAGTTTTGGTGTCTGTATTATTAAAGCCCCTTTCTGTCCTGTACGTGCAAATGCAAATGTCAGTTGTATCAGACATTACTCAGACTTTATTGTGTCTACCCCCTAGTACAAAGTCTTGGTAATGTCCAAGTGAGCCCATGTGCCTCCTGCAACGATTCTCCGTATTTCAGAGTCCAAATGTGAAAACGGTTCACTGAATAAACAATCCACATAGCAAATTAAAGCATTTCTGTGTTAAACATTGCTGTAAAATGGCATTCAAGGTGGGTTCGTAACCAAAAATGAACAGGACTATATAGCAGTGAGCATATATGAGTGAACAGGTGAAAATATGCAATAAGCAATGCTGCAGTAATACTAACACTGTCACCCCTTCAAGCTAAATCTAACCCGAATTGTTGGCATCCTTGAATGAATGTCAGAATGAGTGCAATGAATGCAAATGTCAAGCTTTCAAGAAACCTCCATGTACCATCAGCTTGATTTTGCAACTTTTTGTTCTTTTGCCACGGAAACTAAGTGGTTCTCAGTATGCCCTGATCCAGGTGGCGTGTTCATGAACAAAATGGCGTGACGTTTAAGTCTAAGCACAAAACATAAACACTTACAGTCAGCCTTTTATTCATAACAAAACATGCCGTCAACCCTACAACATCCATTCTGCCAAAAAAGATGAAGAGGGAATGTGTGTTTTATGTACTGACTACTAGAATCAAACACACACACCTAGGCACCGTTCATTGAATATCCACAGGTTGCCTTTAGCAACAAGCAGCACCGCCACAAACATCTCAAAACAAAGATTTTCATTATGTTGTCTTGGTGGCAGCTCAAGTCATTTTTGTGGTTATGCACTAAAAAAAAACAACGGGACAGATCCCTTCAAAGGTCTGTGTGGAGTGCCGGCTATTACTCATTCAGCTCAATCTGTGTAAAGTGATAGGTGCATGTACTATTGACATGCAGTGAGTGGTGTGTATGGCAGAAAGTGTATGCTCTCCATCCTGCGCAGCTCAGTGGCTATTGTGCGAAGCTGACAGGAGTGAGAGGGTGATGAGAATCAGGCAGACAGGAGTTGACCTCTCGTGTCATCACACCGCTGCCCCCACGGTGCTGCGAGTCACCAGGAACCGCCGGCCTGCTGCTATTGTGCTACTCGCAGTGACAAAAAACAAGCCATCAATCAAGCGGCTCTGCATTTCAACAAGCCTTCTCACACTTATCAGAGTCATCTCAGAACGACCAGGATCAGGTAGTGCACTAACGCGAGAACCACCAGACTGATGAATTCCTTAAAATTCTGCAGTAGTGAAAGAA
This sequence comes from Salminus brasiliensis, assembly GCF_030463535.1. Classification (NCBI taxonomy): domain Eukaryota; kingdom Metazoa; phylum Chordata; class Actinopteri; order Characiformes; family Bryconidae; genus Salminus; species Salminus brasiliensis. Next base: position 21,900,457 of record NC_132884.1, on the reverse strand, counting down.
CAGCAGTAAAAGACTTGTTTACGGTTTATGGAAGTCAGGTGAGTAGAAGCTAGTTCCGTTTACTCAGTAATACAGAGCAATTTTGACTTTTCTGAATATTAAATCTTCACACGTTCACTTTTACTCAAGTGTATTAGTGAGAAAAATAATAAATTCATCACTTGATTAATCCAACAATTAATCACAAACTACTTCATTGCCTGGTCCAGAGACATTTTTAAGACACCTTTGACATAAAAATTTTCTGACTTTCCACTTTTTTGTTATAACCAACATTTACCAACGACTACTTATCAATTAATCTAGAGATTACTTTTAACAGTGAGTTGATTATTCAAAATGATTCATTTTTCTTCAAAAAAGTTTAAATTGAGCATTTAAATTTCTTTTGTTTTGACAAAACTGTAAATAATGGTTTGCAGATTAAGTGCAACACTGGAGGTTTAAACAACAACCTTAGCAGAACAGTCAGCAGTGCAGCGGGGTTTTAAACCCCTTATCAAAGTGGATGTGATGTATTTTATTTGTGCCATTCCCTACACAAAGTAATGTGCTTAAAATCATGGCTGAATAGAGTAATTTGATATGGTTTACATCCAGTCAAGCCCAAAGAACACTGACACACACACACACTCTGCCACCATAATTCAACATAAAAGCTCAGATTCCATAATATAACATTTTCTCTTTGTCACGTATTCACTGGAAATTCTAAGGTAGCAGACAAGCGAATATATCGCTTTAATAACAAAAGCATTTAGCGGCTACAAGATTGATGAATTTACCAAGCTTCCCTACCATTGGTTAATAAAGGCTGCCTTCTAAACTTTACCCAGTGTACAATTTCAGGTTGTCTCATACTTTCAATGTCTTAGGTCTTTGGAAACTTTAAAAAACCTATTTCGCAAATGATTCAGACTGTGCTGCAGCCACCGTTGTTTTTAATGCTGTAGCTTTAAATGGAGCCAATGGGACTGGAAGCAGAAATGACTGACCTATTGGAGCAGTTCTGTAGTGGTAATAAAGAAAAGCTTTGTTGTTTGAACTAACATGTTTTAGAAACCTTAGAAGCTCAATTAATGAAAAACAGAAAAACTAAAATAATGTTAAAAAGATTTTCAGCATCAGCGTCATCAATACAACTAATCTTGGCAGACCTACCAAAATATACATATATAATGTACACAAATAAAGTTGTGTATACTGGTCAATTTGTATAAATGTAATGGATCTCTTGGGGATGACTGGCACAAACATGTCTTAAAGTTGCTGAGTCAAGAGGGTGGTGCATCTATCCACAGTTGCAATGTTGCACAAACATTAACTTCATTAAAGAGCCATAGGAAGGGAACTTATCTGCATCCTTTGGGAAAAAAAAAGCTAGATGGGTGCTGTGTTGTGCTGTGAACTGTTTGGTTACAATCGGCAAAGGTACATTAGGAGGAAAAGAACTGCATTTCATACAAAGTACACATTGCCAACTGTGAAGTATGGGGGTGATGCTTTGGGTTGTGCTGTTGACAGTGGCAATAGCAATATTGCAAAGAAGGAGGAAAAAATGAATTTCACAAATTACACCAAATACTGTATGTAAATGTCAAACCATCAGTGAACAGGCTGAAGCTGAGAGGAGAATAGCTTTTATGACAAGATAATTATGCAAACCATTCCACAAACAAAACAACAAATCTACTATTTTGCTACCTAAAGCGACATGGGATGGCCCTCACAGGTCCCTGACCTAAACATCATAGATCATCATAGAAGTTGTGGACACATCTTAAACCAGCCAAAATTCCAACTACATGAATGGGAAATGTCTGTCAAAGAGGGTGTGAGTTCCGTCAAAGATTTTATTTTAGACCTTAATAACATTACAAAGAGGCCTAACAAGCCATGATGGTTAATAGGCCTATGAAGTGTAATAGGCTATAAACTGCAGCCGCTCTGCTCATAGATGCTGGACATAGAAGTCACAGCAGTTCTATAAATTATCCAGTATAATTGTTTGCTTCTGTGCTTTTGTGTTGGAAATTTATTCCACTTCTAAGTAAGTATTTCACTTCAATGGAGGTTTTGACCACATATCATATTCTGTACACTGTGTGATTAATTCTAAATAAATGGACCAACAGAAATGCTCCAAAATGACTTCTTGTAAAATGGTAAAATCAGGTCAGGGGTCAGGCCTTGGGTCAGGCCTTGGTAAAATTTTCTTACATTGACTTCTATTGAAAGTTAAGAAGGTTTTTTCCTTGCTATTTTGGAGATGTTTTTCATTTGACAGTGCCGATAGACTATTCCATGCAACAAATACTTTCATAAAGGTTTAAAGCCATTGAATATTATATATATATATATAGACCCTGCTGGCTATGCAGTTTTTATATCAGTGATATATGCCTGCATAGTCAGGTGATTTGATTCGACTCAACTAAGCCAGGCTGTGCAATCTGTGCAAGTCAAATTGGCCAAACTATGACCAGACTCCACTAGGTGGCTCCTAGTGAGAAGACTAATAATAGAAAGACCCCACAACACCCCCCCCCCCCCAATCCCCGTCATTTACAGATGTGATTCTACTTAAACAAGGCACCTCAGTCTCTCTGCACCACCCAGGTCATTAATGCCAGTTATGAGGGTACAGTTTATCATCGCAGCTCACAATGTGTCAAGGCTGCCTCCTCCCGTCCCTGCCTCATTCCGTCCATCCGTGCAGAAGAAATGTTTACAGTGTGTCCTAAGTGAGCACAAAGATGGACAGAGGAGGAGGACGATTGGGCAGCGCCCCGTCCCAGTGAGGGGTTAGCACCCAGCGGACATCTGGTGAAACCATAAAACCACAGCTGTCGCCTGTCCCCTGACATCTGCGACTGACATGCCAGCCATTTCAAGGAGGACATGTCTGTGTGAGTTGCAAAAAAAGGTTGCCGGGGACACTAAGGCAGGGGCGCAGTAGCTGAAAAAGAGGGTGTGGAAAGAGAAAGAGAGGAGGAAGGATGAAAACCAGTTTGTGCTAGATTGAGGAGGTTGATGGGGTCAAGACAGGGAAAGCGAGAGTGATTCAGGGAGCAAGTTGGCCTACATGTTTTGCATTGGGTATACAAGGCTTGGAGTAACAGTGTGTGTGTGTGTGTGTGTGTGTGTGTGTGTGTGTGTGTGAGAGAGAAAGACGGAAAGAGAGAGAAAGGTGAGTATACTATGGGGCTCATTTAAGCAGCAACCCATCAAATTATTGCCCCGCTTCAAGAGGTCAAGTAGGAGAAGCTCCAGGGCAGGAGGAGGGGAGGGTAAGGGTGTTGGGGTGTGGCAGGGCGAGCTCTGAGGTTAGCCTTGCTTGAACTCACACTCAGCCTGACCTCGCTCATAAACTCTTCCACTTGTCAGGAGAGGATTGAGACCTGAGGGGTCTAGACCTGAAGAGGGCAGGGATAGCCATCGCACCAGCCGGAATCACTAAACACTAAATACCTGCCTAAAAGCAAGCCCAGAATACCAGCCGAAAATCTAATTTACACAGCTTCCGCTAACCTGAAATGCAGTCAGTCAGCTCAGAGATGTTTAGTGGAGCTACAATATCGCTAATATAGCTAATACATAATGCAACCTCATAGCCACCTGTGTTCATCATTTTGCAAAGTGCATGCCTGTATCTTCACAACAATGTCAGCTTGTTAGCGTGACATCAAATAGCTTTGCCAATATGTATGATTTGAGTCATACTGTATGTATGACAGAAATTGCCAAAAAGAAAAACAACACCTACCTCAAACTGCTGCTGGATAGTACAAGCTTAGAGGAGTATGCTAACTGCTAGGTCTTCTGCCTATGTTGGCTAGCTTCTGCCTATGCTCTAAGCTGGGTGATGGGGTCAAACAATTCCCAGAGAGACTGAGGCCAATTATGCTTTCCAGGACTCCAATCCACCAACGACCATAGTGTCACCAGAGATTGAACTGCTAAGGATAGTGCCAGTGTTTAGGCAGTCGAAACTTGTACCATTGTCCATTTTATAGATTATGCAGTGAAGTTAGAGGTAAGTGCATACATTTGGCTTTGGTTATTTAAGACTAGTTGATGTTTGAAGAACCCCAGAAGGCCCTTGGGCATCATCTTCGGCTCTGCCATTCGGACACCCAGGGGAAGTTCGTTTCACCACTTCGGTGCCAGGTCAGAAAAAAGCCTGGATGCTTGTCTTCTTTGGATCATGCCGAGCCATGCTTGAAGCTGGAAGGACTCTTGGTACAGATCGGTTTTTGACCATTGCAATAACTTTCTGGTAAACAATGTAAACAAGTCTATAAAGTATGCTTTTTGTTTTATGAAAGTGTGAGAGGATTTAGGTGTTAAGTTAGCAGGATGGTGTTTTCACAGTTAGGGGCTTTTTTTAACACATGCACAGGCTGTAGGTCCTGCTTGTGTAATGCTGAAACTACGTGGGGAAGAAAACTAGGAGATGATAGATTGAGTTTTACTATCGTTTCTCAGAGGGTGAACAGAACATTCTTAAATGGTGAGCTTCTCTACACACAGATATATTAGTGTCAAGAATAATGGACAAAGTGAAAGAGAATAAGTGCTTGTTTAAATACTTGAGGGCACAGAGCTTGTCAGCTTCTTGCTGACTAAACAGAAAGCGGCTGCCGGATTGCATTGCACGGGATTGCATTACAGTGCTCGGGATGAAGGTATGCATTGCCCCCTGTTGGCAAACAGTCATATATATATGAAACTCTGATATGTGGCACTTCACATAGGATAAGAGTGGGAGCTATAGGATGTGCTGCAGAGCTGCCACACAAAATGCAGGTGTTAGGAACGACACTGCAGCCGTGAATACAACATACACATAGCGCTGCACGGCATGCAACCTCTATATTTACAGCACTGCACATCTGCAAAAATGTTTGAGATCACAGCGGAATGCGTTTCCATTGCAATCCGCTCGTTAGCTGCAGAATGCCAGGCACTCCAGCCAGCCGGGCATGTAGGGGTTTTTCGACGGGGGGCATTTTCAGGGCTTGAGTTACACGGGGGGAAAAAGATTGAGATTGCTGGGAGTCACAGGAGGGATAGAGCGAGAGTGAACGCACCTCCAGGGCTTAAGGAGGGCCCCTGAGAAGCATCTGCTCTTTCTCTCCCTGATAGGCCCCCCTTAAACCCGCCTGTCATCAAGCTTCAGGGCCGGGTCAGACCTAGCAAAGTTTGTGTAGTTTTTCTTTAAATATAGATTTTTTAGTCACTTGAACTCAAAGCTTATTATTCAGTTTGGATTAAACAATATGGATGATTTTATTAGCTTTTGTGTGAAAACATTTTAAGCCAATCAATACTTATGATATTATTAACCCAAAATGGTATTTTAATTTTTATTTCAAGAGGCCCATGTAAAGCAATCTCTTGTATTTTTGTGTACGTTTGGGTAAGTTTACCCAAGGCACAATGTTTTGCATTTGTATATATATGCATATATATATATATATATATATATATATATATATATATATATATATATATATATGCATTTGCATATATATATGTGTGTGTGTGTGTGTGTGTGTGTGTGTGTGTGTGTGTGTATGTGACTTCACTAACGCTCTTGTTGCTAAATGCAATCAATCCTTCCTTATCTTCCATCATTGTTTCTGCCCAAAATCAAGGGAAATAAAAGGTTCATCCTGCTTTTGTTTAAGTAACTGTTTCTACAGTCCAGGGAAGGGTTGATTGCATTCAGCAACAAGAGCGTTAGTGAAGTCAGGATGTTGGATAATCACCACCCCACCTCATGGCCAACTCACCAATTCATCCCAAAAGTATTGAATGGAGTACTAAATATCATTCCAGAGAACATAGTTTCACTCCACAGCCCAATGCTGGGGGGCTTTACACCTCTAGCCTACGCCTGGCTTTAGGCATGCCGTTCATGTTTATCTGCTGCAGAAAATCCTATTCTATTGACACTACCTCTCTACAGAGACAAGCTGTATGTGTGTGTGCATTTGCACACTCTGTGTCAGCAATGGATGCAACTTACAGTAGCTTTCATGCATTCATTAAAAGGGGTGTCTACAAACATTTGGACATATTGGACTATTGCGCCTCATTCGAAAAGCAGCTAGACAAAGAGCTGTAGTTGCTGTTGACTCATTGGGTGGATAAATGTGTTATTAACTATGAATTACAAATTGTCAGTTTTCATGTATGGTCTGTATGGACTGGGAAGTGAATAGTCAGTTGAAAAGTTTTGACAGTGTTTACACACAACATCAAACACGTATTTCAATAAAGTGAGGAAAGTTTGATTTCTAAGAAATGGGTCCTTTAAATACAAATCAAAGGATGTCAGTGGAAGGGTACGGCTCAGCCAAGCTACTGAGTGGGTCCAGCACTGTTTAAAACTAGCATTTTAATTTTCAAAATATGGATCTCAAGGGGTTGATGTGACCACTACTATTATGAGTAAAAAACATCCCTTTTGGCTGGAACTCCTAGATAGCCCAGATAGTGACTACTTATTTACCGTCGGAACCGGTCCACAGACGACGCAGTCAACGCTGCTCTTCACAAAGCCCTCACACACCTGGAGGGCAAGGACACATATGTCAGAATGCTCTTTATTGATTACAGTTCAGCATTCAACACGGTCATCCCACACAGACTTTCAGAAAAGCTCCTCATCCTCGGACTGACACCAGCCCTCTGCAACTGGGTGCTGAATTTTCTAAAAGACAGACCCCAGTCAGTCAGAGTGGGCAGCCGCACATCCAGCACAAGAACAGTAAGCACAGGGGTCCCTCAAGGCTGTGTGCTGAGCCCCCTTCTGTACACGCTCTTCACATACGACTGTGTGGCCTCCCAGAACAACACCAGCATCATCAAATTTGCTGATGACACTACAGTCATTGGACTGATCACTGGTGGGGAAGAAACAGCGTACAGGAAGGAGGTGGCTGAGCTGGTGGCCTGGTGTCATGACAACAATCTTTCCTTGAATGCAGACAAGACCAAGGAAATGATTGTCGATCCAAGGAGGAAGCGAGAGCTGCACACACCCCTGTACATAGGGGAGACTAAGGTGGAGAGGGTGAAAACCTTCAAATTCCTTGGCATTCACATCAGTGAGGATCTCAGCTGGTCCCACAACACTCAGATCATCATCAGGAAGTCCCAACAGAGACTATACTTTCTGAGAAGGCTGAGAAAATTTGGCATGCCAGCCAAAATTCTCAGCACCTTCTACAGGAGTATGATTGAGAGTGTTCTTACCAGCTCCATCATCGTCTGGTATGGAAACTCTACTGCCCAGGACAGAAAGGCTCTCCAGCGTGTGATCAAAACCGCACAGTCCATCTCAGGAGCAGCCTTCCCCTCACTGCAGAACATCTACCATAACAGAGTCACCAGGAGAGCCCACAACATAATCAGGGACAGTACACACCCCCAGCACACACTCTTCACACTTTTACCTTCAGGCAGACGCTACAGGAGTGTGAAGTCCAGGACCACAAGACTCACAAACAGTTTCTACTCACAGGCCATCAGGCTTGTGAACACCTCACGCACTACCTCTCCAACCCTTCCTATCTGAACTGGTTTTAAACTCTTATCTGATTTTAACTGCACCTTACACTCACTGTACTGCTGCAGTCAGAACACTGTTTACATTGCTACTTGCACACTATTGTTTACATCTCTTACTTGCAACCTGCACTTTATAGCTGCTGCTCTTCAAGCACATGTAACTTTTATTAGCACATGTAACTTTTATTTTCATTTTTTTAATTGTAAAAAGGAAAGTTTACTTTAATTTTTTTACTTCAACTTATATTATTATACTTTATTTACTTTGTATATACATATTTTTTATTATTATTTGTTAATTTCTTTTTTGTTATCTTTATCTATTGGTGAATGGAGGGACAGCAAAGTAAGAATTTCATTGTACAGCGTAACTGTCTGTTTCTGCTGTGCATATGACAATAAAACTCTTGAACTTGAACTTATTTGAATGACACAGATGTGCAAATGCACACACACAGCTTGTCTAGGAGCAAATAAACACAATCCTTTTGGCATTGAGCTGTGGAGCAGTGGATCTGTGTTCTCTGGAATGATGTTTGGTGTTCTATCCACTACGTTTGGGATAAGTTGGAGATGAGGTGGTGTGGTGATCATTCAACATCCTGACCTCACTAATGCTCTTGTCACTGAATGCAGTCAGATCCTCACAGCAATGTTCCAAAACCTATTAGAAAGACTTCCCTAGACAGTAGTGACAGTTACTCCAGCAACAGCAAGATGAAATGTCTTCCTACTACCCTTGATGTGTCCCTATACTTTTGTCCATGTAGTGTATTATAACATGACATATACATGGCATGACAGGCTTAAGCCATCTGAGAAAATTATATGTGAACTGATATGAGAAAATATTCCTGTGGGCAGAAAGTGTTTATTTCTTTAAATAAATAAACAAACAAACAAATAAATAAACAATACATTCACATATATGAGTGTTTGAAGGTGCCCAGTAGTTTATCTAATCCGTCCTGCTGGTGGAACTGAATGAATTCTGTCTAAACAAAGTCTGGAGTTCACCTGGGTTCTTCTACCTGTGTTCCTGTAACCTACACAGTGATATACTAAAAGTATACGATCCTTGAGGACCTTTTGGAGGTTCTCCAGTTTGAAACTGTATAGGAACCTTTTATGGTGCTTTGAGGAACCTTCACAAAAAAGTTTTTAGAAGAAAAAGGTTCCTTGAAGGTTCCTCAACGCACCTTAAAAGGTTCCCTGACAGTTTCACACTGGAGAACCTCAAAAAGTTCTTCAAGGATCTTATACTTTCGGCATAACATATAATATCATATCAATAAGTGTTTTGTCAGTGATTATTTCATTGTTATGCAAAACAAATAGACTGATATGATTCATAATTACTAAACTAATTTTAATGGCTGCCAAATTTCACTGTAAACCCCTTAAAAGCCTACGTTCTGAATGTGTGTCTGTATTTTCAGCTCCTCAGCTTGATAGCACTTACTGATTCATTCATTTATAATAGTTACTGAATAAGTTGCAAGATTAATATCTGCAGTTTACCAGGTATCATGAGAGGTTATAAGATTAACTGTGTGAACCGAGCAGATAAATGGTGTGTTAGTTTAATGAAGAACTGCCTGATCACCAGGCTGCCACAGCACACTGTACTGCAGAGGCACAAATGAGAAATGTCTGCATAAGGAAATGAGCCACAAATGCCCTTATTTGTGTTATTATTATAGATGAGTATGATTTCTGCAGAACACAGCTACAGCTGTCTCAATGACAAACACACTCAAACTCTGAGAAGATCTTTATCTAATCACAGTGTGTCTGTGTTTTTTTCCCTTTCTTTTTATCTCTCTCTCTCTCTATCTCTCTCTCTCTCCCACACTCTCTCTCTTTATCTCTCACCCCTTTTGCACCCCCACCTGAGTCGACAGGTTACGCAAGCTGCCGTGATTCATGTGATCAGTTATCTCCTGTCCCAAGTATGGATTACAGGAAGAATTCTGCAAAGCAAGATGAGATGGAACTGTTTCAGTTCATTTCCCAGCTGCTGTGCTATCATCATTCCCTGCTGCAATAATGTGGAGGGGGGAAAAGACGCGTCCATGACAAAACAAAACTGTAAATCTGGCCATGACAACAACAGCAAATAAAAAAGACCGTGACAAAATAAACCACACACAAACACAACTGCATACCTACCACCCAGTGGACACTCGGAATGAGCTCAGAATAATCACTGGGTTGGTGATCCTGCTGATTGGGAACTGTTTTGTTTCTGGTTCATTCAGGTGGAGAAGGAGGCTGTGTCTCTGGAAACAAAAAAAGGAGAAGGGAATGGTGCATCCTTTTTCGTGTATCAGATAAGCTGCTGAGTTGATCTACGATCAAGCACATTATAATGCTCTGTTGTGTGTAGGATATAATGTAGTGCAAAATGTAATGCAGTTTCAGGAAGTTATTTGGAACCTTTATTTGCATAAACCAGGGGCAGAGGATAAAAAATAATTTAGGCTGAAATCTTCACTGAATAATATACTTTAATGTGTAATAAGCCTTTCTGAGTAAAGGGGTTAACCCAGGTATTGAAGCCAAAACCCTGTGATGAATAACTCGTCGCTGTAACCATAGAGCCATTCTTCTAGCCTTCTAGGAAGAATCATCAGAGTTTTTTAGGCATTCAGATATCATTTCATTTTAAAAAATGCTTGTATTTAAAACCTGCCAGGACTGTTTTAAACTATAAAAATATTAAAGCACTCAACAGAAAATCATTCAGACCCCCCCCCCCCCCCCCCCTTAAGGTTTTAGGTTAAATCCCATTAGGGACTGTATGTAAACCCACACTCCAGTTCTTCACTCTAATAACTACATTACTGTCATAATTGTCAGTTTCATAGACCCTAAAATAGAACCCTGTGGGACTCCACAAGATATGCTAAACTAAAGTTTTTCCCAAATAATGCATAGTAATTTCTTATTAGGATTAATAACTGAATAATTATCTTAGCCTAAAACATCACTTTAGGCCTGCAGGTCACCCTGGAAGTCCTAGATAGCCCAGAAGCCCACTTACTATGAATATGTGCACTAGTTTAACCAGGATTCAGTCAGTTGTTTGAAATAAAAATATTGAGTGATAAACAATAGCAGATACAGGTCAAATCATGCCAAAAATCACTGTCATTTTTCTGAGAAAGATATTTAGGGTTTTGGGATCATTTAAAATACCTCCCTGGTGAAAAACGAGATGACCCGAGCTTAGAATGTTGCGGTGATGACGGCTAACAGGGACAGCGTCTTCGCATTTTCGCCATAGCTATTGTTTTCCAGCAGCAGAATCCAGGGCGTGTCCTCTCTCTCCCCCCACTGCATTCTGCATAGCTGGGAGGCCTGGAGAGTTTGAGCTGTTTCCAGCAGCACAATTCCCCTCCAAGTTCAACACACAAGCTCCAGACACAACACTGACAGCTGAGGCACAAACAGCCAATGAGGGGTAAATAAAAACAAAATATTCCCTTCAGCCTGGCATCAGAGTCGCAGGTCTGCACACAGACTCACACAAACACACACGCATCCATGCACACGCTCATAGACACATGCTCATACTTACACACAGCTGTATGATTGACAGATGAAAAGAGTAGAAAGGGGAAAATAAAAACGGGAGGTGTTTGGGTTGGGGGGTCATTAAGAGTAATAAATACCGCTGGGCTAGTCTAGTTGGCAACCTGCATTCCGCCAACAGGTGCCTCGTGTTTACTGAATAAACAAGTTACGCTGAGAGGCACTGAGAGGACGGCGTGGCACTCGACTGACCTGAGGGCCACAGCATACTTAATCCCTAAACCCTGCCCCCAGCCCTCCTCTAAACTCACACACCAGCTTAGTGGCACGTTAAGGATCTTCTGAGCCCCAATGCAAAAATGAACCAGAAATCTAACCTCAGCAGCTTCACGTACTGAAGAGAATGTGCAGTACTGAAAGTACTGAAAGACTGTTTATTTTCTGGAACTCAATCTCACACGTGTGTCTGTGACACTACTACTTTAGGACTAAGGCCAAAGCCCACACATTTTATGTCCTTGTTGTGATGTCAGCACTCATCAACATTCAAACCCTTCAGCTGTTGAAACCATGTTTGGCCCAGAAGATTTTCAATATGAGCCTTCAACACTAGTTCAGAAATGAAAACAGTCGTATCATTATTTTTAGATAACCTAAACAGCCTACCCCTATGGAATATAGTGTACAGTGCTATATACTAAACTACATGACCTGTCAGAAGACACCTGATCGTCCAATGTTTCTTCTGAAATCAAGGGCATTATTTGGGAGTTTGTCTCTCCTTTGCTGCAGTAACATTTTTTTTGATGTTCTGTGAAGACTTTACACTAGATGGAAGAACAGTGGGCTTTTTCACAGGTATGTTTCTAAGAATTTCTTCGTTTGTTCTTGAGAAATATCCTAACAAAAAGTTTACGCCAGGTTCAAGATGTGTCTTCGAAGCATTGAATTGTTCACAGCTCTGCTCTTATAATGATGTCAATTGAACATATCCAAGTGTAGGTTTTAAGAAGAAATTCTTCTTAAGAACTGTTGGTGAATGAGGCCTAATGCAGTGTGAATAGCATTAATGAGATCTATATATATACATATATATTTTTCTCCCAATTTTCCACTGCCAGTTAACCTACCTCTTAACCCACCCATTTAAAACTGCCAGAAGTGCAAGCGATGCTCCCGACACTAGGAGGGTAAGGACTTAGCACATGACTCCTCTGATATATATATATATATATATATATATATATATATATATATATATATATATATATATATATGAAGCCAGGCACCCCCTCTTTTTGTACTAATGATGATGATTAGAGAAAAGCCTGTGCAACTAATGCTGTGATGTGGTAAAAAGCAATGGCCATTGTAGAAAAGAGTTCTGGATCATGCATGACATTAACATTATCTGACAGAAGTGATTTACAGTGTCATCATGTTACAGAAGTGACTGTAGGGAATCTTACCCAGGGAGTCTTGTGGCGTTCTTGCCTGGGAGTGGAACTGATCCCCAGTCAGACACAGTGGAATTGCTTTCTAAACTATACCAACCAAATGCCACTCTGGCTCATCCCAATGGTATTTGATGATGCTCCATCATTCCAGAGAATGTAGTTCCAGGGCTCCACTGCCCTCGCCTACCCTATACTTGTGGGTTGTCATTATTAAAAATGCTTTTGACTTTAAAAAAATAAAATAAAAAATACAAAGTAAGAGCACAATCACAAAAGAAAAAAACAATTCTACAGAATTTTCCTCTTTTTCAGTGAACTTGTTTCATCCATTGTTATTTCAGCTATAAAACTTACACAGCCACACTTCATGGCCAAGAATTACAAATTATATGCTTTGTAAGTCTGCAAGTGAAAAACAAGTAGACTCAGTCCTATGGATGAAAGCATCATCGGTGGATTGCTCCACCAATCCCCGGATTAGGACAGCAGCCGAGTGATGTGGAATATGTGTGATTTTTGGACAGGGCCTACGCTACATGTAGCTGCTTCCTCTCCAGCACTTCAACACTCAGTCTTCAGCTACTGCTATAGACACCGAGGGAGCCGCAGGCCGGGTGCCATCTCAGGCTGGCAGGCGAGTGCTGCAGTGTGTCTAGTGTTACTCGCCTCAGGCATGCTGTTCAGCTCTGCTGTTAGCTGGGTCATTTGGGGTCATGGGCGCTTGGAAAGTTTCTCCAAGCCCCTCCACCCAGCTCCCACTTTGCCAGTCAAATATCACTCCGGGGCAACGAGGAACCTCATTTCACATCACAATAAACTCAGCAAACCACCTGTCTACAGAGACACCATTTCCCCTTCCACTACAGCTTAACCTGTGCGACCACACGGGGCACCCGCAAGGTACAAATCTGCCAAACACAGCTCTTATGGGCTTATGTGACCTGAAATTGGAGACTCTGAATGTGTGTTCTATGGAGACTAAATGTTGCTGCATGAACAACAGCAACAATAATGAAGTAAACAGTAAATTATACATTGAGTCATGATGATAGAATTGAAATGAGTGTAAAAACTTTGTCTGCATTTTGTCGTTGTTCTTATTTTCAGTGAACTGATAGTTTGGATGTATTCAATTACAGATTTCTAGATTTGTAATTGTAGTTTTAGATGTAGGGTTTAACCCCAACTCTGTTGATATTTATTTTGTTAACAATTTTGTGGTTGGTGTAGTGTAGTGGGTAACAACACCATCCACCTTCCCTGTAAAAGACTAGGGTTTAATTCTTATGTGGGACCTGTATGGTGAGCTCAACTGTGAACCTCACATATGGATGCCCACCAGGGTCCACCCAGGGTCCCACTAGGGTCAGTGATGGAACCGGGAGGGGTTAAACATGGGCACCATCTGGATTGTACACTGCACAGAGGGCCTAGATGGGACCCATGTGAGATTAAGCCAGGCTGTGACAATAGAACCCAAGCCCAACTGGGTCCCAGTAACAACACATATACAAGCCTCTGAATGTGTGTTCTACAGAGGCTAAATGTTGCTGCATTAACAACAGCAACAAAAATGAAGTAAACAGTAAATTATACATTGAGTCATTATCATGAAGACAAAATTGAAATCTGCATTTTGTTGGTTTTGTTCTTATCGTCTATTTTCAGTGATCTGATGGCTTTGAATGAATTCAATTACAGAATTCTAGATCCAGTGTCATTTTTACTATCTGATACTTCAACTAAGGTACTTAGTTATTTAAATTAAATTGCAAATGTGCATCACTAATTGTATAGTAAGTTGATTTGGAAACTCTTGATGGTGATAGTCTAGTGTAGATCCTTTGTAGATCATCTTGTCATCAGCCCCAGAGAGGGTGGGTTGATCACTCTCTCTCCCCACATTACTTCAGTTGCCAGCTTCTGGCTAGCACAATGCTTTAGAGCTGGGTAACTGGTGGGAAAATTGGCTACCTAAAATTGGGGAGGACAATTGGGTTACATAATCCTAACCTTAAGAGTCTTATCAGATAGTGCTGATGTAGTGTCCTCTCAGTGTGCTTTGCAAGCTGATGAGATTGCATCTGGTTTTCTTTTAGCCAAGCCCCCGGTCACTTCCCTGGGTTTCACATTCTCGAGTCTTACCAGTAAAAAAAAGGTACTTTCCCTCCTGATGTGTGTTTTTAAACAACCTATGGCCTACCGTCGGCCCATATTACCAAAGAGCCCTACCAGATTGTACAGATGTCCCTGTAGTTACTGAGTAATACGCCTAGTGTGTAATAAGCCTTGGTGTGTTAAGTGTTTAACACCAGTTTGGTAGTCAGCTGAGGCAGCCCTGATTGTTATTGAGAGAAGTGGTAAAGATAGTAAAAGTCTAGTGCATTTTTATTGAGCCTAACATGGATTCCCATTTGCACCTGCAGCTTTCGATTCATTATGTGCCAAGTTTGAGCTCCCTTTCTTCGGACACTGACACAGGAAAGGTCATGACCATGAAGCCTAGTTTGCTTGGTAACCCCTATTCACATATAGTGTAGATGTGCTGCTTTCTAGTATCAACAACACCGTATTTGCCTGTAGTCGCAGTTGTGTTTTACTGTTTTGCCAGCTGTAATTTAAGCTTTCACTAGTGAGATGGATTTCTGTAAATATAACAAGTTAAGACTGTTATGGAACAGTTAGGGGGTTTGGGAATTATACTGTTATAATTAAAACGGTTTTATAGCTCTGTGTTTCAGGTAAGCAGTATGTGAGTTTCAAGTACCAAACTCTTATTTTTCAACTATGCCAAGGTAAATACAGTTTTCTGTTCTAGGGCCCGTTTGACATCAATCCAAAACTTAAACCCAACCCCAACTCTGTTGATATTGAACTCATAAGATTTGAGAGAGTTTGTCAACAATATTGTAGTTGGTGTGGCGTAGTGAGTAACAAAACCTAGGGTTTGACGTCCATATGGGGCCTGTTTGGTAAGCCCAACTGGGAAAAGAACATTTTGTCAATAGGTTTCATGTTGGCCCCACATATGGATGCAAGGGTCCCATCTGGGTTGTACACTGCACACAGGGCCTAGATGGGACCCATGTAAGATTAAGGCGGCCTGTAACAATGGGACTAATTTGCAAAGCCCACATAGACACACTCATTCACATAGACACACACACATTGCAAGCCTGCTGACAAAAGAAGCACAGCTAGACCATGGTGGAAAAGTGAATGTATGGAAGCATACATTTCAGACCTCAAAAAGACTAAACAGTCACTCCAGTATAACGTCATTCTCCTAAAACTATATTTGCCAATATGTGTAACATGTCACTCTGAATAAGAGCATCAGCCAAACGTCATAAATGTTAATTCAAGCATGAATTTTATAGGTGACACTGTAGATTGACACTATAATTTGTGACAAAATGAAATGTGATAAATTATTTTTATTTTATATTCAGTTTCTGTTTTTTTATGTCAAAATAGTGAAAAAAATGTGAAATGTAAAGGAATGCAATGCTGTGTGTGCAACAATAATTTGCCATTAAATTTTTGATTACTGCCTAGAGATGGCATGATATTTTTTCTGATACTGATACCCGTAATTAATTTTTGAGTATCGGCCATATTTTCTTGAGTACAGTCCTTTGTTTTTATTTTAAGAACGTCTAAGCTTTAAATTTAGCAGAATTTAGTTGAAGAACATCTCTTAAGATCTAAAAGTATCTAAAAGTAGATCATCATACTGTACATCTAACAAAATGACATCACTATTCTAGCTAGCTGTATAGATTTATTACAGAATTGGATCCAATCTATCTTTCTTTGCAATCTCTAATTAATGTACAACTGAACTGAATTTATTGAGAGAGAGAGAGTGAGAGAGAGAAAAAAAGAGAGAAAGAGAAACAGTCGCTTGACCTGTGATGGTCTTTGCGTTAATAATTGAAAGTAGGAGGGGCTGCAGAGGGTGGATTGTGTCGCCTTAGGCACTGTTTTACCTCCTCACAGTGGAATGCAGGGAGATAGTGCTCTCAAGATGATTCATTTAGTGACTCTGTGCAGCATCACCCATCAAAAACAGCCATACCTCTGACATTACTGCAGTGCATATATATATATCTATCCTGGCTATGTCCACCCTTGAGTGCATCCACAGTGAGCTGGACCCGGATGTAGAAGAATTATTCAGTGCATGTGACGCTTGTAAGCAACTGTCTAAACAAGCACTGAAAGAGGTGTGTCAAGGGCTGTGGTATTGGCCTCCAGGTACAAGTTTTATATCAGTAATGTAAAGTAATCTATATGTCAGAACAAAGGATCTGCTGGAGATTAAATGTCTCTATAAAGACAGGAAAAAGATCAAAGAGTTAAATCCTCTGAATTTACACCGTAGCTCGGAGCAAACAGAGTTAATCCGAGACAAGCTTGTTAAAGCATTTAGAGAGTTTTCAGAAGCCGATTATGATCATTTAAACATGCCTTTAAACAACCACACTTGAAATCTTCAACAAGCAGCTGAAATTACCAAGCCCACCGCTACCACCGATGTCCAACGATGAATTAGTTTGGAATGAGGCCGCTTTTGTATTTTCCTATCTACTCTAACTATCTACTGTCATTCCTACTGTAATTTGTTATGCTGCACAGTGACACACCTTTTTAATAGAGACACTAAACCCTGGTTAAGCAAGATGACTAAATAGCATTACTCCGCTCTCCATGGAGAAATGTTCTAAAACACACAACAGTGCATAGACACATTGCAAGCCTGCTGACAAAAGAAGCACAGCTAGACTATGGTGGAAAAGTGAATGTATGGAAGCATACATTTCAGACCTCAAAAAGACTAAACAGTCACTCCAGTATAATGTCATTCCAGTGATCCTTGAATGTCACAATCATATGTTCTATCCAGGAATGGATTGTAGACCAGGTCAGTGGAGGCAGTGCCCAAGAGCTGCTTGGGGCCTTGATAAGCCTAAAGTCATTGGCCTAGAGGTAGCTCAAATACTTGGGACAATCCACTGCAGAGTGGTATACAAATGTTTGGGCACCCCTGTTTAAAAAAATATGTTACTGTGAATGACTAAGTGAGTACAGGATGACCTTTTTCAAATATCATAATGTTAAAGAAGACCATTTTGAACAAATTTAACAAAGCAACGAAAAAGGAAAAGGGCCTGAACCAAACATTTGGGGTACTGTGAGGACCATGGCCCTTTATATGTGAAATTTCTCATCATCATTTCTACAAGCTGTACCTCATTTTGGCTCATTTTGGCCAAACAGTCCTACGTTCACTTCATCAGTCCTTCCTCTGATGACTCTTTCATTAAGGTCATATTTGTACAGGTGTCACTGCACAGTAGAATAGTGCACTGCCACTCCACCAATTTTGCTGAAGGTCTTTTGCAGCTGACCAAAGGTCTTGCTTAGGATTTGTCTTTCTAGAAATCCTACAAGCAGTTCTTTCTGAATGTTTCTTTGGTCTTCCAGACCTAAATGTGACCCCACCATTTCTGTTAACTGCCATTTCTTAATTACATTATGAATTGGGGAAACAGTTTTGCCATCTTCTAATAGACTTCTCCTACTTTGTGGGCATGCATTCTCTTAATTGTCAATTTTAGGCAGGTGCTAGGTTTCTCAGAGGAACCCATAGCTTCTGATCTGGTCTTTTCCAATGTTGTGGGAACAAGTCATAGCCTTACAACTTAGACCAAGCTAATTAACATCTGAGACCTTGGTAAAAGTCATATGAGAGCTCTTTTGCTTGGTGCTCTCTGGTGCTCTCTAGTTCATTCCTCATAATATCCAGTCCATCTTGTCCAAAAATGCTAGCAAGGCTCAACTAAAGTATCAGGCCATGAAAGCCAACAAACGCCTTCAACTCATAATGAGTCATATTAACGCTTCTGGCTAAACCATCCCATTAATATAGATGCTGTCATCAAGAGGAGTTTCTTTCATTGCTTTTACTTGTGCAAGATTGCTGTAGCACACCCTGAGCAGCCATTGTGAAATTCAGCTGCTTGCCTTTTTTATACATGTGTTATAACACAACACTATACTTTCGCTGGCAGGACACCTAGTGTCTTCTTCGACCTAAGTCTTTACGACCTAACGCTGAACTGAAAACACATGCCATGCCTGCAGGGCACAGCAACTCCCCTGTGTTTGATGATAAGACACTTCCCTACTCTCACAAGAGTTACATTATTAACCCCTCCAGTCAGAATCTGAATGAGTGTTTGACTCCAGTTCTATATTTCAGAAAGTGAATGTGGCTCTTTCAAGACATTCAACCCTTGGGTTTCAGAAAAAAATGTGAACCAAAAATTGGACAGGCTTTTTGAAGATGCTTCTAGCAGTGTAATCTGACCTTTCTGTTTATGAGTGTTACCAGTGGTATGCATCTCGACATAAAGCTATATATTTAAAGTCGTAAAGACTTTGTTGATTGAAGACTGTGATTGGGGTGACTGTGACAATGATACGCCCAACCTCTCCCTATTTTCTAGAATTGATCTCTGACTAGATCCCCTTGATAGGGCTTTATCAACCTAATTTTCTTTGAATGATGAACAGCTATCAAATGCAAATTCAACACTTGGAATTAACGTCCAATCCTTTATGTCCTCTATTTAAACCTAGAGTAAATGGGGCAGATATGGACTTCTCTTCTCATATATGTCTGTCAAAAAAAAGAAAACGTTGGTATGAGTAATGATTACCATGGAACTTGGCTTCTCTGTTTCTCTTGTTGTATGTGTGTGTGTGTTTGTGCTCACGATTATGCTTATTTACCAGTAGATGTGAGCAGTGTTACAGAGTTGCCTTTTCTGATAAAGCTGTTATGGTAATGTGAGAACCTATAGAATCTATTGTTCCCCAGTGTTGTAGAACCACCACTTTTCCTCTAAATTGTTCACAGTCTCCCGGAGCAAGATCATTTTGTTGAGAAAGCGTTGTTTACAGAAAGGCAAACAGAGATGATGTAAAGTGAAAGTAGAAAGTGAAAGCAAAATCGGATCTCATCTGGTGACACTGGGGACACATTTTAGTGTAAACTGAATCTGGTCAAAGTATATTCAGATGCTATCCAGAAAGACATGCTAGGTGTCAACAGGCTATATGAATTGTTTATAATGCTTCAAAATCATACATGTGGGAATTTGGTGACTAACATACACACCTAAGTGTTTAAAATACACTTAGGTGTATTTTAGACACAGAAGACGGTGACCCAAAGCAGGTTCAACTTAAAACCGTGATACCAACATGGTAGCAGTGTGGTAGTTGTGTTGTTGCATTGTAACAGCAATAGTGTGTGGGGCACAGTGGTCTGAAAGGTGTATCTTCAGGTGTCCTAAAGATCAAACTAAGCAGTATGCATCATGTAATAACATGTGCTACTCTGTAGGCTATGAGCATGTAAGCTGCCACCCTGGGAGGTTGACTTAAAAAAAAAAAGGAATGGCCACATTATAGAGAAGTGTGTTGGAGACCTGTGTAGTGGTCATTAACAGTGAGCTACTGTGTTTGTCTCAAACTGTAATCAGATGAAAAAGAGCGTATTGCATAACATCCACTAGGACAGGCGTATGGCATACACACTATACCTTCAGCCTGTTGTGTTTTCAGATGCTTTGTCTTCTAGAAACTCTGACTGTATGGAAATAGACACAGGAAGTGGGGAAGAATGTGGTTTTGATGAAGAACCAAGTGCAATAGAGCAGAATGACCCTGTCTTGTTCATTTAGTCTAGGTCATCTTAGTCATTTAAGACTTTATGAAAATGAGTCACTAGGCGGCTGCAATTACAGAAAATGAAAGTTGCGAGTGACAAGTTGTCCTTTAAAGCAGCAGGCATGCAGCACACTGCATATGAATAACTCATTTCCTGCATCTGGAGAGGAATCACACATGAATGAAATCCACCCACCACCATGCAATTGAGAAATGATTGCATCACCTGGACCAGACTTTATGACAGCTTTATTATGTGAACTTACACTGAAAAAGTGAAGCATTTGATTTACTCTATTCAAAAGTGAACACGATTTTCCTATTCACAAAAAATGAGTTGATTTTCTCTCTTATTTATCAATTCAAAACTTTGAAGTAAACTGAATGGACAAAAGTATTGGGACACATGCTTGTTCATTGTTTCTTTTGAAATCAAGAGCACTAAAAATAGTTTATCCTGATTTTGTTGGTGTAACTGTCTTTACTGTCCATGGAAGTCTTTCTACTATGTTTTGCTGTGAGGATTTGATGGCATTCTGCGACAAGAGTGTCAGTGAGGGCAGGATGTTGGATGATCACCCCACCCCGTTTCCAACTTCCTAACTGGTCCCAAAAGTATTGGATGGAGCACCATCATTCCAGAGAACACAGTTCCACTGTTCCATAGCTCAATGCTGGGGGGGGCTTACACATGTCTGGCATTAGGCATGGTGCCAATAGGTTCATGTTTATCTGCTTCAGAGACACATTCTACTGGCAGGCAGTGCTTTTCTTTTTCTAGACAGGCATGTGTGTCAGCAATGGGTGCAACCTTAAGTAGCTGAGAGCATTCATTACAAGGGGTGTCCACAAACATTTGGACATTTAAGGTAGATTACATCAACATAATTATTGTCAAAGGTAAGTAAACTGCTGAGTTCCAGGCACCCCTTCAAATGAATTCATTAGGCTACTTTAAGTCGCAGCTATTGCTGACACAGATGTGCAAATGCACTCACACAGCTTTTCTAGTCCCTGTAAGAAAGTACTGCCAATAGAATACGACTCCAGAGCGGATAAGCATGAACATATTGCCACCAAGTCCTACTTTTATGATGAGTTGAGGGAGTTATAAGTCAGACTCTGCAGACTCTAAGAAGTCAAAAAATGGAAATGTGTTTATATATATATATATATATATATATGTGTGTGTGTTTATTTATATATATATATATATATATATATATATATATATATATATATATATATATATATATATATATATATATCGATAAATTTAGCTGAAACACTGACAGTCCATAAAATACATGTAATGTTTTAAGCACACCTAAAAGAATACGTCGGTGGTGTTACTCACAATCTGTTTGCCACTTGGTAGAGAGTGAGATGAACAGAAATGCATGGCATGAATAAGACAATGATTCCCATCATAAAACATATCTCTTTGTTTCTATATATCTCTATATCTATATGTTCGCTGACTCTGAACAGGGCAATGAAATGTAGAATCAGCAGCAATGAAAACAAGCATATTTCTCCAACAGCTTTACACTGAGCAAGACTCAGAGCAAGAGTTTGTTCAGCATGGCCAATCTGCTGGAGCAGCAAACAAGCAGCACTGAATGCAAGCTGCAATTACAAAATCTGGGAAATTCCAGCATGGCGCTCAACTGTAATAACACACTCCAGATCATCAAACAAATATGACATATGCACCTTCATGCTTCAGGGAGCCTGTAAGGAGCGCAGGTTGAGGGGGATGGGCTGTTGACAGAATGGTTCTGGAGGAGAAGAAAAGAAACAGAGGACGCTGGAAGGAGAGAGTAATGAAGGGGCATCAGAAACAGAAACTCCCTATTCTAATGCCTCTATTACAATCAGCAGGAATTTACCAGATTGCTGCCACTGACGGTAAAACACGCACGCAAAAACATGGCCAATCAGTGTTTTTATGAACGCGCTCACAGAAGGGTGGGAAGTGCGGTTACGTTCATTATGTGCCGTGACTCAACTGAAGGAAATGACAACCTACTGAAAATGTACTGATTACAAAGAACGTCCTAATGACAACAAAGGAAGTCATCAAAAAGCCAATTTCAACAGAGGGAGCCACACCTTAAATGAGCGTCAGTCGATTTTCTCTCACTATTACCAATTCAACACAAAAGTATTGGGACACTAGCTTACTCATTGTTTCTTCTGAAATCAAGGGTATTAAAAAGACTGTCTAGATGTATCAATACTACATTTTGGAGCATTGATGTGAGGATTTGATTGCATTCAGCGACAGGAGCATTGGTGAGGTCAGGATGTGGGGTGATCACCACCTCACCTCACCCGCAACTCCCCAACTGCTTCGTAGGGGCTTTATACCCCTTTAGCCCACACCTGATTTATCTTCTCTATGGGGACTAGACAAACTGTATGTGCACACATTTGCACATCTGTATCAGCAATGGGTACAACTTACAGTACCAGAATGCATTCATTAGAAGGGGTGTCTACAGATATTTGGACGTAGTGTATGTAGAGCATCAGGAAAACAGAATGGTTATTTTAGCAATTAGTGATGCGACCCAGACTCCTGTCAGTCTGTATGAGAGGCTATTAGCACTGCATTACTCCACCCTCATCTCCATCTGTTTTGCTCACACACATGGAGAAAGCTGGTCAGTTATCTGTATTGCTGTGGGCAAAAAAACTTCACCACAAGAAACGCTAAACAGGAGTCAACACTGAAAGAGCTTATTTCAAACAGAAAAGGAATGTTACAGGTATGTAAACACGTATGTAAATCCATGTATAATGCGCCGTTGAGTTGTTTGACAGATCCCACGTAGCAAAAGGAGTTGAGCTTTGGGTGAACCTCCTTTAAGCAATGTAATACTGGTCAACTGCAGCTAACCATTCTAACAACTAGCTAACTCAGGTTGCTAGTGGCCCCAGTGTTGTTGTGTTCACTGCCTCTTAACCGCTTCAGGTTTGTTTCTTGAAGCTTTACTAATATCTCTTTAAACAAGCTGCAGTACTTGAGGTAAATAATTCTGAAAGATGTCACATAACGCCATGCTTTTTTTTTTATGAGGTGTTGGAGCTATTTGAAGCTATTGTGTTTTTAACTATGAGCAAATGGCTTTTTAGGCAAAATTATGCAAACATTTAAAACAAGCATTTCGTCACCATCATATCAAAATTACTTTATTAAACAACCCAGAAACACTTCAAATAAAATCTTACATTCACTTACATTCAAGGTAAACACTTTGCTACAGGACTGCATGCCTTTGCCACCTTTCAACAATGACTTTTACCTTTTATTTTATTTATTTTGCCTGATTATACTATAAAAGTCCCTTTTTATATTTTTTGTAGAAAACTGAAGGCTTTATGTGCATCATGAAATACTTTGTCATGATTTTTTTTTTTAGAAAAACAATTGAAATTGCAATGCATAAACTGAGCATCAGAAACATCAGACATTCTAATGTCCATAATATTGTTCCATTCCAAGCTGATGGCTTTGTCAAAGTTATTTGTTTATATTAATTTATGAATTAATATTAAAACATTTATTCATATTTACATATTACATTATTTATAATGCCTGGATAGGGAATATTTGGGTAGGTGTTTTCTGGTTTATTCACATTGTATGCATTGCAGTTTACAGTTTCATTACAATATGTTGATGCAAGATAAATACAAAATGTAAAATACACCTAATTATTGAAACAACATTTTATATTCCTATCAATTATGCATTTCCAGTAAGACAAATGACTGAAAATAAAATGTGTATCTATCTCCTATTGCATGCAGTAAATAGATTAGAAATAGAATATATCTTTTTTTATTTCCCTTCATATAAACTGACGTATTCAAGACACAAAGTACTGTTACAACAGCAAGAATATAAACTTTATAAACTGTCCTTCTGATTTACAAGCATTTCTCTCTAGCCTCTCCGCTCAGAAGCCGACATTGCCTCTTGCCAGGCAGTAGCCCAGCTTGTTCTGGTTGCCTAGGACAGACATGAGCCCCACATATGCCTCAATGACGATGGGCTGATTCAAAACCAAAACTCCATTAGCTTTCCCTGGAACTGGATTCTGAGCGTGGGCTTTCTGCGCTGCTGCGGTCAGCTGCTCTCTGAACGTGTTGATCTAAGAGACGAAAAAAAAGCATGAGAATGAATTCCATGGAAACATTACAAAACATGATAGAACCAGACCATAAAGGTCTAATATGTCATTTTCTAACAGCTCTCACTTAGACTAGCCATTGTTTAATGGGCTGTCAAAACAGTCTCATTAAACGTTTTATTTCTTCTCATTTTCCTCCCCTCTCTCCGCTTTTCCTCTGTAGGTGTGGTGGAATGTGTGGAATGGGATTGGGGCCAGAAGCTTTGACACCCTGCCTTTTTAAATGAGCAGTTACGTGATCTGTGGGGTCACCTGTATAGGCCTCCACGCCCCACCCACACTCACTGTGACATTCAGAAAAGGTGTGTTCTCATCAGGGCTGGCAAGGATGAGCAACTGTCAGGCACATTCTGTCCGGAAAAAGAAGCCTAGGCTGCCCCAAACCTGTCCC
Source organism: Salminus brasiliensis (assembly GCF_030463535.1). NCBI lineage: Eukaryota > Metazoa > Chordata > Actinopteri > Characiformes > Bryconidae > Salminus > Salminus brasiliensis. The sequence goes on along the minus strand of NC_132884.1, from coordinate 21,875,546 downwards.
TATGGGCTAAATTACAGATCAAACATATCATACAAATCATATAATGCCAATGAATTCAGTTTCTTTGTTATAAAACACTTTTAAGTGCTCATCAGATTGGTCCATACATTTTTTCTGCCAATTAAAAGTTTGAGGACACATTACAACAACTTGACTTTAAGAGTAATGTTAGATTTTTAGGGAGAAAACGTACATGTTTTTAGTAATGTAAACAGAGTGTTTGCTAATGATCTAGGTGGATGGGTTGTTTTCCCTTGAAAGTCTTATTAACCAGTCATTCTAAAAAGGAAATAAATCTTCTTAATATCCACTTTAGCACTTTTCATGAAGATTCTGGTGTTTTACATTGTTTTCTTATTTGGGATTTGTTCAATTTATGGGGACAGTGGGATCCATCACTTTAAGAGTATAGCTCTGACCAATTCTGCAGTTTAAATCTGACGCAGATTTTTAGTGAAGGGCTTTTCGCAAATACTAATTTAAGACATTTTCAGGAAGATATTGTGAATCAGGCCCAATGATTTAAATACTTTTCTAACTATTACAAAAATGGAAATATCTAAAAATGTGATCTCCTTAATGACGGAATTTAGATAGTATATCTATAAACAACAAATATACTTCCACAGAGAGGCAGTTTGCAAAAAAAAATCTAAATTCCACCAAGATGATACACAATCCTGTGTGAAAAGGAAATCCACCCACGCAACTCTTACACAACTGCATACGTTGGGCAGGTGGGTTGCTTTCATTTCTGACTCATCAAATTGCACAAATGCTGTAAAGGTAGTATCCTGTCAAATGACCTGGGGAAAAGTAATGTGTAAAATTTGTGCAAGAGGAATTTTTGAAATGTATGAATTTCTTCATTGAGAGGTAGTTAACATGCATGTACAAACTCTTTCTTTTTGTCATATAAAACACTTTCAGTTCATGAAGCTGGATTTTTTCCGCACTTTTCTTTGTAGAAGGCCTATGGTTCTGAGATATTCAGGCACAGCTTGTTTATGGTCTAGTTTTTTGCTTCAGTATGTGTCTAGTTAGTGTAGAAGCTATCCTCTTTTTACCTTTAGCCTTTTAGCAGGTGGTTTGACATTTGCATTCAGGATTTTCTGTTTTGTAAAACCTATTCTTCCCTCCACTTGCACAGTAATGTCAAGCCCACTGACAGGGCACAGACCCAAAACATGATAGATCCACTACTATCTACTACCTTTACAGATTGTGGCCCAGGATTCTATTTCGACCTCATCAGTCCACATCACTTGTTTCCAGAACTCATCTGGATGGTCTGCATGTTCTGTGGCATATTCCAAGTATTGAGTTTCATGACAAGGTCACAGGTAAGATTTCCTTCTTATGACTCTTCCATAAACATTATGTTTGTGCAACAGTGCACCACCACTCTGGACTCTGCTAAACCTTCCTATAGGTTCTTGGAAGTAATATGGGGGTCTGATTCGCCTGTTGTACCAGTACATAAATAGTTATCTTTGACTTCCAGATCTCATTTTGACCTCTGCAGTTCTGACAATTTTTAAATAACATTTCACACTGCAGAAACCACAAACTGGAAAATGCTCTGCTATCTTTTTATAGTCTTCTCCTGCCTTGTGAGCATTAATACCCTTTGCTTTTTGATCCTTACATAATTGCTTTAAAAAAACTTGGACATTTGATTCAGCTGACAGTTCCTAATTGTATAGTTGGTAACATGAAAGTATTGTGTTTTTTGTTGGATTATTTATATATGCTGTGTTTACTACTTCTCAGTGAAAAAAATGGATGCCCACACCTTCATATAAAATTGTGTATATCTCTATACCTCGCACAGTCTGGTCAGCTTGTCATTTACGCTTCGGACCGGATGGTAGGTCAGTGTAGTGTAGGGGTAGTCAACAGCAAAAGGGTTCCAACGGGACGAGAAAGAGGGTTCCCTAAGCCTGTCCCAGAACACACGCACACCTTCGCCCTCACGCCTGAAACAGAGACACACACACACACAAACAGAGGAGTAAACATACATTTAAGTACATAAATAGGACTTTACAGTGGCCTACTGTACACTACTATACACAATAATTTCCAAATTTGGAATCACTTGTTAAAGTAAAAAAATGTATGTTACAATAATGTGAAACAGTGAAATATTACTAAACTAGACACCACAGGGCGATGTTAGGTATTTTAGTGATTTTGAGATTTTGAATAAACTAATAACCATATAACTGTTAGTATCTTTTTACAACATTTTTGGACATTTGTTTTAAATATTAAGCACAAAATGTGTATTATTTATTATGTCATTCTGGAGATTTCTGGACACATTTCAAATTTTTTTTTCTACTAATTTTTGAAAACTATAAAGTTGCTCAGGACTAATACAGTTAATTTAGTTTAAACATTTATCTGCAACCAAACTGAAAAACACTGATTCAAAACTTTTTAAAATGTGATTCCAAACCTTTGCATAACAGTGAGTACAACAAATAAGACAAATATAATGTTTATTATTAAAATGAATAATTAGACAAATTAACATTCTGCTGTCAGTTTTGAATTATTCAGTGTTATCTCAGCATTATAGGTTATTTTTTTGACTACTAAATGTTACTGCAGCTGTATTTGGACACAGGATGATGGATGAAAGTTGTGTTTCAAGCATCCTAGTGAACTAGATTTTGGACATACTGTAGCTGTGTTGAGTGACGGATTCCTTTTTTATATGCTTTGCTTGTTTCCTGCCATGAATGACAATAAAACATCATAAAAAGGCCATAAAGAAGGAAGGCCGTGTTTATTTAGTGAGGTATTTAATGTAAAGTGTTTTGAATCAAACTGCTCTTATGTAAACATGGATGAGAATCAACTATTGTGGGTTTTGTAGCAAGAATCATCCAGGCATGCATGAAAATGTTAAACATCCGAATGCACATAATGAATAGCGAACAAGCAACACATCCGCCAGCGTTTACCATCAGCCTGCATTTTCTGCTCACTGATTCACTGATTTACACGCTGGCCGCAAATAGGTCAGCTTGACCTCTCAAACCCCGTCAACAAGCCTCCCTCACTGCCAAAATCGGCACTGTTCCTCTCTAGTGCGCCTCCTTTATGCGAAAGCCAATCTGATGTTTACTAAGCTTAAAGGCAATTCCCCTTGTTCATCAGATTTGCTTTCACTCCCTGTGCTTTTCTCTTTGCCATTTTAAGTAAATAGATTTTAATGAAACACCCAGAGGCCACGTCTTTTTTTCCAGGCTGATGAAACCCCAGAAGACATGTGAATGCCTGGCAGCAAACACACAGCTTTAAAACCTTTCCACATTCAGGCTTTGAAATCATGCTGGCACCCTTCCATTTTCAAAGATCTTTCACAATGCACTATTTACAGTTTGTCCATCAATCATGGCTGGTGAATGCACTGATTTCTGTAATAGTCTATAGGATGCGCAACAAGTTGGCATAGCTTGCCTGTTGTGCTTATGCACTGATTTGTTCACATTGTATACGGACACCTTTCAAAAGCTTCTTTTCTTATGGCAATTCCACTGAAACTAAATGAAGGAAAACACACACCAGATTAATGTCATGTATGTGTGAAATGTTGTTCCTTACTCATGCTGGTTCTTTTGACCTTTTTCAAAGCTCAAATACCAGCCTTAAGGTGGTATGAACTGGAAGAGTTTCCAGTTTAGCAGTGCAGTGCCATGTTTTTCTGTAAGTTGGTACATTTCTCTGAAAAGTGAAACACATTTTCTTTCTCCTAAATTAGTGTGACATTTTCCAAAGAACAAGCAAATACCTGCACCAGAACTGCTCATGCGTAATATGCCAACACATAATATGCCAACACATCCTTGTTTCTTAGAGATATTCTTAACAGGAATAAAATAAGCCTCAAATAAATCAGCCCTCTACACACTACAAATTCCTGTAACTACATACTTTGCTCATTTTGCACTAGAACTACCAACATTTTTTACACTGGAAATAAGCAAATAATTATTCTAGTTTTACATCAAAACTACTAAGCTCTTTAGTTTTGCAAAGAAACTTCAAAATACATGTATTCTAGAATGACTCAGTTTAGTTTTGCCAAGAAACTAATAATTATGTCTTTACTTTACACTAGAACTACTAACTTCTTTAGGTTTGTTTTATAACTACAAATTTTAGTAACTTCTTTAGTTTTACACTGGAGAAAAGGAAATGATATATTTAGTTTTACTAACACTACTAACTTCTTTAGCAAAGATACTACTTACTGCTTCAGTTTTGCAATGAAATGATACCTTCAGCTTTGCAATGAAATGACAAACTCTTATTGTTACTTTCACATTGGAATTAAACTAGTTTAACTGATTTCTATAGTTTGCTCTAGAAATAAAATACAAGTAATGCAGGTTTATAACACAGTACATAGTTAGCAGTTGTATTTGTTATTTGTTTTTTAATGGCATACACCATGAATGGAATGGACAAATCTATGTTGCACTGCTAAGATAAAGTAATAAACAATTTTGAATTATGTGTGTTGTATCAGGTGTGATGTGATGATTTAGGCATGCTGTTTACACAGTGCTAAACTGGTCACTACAATTTCCATTACTTATAAGCTACACTACAGCTCCAGTGCAAACTAAAGAACAAAGCAAAGCTTGCCTGATTGGGGTAAGGGAGAAATTATGTGAACTTGATTTTTGGTTAAACTATCACTTTAAGCCAAGAATGTCTGTGTGTTGTGGAGACTGACGTTCCCATCAGGGCAAGGTTGAAGCTCTGGCAGCTCGGCCCTCAGGTCTACTCCTCCTCTCCTGCAGACAGACTGAGCTTCAGGTAAAATTCTGCATGGGGTAGTGTTTTCACTGAAGAGCATAACAAGTCTGCCGCAGGAGAGCTCAGCAACAGAACCTTTTGTTTTTAGAGCAGGTCGATGAGCTTGTTCAGCCGCAGGCCTTTGTCATCTCTACTTTTCTCTAACTCTCAGTTCCAATGTCTCTCGCCCATTCTGCATTTTGCCTCTTCGCCCTGTCACTCTGTTACTGCACTTCACCCAAATGCTGTGCTCTTGTTTCAGCTGACGGGGATCGGTTCATCATCAATTCCATTTTTCAGTGTCAGATGCTTGTCTCTCAAGCCATAACACACACACACACACACACATCTGTATCTGTATTATATGGCCAATTACTATTGACACAGCCTTGACACATTTTCCTGTAGAAAGTGAAAGAACAGAAAGTTCATCTATTATGCTTGAGAAGTGATCTAATGAATTCAGACTAATGATTGTCGTCTTCAGAATTATTATCTTAAATAATATTGTCATGATATGCAGTTGAGCATTACAGAACCAGCTTGCATTTTTCCCTGAAGATAATATAATTACCAACTGTTTAATATTAGGTAATTATTTATAATAATAATTATATTCTGCACAGATGATGTCTAATATTGTTATCATCCAGTGGTTCTCCACATTGGCAGACTGGCACACTGCCCTTTTGAACAAGCTTGTCTATGTTACTTTTAACTAAACAATGACTTATGACTAAGATAAAAGGGCAAGTTGTAAAACCTCCTAAACAGACTTTTTCCAGCCACAAATATTAAAAAATCATCAGCATAATCTTGTGGTTGGTATCAGGGACACATTGCTGTTCATTCAATATTTGCTGCACTTTGTCCAATTAAAGAGGACTAATTACACTGAAACATGCAGTTGATCAGTGTTCTTTAAGCACTGATCACGTATCACAATAAAAATAATATATGCATATAGCGCACCCCTAAGTTAAGTGCAATTCTTGTATACATTTTTGGCCTTATCATAGTTTTGAATGATTTCACAAAGAGAATTGCCAAGCAAAGACAGAGCACTGAAAAAATGTGCCATCTGTTATTGGCCCAAAGTTGCCACCAAAACATAAGCCTAATAGAAATCACTAACTACATCTGCCCAGTGGCTTCTATTAAAAACATTTTTCAAGTATGTATGCTTCTCTTATTCATAGCAAAAAAAATACAGCATGACAGCAGCCCAGTTATTATTATTAAGTGAGAACTGTAATCATTTACACTCACTATCCACTCTATGACAAACACCTTTCTCCACTGCTGCCAGACCCCTATCTATCCCATTCATAATTTGTCCGTTTCTGAACACAGCTCGCTGTTGACCAGATCTGGTTGGAGTGATGGACCATTTTCAATAATGACAGTGACTTGCTGTTGGCATGACAGTGTGTATAGTGTATCAGTGTATCAAGCACAGCGTTTATGATGTTTTGAATGCTGCTGCTTCACCTCTAACAAAAGGTTGTGACGTAATTTGACGTAATTTATATTGGCACTGTTACACTTTTACTTTTTAGAACAGGCAGCGAAGATAGTGGAGTAGAAGGTTGTGATTCAGCTGTAGGAGTTTCTGCAGTACCATGACACTGTGCCTGGTTTCACTTTACGTCATGCTGGACATAATTTGTGGAAAAGTGCAGCATTTACATTAAATTCTGTTTACCCCTGTGTTGAATGTGGTGAAGATCCACCTCTAACCACCTTCAGAGGTGTTTTGAGTGGTCTGATCAGAATCCGTCCTGAGTGTGTTTACACCTGGCTTTACGTGCATTCAGGTAAAGATCATCTAATCACTGAATACATGTGCTGATGCAAGGTGTAAACAGCCTCTTTGCAGTAAATATTGCTTCCAAACCTGGCTAGTGTGCCTCCAAGAGGTTGAAAATTCATTTTGCTACATTTATAACTCAATTAATGATAAAATAGTGTAGTTTATTAAAAAAAGTCTATTATAGCCTTTACTATACCAACCATACCCACTGGTTACAATGGCAACATATGAAATAGAAAAGCCTATGATTCCATCAAACCCCACCTCCACACGTTTGTAATTGTTTGTTATTGAGTGTTTTAATTGCTTTTTTCAAATGTGCTGAGAGAATGGGAGACCCACTGTTTAAATAGGCAAGAATGACAGTTTTCCTGGCCAAAGACATTGCCACTTTGCTAGTCATATATAAGTATATTTTTTAAAACAGAGATTTCTCTTTCTATTTCTGAACATACTGTATCGCGTCCACATGAAAGAGATTAAAAGACTTGCATTAGCATGCTAGCCTTACATACAGGGTGACAGAACCTCATACAGAGAAACATCAAAATGCAAAGCACTTTGCATTTGTTTCATCCTATTCCGTATGCAGTGCCCTATGCAAGTCACTAAATTATAGATTCTAAATGTAAATAGAACATTATAGATTTTTATAACACTGTTAACATTTATTCATATGTATAAATCTGCAATCTAGTGCTCTCTGTGTGTCAACATTGAAGTTGTCTGATTCCCCATAGTTCCCCATATTTAGTACCCTATATGTATCCATATTGGGTACCCTATATGTATCCATTATATATTCCTCACGAGAACACTGAGTTTACACCTCCGTTTTTATTAATATATGGATACATGTGGATGAGGCCTTATTTAGTACAGGGAAATTACTCTCTTTGCATATTTAAGCCTAGAAAGCCTATGAGAATCCATGGTCAGCCATGCTACAGCACCCCAGGAGAGGAAAGGTTAGGGGCCTTGCTCAAGGGCTCAATAGCAGTTTAGTAGACCTACGTATCGAACCCTGTAACCCTGTGATCAGTAACCCAGTGATTAAACCAGTGAACCACCACCATCTCCAATGCAAGTTCCAGGGTGCAGAAGAAAAGTTAAATAAAAATAAAAACGAACCCTTGTTGGCTGCACCACTGCGGTGTTTTCCTACAACAGTAGTGAAATGTAAGACACTTGACTTTAAAAGCCACAGATGCATTAATCTCACCTATGCAATGTTTAACAACAGAAGATGGGTTCGTTCATTTCTCTCACTGTCATTGATTCGCAGGGCCTTGTTTTCAGTGTACACAGAAGGCAGTGATCTGCACGCTGATAAATCAGCTCTTATAGTCACACATGAAGACAAATTCCCTTTTTCAACACACGGTAGTCTGCTAGAGCGTGTTTGCCATGGGAGGAGAGCTGTATGCATGGTGTGCGTAGCATGCGGAGGTGAGCCATAGCCTGACGAAAAGCACCATCCTGCTGAACACACCTTACGGGGGAGCATTTCCTGCCAGAGCAAACACACAGCCTGGGGCAATGCACTGAGCCTGGCAGGAGCAGGCCACTGTTTCTCCCGCTGTTTACACTAGAGCTTTCACAGCGTTTACAATGAGTGCTGAGGCCTGGCTGGCTCCACCCTGAGTAAGCCCCTGTGCACACACACATACACACACTCGCTCAGAGAAATGGGAGAAAGGTGAATTGAGGCCTGACTCAGAGAAAGGCCCTAAATAATCACTGCACACTTCACATTCAGGGGTGTGACACAAAAAAAAAGGGTTGTCTGTCAGGTGGAGAAAAACTAGGCGTTTTCTGGATGTGCACAACCATTCACAAGTTTGGATTCATGTTACTTATTAAAAATCTCTTATGGAGGCTTGACATATGGTAATACCATATATGATGTGAAATGTAACTGTGAAATATTACTGAAAATAACAGGAATGCATTAAATGTTGAATAGTGTACTGTAATTGTCTGTTTACAACCATTTTTGTCAAGTTATCTGGCTCTAGAGTACATCACCACTTTCTGGATATTAATATTATTAGTTAGGGGTGTTGTGTGTGTGTGTGTGTGGGGGGGGGGGGGGGGGGTGCTGTACGCTCCAGTGCCCGCTGTACACATGCAGAAAAAAAAAGGGTGTATAATGTATGTGTGCATTGTGTGAGGTGTGTTGAAACACACATGTTTAGGGTGTGAGAGAAAGTGTGTGTGTGTGTGTGTGTAAAGAGAGGGAGAGAAAGTGGGGAGAGAGAGATAGAGAGAGATCTTCAGATGATTCTAGGTAAGCTATCAGAATTGGAGGGCCAGTTGAGACAGGTAAAAGAGAGTTGGGCTGCACATTAAGTGCTCGCTCACACACACACACACACTCACACACTTTTTATAGTGCAAAATAGTGCTTTCACTGATTACTGCCACGAGGCACGCGCACACACACACACACACACACACACACACACACATACTTTATAACACACATACTTAACTGTGTAGTCTGTCTCTCACTCACATCTCTATGTACATGCAGGCGATCTTCTCTTTCACATACACTCATACAGCATGACTATTCTCTCTCTTTATGAAACTGTATATTATATATATATATATATATATATAGAGAGAGAGAGAGAGAGAGAAGCTGGTTTTTATCTCAAAAAAAGCATTAATTTTGGGAGTAAGTGGGTTTTGCTTATAATAATCCAGTTCACGTTAGAACAGATGCAGGTAAACATAAATACAGTAAAAAGCAGCAAGAATGTCTTATGTTAAAGAAAGTAGTTTGGAATTTGAACACAGTTTGGTTCTCGATTTCTCCTGGACGTCACCACTCAGCGTGTGGATGTGTTCAATTCTATCACGAGGTCACCTGATTTATCATCATTTAGCGCTGATTTACCAAACCTTGTGTAGATATATTAGAATCCTGTGAGGAGAGCTTTGGAGAAGTGTATTAAACAGCAACCTACATAAATCTAAACCCACTATTTTTTCAATGAATGTTGTTTGTATTTATTCTAAAATTGGTGTTTTACTGAGCAAATAAACACTTACTGCTCAGGTTCTAATGTCACAGTAATTTAAGTCCCTAGAGGCATTTGCACAGAACTGTGTATTATTATAAATATGCACATTTGAGCTAGTTAAATTTATCTTCAGTCTTTGAGTAGTCATATTTTACCACCAGCAGCAACACCTAATTAACAGCCTATGGCCCACTTGCACTCAGGACAGGGCCAAAAAGTGTTATTACAAATTTCCAGGTACTGCAGGTATCATCTGGGCTACCTTAAAGAGAGGTTTGACCAACATAAAATCATAACCTATTGCATTAATGTGGTTTGTATTTAATGTAACATTAAATACATTGTAATTGTAAATAAAAAAAAAAAACATTGTTATTGTGAATATAAAATAAATTCTTGCTATCCAGATAAGGTGTGTAAGACTTTTTTACTGTCCTGTGTGCAAGTGTGTATTAGTAATAAGTTATATTTGGTTATATTTCCCATCCGTATCTAGTGTTCTAAACCTAACTCTAATCTTAACCTCAGTAGGACTGTCTTGAATGCAGTACAAAGACACACACACACACACACACACACACACACACACACAAACACAGACGCATAAACACAGACGCATAAACACACATGCACACTCCGGTGTATTCTTAGCTAAGCTATGGGACAGCGTCTGGAAATTCCTGCAGAGGTTGAGTGCTCTCTGTGTGGTTGAGGACTAGTAAGTCAACACAGCAGATAAATATCAGTGGCCTGCTCCAGCTGTCACGGCAAGTGGCTCACACAGCGCCAGAGCCAACAAACAAATCCTCAGATTGCTCAATGGATCCCCAGAGTGAGCCACACACTATAGCAGGCCATTCTCCAGCCAGAGGCATCGCACTGACCACACAGGATAAGAGCGCAAACCCAGCGAGATGAGAGAGGGACAAGGAGAAAAAGGAGGGGGTGGGGGTAGAATGTGAGGAGGAAATATGTGAACATGGCTGCAGGGGAAAGGTTGTCCAATATATTCTTTAGAAAGGGAGGGAAAACAGTGAGCTCATTTCAGAGATGAGGAAAGTGAGTGGCCCTTTTCCAGTACCTATTCCATGCCAAACTGTGGGGGGAAAGTACTTCAAGAAGTACAAACATTGACATTTTCTTGTGCAATACTGTAAAGACAAGGCATCTGAAATATTAAATATGTATTTTTCTAACTAAGACCACAATGAATAAGTTTGTAAGGAATGTTTAAAAGTTTGGAATCAGTCTTTTGTAAAGTAAAACCAAATCAAATCACCTTTGATTTTCACATCACATTAACACAGGTGTAAAGGTGAGTGAAGGAATATGCAGATCCACATGTTGATGTTTACATTAAGGCACATATGGTGTCACATATGAGTGAGACAGGAAAAAAGGACATGGAATGTTATATTGTAAATATACAACACAGATAGTAAATCTACATTTACATAAGATAGTAGATACTGTCAGGTTTTTTTGTTTTGTTTTGTTTTGTTTTCTACATATCTTAAGTCTGGCAGCAGTCCTTTACATTGTGTCAAAATGCCATAATGAATGGACCAATATGACCAATGTGGTTGGTGTGGCTGATAACTAACACCACTACTTGCTGGTAAACTACCACACCATGTGGAAGACTGGGGTTCAATTTCCCATATGGGTGACAGTGCTGTATTACACCAATAAGAGTTCTTGGGAAAGACTCTTAATGCTACATCAGTCCAACTCTGTAATACAAGTAACCTTGTAAGTCGCTCTGGATAAAAGTGGCAGCTAAATGGCAAAATGCACTGGAATAAAACTCCCATTAAAAGTTAAGAAGATGATTATCTTTTCTTGCAGAAGGTTTTTAAGTGATAGCAACGACAAAAACATATAGTTTTTATATATACACATATACATTTATATATAGTCATGTGTAAAAGTTTTAGGCATCTAATCACATAATTTATTTAATTGATCCAATAATAGCAATAATGCTTTATTACTTATATCACATTAGAACAGTTAATAAGTTAATAAATATATATAATAACATATATAATTATATATATACAACATATATAATAATACATATATGTATACACATATGTATGATCAGTATATATTTACATACAATTATTATTAATAAAATATTGTATATGTTGGTCCTATGCTACTTTTGTCACAGGTTTCAGATCATTAGTAGGAAGCTGTAAATGAAAAGGGCAAATGAATGTTCAGAATGCCTTATATTACAAAAGCTGTGTGTTGTGGTTAAATATTAAGATTGCTAATATGACAAAAATATTGTTTTACATTTAAATAACTTCATATTGCTTCATATACAGTACATAAAAATATATATATAACAAGTGGTTCCAAACTTTTGAACAACAATGCATATCAACTTTGGCTAAATAACAGAATTCTGAAGAGACCATAGAATGTGAACCAAATGTGTGAAGATCCTTTAGTGAAGCTTTATTAACTCTTTTAAAGGTTCTTTCCACCATCAGGTTTCTTTTACAAAAATGATTCTTTGTGGAACCAAAGAATCACTTTGTGGGTCCAAGAACACTTTGTAGTACCTTTAATTTTAAGAGCGTATTCAAGGTCATCTGACCACAAATGCGATCTTACCAGCATCCAACAACCTAATCTAGAAGGCCACTCCTCTCCACACTGTGCTCTGCACTGGGCCCCATGTTTCTGTATTCATACAACACACAAGATATGCCTCAATACCACTAAATGTATGACAAGCAGATGCTTGCTGAAAAGAAGTGGTTAACAAATCCAAAAGAAACAAGGCTAATCCCTTCCATTCCATATCAGGAAGTCTACCGCATTCACCACTGTGGGGCAGCGCTTTGTTAGTTTTGTTCACACTCCACCTACACACTTTGTGTGAACAGTACAGACTGACTGTACGGAGGAGATTTCACACATTACAATGTATTAGACTTGTTCAACAGCTTTTGGTTACCATTCCTGTTACAATGCAATGTAGAAAAAGTAGAGTGTACTGCATGTGTGAGGCCTTGTGAGACTCCAAGTACAAATATGTGTTGCCCTCTGCTGGTCACATTGGGAATGGCCATTCTAACAAAATGCTGCTAGAGCATAATTGCTGTCAGCATGCATCTAATCATTTCAATCAGATAAACAATGTGCAGACCAGTTACCACCATTTAATTGCTGCAAATGAGCATGGTTTTTTAAGGAAACCTTATATTTGCAAATTAATGTTAAAGCCCATTAGATAAAGGGGTTCTCAAGCCTCTGGGCCCTTCGACCTATATCTATCTATTCATTCTCACTGGTGACCTTGCATTAGCGCTGATGGAGATTTTAATATAGGACGACCAGCGCTTTCAGCCAAATGGCATGCATTCAGAAACAGCAGCGCTACACATATTGTCACCATTTGAAACAGTCCCCTCGCATTTATCTCGATCGCTTAATGAGAAACTAGGGCTTTTCTCAAACACAGAGTAAAAAATGACAATATGAGGTCAGACTCTGCATCCAGATTGCTCTTACTAATGTGTTTGTGTCAGAGCAGAAAGGCCAGACTCATACTTACAAATTGGTACTGAAGGCCAAGGCGGTACAACTGAATGTTTATGAAAATCATGTTCGAACAGACTATAACAACAGACCCAGGGGGAGAGTGAGTTTTTTTGTTTTTGTAGAAGGCAGTACAAGCCTGGATTCACACATCAACACCAGAATCATTAAAAAATGAGTATTCCATTGATAATTGACATTATTTTGTACAATAACACCCCCGAGTGCTGCTTTGCACCTCACAAATGATCAGAAACAGCAGAAAAAAGAACACTGTCTGGCAGTATTTTGCCCTATCCCAGTCAAGCCTTTTATCTACAAAGGAGTGACTTTATAATATGGGAAGAAACATCTATAAAAGGTGAATTCCACTGATTTATGTCTGCAAACGTATCTATGTAAAGTGCAAGTCCTGGACAAATGTACATATTCAGATTTTCACAGTGGTGGTGAATGAAATCAGATGTCTGGAGAGTTAAAGCCTCTGAAAAAAGTTACACCAAGCTACAAAAAAGCTAAAGTTACATCAAGCTACAGAAGGTATTACACTAAATGTTTATGAATACACTGCCCGATGACCAAGATCTTGTTTTATGATATTTGTAAGATAAAGGTTTAACCTAAATATATTTAACAGAGATGAACATGCAAGGCATTATATGGTAAAATAGTCCCCAAAGATAAGTCTTCTTTTTTTTTTACAGATTCACTTACAGGTTCACTGGTGGTTTTGGAAAGTAAATAACATGCCTATATTTGCACTGCGGACACTGTAAACCCTGGTTTACCACTACTTCACTGCAGAATATTTTTTAACGAACCACTTTGAATGTCTTGAATGTTTACATTGCAACCACCGAATTATGCAGAATTGTTAAGAAATTGATGGAATTTGTTGAATGTAACTTGATAACCTGAAAGCTTTGATTTTCTAAATTTCTGTTATCCATCATTTCTGACTATGATCAATGATCAATGACCCTGTTTTCACCTGGTCACTTCATCTGAATCAGGATTATAATTATAAGGCCAAGCCACATAAAGATGCGAGTGTAAACACACCAAAGACACATTTAAAAATTTGACAACAAAACCCCTCCCAGTTCAACCAAAACACCAGTAATAATTGCTGTCTAATGAGTGAATGTGCATATTCTGTCCAACACAGCAAGCAGATTTCAGTCTAACTAACCAGAGACGCATTTGACAACCGAGTGTAAATGCATGTGGCTAAAATCTTATCAGGATACAATCCAGATAGTAGTGACATGATGTGACCAGGTGTGAACAGCGTCTAAAGGACAGCTGATGTTTATAAGTGGTGTGAAAAATAATAGCTAAGGAGCTTTAAGGCTTTCCTGTGACATGAACGGCTCATATAAAAATGTAAGAGGAACAAAAGTGGTAGAAGATAAATTGTATAAAGGTGGACCAGTTGCATGTTAACAGGAATTATCTAGAGGGATGGATCAGGATTTTTTAGTGCTTTTTTTTCTTAGCTGCCGCCGGCTGCCTAATCGAAAATACAATGATAACAAGCATTATAAGCACTGTTTAGGGGTGCCTGCAGTCCGAAAAGTGCTAAAAGACGTCACATTACATCACACTGTACTGCTCAAATATCTAACACTCAGGAAAATGGGAGAGAAACACAGCCTCTCCTTTTACAGCAGGTACCATACCGTGAGTCCTGCTCTTAAAGATATCTGATAATAAGCAAGCTGCACACTGAATCATTTAAAGCATAAACTTCTGTGTATTCATCTCGGAATTCTTCACTTCTCTGCCCGCAAAAAGGTTGAGAAAAAAGAGAACGGAAAAGAGAGCGAGGCGAGTCTGTTCCGAACCATTTTCTTACACTCAATTTGCTGAAATTGAATTGTTCAGGATAGAGCTGTTCTTTGAAATCCTCACAACAAGCTCTCCTCGGCAGGGATAAAAGAAGAAGTGAGTGATGTGCAGGGTAACTGGGTAATTACCTCGTCTAGACGGTTTGAGAGAGAAGCACTTTTCAAAAACACATCCCTGACTCCCCATCTGAAACACACTCGGCTCGCTCTGCCTCACACCGGCACGGTGAGCGACTTTAAGAAATAATGGGGGTGACTGCAAAGCACAATGAAACATTAGCACAGGTTAACTGAAACGGTTCCAGGGCTTCTAGAAGAGCAGCGTTGAAGCTTTACCATTAACCATTCAGTGACTAAGGCACGATGGAGGTGCAACCTCAAATCAACCACAATACATCTAAATAAGCAAAGTTCTTTCACTTCGTGAGGTCACTGGAGAGCAGGCCCACCTCCATGAGTCATGGGAAAAGGATGAGGTGTCCCAAATGGACTAGATATTAAAAGAAGAGAAAAGGACGGCGGACACAACCTTTTCTATATGCTCTGTTGAAAATAAACACTCACGCTCTTACCTACAAACATGCACATAGGTTTGTTTTTTTAATAAATAACTATATAAATCCTAGGTCTGTATAAACTGTATCGCCGTTTCTTATACCAGATGTTGTGGTGTGGCGCAGGGTTGTATTTTAGGGCCTATAAAAGTGATGTAAATTATGATAGTAATGAAATGTTGGCCTACATAAAGTGTACATAGAGTGTTGTTATGTCCCATGTGTATTACATGTGTATTAAATTTACCTATCTAAACAAAACCAACAGTGTTTACAGGCTTGTATTGCATTGCACGCTTACAATGTAGTAATGAACCTGCATTTGTTTTTTTAATTTACTGAGTATCTGAATGACTGAATGTCAATCTTTGGAGATAATAAAAGTCACACAGTTTATAAGGTGAAAAAATACATTTACAAAAGAATACAAATACATTTACAAAGCCTGTTTGCCTCCGTTTTTATGTCCCTAAAACACACACACAAAACCACTCCCTCTAATACTAGTCATATCTGATTAATCATTACACTATACCTGAAAATGAGTCACCGTTCAAATAAAATGATTCATGGCCCTCAGCTATAGCAAACGATTCATCACTCATAATCTCCTCCTCAGAGGTACTTCAGAGAGCTGCATGAATAAGACAAGGGTCACTTCAGGTTGGATTCAGGAAATAGACGGAGGAAATGTATGCATGTATAGCGCAGAGACAGCTCAATTTATACATGCTGACATGGGGTGCACTTTGGAAGAGGCCAGGGAACAAAGAGGCACTCTGTTCACTTAATTATTCATTTGAATGATGCTGTTTGATGGTATAAAGAAATTAGGTCCAACCGAGGCCGCGCCACTGTAGAATTGTACAAGGTTTCTAGGCGTCGCTAAGGGGAGCTAAAGGTCCTGAGTGGACAGTATCAGTGAGGTATGATTAGCAAGATGACTGATAACAGAAGAACTGAGACTTTATCAATTATAGTGATTGGCAGCAGTGAAATTTCAGGGGTGGGGTAGGCAGGGGTTTGGATCAATAAAGATGATTTGTGAGGACTGTGGGCCTACGTGACGGAGTAGACCATGATGTTTTGCGTGTAGAGAGATTTCAGATAAGTGGAGATTTGTCAGGAGAGATTGAGATCAAGAGGGGGTGAAAAACAAAAAGTGAAAGGCAGCGATGGAAAGACATGACGGGGAGTTAAGAAAGAAGGGAGGAAAGGGAAGAAAAGAAGAGGAAGGGAGGGAAATAGAGAGAGTCTCTGGTTGGAGGCCGGCTTTTCCTTCCCTTCAGCACTTTGCACTGGTTTTCACTGGCGTTTTATTTATAATTGAATGTAATGTGCGGAGATAAAGCTCCTCCAATACGGCCTGCCTCTCCTAAGCGCTTCACGCCGCGTTACGCTTTATTCATCAAATTAGTTTTACTTGGGTTGGTGTCCCCTGAGCCAGCTTTAAAAGGTTCGGATGAAAGGCCTACATTAATTTCTGCCACTAATCACTTACACAAGAGCGTGGCTGTGGAGCCCTTCTGACAAACTCCCCCCCCTCCACCCTGCTTCATAAAAGCCCTGCTCACATCCAATTCACTTCCACATAATCCTCCTCCAGAAAAAAAGACAAGCAACTAAAAAAAAGGGAGGGAGGGGAGGGGAGGGGAGTCAAAGAGAAGGCGCTGGCCTCCTTCCGCGGTGCTGTCACTGCTTAATTCCTATTGCGCTGTGCCCACTGGTACCTTTTCAATAGCGCTACTACTGCTGGGGTAAATAATTCATGCCATTCTCCAGTATATATTTTAGTCCCACAATGAGGACAGAGGGGAAAAGAAAGGAAGCAAGAAGATCAAAGCTGCTGTGTACAGAGCATGGAAAATAACAGGCCAAGGTTAATCAGGGCGTCTTTAATGACTAAGTGGAGTAAAAAAGCCATAAAAGAGCTATAAAATGTGCATTAAGCAATACTCCAGGATTTAACATCAACCTAATCTCTGCCTGCTGCATTTGTAGACATTAGCTTTAACACGTCCACCACCCGCCGTCCGTCATACGCCAAAAAAATACCCGCTGCCACACAAAGCTTGTATAACAGAAGCCAGTGGTTAGTTACTGGGTTCTGTCGGTGAGTGTTTATGAATATTGTTGCTTTCAAGTAAAAACCTTGTATTTCCATGTGTGTCACTGAAACTGGCATTTGTTCTTTTTTTGTTGTATCACAATTTCATGATGGCTTACATTAATCTTTCTACACTGACTTTCATTAAAAGTTAGGAAGGTTTTTTTCCATTCTTCTAAAAGATACCATTTTGGAGATACAAGGCAAAACTGTAAAAATGAAGTTACAAATCTGTGTCTGATCTTTCTAACTTTCTAAGTTGGCAGATGTTTTCATGGATACCAGGGGAAAAAAACATAATCAAGAAGCCATAAGTTTTAAAGTTGGATAGAATTTTGTAAGACCGGCTTTGTTAACATATTTCACAACATATAATTTTTTCTAATAGCAGAAAACGTATGAAATGCTTGTGCAAGGTCATTGGTGGTACTGTATACTGTAGACGTAGCAGACAGAGATAGTTGACAAAAACACTGAAGTATTCCTTTAATGAAGAAATTCTGATACAAAAATTCAGCACACCTTCATAGTGAGGAAAGAGAACTTAGTAAAGTCATCTAGTGTTCATTATAAAGGTAAAGGTGCACTTATTTGTCACTGTACAGCGAAATGTGTCCTCCGCATTTAACCCATCTGGTAGTGAACACACACTCACACATGTGTTAGGGGCAGTGAGTACACACACACACACCCAGAGCGGTGGGCAGCCAACTCCAGCGCCCGGGGAGCAGAGAGGGTAAAGGCAGCTTGCCGAGCCTGGGAATCGAACCCACAACCCTGTTATCGATATCCCGGCGCTCTAACCGCTGAGCCACCACTGCCCATTATAGTGAGCATGAATGCACAAAGCAACACACTTCCACTGTAATAGTCACTGCTAGTAAATGCTATGACTCAGAATGGATCTGAAATGGAGCTGAGATGGCTTACGGTAATTTAAGCAGTTCTAAAGAACAGTCCAGCACAGGGCTCATACGGGTGAGATAAATAAGTCACAACTTTGTTCTTCTGGAAGTCCTGTTCTGTATTTGCTTCACCATGCTAACCTTAAGTGTGCCCCGATAATAGCCATGAAATGTGAAAGCTGTAGGATACTCATCAACATTTAGCAAAGCAACCATTGCAGTGAATAGTGTTTTAAATGTATGTACGTGCAGATCTGTTGGTTCTTATCTAATTATGTCTCTTGTTGTTATGAACTCTTGACAACATTGACTCATCATCAGGAGATCGCTGGGAGATTGCTGGGATCGCTGGGAGAGCGCTGTGGCATCCCTAGTGGTAGCTGGAAGTTTCAGAGAGCATAATTGGCCTCGCTCTCTCTGACGTGTAGGATTGCCCTCACTCTTCCTCATCACTCAGCCCCATGTGGGCATCTGTTAGCCTATGTAGCTACCAAATGTGTTCAGCTATCCAGTGATCCAGTTGTGTTAGTGGCAGTTGGAAAAGATGCAGTGGCTTGTTTCATGTCTTCATGACTTTCAGGAAGTACATGCTAGCCTTCACCCTGCTGGCACTTTCATTACCCATGAGTAACAGGTGTAAAATTGCTCAAAAAGCATTAGGACATTTGGGGAACACAGGCCCCACTTTGCTAAGAGCCTAATTGCGACTTCTGGAGAAAGGGTGCCTCTATGGAGATTAAGCACGATGCTGGATTCTGACCTTTGACTGAAGACGTGACGGTATAGAGACACAGACATTTACTCACTTGAGGAGGGACCGAGGGGGGAAGGTGAAGGCACCATGGGTAATGCGGTCCACAAAGTTGAGAGGAACCCTCTGGATCTGCTCACAGTTCAGCATGATAAAGTCATACTTGCAGATGAGGAGAGAGTTCTCCGTGATGAACACCAACCGCTCTTTCTCATTGTTCCAGTGATCAATCCTAGGTAGGGCGAGGGAGAGAATCAGAATCAGAATCTCTTTATTTCACCAAATATGTTACACATACAAGGAATTTTACTGGGTGAGAGCAACACAAGTATGACAGTATGACTATTAACAAGTATTACACTAACAGTGAAAAGTACACTAAACAATTAATTTTAAAAAATACTACAAGCTGAGGAAGCTAAGAGAGATCTTCGTACTTCGTACTTAAATCTGTACTTATACAGGCACAAACACTACGTATCCACAAGTAGCCTAAATAGACATATATACACATACTGTTATGTACAGAAAGTTACAGATGATATAAACATTTACAGAAAATGAACATCTGTACAGCTGTGCAAATAATCATAGTGCAAATGAGCAACATTTTATGTCGTAGTAAGTGTTGCAGTTAAATCCAGTTGGATTCAGTGAAATTTGGAAGCTCAGTTCAGTTATAGAACTGAGATAGATAGATAGATAGATAGATAGATAGATAGATAGTTATAGAGAGATAGTGAGAGATAGAGGTATCAAGGAATTAAAACAGCTACCCAAAAATATAAAAGACTGTCTGCTCTCAGTTTAACCATTGTCATCTAAATTAGGAGAAGTGGGGGCACTGGTCCCATGCAGCTTTCAAGCTGGTATTCCAGTAACACCAAAAATGTTGGAGGTGGGGCAGCAAAAACAGCCCTAAAACACCACTGCCATTATGCCAGCCCAGCAGGGGGCAGTAATACCTTAGAATGTTTCATGTCAAAAAAGCATGCGTAATGCCCAAAATAGACCTAAATATAGACCTAAAATATAGATCTTAAAAATTGATGTTTCATGAACGTTTTTGATAGAAGGTTTTAGCCGAAGACCTTTATTTTAAGTACATTCATGATGAACAGTCCATGCAGGGATTTTTACAAAAGGGAACTTCACCATCAACATTAGGCCTGCATACAGTGTCAAGAAAAAGTATGTGATAACTTTGGAGTTTTATGGTGTTCTGTATTCATTTGTCATTAGATGTGATCTGATTCTCATCTAAGTCAAACGTATTGGCAAATATAATGTGAAATATATAAAATAACACAAAAAAAACATTATTTTAGGCACATTATATTTGTCAATATGCTTCGCTTGGATGAGGATCAGATTACATTTTTTGACAAATTAATGCAGAAAACTAAAATTCTAAAGAACTTTTTCTTGCTACTGTATAATAACCAGATGTCACAGTGGTTCAATGTTTATTTTAGTGAATAAAATGCCTATAATTGTGTTGTTGACATTTGGACTCCTGGTTTCCAACACTCTCACTCTAAAGAAATCCAAGCGGTTAAGTGTTTTAATAAAGAACCATTTAAAATCAAAACACTTAAAATGACTTTGGATGCATTTCAGTTGAATTGTACAGAAATACTAATAAATTGTTGGTGTTATGCATCCATATGAAAACACATCTTACCACTCCTATCTTAGTAAGAACAGCTTAAAGTGTTGAGGGGCAGACTTTTAAGAACTCTTTCTTTCTCCACCAGGAGTTAGCAGGGCTAAGCTCAGAGTACTCAGCGTATTAGCGTGGGTTCTGTGGGCTCCTGCTGGACCTGCCTGACTCCAGAGCTCCTCTCAGAGCTGCATACATTAGCCTGGCTCCGCCAACACTGGCCTATATTCACACCAAGCCGCCTGTTAACCCAACCAGCTCTTGTTTTCAGCAAAGACTCTGAAACAAAATAAAAACGCTGCTGAAAATTAAAGTAGAGAATGACGGATTAGGCACCTGGGTATCAGCGACAGGACCAGGGGAATTAAACGCATGAGAAATGCGCAGGGTTTCAATCTATTTGGCTTTGTGCTTAGGGCGTCATGAATAAATTCAGCGCAAACAGAGTAATTACATCTCAAGCTGTGATCCCAAGAAGGAGTGATCCACATCGTGCATTAAAATAAATCACTGAAAACAATAAGATCACAGGAAAACGCTTAGCTGGCTGCACTATAATTCTTAGAAATTAAGAAAGCACCGGTGTCTTGGGCGTATAGTGAATGTTCATGGGGCCTGTACAGCATTTGCTTGAGGAGTTTGCGCACACGTCTGTCTAATTCTGCAGTTGTGGGTGGCATATTTTGACGGAGCAGAGCGGATTTTGTGCGAGTTATTTTGAGGTAAGACAAAAGCGCAAAAGCCTCTCAATTATGTACATATTCTAAAAGCTTCAAAATTTCAAGAATTGCCTTTGGCAAAAACCTCATCAAATATGAATGCCTGCATCTTCAGGTCCCAAACGCTCCGCCGACACAAGGAAGAAAGACGAGTTCAGAAAACGAATCAGTGACACATGAGCCCTGAATATGAATGACCTTCTTTTGAAACAAACACCAAACACGGACGGCTTGCGAGCTCTCACTCTCGAGCGATTTAGCTTCAGTTTGTCACTGCTGCAGGTGAGTGTGTGTGTTAAGGAGAGCTGTGGGGCAGAGGAGAGAAAGAAAGTGTGATTTAGAAAGAACATGCAAAAGACAAGACAGTTTTAGAGTGGAAAACAACTCTATTACCTTCCCAGCTCTATTAAATCTTTTCTTGGAGTGTCTCTCAGCAGGGAGCCTGGAGGACATGTGACGGTTGATGTGTCCGGATGTGAACCTGATCAAGCCCTTTTTCCTGCTGGTCAAAGCCTGCTTCTCTAACCTTTAGGTCACAGCTGCCCCTAAAAGCTAAACTTACTAATAGAAAATACCAAAATATAACTACACTACCTACTGAAGCCGTGCTCCACTACTGCTAAAGAAATGTAACTAGGCACATTTGAGAAAGGTTTGTTTTAAGGTATTTTGGTGAGGATGGCAGTTTGCAGCAGTGTGAGTTCTCATAGCAAAATTCACCTTGCAATTCAGAGGATTCTGTTGCAATTTTGAGAAAGATATACATGTTAAGAACGCTTATATTTACTACAGCGTGATTCAGCTCAGACCCAGGGGTCCTAATACATGGCATCTCACAGACTTCAGAATAACTTTAGAGGTCTATTGAATCCAGAAGAGACATTCTGTTGGAAGTGTGGGTTCTGAACCTTCACTGATACCATGTGTTTGAAATCATCAATTCAGTGGCAACTTAACAATGAAATAAGCAGATTACAATATCATACTATAATTGAGTGTAAATACAGGCATTATGCTGATAAATAAAAACCCAGCAACTCAAATTTACAGATATATTGCTCTTGAGCTATGAGCAAGTGAGAAGGCCAGTGGTGGTATATCATACACCATTTTTAAATAAAACTACTGGAGATTTTGGTACGAGTGTGTCGCAGTTGTAGGCACTAGGCCCAAGATAAGCACACCCATGCAAATATTCAGGGTATAGCACAGCCTTGAGTGTATTATTTCAGCGATCTTGATAGCGTTAGTGTATTCGATTTTCAGACAATTAAGACACAAAACTGCTAAAAATGAAGGTTTACACTCTTACATCCGCAGAGAAAAATAGCTCTGATCTGTAATCAAGAGCTGCTCCAGTCAAACAGTGAGGATCATACAGCTCTTATAAGTTTCTCCTTGTCTGTGTTTGGCGAGCGTAACTATGTTTTCATGAATATATAACGCTATACATATAAATAAAAGACATGAAAGCAGAGAAACAGTGTCTGCCAATAGTGGTGCTCAGCTGCTGGTGGAGAGTATAGAGAGCTTCATTGTAATGGCAGTTCTGGGTTTTGTGGTTGCATTGTGCATGCGGCGCTTGCTGTCGGGACACGGTGTGACAGTTATGTTAGTTCTTCACAGCAGGGTCATTAACTGTCATTTTAAACCTAAAAGAAAAATCACACCATCTGGTAGTTGCTAGGTTACAGGTGAGCAAGGCGGATTGATACAGAGATTCATCCCGAGTGATAGAATGTCTGTCAGAACAAACTTAAAAAGACTTGGAAGTGCAGATTCTTCATCATGCAGGGCTACATAGCCAGACATTAGAGGGTCTAGGGAATAGAGGTGTGAAAGGACACACACACACTAAAACACATTGACCCATTTTCTCTTGAGGTGCCTTGGGGGACTGTGAGTGTGATACTGTAAACAGAGTAACCCTCAGGACCCCCCCCCACACACACACACACACACACACACCCACACACACACAGCTCGGAAGGCAAATTCGGACTCTCAACTACACTCTTAAACATGAAGGTGCTACAAAAGATTCTTTGTGCTAGAACCATTTTTTTGGTTCACTAAAAAGCCTAATAGAGATGTGTGACTGTGAAGAACCGTTCAATGGGTGAAGAGCCCTTACATCAATTGAAGGTTCTTCAAGGCTCTAAGCCTTTAGAGATTTTAGTAAAGGTGTCTACATTAGCAGGAGCCAGTTTACACTCTGTTTCCTCAGGGAAGAGTTCAGTTTGTCAGTGCGCCGGCATGGTGATGGGGAAAGCTGACATTTACTGACTGTACCTCAGGGTACTGCTGCAGCAGTCTTTCTCATAAACCACAGCAGGATGTTTTCTTCTAAGGTACTTAAGCTTACAGTGGAAAGCTGAGCCACACTTAAATTACACTTAAAGAAAAAACACATGTATTTAAAATGTGAATAATCACATATGAAAACAATTGCATGAGTCAAACAAGTGAAAAAAATATAGAATTACGTGGAAGATGGAAATCCCTGTTTGTATTTGCCATGTTTTTTCTAATTTTTGACAAAAAGATTATACAGGCCCCGCCCAAAAATATGCCAGCCAAACAAATTCTCAGTTATCTGTCTGACAGATTAGAAACAGCCTTCATGAGACGGGTCTGTATTTGTCATAGACACCTATATGCAGATGACTACATGAACAGAAATACAGAGGCTACACTGCAAGATGAAAACCACTAAACAGAATAATGAGAATACAGCAAAAAAAAAGGTACTTATAAGAGGCTGCAGAATTCTGGAAAAGGTCTTGTGGACAGATGAGACCAAGATGAACCTGTATCAGAGTAGAGCAAAATATGGACTGCCAAAGATCAAAAGCATACCCCCTCATCTGTGAAACCTGGTGAAGGGGTGTCATGGCTTGGGTATGTATGGCTGGCACTGGCACTGATCATTGACTGATTGCTGAAGGCAGTAGCACAAAGAATTCTGGGGTATATAGGAACTTCTTATCTGCTCATTGGTTGGCACTTCATCCTACAGCAAGATAATGATCCCAATGCAGGTGTTTTTCAAAGTAAAAAAATTAAAAGCTCTTGCCAGTGACCCGGTGTTAAATAACTGTGCATGCATTCTATATGCTGGAGTGGAAACATAAGGGAACAAGGCTCTGAAACATGCAAGAGCTGATGATGGTTACATTAGAGGCTTGGCAAAGCATCATCAAAGAATATACTCAGCACCTGGTGATGTCAATGAAGTTTTTTGCTTTTTCTGTAAAGTGCTATTTTGGAGATAAAGGTTTTTGGCATTACATAAATATATATGCTACATACATGATGGCAAGTATTCAAACTCAAGCCACAGAACTGCTCAGACATTGCAGGGAATAAGTTTTTGTGTGTGTATGTGTGTGTGTGTGTGTGTGTGTTGGGCCGAGGAAAATGAGATATATTATTCATCCTCACGTGGTAAGGTCTTAAAAGAGTTTCCTGAAAGCCTGCATCCCGACAGATAGGAGCTGACATCCGCCAGCGCATTTAGCAAAGCGTCCTCCAGCAGCCCTGTTTTGCTGCCTGTTTATTTCACTTTAATAATTTCCTGCACATCTTACTTAGTTACAGAGCAAAGGCTACAATAATGGACCTCTAGCTTCAGCCATTCCACAGTGTGGCATCTCCAAGATGCTTGTGTAAAGTGGTCTCTTTGTCTTGCACTTGCTTCGGCAACAGTAACGCAGGGCGATCACATTATAAGCCAGCTTGATGTTGAGTTGATGGCCGGCACACACTGATTTGTTTGCCATTTACATCTGAGCTTCTTCCCCTCAGTAAGTGACACAAGTCTAACAGACGTTATGATGCATGGTGTTTTGCAAGGTACATGGTGAAGTAACGAAGAGGAAGTCCTCTGAAAGCGCAGGCAGTTATACAGGCAGTACAGGCAGTTTGACAAGGTGCATGGTGAAGTAATGAAGAGGAAGTCCTCTGAAAGCACAGGCAGTTAACACAGTTTCTCAATGCAGAACCTGAGCCTCTATAGTGCAATCTTCCTCCGAGGAATGAGTGAAAGACTACAAAGAATGGCATGGATAGCGTGTCAAGCCATTAACGTGTTTGGTTCAATTCCAAAACAGACACATCTGGCAGTCTACGGACTGTAACGGGAATCAATCCACGCTATCAGACAAGCAGATTGTTAGTTTCATGCCGTGATTGTATTGGAAAAGGAGGCACATAAATATTTGAGCACGTGTGTTGATTTGAGCAGCATAAAAGACATGGAATTAGTAAGTTTGCCTTCCTGATATGCTGAAGCAGATTTACTAGAAGAGGCAGGGAATAGCAAGTGTGTGTGTGTGTGTGGGGGGGGGGGGGATTTCAGGATTGTGTAACTGCAGCTGCTAAAAAATTCTGCTAAAAAACATCTGTACGTTGTAGAGACTTGGCTATGCTGGTTTTAGGGTGTTTCGTATTTTTTGTGGTTTGTATGTTTCAATGAATGCAGAACCTTTCCTCATAGTGAGCTGAATCACATCTTTCACCAGTGGCTAGCTGCTTTGCATTTACATTTATGGCATTTGGCTGAGCTCTTATCCAGAGTGACTTACATCTGAAACAGGTTACATAGGTAGGCGAAGGTGGTGTGCTTGCCAGGCCAGAGAGTCACAACCTAGGAGAAGGCAGTGTTATTACCCACTACGCTACACAACACCAACCATACAGCCCTCTAACATAGTTTTTCCCCATGTCTTCAGCCGCATTTCTGCTAATCTTTTAGAGGAAGCAAGGGGGCGCTGATGTGAATTTCTTCAGGAAGCGAGCATAATGTCCCAAATAGACCCAAATACAATGCAAAGATGATTCACAGTGTAATGTGCAAGCACTCGGTTTTTGTATTTGTGTGTGTGTTTCTCTCTCTAGCTCCTCCTCCATAGATAGTCATGCTCACTAGCCTTCAGCAGGTAGAATCCTACTGCCCAATGAGAGTCCTTGCTGGAGTAAGAGGGGAGGAGCCAACCATTTAAAGACAGGGATCAAGATGGCTGCTACAGGGACATGTAATGGGCTGTGGTTTTATTACTTTTTTTAGCCTGTGGGCTAGGTATTGTACTTGTGCACTTCTTAACTTTACTTTAGAGGAGTTGAGGATGTGCTTTTCTTTTTAAGGTGGTATTTTACCCATAGATCCAAGCTGTTTTAGAACAGCTTTGATTGTAACACCTGGGGTTTTGAACAGATAAGAAAGGTGCACCTATACATCCTGCTCTGTTCCCTATGCTAGAGCAAGCACTGCCTGGTGTAGTTTGGTTAATGGTAGTAAAGAGGAGTTACCTTTTTGTTTTTATTTTTTGTATTAATATATCTTGATTCTGGGCAGGTGTGTGTGGTTATCTTGTGTTTCTGTATTTGGTGCTATTGTTTGATGCATGGTATGAGAACACTGCAAATGTAGCATGTGATTGTGTTTTTAAATAAAGCATATTTCTCTCTTCCTTTTTTTTTATTTTTTACTGGCACATAAAATGCCATGTTATTGATCCTCTGTACCCTAGTCGCTGAATCATCCACACACACCTAGAGTTTTTGTAGTGCAGAATGTTTTGTCGGTATAGTAAATTAAACCCTGCATTTTTTTGTCAACTAGAACAATGTGCCAAAAATGCAAAAAAAAAGTTATGTTTAACATTATTATGTGTGGACAGGGCCTCAAATGCAAGCTAGTAAAAAGTGTGTACTGAAAAAAGTACTGAATTGCATAGCTTATTTGGACATGAGGCTTATCCAGTTGTAAGGCATTACTATAAACATGTTTATGCTGAAAACATCAGGACTTCTGGCTCAACATCTTCCTGTTTCTCTGAAAAGAGGCAGTCTGAATGAATGCAGGTACAACTTTGTAGTGAATACCTGAGCAAAGTAAAATGAAACCCTTTGTTTCATGACATTCATGTTTTTGGGTCAATCTGTAGCTACATTTGTGTTCATTAATTCAAAATGTTTGTTGAGTTTGACTGGGGAAAATAAAAGTTTCTATTACTGCACAGCAACAAAATGCACATCAGTCACAGAGCCAAGTGGGCCAAATATTTGGATGTCTGAATCGATCAAATTATTAATGTTGCATAGTTGCAATGTGTCATACAGACCATGAAGACTTTTTCAGTTTTATGAAACAAACTGAAAGTTGACCAATTACACTATTTTTTGGTCTTTGTAAATCAAGCTTAATGTGCTAATGTATGTTTTAATGGTATTCATGTACTTCACACAAACACATTGCTTTGGTCTTACAACTTGGGCCTACTTGAAGCCCCTCCATCCACAACATCCTTCCACAGAGAACACCTGTATCCCCAGAAACACTGATTAATAAGCTGTGAAATGAGCTGTGCTGTGTTCATTTGGTGTTGAGCTCATTGGAAAAGAGCATTGTTAAAAAAAATCATCCCTGATGAATTAATTCTCCTTTGGGTACTGTATGATTATACTGGTAGTGAATGTGAGCTCTTGGCTGTGTGCAGTGCATCAAAGCTCCCAGGAGCAAAAATGAGATGTCTGCATCACTACTTCTCTAAAACCCTTGCTTCAATAACTGCATAAATCCTGCCAGGTACAGTACGAATGACCTTGAGTCTGTGTTAGCCCACTCATTCATTACCTTTGTGCTTCATGTTCAAGCAAAGCATGACACTCCCACATTCCAGGGTGACAACTGTTCAGTGTGGGGGTGTGACAGTTTTAACAGACTATTAAGGATAGTCAAGGGCCCCTACCCCCATTTAGTGAATCATGACCGTGACTTCTAAGCACTAAACCTGGGTTTCCAATGGAAAAAAACAGAAGCAGACAAACAGGAGATCTGGGCCTTAATCTAGTCCACATATGTAACTGATAAAAACAGGTGAAAAACATACTCAGTCAACAGCCAAACACCCTGCACAGCGCCGTCCTCCTTCTGATTTACCAGGTGTTTGAGATCCTCAATGGCATGATCCAGAGTTCCAGGCTAAACCAGGAACAAAATACAGCATACTTAATTGCAGCAAATAAAATGGGAGTGATTAGCTTTAGATAAACAGTAAGTCAGTAAAGATATGACATCAACTTGCCGGTTGTGTCCTCTGAGCTCTGTTTAATGACAAGCCTCTACTACAAATGCCTTTTAATATTTTAACAGAAATGGCTCAGTAGGCCCCTGAGCGCTCCTGTGACAGCATTTTCTCTTGAACTTTGAGTGCACTCTGCACACTGAACAATGTCTCAGTGTGTGAGCTGCCATACGTTCAGAATTTGCTAAGCAAATATTCTCAGGTCAGCTGCCACAGCTGTCTCTAGACTAGTGTTAGGCTGCAAAAATAAGTACAAAAAGGCTAGAGTTTTGGCCTTACTGTTAGTTTATCATGTGAGTAAACATTTACAGTAGGCGCGGTCACTATTGGAACGCAATGAGTTTGCCATTGCGACAATCTTATAATACAATCGATAACCATGTACAATGGGAATTTACTCAATAAAAAAATGGAAGTGTTGGCATTGATTGAAAACTTGAGCTGGACTTAAACGCAAAATGTGATTGATTCTATTCCTGTAACTGATTTTGTGGAACTAAAGGTCAATTTGCTTATTTATCTGCATTACTATAAAAACTACAAGAACAGATTGTTTTTTTTTTTTAGAAATTTTGAAGTCAACAGCATATAATGCCAAAGGTTTTTGTGCTGGAACTGTATGTTCAAGCCAAGAACCATTGAGTAACCTCTAGTTTCCCCACTGTACACTCTTAAAAACAAAGGGTCTTCAAATGGTTCTGTGAAGGATGCCATACAACAACCACTTTTGGTTCCATGAAGAAAAATGTTTCAAATAAAGATGAGTGTGAAGAACCTTTTAAAGGCCTAAAGAACCCAGACCAGATGGAAATGTTCTTTGCTAATCTTGGAAAATCTGAGTAGCAACAGAGCTGCCCAGGCAACTGGAACAAAATCATGGGGCAGATTTTAAATTTCTGGGCCTGGATTTTTAATCTCTAGCCAAATAAAGGGTCCTTCACATTCACACTTCTCTTTTCCAAACATTGTTCTTTAGGGGAAAAGTGCTGGCAGATATCTCTGAAGCATGTTTATTTTAAAGAGTGCACAGGTTGAGATTTTGATTTAACAAGAATGAGATGTTGTCTTGCAGTACCCGAAGGACGAAAAATCTCTTGAGCTTGAACTGATCCACAGCAGAGCTCCACCTCCCTGCTTGGTCAGTTTCACTGGAGGCTGGTGTCCTTTCTCCTGTTTCTGGAGCCTCAGATCTGGCTGGGTCGGCTTCACTCGAATCAACCTGAAGGGCCTCCGGCTCTGGTTTAGTGGACTGGTTTGCGGCCGATTGGTCAAGCTGCACAGCCTTAAACGACTCCTCATCTGTTTGCGACATCCTTTTGTCTGTGAGGACAGGTATGTTTTGATTGCCTGACAAGCCGGATGTATGGGGGCATACACCCACAAACCATGAGTCTAAATGGCTGTGCCTTTTAATGTTGAACAAGGACCAAAGCTCACTAAACACTACAACTCCCAAGTTACTATTACAGTACGTGCCCCCCGGAGAAGACCTACACATGGCTAGAGCGGACACATGTTTCAGTTCATCCAGGAAAGAAAAAAAACTGAAACTAAAATGTGTTCTGCACGCTCCCCACAACACACAACCCTGCCTACCGCAGTACAAAGTGCAGATATGCAGATATATAGTGTTTCAGGAAGAGTTGTTGAATTACTTCTTCATCTTTATTCCTGAGCAGATTCAAACACCTTTTTTATAATAATGCAATGAAAAGTGGTGGCTTACCGGAGCCTGGGGAACAGCAGTTTATTGAAACTGAAGAGAGTTAAGCTGCATAAAGAGTGGATTGCGTTAGTTAGAGGCAGGTGCATGACACACGATTTCCTGCTTCCGTGATTCTGTGAGCCAGTTTAACCAGTGGGTGGAGGAAAGACAAAAGCAAAACAAATAGGCCAACCTCAGATGCAGCAGCAGCAGCAGGGACACGGTATTCAGCTGCCTAGGACACTCCAGCAGTTTATTTGCCGAGACAGACCTTTGGCCCTGTTTGAGGGATCATATCCACTAGAGTTGAAATGAAAGTGCAAGAAAAGGTTGTTTTAAGGTGATACGATATAAGATCCATTTTTGAAGGCTTAAAAAAAGAATGGCAGGGCTGATGTATTACTTTGTACTGAAACAAGCTGGTACTGTGCATTCAGACAAAAATATGTAAATGATTGGTTGCCCTTTATTGACACCCCTTATATCTTCAATGAGCGCCATAATAACATTACTATAACAAGAATGTGAATGGGCGGTCTACGGTCTATATATGTATGTGTGTCTATATATATACATACATACATACATACATGCACAATGCATGCATTCACAATGTCATCAGACCCTTTCACTTCAGGAATAGGATTTTCAAGAAGTGAAAACAGACTTTTTAAATGTTGTTTGCAAATTTATTAAGAAAGTAAAAAACTAAAAATGTAGTATTCAGTAGATTTAGATGTCTTTGAGTGTCTATACCTTGATTGGAGTCCATCTGTGGTAAATTCAGTTGTTCGGATATCGCTTGAAAAGATACACACCTGTCTATATAAGATCTCACAGCTGACACCACTATCAACTTTCTGTTGTATCTGCTTTGGTAATTTTTATCATTAATGTTTAAATAGTCTGGCCAGAGGAGGATGGGTCCCCCTTGTGAGTCTTGGTTCCTCCCAAGGTTTCGTCCTCCAGCTCTGAGGGAGTTTTTCCTTGCCACTGTCGCCGTTGGCTTGCTCACGGGGGTCTTTGACCCTTTTCTTCTTTCTTCTCTGTCTCTGTCCTTTATTAAGTACTAATTATGTAAAACTGCTTTGTGACGACAACAGTTGTAAAAAGCGCTATACAAATAAATTTGACTTGACTTGACACAGATGCAAATCAGAGCAAAAACAGCCATGGGGAGGAAAGAGCTGCCTGTGGAGCTCAGAGACAGGATTGTGTGGACGCACAGATCTGAAGAAGGCTAAATCACTTTTCTGCTGCAGTGAAAGTTCCCAGGAGCGCAGTGGCCTCCATAAATCTTAAATGGAAACAGTTTGGAACAACCAGGACTCCTCCTAGAGCTGGCAGCCTCACCAAACTAACCATCACTGCAGCGAATCATCACTGCAGCACTCCTCCAATCTGGGCTTTATGGCAGAGTGTCCAGACAGAAGCCTCTCCTTAGTAAAATACATATGAAGAGAGAGAGAGATGTCAGTCCTGCTAATTGTCTCAGACAGTCATGGCCAAACTAATCTTTCAACAAACTAACAGAAGATGAGGCAATTTTAGCATAGAGAGGCAGCATATGCAGGTATTGTTTAAGAGGCCTATATAGTGAACCTTTCAATGTAAATTGAAAGTGTAAAGGACCATTTTTAAAGTTTAAAAAATAACTGTCCCAGAAGCTCCACTGGACTTTTACGGACTTGGACTTTTTTTTAAGTAAAAGTCTAACACCAGTTAGTTTTTAGGATTTTTCCTAGAACTGTATGTCCAAGCCAAGAATCACTGAGGAACATTTATTTTTAAGAGTGTACCTGAAATTAAGAAGCAAATAAGGAGAGAAAGACAGAAAGAAAAGAAGGAACATCTCAACCACCCACAGCTGTAGCTGGACAATGAGCCTAAAGCTGGTATCTGTATTTTTCTAGACAGCATTCTCTTCACACTCATCCCTGCCTTTGAAGAGAGGGACATGGAGCTTCAGCGATTTAGACAACAATTTGTCCTACATGCTTTTCAGACATACTGGCCACAAACACATTGTGCTGGCTACTCCTATTTTACGCTCATGTTCCAGCTCAGCCACACTGTCCTAAAAATACCTTTACCTCACGCAGCAATAGCCTTCCAATGGTACCTCCAACAATTTGTTGAGTGGGATGCTGTGGATTGTTCCACGAGAATTATAGTCTTTCCCTCCCACAATGCATCCAAAGCTTTCACCATTTAGGCGTCAATTTCTATTCCCGCTAATCGCCTTTGCCGTGACACGCTTCGAGGCCACGGATCCTCCTAGAGCCGCTCCGTGAGAGGGAACTATTCACACACGCTGGATGGAAGTTAAATAAACCCATTGCATTTATAATTCCACTCCATCACAGGCATATTAACAGTGCCTTTAGAATAAGGGGGGTGTATTTGAAATGGGTTCTTTGTTCTGTGCCCACACATGATATTTTCCAACACTATTTTCAGACACAGCATCTTTATAGCTAATACCCTCAGCAGTCATCGTGCACTCGCTTACAGAAGGCTTAACATCTGGCTGAGGCCCAAATAGTCATCACGTCTTATTAGTCTGCAAGCCGCACTTCACAATGGTGCGTTAATAGTGCTTTTCTGTTGTGTGGCTTCTAATACACTAATACAGCAATCTGTCAGACTGACGTAGCTCACAGGTTTCTAGGAAGAAGGCCAGGCAAAGCAGCCTCTCTTTGCTAGCATGATCACACCTGGATGTAAAGACTCACTGACTGAGTTCAAATGAAATGTATTCACAGTTATTCAAAGAAAAACAGCTAAAAAACAACTATTTTCTCTTTAGCCCAAAAGTAGTTCATCAGCCAAAACATGGTTGGTTTCAAATTTGCACTGCATCCAAAAATCTGCTTTTGCAAACTGTTCTTAATGGGTTTCTGAAAATCTGAAAACCCATTTACAAAGTTTTCATGAAAATTCTGACATTCACCAGTGTTTTTTTATTTAGGATTTGTTGAATTTTGAGAACAGTGGGATCCATCATTATAAGAGCAGAGCTGTAAAAAAAAATCTGCAGTTTAAAAACAAACCTTAATTCTGACAAATGTTCTATTAGGACTGAGAGCAACACTAACATGGCCCGAGCATTGGGTCTCATCTGGCATTTACTAGTGGCCCATATACCATTAGATGGGCAAGAAGTTGGCCAGATGCAGTTGTTGGAAATGTTGAACTAGTGGTAGAGTAGTGGGTCAGTTCAGGCAGTGTTGGTTTAAAGGTGGATGAGATGCTGTCCTCTCACATCTGTACAGGGTTGGGTAGGAATGGAATCCCTGTAACAGCGTTTTGTAATCAGGATTGAGAACAACAGTAACTGTAGTACTATTTCCAAACATGGGTTCTAAGTCTCTTTCAAATTAACAGCGAGTAGTTCGATGTAGAGCTGAGCACAATGAACTAAACATAAAATGTAGTATGGGTACTTGAATAAAATTTAAATATAAATAAATATAAAATGTGTGTCTTTGGTTAAATTTCTATTTGAAATATAACAAAACATGCATATAGTAATTTGATGTCAGGTCTTGTTTCCAAACTGCCAAAACTCAAAGTCGAAGGTTTTTAATGGGAGACGGTGTAAAATTATCTTGAATAAAAAAAAAAATAATAAAACATTTTCTGTGTTCGATGGACAGTCTACATCAGAGGTGGGTTATTCCGATCCTGGAGGACTGGATTCCTGCACGGTTTTGTGCTTTTCCTGCTCAACCACACCTGATTCAGCTCACCTGTTAATTACCAGGTTTAGTCTGTTAGAACAGGGAAATGAACAAACTATGCTGGACTTCGGCCTCTGTTGCCCACCAGTGGTGTACATGCATTTTTAACAATGGTCTTTTTCACAGTATCAAATGTGATTATTTTGTAAACAAGGAGAAAAAAATAAATAAGCTCTCAGGTGATTTTAATTAAGCATTTAATTAAAATAAGAAAAACATGCCGACATTACTGCATGGTGCTCAGCTTTAGTTTGGACAAAGCATATCAACACACACAAGTGAAACAAGCAATGGTGGTGTATTATTTTTATTTGCACAACAGGTGGTGTAGTAGAGCTGTGTGAAGCATTGAACCATTTTTGGCTTTCATTGTGTTACTGGTTTAAAACCCTCGTTCCACCCCAATCCTTAATTACAGCTTAAAAAGGATCACCATGTTTGTCTCTTACCATGTTTATTTTTAATCGAGTAGGCCAGCCTGTTTGTAAAACAATGGTGTCGCTGATGTTGATTGTGGCGACTACTTTCTTATCTTTTCTAATGGCACAAACAGACCTAGTTGAGCGTTACAGCGCCCCTCGGTGGAGCATCTTAGGCTCAATTTTTTTTAGCGTGCTGTAAAATAGAAACGGAAATTGCAAAAGAAGCTCATGTTTGAAAACTAAAAGTAAAGGAACATCAGTGTCCAGCGTAAATTCTGCCTTCCAGCAGTAAATATTCTCCACTCAAACTTAAAGAAACATTTGAAGGTAAGAAAATAGTTGAATCCATGTAGCTAGCGCTGCTATATGATTAGCTGATTGCGGGCACTGCTGTGTTGCTTTATGTTGCTATGTGAGTGTGCAGGTGTCTTTAAGTGTAATGTGTTTTTGTAGTAATATATCAATGGCAATAAATTGCATGCTGCATCTTCACTGACATGATGAAACCTTCTGTTTTGTTTATTTTTTACATAACCTAAAAAAGCCAGCAGCCCTTTACACACTGCCCTGCTAGACAAACCAGCATAATCACAAACCAGACCAGCATAAATCTGATTAGATTTTAAATGAACATGGAATTCATGATGGTCTAAGCTGTCTGTTTCAGCCAGATGTTTGAACATTTCATGAAGAATGAAATAAAGAAAGATTGTTCTTGGAAATGTATATGTTATGTTTTTTTGTCTCTATATTTATATATATGGTTTTAAACACACAAGTATCAAAAAGTAAAAGAAAGTAATCAGAAGATGTTACTTTTAATATAGCAATCATTTGGAATACATTGTTGAACAGGTAACCAGAAATCTGGAATGGAATACATTTTGAAAGTTACATTCCCGACCCTGCATCTGGAACAGACAGCTATAGTAAGCTCCTCAGACAGGAAATGAGTCATCTTGCGTGTTTAAGGTGGTAGTAACTTCAGGCTCCTGCAGATTGCATTGCACATGCATAATCGGACTATGAATACCTGTGTGATGTGCAATGGGATTCATAGATTGAGAAGAGGTGAAACAGTGCAGTGAATGTCTTGTTGGATGTGTGGAAAATGAGTTGCAAAGCAAATGTTAATGAAGGAGTGATTGCATTTGGGCATGACATAGGCCGCAGTGTAAAGAAAGTAGCTGAATGTGCAGGTGTATCAAAGTGTAGGGTCATATAGGTCTACCAGCAGTGGCAAAAATCTCGGTCTACATAAAATTTAAAGCCCAGACTGCAAAAGGAAGATTTCGAGAAGATTTAGTAAACTCTGGAGGGGTGGTGCACTGTTCTACTGTGCAGCAACACCTGCACAAACATGACCTTCCAAGAAAAGTCATCAGAAGAACACCTTACCTGCGTTCTCACTATAACATTAAGCATCAGGCGTTTTCAAAGGCACATCTAAACAAGCCTGATGCACTTTAAAAACGTTGAGGGCAAAACCTTTACTACAGTTGTGCATACATAGAGCACAGTTCACACCCACTGATGTCTGATTGAGATCTTTGTGTGTGGGCAGAGTTGTTTACATTTGCACAAGCATATCCAGAGTTAATGTCTCTACCCACGTAAACCAGTAGTAAACTAGTGTCTAAGACATCTATAAACATGCACAACATGTTTTGAAAGGCTCAAATAAGTGACAACAGTTTACATGTGACCTCCCATGCCTGTGCTTTCGAGCAGTGAATCAGAAAGCTGTAAAAAGCTCGTTCCGTGCAACTGAATAATCTCTGAACTTGCTGGACTATGACCTTCCATCTGCCCACCACAGTTGTTAAGAGTTTCTTGGTCTGGAGCTCATAACTTGCATTAGAGTTACTCGGCTGCGTGTGCATAAGGGAATACTATCACATCGCGGCCCTGTCCTACAGAAAACAATGGCCTCACGATCATTTGGAATTAAATGTGTCATGTCCTGGCTTCGCTGTCAGTCACGCAGGAGCGTAATTCTGCTGCATTCTCCTCCAGACTTCGCTCAGTTGTAAGGAAGCGATTCTGCAAAGGCTTCCATTTGCATGTGAATCTGCTGTTGTATTGTGTGTGTTGTAAATAGCTACTATATTGATAGCAACAACCCCGATCCTTTGGAAAATCAATGTGCACACTTGCCACTCAAATGGCCCCAGTGCTGAGCGCAACAGAATGGGGCTTCATCTCCCTCTGTGTGAAGAAGAGAACGTGTAATTCAATTACGCTTGGCTACATTAATATTTGTTGCACCAACCTTCAGACGGTGGTTCAGCAGATGTTATACAACCTTGTCTCACCTGGGGCTCCAACATCTGTGTCTTTTCATGTGTGAGTGTGTGCAAAACACTGAGGACCAGATGTACTAAGCCTTTTGTGTCAGGTTCAGATACACATTAAACCCATTCTGCTACGCATTAAACTGGCTTGCTATGTCTGAAACTGGGGACAAACTCTACGTGGATACTGTCTGCAGAGTAAATCATGCCTTTTGTCATGTTTTCATATTCATAAAGCAACATCCTCACAATTTTGATGGCATTTGCACAGGCGTTTCTCCAGATTTACCCTGAAGACATTTTTCATGATAAGTGTGTTTGATTAATGAGGTATGTGCATAAGTCACAGAAGTCAGATCTATATTATGGTAATCAGCCTCTTGCTGGGTGCAGTATAGATTCATTTTAAAATATGCTGAAATACAGCGGCCATATACTACACATTTTATACGACTAAATTTCCTAATAAAAAAACAATGTGAGAATTCCATACCCCCCCCCCCCATGTTCATTTTAATAATCTAAACATTCATCAGGTACTAAATATGTCATGAAAATAAACAATTTAATTTATGTTTTCAACCATTTTTAATGATTTTTTTTTTATTTTGATTTGGGAAAATACTTTCACCGTCTTTGATGTCATGCACATCTGCTCCATGTTTATCTGCTTCTATTGGCAATACTCCTCTACATGGACTAGACAAACTGTGTGTGTGCATTACACATCTGTGTCAGCAATATGTGCAACATAAAGTAGCTGAATGCATTAATTAGAAGGGGTATCCACAAACGTTTGAACAAGTGTACTTTCATGTATAAAATATTTGAGGTTGTGCACTGTCCTCCCCTGCATGGGAAGAGGTTTTGTGTGAATCAGAAGTGTTTTGGGACAATTGCTTCCCAACAACAGCAGTTTAGTGGCCATGTGTAACGACTTGTCACAGAATCAGGCGCTTGCAAAGGTCAGATAAACCAGAAGGTTTATTATTTTAAAAAGGGCAATCCAAATCAGAGTAGTCAAAACAGAGCAGAGTCAGAACCAGGACAGTCAATACATAGCTAGAGGGTAAAGGCATGAAGGCAGAGCGAGTGAACAGGCTGAGGTCAAAATCAGGTAACAAATACAAGCGAACTCAGCGAAAGGGGGCTAAGGCAAAAACGAGATATATAGAGAGGTCAAAACATGGAGAGGCAGAAACATGAGAGAAACATTAGTTTGCATAGAGGTTACCAAACAAACAGGCTTATAGGCTGTGTCTGAAATGGACTAAATGCTGCCTACTCAGACAGGATTGTGAGTCATGTCTGAATTGTCCATCTACTTAATTGGGAGAAATGCTAATGGATAATGAAGACATATCTAGCAGTGAGCTGTCCTAGCTGACCTGGGCAACATCAGGACGTATTCTTACTGGGACCTTCATCACTACACCGCCTTCTGAGGCAGTGTGGACAGCAAGTCATCAAGTCAGCTAGCTACCTCCACAGGACACAGCCATATGCACAGGCGAACAGGTGAACATGATTAGTATTCAGTTGCCAATGATGTGGAAACTGATTTATGGTAATTGGTGTAGAAAAAACTTTGACAGGTGCATTATGGGAATTGGAGTCCAGACAGTTTGAGAACAGGCAGGACTGGGAAGCCTACTGACACTATGCAGAGGCATAAAGCTTAAGGACATGATGAAATTGTGTATGCTTGTGTGTGATTGATTGTGATGTGCAGGAGTGGACAATGTACACAGATTCTGTGCAAACAGAGAGGTGCATTGATTTAAAAAAGTAAAAAATACTGATTTATGCTTTGTCTTAATAGTTCATAAAATATGGAAATGTATTTAAATATGGCAAGTCCCATTTTAAATACTTTAGCATAGCACAGTAGAGCTTCTGTGGCACCTGTATGTCGAGCTATGACTGGAAAGAAGGCATTTACGGGTGGGGTTTAGTGAAAGATGGAAAGCACTGTGCATGTTTGTAAAAGTGTGTGTGTGTGTGTGTGTAGATTATGGTATGTGGTCATGAGTTTGTTATGGGTGTGCATAGCAGACAGTATAAGCATGGTGTTTGGTGTTTGATGTGTGTGTGTGTGTGTGTGTGTGTGTGTGTGTGTGGATCAGTGTATCTCTGGTGGATGACCGTGTGGCATTCCTGCCCAGCCGACAATGCTGGACTGGTAGTGTTATGGTCAGAGGAGCGATGAGCTGGAAAAACCTCCAAATGTACAGCAGTAACACCACTCTTCCAACAAGAAGCCATACACAACACACACCGCCTGTTTAACAGTGTGCTTCACAGCGGTCGCATGATGCAACCAAGCCCAACTCCCAACTCTGTCTGGAGACATGATTTAAAAGCTGCTCTCTAAGCACAGATACAGCAACCTGCTGAGACAGGCCTTTCTGAATGAGAGTGCATTACAACATGATTCAGCATTTTTTTCCAAGTGTGTGTGTGTGTCCCTGTGGGAGTGTACAGTCATCCATACTGGCATTGAGGAATGAAGTGGAGGTGGACAGAGTGCTGCTTTTGCTGCAATATTTCTCAGAATTTCACAGCAAAGAAGGAGGAGAATGTTTTAAACACCAGTGACCATAAAACACTGTCACTACTTCCAGGAACGGCCTCCAGGAAATACAATAACTATTGCAGTAAATTGTGTTGCAAACTAGACATGAAGCAATACCATGGTTAACCTCTTATGTGAAGCAGCGGTACATTAGCCTTAGGTCTTTTGCCAGCATATTGCACAGGAGTTGTGGGGGTGTACAGAACCTCCTTTTTTATTTGTAACCATTTTTTTTTTGAGCCCTGGTCAATTTCATCCAATTCCATGCTAAACATACGAGATGGGGGGGGGTGCTTCCACTGGGGCAAGTGAAACATCGTCACAGCTTTTCAAACTGCTGCTAACTCACCTTTATTATGCAGCTTGACACGCTTGGAGGAGAATGCTTAATGTCCACATTGGCTAGCAGCACTCTGAGTGATGGTAGAAGAGGGAAGGCAATTGTTCCCACCAGGCCACCATCAATTTTATATATTATATATATATATATCATATTAAATATATGGGTATAATAAATAATATATATATATATATCTTTAGACCCTCAGATATAGATGGCTGTGGCATCACCAGGGAACATATTTGCGATCCCCCAATGATAGTACGTTTAGACAGTTGCATCACTCTGGAAGCCCCTTTTTTAAAAAATGCGTGGTGCAATGCACATTATTTGGAGCGATGGACAGGTCAATCCACATAGTTATTAATGAAAAAAATAAGTCTTATGATTTATAATCGAATGACTAGCATGCAGTTTAACCCCTTTAAGTACCTTAACCAGTGTCTTCACTGTCGGAACAACAGCATTTTGTGAAGGGTGTTGTACATACATTTCAAACACAAGCTGTGCAAATGTCATGATAAATGGACCAATACAAATGGTCCAAAATGGCTTGATAAAAAATCGCATTCCATGGACTAACATGGAACACTCCAGCTTTTCATGATCGTGATAATCTGAAGTAGTTACTGTATAGTAATATCTTGTAGTAGTTACTAAACAGGAAGTCTTCCAAATAACGACTGAATAATAAGTCTTGGACGCCTTAGACCTCTGCCATCTCCATTCTGCTCCAAGTGTCCTGACCGCTCACTCACCTGCCTCTTTGTCCTTTCAGTCTGCAGGATCTAAAGGGTGCTCATTCAGCTGGAGACCAATCATCTGCTTCACATCACCGGAGCAGCGGCAGGCCAGCTGGATTGCGTGAGGAGGCACACGCGCAGTCTCCAGAGAGCGAGGTCCTGAGCCACTTGACCCCGGCCATGCTGCTCTGAGCCCACAGGGGCATCTTTCAAATGACCGCAGACAACTGCATCTCCTCACTGTCCGCCAGTCCAAGTAAGACACAAATGGCTTACAGGGCTGCGTGACATCAGAAATAGCCTGCAGGTGCTGAATTAGGTCAAATGCAGCACAAGGAAACAATAACTGAGTCAAAGGCATGTGTCTTACTAGTCTCTTAAAGAAATAAGGCTTCTGCTCATTGGCTTCTATTAAAAGTGTGTCAACAGGTTTTCGGTTCTTTTCTAAATGCAGGGTACAGAGAGACGGAAATGCTTTTCCATGGTAATACAGATGTTCAGCGGTTCAATTAGGCTGAAAAATGCTTTAAGTACTGCTTTGAATGCGTCATTGCCATTAGTGGAAATACCAGTGGAACATTTTCCACTGAAACCTACAATCTACCTTTTCTTTTTTTTTCCCCTCTTCTTTTAATATGAAAGGTTTCCCAAGGAAGGCGATTGTACGTGAGGACCAAATCTCCTGAGGAGACATCTCACCGATATTAAAAGAACACTCTGTTACCATTTAGATCAAAAGATTAAAGAATAGAAAAACCCTGACACACTTTCCAGCTCTCACTGTTTCAGTATTCACACAAAGCCACTGAATGGGTGAATGGGGATGTCAACATCTACATGAAAGATGTCTTGCAGCTTTTGATTCCCACACTGACCTCAACACAGCCACATTATGAGGCCTGTGCTGAACACTGCAGTCAAGACGCAGTCATTAAAGATCAGGGAGTGCATTCTACAGCCACGGTCAGTTCTGACATACATACAGAGAGAGAGAGAGAGAAAGAAGCCTCAGCAGTGTATCAGTGCAGTCCATTCTCGTCACAAGGTGGCAGTGTCCCATCAAGATTAACCCACCACCACGCTCCGAGACGCTGGGGCATCTGCTCAAGTGCGTCTGTAAAATCCTACAGTGCTGCCTGCAGCCATGAACGTTGACTCTCATTGACCTCAATGGATCAAACCACTGCCGTGATGATGTGCTTTGATTTGTTGAGAGGCTGCTGTGGGAGAGATGTAGGTAGGTCAAAGGAATCCATGCGTGGAGCATAACTTTACATTACTAATGATACTCTCTTGTCAAAATGTTGGATGACATATAGATTGCTGTGAGCTCTCATGATAAGCTTGCTCAGCAAGGATGAAAGAGTTGAGGGAGAGTTGAGGAAATCGGCCCCGCATATTTAACTTTTTATGGCAAAACAGGGCTGGGAAGATCTTTTTTTTAACATACAACTCTGCTGTAGTACACAGTTCCTCACCAGGAATGTTCCTGTGTGTTTCACTTCAATTCTGAATCAAGAAAGGAACTGTGCAACAGCCACCAGATTTAGAGGGGTGCCTTTACATTCTTTAACTTCTCAGGCAGCTTGAAAGATTGGCACCTTGCCATTTACTGGATTATTAGTCTGGACTTGAGGCCCTCAACGGAGGCCCTGTCCATCTGTTTCTCTATTTCCCTTACATTTATTATTATCTACCTGGCTTTACTTGCAGAACAGTGAACACTTTACTAACACTTTATAAGCTTGTGCCGTAGAATCCCATCTTTTGCAACTCTGCATTGGAATCTGCATGCTGGATGTTGGAATCTGAAGTATTTGTCTGAAACAGCTGTCGCTGCCCAGTTGTGCAATATTGAAGTCTGTTTTGTCTGTCTGTTTCATCAGCAAACTGCAATCATAAATCCAAAGTCACTCATCCAATATCAAGCATATTAAAATGTGAAAAAGTGGAGCTGTGATGAGG
Organism: Salminus brasiliensis; assembly: GCF_030463535.1. Taxonomy (NCBI): domain Eukaryota; kingdom Metazoa; phylum Chordata; class Actinopteri; order Characiformes; family Bryconidae; genus Salminus; species Salminus brasiliensis. The sequence goes on along the minus strand of NC_132884.1, from coordinate 21,832,901 downwards.
CAGGATGCATCATTGTCAGTTAAAGATGAGTAGGTAAATTGTACATCCTAACACCTTAGTTCCAAAGTGGCCTTGCAAAGACCTTTGCAGTTGACAAAACAGCTGTGTTTGGGGTACTGGGAAACTTAAAGTAGCTCCATGCAAGAAATTATATAGATTTTGCTCCTGGGCTCCCCCTACAGCTGTAGAGTGTATTTCACTTTTACTCCACTGCTGAAAATTCTAATTGTGCTTTGTGTGCCCCCTCATGGACAGCTTTACACATGCATTTGTTGACAACTTGAGAGGTACAGAATAAGCATGTGGAAAAAGCATGTGGACTGAGGTGGTAGAGTTGCTGGCATTCCGACATTGACAGAGACGACATTCTTCTTCAGTTTATCCTCAAATGATTTTAAAGCTGTTATTTAAAGAAGTTGTTGCTACATGATGTTCCTTTAAAGCTGAAGTGTTGTCTTTGACTTCTCACTGCACTCAGCATTCCCTCAGGAGAGAGTTCCAGATCATTTCCGGAGAGTGCAGTTTACCCTACTGCCCCCTACACCATAACTTTACCTCTTCTAATGAAGTAGAGCTTCTCGGGTCAAGTGGATCTTCCACACTTCCACGCATTGGTAATTGATTATGTGTTGTCTTGGTGTGACTTGTGTATACTGTGGCCTGGACCTACAGTTTCCTATCAATGACTTATCTGCATATGCTGTGCTCCTCAGCATCTTTCCTCAATACAGGTAATACACTATCGTCTAAAAGCTGCACTCATGCCTGACCTCTTAACCCTTTTTTTTTCAAGAATTTTTGATCAGATTTTGTCTTAAGGTCCTGATTTCGGCCTCATTTCCTTGTGGCCGCCTCCTTATTGCTTTGCCCCACATTTCTTCTCTGGAGTGGTTTTTCCAGCTCAGAAAATCCAGCGGGGAGTCGGAGAGCCTCCTGCCTACATAAACCACGCGCTCTTTCTTTCTTGCATAAGCCCACTTCACTTTTGTATGATTCTTCCAGAAGGCTGATTTCTTTTTTTATGGCTAAAACAAATACCTTTCAGGGGTCAAATGGGAAGGAAACTGAACTAAACGGCTATTAAGCAGAGGGAGGTTTTGTGAGGTAGTTTTCCTCAAGAGGGGTTTGTTTAAGTGCACCCCTGCGATTAGTGGTTGACCTGCTATGAGATGCGTGTGTGCATGTGTGTATTTTCCCTCAGGTGGGCCCCAAGCACTGACCCTTATTCTGTCCCTCTTCCAGATGGTTCCACACACCTGTCCACTGCCTTCACTGTTAAGCTGCTTTTGTTGTGTCTGTGTTTTTGTGTGCTCATAACCCCATTGGGTTGCTGTAGTAAACTCTACACACACCCACGCACCTGCTCTCAACATTGTGTGTGAATGCCACAAACAATTAAGCAGATTTCTCTGTGCTGAGGTTACAGTAACTGTTCCCCTCAAACACTTTTCCCTGCAGCTCCACTGCCCGACTCTGCTCTGCTGCTTCTGCTTTGAGAGCCCATCCTGACTGAAGGCTCATCAGTTCAGTGGGCTACGTGAGGACAGGGCAGGCTTTTTGAGCAATGCAAAAGCTCAACAGAAACCCCATTTGCCCCGGTGCCTTTTGTGTGCACGGCCGTGGCTGCAGTCATCCAAGAATTCCTCCAAACGACTCTTTTGATGCTGAAATTGCACCTCTGGAGTCATCCGAGGACGCTGGCTTATTAGCCGCGCAATGCCTATAGGATTACAGTGTGTTTTGTGCTTGGCTGGAGGCCGACGTTCCGCTCTGCTGGGCCTGCTTTCCGTGTGTTTGGACTGCTGTCTGGGGCTGGGTGGAATGGCGGCGGACGACTTACTAAACGGCCGAAACCGCGTGTAACACACTGCTCCACTTACCTGCACTGAAACACTGGTGTGTATACAACCCAGAGCAGAGAAATCAAAAGACCTATCTCCATTATCCATTGTTGTTTGTAGGCTATGTGAGTGTGTGCCACCACACTCGACTCTCAGAGCTCGCCTGTTCTCTGGAATGATGGGGCTCCATTCAATACTTTTGGCATGAGGTGGTGTGAGGATCATCCAACATCCTGACCTTATTAACACGCTTGTCACTGAATGCGATCAAACCCTCACAGTATTGCTCCAAAGTCTAGCAGAAACACTTCCCTGCTCAAGGAAAAGCAGGATAAACTCTTTGGTTTTGTTTTGTTAAAACACTTGATTTTAGAAGAAGCCATGAATAAGCAGAGCAGGTGTCTAAATACTTTTGCACATATCATGTATATTGTTGTTGGCCCAGTTGCACAGTCCCAGCGGCCTTGGGTTGTGGGTTCGAACCTTGCACTAGTCACTGTATGTGGATACTCAGATTTCCTTCCACCTCAGGTGAATTTGCTATGCTAAATTGGCCTTAAATGGGAATGAATAAGTGTGTGGGGCACCTTGCAGTGGGCTGGTGCCATGTCCTGGGGCATTCCTACACTTATTTTTGCTTTGTGCAGAGCTTTAGAAGCACTAAGTGACTGCTTTGAGCGTTTGGTTCGTATACTCACCTTTTAGGTTTCTATTCAGTTGAGTATTTAACATCAAACCACTTTGGATGACTTCGAGTTTCGAGTGTTTCTCTATTAGGGCACAATGTGGTGTTTTCGGTCTTTGTACAAGGTCAAATTTAAAGGGTTAGTTGGTGAAGGTGATTACATGATAGTAGTTTTCTGACGTATGCATACATCATACTTATTCTACAGTGTGCTTCAAGGTTCTGATCACCTATCTAGACATACACTACTTAATGTCCAAAAGTGTCCAGACACCACTTCTGATTGGTGAATACTAAAGTGCAGCAACTGAGCACACATTTAGCAGAATGGGGCGTTCTGCAGCACAGAAGCCTGAGGCCAATGACTGGGTTGCGAAGCAGCGGAACTGCATTCCCTCAAGTGATGGAGCTCTTGTACTTTTAGGATAGATTGGAGTGGAGTTTGTGATCCAGGACCAATCATCCACTATCTTTATCAGACCTCACTGATGCTCTAGTGACTGACTGCAGTCAAATTCCCACAGCCTTGTACAATACCACGCTTCTAGTGTAATTCTCAGAGCAGAGGTCAAAATACCAGAGGCCTAAAACTGGACCCCAAGCTAACGAAGATTTTCCAGGGGTTATGCCTTATGTCTTCATTTTCCATCAAATATTTGATTGTATGGTGTTCTGGTCGTGCTTGAACACTGCTCGGAGTGTCTCCTCTTTAAACAAAGTAAGTGCAGGAGTTATTATAACATATGTCAGCAGGAAATGGGGGGAGAAGGTGGCTGGCAGGCTGATGAAACAGGGATCCAGTTAGAAACAGAGGGTTTAGCAAATCCTTACACGTCTCCTCGACCCACTCATCAAAGACAATCCACAAGGCAAACCCCTTCCTCACACACGCACACGCACTCACACACACTCTGACACGGCCTCTCATCCCTGCAGGAGGGCATTAAAGTTTGAAACCGGATTAATAGTTCGCCCGGCTTGCCGGCAAATTGAATATATCTCGGCTCGCTGTCTGTTTGCCTGATGTGCTCGGGTGATGTCTCATCCAGAAATTGAGTCTCTGGTTGCCCGTTTGTAAAAGAGTGCGCACTGGGCTCTAAAAATAGCCCCCAAATGACCTACTTTTTCCATTAGGACTCATGCGCATTGTTTGCCAGAACAGAAGAAAATGTAGGGATGGGGGGAAAAGAGGAGATTTTTCAATTTGTTAGGAGAATTGATTCCGGAAATTAGATTTGATTGCAGAGTTTGTTTGTGCTTGTGCCGGTGGGGGATTACAGGGTCCGAAGTGGTCTGGAGCAGGTGAGGCGAGCAGGCCGGGATTGTTACTCTCGCTAAGCCCCCAGCTCCCCTCCCTCCAGGACCTGGTGCAGGGTTGAAGCGCAGGCCGGCAGTGCCAGGGCAGTCAGAGATATGGGCGCTGAGGAGATTGCTCTGACATGCTTGTCGGATTGTGTTCTGACCAATGATGTTGCCCCGGGCGATGAGAAATGACACCTCTCATGTTCTCTCCGAGCTCCCCCCTCACTCTCCATCTCCATCATGTTTGTGGAATGCTGCAAATCAGTCTGAGTGAATGTGATAACTCCAGGTATTCAAGCTCAAATCACCAACAGGGCAACATCATCATACAGTATCACAAGCTAACACAGAGTGACCATCAGAACCGCATATTTTCACCATATAATTATCAAGCTTTTGAAACTCGTCTTAGTACCTGTTCACAACATGCTACATTCACAACACAATTTACATACACACTCTTAAAAATGAAGATTCTTGAGTAGATCTTTACTTTAAGGTGTCAAAAATGGGCCTTTGCACCACTTTTGGTTCTAAAAAAACTTGTAAATGGAGAGAAACCTTCTGATATATAAGATGCGGAAGTTTAAAGAGGTTTTAAAGGACATACACATCATGTAAATGTTCTTTGGAGAACCCTTAAATGGTACAGAACCTTTACATTTACATTACGTTCTCCACACTTACACTTATTTTGTTGTTATTGTTCTTTCCAAAAATGGTTGGTGGTTCTTCTATGGCACTGCTCAAATCATTCCTTATAGTAATTGTTAAGGACTTTCTTCTGAGGTTCTTTCAGCTTTAAAAATGTTCTTCACACTCACACATCCCATTTACCAGAAGGTTTCTCTAAAGAACCATTCACTGAACGTTTTTTGGGGGGTTCTTTCATGGCATCACTCCAAAGAACCCACTTCATCACGCCTACCCTTCAAAAAGAAACTTGCTGTACTTTAGCAAGCCAACTTCATCTATACATTTTAGCCAGAAAGGCAAAGGTTCTGTCTGTATCTTTTCTGAGACAAACTATATGATGTATGCCTGGTTAAGGGCTAGCCTACAGCATCAGAAGCAGTTCTGCTGTGATTTTCTGCTATTTGGGATAGCTAAATCCAGCTTGAAAGAGTATCTTTCTTTTTATAAATTGTACCTAGAATCACCTTCACACCTGCACTGTGTTATTAAACTAAAACATTTGACAGAACATTTGATCACTCATTCGCTTAGCAAATCTTTAAGAGCCTTATGGACTGCATGATGTGTTTGAGGAAACACATATTTTGGGGTCATGATAAAGGTAAAAACTCATAATAATAGACAGAGAGATGCTTTCCCTGCTTAAAGAACATGACTTACCTAATAACATGAGTGACTTAAGCTAACACATACTACATCAGTTTTGTTGGGGCCTCCAATCCAAATTCAGTAGTCCAATTCAAATTGATCTAATCACTGCCGTTGCTAACACCATCACAGAAGCAATAAAAGAATAGGTAGCAAAAACATCATGGGTCACTATTATGGTAGATGAGACAGACATTACCTCATAGTAGTAGAGCAGAGCAATAGATTAACTTTATCTGTGTTGTCTTTACCTAAAGATTTTTTGCCTCCCTGTTTTACCATAGCCATAAAAATGGACCTATTTGTAGGATTTGTGGATTCTGTTTGTTGCAGATTGTAAATTGCACAAACATAAACATTAGGGAATAGGCCTGAAAAGTGAAAAGTTATGTTCTAGTTTAAAATGTAGTGAAATACACACTATATTTTTTTGTTCGCAATCATACATCATACATATATTCACACAAAATAAATTGGTAACATTTGCCCAAACATAATCATACATATTTAACGGTGCACAAGGAGCTCCTGTCCACTGTTGTCGCTGTTTTGCTCCTGCAGTAACAGTATGATTTTCATATCCTACCATGGTTAAGGTTAAGTTTAGGTTAAATTTAGCATATATTTAGGTTAGTATTTGGTTTAGGTGTAGGTAACATTCTCTGTTTGGTTTATTCAATTGTTTGTTTTTAATGTCCCTGGGTTGAGTCCAGCTGTTTCGTACAAATACTGTCTTTTAGTCACCTATGTACAAACTCCTCTCGAGGCCAGTCTGAGATGTAGTTGCACGTTGAGAACCGCTGAGGTATCATTTGTAATGTGCAAAAATATTTGTGTTAAATTTATGGTGCAGTGGTGTGCGTATGAGAAAGAACAATTAAAAACAGTGCGAATTTCCCCACTGTGGGACTAAAAAAAGGATTATTTTATCTTAAGAAGGGTAGATCGAAGGGGCAAACTCTTTAGTAGACAAACTGGTAGACAAACATTACTATATATAGTATTACTGGAACTACAAATATATAAAGGTATCGGCTCTGTCAGAAAAGAATAGTAACTTTTTTATTAGAATTTAGTTTAGTTTGTTTTTTGACAAAATTGAAATGAATCTATATTTAGATGAAAGATAAGCATTGTTTTTTAGAAACACAAAGAACAGCGTAGTGTTCCCACAACCTTTTCATGGTAGCTCTACAGTATAAGGGAAAAAACACTATTAACGTGTTATTGAAGATAAAGTACTACGATTTCTGTTTGTCCGTTCTCTATGAAATTGTAACTCTTTCCTGAGTGAGAAATCAAAGCCAGTGTTAAAATGTGTTAAAATGCAGTGTTCATAAACAGACAATCAGTTGTTTATTTTGAATATTTAGAACAAATGTCTCTCATATTACACGCCCATAGAAGTATCAGGGGTGGTTTATTTTCAATGAAAAACAGCAACTGTTTACTAAGTCTATTAAAAGAGAAAACATATTTCGTTGAAATGAAGCTGCCACTGCAGGTTTATACAGTATGTGTGATCCACAGACATTGTACCTGGACTACTTTCAATAAGATTAGTACAGGTGTTAAGGGTGAGCAGTTTATGAATGTGCAGCGTCTGCTTTTAAGTCCAGGGGGTTTTAAGATTGCTGGCCACAATAAGCACTCTACAATTTCTATTAGTGTGGATATTGGTCAGTATGAAGAAGATGAAATCAAAAGCAAGCTCTGTGTGACAACGTGAAACCGTAATACACCAAAAATCTCCTCAGGTTGCAATATCGGAGTTGCTCTGCTGACTCATATAGGTTTATCTCCTATGGGACGAGGCTGTGATGAAGGGACGGAAATATCCAGAAACACATGCTGCATTTATTGCTGTGCTTCCTGCAGGTCCCGGGAAAGAGGCTCTTTTAATATTGAAACTAATCTCATAGGGTTTTGGATTTGACTCGCCTGTAGAAAGTATGACCCCCAAACTCAAACACCAAACTCACTACAGTAGCCTGTCTCATTATTTCTTTCAGGCTGAAGGAACAAAATGAAAAAGAAGCAAGGTGGACATCCAGGTTCAGAATCTGAGACAGTGATCTGTCCTTCCAAGAGCATGAAGTTGTGTAGTTGTTTGTGGATACAGTAAATGTCAGTCTTTCTGTGTGTTCAAGAAGACATCTTAAAGTTGTAGAAAGGTTGTAGGCCTATGGGCTATACCTAAAGAAGGTCTTTCAACAAAAAAGCAGGCTAAGGCTACCAAGGTATCGCAGGTTGATTCAAACAGACATATACAATGTGCAATCAGAACTGCAGAGAAGCTCATTCATTGACAAGACAAGACCATTTGTGAAACCATATTCACCATTTGTGTTGGACACATATGGGTTTTGGCCTCCGCATTTCACCCATCCGTGCAGTAAACACACACACACACACTAGTGATCAAACACACACAGTGACAGTGAGCACATGTCCCGGAGCGGTGGGCAGCCATCGCTGTGGCGCCCAGGGAGAAGAGAGGGTAAACAGTGGCAGCTTGTCGAGCCCAGGTATCAAACCCACAGCCCCATCATTACATTTACATTTAAGGCATTAAGAAGATGTTCTTCTTCACTCGACACTACACTTTGCCCAAGTACTTTTGGAAGAGATGGATCTTCAGTCTGCATTTTATAACAGCGAGTGACTCCCACGGGAAGTTTGTTCAACCACTTTGGTGCCAGGTCAGAAAAAAAGTCTTGATGCTTGTCTTTTGTGGATTTTAAAGGATGGCAGATCAAGTCGAGCTCTTGGTACAGATCAGCTTTTGACCATTGCCATCAAGTATGGAGGGGCTGGTCCATTCTTGGCTTTGTAGGCCAGCATCAGGGTTTTGAAGTTGATGTGGGCATCAGCTACAGGAAGCCAGTGAGGAGAATGCAGCAGAGGAGTGACATGGCTGAACTTAGAAGCATCATCACTAGCCCGGTGCTCTAATCGCTGAGCCACCACTGCCACCACTGTGACTACCAACAAGAGGTCAAGCACCAATCACCCATGACCCCCACTAAAAACATTAAAATGTGTGATAGTATATTATCTGTACAGTACATGTACTGTGTGTGTGAAGAAAATATACTGGCTCAGACATTCAGAAATATTCCACAGCTTTGGCCTAATGATCCTGGTGCTTCAAGGTTCACTCCTGGAGCTTTAAATGCCTAGAGGGCATACATGGAACTACCTGCTTTCAATTTATGAACAAAAGGGGAAAAAGGAAGAGGGAGACAGAGAGAGAAAAAAAGAGTGAGAGAAATCAAACTGCCAAAAACAGCGATATGAGGTTTCCTCTTAACAGTGGCCAAATGTATGTGGTTACCTTCTAGATCTAGGCTTCTACCTACCTAGATCTTGTTTGTGTGAACTGCAAGATGCCAGACACTACATTTAGTTAACCCCATACCCATGTCACGCTGGATACAAGTGGCAGTGTTGACGTCACCCTCCGACTGGAAAGCTTTGTAGTGCATTTATTTTACACAGGGGTTAAAAAAACAAAACAGTATGTTCCCATAGCAACAGAGAGAAAAACACTAAAAATGCTCAAATAATCAGGAACAGTAGGGCCCTGAACCTCCACCTACATCTTTGTTTATAAACAGCAACGTTTCAGGAACCCATCAACATGGTAACTTAGTGAAGTCTCACAATGCTAATGGACACCAGTTAGCATTCCTGCTAATGGAAAGGGAGAGAGTGGGAATACAACAGGAGTGCAAGCCACAGGGAAAGAGCATTAGAAGAATGATGTTACTATAAGTGTGGAAGAACCTGAGGAAAAAGTAAAGGATACACTTACAGAAAAAAAGATAATTACTGGTGTTACTGTATCAGGATTAGTGCCGATACTGGCTCTTAAATACAATATTCATATCAGCAATCTGGAAAACATCACAAAACACAAGCAAGATTGTGACATATATTATTATTATTATTATTATTATTTTACCCAATTTTCCTTTAAATTTTAGGTAGCCAGTTACCCAACTCACTCAGTATTCTCCCCCTATAGTTAGTACTTTCCCCCTATCACATGTAATGCTCCAATGCCCCTGACACTAATGGGGTGAGGAATGACATGCCTCCTCCGACACAAGCACAGTCAACCACCACCTCTTTTTGAACTGCCACTGATGCAACGTCACCAGGCAACCAACATGCTCGGAGGAAAGCGCAGGGTATGATGCATCAGCTACCAGATGACCATGCCAGTCAACATTACACTGAAGTGATGTAGGGAGTGAAAGAGCCATCTACTCACCCGTAGACAACATGGCCAATTCTCTCGAGCTCTGGCTGCTGATGGCAGGCAGTATGACCTGGGATTTGAATAAACGATCCTAGGGTCATATTGGCAGCGCCGGAGTCCACTGATCCATGATTCGGAGCCCATAACGTTGAGGGATTAAGCCAGTATTTTGAGATGACAGACTTGAAAATGGCTGTTAAATGACTTCAACAGTACATACAAGCCTGAAGGAGAAGTACATCTTGTATTTTAAGAGAAAAAAATTGAGTTTGAGTTTTTGTGTTTAAACAAATTAAAAGTCACTTACTCCTACCTTTATAGTATTTTTAGTGGTTTTCTTTTTTTGCTCTAAAGTGAAGCTGTTAATTCAGGTTTAGCACCTATTGGCTTTCACTTTGTTTCTACAGTGTGACACTTTATATTTATTTAAGGCTCTGAAACCATTCAAATGTGAAGGTAATCAGTAAAAGCCATTTTTAAAGCTTATTATTTTATTAATGATAAGACAAAACACCAGCGTTTAAGAAAATAAAATATCAAAAAATTGGAATAGATATCTAAATATCAGGATTTGCTGGTCAGATTATAATATACCTTCATCATTTTATTTTATTTTTTTTTTACTGTTCTTTTTCTTAAACAGAACTAGGGTGCTTTAACATCTACCTTGTTTGGTCCGGATCTTCAGACATTTCAGTGTGGTCCGAACCAAAATAGCAGGTTTGAAAAGTGAACCATGGTCCGGACCAAAAATGGGCCAACCAAAAGAGGTGATCTTGGCCCAGAACAACTAATCCATGGTTTGGTTCATTTGCAGGCGGGGCTTCTGAAGGTGCTTCCTGTTGGACCATCTCCTTTCTCCAATCACCTTAACCAGAGAGCCTACCTAGAATTAGCAAGTGAGCAACCAGCACCATTCAATAACTAAACAAACAGTATAAGAACCCATGGATCACCCAGTTTTGAAGGAACACATGTACACCTACTCATTCATGCAATTGTCTAATCAGGCACAAATGTTGCAGCAGTGCATAAAATCATACATTTTTTAGCAGACCAAAGAACCAAAAATTGGGCCGATCAAAAGAGGTGATCTTGGCCCGGATGAACTAAACAATGGTTTATTTCTTTTTGCTGTGTAAAAAAAAAAAACACTTTTTATGCTGAGGTAGTCCTTCTTCATTATTCCATCCACTTTGTGTAATGTACCAGTTTCACTGGCAGCAAAACAGCCCGAGAGCATGATGCTACCACCACCATGCTTAACAGCTGGAACAGTGTTCTTGGGGCTGAATACCTTACCTTTACTCCTCCAAACATCAGACTAACCTTATTCCAAAAAGAACACCACAGACTTAAGTCAGAACTGAAAATGAAAGAGAGAGTCAGAGAGACAGGCAGGCAGAGAAAGAGAAAAAGGGGGGGGGGGTGCAGATATAGAGAGATTGAGGAAAGAAAGAGGGAGGGAGGTGTGTATGACGCACAACACTTTTGTACAAATACCTCAAGCATGCGTTCCCCGATGTTCAGACGTGCAGGAGAGAGTAACAGAGAGAGAGACAGCCAGACAGAGAGAGGGGGAAAGGGAGAGAGAGGGAGAGTTGTAGTGGGAGAGTGATGGACTTGTTTGTGTGTTCAGTCCGTGGCTGGTTGCCCTGAGTGTTTAAAGTTGTCATGACTCAGCCTCCTCTGCGGCCGAGTACAGGCTGTACCCTGAGCCCCAGCCAAAACCCAGCACAGGAATCCTCCACACATACACACATACTGATGGAGGACAAACTACCACAGGATTTATGTCTCACTCAACAGAACCAAACACACACACACACGCACACAGTGCATGTACTGTACAGTTTTTGTCTTTTTACTCACATATTTATTCTTTACTCAAGGGTGCATTCCTCGTCTCCAGCAGCAACAGCCTGTCTCTTTCCTTCTCTCTGTGTCTTCCTCTCTCTCTCCCTCTCTTTCTCTGACAGGCTCTTCTGAGGTGTTCCCTAAATGTTTGCACAGATGGCTTCCAAAAATGTTGGAAGCCAAAATGAAAACATGAGCTTAAAGCTAGCACACACACATAGGCACACGCACACATTGCTCATGCACACATCTGTATGTGTAAGAATTATGCTGCTTTCTTAAATCCCTGCTCTCCTCTGGGCTTTGAGCCTGAGGCACCTCTCTCATCTTATTGGACGACACGTCACGGGCTGCCAAAGAACCATCCAAAAATCTGGAGCGAGAGACAGAGAGCGGGAAAGAGAAAACGAGGCCTTTTGAGATCACATCACAAACATTCCACCATAGGCATCCCAGAACCGTAAGGAACATCAATTCTGAGCGAAGAAAACAAAGACTGTTTTAAATTAGGACGATCAAAAACTCCACTCAGAGCAGGTGGCTCCTTTGGGGCCTTAAAGGAGATAGACCCATAAGAAGAAATCAATACACACCGTTAGTCACCGCAGCCAATGAACAGGAGAGGAAGAAGGCATGCATGGCTTGATGATGAAAAGGCTCTGTCCCGTCTTGCTATTTCGAATCTGCAGTGATCGCTGACAGTTTGCTACCTGTAGTTTGTGAACCGGCTGGTGCTGGCTGATATTTTAGCCCACGGCGCCGTTTCATGTTGTAGTTTGGAATGACACGTTGCATGGGCCTACTTGTTTTTAACAAGGCCTGTTGTACGTCTGTCAGTCCGCTGCAGGATGGGAGTGATGATGTGAGGGGCTTTTGAAGGTACTTCCTGCTGGGCTTTTACAAGGGCCTTCTCCTTTCTCCGTGCACCAGCTTACCCAGAATTAGCAAGTGAGCAACCAGCACCAGTGAACAAACCAAACAAACAATATAAGAACCCATAGGGGACCCCCCCCTCCCAAGATCACATGAAGATTCTGAAGGGCCTTGGTTTGGTTGGGTTCAGACAGAATTTCTTGTATACACTCACCAAGCAATTTTGAGGCAACACCTGTACACCTACTGATTCATGCCACTGTAGTGGCAGCAGTGCATTGCATGAAATCATACATTTTCAGCAGCTTCAGGTAATGTTCACATCAACCATTAGAATGATTAAAAGTAGTATTTCAATATCCACCAATCTAAGATCGTCAGCTCAACAAGTCTCAACAATTTAGCTCAGAATGGTGCAAGAAACACCATTGTTGATATGAGGTCAACGGAGGATGGCTACACTGGTTGGAGCTAACAGAAAGGCTACAGTAACTCAGATAACCACTCTGTGCACTTATGGTGTGCAGAAACGCATTTCAGAATGCACAACACCACATCAAACCTCCAGGCGGATGGGCTACAACAGCAGAAGACCAGTTCCACTTCTGTCAGCCAAGAACAGAACCTGAGGCATGCAGATGGTAGGGTCAGAATTTGGTGGCAATTATAAATATGCATGAATCCATGAACCCAGTCTGATTTGTGTCAACAGTCCAGGCTGGTGGAGGTGGTGTAAAGGTGTCAAGAATGTTTTCTTGGCAAACTTGGACCCATTAATACCAATCAATCATTAGTTGAATGCCATGGCCTGTTTGAGTATTGTAACTGACCATGTGCATCCCTCCATGGCCACAATTTACCCATCTTATAATGTCTACTTCAGCATGATGATGCACCATGGAACTTCTCATTCAGAGAATTGAAACTGGTTCTGGCTATTTGCACTGGTTTAATCAGTCTGATGGGAAACAAACAATTGTGGATTGACCATAACGCCTGTAGCAATGGTCATCTGATCTCCTGTAAGCTTTTGAGCTTGTTTAAGTAGTGATGATATGAGAAGTCCCTAGTGTTTGCCGAGGTTTTTGCATGTCAGGTTCTGAAAACTTGTCAAAACCTGTTTTGGCACATATAGCTGTATTTCAGTTCAGTTTCATGAAGCTTGCAGTGAAGTTGGATTTATCTGGTGTCATATTTCTACCCTAATAAAGGACTTTGGGCTTTGTGTTTAGCAGAGAAGCTAAATTATATAAATAAATATATTGTTATACAGTATATTAAAATAATAGATAGTTAATAAATTAACTATTTATTATTTACTTTTATTTGTATTAAAATATGAATGGGAGTTTTTGTAATGCTCAACATGGCATCTGTTTACAGATAAAGTCCCATCCTTCAACAAAAAGAGCCAGTCAGCTTGCTAGTCACACCGCGAGCAGAGGAGGGTTGACGTGTTAGTGGGGAAAGCCCCCCTGAATATGAAGATGTGTGCAAGCACAATATTCAGGACAAGACGAACAATATTTTGATCTCTCCTCATTCATAGAGATGGGAGCCTGGTCTTATGTTACTAGAAATTACTGCAGGGCAGCGTTGCAAAGATGGACGCTGAGTGAACAGACTAGTCTGTAAGGACTTTGGTTTAGCTCAGCTCTATCGGTTCACGATTCATCATCACCATCATCACAATTAAAATGCTTCTCAACCAACCAGATTGTGTGGTCAGAACTAACTGTTGTATAATTTTAACTATGCGACAAATACCATGTAATGTACAAGGCAAGGGGCGAGTCTACCCTCGGCAAGACCCGCCTCATTTCCTAATTCCTCCAATCACTGCCAGCAACTTGTTGTAGTCTATTTCAAACACAGCCACAGCCTTACATACAGTTTACTAAACCTCAAAGCTTTTGCAAGGTAGCGTTTCCCTAACATAACTTAGCAGGTGTTTTTCAGTCTCTGGTTGATTGTTGTTGGGTTCGAGTCAGTATCCGCTCATCAACTAGTCAAGACTCATTTTGGTTCAGCACGAAAATTAAGGGCAATTTAAGCAGTAATCTAGATGTAGACCTTTATCACATGCAGCATGCGACTGAGTATGTAAGGTTTCCAAATTCACATGTGCAGTCTGCCAGATTCCATTGCTTCATCCCTCCCTCCCTGTCTTTGGACTGGATGGGCCATCCTGGCTGAAGGCCACATGCTTCACCTCAAATCCTCCACAATTCTCAGGGTTCTTGGCTGGACCCTTGTTCAGTCTCTCTAAAGGCTTCTGGCCCCCATTGGTTTCCCTTTCACACGCAAACAGCAGAGGTCCACAAATCGTTGGCCATCATAAGTGCATTCGGATGCCAGTGGAGTGTTGAAAGGCTTTGTTTGAACGCAAATAAACACAAAATTAACAACACGTGCGCTGCTGTTACCAAAAGTCAGGAGAAACTCTTGTGTTGTGCATGCACTTTTTGGTGCTAGCCTCTCCTGCCAAACTCTTCTCAGTCCAGAGGTTGCCAAATAAGCGAAGTGACAGTTACACTGACAAGCTCATTATTCTTTCAGCTGAAATTGATGATTCCGTGCCGCCTCAAACCCGTTTATGAGTTCTCACATATTCCTCCCGCTTAATTGTTAATGAATTCTTCAAACATGAGACGATCTTTCCTTCCGCACACTCGCTTGCTTGCTCTGTTTCTGTGTCGACTAGATAAATGCCACATTCCAAGATGTATGGTTTTGGGTTTTTTTTCCCCCGCTAGCAGTCTAGCCTGGACTTAAAGTGGGGAAAGTGTGTGTGTGTGTGTGTGGTTGGGGGGGGTCACGGCTAAAGGCAGAGAGAGAGAGAGTTAAAGAAAGTACCGTGCAAACCGTGAACCGCACAGTACATCTTCAGAAGCCTTTGATCATGTACCTTCTGAATCATTTACCATGGAGACGAAGAGCATGCCAAACACGCATGGCCAGCATGGGATACGAATAACCGCCGCAACACAGAAAATCAGGATCGCTCCCGAGAGGGGCTATTAAACTTTAACAGGGCAAAGGTTTAAGAGGAGAAGAGGGCGCTGGTAGCAGCTGGTTGATTGCGAGCACTAGAAGCCCATTTAGCTCCATCAAGCCAAGTCAGAGAAGTGACTTGAGTGTGTAATCTAATTAGAACACACAATGCGAGCACTCCTGACAGATGTGACAAATCTTCGCTCTCATTATGCACGGAAACAAGGTGACAGAGGGAAAATAGCGGCAGACTGATGGAATGATGTAGAGATGTAACGTGAGCCATGTTGATGAAGTTTGACTTGTCAGTTGAATAAGTAAAGCAACAAGGCTTGACATCTGATGTGTTCTCACGAGGGCGACGTATCCTAGTGAACCTTTTAGAACATGCGGGATGCGCTCTAGTCTGGAGGATAAAAGGTGTCACAAATGCTTAAGCGCAGCTTTTCTGAAACGTTGACAGCATGACCCCTAAGGTGGGAAACGATTAGGATCTTTTAAAGCTTTGTCACACAAGGGCCTCATCTAAGACTCCAGTATTAAACCGCTTTCCCTCTCATTCTATAAAAATGAGACTTCACTCTCTTTTACTAATATTCAATTTTGCTTATTTGATTTGAACATGAAGGGCTCAAAAGTGTCAACAGCAGATCAAATGGTCCAGCTATTTTTGGCGCAGGAGTGTTTTGTACCTGTTCGGGCACGTTGCACATTCATACCCCATCAGAAAACTGTCTTTCATCATTTCCATGGAAACAGACAACCGTGCGACTGCCTGAGTATCTGATAAAATGTGGCATTAAAATGAAGAAGGTTCATTTGCACCTCTAAAATTCAGGATTTACTCATACAGAACCTGTCTGCCCTTGTACGCTATGACAGCTGCAAAGCGCATTAGCAAGGTTTGTGCTTTATGTCTGAGTTTGAGTAATGGCAAACAAGTGCAATACTTTCTACTTTTCTCAATTCTAAGTCTCATTTTATAATCTCACAAAAAACATGAGTCGCATGCGTCATTTCTTCTCTAATACCTGGTTACAAGCCCCCTTGCTTTAATGACGGGGTTAATCCTGTAAGATAAGGACCACACCAGTCTCTCTCTCCAATTTTATCCCACTTTTACAAACTGGGAGCACATTTCAGCTCCAGTCCACATGTTCCTGTTTCAGCATTTCATTCGCTGTATTGGACTTAGGACTGAGCTCTGGTGATTTTGTTGGTCAGGCAAAGTGTTCCAATGTTCCACCAGGTGTGCGTAGTCATACGTTGATTTAAGTTGTCAACCTGGATTCTGGGAGTGTCAAACAATGCCAGTTCTTACTATATGCAAACTACCTAGTTGCTGATTGAGTTCACAGGACTGTAAGAGTTCAAATAGTTCAAAAATGACATCATACTGCTTATCATTAAAAAAAACATGGATCTCCAGATGTCAACTTTACAGGAGAAGGAAAAAATCTTTCAAACAGAATTTTAGACCAAGTCAATTTCTATTGATCCTCAATCTTCATTCAATTTTGACAACGTTAAAAGTGAGAAACAGCAAAAATGAACACCCAATGTTTCTGCATGACCGCAACATTAGGTAGTAAATTCATGACTTCTAAAGCACATCCTTCTACATCCAATATATATATAACACAAAGCATAGCCATATACTACATATATGCATAATACATAATGCTTTGTGTGCCATCATACTGTGCAATGTAGTGAGCTTTCTTAGAAGGACATCATTGGCTGTTCCTGAAAATGTAGAAAATCTAGATTTTGAAAGGAATTGGATTAACATGATTTATAGTAGATGGTGGTGAAGGAAATTATGAAGTGTGTATAAAAGCTTATCATTACTTCAACAGAAATGACTTACTTGGCTGAGGGGGGTCCAGAAAGGCTAAGAGCAGTATAGCGGTCACCACTGTTTTCTCCTTAGACACAAAACACCAAATTTGTGGATGTGTGGACTAAAATCTTAAGAGACTGGTGCTACAAAGGGTTCATTGAGCCATAGAAGAACCATGTTTGTTAAAGAGATGTGAGAGTTTACATCAAGTGAAGGTTGATCACAATCACAAATCTCTTTTACAAACATGGTTCAGTATGGAACCAAAAGTGCATTCTTTGTAGCACCTTTATATTGTCTACTTTAATATTGTCTACTCTATGAAGTCTACTTTTAAAGGAGTGACGATGCATGCGACTGACTTTTTGTGCAGGGAGTTTGTGTGTGTTGTGTGTGTGTGTGTGTTTGTGTGTGTGTGTGCATGACTGACAGAACCAATAACAACAAGTTGCCTACAGAGAAAACACCAGAACACATGATAACTGAATGGTAGTAACTACAAAATGCCACATGTGGTTTCAAGACTTGCTGTGGTCAGTTGTTTTCTACATTGGTCGGAAACTTGTGTAACTTTGTGTAATGCTAAGATGAGCAGAGTGTCTTTTTCAGTTAAAAAAAAAGCAAAAAGTGTGCAAAATGTTCTTCCCTGCTTCTTTAACTATGTCCTTGAGACCCCTAACGCAAAACAGAAGTCGATGTGCGATCAGCCAACAATGTTCAAGCTTCTGACAACACTGGATAGATGACTTCATATGAAGTGAAAGAAATGAAAAGCAGAGGTTAGGAATCAATTGAGTATATCTGCTTTCTTCCTATGCTGAAAAATAAAAAAAATACACATTCCAGTTTAGAAGCGACCATGTGACCCATGCACTGGATTTAATAAGAACATGTGGCTTTTCTATGATACACAATATTTATCACAGTAGACATGACTGCAGAGAAAATGCATCCATAGCAACAGATTCCTAAAAACAACTATTCCAGTACTCTCACATGCTGAGTACAGGGCAGTGCGGTGTGCTGCATCCAATTAAACCAGACTAATCACACAAAATTGATTGATTGTCATATTGCCCACACCCATTTAAACACAGCATTGTATACGTGTAGTGTCTTGCTCTGCAAAATATGCATCTGCAGGAAAATTACAATTACAGGACTAAAAGCCTTTAGTACATTTTGTATTATACCTAATAAAAGTTGTATATGAAAACACTATCAGAATGAACAACAAATATTGATTTGTTAATGTACTACGATCATCATTTCAATATGTAATAATCTGTTGCTATACTGTATGTATTGCCTGTCATTTGTTAATTAAGCAACACAATTCTGTACTTGAGTCTCAGAAGTTCATTCTTATATATATATATATATATATATATATGAATGAAAAAAACAGCCTCTTTTCCCCGCTTTCTCTCTCTCCGTGTCTTTACAGCAGTGGAGAACATGGCTAGATGAGCTAATGCCCTGCCACTGAGAGAAAGCCAATCTACCACTAACTGGAAATGTGAGGACAAGCAAGGGAGAGTGAATGAAGGAGAGGGAGAGCTGAGGCGGAGAGCGGCGGGTTAGAGCGGTGCACATTGGAGAGCAACGTGCCATCGATTGGGCCAGTGCGTCAGAGCCAGCAGGTTGTCATAGTTACATATTAGAATTAACAGTGCACCCTAGCAACTGAAAGGTCAAGGTAATTCAGCGCAGAGATGCTGGGATGTGATTTTGTACAGGAACACATTTTCTCACGTTCACCTGCACTGCTCTTCTACAAGACAGGCCCGACTTGACTCCTCCAATCAATTTATTTTCCCTGCTAGTGAGCACTGACTGCAGAATTCAGCAATGTGAATACGATAATGAGACTAAATGAAATGTTTGGAAAATAACAGTCTCTCGAGGCTAATTAACCCAGGGTGCATTTGAAGCTTTTTCGTCCAACAGAACTAACAAATGACCCTGTGTTAAAATATCCATCTCATGACCGGCGAACAAATATATAAAGAATATTTAGAAGAGATGAGTATACAACTACAATATAAAATTCATTAGAAGCTACATTGGCAAGAACAAGTTAACCTTTGGATTTACCTGCATTCATTACAAAAAAAAAATGTGTACTAATAAAAAAGTTACAGTTCTAGACAGACAATCAAAATAAACTAATATCACACAAACAGCTGTACTGTCCATAAATATCCCCAGTGCAGGCTAGAAAAAGTAAGTGAACCTCTGTGTTAATGACTTCTTCAAGAGGTGATTGTCAAAAGGTGTTTCAGTTAAGGAGTTAAGATTGGAAAGGTGCATTTCACAGATAGTCAAGCACACAGTGCTTCTGGGAAAATGTTCTAAGGACAGATAGGACAAAAAAACTATTAGCACAAAAGCAGCACGCTATGAAGAAAAAAGCCCACCAATGCACTATGCACACCAACACCAAAATCTCATCACAACTGTAAAGCATGATGGTTTTGGACTGCTTTGCTGTCTTTGGGCCTGTACACCTTGCAGTCACTGAGTGTACAATGAATTCAAAAGATTATCAAAACATTTTACAGGAGAATGTAAGGGCAGCAGTCCATGACCTCAAGCTGAACAAGGCAATGACCTGAAGCACATAATCAGCTAAGTCAGGGCTAAAAAAGAGGAAGATTTGTGTTTTGGAATAAACTAGTTAGTGTTCTGTCCTTAGCCCCATCACAATGATGTGGCATGACCTGAAGAGGGCTGAGGCATGAAGAGACATCTGAGAAATGTTGATAAATTGGGGGAATTCCTCCAATCCTATTTACAGCTACAAGAAACATTTGGTGGAGGTACCATGTTATTCCAGAGGCTTTACAGGTTATTACTTAAAAAGAACACATCAGAACACAATAGTAAGTACACAAATACTTTTACAATGGCCTTTATAAATGCGATGAACAATTTGCTATTGCAGAAATAAATGTGCTTACGTTCTCAGACTTTCTGCTTCCAACTTTTAAGATATTTCTTGCAATATTTGGTCAAGGATGAACAGCTAGCCTTTCTTAGCAGCACCTTCAATTAGAAACAAATGATTTCAACTGAAATAATCTGTTGGAGAAAAAAAAACAAAATGAGCTGTCTAAATTTGGACGAGAACTTTATTTGAGAAGGAACAGATTCAGACGGCATCTGGAGGAATGGGTTGCCCCATGGTAACTGTGTACACAAGCAATAGCATACCATCTGCTCTGCGCACTAACAATAACAATAATGCCATAGAAACAAGGCCGCAACACTCCATCCTGCTTCATCACTGATCTCTTAAAGCAGGATAGATTTAAGTAGAAGACGGTTATTGCATCAGCGCTCATCAGCAGCAAGGTCACACAGTCGGATAATCTTACGACCCCAAAACAACCTTGTGATGTGTGAGTAAAAAAAAAAATGGCATCCAGCCACATGCCACGAGTCCGCTTCACATTTTCTAAGGGGTCATTAAAACATCTCGTCAATTCATAGATGCGCCTTCAGCCTCTGAACATTCTGTTTGGAGGCAAAGCCAGTCGAAGAAATGGTTTTGTAAAGCCTGGCACAGGAATTCTTCTTTTTCTTTTGAGTCATGTGTCCATTTGGTGTCCAAATGGCTTCAACATGAGGCTGTGAAAAACACTACTGCAGTGATTCTGAACAAGTAAACAGCCTAAACTGCCAATCAAAGCAAATCCAAACTTAAAAGCTTAATGTATAAAATGTTAGATTCTAGTGAGAAACCAGACTAGGACCCATTTCTTTCTAAAAACACATTACAGATAATATACACAAGGCAAAAAGTTTTGAGGAGGTACAAAGCAACCAGTGTGTAACTTCTAAGCAGCATGTGATACAAAATCCAGCCATATACGACTGGCAAGGAGCTGTGCCAGGACTGGAGAAAGGATTGCAGCAACAAACAGTAGGGCTACACTGACTTCTGTCATTATACTATACAAAACAGTATTTATAGCTCAGTCCTGTTGAGTGTGCTTACATGTTAAGTATGTGTACATATTTATGCTGATTCTAACCTCGGCAGTTGCAAACATACTGAACATCCAGACGGTCTTTTGTTATGGAACAACAACACCCTCTTTGTTTTCGTGCAAATTTATTCAGCTGTATTGTAATGGTTTTCCCAGTTAACACCCAATCAGATCATGTTTTTGCAGATTTATGCAGTGATATGAGCGCAATCAAGGTTAACACAGACACTAAGACAGGACAAACTAGTGGGATGAGCTCTGCTCTGTACCGACTTGGTGATTAGCTTTAGTCAGTTCTTAAGTTTTATGTATGAGTATACATAGTGCACAACACCTCCTATTTGACAAAAAAGAGGGTTCCCTAAGGCCACAATCTAACACACTTGATCCAGGTGATGAATGTTTTTAGGGCCAAGGGCTAAACTCTCCTGGCTGGTAGATTTCCAGAAACAAAAATGAGGTGTGCCTTATAGTATAGAAGCTTTAATTTATATAAAGCAAAAGTCAAGAGGCCAACATTTTTTAAAAATAAAAGTATACTGTATTTTCCTACTAATAAACTTTAGTAACAGGGGCTCTTTAAACCTTAAAAAGTTTCAGTCAATCACAAATCTAATTCTAAAAACAGCTCTTGGTTGGTTTTGGTTGGGAAGCAAACGTAGCTGTTCTATGGCACTGCCCCAAAGAAGCCCTTTTAACATCTCTATTTTTAAGAGTGTAGACGGACAAATGCTAATGCCAAGCTGGGAGAGGTAATCCTTCATAGGATGTGAAAATGAGGCACCTCATGTGTAAAAGAGGAGCATGTCTGACCTAGATATTGCTTATAAGGGTGACTGACTGACAGACAGACCAGGAGTAGACCAGGCTTTATCAGAGAGAAACAGCCTAGAACGGTGCCGAAAAGGAATTCAAATGACTCTGATCGGGCTCAAGCAAAATGGCTTAAGAGATCACAACTTAAAATGCAATCTTGGCCAAATTGCAGGAAAAGGCGCCGTCAGGGAAAACGGACCATAGAAACCGAGTGCCGATATCCTCAGGGAAGTGGCTCCAGACCTCCGTTTCCAGCCCTCTCCTTTTCAAACTGACCCCTCTGCCTAAGGAGGTTACCGTAAGAAACAGAAACATCAATGACAAGCCAAAAGGCCTTGCTGAAAAATACACTCCCAGTTAAGGCACATGTCATCCCGGCCACCAAAGGCAGCTTTCAGCTTCTGTTTGATTCCAGCCATTGTGGTAAGCTGCCTTTTTACAGAAGGGCTCTTGAGTGTTCATGCGGGTCCATAAAAAGCTAATTGCTTCAGAACAGGCCCCTTGAGGATTAAATGCTTTACTTTGTGACCTCTCTGTAAAGGCGCTCATGCTAACAACATCTTCACACGGATTAAATGACAGCACAGCTGAGTAGAACTGCGCCAGCCAGGCTTTGGTTTTGGAGTGGCTCGTTGCAGTGTTTTTCTCTTAGCACTCCATCTTGCATGCACCTTGGATTGCATTTCAGAAAAGAAAAAGAAGGGGGAAAAACAACTCCGTGGTCTCCAGGCTTTGAAGAACAAAGTCCATATAAAACACAGCTGATTTATATATACTTCTAAAAGATGGCTGCGTAACAAGAGCCCCGGGCAGCTCCTTCTTAAAAAAAACTAAAGGCAGAAAATAATAATAATAATAATAATAAGAGAATCCTCGAAGCCAAAGAGGGTACGGGTGGGGTTTGTTTATGAGCAGTTAGGAAACAGCGTGGCTACAGACTTTCATGAAAAGTTCCAATGAAGAATCGTCTTGAGCAAATACTTGGCTGGCTACCACCGCCAGATGTTCACCTCGCGAACTCCCATCATGTCTGTGCAAAGGAGCAGAAAAAAAGCGGAAAGACGTGCCGGGCTGAGCTACAACTGAACAAAAGGTTAATTTACTTATGTAAAGTTGTTCGTGTATTTGTCCTCTAACTGAAGTGCTGCAGATATGACACCTTTCAGCACACTACAATTGATGGGTAAGTAACAGTTTAAAATCATCTTAGAGGATGAATTAGATTAGCAAGTGTTTACATTTCATTCAATTATAAATATATATAAAGTCCAGTCAATACAAATAAGTACAATGGTGTGTGTGTGCAAGGTGTGTGTGTGTGTGCAAAACCACTTGCTGATTTAGTAAGTAAAAATATGTTAAAGATGATATTTTATACCCATTTTCCACAAGATAAGACAGTTCCCTGGAGTCTTAATGAAATGTCTGAGATGCTCTGGTCAAAATACCACAAGGATCAAGCACCACAGCATGTTTCCTTTAACGAGCCACTGCTCACACCCCACCAACCCCTGTAGACCCCTTCATTGCTCTTCTTGGCTACACAGATTACTTCTAGGTTTATACATGGAAGTTTTTTCTCATTCATCCCTGTTTGCACTAGCATGCTAATGTTTACTTCACCTTGAGTTCACACCCCTCTCTTTCTCTCCTGATCTCTTATACCACAAAGAAGCACAGACACACACAGTCTCTCTCAGCAGTAGTCTGTTATGCCTGCCTTTCTGTCCCTAGGTTTCCAGCTACTCAAATCAGGAATGATAGACTCGTTGTCAGGACAAATATGTCCTGATATAGTGGGTGGAGCTACTCAGATATGGGACAGTATAAATCTAATGAGATGGCTTGTGACACATGTAGTCAAGCCAAATCCTGTATGTTGAATGCTTCATTCCTCTGACAGGTGTGTCTTATTGTACAGTTTCTTGGTTGGTAGTCTAGTATGCTAACAGACCAATGAATCTAGTAGAGTGTGTAGAGACCAGGTCAAACGAGACGGTACAAACCTGGGGTTGGTTGACAGAACAGGCAGTGCACTACAGAGTGCATTACTTTAAGCATTGCTTACGAATACAGCAATTTGTGATCCATATGAAGATAGAAGTGGCAGAAAAGGAAAAATGTCAGCTCTAAGAAGGCCCAAAAAATCTCATTATAGCAGGAAATAAAGATGAAAATGACCATGTTAGCTACCCTAATTTGATTATAATAGTGTTTCCAGGATGCTAAATCCCAGTTGTCTGTCAACATTAATAAAATATTCACTCATCAAAACCATCAAAACTTCACATCCCACATTTAGAATATTCAGTTCTGTAATCTTCTCACTGATCTTACTGAAGCTGCTTTAAAATGTTTCCTTTTTTTAGATGCTTAGTGTTTATAAATGTGTGCCAATTAAATGTAACATCGCTTACACTATAATAACTCCCCTAAGAGAACTTTGTCTGTTCATGGACTTTTTCTTTTTCTTTTTTTTTTTTCCTTTTTTGTTTAAAACTTCTGAAAAGTAGGACAATCACCCATACACAAACTGTACCTTGTGCTTCAATGATGCAACGGCTAGGCAATCCACTGTACACAGCAGTTTTTTTCTTTTTTGCACAGGGCTCATTCTCAGCTACTGTTTAACCGAGAAAAGGGAAAAAAATGACTCAGCATCTTTTAATTAATTAATGAATCAGTAGACATCTCCGTTAATCCATCCAGCTGATTTGAAGTCATGATCTGCAGAAGCGCAATTCCACTGTTTATTTACAAATGGCAGGACAGTAATCTGCCAAATCCACCAATCCCCTTAAGCAGCACCAGCTAATCCCCGACAAAATTGTCAGTAAGATCATTGCTGTTCAGCGCAGGAAAAAGCTGGAGGGTCCTATTGAAGGTGGAATCCAGCATTACCTATCAAAGTTAGCAAGTGTGCCAATACAGTCTCAAGCAAACCCTTTAGTGACATATTACAACAAATGACATTAATTCCCTCATTAACACACCAATCCACACACTGGAGTGAGACATCAGGGTCTTTTTGTGAACTGTTCTGTCAAGTAGTTCATGATGTGTTTGTATGTGCATACGGAGACCGACTGTAAACAGTCGGGAGTGAATGGGAGGAGCCTGTTATGGAGCAACACATTTTCAAACATGGGGTGGGAGGAAAGTTCGACAAGTTTGAAGTGAATAATTTATCATGCCAGTGTTTTGACTGTCTTTGTTCTCTATCCAAAGGATATGCATTTTAAGCTTTAATACCATTTGTGGCTGGACTTATTATGCGTGATCAAATAATCCTCCGTCCAGGGATTTTCAAAGGATTCTTGTTTTATTTCTCTCAGCTGTGGAAGTTATCCGGGCCACATGGGTATGTTATATTTTATCTCCTTTCCCCACGCTCATTTTAAAATGACAAATATATAGATGCGTCCTGGATGTTTAAAAAAGTGGCAGAAAGGGCCTAAATTATTCATAGCGTTAAACATTTATTTTGTTCGAGTCTCGCATTATCAAAGCCAAACAGTCTTCCAACAATACATGCATGGATCCAGTTCATACCATAGTAATGTGGCCTAAAATAATCTCTGCTTGAGATTTGAGTTATTTAAGGTTATTGGATAAAGAGTCTCCAGGAACCTGACCTAGATTTGAATCATACAATTCGTTCATGAGCTCCATGCCTACTGCAGAACGCTAGCACGCCATCACTGGCATAGAGCAGCATCAAACAAACACCAAGTCCAAGATGAAAACGGCAGCAAATTCCACACAAACAATATCTGTGTTCTGCGCTGAAGTCCTTGTATAATGTGATTACTTATAGATAATAGATCCAGAACTCCAGTTAATTGCACTTCATGGAACTGATGAATATTTCAGAAGTCTCCAACAACCTCACGCAGGCCTGCTCCACCCTAACAGCGAGTGACTGAGCAGAAAGTTCGTTTAATTCAAGCATGCACAATATGAAGCTCTGGTTAATTATTCAGCCTATTTATGCCATTCAATATTCATATGCTTAATAAATTGGAGCTTTATGGAGTGTGTGTGTGTGTGGGGGGGGGGGATTAAAACAGGGAGTGAACCTCGACCTTGTCTTTTGAAGGCCAGAAGGTTGTGGAACACAGGATCCTTTTAAACTCATGAGAACTCTATTAGCTTGAGTTGGAGTTGGACAGAATGGCCTCTGGAGCTTTGCTGGGTAAAGTCAGTGGATTTAACAGGATCTGGAGGGCCTGGCTTGAGATGCATATAAAGCAGGCGTCAGTCAAAACTGGCTTACCACTTAAGGTTACTCAGAGACCACGTTGATCCTGGGAGGTAACAAGGAACACTCCGCAAACTCCTGTGGTTTGTAAAGGCTGGGAATCATTTAATGGACTGTATCTCAGAGAGAGAAATGAAAGCACATGGGTGAGAATTCGCTTGATCAATTCCAAAAATGTACAGACCTCTCTCTCGCATTGGGCATGCGTTTATCCGAAAGGATCAAAGTGAATGCCGACGGCATAGCTGAACGACGAAAGGAAATTCAGCGAGTTGCTTTGAAGGGCAGAGGAACGTTCCACGCTACACCCAGTCTAGGACAGGTCAGCTTAGGACAAGGACCCTGCTCTGCTGAAAATGTGTAGCTGACTGAGGAGCAGTCTTGCGGTAGGATATACTAGCACACAGACTCTATACTCTATGTTTTGTGGCCTTTGAAGAGAGGTCACCTACAGCGTCGGATTCTTCCCTGCCCTAGCGGGGAAGACCTAGTCAACTGGTGGGAGAGGAAGGCAAGCACTTTTGTCTGCAGTAGGAAACGAAAGAGGAGCAAGTTATGAGGGCAAGGTACTGTACAAGAAACCAGCTACCCTGCTGGGGAGGCTGCCAAGTGCTGATAGCAAAAACCTCAAGTTCAACTGAGAGAGAAATCTCTAAATCTGAAGAGGGACAATCTCTAGTCTCAACCTCACTCTTGCAGCGAACCGTGCACTTTAAAGCCCGGCTAAACCATTTCGCTTTCGCAGGACAACAAAATAACTTTTGCAACCAAAAAGTGGTTCATTAAGCTTCCTAACTGCCTTAAATAGAAACACTCCTGAAATCGGGGGCAGAGGAAAAAAAGGAAAAAGGAAAACAGCCTAAAAAGCGTTCCCCTAAGCGGTTGGCTATTCCGTTTTAGCGGCTCTGTTCTGAATATTGTGGAAAGGTTGTAAAGTTTAAGCAGAGCTGTAAAACTAAGAGTGATTACATTGATAGGATGTTGGCATCAACCTGCGCTGCTTGTTCGCATTCCAAGAGCCTGAGGTGGTGAATGTTTATAAGAGGCACAAGCAGGGTTCATAAGTGATTAGTGGCCTTCAATGCAGAAGGGACAGCCAAAGACCCACCTGAAGTGCGCAAAGCCTTCCTAAAGGTGTACACACGTGCACTGAAAATGTGAGTCATTCATCAAAACAGTGGCACAAAGGAATGCATGGCTGTATTTTGCGTTTCATGCAAAAGGACTGGAAAGCAGATGCTGCAAGTGTGGTGAGAGCTGGAAGAGAGAGAGAAATGTGGAATTTTGTGTCTGCCAGCATCCTAGTCCATTACCTTCAAGCATCTCTTTCAGGGAATTGTTAATCCAAATTCAGTCGATCAGCTAACGATTCCACTGCATTACGAGGCTAATGTAGCTAACAACTAATGGAAGCTTAACATCGTGATATTCTCCACTCGCCCTAATGTGTGTTAACTCTTTAAAACCTGTACAAAGGCCCACACTTCATAACTGCAGTACTCTTATAATTAGCATCAGTTTCATAGACCTAAACTAGAAACCTATGCTAAACTATTAATTAAAAATAATAGTAGTTTCTGCATTGTGATTATCAAAGACTTACAAACTTTGGGTTTAAATATTTAAGCTGTCCATAACTATTAAGATTTTGTCAGGTGTTTTCTGATTGGCTATCCACACATTCTTTTTCAGGTGTTTCTGTGCAATGTTTATCATTTCTGTATCCAGTTTTCCAGCTAAATCCTAGTCAACAATATCGAAGAGATGCCTGCTCTTCTTTTTTCTTGTTAGGAAAAGCAATTAGTGATGCCTTATAAATTGCCCCAATAAATAAAAACTCATTGCCTAAAAATTTGGTAAATAACTCTTGATAGTTATTTTTATTGAATATTAATATTGTGTATAAACATTATTGGCCATTTTTAAAAATGTTGACAAAAAACAAAATATATAAAGTTTAGAATGTGTACCACCACTCACAAAGTGAATTCACTGCAGTGTTTCAAAGTAACTGGGAGCTGAATGATCAGAAAGGTCAGCCAGAATGTATGAAAAGATATTAAACAAACTATAAAAAGGCCATGGATAAAGTACATGTTTGTTTTTTAATTCTTTAAATATTGTGATATTTTTACCAGATCACCAACCCCTAGTCCAGAATTGTCACATTATGTAGTGTAGTACTTTTTTTTAAATAATTTATATTTAATTAAGTAATTTTAAATAACAGCACATCTTACCTAAAGGCTGTACTATTTATAGAACTGTGTAAATCAGGTTGGAATCAGCTGATACTATACTGATAAGATACTCAGATCTAAACAGGACAAAACAACTGGATCGGGACAAAATTCTCTCTTAAAATGGACAGATCTACAGACAAAATGTAGACACAAACATGACTGCAGCTATAGATCTGATCTGATTTAAACAGGCTTACAATAGGGCTTCTTTGATAACTTAAAAAAATGCTGCTATGAAAGTTTGCCATCAGCTATCATGACCTTTCGCTAAGCTTACAGGACACACGCAACGCCAGAGATGACCACATGACCCTACAGTACCAACCAGTAGCGCTGTCTGCCTATGCTAAAGATAAACACACTTCATGGCACAACTGGGGGCTTAATTACCCGATGTAATCTCATCATTTTGTTTTCTAAACAGACTAATGAACAGCCTGCTAGCTGTGCGTGGCTAATTGCCATTTTTTTTGGAGGACAGAGTCACTGAGAGGAAAATCAAAGCCAACAGCGAAGGGTAAATTAAGCCTTTCTGTCCACAGCAGAACTAAAATATCACCCCTCGGGCAGCGAATCAGCCTTGCTGTCACACCACTGACCTTTTTACTCATGTCTCACTGAACATTGGAGCTCACAGCTACATGCAGAATAATTTAATAAATAAAGAACAACAATTGAGTATGAAAACAAAGCATTCCTGTGCATGTGAAACATTTTGTGAACACAGCTTTAAACCGTGGTCACAACACTGGGAATTACAGCAATTCACTGACAGCAGAAATTGGATCTGTTCACGCTATGATGCTTCTGCCCTTTGCTCTCTGGTGCATTACGGGCAGCCACAATAACAGAGAAGCTTCCTGAGTTCAAGTGTTTGTTTTTTTAATAGACAGGAAAGGTATCGTATTTCAAACTTCATACTTCAAACTTTACAGGCTATAGTCTTGTGGGAAAAAATAGGACACCCCATGAAAAGCTTTGTTCTTTTTAACATATTTAAACATCCAGGCATGCACGCAATATAACTAAACACATAAAACTGAAGAAATGTCTTTTAAAAATAATCTGTAAAATGTTAGACACCCCCGCATCCATTACTACTTAAAATAGTTAAAAATTAGAATCAGCTGCAGAACATCAGCTGCAGATGATTAGAACATGGTTGGAGAGGATTTTTAAATAAGGTCTGTCTTATTTAAACCTCAGACATTTAGTTTGGTTTGCTCTGGACTGTGGGAGTGAGTGCTATCATCATGGCTAGATCCAAAGAGCCCTCTGAGGCCTTCAGAAAGGGGGTTGTAGATGCAGAAGAGTCTGGGAAAAGATCTCAAAACTATTAGAAGACAATGTTTAAAACAGTTGCCAACATGGCCAGGTCAGGCTTTGCTAGCAAGCTCAGCTAAAGAGCAGGCCGCAAGATGTGCAAAAAAATCTCCAACAATTGTTACATTTTATTTCTCATCACAGTTGATGTCAATGTTCATGTATCTTCCATCAGAAACAGAGAGGGAGGGAGGGGGTGTGTAAAAAAAAACAAAAAAAAAACAAAGTAACAAAGTAAACAATTATTTGGAGCAAACAGCACAGGGTGCTTAAGGACAATTTTCAAAAAGGTGAAGTTGGGCCATGCAACATGACAATGACCCTAAACGTTCCACTAAATCCACCAAGGAATGACTCAAAAGAAAGAAAGGAAGAGTTTTGATGAGTCACAAAACCCCTCACACAGGAAATGTTCAATTGCAGTTATTTTAGCCAAAAAGGGAAATACTAGCTAATACTAGTTAAGGTTTTCATGAGGCGTCCTAATGTTTACACGAGTGTATACTGTATACTAAAATTATGTTTGGTATTTACTGTATATTGTTCCACTTTTTATCACAATTTCTAAAACTTATACAATAATTTTTATGAATTCAGTATATTTATATGAGATTTCAAACACTGTATACCAACATGTAGAAGCAAAATCCCAATCAACAGAGGGGTATGTTGTGGGGTACATAGGGTGATGGATGCCTAAACTACGGACACAGTTACAAAATGTCATTTTTTTTTTTTAAAGTAATATCAGGTGAATGTGCTAACTCCCTCAGGGCATGTGGGGATAATATCGGCATGCTCTATCCTTGAGTAGTCTCTCAATGTGAACACTGATTGTTCCAGCAGCATACTGGGCTTGAATGGAACAATTATGACTAGTAGAATCGTGCTCGAGGCAAGTCAGATTGCTTTTGTACACCTCTATTGGTGTCTGGAAAAGGATTGAGCGTAGAACAAATCCTTTCAAGTCAAAAGGCCAGAGATGTTAGAACGTCTATCATACAATACATAAACTCAAGTTAATACACTCAAGTGTATAATCATATGTAAATCTCAGATTTCTCACTGACTGTTGAATGTCCTGATCTAATATACATACATACATGGGGCTGTGGTTTAAAAAGGACAGTTAACTGGACATGAACAAACAGTCCAAACCTGAGAGGAGCTAAATATTTAAACTAGTTTGGACAAGAATTCTCAAATATGTTTTGGGTTCAGGTCCCTCATAGTCCATATCTCAGCTGTAATCACACATTTTGGTTCTGACCCACATCGGATCCTTGCAACCAACCGTTCAACCAAATGATCTCTGAGACAACCAACCAACCAAACAAATCAAAATAAAAAACTGCTCTTGGCAGCTTTATTACCTTCAGATCTGGGAGAAATGTCATTTCCCCTAACCCCCTTAGCCACTGATCTATGCATGTCTAAAGGGTTCCCTACTTTAGTTTTCCTCCTCTTTTATTTCTTTTCCTTACTTTAAACAGGTTTTATTCTGACATGTTAAATAAATTGGAGTTAGTGGCAATCAGATTAATTGTATATAAGGCAAGTGCGACAAAACATGAGGCACTAAAGCCCTTATGGGTTGTGGTTCAAAGGCACTGACTGGTGAATACACTCATTAATACGATGAATTTTATTAAACTTTGAGAACAGAAAATTAAGCTATCAATTTTGTCTTTTGTATTAATGATCTTATATTGGCTTTCGATGAGTTGTGTTTTTATACTTGTGACTTACTGCACAAATTACAAAAAACATGAAAATGTGTAAAACAAGATCCTTCAAACTGACGTCTAGTGCAAAAACAGAAGTTGTTAATTTTTTTTTATAATTTTTTTTTTTTTATCCATTTCAGTATTTGTACAATGTGTACTAAATGCAGCTGCCCCATTATGCTGTATGGATTACAGATGTAGTCTAGAAATCAGACAATTGAAACAAATAATGTTACAAAGCAACCTAAACTTAATTCTAACCTAAACATAGCCCATAACCATCACTCTAAGCCTCACCCTAACTCTAACCATAGTAGAATGTGAAATTTTAATTGTTTCTACATGAGTTTGCATCTATTTATTCCTTTTGTAGAAGTTCCAGAATGGAGAAAGGCAGAATGCTGTGGTGCTGCTGTTTTCTCAATTCTTCTTCAAAAACATGTCAGGCTGGGTTGTGTGAATTTGGCAAAAAAGCACCACCAGTGGACGGGAGAGCTTTTTCTTCTTTTGTGGTATTAACAGTTGGCAGGCCAACTACAGGTTATAAATTATAGGGGTATAACAGTTATAAATTTCTTGGGGTAAACTTTAGTGGTATATGTACAAATTTGTATACATATGAGATCTTGTTGATAATTTTACACACATATGTTGTGTACCCTTAGGTTCCCTGACTTTCCCAAAGCCTACTGTTTTTCATTAGAATAGCAGGAGATCACATTTCTCTGGCATATAAAGCTGTTTGAGCTCTATATCTCTCTGCCATGCTGTTTGTGTTTGTGTGTTGCATGGAAGTGTGTGCAGGTAAGTCTGCCAAAGCTGTCAGTTCACAGTATAGATGTTTACAATGTTTTAGATATCAACAAACCTGTTATACACCATGAATGTGAATTACATTATTATCAATCATTTCTGTTTCCATTGCCTACATTAACAAACATTTTGAAGACTTGGTGCTTAAATCCACATGAGATTACTGCCGATCTTGTTGTGCATTTTTTAAATGATCGAAGTCCTTTATTTGATAACATGCATTAAATTCCTAAAAGAGATGAGTGGTTTCTCTATGTCTGTCTAACTGTCCAGAGTCAACACAAAACTAAGCAACATTGGCTTCTTAAAATGATGCCCATTTTAAGCCATAGTTTTCAAATTATACATCAGTTACTGGAATGAGCAAATGTGCATGCTCCAGTTCACCCCCCCCCCCCCCCCCCCCCCCATACTGTTTAGGAGTGAGGAGTATATCTGATAGTTGGGCTCAGGTCGAGGTCAGGTCATGTTCTCACCACAAAAAAACCTGTCCAGATTGGACCGAGACCACCTCATCTCAAAGACCTTGGTGCGGTTGTTTTGCGATTGCTGTATTTACACCTGTGACAAATCGCACCTGTAAAATAAATAAATAAATAAATAGAAACCGGGCTAAAGAGTGCAGATGTGGAAACGCCCTTAGACTCGTAAGACAAATTGGTGCTCTTAGTCAGTTCTTGGGTATATTCAGGTTTGGAAAGAAAAATTCACAGAAAGTTGCAGCTCTGCTGATCATCCTTCTGGTAGAATCTCCATTACCTACTGGCCCCTACATGACTGTAAGGCCCCAGGGTCTTCTATTAATGCACGATTAGCACCGTGACCCCTGCACTCTGTCTAACATCCCTTCCCCAGTTGGGCAGGGTAAAGAGTGAGCGTGGTAGGGCATGCGCACCTACATACACACATATATACACAGGCAGCCTGCAAAACATACAAAAAACCCCCAAAAAACAGCATGACTCACTCACGCCCCTTGGCAGCATGTGATGGTAAAGGTCTCTGACAGCCTGCCCCACTTTAGGCCTGTGTGTTTTGACATTTCTTTGAGTGTCTCTGCACGTTATTCGCACAGCAAACAGTTTGCGCGCGTTGGTTTCCTCTCTTCCCCTTTGACTCCACATACAGCATGCAACAGCAGAATTCTGAGGTCTTATGACCAAACTGAATGACCAGTTAACAACAAGTAACAGATATTGGATGGTTCATCTGGAGCCATCTGGAGTTAAGGCTTTCTGGTCCATGAGAGGACACCTGTAGCTGAAGAGAATCTACAGAATCGTAAGCTACACGGTGGAATTTGAAGTCTTTACCACATTCCTTTTGAGTCTGCTTAAAGGGAAAATTCACAGCGTTAAACACTGGATCATCAAAGCTGTCTGTACGTTTCTCTACAATTAACCATTTTATTAATATCCCATTCAGTCTCATTCAGAGTAGTTTAACTTCCTGACGGTGGTGATGATCCAAGGGTTACAATGTCTACAATATGTGTAGTCATTTATCTACATGTCATGCTGATGATGGTAAAGGAGTGGTAAACATCTAAGGAATCAAGGAGTGTATTTACAGGACTGGGATGTAACTGAATACACTTATTGGGAATATCCTGTCAGAAAGCAGTGTGCACTACATTTAGAAATGTAGAAATAGTTACTTTTTTAAAACTGAAATATACAATTGTACATTTATGCAAAATATTTTAGACACATAATCTAGAAATGAAACACCATTTACTTTAAACTCAGAATGCTCTTGGCAGCTTCTTGTCTTCATGTCTGGTAAAATCATCATTACAGACTGGCCTCTTCATGACTACAGGGCTCCAGCGTTTAGAAGTAAAACGTGTTTTAGGCTCTACACGTTATTAAAGCTCTAAAAGTTCTGCTACATTTACATTCAGCAGACTTAGACTGAAGCAGGCGATGATAGAAATAAATACATTTGCTGCAGCTTTATTCAAATAAGAATTGTTAACAAGATGTGAAACACATTAACAGAAGAAGCACAAAGTGAGAAACAGTGTGAATTAAGTAAAAATTATTGCATCATTGCAGTTTTCCCACATGCCTTCTCAGAACGTATTCTAGCATTTCTTCTAAATATTCAGTATTCAGCAGTAAGTATATCTTAGAGTGTTCTACCCATCTCTGGGTATCAAAACCATTTTGCTAAAAGCTGCATCACACAAACACTGTAGCTTTAGGTTCTATTCATCACAACTGTGAACAATTCTGACTCTGACTGCAAGTGTCTCTGCAACAGAGCATCACACTGAACCACTCTGGATGACCTTGCTCACGAGAACTTCATTATGCAGAAATTGAGAAAAATTGGTGGAATTCCCCTTTCACATTCCTCTGTTCTCAGCGAATTCTCATTCATTCACGTTTGTCTTTGTTGTTGTTATGAACGCTGCTTCTGTAACGCAACCTTGCACATGTGAAAGGGGCTAAATAAACAAAATGTAAATGATTATTATTGTTATTTTATTATTTTATTATTATAGTGCCAAATCCTCCAGCCACTCATGTGACGTTTGCTGCCACACATTTTACATAAGAAATGCCCCACATGCTTGGGCCCCCAGTGGCATCCTAAAACTGCTTCTGTATTTTATTTATTTTTTTTTTTTTTACTTTGCAAATACACATTGTAGGACTCGACTGACTCAGTCATTAAATCCTGTCCCTGGGTGGACCCACAGAGCCGCGAAATCGCTGCTGTCCATGCGAGAGCACCACCGAGGGGGATTCACTTGAAAGCAAAAGACGACCACGAGGAGGAACGATGTTGACCCACATTGTAATGTTATGTAAATCTGACCCAACGAGGGTTTTGCCTTTTGAAAGAGCGAGCGAAGCGGGCGCGATTATGCACAATCACCACTCATTTCTGCTCTCTCATGCTCATCCCCACTTCATGGCAAATAATTCAGCCTTTTAATTCCAAGTATTAGGGCCAGACATTCAGAAATGCCACTGCTGGCCCCAGGAGAGAAACTCTTGGCTCACACACATGCTCAGATATTCAGACACACACACACACACACACACACATACATTGGAGGCCACATTGCCACATCATGTCTGCCAGAGGGACCCGCACTCATCAATTTGTTTGTAAACAGCAGATTAGCAGAATAAGCCATGGCCTGTGCTGGGACGCTAGAGGACACACACACACACACACACACACACACACACACACACACACACACACACACACACACACACACACACACACACAGAGAGTCCAAAACTGTTTCTCAGTCTGAGTGCATGGAAAGAACAACCGCTCACATATGCTCTTAGAAAAGAGCTGTAAATGCAATAAAGTTAGATAAACCAAAACATTGTGACCACCAGCTAATGTGTTCTAGGTCCTCCATGTGCAACAAAAACGACTCCAACCACTCCAACCGACCAGAGGATGTTCGGTGGTATCTGGCAGATATTAGCAGATTCTTCAAGTCTTGTAAGTTGCATGGTGGGGCCTCCATGGATCAGGCATGTAATTTCTGGACACCCTGCTGATGTTCAATCAGACTGAGAAAGTTGAAGGACAAATTCATTATCATGTTCCTCAAACCATCCCTGTGTGGCAGGGTGCATTACCCTGTGCCATAAAAGAAACAAAACAGGACCAGGTGATCTTCTTCCACTGATCAGAGATCAATTCCCAATGCTCACACTGGCAAACAGGTGCACAGTATACAAATCAGTCAGAGGACAGGGGTCAGCATGGGCACTCTGCGTCGTCTACAGCTGCATAGCTCCATTCGCAGCACGACGTAATACGCTGTGTGTTGTGACCCATAGTCTTGTTCCACAGTGGCCCTTCTGTCAGTGTAGACCACCAGATGGTAGAGCCTTTATTGCCCTTGGGCAGTGATAGATTATTGGCTTCCTCTATGAGTCTTCATGAAGCTTTATAATGCTCACTGACAGTTTTCAAAGTCAGCTGTTCATTTAGCTCGATGTCAAACAAAAACAAACAAGTGGGTTTTATTGTCATTTCAACTACATACAGAGTACACAGTGAAATGAAACAACGTTCCTCCAGGACCATGGTGCAACATAGACAGTGCATACAAGACACAAGTGCAACACAAACAAACAAGTGCGGACAGACACAACACAACACAGTACAGACCAGAGAATAATAAATAATTGACGGTAGTGTGCAAATTGTGCAATGTGTAATAAATAGAGTCCAGTGAGGTAGTAAAGTTATTAGTGCAAATGCTTGTGCAAAAAATGCTTCCCATGTTATCTGGGGTAAATGGTTGGAGAGAGAGAGAGAGAGAGAGAGGGAGAGTGTACATGTACCAGGAAGATATCAGTTCAGAAGTTGAGTTGTGTTGAGGAGTCTGATGGCTTGGGGGAAGAAGCTGTTGCAGAGTCTGGTCGTGTTGGACCGGATGCTGCGGTACCTTCTTCCTGATGGCAGGAGGGAGAACAGTCTGTGTGAAGGGTGGGTGGAGTCATCCACAATGCTGGTTGCTTTGCGGATGCAGCGGGTGGTGTAAATGTCCATGACGGAGGGGAGAGAGACTCCGATGATCCTCTCAGCTGTCCTCACAATGCGTTGGAGGGACTTGCGGTCAGAGGCTGTGCAGGTCCCAAACCAGGCAGTGATGCAGCTGCTTAGGATGCTCTCTATGGTTCCCCTATAGAAGAGGGTGAGGATGGGTGGAGGGAGACGGGCCTTTCTCAGCTTCCGGAGGAAGTAGAGACGCTGTTGGGCTTTCTTGGCTGTAGAGCTGGTGTTCAGGGACCAGGTGAGGTTCTAGGTGGACACCAAGGAACTAGGTGCTCTTAACGATCTCCACAGAGGAGCCGTTGATGTTAAGCGGAGAGTGGTCCGGTCTTGATTTCCTGAAGTCAACAACCATTTCCTTGGTCTTCTCTACATTCCAGTGAAGGTTGTTGACTGTACACCAGTCTGTCAGCTGCTGCACCTCCTCTCTGTATGCTGACTCGTCGCCTTTGCTGATGAGACCCAGCACAGTTGTATCATCGGCGAACTTTATGATGCTGTTAGAACTGTGTTTCGCAACACAGTCATGAGTCAGCAGGGTGAACAACAGAGGATTCAGTACACTGCCCTGGGGTGCCCCAGTGTTCATGGTGATGGTGCTGGAGCTGCTGTCCCTCCTCTCTGTATGCTGACTCGTCGCCTTTGCTGATGAGACCCAGCACAGTTGTATCATCGGCGAACTTTATGATGCTGTTAGAACTGTGTTTCGCAACACAGTCATGAGTCAGCAGGGTGAACAACAGAGGATTCAGTACACTGCCCTGGGGTGCCCCAGTGTTCATGGTGATGGTGCTGGAGCTGCTGTCCCCGAACCGGACTAACTGGGGCCTTCCTGTCAGGAAGTCCAGGATCCAGTTTCAGAGGGGGGTGTTGAGGCCCAGCAGGCTTAACTTCCTGGTGAGGTTCTGTGGGATGATGGTGTTGAATGCTGAACTGAAGTCTATGAACAGCATTCTGACGTAGGTGTCCTTCTTCTCCAGGTGGGTAATGGAGAGATGAAGGGTGGTGGACTATTCAAACTCTTTCTCCACATATTTGAACGCAAAATGTGGTCCTTTCATGAATTGAAACAAATATTTATTCATTCTGCTTCTTCCTTGTCAGGTTCATGGCTGATCTGAAGCCTACCAGGAATCATTAGGGGCAAGGCAGGAACACCCCCTGGATGGTGGGCCAGTCCATCACAAGGTACCACACATGCTTTCACACCTAGGGGCAATTTAGCATAGCCAATTCACCTACCATGTGTGTTTTTGGGAAGTGGGAAGAAAAAACAAGAATACCCAGAGGAAACCCACTCACAGTGACTGGAGGACCGGACTCTAAAGCCCAGGCCCCTGAAGCTGTGCCTGTATATATGTATAATGTTTATTTATTAATGTTATTATTTATTTTAATAGCATTTTACACCATTTAAGAAAATGAACGTGCAGTTCTTCAGTAGCTACTGTTTTAATAGGAGAAATGGAGGGAGCTTAGTGTATTGTGTAATACACTGTTAATTAAAGCACTCCTTCTCTTTGAAGAAAATGTTATAATTAAAATGGAACCATTAGGACACATTCATATTTCACAGCATTAAAACAAATCCCCTTTTCAGGTGTTTAAGTGTTTGCTGTGGTATAGCAGGAGGCTGGGTGGTTTCCCAATAGCTTTTCTTTCTCCTTTATTTCCTTCTTTGAACTCTCAAACAGCTTCACGGCTGTGATTTCAGGCTGCCAAAAGCCAAAAACAAACAAGCCTATGAATGCTGCGCTGTTTTTCTGCCGTTCATTTCTCTCAATCAATTATTAACGTGGAATGTTTCAGCTGTGTCCTCTGGGATCGCTTTCCTCAGCTCAACATTTTGGATTGCTGCTTCAATTTAGCGATCTGGAGAGAATAATAAAATGGCCGGTGACTTACTGCCGGCTCCTAGAGCGCGAGTGAAGATGACGAATTGAAAGGATTAAATCAAGGGGCTCGGAAGGCGCCAGTAAAAGGTCCTTTCTGGGGGCTCTTAAATTATTTTAAGAACTCCATCAGGCTGATTCCAGCAGCAGGCCGGAGCATTCCGATAAAGCTGGGGGGAAAATATCAGAGAAGGAAAACACTGTTAGACAATGACAAAAAAGTGTCCAGAGGAGCTGGTGAGTAAGTGAGTGGTGTTCTCTGGGGGCTGTCTGAGGAAATGAATCTGAACTCGTGTAATACGTAAAAAGTAATTTTTAATAGACAACTGAGTGACCTGCGGGTCAGCTGAGTGGGCTATGAACGAAGAGCCGAGAGCACGTACTGCTTTCAGTCAGGAGCCATTAAGACTGTAGAGCATTAGATGGTGAGATGAAGAGAAGCTCCTGTTACCAGGGCAACCTGCCAACCTGTTTTATAAAAAAAAATAATAATAATAATAAAGTAAAGAAGGAACAAGCCAAGTTCGAAATTGGCGGTGGAGGCACCATGACCTCTGCTCCTACAATCCTGTGGGATGCTGTATCTGAGCAAGATATCTAAACGCTTTAACACTGAAGGTCTTAAAATGACCACAGTTCATTTAATGTTTGTGCAATTTTGGACATAAATGGGCACACATAACCAACCAACATAAGCAAACAACAACAACCAGGGAGACTCTTATGCAAAAAGAGGTTTATTAAAGCTAGAGGAAATAATACAGACAGTGTAGGGGGACGAATATTTGCAAATTAAAAGTTAAGAAAATACCCGTGTAAGCAAAGCAAGGACGAAGCGTTCTAATGCACCATTCTTTCCATTCATTCATTTGACTCACTTTGAAGTTTGTCTTTTTTGCATAATGCTTGGTTGAGACAAGGCAAAACATCAAACTGCTCCTCAAGCAGCTTTGGACACTTCCTTTGGGGGGCCTGCAGCTTACAGTCTTGCGGTAATCAGCCATTCATTAGTCGCTGAGACTTGCTGAAGCTTCCCTACGTTACTGGTTTTAAATGGCAATGGCAGGACTACCAGGATCGTCAACAAAATGCAGAACATCATTAAGGACAAAGGAACCTCTAGTGAGGAATAAACATTTTCACACAAGCAAAATGTCACTGTCATGAAGACACCTTGTATCTCCTAAAAAATTTAGAGGAACAAAAAAAGATTTTCTTTTTTTATTCTCCATGAAATTTTACCACAACCGCCACACTGAAATGATGTCAAAAAGCCATAAAATAAATGGAAAAAAAAAACGGGGATACAAGGTTTTTGGGTGACAGTGACAAAAACAATGGCGCTTTCTAGGAATAACAGAGCACCCTGATTTTGATAATCAACTTAATAATAGAGTTTACTCCCAAGATTCAATTATAGGCTTTAAAGCAGGCCGGGTTCTTCAGTTCCAGTCGGACAGGGTCGCTGTCCAGCACAGTGTGGTGATTTCCTTCCGCACAGAGATCAGAGAACCAAAGCACCAAACACTGTTGGAGAACTGCCCTTCAGGACTGGAACTGTAGAACCCAGGCCAGGTTTGTGAGCAGGTCCTTAAAACTGCCCTACTTTTCCTAATTGATAAAACATATGAAAAACATAAAGGAAAACAAGTTATTAAATCAGTATTAAAGTTTAGCTGTCTTTTCTTTTTCATAATACACCTCTACCTCTCATAATGAAAATTACGACCATGATAAAATGAAAACGAACACATACGGGCACAGCACAGAGAAGGACAGAGCTTCACTTAAAAAAAAAAATCTCCCCAATGTTAGTCGTTACCAATTCCCATCCCCTAATGCCTCAGCACAATTCAAATATTTCCTGCAGAGTATAAAAAAGGTCTGCATATTATTCTATATAAAGTGTCAATGCAACATTAAAAAAGGAGAATTGCATATTGTTGTTATTCTTTTACAAAGCTAAAAGCTAATAAATCCTATTACTATCTAACCCGTTCCCTAATCCTTATAATACTTTCTTTGCTATTTCTGTCTTCAAGGTCTAACACTACATCAATTCACAATTGAAGGACACCTGCATTCATGCTTACTCTGAAAAGCACAAAGGCAACTTCTGCATGATCTTCAACGTATGCTGTTCATCATCTCTTAAGACTTCTTCTGAATGCCATTTTAGCTATTGTTTACGATTGTCGCACCATAACGCCAAAGCTGTGTTTCTTACTCCGAAGGATGTAGCAACACCGTAACTTTGCTTGACTTACAGCAGTGTCTCCGCACTCTGAGCCGAGTCGCACTGCGTGCCTGTTTTATCATGATATACAGATAAATACGATAACTGTACTGACTGAAAAAGGCAGTATACCGAACAAAAAACGAAAGTGAACTGCAGCATACTCAGGCTTTGGTTATACACGATTGAGTCTGAAAGAGAGCTACTGTCGGTCATTCACGGTCCTATTCCATACAATAAACCTCTCGATGAACTGCAAAAGTATACACCAATATACACACACACGCACACAACGAAAACGTCAAAGAATGTAAACGCAGCTCTTTGGGGACTTGTTTCATATCCTGGAATGTATTCGGGAATGCTGCAAAGCTGTGTATATTGCTCAACGCGCAGTGTGTGTCTACCTGTTTGAATTCAAGGATTTACATGCAAGACGCGTTACGCAGGACGTACGGATTTTGCCGTTTTTTACATTTGTGTCAAATTACTACTAGCCCAATTTCTGTCTTCCCTCTACATGCCTCGGGAGATTTTTGCGACTACGCATTTTAATTTAGTTGCAGCAGAAACAAGGTGCTTGGAAATCATCTACGCTTCTAAACCCGATTTGCATATTTCTTTAACCTGGCTAATAATCCTGACAAACACTTCTGCATATTACATAAGGCCATGGGAGAAAACAGGAGAGCTACATGCTATTATACCGCAGGTGTGTGTGTGTGTGGGTGTGTGTGTCTGCAATTACGGTTGTGGGAGTATGTCTGTGAGCATACGTACATATGCATGTGGCTCCGTCACTGAGTATATGTATCATGCTGAATACATACATACTGTCTTAATAATATCAGTAATAAAAGCAAGGCCATCGTTTTGATTGTCAGAAACTCCTGATGAATAAGTGACAGTAGGTTATGGTCCCTTTATCAGTGTGTTCTGCAGCGCAACAAGCTCTCTATTGGACAAGAGCAAAGGCACATGCTGAGTAGAACTACAATTATAGGATGGAAAAATAAACTTTAAGACACTTGTGACTAAAATATGTTTAAGTACTATTTTCCTCACTCAAATATCAACAAGAGATGGCGTTAGCCATCGGTATGTAGCACTCCTCGAATGATCATATTAGCATTATTAGGTTTTTGAGTTTGAATGAGAAAAGAAAGAAAAAAAGGTAGCATTTTATTTAGATAGTACACTGTAGAAGCTTAGCAGGTCCTTATTTACATTTAACCTTTGTCCTGAATCTAATCCTGCTCCTTATCCTAAGTTTCAACAAAAAGTTTGTTAACAATTAGAACATCCTCTAAAGTGTACTATTTAAATAAAGTGAGTCCAAAAAATACTACTTACTATATCTTTAAGAATTCTTTAACTATAGTTTAGCTACATTTCACTCGTAAAAATATAGATGCTTCGAGGGGTTCTTTGAGTCATGTCAAAGAAGAACCACTTTTGCCTCCATAAAGAACCATGTTTATAGTAGAGATGTGAAGATTTGTTAAATTGGGGCAAAAAAACCCAAAACTTTACATTACATGAAGGTTCTTCACACCCACTTCACATCTCTGCTACTAACATGGTTCTCCAAAGGCGAGTCAAAGAACCATTTGCAGCACCTTTATTTTTAAGAGTGTAGCATAGTCAGAGTAGGTCCTGAGGCCTGAGCATATATGTAATTTTCCCAAAGCAAGATACTATTAGCCTGGTAGCAACAACCTCATGCATTTTCATATTTATGTGTGTGTGGGTGTGTGTGAGAATGTGCTGGCTATTAGCATCTTCGATTTCATAGTATAAATGTATGGGGGGTATTTTTTTGGACTGTTTCTAAGCATATATTTGAGTTCCCATAGAAAAAAAACTATTAACTTGGCAGCAATGTATGCAATTTCATTATTATGGACTGTATGTTTGCATATATATGTGTTTGTGTGTGTGTGTGTGTGTATGTGTGTCTGTAAATGTTGGCAATCAACATCACAGGTTTCATAGTATAAATGTGTAAGGAATTGGTGAAGTCTGTCTGCACTGTATCTAATGAAGTGGAGGTATAGGTTTGTGTGTGTGTGCGTGTATGTGAACATAGTAAGCATGTATTTATGTGCATAAGGCACTCAGAGGTCGGTGGTGGCCTTGGCGGTCAGCGCCTGGATGCGGCTGGTGTTGCAGGTCTTGCAGAGGACATGACCATCCAACGGGTAGCAACCCTGATTATCACCCTCAGACAGCAGACAGCCGCAATCCTGCAAAACAGACAGTCTTTAATTCCTTACTCTGACTGAATACTGACTGCTATATAAGGGCTGCACATTATAGCCATTGTTACTCCTTTAAGGTCTGAGACTAGAAGTGGAAGTATTTGGAAATGTCAGTAGCAAGACAACACAGCATCCACAAGCTCAGGAAAAACTCCAGCTTTTTAAAAATTAACCAACATATTTAACTGAACTCATCCACTTCTGCCAAGAAGAGTGGTTAAATATCCAAACACAATTCTTGTTTGCTGGTTGCTGGACACTTGTTAATGGCTACCAAAAGCATATGGACAAAGTGCTACTTGTTCTAGGACATTTAACCAAATATTACACCAATGGGCCACTTCCTTGTTTCTACACTCATTGTCCATTATCCAGCTCCACCTACATATCAGCTCTTTGTAGTTCTGTAAT
Source organism: Salminus brasiliensis (assembly GCF_030463535.1). Lineage (NCBI taxonomy): Eukaryota > Metazoa > Chordata > Actinopteri > Characiformes > Bryconidae > Salminus > Salminus brasiliensis. The sequence goes on along the minus strand of NC_132884.1, from coordinate 21,789,375 downwards.
TACATACCGGGGTCTGTTTCTGTTTCTCTGCTAACTTTATTAGCCACCCTGTTCTTCAATTGTCAAGACCCCAGAGGACCCCACAGGACCACCACAGAGCAGGTAGTATTTCTATTAGACACTCCTACCTAGTTTGGTTACCTTGTAGAAGGAAACTTCCAACCACAACCGTAGCTGTACAAGGCCATTTCTGTCATTTATCAAGTGCCACCAGCCTCTTCTTTGCTGCCCTCTAACAGCACTTGTAGTTTTCCCGCTCCCAACTTGAGGAAAATTATTGGTTTTTTGAAAGTCTGCTATGTTTCCAGTCACATTGCCAGGTTCTGTAAAGCTAAATTCCTGCTTTGACTGGGGAATTGAAAATTTAACCATATTGTTGGCTGCCAAATGATGACAAATTGGACACTGAACGCCAATCTGTATAGGGATATACACACACTACATGCATGTGGCATACTGTAACAAAAGCTTGACTAAATCATTTTAGTGATTTAATCAGTTTAAACACAACTCAGAAGGTTAAACTATGGAAATGAGCTGTTAACCAATCACACTGGATTTTCCATATGAATAAAGGCATTAAATAATGCAAATAATTTTGGAGTCAGAGTCATTATTAATTATGCAACACTTGTTGTTGATTGTCCTTGAGTTGTTGTCCATATTGTGCAGCCCTTACATATGCCTTCATAATATTTACTGAGTAATTCTTAGTAGTCTTAAGCTTAATAACCAGATAAATGAGGAGTATAAGGGCTAAACAGTATACTATTCATGCATATGCTTCATGTACATACACACATACCTCACAGCGGTAACACTGCACGTGGAAGTCCCTGTCCAGGGCTACAATACGCACAGTCTCCTCCTGGCCAGGAGCAGGCATTATGGGTTCCTGACACACAGTGCAGCGAGGAGCAAACTTCCTGCAGACAATCAGACACAGAGGAGCTGAGTATAAACAAACTAAATGTTTTCTTGCAACTGCATCAGACACTGCACTAGTGTGTTTGGACTAATTATGTACACAGAAGTAGCGTTATGTGCAGTGAACATCCTATAATTACTATGGCATTACACTGAAGAGCACTGACTTAAGTGTTCCCTAGTCATTGGCTGGCATTTTGCTCTGCTATGCCCTTTGTCTGCAGAGCTACTGTAAACTGAAGTCAGATGACCTTAATTCAAACAAACCTCTGCGGCTTACGACTCCAATTACTAAAACCACTGACTTCAATACAGCTTTTGTACTGTTTATATTTGAGGGAAGGTACAAAGGGAACAGAGATGCGACCAGAGAAAGAGAGTGAGGATGTGAAGACAAAGCCAGGCTTTTTGGTCCAGGCAGGTGATATAACTTCTTATATTGGGTTATTCCAATAAACGTTTAAACTGGGAAGTGGAGCATACGGTGGCCCAGAGAGCCCACAACAGTGACAGTGAAAACGGGCTGTTCCTCGACACAAAGGCATTACTGTTCACATTACTGCCACATTCACACAACTAACGGCTTCCATCTGAGACCTTTCGGTTCCTCAACAGAGACCTTTTTTTCCCCATGTAGAAATTATGTTTCAAACTGTGTTGTGTCTCGATTGTCTCTTTTAAGGCATTTCTCTAATATGTAGAATTTCCAGTACACCTGCACAACGGAGGAAGCTTAGTATGTAGTGGAGGTTAATATCCCCGTTGAGAGCTTCTTCCAGGCACTGCCACAAACCGTGGCTTGATGTTTGGCTTGCAATGATAAACAAATCAGGTATTAGGTCAGATCTAACCTTTTGTTGATTATTACAACAGAACTCCAATGTTAGCTACACCTTGTAAGATAGTTGCTGGTAAAAGGAACACTCAGTGTTTGCAATGGAGTAGGTTAATGCAATCCTATTGTCTGGACATAAACTAATCTCACAGATTACACAGGAAACCAATCTGCAGTACAGGTCACATGAAATCATAAGACTTTGATATTGGAAGGAGAAAAGGAAGGAATCGGGTTCAGTCCTGTAGCAAATCTAGTCTGTACTAGCCCACACGTGCACTGTGTGATGTCATGTTGTTAGCTGTATATTTCTTTCTCTATTGTAGACTAGTAGAGTGTTGGGGTACTTCGAGTATGATGCTCTACTTTTATATGCTCAGTATAAGGAAAGTCCTTACAGTGTTAGGTACGTCTGTTAGGTGTAATAGACACATTACTTGTGGAAGTCCTCGATGCAGTGGATGTGGTTGGAGGCGTCCACAGTAAAGGGGATGCCATCCAGGCTTCGGTGGCACACCACGCAGGTGAAGCAGTGGGGGTGGTAAGCTTTCCCTGTTGCACGCAGGATGCGCTCCATGATGGGCTTACTGCAGATATTACAGGTCTCCAAGGTGTTCTAGAGTTACACAAAAAACACAAACAAACAAAACATCCAATACCTTAATTTTACCTTCATGACCTTTATCCAACCTTTTGTTATCCATCAGACATATCATTTATCATTTCCAGCCATTAAAGCACATTTTTGTGACCTCATGATGATACTATTGTTTTTGAGTATGTGATGCCCAAAACCAATGAAGGAACCAAGGAAATTTACTTTTTGATTCAAATTATCTGACCTAAATAGAAGCTACTTTGAATTATTTAGGAACCATTTGGCTTTGCATATCTTATGGAGTCCATCAGGGTTCTATTTTTGGGCCTAAGAAACTAGTGTTAATTATGACAGAAATGTAGTTATAAGAGTGAAGAACAGAATTATGTTACACACACATCTTGTATGATCTTCATAGAAAATAATTACCAGATGATTGGAATGACCTAGAGCAGCTGCTCAGGAACCTAAGGTCATCATACTAAATTTGCAAGTATCAACTAGAGGGATATTAAGTAGCAGTGGAGCCGCGTTCTCTGGAGTAATGATGCAGAGTTGGAGTGGCGTTTGTGGATTACAACAAGTACCGGAAGTCTCTTTTGCTCTTGAGGCTAAATGCAATTCTCAAAGCACTTAAAGCACAAAATTAAAACAACTGATGCCCACAAAGCAGCAGAAGTCTATTAGAAGAAATGGTGTGTAATATCAAAATCAAAAGACCTCCAGGAAGATGTAGCAGACTCTTGAGTGTTGGTGCACTATTCTAATTTACAGCGCCACCTACATAAATGTGACACTTCATGGAAGAGTCATGAAAAGAAAACCTTTTGTGCATCAGAAGTTTTCAAAGGAACATCTCAACAAGCTCATGCGGACTCTTTGAACCTTTTGGATGCACTGAGCAAAAGTATGTTTGAAGACAAAGTAGCAGAGTTTAATGAAAAGAACACCTCTCCAACTGTGGGGGTGGACTGATCACGCTTTGGGCTTGTGTTGCAGCCAGTTTTTACTGGCAGAAGAAAGAACAGATCCAATGAAATACCAGAAATTCTGGAAGTAAACATAACATTGTCTGTATTTTAAAAAAGCCATGCATGAAAAGAGGATGGCTTCTATAACAGGACAATAAGGCTAAACACACCTCAAAATCCACAATGGACTACCTCAAGAGGTGCAAGCTAAAGGTCCTGACCATCATGGCTATCACAGTCCCCTGACTTAAATATCATCTACAATCTGAATAAAGACCTCAAAAGAGCAGGTGCACACAGAACTAGAAGCCTTTTACATGGAAGAATGGGTGAAAATCCTCCAAAACAAGAACTGAAAGAGTTTACAAGCTGTGATTCCTGCTGAAGGATGTGTTATGAAGTACAGGCCATGGGTTGTCCAAAAGTTTGCTTCAGGGCCTTTTGAATTTTTTGTTATTTTGAAACTGTAGAAGATGGAATTGCCAGTGTGTTTGGAGCACTGCACTGAAGTGCATGGGCCATAAAAATACAGATTTAGACAAATTACAGAGAGACAAACAACAACAACCAGTGTATGCCCCAAACTTAGATGTGATTGAATGTCAGACCATTATCTTATTTTGTTCATGTTTTACCAAAAAGATTTTCATCAGTTCTTTTATAAATATTATATTTACATGTTTTTAAAAATGATATATGCTCATTATTTTTCCTAGTCTTTAACAAACTTGGCACTACTCTTTTTACGCCATTCTAACTTGTTTACAAACCTTGGGAACACTATCCAGTTACACATATGAAGATTTACCCACATTCACGATTTACACAACAGTGAGAGAACCAGTAAGCATCATGTCCAGCTGGACCCTCTAGATAAAGCTTGATGTGCCAGTGGTATGTTCAAAAATCCTCCATTGCTCCTCTAAATATCCATGGAAAAACTTGGAGAGGATGCATGACCTTTTCCATGCAGCTGTTCCAAACCTGTGGCTGAGGCAGTGGAGCCAGACTCAAACACGGCTGGGTTTGCATCGGAACAGTTATGTAACAGCTGGAACCAGCGCTTACACAGGCCATGAGACCCTCACTGTGTGCACACAAAAGGGAGCCAAGTTAGGAGAGGAAAAGGAGGTTGCAGGAGACTGACCTTTATGTGTGAGGGATGATTGTGTCTCTGTGTTTGAGAGAAAGAGAGAGAGGAGACAGAAAGAGATAACAAGAGACCGAGAGCAGTGGTGGGGGGTGGGGGGAGGAGAGACATGGGGATAGAAAGAGAACTCTTGATCTTGATCATTCCCTTAATATCTCTGTACCTGTAGCCAGTCATCTCTTTTTAAAGTGTGACACATGGGTGTGGTGTGTCTATACGTTTGCCACAGGGGGGTCTGGCCACATTTCAGAATCAGGACTAAGTTATATTCCCCTCTGTAAAAATCACAGCCTGTAAAAGCTTCTGGTAGCAGCTAAAAGTGTTTGACCCCATTTACACTTAAATTGGATCCTGATGTCAAATGGTCAGTTATACAGAATTCTGACTCCTGTGTGGGACGAAAGATAAAAATTTGTTTGTTGCACAGAAATTATTGCTGGTGTTTTGGTTGTACTGGGAAGAGTTTTGGTGGTCGAACGGGTCTTGGACAGACGGATACGTTAACACTGCTATAATGTGGCTCAAATGCATCTCAAACCACCTCCTGAAGTGTTTTTTATTGATCATTGATTTATTTGATCTGCATTTTTCTGTGGCTTAGTCTTATCCAGATATAATCCTGATACTCAGGACACATGCAGTGACCAAGTGTAAACAGCTTGCAGCTCAGTATTGCAAGGGTTTTGATTGGCCTTTCTTACCAGCATATGAGCAGTTCTTACTGAGGGTTTTCTTGGTCATTCAGATTTTGTCTTGACTTCCACATTTCCCCTGAATTTTCATTTCTTTAAAAGAGCCTGAATTGCAGAAAATGCTAACTGGAAATACTGTGCTATCTGTCTTTGATAGCATAGCATAGTCGGTAACATTTGTTTTCAGTACTTTGGAGAGTTGCTTAAAGGAATGCATGTTTGAGGAGTGTTAGCACTCAAGGTTTGAAGAGACAATTTATGAAACTTGAAAATTTGTTTTAGCTGACAGTTCCTACTTACAGTTGGTGAGACCTTGTCAACTTTTATTGTTTGTCATTAAAGACAAAGTTACTGTGCACCAAAAAACTGTGCTACTGTGCAGGCTGGGCTTACTAATTTTCAATTAAAAATTTTAGACCGTTCCAAATTAGGAGCTTAAACACCCAGTCAAGGACAGTCAGATCATGCACGGAACACATTATAAGGGTCATGACAAAAGTGTATGCAATGTGATGAAACAAGCAGGGTCATTTTAGATAAAAATGTGTTAATGGCTGGAACACAGTGTAAACAGAGAGGGAAAGGGAGTACAGAGCAAAAATGCACCAAGGCCTCTCTATGCTCCTCTACCGCAACAGCTGCTTGGCTCAAATGTGGTAAGAAGTGGACAACAGGTATAGAAGTGTCTATAAAATCTGCTGTTGAGCACACAGTGGTAACAATTCATTTCCAAATGCTGCTGACACACATTTCACTTAGAAAGCGAATGGAAACCACATTTCTAGGCGCTTTTGATGAACATCGCCCTCTTTCCACTCGGCCTCGACTGTCTCGGAGAGTCAGATATGGGGGTATATCTTGAAAATGAAAGCATGAAAGGCAGCCAGTGTGATTAGCTGCTCTCTGAGTCGTAAACAAAGTAATCTTTCACTCTCTCCCTCCTGCTGCTGGAGGCAGGACAGTAAATATGTCTACTTTCTGATGACTGTGGCCTTTTTCTCGAGCCGCGGACGCTGGGCAGCCGGCCCGCTGATGACTTCTCCCCCGCGTCCCTCTGCTTAATGTCCACCCACAGCCCTGGATTTGTTATTGCCATATTTAATAGATAACAATCTTCTTTTCCCTTCTGACCACTCGCGCAATTACAGCAGACGATGGTGAAATTATCTATGGCTTATCAATTACAGGCGCTTCACTCTCTGAAAGATTGGTGTGAGTGCGCACAGGCAGGCACGCGCATGTGTGTGTGTATGTGTGATGCGCAGACATTTCCTGGATTTCTCTCTTCGAGGTTCAGTGGCCTTGGCATGTCTCTGTTGGCGCAGAACTGAGGTGGCAGCTGTTCTCTCTGGCACTGTCCTCCTCTCTGTTTCCAAACAGCAGGCTGCGTGTGAACGTGTACGTGGGTGTGTGTCTGTGTGTGTGTGTGTGGGGCATCACTGTGTTTAGTCATGTGGCTTGGCCTGCTGGTCAGAATTGCATTTCTGCACACGCTCAGATAGCAACCCCTGTGCGTCCACTGTTACCATGGATATTATACCCTGTGACATTGTGACATATAGATCTATACAAAGTTACTAGAAAGAGTCCCTGAAGTCGGCCTGAAAAGCCTGGTCTCTCATTGCTGTGAACCACAAAAGGTGGGCCATTGGAAGCAAAAATGGTGCTCTACTGAGTGCTGAGAAAGGCTTCTTTGACTCTATAGAGAACCATCTACAAGAGGTTTTGTGAATGAAGAACATTTAACCATGCAACCACTTACGCATTCAGAATGGCCCTTTGAGGTGTTACTAGAAAGAGTCCTCAAAGTCTGGGGTGAAAAGCATTGCTTGTTGCTGTGAACTACATGACTGTAGTACATAAAAAGGGTTATTTGAACCACTTTTAGTGGTATATAGAATCACCTACTTTTAAAGGCAAAAGGTATATATGACCAAAAAAAAATTCTCAAGCTTATCCACATGCTTCTATCTTTTAAAGTGACAGTTTTTAAACAAAACAGGGATTTCGATTAGATACAATAACAGGCATGGATTTGAGTTTTCCTGGCCTTACAGATCTCATTTTGACATCTCCCCTGAACTGCCACTTGCTTAAAAACATTCTACACTGTAGCAACATCAAGCTGAAAATGCTTGGCTTTGGTCTTGTGGGCATCAATTGCCTTTGTTTTCAGATCTTTAAACAGTTGCGCAGAATTGCAGTTGCAGAGCCCATGGCTGCTAAGAGTTAGTACAAGGTTTTAAGAGAAAAGGGGTCCGTATAAGACCAAGAGTTTCGCTTGCATATAGAGAACCATTTAACTGGGCAAGTAACTATGCTTTCAAATGATCTACAGAATGGTTCTGGTTCTACAGAAAAACATTGATTTTCCCAAGAGCCCATAAAGAGAGCGACAGTAAGGAGCTGAACTCAGCTCATTCGGGTGTTTCTGTCTTTTAAGGGACTTAAAATATCAGAACAGGGATTTCGAAGAGACCGTTACAGCCAAGGGTTTTCACGTCATAGTTCCCCTAGAGAAGAATCTGCGGTTCATTTAGCAAATAATAAATAAATAAAATTGCTACACCTGGTCTTAATTTCTCTTTTTCCCTTCCTAGATCCTAAATCAACATTATCCCATTGCTACACTTGTGTACAAACAATGTCCATAGCACAATCCTCCACAAATCCTCGAGAAAAAAAAAAGAAAAGAAAAAAAAGCTTTTAATGAGCTTTCTGCTCCGAGCCCTCAAGGTTTTGCCTCAACTCCTCAGTTGCTCTGAAGGGAGGGAAAAAAAAAAAAAAAAAAAAAAGAAAGAAAGAGAGAGAGAAAAAAAAAAGTGTGTATGCATTTGTGTGTGCATAATCGGAATGCCTTCATGGCAGCGTCAAGGCAAGAAAAAGTCAAATACGGTTCAGCTGGATGCCGTCCACTGATCTGCATTTGTGTGGCCTTAACCTGAGAGAGATGAAGGTGAACATGCAGCAGTATCTGTGTGATATGTTCTAGCCACGCTGGAGTCTGGCTCAATCACCCATCTCATCTGAACAGATGCCATAGCAGAGCCCGGCCCCGCTCCTCTGATTTCTGAAGAAGCATCCCGTGGTGACGTCAAAGCAGTTTTGATTTACACGCCGTGGATTTACTGGCCGGCAATAACTTTCAAAGATGGTTTAGAAAATCCCCATAAAATGCTTCCAATGGAATTACTGGAGCAGGCTGAAGCATATATATGTCGCTGCCACTAGAGGGCACTAGCCGTCTGCGCATCGCCCCATGTCAGCCTCCCCTGCTGCTGAAATGTGATGTATTCAAGCACATGTATTTCATTTTTCCCCCTCCCTTTCTGCCTCATACATTTCTCTAAGTGTTTGCCCAGAAGGCTAAACAAACGTCTAGGCAGATGAGGTAAAGTGAATTTAGGTCAGAACGCCTCTTGCTGAACTGAGGGCCGAGCAGAGTGTGCTAAAGTCAATTGTGGCCTCCTGTCTCCCTCGCTGCTTTTTCAATTTCCTGACAAAGTGCTCACTCGCTTGCGCTCTTTCTGAGTCGCGGACTCTCTCTCTCCATGCGCAGCACAGCATGAGCAGACTGCCTCCCACTGAAGCCCCTCTCGTTGCCGCGTCCTGCACCAGCAGGGAGTCGGGGATGGCGCGCGGTGTTTTGACTGAGCTGTCTGCGTGAATAGAGGGATACCAGGACAGGCAGAGAGATGCCGTCTGATCCACGAGGCCAAAAAAGTCACACAGGCAGAGAGTCAAACGCTGTTGTTTTTAAACTTATGAACCCCTTAATCTCAGTTCCTTTTATTACAATATGTGCATTATTGTGCTTTACTTGCATTTAATCAATGGAAACTGAATAAGAATGAAGAGTAATAAGTTATTCTTAAGCCATAGGAGTGATGAGTCTGAAACTACTGGAGACTTTTGAGTTTAAGAGGTAACTGTATAGGCCTCAACAAGTATTTGGACACTTTAATTGTGTCCAATCGTGTAACCAACCATGTGCAGGCCAAAAGTCTGAGACTGTCACTGAAAACGCTTTGCATACAACACAATTATATTTATTTGAAGTTAAAAGTAAATCTTTGACATTTGATCATGAAATTCATGATTATTTAGAATTTGCCACCCTTTCGGTTCACAGCATGCACTCAAGCTGGCATGAAGTTAACAAGTGTAAAAAATAGCCTCTAATGAGCTTCAGTGGAAGAGAAGGCTTTTGTGCAAAAGGTGTTTACATGGTTTATATCACATATCAGTGCAGAAATGAATACGTCTTTATGTCACCTGCCATAACTTTTCTTAGTTATGGCAGGCTATCCAAAATGATTTTTTAATTACAAGTTTAAATTCTAAAACCTTTAAATGAACTTTAATTAAAAGATCTTTAATGTGGACCATATTTGTTTCAGAGAAAACACATTTCATATAGCATTAAACTGATGGTAGACTTTGTATAGAGAAAGACTGGAGGAGGAGAAGAATTCCAATCAGTTCCAACAGCACAGAGGTGGAAATGTCAAAGTCTGGGGCTGTTGTGCTCAATGGTGGGACTCTGAGGTCAGAAAAACACAAAAGTATTTCAGACGCAAACCTGCAGAAGATAATGGAACGACAGTGATCTGAAACACACCAGCCGCCATTCGTCTGTTTAAAAGGAATGCCACATAAATACTTGGACCACTGTACCTTAATGTAATGTTGAATAACGGGAGCATTTCTGTTGCTCACTGAGTCATGAAACGCTCAGAAAAACGTATGGCTAGTTGTTTCGAGATTTTGATATGACAGCGGCTATATAAACTGATCCTGCAATTATACAGTGCTAATTGGCAGAGAACAAAACTCAGAATTAGAATCGTTTGACTGTGTGAGCAAGTGTGTGAGATAAAGAGCAGACATGGCTGATATTTATGGAGGAGCTTTTATTTCTTTCCCCTTATAATGTGTGCACAAGCTGCCACAGGACCGCACTTGATGTGTACTTAAGCAAAATACTCCCGACTTGCTGAATGTCTCCTTTGATACCAGGTTGCATCAATTTTGCATGATGCTCAGTTGGCTGCATGGCATAGATTTGTTTTTGCAGGAAATATTCAAACATCTGCATACTTTTAAATGTTTGTCTGACTGCCTCGTTTACCTTTATGCTGGAAAACTAACTTTAATAAGTTCTCAAAAAACGCTGTACACCATCAACAGCTGAACATCATCTAAGCAGATTGCGGTCTAATAAGTTGGGGTTAGGGGTATCTGTCCGCTCATAATGACAACAGAGAATCCGCTATGAAAAACCTGGTATATTTTAACAGTGGCTGAAAGGTCAGAGGTGGCCGGGCTGCTGTGTAAAGGTTAAGCTGTTACTGAAGAACTTTGCTCACACCTGCTGTCTGCTGTTATACAAGCTATTAAAGCTTTCCGTCTCCTCCCTCAACTCCTCCGCCTGCAGCCAAGTGGAAGAAGGAGGCGTTTGCCTGACCAAGGCCATAGCGCTGGCGTAGGAATGGGAACGGGAAAAAGAGAGGTGGGAGGGCTGGAAGGAAGGAGGCAGAGTGGATGCTTTTCTTCCAGACTGGACGGTATGTGTGCATACAAATCCCAGACAGACAAAAAGGAATGAGTAAAGGAGAAATGGAGAGGTGGAGGGGGCTTTAGAGAATAAGAGAGCCGACGTCCACTCTGGGGATCAAGCACGGAGTGACCTTGAGAGAGGGTAATACGGCTAAGATACAGGCTGGAGCTTTGGGAGTGTGATGGTGGTATCAGGAGTGAAGGGGAGAGAGGCCCAGAGCCAGGCTGAGGCCAGGCCTTCAGCTCACCCCAGTGGGCCTGGAAGGCACTCTGGGAAGCCTGCTGAGGGGGGCTAGCTGCACATGGATTGGCACCGTGCCAGGAACTCTGATTTTTTTTTTTTTTTTTTTAAACTCATCTTTTAACCCGTAATGCTTAGCATTCACATTTAATGTTGGCAGCCACAAAAAACATTGTGCTGGGGGGTAACGCAGTGCAAAGTAACACACTGTGGTACTGTTACCGTAACGTCATCTTATTAGTGAATTAATAAGAAATAAAACTACTTTATTGTGCTGTGTGCTACCTGCAGGTGACCGTGCAACTTTTATTGTACAGTTCAAGCTAGCACAGAACATCCCATAAACTGGAAGTTAGCATGGGACTGACTTTTCTGTCCCAGTCACGCCACATTTCATCCCTGTCCCAAAGAAAATCAGCACCATGTGTTCCATTCCTGCCAACAAGCCAAATCAAATCAAATTAAAGAACTAAAATAAGTAGTGGGGTTTCTCTTGTACTTTCCAGTTGGCACAGATTTAAGTTACAAGTAAGTAAAGTACAGTGTTGACTGACTATACCCAGCATTGGTAATTCAACATATGTAGATAGCACATTAGTCCCCTAAAAGTTAAAAGTGTCGACTCCTGTCAAAAGCAAATATGAACGTAATTTAAATAAATGTCACTACATTAAAAAAAACATTTGTGTGTCAAAACCTTATGAGCCTGTATTTTTTAATCACTTAGAGCATTTAAGACCCATGATTTATTAATAATATATTAAATCAGTGAATAATACATGGGAAGGGTCAAATCTTAATATTCAGATAATCCTTTCAGCTACTGCTCAGCAAAACAACAGAATTAAGCCTCTACATTTAACACACACAAGTGGATTTAGGTGTCTTGCTCAAGGGCACCTCAACCGTGGAGAAAGTTGAGGTGCCCTTGAGCAAGGGCAATTGCACACACACCCATTTCCTGCCAGTCCAAGAAAAGGGATTAATCTGGCAACCATCCGGTCCCAGGCTTGCTTCTTTAACCTTTAGGCCATGTCTGCCCCTTAAAGCCCTTCTCCTACCAGCAATCTTGGTCAGCTTCAGTCTAGTGTAGTATCTAAGCTCTCCAGCCTACCTTTTACAGACTGGTGGTCCAGACTATTACAGCATTAATGTCATATCAATAATTCCTGCATGCATTTCCAATGCATGGCAAGAGGGAACTCATTCAACTTACAACACTTACACCAGCAAGCCTCATCAAGTGTGGAAGTTAAGAGGCTTTGGCAGTAGTAGCCTACAGTTTTAGTAGCTGTTATTGTTATATAATAGTGTTCAAGGTTAGAAGTCAACTTACTGTCATGCGATGTCATTGCTATGTGCAGGAGTGTTAGCTTGCTTGTGAAGCGGACGTTGCATTATTCATATTTTGACTGTTAAACGACTTCTTAATGCACAGGATCCAGTGACATTTGTGGGAAAAATGTACACCTTAAGGAATCTTTAGTAAATGGAATCCCACAACTCGGCATTATTTAAAATTCTTCTTTGCCTGGTTAAACTATTTCTTCAAATAAGGAAAAACTACTGTATATGGTTCTTTATAGCTCCAGGAAAGGTTTCCACTATTGCAATGAGCCCTATAACCCTTTTCCACCACCACAGATTACCACTTTTTAGCTCAGAATGTACACAGTTTAAAATCTATTGGCTTTGGAACAGTTTTATTGTCCCACAAGGTGAAATGTGATTATTTTGAACACTATTCATTCCTCCCATAGAAAAAAACTGCTTCCACCTGGCGTAGGCCCTAATATGGGCATATAGCAGTCTACAGAATGATGAATGGCTCCAGAGGTCTATATATTTTAGTCACCATAAAAATGTAAAGAAATGTGTAGACACCCTGCTTGGGTTAAAAACAAAGTTATGTAGTCCATCTGAGGTTTAACCTCTTGGACACCATGTTTTTTGCTCTGTTTACACCTAAACTGAAGCAGCTTTCAGCACCGGTTTCCCCAGGTCTACTCTCTACTCTGCCTGGAAATCAGCACAGCAGCAGAGTGTGACCCTGTGGACACAGAACTCTGCATCCTTCTCTTATTACAGAGTCAGAGTGACAGGCTCTGAGGCACTGAGCTCTCTCTGAAGCCCTGACTAGGGGCGACACTCCACTGGGTCAGCTCAGGGTCAACTCTGGGTCACTCCTATTTCTCTGTGGCACAAGCGATAGGGAGATACTTAGAAATCAGAAGCCTACACTCTAGGCAAAAACTGATTTATATAGTAGAGAAAGGGTTCTCTGGCTCATAACAATAGCATCTAGAACTATTTTTAAAGAGTCTCTTATACTACCATCTACAAAACATTTTCCACCAATCCACAGAACCCTTTAACCAGGCTAAGAACCACCTAAGCATCCATATGGTTCTTGGAGTTGACCTGATTCAATTAGGTACCATAAGCTTAACCCCTTTATGAACACCAAATAACCCCTTTTTGTACAACCATAACAACAGAAAACAGAAAGAATACCACATATAAGCAGATGTCCAACAAATGATCAGTTTTAGAAACACAGCCCAGAACACTCCAACCTGCACTACAAGTGCAACACTCACACACACAGCCCACATTTCCAACAAGAGGCTGATGGGAGTTGCAACTGGATTCGCACGAGCACTGTCTAATTGGGTCTCTCCTTTGAGGAATGCCAGCGAATTAATCATGTCTGAATATACAGAACTCAATTAGAAGCTCTGCAAGCTAATGCAGACAAATATAAATATTTCATAACAGGAGAGGGCGGAAAGCCTGGAATGTAGGTACTGCTGCCGCGGCGTTTCTGACATCCAGCAAAACGCAGAGGGTGGGCTCACCTGTCTGTTTAGCGAAGCAGCAGCGCGTGGGTACCGCCAGAGAAGGGGCCATATGGAGAAGAAGCTCCAGACTGGAGTGCTAGTGTCTACCAGCCTCAGCCTGCTGACTACCTGTATAACTGTCAGGCAAAGCTACGGGCTTGCTAAAAAAGCAGCATCTAATCCAATCCGAAAAAGGCAGAAAGAATTCAAATGCATATGAAAACAACAACAAAAAAACAATACCACACTAATTATAGCAGGACTTTAGTATAAGCTTGTAATTTAAACTTGAATGCTACGTTACAAAGTGTTCTACATAATCTATGACACAACTTTCTGTGCTGTTTTTATCTTACGGCTGCAACTGACACCATCTGCTCATATAGAAGTTTTTAAAAACGGTATGAACATCGCTTTTCTCTACCATACAAAGACTTGACCACTAGTTTTCATTCACTATGTCTCATCTCAGCTCATTCAATTCCTCAATTCCTCCTATGAAATAATTCAAAGAATCATGAAATACTGGAGCTAAAGAAGCTGGAGTCCAAAAATGATAATAACATACAGAGAAAATGGGAGGTACAACAACTGCACAAGATGATAGACTACCAAAGCTTAAATCTTTCATCTTCAGAAAATAAAGCTCCACAGGTGTTTCTGGTCATCGTTTCACTGTGGCTTGACAGGATGTGGAGCTGAGCAAGAAGAAAGAAACAGACAAAGACAAGCACCTTTTCTTCTAAAAACAGTAGCAGCTTCAGCTGTTTCTTTAGCAAAGACACAATAGACTGTCCGCTCCAGAGTCCAGACCTCAACATCACTGAATATACAGGATTGCTTGGACAGTAAAAAAATATTCCAACTTTTAAGACTGAACTTCTGAGGTATAGAAAACTTTTCTGAAAGTGAGTCTCCTGGGAAAAATGAAAACTGTAAGAAGGGTAAAGGGTAGACACAACAAACACTGACAAATGTATAGATTATATTTAGCTTATATAAGATGTATTTTCTGTTGAATAGGTTTTCAACATTTACGTACAAATAACTGCTTAGACTGGAAATGACATAAATGAAGAGGTCTCAGTACTGCATATCACTGAACTTTACCATCAACTATAATTGATCAGAACATTCCCGACTGATGTGGCTCAATACCTTCGCCAGTGCATTTTTAAAGCTTTATCCTGGCTTGCATGTTTTCTGAACGTAGAACTCTTTGGAGTATCTGGGCGATGTTGGCAGCAACAGTTATGTACGCTTCATCGATTATCTATAGGACAAATACAGCAGATTGAACAGGAGTGACATTAGATCCATTTTGCCCAGTAGCTGTGAAAATCTATCACTGTGCGCTGTTTGGTAAAGTGCCGCCTGAGCTATGCCATCACCTTCCTCCAGAGCAATGACAGCTGCGTCTGGTGGCCTGGCTGTGGGCGGGGCCGGTGACTGACATTCTGCCTGGAAGACAGAGGGCATCCACGCTGTAGAGGACGTCCATTACCACCAGCTCCGGATGCAAATGGCAACGCGCCCGCCGCTGAGGGCACCACTGCCATGCTACTACTGGGGGGTAATGTCCCTGCACAGCTTGGAGCCTGGCCAGCACAGCTTCATGAGGTGTGCAGCGATTCGCCCGGACACGTGGCTCCACCAAATTTACAGGCTACCGCACATCTTAATGATCAGCTGTCAGAAGCGATTGCACCATCAGTAATAAGAGCTACAATTTCCAGGCATTACACCAAACATCCCGTGATACCTGCCTTTCTAAGGCCTTCAGTTCCGATCCCGGGAATAATGATGAAGCTCGCTTCATGGCTCCTATGTAAACAGGAGGCCGAGATATTGCCCCGTCACCAGAATTTATATCAACAGTTCCCTGAGTCACCATCTCAAAGAGCCGCCCCGGAAAATTAACACCGTGACAAATAGAGCGGCGTGAAGTCGCTGGCGACATCAAAGAGAGTGTGCCAGCGTGAAAGCTGTGTCAATGAGCTCTCCCCTCAACACCGATAAAGAATCTGCTCTGCGCCGTTTCTCTTTCTAAAGTTGCAAGTGGCAGCGGGAACGCCGACCTGCTGCATGTTGAGAACCAGCTGCAGCTGAGTTTCACAGGTGACCGGCGGGTCATGCCTCTTAGTGCACCTTTGTTCTGCTGATTTTGAGACGAACTCATTAAGATGTCACAAAAGGCCTCAATTGTACAAAGTCTTATGAGATAAAACATACAATTACAATACGCCAGCACATTACTAGCGTAATCTGCCCGACCTCAGTGACCTGCATGCGTCCTAGCCCAAAAGGAGACAATTGAAGTAATGGTCGTGGAGGTGAATCCGTCGTATCTTCTCAAATGACAGAACATTCACTCAATTATTCCTCTCAGTGACACACAGTCTCACAGCAGCGGCCACATTTCTTCTCTCATTATCCACGGCTGTAAATCAGGTGGTGGGGACCTGAATGCTTATCTCAGCTGGTCTCTGTCAGCAGGTTGTCCGTGTCTGAATAATCATGGTGTTAAAAAAAAAAAAAAAAAGAGAAAAAAGCCTAGAGGAGAGGGGCCAGCGCTAAACATGCCCAGTTACTACAAATTATGATCTCCAATTAATTAAATGCTGAGGGCAGTTAAGTGCTCTGATAGCTTTAATGTCAGCTGCCTGGCAGGGCTGGGGGGATGCAGGCAGAAAAGAGCAAGATACGCAAGGGTGCCAAAAACATGCCACCTTGCTCACATAATTAACCCCGGTGCCATGGTACCTTGAAGTCCAGCTGCATCTATAAAAAAAAAAAAAAAAAAAGAAAAGAAAAAAGTGCTGCACAGTTGAAAGGCGCCATGGACGTCCAACACTGCAGCGGCAGCCAGCAGCAAGCCGAGAACAGAGAACTGAATGACCTGTACTGCCCAGCGGTGAACAGTGGGTAGAACATTTCCGCCATTGATTGTGGATTAAGACTCATGTCATTGGGTTAGCGCAATCTGATTGTTTTAATGAGAAAATTACAACTCCAGTTGAGTGCTCGTAAACAAGGTCAAGTGCAAGCACTTGGAACATTAACTTCTTAAATGCGGTGGTGCCCCCGCTCTTATTTTCATTTCTGCCACAATCCAGTGCCACTTCCTCCGTGCCTCAAGCCACCCTCATGTGCGCCCTCCTGCAACTAAGCAGCCGCGTGACCCGCATATATACACCGCTGGCAGATACAAGCTGCTTTTACAAGAAAGTAGGAGTTTTGCTGTGAGCTGAAGAACGTGGCCCTCCCGCCGGCAGCCCCTGGACCGCTCCATCAGAGTCCGAAAGACAGGACGGGTCTGCGCGAGGGGAGGAAGGGCAGGATACGGAGGCAGGAGAGAGCTGATAAATATAGATAACACTTTGTGACACAAGCGCCGGGCCCGTGGGGGACTTGACCACGGAGCCGAACAAAATGGCTTCTGCGTTACTCCCGGCCAGGGAGGATTTTTGTGTTCCTAAATATTTATGTAGAGGAGTAAACACATGTCAAAGCTGATCTTTTGCCGGCGAATTCAGCCACGAGCAGAGCGACGGACTCTGACGCACGCCTTCTACTCACTCTCTCTCTCCCCAGAGCTCCTGATAGATGCTAATGTGCACCATCCTCCCAGCCCACTTAGAGAGAGAGAGAGAGAGAGAGAGAGAGAGAGAGAGAGAGAGAGACATCGAGAAAGGACACAATCTCAGTCTTGGCTGAGCATGCGGCTAACCGGAGTTCCATGGAACAGAGAACAAGGCACACAATATGGCTGTTTAAACTGGGCTAATAGGTAATGAGTTCAATGGGGAGGAGTGATTAGGCAGATGAAGCAGGGGGAATTTTATACTGTCTAAAACTAATACCCTTCTTTCATGCACTCAAAAACTACTTCTGCTGCTAGATCTCTAAAGTTGTGACTTTACAGGATTTACAACTTAATTTGCAAGTTAAAAAAGTAAGTCAGCTGATTTTATTTTAAGACATTTTTATTGGTCCATCCATCATGGGATTTAACGTAAGGGTAAAGTGCCAGATTTACTTTTTGCCAAAATGTGAAAGAGACAAAAATGGAGATGCAAGGTTTTTGAGTGACTGCTGTGAACGTTATATGTTTTGTATGTTTACAGGGTATTATATACAGTACTGTGCAAAGGTCTTGCCATGTAAGCCATCTATTTACATGTACATTTATGGAATTTAGCAAACACTCTTACAAGGTTAGCGACTTACAAGCTTACTCATATTACGGAGGTGGGCCAATGTAGTGTTAGGAGTCTTGCCAAGGACTCTTATTGGTGTAGCAAAGCATGGTCAAATGCTGTGACCGGAAATCGAACTCCACTCTTCCACACGGTGTGGAGCTCACTGGCAGGTAGGGGCGTATCTGTTGCGCCACACCAACCTACCTATTGAAATCCATTTATCCTGGCAATATTTACTAATAAATAAAGTAAAAAGTATTAGGTACTAGTTCAAATAGCAGCAGCAGCTCATCTGCTTATGTATGAAGAGTTGTTTTTTTTGTCTGCGCAAATAAACACTTTTTTAAATGCAATGTTCTTTTCACAGCACTGTACAAACAAACTCCATATCCCTGCAATCACGCAAAAACCTTGTATCTCTAAAATGGCAACTTCACAGAAAAAGTAATGCAAATAAAAAGGTCATTTTAGGACCATTTAAGAACTGCCAAAAAGGTAAAAATTGCGACACAAGATTTTAGCTTGACGGCTACATTATACTGGGTACAGATCTTGTTTATAGCTTATTCATACACACACAGTCTACAGGCATAGTCTGTAGCCCATGCCTGAAAACTGATAGCTCTACTGTACGTGCAGTCCCTCTCTCTGTCCCCTAGAGTGACACTTATGCTCTCTCCAAAGTAGGGTTTCTAAGTGTTTAATGCCTACTCCTGTTACACTCTCCACTTGGGCTGCGAAGGCTTCTCCTAATCACAGCACACCACAGAGAGCCCCTGGGCCCTCCGCTTTCTCTCCCCCACCAAACCCCTCTGTGATTCCGCTCTCCAGCCCATGGGCCGAATCAACAAGGGATTACAGGAGCATAAAGAACGCTGGGCGGCTCTGGGAATTTCAGGGCAGAACAGTTGAGATGAATTATGTGTGTGTGTGTGTGTGTATGTGTGTGTGTGTTTTGCAGATGTCAAATTCCCACTTGATTATTTTGCTGGGATTGACTCTAAATATTTACAAGCAGGATTAAAATAAAACCGAATCCCAAAAACTAGTCCCTTGACATCCTTCTTGGAAAACTACGGATAAAGGCTGCAACTCTCTCCTCTGTCTGAAAACACTGTCTGGTGATTAGCACAGAGTAAGAGCAAGAGCAAGGCTCAGAGATCAGTGTATCCACAATGAGGGGCCAGACTTTCTCACAGAAGCAAGTTTCTCAGAGATGCTTACCTTTCCTAGATGAGAAAATCAGTCAGCATCAACGTCGGCTGCAATACCAAGTCAATTAAGCGTATTTACTCAGCTTCTGTAGAGCGCGCTTTAACCGGAATCCTGAACATGAGCGGTTCATTAAATTGGCATGATTCTCATGAATGGCCAAGTAGGTTAAAATTCATTATACTGCCAATAGTGTGTGCCAGCGCCCTTCACCTTATTATCTACTGGCAATTGGAAGGGACTGAGCATGGAGCCCCGAGGCACCCCGTGGCTGTTGCTTCACAGTGGATCGGGGAGGGGGGGTGAAAATCACTAGTGTCCCCAGACTAATGTCATATTAACAAGATTAGAGGCTACTTCATGCAAAATGATGGATTAACTGAGTAGCGGAGAAGTTTATCTCTATTGTTCTGCATTCAAACAAGCAACGATAAGTCCTCTGAGGAGACAAGGGAGGGAAAACCGAGGCACAATGGCTAATTGTTAGTCCTCTGTTTTGTGGATCCTTAGCGATGCCGAGGTTGGAGAACATAAGTGATAAGAGGACACAAGACTAGGAAGCAGATGGCCAGAGATCACAGGGAGGTTGCGGCTTTCCTGTCCGTTACTAAAAGGAATGAATGGTATCTAGTGGTGCTGGTAGCGGACGGCAGCAGCCAACGATATAAAAGCCATTCTAAAATCTATGCAAAAGGTCTTATTTGAATAGACTGTATCAGATACTCATTTTTGATGGCAGAGAAAAATATTACTGGATTGCAATACTGGATTGCTTTGTCTAACTAAACAAAGTCGCACAATGCCTGGCAATCATGTTCCCAAATGATCAGATCTATCTGCTGATCATTCTGCAGGAGATTCATTTCCTGCATGAAATCTTAACCACATTTAAGGTTTAACCAGATAATGTTCTGGTTAATTCTTTATCAACAAAAAAAAGACCCACAGGACTTACGTATCAAGCAACTGATATCGTCCTGGTGTACATTACAACTAAAGACACTGTTTATCCAGAAACACACAGCATATGGACGGCCACGCTGTGATCCTGCATCTGCCTTCGCTGAGCATCTGCAGCTGTGGTAAGCCCGAGAACAACAGACAAATAAATGCATCAATAAATAATATGCTTCCCATGCTCTCCGCTTAGATTCCTAGACCGCCTTGCCGGCCTCATTTCAAGTTTTCCCCCAGCTCACTGGGGGCTGCCACGTCTCTTCAGAGACCCGAGTCTCACGTTTCTTCCCTAATCGCACAGAGGCGTATGACCCTGAGGATGGGAAGAAGAGAAGAAGAAATTACTTTCATTAAGAAATTCAGATTTCTCCACATCCTTTTGATCTTGTGCCAGAAGAACATTTATGCTGATGAAATGCATAAGTAAAGTTCTTAAATTATCCCGGTCCTCTTTAGTGCATGGATCTGAGTTGGAAAACTTCCAGAGCAGACAACTACAATCAGCCTGAGTGCTGAGAGCTGGATGGAGCTGATTTAAGACATGGCCTGAGTCACCGATACCGGATCATTTGCTGCTGCATTTGAATAAACTCCACAAAGGTATCTGGACAAGTCGATCAGGTGTTGGGTAATGATGGCAGAATCAAACGGGACACACCGCCGCCAGGAAAGTAAGACCAGGACAGAAATAATCATTCAAAAATCGCTACGATACACAGATACAACATTGATCTCCTTGTTATAATGGTTCCTGTCAAGGGGTGGGATCTGCATATTAGGTAGCAAGGGAACAGTCAGTTCTTGATGTTGATGTGTTGAAAGCAGGAATAATGGGCAGGGTTAAATCTGAGGGACTTGGCAAGGTCCAAACTGTGAACGCAAGACAACAGTCAGAACATCTCTAACACGACAGGTCTGGTGGGGTGTTCAGCAGTTCATGCAGTAGTCAGTACCTACCAAAAGAGAGGCTCCAAGAAAGAACAACCAGTGAACAACCAGTGACAGAGTGATGGGCACCCAAGATGAGCCTGTCAGATCCATCTGGTCTGAGCTCACAGAAGACCTACTTCATACTGGCCATGTCTTGTGAAGTCCACGCCTTGACTGGTCAGAGCTGTTTGACAGCTGCACAAAATCAGGCAGGTGGTTTTAATGTAACTGCCCATCGTTACACAGAACTGCAGTCACTTGCACTGCTTGGCATGTAATCATATGCTTACTGCAATTACACTGCATTGATTTTTATAGTTGCCAAGGTAACTGCTGCCTTGCAGTGCTGTTGCATACCTGTTTATTGCCTTGTAATTGAAGGTGAAAACTTGACAGCGCTGTGTGTTCATAAAAAGCGATGGGAAATAACTGAAAGGAATAACGAAGAAGAAAATGTCACGCATTCACAGAAGAATCTCTCCGCGAGAGTAATTACATAGCTCTAAGTGTTCTTTATTCACTATAAAGGATCATGAAAGGCCCCGATCATCATGGATATACAGCACATCTCTAATCAGCCACCTAAATAAGCTCAGCAAGCAACAAACAGAAAGCATTTTGAAGGCCAACCAGCTGTGATGTCAGGTACTCTCAACAAGCAGCCACAAAGCGAATACATGTAAGAGTACTGCCTCCTGTTGGCTTTTATTCTCTGGCTCATTTCTTCACCGTTCCTCAGATAAGGTTGGGCAAAATGGCATAAATACATCATCTCAATACTTTGAAGATATTTCCATGCCACACAATATGTCTCAATTAGTGTACAAACAAGTTGGAATGGACACAATGTCCCAGCAAGGCCTTTTTTTGGTTCTTCTACATACGAGTTATGAAAACTGGACAATAATAAAAATGATTAACTCATAATATCTCTTTAAATATTAAATTAGATTTAATTTAAATCACTGATACAAAGTGTTTATTACGGTTTTACTGCCATTCTCTTTTCTGGGTATTCTGGATAATATTTTTGTTATACAGTTGCAAGAAAAAGTAAGTAAATAACTAATTATTAATTGGAATTACATAAGGGGGATTAAAAGGGGGATCTAGCCTAACACTGAAGTGTCCACTTACTTTTTCTATCCTGCAATGTGGATGCTTACTTTAGTTAGATTGTGTTTGCCTATAATTGTGGCTTACATGATGACTGAATCAAGACAGAAATCTGGGAAATTCCAAATTCCATAAACTCAAGTGAATACTTTTTTTCTGGCAACTGCTTAATTTACTAGAACTTCATCATAACTTATGCAGATATGTTTCTAAAATGATGTAGAAAGTTGTATAACATATGTCTTAAGACTTCTTGTGTTTTTGGCAAAACAAACTGGTCGTACTGATTCTGAATTTTGAAAAATGCCTTCTAAGAAAAATTCTTCTAAATAGTGAAGAGTGAGACGTTGTTGGCTTATTATGCTCAAACAGTTTGAGAGCAGAACATTAAGACGCTAGAGTAGAACCTTTAACTTGAATTAGAAATCATTTTAAAGCTGTGCATTTCTGAGAGTAACCAGCATAAGTATCAGCCAACATCTGTAATGATTCAGTATTGTACTCTGTCAGGATAAGTGGCATTGTGCCCTATCTACTGAGATGTGTTTGGTAACTACTGCTCAGATTGTGCTTCTTGGGCAGCGGGTCGGTGGTTTCTGATGTGGCCTCTCCCGGACGTGCCTAAATTTTCCCTGGTCTCTCTGGGCTAGTGGGCACCAGAAAAAGGTAGTGAAATCTCAGTGCTCAGGCATAAAGCAGTCCTGTGGTCAGAATCTGGTCTACCACTGGATTCCCCATCAATTAGCTATGATGCAACTTGGCCTTAATTTTGCCATGGAGCTGCAAGTATTTCAACATAGAAACAAAACAAAGCAGTACTTCCGTTAAAGGAACTTTTTTTGGCCATCTGCACACGTACAAAGGAAAAGCTTAATTTTAGTGACTTGAATATGATCTTAATTTTGCATGTTGACTTTTGAACTACGCTAATTTTAGTGATATTCCTGATATGTGAAGGAGAAGTGGTGCAACAAAAGAGGAAGAAAGCACAGACAGTGCTGCTTCAGTATTAGGGGAAAACAGGACTAGACAAAGACCGCATTGGGAAGTTAAGAAAACGTGCCACATGGAAGAAAATTTTGTGGGCAGGCCAGTGTGGATTCAACACAAAGTGGATGCAAAGAGTTGTAATTTAGAGTTTTTGTATTGCGGCATGAAGGACGATCAAATGTTTTCAGCACAATTCCCTCTCTAAATCTGCCAGAGAAACCTGGCCTTGGGTGTCTATGAACGTTCTCATTGAATATGCTGGGCTGCAAGATCAGCCGAGGTCAGGCCGGACCTTTGCCAGCTGAGTGCGAACCGAAGTAAGTGACAGAATGTCCAAACGTGGTCTTTTCAGGGTAGGTGTGAAGGAGCTTTATACATCATATGCGTGATGTCAGAGTGTCTCACATCTCAATGCTGGTATGTATTATTATACATCTTGAAAACCTGACAGTTTCAAAACACGAATATGAGGCCCAGTGCCGCACCAGGTGGACCATGTGTAGAAAGTGCTTCCTCATAAGCAACAAACTTAATCAAGGCAAAAACAAAACTAAAAACGAGAATGACATGTTGCAAAATTAACCCTGACTTTTCAGATTCCACGTGCTGGTTGCACAACCCTGAGCTCTGGGAAACGGAGGCTGAAATTTCGTAAGATTCTTATAAGAAGTTCCCAACTTCTGCGAGCCCCTGAAATGACAGTTCTAACGTCTTACTGGAACTTTGACTTTGACTGGAAGACTTCGACTGAAGAAACAGAAGAATTTCACCAGATATTTTTGGCGAAAAAAAAAAGGAAGGAGGAAGGTGGAGGGAAAAGACAGAAGAACGTTACTTGGTTTCCAATCTACAAAGGAAAGTAAACCTATCCGGCATTCTAATGTGATTTTAATACCTGTGCTGCATCTCAAGTGCAATTTGCCCACGTGAACGCTTATCAGATGCACTTGGAGATGGAGTCAGACATGGTGTTCAGCCTTTTGCATGCAAACCCTCTGTTTGTCTAATCTTTGTGGATTTGACTACAGGCTAACTGGTGGGAAGAGGAATCACGGATGCGATTCTGAAGGAACAGGAGAAAGATTATGGGAGGGGAAAATCTAGTTTTCTGTGACAAATGTAACACTATTCTAAAACCTGCATTTACAAAGAGCCTGAAGAAGAATGTGTTGTTTTTTTGTTTGTTTTTTTAAAGAAGTCTTAAAGAGAGGAGAATTAGGCTGTAAATGTAGAATCTACAGCTCGATCAGGAGGAAATTAGAGTTTCAAAGAGCATGCAAACTAGCTGCCAGCTACACGTTTTCCGTGTAGATCTGTGTTACTGCAGCCAGGGTCATTTGTGAATGTATGCATGCATATGTATTGACTGTAGGTAGAGGTTGAAGGGTGGGAATAAAGACATACTGAAGTCTTGTGTGTGTTTATGTCTGCAATGTTTGATTTTTAGAGTTGGTAATATAAATGTCTATCAATGGGCAGTAATAACTCTACACTCTTGAAAATAAAAGTGCTACAAATGGTTCTTTGAGCGATGCCATAGAAGAAGCACTTTTGGTTGCATAAAGTGTGCATAAAGAGTGAGACATCAAGTAAAAGGTTCTTCACGTTCACACATCTCTTTTACAAACATGGCTCTTTAGGGAACCAAAAGCAGTTCTTCAATGGCATCACTCAAAGAGACATTTGTAGCACCTCAATATCAAGAGGAATTGGGGGGTTGAGATCTGTAGATCTCCCTGAGATCTATAGAAATTGAATATTTAGCTAATGAGTCATGTATCATGTTTTAAATGCTTTAAATACATAACTATGACTTGAATATGACCCTTTTATAACTTTTACATTCATATTGAGATCATAAAATGAGGGCATACTTTACTGAATATTATTCGAATGGATTTTGTCATCAATACAAACATTACAAAAAGAAGGCACTTGAACTGCCAGCTTGAGATGCACGTTTGTACCTTTAGTAGAAGTTCATTCAGTAGTAGGTTTACATAACTTTCTACATGCAGGGCTCTGTGTGTGCCTGTGTGTGTGTATATATATATCTAAAGTATCACACTCACAATGTAGCAGGGCTCACAATAGGCTTTCTTCTCCACAGCATAGAAGGGTTTCCCTCTCAACTTGCAGCTGCAGGTCATGCAGACGAAGCAGTCCACATGGAAGACCTGATCCATGGCGGTGCAGCCCGTTCCCTCACCCACCACGTTCTCTCCACAGCTAGCACATCGACCTGAAGACAACAAAACACTAACTTAACTTCAAGCACACAAGCATAGACTGAAATCCAATCCAATCATCTGTACAATTATTGCTGTCAATCATCAGAACTTTGGGTTTCCTACTGTTGGGTTAAGTTTAATGACTTGCTGCATCTTTAGTATGATGGAAAAAGGCAAAAATGCAGATCCTGTGTTTAAATGATGTAAAAACAGTGTGTTCTTTTTTTGTTTTTAAATTAGAACATGGACGCTGTCTACAAAAGTGTTGGGCAATACTTTCCCTGTTACAAACGAATGAAGTAAAACAAACAGTAGGAAAACAAGAGATCTAATGATTGATAATGGTCTGTTGAACAGATGCGATAGCAGATGCTACAGCATTTAATACACAGCTATTATCCGTTCACATGACACATTCATAAGCAGTCAAGGAGAAAACTCGTAGTTCATACGAAATACTATGGAATATTCTGCTTTGGCAAACTCTGCTTCCCTGTCTTCCCCTGCACTTCCACTTCCACCGTTAACAGGTCAGATGCGCAGGTTGAACATTAGGGCTATATTCGCAGAGCGATATTAAAAACTCTTCTGCTTCAATGATAATTTGATCTTTCAAGCATAAGGACCAGAGGGTTTGCACCACCCCCACCACCCCCCATTTTAAAGCAGATGAGCCTTACTGGGGCCATGGAAGATTCTCTACAGAGATGTGATCTAGAATTGCGCGTCTGATGGATAAAAGAGTTTATAATCAATGTCAAATGAAACTGAATATGAGGAACACTTCTAAAGTTAGGTTGATAGCATCTCAAGGGAATTTACCCCTTTATGGTGTTGCGATTTTTTTCCTATTTAAAAAGGGTAAAGTGATCGGTTGCCCTACAATTGAAGAAATCTAAGGCATTTAATAAGGTCAGTCCTTTAATGTAGTCCATAGTGAGATGAAATTCACTTTGTGTGGAGAATGGGGATCAATACGTTATTGCTAACACAAATACACGTCCACCATCTGTCAACAACATTGACTACTCCTGTACAGGTCCAAATACATGGATGTACATGGAAGGCTTAGCAGCTGCATCATATTAGTATAATCTGCCAATACACGACAAGACATACTGACTGTGACCATCAAGCACTACATACATTTAAATCATCCGGTTATAAACGTCGACATGCTACTTTCCATATGCCCGTTACTCTGATCTAGAGGTTCAGCACTAGCACTGTGATAAGAGCCAGATTAACTGTCACAACAGAAGTGCTTTGAAAAAGAAAAAGGCAAAAAAAAAATATATGCTCCCTACATCCATAACAAGAGCCGAGTGTGGCTTAGGTCCCCTCAGAAAGTCGCTCCTTCTCATGATAAAGTAAAACTTTGTTACAGGGCATCTGAGCAGATCCTATTGCACCAAAAAAAGGCCTGATTGCATATTGTGGGACACGGCATTTGGATATCTTTAATTGAGTTGAAGATATCTTTAATTGAGTTTAAGATGTCTCCAACTCAATGCAAAGATATCTTCAACCCAATTAATGACGCTAGCAATTTAATTAGCGGTATCAGGAAATAATGGGCTTTAGAAGCGTATCTCGTGCTGTTTTCTTTTTTACACATCTGAGGACAGATACAATCTCGCCGAAAAGGAAATGTGAGATATTGTGAATTAATTTAAGTTTATTCTGTAGTTCCTCTGCTTTTTTTTCACTTTCCTGCCTTTTTTTGCATCATTTAAAGCTGCCTTTAGAAGCAATCGCCGCTCTGTCAGCGAGAGCGCTGGAGTTCAAGCGTGTCACACACACAAAGAGACACGAACGGGAGCAGGAGAAATATCAGACAGCCTCTCATTTCCCCTGTTCGGCACGTCAGAGGGAAAAAAACAGATTGAACTCTCTCTTTTCAGATTAGATATCAAAGCTCCGATGGGCAACAACCTCCTCTGTAACTCCATCTTCATCTCAGATAATTTCCTTCACTTGTCAGTGTATTAAGAGGTAATCTTTGTTCAAAAGACTTCTGTTGACTCCAAGTTGAGAAATGGGGGGGTGAAAACTCAAAACACACAAACAAAGAGATAAAGTTAACTTGTAGTTTAGTTCTGGAGGTGGTGACATCAGGCTAATGTTCCAATGTAGAGAATCAGTAGATTTGCTGGATCTCTGCAGAATAGCATGTAGTCAACCATGAAAAGCTACAGGTAGGTATTTTTGGAACTATTTACATAATTTGAACAAACAAATGGAAACAGTATAGTCTCTAACTTGTCAATAGAAAATGTAAATGATGTAACCATGTAATTAAGTATGTAATTTCATAAATAGTAAGATGACCGTAATAAATATAAATAGGGTTGTCAGCACTACAAAGTAGTATCTACATTTATTTGTTTTACCAAAGGTGTTCCAGTTCTTCTTCAGAGTGATGCCACAAAAGAACCACTCTTGCCTTATGGTCTCCTAAATTATTGGTTATTGTAATCGTGTTTGTAAATGGGGTTGTCAATGTAACAAGCTTTTACATCAGGTTTACCAATAATTGGCCCAGGAGGACATTAGATATGGCTGAACAGCTATTGTAACCCCACTGAAAACAACACTCAAAACTGTAAAAATGCATCTATAAATGTGCCAAAAAAAATAAAACAAAACATTCACCACAGCATTACACCACCTCTATCAGCCTGGACTGTTGACACAAGACTGGTTGGGTCCATGAAATCATGCTGCTGGTGCCAAATTTTGACCCCACCAATCGGTGTGTCAAATTGCGATTCGCCAGAAAGTTTTTTCAGTCTTCAACTACCGGTTTTTGTTGACCCTGTTGTCACTGCAGCCTCATCTTCCTGCTCTTGGCTGACAGAAGTAGTTGCTGTTGTCCAACCTTAAGGCCCATTTTCCAAGAATGGACATGCTGTGTATTCAGAGATGCTTTTCTGCTCACCACAATAATAAAGATGAAGCAGTACTGCAAGTCACTGATTAAACTGGGATTCTGATCAATATAAATGATCAATATAAATTTCAAATATTTCATACTTCATATTTAACAACTGTATTTTCATTTGTGGATTCATGTTCATTTTGTTTCATTTATTTCTAAGGTTTTAATACTAAAATGACTAAAATGAAAGTTGAGCCATTATTTTGAATACCCCAATGCCAAAAGCAGATGGGCTGATGTCTGCTAGGTCACCGCCAGTGCACTGGCCGATCTATAAACTACCCAAACACACACAATCAAAACAACACAGACCTGAGAGTTGTGATTTGAGAGACGGCTGTGAAAACGTGCAACTTCAACAGAAGCTACATAGATGGTTAGTGCAGATTTAGAACTGTGAAGTGAACCTGTTAGTTGTGAGTTATTCAGCAGTTTTGAGTGAGAGTGTGTGTGTGTGGGGGGGGTCTATGTGTGAGTGTGTGTGTGTGTGTGTGTGTAAGTGTGTGTGTGTTTGTGAATGTGTGCGAGTGTGTTACTGAGCAGGTCTGTGCCCCAGGGCTGAGAGTGACATTTCGCTCAGTGACTCAGCCCCAGTGGAGGAGAAAGAGTGCAGGCAATGCCCCACTCTACCCATGTTACATAAGAAGCTTTAAAAAAAACATACACACACACACACACACACACACACACACACACACACACACACAAATATGCTCTTATGTAAAAGCTGATCAGTGCAGGCAGAAGATGAGATGAGAACGTCACAAGTCTACAGCTGTCCCAAAATTGGTGGTCATTATTACTGTGGAATAACTGACTCACATTGAGCTTAGAATTTAGTGAACGGTAATGATTCATTAGCCCCATCTCCTTCTGACTACTGGATACCAATCAAATATTCAGTGCTTCTTATATGTAATACAACATAGTACACATAGTACACAAGTACTAAAACATAAGCATTACGGTACATAAGCATCTTAACAATTGCTGTGTTCAAACGTATACGCTATAAGCTGACTGTCAAACACCTTATAAATTGAATATTATATTAAAAACACTTTAATAAATTCAAATACTCAATGAATACATTCTTCAGTTGATGAAATCTGCTGTACAAACAGTAAAAACGTAGAATATTTGGTCTCACTTTATTGGACAACCCATGTAGATTTGTTGCATTAAAAAAAAATAATAGTTAAGATTAGCAACAGAGATGTGGTTTTACACATGATAAAATCTCATTTCTGGTGTGGTGGCAGCCCTACTCCAGACATCTAAAGGTTAAACAACTCAGTGGTGAGGTCTTCATTTGGCATGCTGCCTGTGAGGCTGCAGGCAGGTGTTTCAGTATCACAGAGCCAGGGTGTTTCTCCAGCTCCTGTGCATGTGTATGTATGTGTGCATATATGTGCAGAACATGCACAAGAAGACATGACACACACACACACACACACCAACCTGGGGAAATCACTACAGGAAGAGGGGCTCCACATCACACACCTCTCTTAGGCAACAGAGAGAGAGAGAGAGAGGTAGCATAAGAGAAGAAGAGAGAAGAAAAAAAAAGACTAGATGAAAGCAGGGATGGACAGAAGAAGAGAACGAAAAGGTGCTATGATCTGGTCTTAGGCAGGCCATAACAAAAAAAGTGTGCGTGTGTATGTGTGTGTGTGTGGAGAGCACATTAAACAGCCCTTACATCAGCATGGAGCAAACGTTCTGCAAATAATTGCTCCATCAATCCTCAGTGTATGCATGTGTGTATTTGTTGCAAACTTCATAAACAGAACAGTAGTGATGAACTATGCGGTGTGTAAAATTTAGGGCTGCAACAGTTGCATCAGTTGTTGGCAGGGCCTTCCTTTGCTTCCTGTTCTTTCCACATCCCAAAGGAATTTTATTGGATTCAGATCTGGTAACTGCGAAGGCCACTGAAGAACTCATTGTCATGTTTGTGAAGCCAGTTTGAGATGATTCACTTTCTGACAGGGTGCATTAACATGCTGGAAGTAAGCATTAGAAGTTGAGTAAATATTGGCCATGAATGGACACACGATGTGTTACAATCCCCAATATCTGAGCCACGTCAGAAGATGCTCATAAAGTTTATAAATGAGGCCCTAAGGCTCTCAGACGCACCTAAATACTAACACGAAACGTCCTTTCCTATGATCTCTCTAAGGTGCAGGTTTATGTGGCTACCAGGTTATTATTAAAAAAAAAAAAGAAAGGAAAGCAGACAGGGGGTTTTGAGTTTTAATGACCAGAAACACCTGTGGATTTTTTCCAGATCTGAAGCGAGAGTGTCTCTAAGTTCTGGTGGTCTACCGGCTCTTGCACAACTCATCAGGATTTGTCAGAAGTCTCCTTTTCTCAATATATATTTTTTTAAACTCGACTATCTTGATGCTTCACATTCATAAACGTAAGCAACCCGTATCTCTCTGTGAAGTAAATGAATCTGTCCCTGGAACAGCACATATGTGCACACACTGATAAGCCGTTTTGCTGCACTGCCAGTGTTGGTTGATGAAGAGACACATGAAATCCAATCTGACAGTTCACATTCATGGTGCATGCCACGAATCAGATATGTAGCTGATCTAGGACCACGTTTGAAAGTGACTCAAATCTGATTTGCAAAGATCAGATCTAAATCAGATAAAACAGCAACTAAAGAGAAGCGTAAGAGGACTGGCTGGACTGTAACTTTCATTTTTTCACATATTATATATATATTTGAACAAACTCTGCATAACAGTGCAGTATAACAATGTGCAGTATAACATTTGAACAGTCCAACATACCTTAAAGACTTTTACAGCATTGATCTTCATAGAATTTCATCTAACGGAAAGCTCAAATCCAAAATTCTAGATGTGTTTTAATTAAGTCTTTAAGGCATCTGGAGTCTATTAAGACGCTCACTCGTCTCGTTAAGTTGTCTGTCCTTCTCTTACATGCGTTTTGTGCCAGCTAAGATGGCAAGGAAGTTTGTCCTGCATGAATAATTCCAGCTGATGACATAAATAAGCCTGCGACAAAGGCTGTAACCAGGTTTGTGAATAATGGAAGTAAGCACATGTACGGCTCTATCGGCCCAGCAGAGGCTTCTCCCGTACACCCCCCTACACCCCTCGCCCCACACCCCTCTCAGTGCTGGGCACAGACAGCTCATGAAAGAGCTTTTTCCTCTCGTGTCCCGTGCTGGGGGAATGGAAGGCAAGTCTTCATATTAAAACTTCAAATAGCTCCTTTGTAAGCAGAAGGAGTGGGAGAGGAGGAGTTCATTTACACTTTATACAGCCTCTCTTCTTCTTCTTCTTCTTCTTTTCTTTTTCTCTGCCGTCCCTCAGAAGCCTCCACTTGCTCTCACATCCAAAGTCAAAATAAAAAAGAAAGTGTGAGGGGGGAGGGGAGGGGAGGGAAGAATGAGGAGAAAGAAGAAAGAGGCGGCGTACGAAGCTCGCGAGCCGGAGGAGGCTTATGGTGGTTAGGCAGTTTAATTGGATAAAAGAGGAAGATTAAAGCCTTCTCCACTCTGTTCCATAAATAATTGATTTGTAATGTATTTGCGGTGGCAGGACCAGGCCGCTGTTTGGCGATGGCGGACTGCTTGAGTGGCAGCGAGGCTCGGATTCACACTCCATCGCGCCGCTCTTTGTTTTTTCACACTGAGAGACATGGGGCGCTTGAAAGCCAGACGAGAAACATGCTCACACGCACACGCATACACACACACACACACAAGCAAGCAGCAACAGCAGCAATTTTGATCTTGTGTCGCTGGAAATCAAACGGCGCGCGTAAAAAAAGGCGGCACGCGAAAGGAACTTTCGCATTTGTGAAAGGCCAAACTTTTTTTTTTTTTACACTTGGTGAGAGAGCGAGGGATGTGCTTTTCCTTTACGAGGAGAACACGGGCTCTTCGGCATTCGCGGTATTAGAAAACAAAGCCCATCACGACCGTACACATGTAAACAAATACGCAGAGCCCACAACGTATTCCGGGCCTGTAAGAAGTTCGCTCCTACAGAAATAAAAAAAAAAATGTTTGGTGGTGTAAACAACGGCGCGTTGGGAGACCAAAATAGTGGCGGCTAAGGCGATAGCGAGCAGCGCATTCTCAAGGATGGCGTTTATCTTGGTTTTCAGGAACAACAACAGTAACAACAAACCGCAGCAACCAGAACAAAAAAAAAAATATTTCAACAAACATCTGTCACGATAGCAAACTCCACTGCTGCGAATTATGCTGCTCTGATTCACAAGTTTATTACAGAGCAATGTTTCCCCCCCATACACACACAGATACACACACACACACACACTCCTACTCAAACCGAGACAGAACAGAAACATTCATTTGTTATGACAGATTCTGAGAAGAGTACAAAAAAATAAAGGTACGGGGTCGTGCTGAATTCCTTACGCTTAATTATGGTCATAAACAAACATCACAGGTCACTGAGCGTTTAACAGCGGAAGCATGTCTGCATGCTGAGAGTACAGCTGCCAGCTACTGCATCGCTAGAAGCCCCAGTCTGGGCTTCCACTTCTTTATCATCATCATCATCATCATCATCGTCGTTCCTCCTTCTTTCCTTTCTCCAGTCTGAGTGTGCTTGGCCCTGTTTTCATGGCCCCGTGCAGCTATGTGGCCCCCTTGGTCGGCCCATGACGATGCGGGCGGCCGTGATTAGCGTGCTGCTGTCTCTCCATGACCCTTACCCATGACCTCGCAGAAATCTCACTCCAATGGCAGCAAATAATGATGAGACACAATGGGCTATGACTGTATGACTGCTGGAGGGGGAGGGGGCATGCCAGAAAACATTCCAGCTCAGGCCATTTTGGCTGCAGGATAGCAGGGAGTGGGCTTGGCAGGGTTGGGGCAGTGGATGGGTATATGTGTTTTGGGAGGGCAGATAGATCGAAGATACAGATAGATAGAAGAAGAGAGAAAAGCAGAGGGTGAAAAAAGCGGAAATATAAATACATATTGACATATTTGCTTATTCTATTTTTTATCTTGTTGGTTTTAAAAAACATAGTGGAAACATTGCATGATGAACATTAACATGCATTTTAGCAACATTTTAAGTTCTAATATACAACATACAGTAGATGTTTATTACTGCGTCTAGAAGAGGTCGTATACGCTTTTGAAGACACTGTTTCTGAGATAGAAGGTTTTTGTACAGTGCTTCGTATTGTTTGTGCTTTGAGTGTGCATTTGTGTGTGTGTGTATGAATGGGCCTTTCCTGGGGTCAAACGCTCACTCACGAATGAAATCTAGCAACGTGAGTCAGTGTGTGCCGCGAGCTGCTTTAGCTAGGCTTGCATGGCAGCTGATCTTGCAAGCCTGAGTGGAGCTGTCTGAACGAGGCACGGTCGGCTACAGAGGGGCAAGGCCACCTCACACGAACCATCACAAGGGGGGAAAAAAAAATTAGGCCTCCATCGACAGTCAGACAGAGCGAGAGAGAGAGAGAGAGAGAGAGAGAGAGCGAGAGCGAGAGAAAGAGAGAGAGACAGACCGTGCTGGCATGGCATTCCGAGACTAGAAAGCAGCACAGCCAGCGTCTGGCTGGAGAGGGAGGGCTAAAGCTCATAATTACTGAATAAACTAAGACCAGGGAGCCAACACAGAACCATGAGGGAAATCCTGTGTATTCATCCAAAACACTAACAAACAGCACCAGCAGATTAGAGGCCTAATAAAGCCCAAAATATCCCACTACTTTTAATTACATGCCATCTCTAATAAGAGATGTACACTAAATAAATAAGTAATCATTGTTCTGAATCCGGTGATTTGTAGAAGCTGTGTTAATCTGCAAGTGTGATTTCGAAAGGCAAGATGAAACAACCACGGGCAACGATCCACCAGAGGTTTCTTTCTAGATAACTGACAGAAAGCTGAACTCTGTCGGTGGCAGATAAATAACCCAACTCCCACCTCTCCACACACAGGGTAATTATTCTGTGAGCAACAGATTAGAGTGCCAACCAGACAAAACTGTCTAATGGGAACCCAAAGCCAACAGAGATCACCTCTGTACCAATGCAGTGAGGAGAAATTGTGTTTACAAGTCTAGGAACAGAGACCTAGACTAAATTACCTGAACCACTGTCCACATCTAAAAGAAAAAGGTTCTTTGAGAGTTCCATAACCAAAGCAGTGGTTCCGTTCAAAACCATGACAACTAAAAATAAATAAATAAATAATTAGAATGATTAATTGTCTTTTTGCATGGAGGATAACCATTCTGGTGGCTTTCCACATGGCCATGGTTCAGGACAGAATGCTTACAAACTGGACTGGGCCTAGTTTTCTCAGCATGGTGAGCTAACCATACTTAGGGCCTCAGAACCATTTGGGTCGGCGAGCTTAATGACAGAGTGTCACTAATTGGCTCCAAACTGGCTAACTTGCTAACCTGCTCTGTGATCTCAGGGGGAGAACATGAGGCTGGGCAAATCTGATGGGGACAATTGTCACGTAATTATTACGAGATGGCGTGCACTTCCTGGTCATGATTTAGCAACACAGCCAATGAAAAAAAAAGAAACCGTAACCGATTGAATGGCTCTGC
This sequence comes from Salminus brasiliensis, assembly GCF_030463535.1. Classification (NCBI taxonomy): domain Eukaryota; kingdom Metazoa; phylum Chordata; class Actinopteri; order Characiformes; family Bryconidae; genus Salminus; species Salminus brasiliensis. The sequence goes on along the minus strand of NC_132884.1, from coordinate 21,754,380 downwards.
ACCAGTAATGATACATAGAACGGTATTGTGTGGCCTTAGAAACCATTTGGCCTTCAGTGGACAAGGATGTAGAATGGATATTTATTTATTTATTTATTTATTTTTTAAAAGGGGGGGTCTATATAGCACCAGGTTGGCACAATACAGAAGCCGTCGCAACAGTATATCCCTGAGGCATGTCAGTCACTGGGGTTTCACATTTACAGTAAACCTTTTAACCCTTAACTGCTCACAATATAATGAGAAAGGCATTACACAAGAGTTACATTACACAAGACCTGCACATTTTACAGCCTAGATACCATATTTAGGTACAGCTGGAGTTGACTGTTTGAACAGAAAATAGAGAAGTGTGTGATGGGAACGGATTCTAAAGTCTTTCAAATGGAATCACCCCAAAGACCTCTTCTAGCAGCTTTATATTTAAGAGTGAATGAAGGTTTAGGGGGACTGCTGCATGATAAAATCAGTCAGATGTAAACAAAGCCATTTGAAGCAGTTTGATATGAAATGCTCTGTTGTAGTAAAACATGCTCACAGTGGTGATGATGGAAACTAGAAATCTGAAGAGTTCAATGGCCCTAGCTTACCTCACTGAAAGGTGGTTAGGAAGGGTTATAAATAGGCTTGTCTGAGTCTAAGCTTTTTTTTTTTTTTACCTTAACCACAGTCATATACTTACTATTTAAACATCATAAAACAACTTGTATAGTTGTATAGACAAAACTCAATAGATGCATTCTATGGCATCTTTAGAATAGTCTGACTAAAATGGTGTTAAGGAGCAGCGGCCCTCTGACTAGGCAGAGGTCCATTTTAATACATTAATGTGTACAAATGAGTCAGCGGCTTGACCACGCTGCCATGAGCTTTTACCACAGCCTTTTTTGTGAGAGGCTATTTTAGTGGAGCAAAGAGCACGACCTAGAGTGAAGCCTAAAGTTGATGGCAGGATGCCTTCACCGTGGGATTACACACTCAGGGCTTAGATGAAAGCGTTTCCACAGAAACTGTCACATCGTCCAGTGCATTAAAAGTTCCCAGGGCGGATGCTCTCATCTTTGTTTTTTGGTTTTTTATATATATATTTTTTATGGCAACACACAAAGGCCTGACCTGCCTGACCCACTCTGGGGTTACTGTGCTTTAACACACCGCCTGCTCTGCTTTGACACACACACAAGTAGGAACGAATATGAAAGCAAGCTCCTAAGAGTTGGCTAAGGGTGAGTAAGTAAAATGCAAATGCACTCAACCAGTGTATCTAGGACAATACTCCAACCCTTCTGACGGCAGTCCTCGATTAATACATTAACACAGCCCTTTACACAAGCACCGACATCTGTACGTGAGCACATGGACACTGGGCTAAACTTTTCCTGACCCATTTACCTCGCCTGGTCCCACGCTCTGGGTCCTGGCCCAGTACAGTAGCTACACAGAAACTCCTAAACTCTTCCAAGATTCTTCATCAACATTTCATGAAGAAATGTCTCATAAATTATGAGGGCACCTCCAGCTGACGTTGTGCAGAGAAGAAGGTGGCGATTCCCCTCGCCTTCTCAAAAACGCAGGCAGACAAAAGCACGGATCGTCTCCAGACGTCGCGAGACGCTCCGCTTGACCGTCCGTCGTGCATCTTTCAAGAGCTTTCAAAAGACGCGCTTACACATTTCATACACGAGTCATAAAAAGCAGGGATGGGAATTATGGAGATCTCAAAAATGTTGAGAACGTGGCTCGCATACAGAACAGCAACCCCAGACACCCTCTCTGATAAGTTCCTCAGACCCAGCCTCCGAGTTCAAATGAATCCACAGCTATTACAAAATATATTGAGCTGGAAATATTAATTAGTCAGATACTTTAGAAAGTCTGATGGCAAGCTCACTTATTTATGAACGATACAGTGCACCTGAAGTGCTGCATTATTCAGTTATGCGTCCCGCTTTTGCTCTTTAGAAACACTGCGACTGCACTTGCATGCCCTGTGCCCAACTTTTAGGAGGAGGGAGAGAGGGGGGGGGGGGGGGGGTCTTGACATTTTTGATACATAATCAATGTGCAAAGCAATGTGCACACTTGTCAGAATCAATAGGCGACACATGCATAACTACATTACTTATGAAACCGTGTTGTACAAACTCTCAGCTCTGTCGGGGGACTGACAGTGTCGTACATGAGCAAGCTCCGTAAGTAATTGTTCTAATTTCTCTTAGCTTTGCGATGTGCTTCATACAATTGTATGACTGTAGTCTTTTCTCCTTCCTTCAGAGGCTGAAATGAATCATGGCTGCCTCAGGAGACCATGAACTCTAAGCTCCAGCCATGGAAGCTACAATGGCTTTGTTTGATTAGAACCTCTTCAAAGCCATTAGCAACACCAATAAAAGTTCGTTAGAGGAGGACAAAGACAGCGTCCAGCCGAGAGAGATCACGGCCTTGGCTCTGATTCATCTGGTTAATTATTAGCCCTGGGGTTCCTCTTCAGCAGTCATCCTCCCTTCCCCCAATGTGAGGTTTTTTCCCCTTTTCTTAAAGCCTTGAACATGTAATGTGATGTATTGTAATTACTGACTTTCTTATGCTCAGGGGGATTTTCTGATCAGCTCTGCTGTGGAGATTAGTCCTAGCCGAGGAGCTCTTAGGGGTCTAAGGGGAACGAGATGGATCTATGAACAACACTCTAGAGGGGGATGCCAAAGGACGGGGCAAAACCCACCATGATGTGATTACTATAACAGATGATGATGATGCATCTGAATTATGTGAGATTTGTAGCCTTTCCAATGGTAGTTTCAGGCTGGGTTTGGCCATGAGTTTTCATGGTCCAGAATGACAGTCAAAAAACTGCATTACAAACAACATTACATTCAAGAGTGTAGATTACCATTCCAATGCTGGATGCCTGATTTTTGAAGAAGTAAGCATCTAATATTTATTTGTGTTCTAATGTGTTCTATTGGATTTTGATCTTGTTCATGGAACTAGTTTGAGACAACCTTTGCTTTTTGACATGTTGGAACTGACCATCAGAAGACGGGTAAATTGCGTCCATGAAGGGATGCACATGGTCATCAATAATACTTAAACAGCAAGACTTCTGACAGCATCGGGTCTAGCTGGGATTTGATCTGTAGCTCAAGTATGGGCTTAGGAATAGTGTGACATGAAGTAGAGTGGCATGAAGCAACACACTCTTTGAGAAGTACCTCATCTTACTTTCTGTTCGGTCCACTTTTAGGGTCTCGGACAAAGATACTTCCAGAAAACTGAACGACTGAACTAAGTAAGGAGAGAGCTGGAGTACCCAACAGGGAGATTTCATGTTTTTGCTTCAGTGCTTGCTGCTCCTTTTTGTGCTTAGCAGTCACATCTTCTTGCAACCTTTTCTTTCTTTTCTCCTCTTCAGCTCAATTCTTGCTGAAAGGTTTCTCCATTCCTCTCTCATGGCCGAAGTACTGCACTCAGTCTTTGCAGTGGACGGGACTGCCTTGCTGACCTGGCTTTACATCTGACCCATTTACAGGCCAGGCTGTTTTCAGCCCCCCCTCTGGCCAGCAAGAGCGAGTTTGCAAACACTGGCTGTGTGTGGTCGTGGCCGACACAGCTGGGCCACATGCTCACTTCAGGGCAGACAGCGCTGACACATGCCCCAGCCAAAGCAGGCCATGGCGGCCTGGACGAACCCTCCGCTCCCCCTGCTCCGTCTTAGTGGCCTACTTCAACCTCTGACTCCAACCAATTACACATCTGCACATAGAGGCTCACATACATGAGGCTACAGTCCTTAACCTATACTTAACCTATTATATGCTGAACTGTGGCTTTGGCTTTTAACATCCATATTTAACAACATATAATTCTAATCCCTATAATGTGAAAGCATGCAACAATCTGTCTGCCTGCAAAACGCACCCTTCAACAACACATACGACATACTAGACATACTGTATTTTACCAATGCAGAAACATCTAAGCACCCAGAAGAGCTGATGGCGGAGAAGTAGGTACCGGTCTATCTAGCCTCTAATAGTCAGAAAAGTTAATTTAGCTAGAGTTAGCTCCCAAAATTGCCTTGCTAAAGTCAAGCAAGCCATACAAACTGACGTCCTGCATCCCTTCAGATCAGGGATGTCCAGTGGCGGTCCTGGCGATCTTCCCCCCTGCAACCCGCCAACCCTTTTTCGAACACACCTGTTCCAGGAAATGAAGGCGTTTCAATATTTCATAGTCATTTCAATATTAGCCAGGCGTGTTGGATCTCCAACTCTCCAGGGTGGTACATCTCTGGAACCAGGAGATCAGAGGTGGGTGTAAGTCAATACTCAAAGATCTCTTTTATTTTATGGCATCCTAATGCCAATTTCAATAGAGTATTATGTACCCACTTTATATTGTACAGTTTATTTGGCTTGACATTCTACGTAACGTCTAGATTTTTCGGAATCATTCGAATTTTGTGGACTCCATTCTTAGAAGCCAGTCCACGGATTTCCTTTCCTTTGGAATCAAACAGCCCTACCACACAAATATATGTTCTCTTTCAAGCATTTGCTGGCTGACAGACTGTTCGTTCTTCCACCCACGTATACTATATGGTGACACGGCACCTGGTGGTCTGTTGAGATGCCTCACTTATGCAATCAGAGAACCTGGGATACACTAGTAACCTTAGGTTATAGCTATAATTTACCGGAATGTCCTAGATCTACTTACTTAACTATAGATTGACACGGTATGACCTGTTTATTATTCCATTAATCATCTTAAGCTCTCCTTTTTCACAATTGCCTCTAAATTATTAAGCACTATGGCAGTACTGTATAGTTTTTGCAGCTGCACAAGATTCTGGGCCAGACTCTGGTACCCGCTGAAGTGTCCTTAGACTTTCAGGGGTTAAATAATGAGGTCCACTTTACAAAGAGATAGTGCTGTTAAATGCAGAACTACTGTACGTGTTTGGATCGCAGTCACTGAGTCGATGTTTCGGGCTGAAAGGGGGTTTGAAAGGGCTTTTGTTGTCTGCTAAGCAGTTCGAATGTGTGTTTAAGTTCAGATGAGGAGATAGAGGCTCTGGGGCAATGCTTCTTCAAAAGGACAGAAAGGCCAGCGTAAGGAAGAGAGAGACAAGGAGGTGCGGGGGGAGGGAGGACTCTCAGTGGTCTCTCTCTGGGTATTATTTGTAATGCTTTAATGTGAGTACAGATACCTGGGCCTTGAATTCGTAGTTTATAGAACAGACATCATCGTTATCTACCACTTCTTTAGATTACTGACAGAAATGAGACTGGTAAAAGTCTACGTGGATAGTTTGTTAGCAACGTCAGAGAGCAAACCTGTCTTGACTGACTGCATCTGTGGTCAGTGATGCATCATGCTCATGTGATTTTTCATTAAACTACCGCTTTAAAAGAAGCCAGCTACACTCAACGTTGCCAAAGCTATGGTTTTAAGAATTTAACAAAAACGTAGCATATACAGATGGTGGTCACAAATGGACTTTATTTGCTGTGTGCAGAAAATAATCAATGTTGTGTTAAGTCCACACCTCAAGCATTAAAAAATCCTAACTGTAAAAAAAAAAAAAGTGCAGCATTTAATGGAAAGCCTATAATAGAAGCTGAAATCTGTACGGTGAGTGAAAGTGATTACGTTAACACACACACACACTTCGCCACATTTGTCAGGGTTAAGTTCACTTCTGCAAAGTGACAAACGCACCTGTTTCTCAAAAGGGAAAGAAGAAGCCTCTTCCCATCCATCCATGCAAATGAGGCAGGCCAAAGCCTGAGACAAGCAGAATAACCTCACATCCACATCCTTATTTCACATACCTAATAATAATTCAGTAACACCCCCACTCGCACACATATGTATGCAAACAAAAAAGAACGAGAGGAAAGAATGAGAGATATTGAGAAAAATGAGAGAAGTGAACAGCAGGACATGTATACGCGCGGAAGGCGAGAAGTGGCATGAGTCATAACAGAAGCGTCAGCAGCTTTGTGCCACTGAACATACAGTGCTGCAGCCTCTTGCAGAAACACATGTGTAAGCATTTAACTGTGACACAGTGATGTATGGATATCAGAATAACCCACTTTCTCCCTCACACACACACACACACAACCTCGCATACACACTCGCAGCATGTAGCGAGCATGACTCATGTATTCATCTGAGCTCAAAGGGGTCTTCTGATGTGCTTACATGTGCGTTTATTTTATTTTATTTTTTTTGCACATTTTTAGGACAAAAATGGCCTGACATTGCAGGAAAGCCAGAGAAAAACAAGTACATAACCCCCTTTCTTTTAGTTACTGAGGTTAAGGTTAGGTTTTTGATTTAATGTGTTATATTACTACAAAAAGTTATATTAAGTATGTATTATACTATATATTATATATCTTATCGCAGCTGGACAACATTCGCTCCATTATTCTGTGTTTTTCCACTTACTGACACATGATTTGAATCTCGTAGTCATTCTTTTTATTATTATTTGTATTTCAGGATAGTTTTGTTCCAAAAACGACTTTATACACACACACACACACACACACACACACACACACACACACACACACACACACACACACAGACAGACAGACAGTGGAATTGATAGATTACAGCATTATATCATAAGTACATAACTGTGCTTTGTGGGCTTTACACACATGTTGCCAGTAAACATCAGTAAACGTGACATTTTATCAGTATCACCCTCTACTAACAGATACCGACATTCACAGTATATAATGGAAATGAAACCTCATGCAGTTAATAAAATCAAAGGAATGCGAGTGCTCATGTTATTGAGCAGACTTTTGCTTCACACGGCTTTAAAAAATGCTTTTATTTAGGTGTGTGTGTGTGTCTGTATGTGTATGTGTGTGTGTGTGTGTGTGTGTGTGTGTGTTTATAATGTGCGAGGATCACTGACCAAAGTATTCCTCCGATGGTGGGTGGTTCATGTCGAACAGCATCTTTTTGGTCAACCTGTCCAGTTCCTCCTCAGGGCGAGCTGTGGACAGGACTGGCCCCTGAAAAACACATTGACATGCTTTTTTACATATCTGTACACTCAAGTGCTCTAATCCCCAAATGCCCCCTCTCTCTCTCTCTCTCTCTCACACACACACACACAAACACAAAGACCATTACACATCACACAAACACCAATTACCACACGCCACACCACAACTGACAATGCACTGATTTAGCTCCACTGACCTGACTTCAGATGATTATAAAGCTACACTATACAGTGGAGTGCAAACGTTTGGGCAGAGTAGGAGATGACTAATCACCTAAATGTCTTAGGTTAAACATTGTTTTCAATATTTTAAGCAGGATTAGAGTATTCTTTTTGTATTGTATACCGTTTTACCGTATACCGTAGCATGTTACGGCTGTGGCTTGTTCACGGTCAGCATCAGTAAAGGCCATGTGATGCAAATTTCAAAGCTTTATTAACAGTTTGCAGACAGGGCTTCTTAAAGCAGCAGCCTAGCACTCTGAAAACAAAAAAAGCATTGACGCCCACAAAGCGGGTGAAAGATATAAGAATGGACCAAAGAGTTTCCAGGTAGACGTTCATGGTGGTTAACAGGAATGGTGGAGGTCATGTTGAAAACTTTGAGAGAACTGCTTGGAGGATTTCTATCAAGAAAATCAAAACTCCTATTTGACCACAAAATACCTTTAAGATGATTCAGCAGACAGTGGAGAGGTCGTGCACTATTTTACTGTGCAGATAAAGAGCGGACAAATCAAGCGTTTTTTTGTCCACAATGCTTTGCTACTCACAGTAACCAACATTTTGACCAGGGATGCCCTGAGAAAGTATGTGAAAAGTGCTCTGAGGATTAGGCCTACAGCGTGGAAAGCTAAGAAAAAAACCCTGGACTCAGAAACCATGATCAAATTACGGTTATCTAATAAATGTTATGGGAATGGACCAGAATTTACGCTACAGCTCTGAAGACTGTCACAGACAGTGAATTAAAGCTGGACATATGGAGATGGAGGTCAACAGCCTTGCTCAACTGAGGCAACTGTTAGTGGACATAACGGATAGACAGACTGTCGGCCTGTCAAGTTATTTCCACCCTAACCCTCAACAAGAGTGACCATTAGCTAGTGCTGTGTGTGGACCCACAGGTGACCACACAGACAAACACTTCCACATCCACGTTAAATACAGTCTACACACACACACACACACACACACACACACACACACACACACACACACACACACACACACACACACACACACACACACACATTTCACACACACACACACACACACACACACACACACACACATTTCACACAACACTGAGGAATGCACCCATCACAGAGACAGTGGTCTGGCAGTTTTTAGTACTGGTCTTTGGACAGGATATTCCAACTGGAGACAAATGAAGAGCAGAGATAGAACAACCATTTATGGAAACAAATTATACACACTCCTTCCTGAAGATCGTCACACAGTCCACACAGCCTCTACTTTATTTATTTATTTGTTTACTTTTTTCCAGTTGGAATAGCCTATTTGGATAGATATGCTATTTTTCTCTAAGTCTTTGTGGTTAAAAACACGTTCGCTCAACAGCATTAGCATTATCGCCCTGTTGAACGTATGTTGGACTAATGTATCTCACACACTCGGCACACGTCAGGCAACTGAAGCGAACCAGTGAACAGTCTGAACACTGAGCAGTGTCTGTAATTATGACCCATAGGAGTTAACCCTACTATGCTATAAATGACCAAAACTGGTCTTCTGCACCACTGCTATATAAAACAGGACACGGACCAGAATAAAACTTTGACAACCACCAAACGATTCGGATATTTCCTGACTTGTAAAGAAAGAGTTATTTGCTTTTAAAGTTCTGTTCAAAAAATAAAATAACCCCCCCAAAACTTAGGAATAAATGAATAAAAAAGGAATAAATGAATATTTAACCACTCCTTTCCCTCAAAACATATCACTCAGAGCTGTATCGGGGGCGTCGCGGGCTCGTTATCAAGAGAGAGTGAGAGAAGGAAGCAAGGAGGAAAAAAAAAAAAAGAAAAAGAGAGAAAGAGAGTGAGGGCGAGGTCTGTTTTCATCATGCAAAAATAACGCCTCGCTGAGAAACAGAAGACGAAATGCTCCTATTAGCGAACCTTCACTCTGCTTTCACCCATCACTGACACAGAGCATACACACTATATCACTGTACACACCATCTGTACTTCAAAATGTATGTAGAAAAACTTCACTTATATACAAAAGTGTACATAACAGCCACTGCACACAGCGTATCTTACTTGTACAGGCTGTTTTTTAAAACCTGTGATCATCCCTCCACTAAGACGTGTTTTTTTTTTAATCATATTTAAAAATAATAAGTTGTCACAATTTACAAGTCACAAGTTAATGTACTTCTAAATGAATGTGATTACGTGTTTATGACAATTTAGCTAAAGAAGTAATGTCACAGCAAGTCACAATTTGCCCCATTTGTTCACAATCTTATCCCGGATTTTACCGAAACAGCACTAAGAGCTACAGCCATGCAAAAAAAAAAAAAAAAAAAAAAAAAAAAAAACCTAAACAAAAAGTTAGGACACCCCATTAAACCTTAATTTAAACAATACTGAGAGGCGAATGTACTATAACTATCTATAATAATCTAATATAACTGAACTCATAAAAAAAAAAAAGTTGCAAAAAGACAGACTGAGTGTCTTGAGAAAGAGCTGTTGTGCGATTGATTATTCAAACAAATTCAGCAGGAATTCAGAGCTCCCATTTACAGAGGAGAACAGAAACTAAATTGACTGCTGAAATTCACAGAACCAACTGGAATCCAGGCACCAAAAACATCTGGTGTAGTAAGCCACGCTCTGAAAAGAGGTGGTGGGAAAAAAGAAGCCCACTCCAGTTGCTAATTTAGCAACATGCTAAGTTCAAGTAAGAGGGAAAGCAAGCAAACTTCTACTGCATCTGCATGAAAACATTTGAAAACACTCTTAAAACTTTTCACTCAACTTTGTGCTCTCAGATATGAGGTTTTATCCTATAAACAGGTGGGATTTGAGCCTCAGTTAGCTGAACATTCCTGGCTACACATCGATGTCCATGGACCATTGGTTCTTTGGTAATCTGGATGAATTGCTGTCGGGTCCAGCTGCAGATAATCGCTTGTTTCAATCCTGGTTTGGTCGTTTTCCCAACAGAATGCAAAACCCTGCAGAATGTTTTGCCACTCAGTCTGACCAAAGAGGGCTTGTCCCAGCAGTAATGTGACATCAATGCTTCCCCTTTATTGAAATACTCTATAGACAAAATGCTAGGGCACCCCCACATTATTTAGGATTTAGGAGGAGCCGGCCATATTTAAGCCTCAGACATTTCGTTTGGTTTGCTCTTGATAGTGAGAGTAAGTGGTATCACCATGGCCAGATCCAAAGATCTCTCTGAGAAGGGATTAAAAAAGATCTCAGAACAATTAGAAATCAGTCATTCCACCGTCAACAAAATAATTTACAAGTAAAACCTTGCCATAATGACCAAAACTGTCCTTAAAAACCTATTCATACCGATTGCATCTCTAACTATAAGTCAACCCAGTTCTCCACTGTTCCGTGATGTTTGAACCTGACAAGCTTTTCAATCTAAACATATATGTACATATTTTCATTTATTTATCTGTCAAAAAACATTATAATATTAGGTTACATTAGATTCACCTTTATGGTCATTACACATGTACAAGTACAAGGCAACGGAATGTAGTAAATATATTTGTATGGAGGGATACAGACTTTTCCTATTGTTTCCTTAGGGAGGCTTGGTCATAACACTGTGGAACAACGAACCCCACTGTGTGGAAACCTTGGCTTGGCTAGCTGACAATGACAAGTGAGTTGATGTGAGGTCATTTTGCTGTTTTACCCGCATGAAGATTCATATTCTACTGGAGCCTATTTAACTACATAAAAGAATCTGCATCATATTTTACCTTGCGTTTTGGCTGTACCCTGTCTTCCCCTACATCCTGTGGTACTCAGTAACTACAACTATGATTTTGATCAATTATTTATTTTTTATTATTATTATTATTATTATTATTCGAATTCTTATTCAGCCAAGCTTAGTCACTTTAAAAAGCATGCTTAGCCTTTTCCTCTGGCATAGAGTCATTTCTCACAGCACAGCCTCCCTACAGGGATTCTCTTCTGCTCTACCAAATGGATGGGTGTTATCCGTGTGTACTGGAGCAATGCCCTTTATCAGCCTAATGCTGAAATGGCAATAGCACATTTAGCAAAAACACAGGTAGGACTTGTTCAGCGTGGAGCGTGTGTGCTTCCTTAGGCCAGAAATAAGGCAAAACTAAACAAGAAACCAAGAAATGAAGAAAGAAAAACTGAACCCAGCTACAGCCAACACTTTTAATTAAGCTTAAAGTGGACTTGATAAATACACACTATTTAATAACACCTGTACATCATTAATGACCAGCTGTAGGGCAAACATACACTGTAAAACTGGCTTTGCAGTTAGCAGAGAGTTCAGGTATGAAATCGATTACAGCGCTCCAGAGCACAAGTACAAACCTCTCCTCAACACACTAAATAAATTTTACACTGCAAAGCCTTTGAAAACAGTGTGCATTTTTAAACCGACTTGCTAAGCTACTTGCTAATACTTTGGGCATGTTTTGCAAAACTGATCTTCACATTTATCTAAGAGTCAAGTGTTGAGGAACTTGGTCTCAACTTGGACTTGAGCTGCAATTTTAATGACTTTGGACTGGACTTGGAGAACCCCTTGAGACTAGACTTAGACTTCTCCACTTGTGACTTGAGCCTTAAACTGACTTGCTGGTATGAGCTTTGATCAGACGTATGAATTATCTTTACTATAGAGAGTCATATGATGTCAACTCCTGTTCTGTAGCTGTTCAGGCTAAACTCAATTTGTGTTACTGGGAGGCTTTGGCATTCAGTCAAATCCTCTGTTAGCTCTATGTGCTTAGTAAATTCCACCTACCAGCCACTTGTCCTACTTCCACTGATTGGTAATTTATATTACTCTGTTATTTATTAATCATTTACTTAATGCGATAGGAGGCCCTTGGTTACCATGACCAATTTCAGTCACCTTAGGCAAAAACAACAACTGTTCACTGGTTAATCCAAGGGGCTCTGACATGAGAACATAACTTAAATATTCTGTGTGTTTAAGACAGTCAGTTTAGTCTACAGACACTAATTTATTGCCAGATAGATAAGTTTATATGTTGAGCGGGCCTAGCTCGAAGAAGAAGGGGTTAAGTAGCGCAAGGACGAAAGAAACAGACCAGAGCAACCAGGATGATTTCTTGTAACTAAAATAATAATAATAATAATAATAATAATAAGCTATTTTTTCATGTCACGTGTACCCATTAACTGGGTACAACAGGATTCTGGCCCAAATTCTTATTTTTATATAGCTAATCACTTTGTAAGTTTTACTTGGCCCAAAACAACCTCCTCCACAGTAAGCAACCCAAGTGAGCATCAACAACATTATCGACAACCTATTATAATCAGTAAAGCAATCAATATCAGCCGTGGGCGCCAGAACACAATGCGTCCTGTTCCTATTTTTGATGTCGCATGTCACTGATGTTCACTGACATTTTATCATCATCTGATGTAAGCTACTAATATAGAATAGCTAAAACACTGGCGGACTCTAGGGTTGTTCTCTAGAGAGGCAAAATGACAAAGTATTGGCTGCTGTTCATGTGGGGAAAAAATGAGCGAGTGCCCCTGAAGTTCCCCTTCTTGCAATAAATTATGATGATGTGCCCAGATTTTTTTCATTAAATGTCTTAATCAATGTCCTTCTATGGGTGACTTTCCAATTGAAAAAGGTGCCTATATGATATGTCCTCTATGCAGTCCTTACTTGTGTGGTGGTTTCATCCCCTACAGTGTCCCAAAGAATGCCCTTTCTAGTAGACATAATAGCATACAGTGCAGTGTTGGGTACTCCTACAGGTGAAAAAACATAATGGAGTGCCGGGTTAGGTGCTCCACTAATGTGTTAGAATGTGGGAAAGTTTCCTAATTGATGCCCCTTCAGTGGAGAAAATGTGATGTGGTGCCCTATAGGTGTAGATAGGTGATATATCTGAGATTCCTAACAGGTGCTTTTCTGATGGGGAAAAAAACCCTGAAATGCCCTCTTAGATGCCCTTCCAAATGAAATGAACAAGCATTTAAACATTCTGAGCCTAAAACACACTTTAAAAAAGAAAGGTTAAGACACATTCACAGTAGTTGTCTGTAGTCTGGAGCTAGTAGCTGGTTTGTAGTTTGCGTTTTGAATTGAGGTTGATGTTTGTGTTTCTAGTCCCCTGAAGGCGTTGTGATGCGATGTGACTGTGTACATCTAAATGCTCACTTGTTGTTACTGCGCCATCATACCACCTATAGTACAAGCTGTCTGACTCATGTTAAATGTGTTTTGAGAAGCTTTTAAGACCATAAAGTTGCTTTTGTTAAGACTTAATGCCTATAAAATATGCAGTCATTAAAATCATGAATGTCTAGGCAATGTATGCCAGATTTACAGTGGCGGTCAGATGTTTATGTACACTCATCATGGACATGAATGTCATGGCAATACTGAACTTATTTTCTTTGAATAGCACAACAGAAACCATCGCTAATCAATAATAATTTAAATGCTCTAATATGCTAATATAAGTTTTCTAAAATAGAGCTTTGAGCTCACGTGTCCTGTTAAGCACTGCTTTTCAAAGTAAGAACCTCTTAACATATGTGAAGCATAGCAGTATAATGGTAGTATATTGGTTTGGGGATGCTTTTCTGCATCACCTGGATGCTTTTTCTTATATTAATGGAACAATGAATTCTGCTTTGTATAAAAGAATTCTTCAAGAATTCTGTCATCTGCCAAAGTGCTAAAGCACAGTTGGGTCATGCAACAAGACGATGATCCAAAGCAAACAAACAAATCTCTCCAACCATGGTTATTTAAGAAAAGCAAAACACCTTTGGACTGGCTTAGTCAATATCATGTCCTTATGAAATAGGTAAAACACACAGATCATGCTAAAATGCCTACACACATCACTGAGCTGAAACTGCTCTGCAAGGAGGAGTGGGCCAAAGCTCCACAGCATTGTGAGAGATGAGGTATTGCTTTAGATAACTCATTCAGCTTATGAAATGAAAATAATTTGGACAGGGGGACTGGCACTGTAGTCATAGGAGTGGGTAATTAATACAAGGAACTGCTGGCATCTCCTGGATGTCGGAGGGTTAATAAGTGCCCCCTCCATTGACATCACTGATGACTAACTGACTTTGTTGACTACCTGTTGCAGCCCTAGCAAGTTGAAGGGCTGCCTGAGTACAGTAGCAGGGCTACAGAGGTGCAGGTAGGCCTGCAGACAGGATACACACTTGGGGGCTGTAAAGCCTGCTTATCCTGCAGAGTATCGGCATTCTGTCAGCCTCCCTAAGCCATGGCGCTGCTCGCTCACCTGCCGACCCGCAGCAGGGGTCGCTCTCAGCAGGACAACCTACAGAACAGTTCTCCACATCTTCATATTTCACTGTAGAAATAAAAAACAGGTGCCTTCACCACAGCTTCATTCACTTTTTCACTTTTTTTATTCCCTCTCCCCAACATCCTCTCCGAGCTAGGCATCATACTAACAATTACCCAGCTGCAGCAGCTCTGAACTGGAGAAATGCTTTAGTCACAACCTACAAATGCAAAAACAACACACTGCCAGTTTTTCTTTTTTTCCTCTGCTAACACCTTGGTTCCTTTGACAACGCAATATATAAGACTCTCAATCTCTGGTTTATTGGAGATGTAGCCTAACAAAATTCCACCTACACTCAACACGAGCTTAACCACCGTGTGCTTTGTTTCCAAAACTGCAGCATTATTGTTCAGTTTTTCAATGTAAGGCTTAGCTTTCAGAAACCACTCACAGATTTACTCACAAACCACTATAAACTAAAGTAAAATCAGGTAATCATGTGAGTGAAAAACTAAAGTCAGAACCTGTCCCATTTTCTCTCACATTCCTTATTAAGTTAAAACATGAAATATGTAGAACATTATAAATTTGTTTTTATTTTAGCCATGGCATCTGCACATGTACTAGATGCCTGAGAAAACCTGTTTCAACAACAGTGCTCCGAACCAGACCCTCGTTTGTATTTACACTGCTCTCCGGACAGTCTGTATGATACTCCCCAGCACCCCATTACTCCACCCGCATTTCCATCTGTTTGACTGAAGACCATCAGTGGCCAGTATTACTGTGGGCAAAAAAAACAAAAACAAAAACAAACAACATTCTGCCCAAAACTGTCTTAAAACAAGGGTGGAAGTATAATGAGTTACTTAAATAGCGAATGGAGTAGATAAATCTCTATCAGTCGATTTTACATATGAACTCCGGAAAATGTCTGGAGATCAGGTCCGGGCATTTTCCGCAGTTGCCATTTTACACATCTAGCTTACAGCCAGAGATCTCAGACGCATTCTCAGTACTGAAAATGTTCCCAAATGGTTTAGGCAAGGGGTGGCACCTGTGTAGTGAATGCATGAGGTACGACATGACTCCTGAAAATGACCTGCTCTTTTCACACGTGGACACACTGGACATTACCCGGACCTTATATCCGGGGCTGGTGGGATGAAGTCCAGTACAAATTATCCTGACATTTGCCGTTGCACATACAGCACCTCCAGGTAACATCTGGAAAAGTCCTGGGTTACTGTACATGTCTCAAAGGGACTTTGGGGAAATGTAAAGATTTGGGTGAACTTCCTTCAGAGAATTATATGCTATACTGGTTGGCAGCTAACAATGCTGATGAAACTGATAAACTCATTATGAAGAACTATCAATTACAATGGACTATAAGTATATAAATGAACCAAGATGCTTAATGTCGCAGTGGGCAACACCACATATCAGCATAAAATGCTAACACCATCACACCCCTCAAACATAGGAGCTTGATGACATGCTTTTGCCAAACGCCACCACTATACCAAGACGGATTTGTAGAAGGTAGCGCGATTAGATGGGTAGCATGATTAGATGACAATTCTTTCCAGAAAAGACATTTTTAGAGGTGTGCTTTTTGTTCATGGCTGGAAATTAAAGGCAGACCTACAGAAAAAAAAAGATTCGAGTGTTGTGTTCACTGCCCTGTAACTACTAAAAACTTGTAACTACTTTAAACTGTAAGCCCTGTAGATGGGCCCACTTTTTACATTTTTTCAGTATTATAGCAGTGTAACTTAAATGTTTTATAGTAAGTATTAAGAAGTTACTTAAATCTACAGAATTTTTCCTTTCACTCAAATGGGGTCAATGAGTCAAATAACTATTATATATTAAAAAATGAAACAATTCTGATAACAGTGTGTCTCCAGTGCAGTTCCTTATTTCAATCCAAAACCTTACAAAATAGCAAATTCCTGCAGAGCTAAACATTGGCTTTACCGGCAACCAGACCACTTCCAGATTAAACAGAGAAGGACACAGGGAGCAGTGTGCTATCCTGACTGGAGCTCACACTGACACACTGAGTGAAAGAAAGCGAGGGACTGACAGAGAGAATGAGGGAGAGAGGAAGTAGTGAAAGCCCTGGCAGACATAAGATGGCTTATTAAAATAATAATAATAGAAACAGGGCTGCGTGCTACCACCCCCCCCCCCCCCTCACCCCCACCCTCCTCGCTCCATTTGTGTGGGTCCACGCGGGATTAAGGCATTTGTTGCTGTTATTAAGACGCTGTGCTAAATGGATGATTATAGCAGCTTAAGGGACTAAGGCACTTTCACCAAAACAATGCCAGAGAGCGAGACGATGGAATGGAGAAGACTGGGGGAAATGTGAGGTCATCCGTCTGTGAGAGAATGAGAGAAAGAACACAGGAAGAAAGAGAGAGCATGAGGAGGGAGACCTTTTCAGGCTTCTAAATCATTGTGAGTTAAAGAGTGTTGTGAACAGCTAGGAGGATGAAAGTAGGTGCAGGTGGAGGAGCTGCTTTACTGGATTGGTTATTGCTCCAGATGTCAGATTAGTACAACCAAATTCAACCTCTGCATTTAACTCCTCTGTGGCAGTGAACACACACACACACACACACACACACACACACTCAAACTCACACACCAGTAAACAGGACAGTGAGAACTCATATCCAGAGCAGTGACCAGCATCCTCAACGTCTGGGGAACAATTGAGAGGTTGGGGTTTGGTAGGTGCCTTGATGAAGGGCACTGTTCCTTCACTTCTCCCAACACTCACCTCAAAGGGATTGAACCAGCAACCTTATGGTCCTAAGCCTAAGCCTCTAACCCTTAGGCCATGGCTGCAAGATATAAACACAACTTTCTGTTGTGATTGTTATGCTTTGTATTATGCCTGGCCTCTCCATTCTCCAACCATACAAACAAACATCTAAATGTAATAACACTGTAAACGCAGGTATTTTAACCCAATTGAAGGATTCCGCTAGCATTCCTATTTAGATGCTATGCCAGTGCACACACAGGTTTCAACAGCAATACATGAAAACGCACTGGTGAACCCTTGATGCAACACGATTTTAAGGAACCAACACCGATTACATTTGTTTGGACATGTTAATACCTAAATTCCTCAACCATATTACATATTACCTACATATTACCCCACTGTGGCTTCGGCAGTCTAAATTCTTGTTGTCACAGTTTGGTGTTTTGCATAGTGACAATCAGACTCGACGCCTAGTCCCTAGATGTCTTGTTGCTTCTGGGACAGCTCTGAGACTCTGGGTTCATGCAGGCTGTTGCTCACACCACATGGAGCAGTAGCTGTACTAGTAGTAGTATGTATTACGAGTGATTTTGCCCTAAGCGGCCCCCTCCAGACTCTTCCAAAGAGCTTCAGACATGTCACATCTGTGCAACGGAGCCAGTCTGAGAGGGAGGACCATCTGATTCAGTTCATTCATGGAACACAGAGCAAGTTAAGGTTGTTAAAAACATGACATGAGGCACTGGCTAGGTTCATCCTTAGCGAACTCAAAATACTTTGCTTTTTAGCAGAGAATGAGAATGTTCTTTCAAGCTGCTGCGCTACCAAAAAAAAAAAACATGACATTCCTAGAGGCATGGAATCCTCTCAGATGGAGATACATAGTGTCAGGCTGGTCATTATTCAGGGTGTCAAACGGACGTTGAGGCCAAACCACAAAAACACACCTTCACAGGGTGGCTGAGTTTTCAACGGTGGAACATGGAGAGTGAAGGAGTGTACTGCAGGCGGAAAAAGCAGCTCAAGGCCACCTTCTGAGCCACGCGCACTCGGAGAGAAAGTATACATTTCCCTGCGAATAAAATGGGTCATGTTGTTTCAGCTCTAATTAAAACGGCAGAGTAAAAAACACAACAGTCACGTCTCAAGAAGAAGCAAGCGGGCGATGACGGAGAACTGCGGGAAAGAGCGAAGAAGGCGGCATTGATAATAATTAAAGAGGCAAGATCAAGGAATTCCTGCTATTAGAAGTTCACTCTGACGAAGAGAGAATAGAAAAAATGTTCGATTTGGAGGAAATAATTATTCGGCTTGATGTACGCGGCTGGGAAGCCAATAAAGTGGTGTGTGTTGCTGTTTTCCTTTGTACGAGTGTGTGTGAGGGGAGTGTGTGCACATGAAAGTAGGTCAGGTTTGGGGAAACTGACACGTCTCTCTGCTAACAGATAAGAGCAAGTCTAAAGTGCTAAGAGGGGCGCTACAAGCAGGGAGAGACACAGAAAGAGAATGAGAGAGACAGAACGAGAGGCAGAGAGAGAGGGAGAGAGAGAGATAGAGAAACACAGAGAGCCAAAGAGAGAGAGGGGGGGGGATGTCCATTCAGGAGACTTCAAACACTAAAGGCACAACGAGCAGCATTTTGGCCAATGTCTGTCTATAATTACACAATCGCACTAAAACACACTCTTTCCATCCCTCCGCTCTGTCCAGGGCCGCGAGCGAGGCCGCTCCACCGCTCCACCGCTGTTTACACACGCGCGGAGATGTCATTAAGTTCTATTTAAACATTTACGACGGCTATAATGAAGATGTTCTCAGGTTTGCACCTCGGAACCAGTGTCTGGCGTTCTCCTGCGTAAATCCACACTCTGGCCCCGCTCCCCTCTCATTTGCTCTATAAAGCCGAAGTGTGGTAAATCCTTTCCATCGGCAGGCCAAACAGCTGCAGGCCAATGACAGATGATTTAAAACGGAGGGCTGAAGGTTATCTCCTGTCCAAACACCAGCATCCTGAATTGCCTCCTCTACCCAAAATGCATGGGGGGAGGCCTGCTGGCGGCGCACACACACACACACACACACACACACGCATACATACACACACACACATACATACAGAGGGAGACTGTCTTTGACACAGTGTCAACGTGTCTACGTGTGTATGTACGAGTGAAATAGCTCAAGAGTTCAATCTGAGCAGACCAGTGCAGAGGGCAAGTGGGGCATGATGATGAAGAAGCCAGATTGACAGGCTGCCGAGTGCACTGCTGGACAGTAGGGGTCGCTGTTATGCAGAACTACATTACAGTTTAGTATATTCATGCTTTAGCCATGCATCTGTCTGCTGCTCAGGCTGATTCACTGATAAGAGCTTTATTTTCCATACATCACTACAATACATGGTTAGCATACATAAGGTCAGCAGTCCATTTAAAACAGCCTAATGGTCAGGCACTAAGATTCCAACAATATGGGAGCTGTGAGTTGATGTTAATAGAATTTATTTTTCATGTACAGTCAACTCTTTAATAACTGGTATCTTTGATGAAAACGAGCAAACACAATGGCATGTAAAAGTTTGGGCACCCCTGGTCGTACCCTGGTATTAAGAGTTAATAAATGAGATAGGGAGTAGAAGATGAACTGGTTTCCAAAAAGCTGAAAATCCAAGACTGCACGTGTCTTTAATAGTTTAAGCAAGTTTACTTTTTTATTACTTATATCAATATATCTATATAGCAATATATCTATTAGAGTTTCAAAATAACGGAAAAGAAAAATGGCCCGAAGCAAATGCTTGGCAAGTATCACATTGTGTAAAGACTTCTATATAAGAGTCTTTCAGTTCTTGTTTGGAGGATTTTCGCCCATTCTTACTGTCCAGTTGCATGAGATTTTTGGTCTTGCATATACTGCGGTTTTGAAGTCTATTGCCAGATCTTTTTAGGTTAGGGGTCCACGAGGGCCATGGCAAAACCTTCAGGTTGCACGTTTTGAGCCAGTCAAGAATTTACTGTGGATTTTGTGGTGTGTTAAGATCAGAGCATCATCCTGCTGTCAAAGTCATCCTCTTTTCATCGTCATCTTTTTTTATAGACTGTGTGATGTTTGCTCCCAGAATATGCTGGTATTTATACTGAATCCATTCTTTCCTCCATCAGTGAAATGTTGCCCATGCCACAGGCGGCAATACAAGCCTAAAACATGACCAATCCACCCCCTTTTGGAATCTTTTTGAGTCTTGTGGTTGGAGGATGCAGGGGTTTGAGGACTCTTCCATTAAGCTCATATTTGTGAAAAGTTGCTGCACAGTAGAACAGTGCACCACCACTCCAGAGTCAAAATCTCCCTGAAAAGGGTTCTGATTTGATGCTTCTCTGAGAGTTTTCTTGGTCTACAACATGACCTTCTCCATTCCCGTTTAATTGCCATTTCTTAAGTACATTATGAACTGAGGAATCATTCCTAAAGTACCTAAACTAGACATAATCTATTTTGACTTAGCCTGCGCTTCTGTCAGTTATGATCATTTGGAAAAACCAGCCGCCCTTTAATCTGGCTGAACATTTCACAAATGAATGTTAGCTGCTTCTTCTAAAACATTCCAGCTTAGGGGTAGTTTGAAGAAAGCAATTGTGAGTAATGATGAGTACGGGACAGTGCTGACTAAGCAATGGGCTGTCACCTCCGATAAGAATACAATTCATATCGATACTGATAGCAATCATTTCCCCTTACTGTATTTTAATATGTTTTATTACATTAGAAACCTTAAACAAGTTTGTCTAGAGTATCTACTAAGCTAAGCAGAGAAGGGGATGAAATGTGTGTGTAGAGTGTGGGGGAGTGAGAGAGAGAGAGAAAGAGAGAGAGAGAGATTGATCGTGGCTATAATTTACTGTGGTGATGTCTGGCTGTGGAGCAGAAGGGTGTCAGTGTTTTATTATTAACGGGAGCGCGGGACCAGTCTGCCTGATCCTTTCACACACACATACACACACACACACACACACACACACACAAATCCCATTCTGACAAATGGAGGCAGTCACAGCGCTGTGGTCAGCAGTTTGGGTCCTCTCCAGAACAACAAGGCTCCAGAGGTGCAGGAAGTGACCTGAAATGCCCTTTAGAGAGTCCAGATGAGGCGGAGTTTCCCTTGCACTTACTTAAAAGACATAAAGAGGGAGGATCCAGAGCCAGCTGGGCCGCTGAAGGGTCTAGAGTGGAATTAGAGCAAATCAGGGCGGTTTTGTCGGAAAGTGAGCTGTGGCACACCTGATTAAATCAAGACTAGATGGTCTCATGGTGAATCAAATCGAGTGTGCCAGCGTCAGTCTGCGTCTTTGTTAGAACTACGTGAGAACAAACAGACCTTTCAGTGTTGTCAGGCCTTCACAGCGGCCGTTTTGCTGAAGGAGGGTCTGTAGTGGGTTTACTGAATCTTCAGTAAACATTCGACTTCAGGTGCTTCGCTTATGTAACTTAATGCGGGTACAAAAAACACATTTCATACATGTTACACCTGCGCTGCATGCGTTCAGGACAAAGGTTAAGGTTTAAAGATAGTTCAGCAAAAGAATCTAATTAACACGTCTCCTTCCCCTCCTTTCCCCAAATCCAATTAGCGCAGCGGAAGCCTAAGGCTAATGCTGCTAACAAGTAAAGGGCACTTATGAGAGTTAGCACTGTGCAAACTGTTTACACCTTTCGTCAACATGTGCTTTTGGTAATCTGATCAGGATCCGATTTCACCAGGTGTAAACACACCCAGGACACATTACAATCGAATTACGATTGGACCACTCAAACCACATTTGGAGGTGGTCAGAGTCTCTAGAACGCATGCAGCGCAGGTGTAACATGTATGAAATGTGTTTTTTGTACCCGCATTAAGTTACATAAGCGAAGCACCTGAAGTCGAATGTCTGGCATTGTATAAGAATGACTGAATTACGTACACAAAAGCGAAACTAGGCTCCGCTTTCCCCCCACCAGCCTTAACTTCTTTCTCTAGTTCAAAGAATTCTCTGGACAGTACTGGTGCTGCAGAAACCCAAGCAGGTACCCACAGCCCCCTCCCCCACCCATGCAGAGAATTCAGTGGCAGTTAGTAGTTTCCGATATTGGATAGCGTATAAGAAACTGATAGTAACAGTTGAGAAATCATGTTTTCAGTGGGTTACTGGAAACAAAACAGAAACCACATGTGTGTTGATATGCTTTTTAACACAGGAAAGTAAAATCGGATCACGCATGGTTCAACTAGGGATGCAGTTTAGTGAACAGAGTAAACATGCAATCCAGCCAAGGTATGTTCACATACAATCCATGTATAAACAGCCTCAAGTGATAAAAAGGATATATAAAAAGCACACTCCTTATAATCACCAGTGTGAATGGATGGGATAAAGTGTCACAGGTTTCTTTTACACCTTATAAAGCAATAGGAGATGAGGGGGAGTGTGTTATTGTGAATTACATCAGGACTGTGATTTTTTCTTATTTTATTTTTTTAAATAAAATAAGAAAGAAAGAAATCGATTCCTGTTATGGTGTTAAAGCAGCACTATGGAGAACTGGTATTGGTCTTGCTCTTGGGCTACAGTCTGGAAGTGGAATTCACACTTTAAACCAACTCTTCTGGACAAGCTGAGAGATACAGAAGCATCACTGTAGGTAAAAGAAGCATGTGAACTGACGCAGTTCAGTAGTATTACGGGATTTGACAAATATGCACGTTGTGCAGTTCTAGCAAGGAATTTTCCTACACACTTCTCCAAAGTTACAGGTGCAGGCAGAAGAGTGTTGAGCCCAGAGTAGCACTGACAGCCACGCTATTATATTTCCCTATAATAGATAAGTGGAGCATCAACATCATTTTGAAGCTGTTATTTTATTTCCGCCGTTAGTTGCAACGCCACAGTAATGGGACTCCTCCTCCAGCTCTTCATAGATGCTGAGTAAATTAAACTCTGTTTCTCACTAAAATCTTCGACGTGGCTAATTCCAGGCTGCTTAGGTGAATGGCTAGTTTGACATTCAGTGTAGACCGGTTGCCACACACATCTTCAGAATATGACCAAAACAGCTGTAGGTCAAATTAATCTCAAAGGGATCCCTTTTCTGTTTACCTGCAAATCAAGTTAGAAATAGAAACTTTATAGTGGTTTGCTTCAGCATCAAGCATAGCAATTGCCTAGCAACGGTGTTCAGTGATACAGCTGAGATGGGTAGAATGCTTCTCAACCAATCAGATTGCCTTGTTGGAATCAAGTGTTGCATAATGGACCTTATGAACTGCAGAACAGATGAGACATTCTGGAACTTGTTTACAAAAAATACTGACACCGATCTTTAAGATGTCTCAAACAGATTTATGAACATGGCTTCTGACAGTGTTTGATCTATAAATATGAGCGGACGTATTCCATTATTAATAACATCCTAAAGCCTGAATTTCGTCTGTACTTTTGGTCTTATGAGACAATTGTGAAAATAGTATTGTTTTAGCTTGACTATTATTTTAATGGTCATGGCAGCAGGTAGCGTCTGGGCCAGGGCCTCTATGCAAGCAGACCCGTGCACCCCAAAAGCAGAGCATAGAGAAAAGGGTAGACTGAAACATGAGTAGCGGCCATATGATCGCGAACCATGACGCCAAAGTGGATGTGCAACCTTTGCTCTCTGAAATATCCAGCAACCAGAGACTGCCTGAACTGCCCCCTGCACCCCTAAACGCCACCATCATACACCTCTCTCAGCCGCCGCAATAACCCACCAATTATAGCATGCAGCCACGCGGTGCCAACTAATGCAAGCGATCACTTGTCACAAGGTGTGACTATGTGCAAAATTAACAGCAGCACTCAGCTGAATTAGGAAAAAGGAATACACTTTGGCACTTGTGAGGTGACGATGAGTCAAAGAAGCCTCTGCAAATAGACACTGGTGATAAAATTGGCCAAGGTACTTGGGAACAGAACAATCAAGCCGCAACAGGAACTTTTAACATGGTGGGTTGAAATTGAATTAAGCAGGAAGGGGACAAATCAAATGGCTGCTCGCAGCGGCTGGAGAGGACAATGTGTACCTAAGAGCTGCTTCCCAGACATGTAATTGAATCTGTGCTTGGGTAATATTAAGGCTCAAGCCCTGACCCTACAGGCCTTTCCCTCCTGCTCCAAAACGTAGACAATTTATTCAACCCTTCCACCCCTCAGCACATAAGCGATATGCCTGATGAAATTATAAAAAAAAAAATAGAAAAAAAAATAAAAGTAATAAAAAAATAAAATAAATAAATAAAAGTGCCTCAATGGATGCCATAGAAGAACCACTTTTGGTCAATGTTTCTAGTAGAGATGTGTGAGTGTGAAGAACTTCAAATAAAGGCTCTTTACAGATGTAAAGACTCGCACATCTCTACTACAACCATGGTTCTTTATAAATCTTAAAAGTCGTTCTTCTATGGCATCCCTCAAAGAACCATTTGTAGCACATTTATTTTTAAGAGTACAGTGCAGTACTAGCACTTGTTCTTACATGTTCCCTTATTGAGAACAGCAGGTCCATTAGTCTTGTTAATCAGAAGAATGGTATAAACTGTAGGTTGGACAAAACAACAATTACAGATCATTACTTGCACATACACAGTGTTTATGCATTGGAGTAGTCAATGAGACACAATCCTATGCATGTACAGGCATGCACACACACTGTTTACATTCCTGTAAGAGGTTATAGCATAATTTTTTTGTGACTCAACCACCCTGGGCATAGTGTTTGTTTCAAACAAGCACTAATTCTTACTGAACATTATTAATGCAGGTCCAGTTTGACTAGTGTAGCGTAAAGAGTGAGTTATAATACACCAAGTCTATAGTAATACACCAAGTCAAGTATACCATACACACTGCAAAACACACTGCCTTAAGAGAGCTTAGGCAACCACTGGAATGCGCCCTTAGGGTGGATATGATCACTTCTAAATGAACAACACTTAATAGTGGTAATAGTGGATTGCAATCAAGGCAGATTCAGGCATATCTTCATGGATTGGGTATCAGCTATATCATGCCTAATCCTGTTCCAATTCTTTGTTTCCAGACTTCTAGGTTTTAGAAGCTCCATAAACAGATATTGCAGATCTTCAGCAGTGAGGTGCTTTGTCAGAAGTTAACATAGCAGCTGAAATGTGTTTAGAAACCATGCAGAACTGTGAAACTCCAGTAAAACCTAATGTATCATGGGAAAATGATGCTGTACCAGAAAGTGCTATGCACTCTGCTTCTGGGTTAAAACAAGTGTTTGCAATAAGACTATTTAAAGAGTTAACACTACTATGATTAGATAGTAGTTAGATAGTAACTATGTAAGTGGTTAGTTTGCACAGTCTTAACCACAAATGACAAAAGCTTTAAGTTTAATATATATACTGCTAAGCACATACTATGAACAATGAAGTGATTATGTAGCAGAATGTTAAAATAACAATTATAGGGTCAGTCAAACTGAATCACGATCAAAGGTAAACACAAAAATGGCCATTAATAAATATGAAAAACAAAAAAAGAGTTTTTTTATGACAGTATTAAGCTGAATCACTTATCTCCAAAATGGTAACCTGACAAAAAAACCCTTAACTTTTAATAGAAGTCAATGTAAAAAGATATTGTCAAAAAGTCTAAATGGCAAATACACAAGGTTTTGCATGAACGCGCCAACAAATCCAAACTATGTAGCTGTATTACGTACATGAAGAGGAATGGATAAAGACATCCATAGTTATGCTGTTTGGGTTTAACCCCCAAAACAACGTTAGTTGCAGTAATAATGAAGAACAAAAGTCCTGAAATGAGTCTAGTGAGAGGGAAAAAATCTATACAATATCAGTACATTTTTCATTTTAGTTTTCAAGGTTTTAATGACTGGATTATAGAAGGTTATAGGTTATAGAAGCAGGCTGTGCTTAGATGACTCCAGAATCCTCTCTGGCCTTTTGCGGGGAAATACTGCCACAGCATATGCAGTGCACCTTTAACAGGGCAGGGTATCTGATAGGTAAAATATAGTTACGTAATGAGGAGTCGTATTTGATCACCTCTAAGCATCTCGAGTTCGTGTCTAAATAAGGAGAGAGGATCAGGCCGTGTCAGTGCCAACCTTTACTACAGCAGCTGGGCTGTAAGCAAAGCCATCAACATAAACCGCAGTAGAAATGACCTCAACTACGTCACAAAAAGTCTAATTTAGGCAGCATTACCACTTTTATAAAAGGTTCTAGTCTTCTTACAAGTTAATGAACAACTATGGGGGTTTTTATTTGGAGGCTTATTAAAAAGGAAGTGGCTTAAAGAGAAACAAAAGGGCCTACAGGTCAATAATTCACCATTTCAGACAGAACTGGCACCAGAATCTAGTTTGATTTTATTCCATGAAGTAATGCAGGAAATATTCATGACATCAATAAACAATTCATTAGATATCAGCATTTAACGTCTACACCGCTGTGATAAACTATACCATCGCCACCTAGATAATTCCCTTATCCGTACGAGGGAGGGTGTCAGTGTTGAAGCTGGGCGCCAAAGTTTCACATTAACTGAAGCAACATAGTTATTATCTTAATAGAGCCGCCTCACCCACGAGCACTTAATGTCATTACGTTCAGCTTGTGTGAAGGCCTTTTTTTAAACTGAGAGAGAAAAAAAAAAAAAAAAAAAAAAAAAAAGAGAGAACAAGAATGAAGCTAATTTCAGTGTAGAGTCACTCAGAAGCTCCTCGAAAGCATAAGGGAGCTCTCCTACAGGCCTCTGATATATGCATACACACTCTTAAAAGAACGAGCTAAAATGGTTTAGTATGATGCCACAGAACAACACCTCATGGTTTCATTTAAAGAAACATTTTTGCTGATTAGATGTGAAAAACATATAGCACACAAGCAAAGAAGAAAAGTACAAAAAACAGCAACTTTTCGAACTGCCGCAGATGCAACATCACCTGGCAATCAATGCTCTTTGGTGTAATGCACTCTTGGAAAACCCACCCCTGACGCATCCATGAGCAGACACATTACACTAAAGTAATGTAACGGGAGAGAGCATCTGGTTGTGGGACACACTGGCCAGAAGGAGCAGTATGAAGAAGAAGGAGGGAGGTGCACCGCTGTCCAAAACCTTATATTACTTCCAACCCAAAAAAGTCAGGAACACTCCAGCATTTTTATTCAGTTTAACTGCTAATCTGCGGCATCTGTGGCATTTGGTTGATTAGCATGGTCAATCATTTTGATGTGCTGCCCTACTGAGTCGAAACCAAAGTTCTAGTAGAAGTGAATGGACACACACTGATCAACCTTCTCACTGGTTTTCATTACAGCTCCATTCCAAATCAATCTACTGTTCTTTAATACAGAGAAATGCCCTGAAATCAGTGTCTGTAGTGAGGGATTGTACCAAACAGATGCAACCGATAGAGGCTGAACAACATGTTCCTTTAATTAACCCCTAGTCCAACTTACTAAATGAAATGTAAGAAATACATAAATTAAAAAAAGAAAAAGAAAATATGCTGCCAAAAAAAACAACAATCAAAAAACCTCCAACAACGCTGTAGGCATTCAGAGCAGAGGCAGCCCAGCTACTGCATAACGCAACATGCCATTTGGACAGCTGAGAGCTGATTACAGAAAAAAAGAGCTTTCCAGTTGTTTCCTGGCTGCAAAAGCTGACGTGCGCTTTCCAGGAACAGATTAGGGCCGTGTGTGGAAGCTGGACATGGGGCTCAGCTCATGCAAAACAAACGAAACAATGACCGCTCTGTTTTCACTTCCTACCCTGTGGTCTGCTGTCAGCACGATCTACTGGAGTGTATGAATGGGCACAGGTCAGTAATTCAACAGATCTGGTCATACTGTACAACAGAAGTACAATCGTCACAGTCACACCAAAAACCCTGTATCTTCAAAATGGCAACTTAACAGTTTACAGCTTGACCGAGGGCACCAAGAGACCTAAATTATAACAGTTAACACCACACAATAAAGGCCTTCAAATGCTAATGAGGGTGTGAATATAGCTGGTTGTGCGTCAGTCTCTGACATGGTCTTGCTAACTATAGGTAATTTTCTACTGTAGCAGTCATGCTACACCTGTTGTTGTTCATCAACAGCAACAAATCCCTGTGTTTTCTCTCATACTGTGAAGTAACTAACACTCAATTTTGCCTTATTAGACAATCTTATGCCTTTCAAAAAGTAAACAAGCTTTTTTCAGGTTGTTTGTGAAAACTGATGTTTTACACAAATATGAGAGTGTTTACAATGCAAGATCTCTAAGGTTAGACAGGTTCTTCAACACCACTTCTGCAGAGGTCCTTCTGTAAGAAGAGGTCACCTGGTAGGGTCATGGAAGCTGGTGGAGGGCAAGAATTTACCAGCTCCACGATCCAGCCGCATCGCCTGAAGCCTAGTGCAAACTTACAATAGAGCTTACAGGTCAAAGAGCTTACACATGATGTACATGATGTTACTACAGACTTGTACGGTGGCTATAAAAACAAAGCAGTTATGGTGGGGGAGAGTAGAGTAAACTTAACGCAGGGTACAATAGACATGCATATCTGATGCAGTTAAACAGGATCAAGCAGAATGTGCTTTTGATCATCATCTCGTATTCCCATAGCAACATCATCTAAATATTTTGACAGCAATCGGACAAGATATATTTGCAGATTCAGCTGTGAGACTTTTAAGGTATGTTTGTTACTCAGGCTTGCGTGTGTGTGTGTGTAGGTTTCAGAAGTTCCACTTATATTACACTTTTTTTTTTTTTTGAGACTGTAATATAACACCATTCTGAAGAATGGAAATAAGCTAGTATTACACAATATTTTGAAACATGCAATAACAGGGAGAGCTAGTCAGTAGAGTACAGCTTTGCAGTGCAGCAAGGTTAGCTGCAAGTTAGCAGTGTTTTGCCCAGATTCAACAAAAACAATAAATATAAATAAAATATATTTGTACCATTTTATCATGCTGATATTGCCTCTCCTATACTGAAAAGGTTCAGAAGTTCCATACAAACTGTTACACTAACAAAATGTTACATTAATATGTAAACCTATACATATAAATATACATGCAATGTTTGACAGAGTCTGTTTATTAATTAGGAGATATTTAGATGTATTAAGATTGGGAAAACTCAAACTCAAACTTTATTGGAATAAGTTGCATTGTTTTGCATCATGTCAGACTTAAACTAGCCCCCGAATAGGTTAGTATTAACACACTTAAATTAAAATTGCTCACAAAAGCAACAAAATATAAATGTTCATTATGTGCAAAAATGAACAGCTGCTTGCATAAAAAAAAAGCGAATCTGTTTTGGTAGCCCTGCGCCGCCCTGCACAGTGTAAATACTGTAGTCTCAAACAGTACAGTTATGGTCGGTATTGACATAAACCGATCTTGGACATGGATGTCTAGACAATATTGGGCCTTCAATTATTGATAATGCTACTTCCACCATGCTTAACAGGTGATCCAGTGTTCTGAGGGTTGAATGCATCATCTTCTCACCTCCAAACATACCTCTGGTCACCGCTGTCAAAAAACTTAACCTCTCTCTCATATTACAATAAAAATGTATTTTTTTCAGAAGACCTTTTCTTTGTCAATGCGGTCAGCTGCCAAATTTAGTCGAGGTTTCTGTTTTGGAGAAGGGCTTTTTTCTTGGACGGTAGCCTTTCAGCCCACGGTGATGTAAAACTGGCTGGACTGTAGACCTGGACACTGATGTTCCAGCAGCTTCGAGTTCAGCAGACCTAAGCTTTAGTGGTTCTTGGGTGGTTCTTGGGTCCCAACCAATTTTCTCTCCATGGTAATGTGGCAACATCTCCAAATAACTCCTATTTATGTGCAGTTGTTGAACAGATGATCCTGGAAACAGCAGTTTTTAAAAATGGCTCCAAGAAACTATCTACGATCACGCTTTTCAGATCTGCACTGAGCTTGCTGGATTTTCCCATCGTAATGCGTGTTGGCCAATGCAATGAGCTGTCAGAAAAGCCTTTTAATGT
Organism: Salminus brasiliensis; assembly: GCF_030463535.1. Lineage (NCBI taxonomy): Eukaryota > Metazoa > Chordata > Actinopteri > Characiformes > Bryconidae > Salminus > Salminus brasiliensis. The sequence goes on along the minus strand of NC_132884.1, from coordinate 21,723,930 downwards.
CATGATAAATCATGATCACTAACAGGAAGGTAAAAGATATGAATGAATTAATAATCTGAGTGGGTGTTTGAATATTGTGATCCTGTAAGTACAATTTTGACCATCTGTTGAAATCTATACTGTTTTTTTTCTATTAAAGATGTATACTGTTCACTCATTCTGCCCAGAATCAGAACAAACTGCTAACAAGACATACAGGGAGACATGGTTTCCACTCAGCCAAAGAGCCAGAGTTAAAAAGCAATCAGATCTTCTTGAATGTCTGAAGTGGTGGACGAGGGCGCTATGGAAATGACTACCATGACCTGAAGGTGAGCAGCCTGTAATCAAAGAGAAGGCCAGCAGCCCCCCCATGATGTTCTAGCGGGGGTTATTTTGGGTAGGTGCTGACCGGATCCTGCGTGAATGCCATTATGTGGGTCACCCAGGAAAGAGGCCTCTGGTGGGGCAGAGCAAGTCCAAGGGGAGAGGGAGGAGAGACCGAGGAGAAACATCAGACGGAGGGAAACTATGAGAGAATGTTTGACAGCTGAAACCATCATTGACCTTCTAGGGGCTTTAGGTGCCTGTAGGGGTTGAGCAGTTCTAAATAATCCCCCCTTAACCAATCAAATGTCAGTCAAGCTCAGCAATAACACAAGTGATCATCCAGCTTAGCCTCCTTCCAATTTAGAGGGAGAGACAGAACACAAGTTAAAGAGAGAGAGAGAGAGAGAGAGAGAGAATGAGAGTGAGAGAGGATTGGTTAAGATGGAAAACATATAGAAGTTGTTAAATTAAGCAGCAGCCATGAAATTTCCCCCCAGTTTTTCAGAATGGAGATCAAACATATTGCAGAGGATTTATGTAATTAAGTGTCCTTGAGCCATGTTGATTTGAAAAGCCCTTTGCTATACACCTTACTGCTCACATCAAAGATACAAACCAATCAGAGAGTAGATCCTGAGGGGTCAACCAATCAGCATGGTGCATTTCAGCCAACGGTCAGAAAAAAAAAAAGAAACATTTTTACAGCTCTATAATGACACTGACCTTCTGTGAATGCGCTCAATTATGACCCAGATCTTCGCAATAAGAAACACAGACCAAATCTGAAACCCCCTGCAGTGCGCACCAGAGCACAACAGTACATGATGTATGCTAAATCACGCTGAGAAAATTTATATTATTTAAAGATCGGTTGAGATTGGTATTTACCAACAGATTAAGGGACAGAACGCAATTTCAGTAAGCAGATTTTGAACTGCTTGCAAGGTGACAGTGTCATGACATCGCCACTGGACAGACTGACAACAATAAAGTTGACAGCTCTGCTTGTACTCCATAATCTGGCTTTTACATTGTGGTGCTGCTCCATTTCAGGATTACGGTCTTAAACGTGTGCAATGAAAAGGCAGATTGGAATGAGAAGAGGCAGGATAAGATGCTCATTACTGCAGCAATCAGATGGGGTAAAGGAATTCAGGCTAATGCAGACATGCAGTGCAGTGTGATGGTCATCATTCAGCAGAGAGGGAAAAAACGCAGAGGACCAGTATGTGAGAGAAAGTTTGGGTATGGTTTTAAAATTGGAATCAGTGAAGATGATTCCATCTTCAAGTCTTAACCCTTTTAACAACGTTAGTGAGGGGTTTTGACAACTAATAGGCAGCACTGGTCCAGTCTATTTCGGGCAGAATCATATTAGTCATATGAATGGGAAAAAAAAAACAAAAAAACACACACAAACACACACACACACACACACACACACACACACACACAAGAATGCCATTAGCCACAAAAAAAAAAGAGAGAGATAGAAATCTTATTGAACTTTGAAGTGTCTAAATGAAAATATGCAGAGTAAAAACTGTTTTTCTCTAGGAAATGTACACTGAACAGCTATAACACTGGCATCTGTCAAGGAGTGGGATATATTAGGCAGCTAGTAAACAGTCAGTTCTTGAAGGAGATTTGTTAAAAGCAGGAATAATGTGTGGATCTGAGCCACTATGACAGGAGCCAAACTGCAATAGCTAGACGACCGGGTTAGAGCATCTCCATATCACCAGGTCTTTTTTTTTTTTTTTTCTGCTTTGCAGTGGTCAGTACCTACCAAAATGGCCCATCAAAAGGACAACCGGTGGACCAACGACAGGGTCATAGGCACCTAAGACTCACTGATGTGATTGAAGGAGGCCCCGCCTCACAATTCACAGGACTTAAAGAATCTGCTGCTAATGTCTTGGTGCATCACAAGACACCTTCAGAGGTCTTGGAAGGTCAGTTTCAGTTGACACTATATTTGTGTTTGCTAGCAGTGACGAAACTAATTTTTATGCCTTCAAATCATTTATCTCGATTTATTGGAGAGAGGTTTCGGAAATTACATTTAATATCTATAGAATATAAATGGACAAGTAGCAAAATGACAACAATAACTAAAGAAAAAGAACAAATAAATTAATTAATACATAAACACAAAAAAAGCTAAATAAATAAGGGTTCTATGGTTTAATTTGTGCTAATTTAGTAAGTGATCCAGATACAATTTCACAGTTGTAACTGTATTGTATGGTGACACCTTGACCACAATGCCCTCACTTTTCTGAAGAGTGCTTGTGTGTGTGTTGAGGAGCAGGCAGTGGAAGTGGATGTGATGTGTGAATGGCACAAAGGTTCAGGGCTGGGTCAGCATTCTGTTTATGCCAGGGCTGAGGAAACACCGATGGCATTTAGGGAGCAGGTGGGTGCCCTTGCAATGGGTGCTGTGGCATCACATTAAAACTACACACTCTGATCCAATTAAACCAGCGGGGGTCATGCTGAGTGAGCTGTGCACAGCCCTGTGTGTGACTAAACCAAAGCAGCCACATGTCAACCATATACCATCTCATACCCATCTAACTGATGTTTCATTACACACACACACACACACACACACATATATATATATATATATATAAAAAACTGACAAAGATTCTATACATGGGTTGTATTGGCAATAGAATAAGACTCTCTGGAGATACACGAGTCTATTGGCAACATGCCAAATGCCATATAATGGGCTGTGGTATATAGCCCCTCAGCACTGAACTGTGGAGCAGTGGAACTGTGTTCTCTGGAATCATGGTGCTCCATCCTATGCTTCTGGGATTAGTTGGGGAGTTGGGGAATAACTGACTCTAATACACTCAACCCCTAGACAGGTGCCACTGTAACAAGACAATCAATGTTATCAGTGTATAAAGTCAAAGCTCACTGTTGTTCATACAGCTACTGTGGCATTATTCTAATAGAGGCTCTTAGTAAAAGTTTTTGCGTTGCTTTTCTATCCATAGTTCTCCCGCAATCGTTGTCCAGAGTAGTCTGACGGAGGTGCTGAAGGTATCGCTTTAAAAGCCAATTAAAAGCTGGCGAGCAGCTGGAATTTCATCACCAACATCCAGTGAGGGCTGCATGCTCTGTCTAGCCAGAATCTTTGCGCTACTTCCCAGCGTAATTAAATAAGAGTTACTATTCACAAAGCAAAAGCTTTCACAAAAAGAACTTCAAAAGATACCCAGTTTGTTAAACAGTGACTGTGATATCACATCACTGTTCCACTTTAAAGCAGATGTTTACTCTCTAATTGTTTAGTGAGGAACGTGGTTCGCTCTAGATCCTGTTTTCTTTCAAGTTTCATCAAAAATATTCGGCAAATCAGGAACATACCCTGCCTCAAAAAGCACGCTGAAAACAAAGAGCGCTTCTGCATTTGTTTTATTAAAAAAAAAAAAAAAAAAAAAAAAAAAAAAAAAAAAAACACACACACAAAGCGAGGTTGAGAAATTCTGGAACTACACCTGTTGTTTACTCTGTGTATCATGCTGGGACTGGAGCAGTCATCTAGCAGCAAAAATGTACTTTTTGTTTCAAACAATATTAATTAGTTTTCGTAATTTACAAAAAGATGCTCGCTGCAATGTGGTATTTAATTTGTGTTTAGTAAAACACAGTCCTTGATGAGCTATTCCCCAAGGCTGGGGTTGCAGTTGTTTGTACTTGTGTGAGCATAAAATCCTTGAATTAGAGGAGACTCAAGGGCCTGTTCAGCTCTTCACACAGCCGTGGAGAGTGTGTGCGTATGGAGACCGCGATAGGGCTCTCTATGGAGAGGCCTGTGGGGGATCTGATGCAGTTAGATGGTTCCCCAAGACACCCTACCAAAAAAAAAAGAGAGGAAAAAACCCCTAACATGTAATCACTTCCCAGTTCTTACGCTGGCCAGGCTTTTTAAATGTGCTCATTTAGACCTTAGGAGAAAACTTCCTCTACAGCAGGTCTACAGCAAACCTGATAACGTAAAACAGAAGTAATGGTTTTAGGACCAAAATGTATCCATAATAACACACTGAAGACAGGCATGAACCCAAGAAGACAGCCAGAATATGTGTGAGCCATTTCATCCTGAATACATACATATTAATAACAATGGATTGCATTACTGTGGCTCGACTGGATGAGTTCCTTATGGAAGCTGACTGCGAAAAACACATGTTCTTAGAAACACTATAAATTACGCTTGAGATAAAGAGTGTTTCTTTACCAGAATGCTCAGCATCAAAAGAAGTCACCTAGTCAACATCTGGAATTTAATATTGCTGAATTTAAATTAGAAATATTTACACAATGGTAAATGTTTTCTTTTTAAACTAGACTGATTGTTTACCTATGCATTACTGCTGCATTCAGCTTAACATGATGATGTTCAACTAGCAGCAGCACAAGTTACTGACGTTATTTGGCACTCCATAATTTAGTTAACCATGGAACCTAACCGGCACACAGCAGCTGGGTACTTGGGAACTCAGTTTAACAGCCAGCAATGACAAATCTAGGTAGTTGAACAAAGAGATTAGGAGAGCTGCATGTACAAGACAACATAGTCCAATGGAAAAGACACAAAAGGGTCTAAATGCAAACTGAGCATGCTTAATGTTTTAACTCAACAACACTAATTAATTATTCAGAACAAGCACCTAATGCCTCTAAAATAATTACAAATACAGAGATAAATTGAAGGTGTGCTCTTTTTTTTGTACTGCAAATGTCCCAGTATTTGATGGGTAGGAAACACCCTGTTTGTGCTGTAAACGCACACCACTCCAAAACTGAACCTGAGTCAAACTCAACATAAACTCCAGCTGTGGCTGCTTCCGAATTTACAGAACCTTCATTCCCTGCCTGATTTCCATGATTCAGTCTGATCTGCAGCATATGGCCTCACTAAATATATTGGCAGAGCTCACTAGCTTATGGATCCCAGATCAGGCTAGGAATTCTAGGAAAGGATGCTTCGCTATTGGAGCATTCAGACGCCGCTGGTGATCCAGTAGCCTGGCCTGAACACGGTCATTCTATGTGGCATGGATGTCCTTAAACCATATTTCTATACAAACTGACCAGAAATACACAATGATACGACTATATGCAAAAATATGCATTTTTTAACTTGCAGTAGTGTGCAGATGTTTTAGGCACCTAAACACATTATTTAAATGCATTCATCTCAGCAATTAGACATATATTCAGTAGAAAGTAACAAGAAATTGAGTGCTATCACTACGGCCTGGTGGTCGAGAATTACAGTACCGAGCCATGTCGCTTTGGCATCAGCGGCCGGAGCCTGAGAGAGCACAAGTGGCCATGTTATTTCCAGACAGGTACATAACGCTCTCTGTTCTCATCGCTTTTAAGCAAAGTTGGTGTCTGTTGTCTCAATTTTTATTTAAGTCAAGAAATGAATGTGAAATATGTTTTTTTACTGCTCTTTGTCGTTCTTGATTTTTTTTTTTTTTTTAGCATTACAGCATTAACATTAAGTGTTAAAATGAACAGCAGGTTTGGCTCCGCCCACTCCCAGTTCAAAGCTAACTAAAGAAACAGATATGTTTTAATCTAAAACAGATACAGATAGAAACAGATCGAGTTAATGGTATTATGGTAATCAATGAGAGAAAACTGATTAAAACCAACAACAGAGCACTTTCATTACAGTGAACGGCTGGAAGTCCACACTCTTAAAACTGAAGGTGCCAAAAAAGGTAATGGCTAGAAAAATCACTTTGATTGCCTGAAGTACCAATTTTTCCATATTTTTCTATGCTAAAGTTTTTCCCCTTTAAAAGGCTAAATCCTCTTTCATAACTCCACATCCTCTTAGAAACTCTTCTGTGGGGATTTCAAGGTACACGCAAGCTGGCACTGTTTGTAAAAAAGCTAGGCTATGTTTCTCTAAACTTTTGTGCTAATTATTATTAAGCATTTAACAGTATACTGTTAAAAGTTCCTTACCTAATTTTAAGGGTTCTTCCATTTGAAACTGTGGAGGAACCTCTTAAGGAACCTCTTACTTCTTTAAAAAAAAAAAAAAAAAAAAAAAAAAAAAAAAAAAAAACACCTTATGAGGTCCCCCACAGTTTCAAATGAAAGAACCTCCAAGAGTTCCTCAAGGATACTTTTAACAGTGCACAGATACTGTTTACTCACACAATGACAACAAACCCCTGCACGGTCAAGTTCATACTGGTGCCACCGACACAGCCATTTGTCTAAAGTGTACATGCTGCTTAAACGAATCTGCACTGTTTTGTTCACAGTAAACGCCCCCAGTCCAGGGTTACAGAATGAACGCTCTCTCAGTGCGTTTTAATGGTGTCTCAGAGTACTATTTCATAGACAGTTTTCATCACCTCTACTTCTACTTCTTTGTAAAGCACAGAACTTTGACTTCATAAAGAGCAGAAACCGAAATCTTGTCAAGGTTGAACAAGTTCATAACTTCTGTTTACCTTCCAACAACTTCAAAAACAGAAAAAAATGAATAAATAAAAAGCTAATATTAGAGCGCTACACACTGTGCGGTAATACAGACAGAAAGTAAGACAAAGAGAGAAAGAGAACAAGAGAGACACAGCGAGAGAGAGAGAGAGAGAGAGCGCACGAGTGCGAGAAAGAGAGACATGATGCGTGAGCAAAGACAAACATGCTGCCTTTGGTCAGACAAATGGAATCAGACGGTGTAAAGCCCTGCAGAAAAGAAGTGTTAAAAATTCATAAAGGTTAAAATAACTGTTTATTCTGAACATTTCAATGAAGTCCCTGTTGCATTACTATCTGAAGCAATTAAAGCACAAACAAAACTACTATATACACACACACAAACACACACACACACTCCCACCGACAATAAAAGGTGTACATACCCAAAAACACACAAGTGTAAACACATAAGCCAGTGTTCAGTGTTACCACCTGTTGTGTATACACACGGACCGTACATGGGTACTCATTGGTGTGTCTCTGCGTGTGTGCGCGTGTGTATACACACCCACAGATACACATGCACACTCACTCTTGCAAACAGGGACACACTTTCAAAGTATTTTCATGCATTTTTTATTATGCATGGAAAAAGACAGCTATGCACCAAGGTACACCTTCATCATGGTCTGTTTGATAAAGATGAGACTGCCTCTTCAGTACTCTGCACCTTCCAGTGCTTTCCTTCTTTGAGTTAGTCTGCGTTCCCGTGCTTTACTAAAAATCAGTCCCCATGCACTCGAGAGCTTAATGCAGCTTTCTCTGGGTGTGTACCGTGTACTTGCTGTGTGGATAATTGTCTTAAATGTCAGCATCTTTATAAGACAGTTCATTAAATTCATTTGAATAATGAATTTTAAATAAAGGAATTTCACATTGATCAGCCATAAAATTAGTACAAATGTAAGAATTGCTGATTATATACTGTGGCAAATATTAGGCAGCAAGTGAACAGTCAGTTCTTAAAGGTGATTTGTTAAAAGCAGGACAAAAAGGGCAAGCATACCGATCTGAGCCACTTTGACATGGCCCAAACTGTGATGGATAGATGACTGGGTCAGAACATCTGGGTCAAAACAAGGTCTTGTGGGTTTTTTCCTGGTACGCAGTGGTCAGTAACTACCAAAGGTGCTCCAAGAAAGGACAACTTGAGCACCCATGGAGGCCCCACCTTATAATCTGCTGCAAATGTCTGGTGCCAGATACCCCGGAACACCTTCAGAGGCCTTGTATAGTCCATGCCTCCAATGCTCAGGTCTGTTGTGGCGGCATAAGGGGGACCTAATTAATAATAGGCATTTAAGTGGTGCTAATGTTATGGCTGATCAGTGTGTGTACCATCGATATACAGTTTCTTTTGTTGTTGTTTTTCTTCACTGATATTTGCCTTTTGTTTGAACCTACCACTTTCAAGTGAGCAACTGTCAGGTGTTTCCTGTTAGATTAATTGCTTAAACATTAATTAATAGTCTATTCTTGTAAATACAGCATTTGTTAAAAAAAGGATAAACCAACATGAAGACCAGAGAGGTTTCTATGAAAGAAAATCAAGCCATTCTGAAGCAGAGAAAACAAGGATAAGCTACTGCAGTCATTGCACAAGCATTGGGCGTTGGAAGTACAGCAATTTGGGATGTGCTGAAACCACTGATGAACTATCAACCGGATACTGAAAGGTTGGTGAAGAAAAACAAAAGCAGTTGATGACAGAACCACTGGGAGAGCTGTGAAGTAAAATCTAAAAATAACAGTCAGTGACATCACCAACAACCTTCACAGGGCAGAGGTGTAGGGTGTGGGTATTTTAACCCACCATAATAAAAACCAGACATAAGAGGAAATACTTAAGCCGTAACACAAGATGCGACAACTCTTCAGCAACAGGAGTTGGAAGGCCAGATTATAAAGGAACACAGAGCTGAGCCGCAAAAACTTTGGAACTACTACTAATGAGACCACGATTAACCTCTACCTCTAAAGCTTTTATTTATATATCATTATTATTATTATTATTATTATTATTATTATTATTATTTTTTAGTGTAGTTACTAATACTGTAATACTTTTACCTGGAACACTTGTATTGCAAGTGTCTCTGGACAAGTGTCATTTACATAACATATAAATACATTATTCTTACCTTCTGAGGGACCCCAGATCCAGCTCCATAGGGTGCCAGGCTGGCAGGAGGATCAGTGATGTAGGTTTTCTTTGGGGCAGGGGGCTGGTAGAGCTGATTATGTGGTGGAGCAACATGGTGACCCGGCTCAGCTCTCCAGGTGTTCTGGCCTCCGTAGACAGGAGCTCCACCATAGTGCTGGTCCTGATAGCCTCCAACAGGAGCTGGGTTGAAGCCAGGCTGTGGAGGCCCATAGGCGAAGTCTGGGCCTCTGGGCTGGGCTGGCATGTACTGCACCGGGGCGGGGCCGCGGCCTGGCTGCTGCTGAGGTCCAGGCTGGGCCGCCCTCATCTGGACATTGAAGGTGGGCTGGCTTGGGGTAGAGGCGGTGGTGTAGGAGGCTGGGACGGGCTGCTGCTGCTGCTGCTGCTGCGGCCGGCCCACTGGCGGAGCAGCAGGAGAGGCGACCGGAGACGGTTGAGGCTTGGGGGTAGACTTCTTGGTGGCGGTCAGAGGGGGCTGGGTGGGAATGACCATGCGCTTATAACCTGTGACTGGAGCATTGGGGCTGGTGGCAGACGCACCGGCAGCATTCTGTGGAGAGAACGAGAAGTTTGGTTTAATAAAGCTTTTTTTGAGTTCAGGACATTTCGGTAAATTCCTTTATCTGGTCCAACAGTATTCCATAGAGCGTTTTTTTATAGTAACAAAAAGAGGGTTATCTATGGAATCCCTTTAAATAACCCATCCTCGGGCATTTCCACAGTTAATGACTTAGGGACATAGAGCTGGCAAATTCCAAGAAAATGTACAAGGCAAGGGCCCTCAAGAAGCAGGGTTAAAATACACAGTTTTAAAGGAAATCTCGCACATTAGAAACAGGGGTCTGAAACAGCCATGCACAAATACATAAAAAAAACAAACAAAAAAAAAAACATCTGACATATTCCTCAACTGGTTTCTCCTGGGTTTGAACAGCTGCTCCCACGCTTATAATTCACTCACTGTGTAAAAATGCCATTCCTTTACATTTGCAAGCACGAGTGCATCACCTGTGAGTGAAGACGCAACTCTTTAATGGCTACAATAAAGCAGAGGTGTTAACGTTAAAAGGAAATCCTCGTGAACATCGGGGACTTACAACTCCACCACGACACAATTTATTCAGCATGAAGCTCACAGCGCTAGTAATTATCCAGCCCCTCCACCAACTATCGATCTGCAGGACAAGCACTGCAGTCACCAGCTAGGCCTGCCCGGTAACGGCCGCTCATAAAGTGCAGCTAATAAAGCATGAGGCTGAGGAGGTGGGGAGAAATTGTTTTGGTAGAGAGGGAAAAGAGCGAGAGCGCGTGAGAGTGAGAGCGAGCGCGCAAGAGAGAGAGAGAGCAGTGATGGGCGGCCTGGAAGAGACACAGACACTTGTGCTGACGCTAGCTGAGCTGGCTGCATGGGAGAGCAGCTAAATCAGAGAGATTTGTGCTGCTGGACTTCCCCAGCAGTGGACAAGGCTGATTTGGTATAATGTCCAGCGGCTCTGTGGTGTAATATGTAGAGCTCCACAAAACTAAACTATTAGAACAACTCTGTACTTGTGCTTGAGGGCAGGATGAGAACACTTTGCCGTTTGGGTCGAGGCGGAACTGGAGATAAAAATACCAGTGGTTCTCATTAGGAGCCTTTTCCAAACGTTGTTTATGGAGCGTTTTGATGCATTGTTTGATGGCGTGACAAGGTTTAAGAAATTAAGTTCTTTTTTTTTTTTTTGTTCCTGTACACCGTTCGGCTGACTCCTTAGATCTATAGTGGGCTGCCATATCTAACCAGCTAAATGAGGACCACAGGGACTGAGCTCTAATTTCATGATGAAACATTAAGTAATACGCTCTATGATAGCATCGTAGCCTCGAGCACTATTTCATGTTTTTTTGAACACATCTATGGCGTAAATGTGCTTATTAAAATGTTTTTATCTTATAGCCGGCAAAGATCTCCATTCACATCAGCAGCAGGAGTTTAGTTGTTGAGGGAGACGTGATTTGGAAGGAATCTGATTGGTTGTGTGAGGGTTTATCCTGGTGTGAAGGGCTTCTCCTACATTTACATTTATGGGTTTTGGTAATGGTGCCATCCAGAGCAGCTTGCATTTGAAACCGGTAGGAGTCTTGGTATGGTGCGCTTGACTGCTTATGTTTAAGTAATTAGACTGTTATTCAGGTTGATAATTACATTAAAAGGAGACAACAACAACAACTATTATTATTATTATTATTATGTTAATTTCAGATGCATGATGATATTGGAGTCTGATCTCAATCTCAATCGTGTAGTTAGGGATTAATAATCTACGCAACTGGCAATCTATTCACTGGTGCAGATGGATTACAGCAGTACAGCTGATGTAAATACAGGAGTATAGATTCCAGCTTTGACTGTCATTGCACAAGCGTACTGTATCTCAGTAGTTGTTAAAGCAATAGAACACACGTGTGTTATTGTAAATATAATTTGGCGGAAGGAAATGCTAACATGCATGCTAATGCATTAAATGCAAACACAAGTCTTTGGTTGTTCTACTGCCTTTATACACAGTTTGGAAAAATAAATAAAGTAAGACTGAGCTGTGAACGTAGCACTTAATACCATTTAGCGTTAGCATTTCCTTCCACCAAATTATAGTTCTTCAACAAGCAGCTTCTTGCTACGTCACGGTATCGAACTCCACTCACTCCCTCTTCAGCTGCTTAAATAGGCCAGGAAATTGAACTATGTCTCCCACTCTCAGTCTTTTTTCTTGTCCGTTTGATATTGCATTTTTCACTGTAGGTCATTTAGGTAATCTTTTGCATTACTTCTTGGTTCATTCTATGATTTATAGCAGTGGTGTTGAGCGGAGTGATGCAGTGTAACAAAAAACAAAACACCATCACTCCTATAAAACCTCGCCTGAAACTAGCTGCTGTATGAAACTTTACACTGTCTTTAATGTCATTCTACATGTGTAAAAATATGGTGAGGGTAGTTATATGAACTGCTGTCTATTCTGCTGTTAGAATAAGAGTGCTTCTTTGAATGATACCATGGAAGAACCATTTTTGGTTCCAGAAAAAAAAAAATACATATATATATATATATATAAAAAAAAAAATCTATTCTATTGCATCACTCAAAATACCTTTACTTTTTATGAGTGAAGAGCTACTGATATGCTAATAAAGTCCAAAAAACGTATGTACATAAGCCCTAGTAAGACTACACTACTGTTACACTGTTTATACATACTTGTTCATTTGTAATTACACAGTTATAACAGATACTTATTACAATTAAGACACTTCGTGTTTGGGTTAAGGTTTTTGAATGCATTATCTGTATGCAATATTTATGATAAATCGTTGGAAGAACTGGACAGGGACTACATATGCAAATTAGCCTACATTTAAAGTCATTTCACTGTCAATCAATGAGCACCATCAAATAAATGTCAAATAATAAAATAAAAATGTCAAATAAATGAATAAATTAAATGAAAATGAAAATGATTGACAAATGTTTAGACCCTACAAATATCCGATGAAATGTTTATCTCACTTCTATTACAGAGGAACGTTTAGGTGATGATGGATTAATGCGTTTTATTTGTTTTACTGCTTTATTTCCAAGTATCTTATTTTTTCAGGTTCTACAACCCTTTTTCAATAAATAAAAAATCTACTGGAATCTGTACTAACATTGGTGGACATGTACAGGTATTGGCATTGACCCACATTGCTCAATCTCAGTAGTTTACACAAGCAAGATAAGCAAACCAATGAAAAGATCAAATTAAATAACATTTCTAAACTATAAATGCAAAAAGAAACAGAAGAACAACCACCTCAATCTTCTGAAACATAGAATATATTTCTGTGAATGTCAGATGTTACTTTTAGGCCTGCTTTTCTTCAGTAAATGACCTGACTGGTCAAAACAAAAGAACAAAAGATCTGTGATCTGTTTTTTATAAGATACACAGACAGACAAGCAAAACCCAGCTAGCCGTCTAACTGGTGCCCAAGGTGACCGTGTCTCGAGCAGTCACACAACAGCAAATCCAAGTTTAAGAGCAGAGCTTGTATCGAGCAGTGTTCTAGTGTCAAATTCTCAAATGACCTACAAACTGGCTGTCATTAACCTACGCTGTTCTTTTTAGGTTACTGCCTACAGCCACAGAAAAAGAAATCAATTACTGTCTTCATCTCATGACGAGAAGAGAGCCTTAGGCTAGGCGCCGAGACATGGCTATGACCTGCTATGACTGTTCACAGGGCTGTTTCTGACACAGGCCAGGGTTTCAGATGCTGGCGGAAAGCCCACGGCCACGGGCTCCCCTGTGGTTCATTAGCCTAACCAATCAAACGAGGAGCAGAGCTGATTTCTCTCATGCTCTTTTCATGCATCACAGGGGGCACACACACACACGGGCTTACACACATACATGTACGCCCTCGCGGCCTCGGCCTTGGCTCCCCCGTACAGTCCTCGAAGGATAGGGCTGTGCGGCTGAAGGACACGGCCAGATCTGCTGAGCTGCTCAGAAGAAGGTGTCACGTGGTGGCAGGAAAAGTGAGGAAAAACAGCTAACGTTGCCTTAACAGCCTCGTCTGATCTTCTACACTGATGCTGTTTAGAGCCCTACTACGCATGAGTATATGCCTCTGACACAGTGAAACCAAAAAAAAAAGAAAAAAGAAAAAAGAGAAAAGAAAAAAAAAAAGAAAAAGCCTCTCTAAAAGATTTCATGCTTAAAATATAATTTCCGTTTAAGTGATTAGCTGGGATGTTTATGTCTGTCAGCATGCATATGTAAAAAAGCCAGAACATGCCCTTCAGTAATTGAAATGATTCAATTTAGATGTTTCATGCTTTTTTCTAAAATACTCCAGATTATTAATTTATCTATAAAGACCTTAAAACCTAACATTTACTTAGCGTAGAACTAGAAATGCAAAATAGGACCCTAAAAATAATTACATTGTCATGGCAAATTTTCTACTTGTTAGATGAGAGGCGAGAGAATCAGTCCTTTATTCGCTGATGAAACCACAGGCTGGATAAGATCACAATAAACTGGCAAGTGAGGATTTCTTCTTTTTTTTCCCCCCCTTTCCTTTTTTTTCCCCCTGTCAAATTTACAAACACAAGAGAAAATGATCTCAATTATGGACTCAAAATGAACTGTCCGAAACTGTGCGTGCATCAAACCATGGAAATCCTTCTCATTACAGTTCACTAGGATTCATGTCTTCAGTTTCTGTAAATTATTTATTCAACTTTATATCCATGTTTCTAGTTATCTAAGAGCAGCTGGCCACCCTATCATGACCAGTCTCTCTTTGTGTATAAAGTTCAATAAAGCTCAATATAAAGTTCATAAAGCCATAAGCATCTAAACACAGAAATACTCAAACGTCACTGGGAAAACTGCTCATATAGCTGTTGATGGACAATAAAAGAAATAGGTTATGTTTTGGTGTAGACTGTATAATCAAGATCAGTGTAGGAGAAGTTAAGAGCGTTTTGGGTAGTTTGGGTCTCTGTATGTCGTCTCTATATTAATCACATCATCTGCATGTGACATTTTAATAAATCATTTTAGAAGTTTCAGCTGCTGTTTTAAGAACTGGACAGGGACTACAGACTAAATTAGCGACTCATCAAGAAATCAAGGCTCAATAGCTCTGACTCATTTCCAGTCATTCCAGTGAAAACAACCGATAGATGTTCAGACCAATATGTGCTAACGTGTACTGCATGTTTATTGCGGGAGGTTTTAAGTGATGATGGATTTCTGCTCTAAAATATTTGTATTCATTTTACTGCATTATTTATATGTATTTTTTACCCTTCAGTGTCCACCGTCCAACATTAACATCCAGCATCTACCAGCATCTGTATTAGCACCAGCAGATATGTACACTATAACACTATGTCCAAATGTTTGTGGACACCTCTTCATATGAATGCATTCAGCCACTTTTAAGTTGTACCTAGTGCTGACATAGATGTGCAAATACACACACACACACACACAGCTTGTCTAGTCTCTGTAGAGAAGTATTGCAAGTAGAATAGGACTCTCTGGAGCAGATAAACATGAACCAGTTGGGACCATGCTGTCTAATGCCAGGAATTGGCATTGGCTAGAGGGGTATAAAGCCCCCCCCCCCACCCCCCCACCCTGCACTGAGCTGTGGAGCAGTGGAACGGTGTTCTCTTGAATAATGGTGCCCCCTGACTTGGGGAGTGCTAATGCGCTTGTCGATAAATGTCATCAGATCCTCACAGCAATGCTCTAAAATCTAGTAGAAAGCCTTTCCTGGACAGGAAAGACAGCTCTTGTCAATACTCCTGACTTCAGAAGAAACAAATGAACGAGCAGGTGTCCCAATAATGTTTGTATAAATGTATCAGATGTTGGCCCTCAGTTCCCAATATACATGTTTTACACATATGCAAGATAAGCAAAGCAATACAAAGCTAAAATGAAATAACAGCCCATTTCTAAACTATAGAAGAAAAGACGTGTGTCGAAATACAATTACTCAAGTATTCCTAACCCCCCTGATCAGAACACAACACGACTGCATTCCAAGAAACTCTTCCGGTTACGAGGCAGTTAAGTTCGGCACAAGACTAAACAGCACATATGCCAACTGAACCCAGTCGTGGCATGACTGTCATCACTGATTTGCTGGTGGTGGAATGTAAGAGCACTCTGTTGGTCTCTTTCTCCGAGTTACTGCTCCAGGCTGGCTGCCGGGTCTCCAGAAAGATCACATCAGATGCTTTCTGATGGGCCATGAAGGCAGGAAGTTTGTGTGTTTCAACGATGAACGAGCAAGGAACATAAATCTCTGCATGATATCTTCGCAGGGATGAGAGAGACAGGGAGAGAGACAGAGAGCGAGTGAGGAGATGGAGATAGAGAGAGAGAGAGAGATATTAAGAAGCCTTGATATGCCCTCAGCCTACAGATTTTCTGTCCGACATGCTACTTCCCATCACATCATCCATTCCATGCGTTTAGGTCCGTGGGGCGTAGAGAGCAGAGCACATAAGCTCAGGCTTTGTTTATATAACAGAGTGGATATGGCACACGCTCCCTGTTTCCAGGAGAGAAAGCACATAGGAACTCTTCCATGTCAGCGGACAAACGTGCACAGCTGCGCTTCCCAAGCGTCTTCTGATAGCGCAAGTCTCCGCTGCCTGGGCTGCGGTGCGTTTGACACCACAAGAGCGGGCTTCAGTGAGCTGACCACCCCGCCATGCCCTGCTGTTATCTGGGAAGTGATCTGGCAGGCCATTCTGGTTGTCAAGTTATCAAATCCACCGGAGGCCTGACATGCGGGGAGCTGACGGCTATGCTGG
The DNA here is from genome assembly GCF_030463535.1 of Salminus brasiliensis. Lineage (NCBI taxonomy): Eukaryota > Metazoa > Chordata > Actinopteri > Characiformes > Bryconidae > Salminus > Salminus brasiliensis. The sequence continues at coordinate 21,707,554 of NC_132884.1, read as the reverse complement.
GCTTTGGAGCCAGACTTTCTAACTGTACTCGAGTACAAACTTGCGTTAGCAAACTTAGCAACATGTATTTATTTCCCTGTGGGCGATGCAGATGGCAGCTTTTTCATTTTCTTCTTTTTCTTGATACCACCCCCCCCAACCGAATTCCTCCTTTTCTAAAAGTCCCGACACACAAAAACAAACAGGAACCCATACAGTAAATAGGCCTGTCGCGATAAATTACTGATCGTACAGTATACAGACAGAACCGGACCTCGACCTTGATATTGCATATTCTGTTTACTTAGATGTGCTGTTCTCTTCTAGTCTCACGTCTGCTCTCTGTCAGAGGCAAGACTGCGACAGGTTAGGACGTGTTATTTGAGGTTAAAAGGTGTATATACAGCCTTTAAAAATATGCTGGAATCTGTTGACAGGCTATATGAACTGCCAAGCAAAGTACAATCTCCCAAACAACTATTAATGTAAAGTAGCGGTCATTGGCTGCGGCTGAAATGGATCCCTACTCCCTCCTCAGCATTGAACTATAGAGGGCTAGACTATTTAAGTTTACTATGTAGGTCTAGAAACACAAATGAACTCTGACATTTCCTCATCATCATCATGCGTCAGCACCGGTCAGATAAACAGAGCTGCGTTTAAAGCTTGTACACACACAAGTATGTTATTCAGTGGTTCGTAACCATCATTGCTTATATGAGCAAATGTCGTCTGCGTCCACTTCCTTCCACTGTTCCATCTGTTGCATAGTAGAAATATTTAGTGTTTTTCAGACTAGCTACTAAAACAGGTAGCCAGGCTAACACTGCTGTGGATTTTGTGCATCCCTGTGTTACAAAGTAGTAGAGCATGGTCGTATTTAGCTACCTGTATAGCAACTTAGCTGGTTAGCTTGCTAACATAGTTTTTTTGCTCCTATTCTCAGACAATTTCAAGTGCTGTCCTCGCTGTTGTTTTGTAAACACAAGCTATACAGTCACCTAAATAGATACCTGTCTGAGTGGATACAAGCTGTACTCCTATACAGCTGTACTCCTATATCCAGCGCAAAGGGAACGTAACTGTTTAATTCCATAGCACCTCACCACCATAGCTTTCATTTTCCTCATTTTCAGTTTTCTATGTTTTTTGGAAACAATTGCAGAATATGGATTCACCCAACAATTTATTTACATTAACCTGCATTAAAAGTTAAATACGCATACATTCAAATAAGAAGCCACTACTGTGGATATATATGTTTTGTTTTGTTTTTTCCTGTAGACAAGGTCAACATGTGTTCAATAGGTTTAAAATTATTATGCTGATATGAATGACAACAGTAGCTACACAATTCTCTTAGATCATCTGAAGACATTTCCCTCACCAAGTTTTTACTTGCAACGATCAGGTTAATCTGCTCTGAAATGAGACCACACCACAGGTCTCTAAATCCCCAAAATCTTAAAGATTATTGCTTTAATAAGGGCAATTTTTTTTATTATGCTATTATATTATTACCATATCAGTGGCATTATTTCTGGTTCAATATATCGTCCAAATATTGTTATTATGACCTACAAGAGGGCATTAAAACACCATCATCCCCACACACACTCACTCAAGGTCTCACCACTCTGAAAAGGGAAAAAAAGGAAAGAAAGTTTCCCCCTTAAAACTCTTGATTTGAAGTGACTTTTGCAAACAACTCGAGTGTGAAATTTCTCTGAGCCTCCTAAGAAAGGCTTTTTTGACACATTAGAATAGATTAGGAATGCCCGCGTGAGGCTCCGGGGCCTGGCTAAATCTGTTAACTTTGCATTTCAAACCTTGAGGGGGCCGCAAGTCGTACTTTCTCGCAGCGCAGAGAGGAACCCCACCCCACCCCTTTCTTCCTCCCTGTCACTAGGGCACTCCATTTCTTCTTTATGCGACTCTAAGCATCTACTGCATGCCTTTAGTTCAGGACCCTGTCATTTCTCCTGCTAAGTGCCCTGCCACTAGGTCAGCTAGGGTCAGGCTGCTAGGAGATGGATGCAGGAGATGAGGTGTAGAATCGGGTGTGTGCGCCACCCTTCGTTCCGTCCTGCCGTCGCGGGCCGCTTAACGGGAAGCGAGGCGCTGTAATTGTCATCCTGTCGAAGCGGGTTTGCTGCACCCGCGCACTAAAGGCCAATCAGGCGCGCAGTAATGGCTCTATCTCCGGCTACACGCATTAAAAAGCTCTTCTCTTCAAACCGCCGCGTTCCTCCGTATCAGCTCTCCGCTTAAAAATAGAGGGAGATAAGGTACATTAAATATGATTTAAGATGTCTGCCTTAAAACGATGAAGGACCTCCAGCTGTTTTGAACTCTTGCACATTTGCAGATAAAGTGCGTTACACTGCTGTGGAGAAAACCCTTCGCCTGGCGCGTGCTGCGCCCATCGGTGTCTTTGCCGGATTTTTTTTTTCTTCCTTTATTCTTCCTCCCCAGAGTTGCAGAGTGGCACATACTGGCAAAAATTCTTCATCTGATCCATCTAAGGTCAAGCTCCAATTTCTCTGAAGAACAAAAGAGTTATGCTGGGGACACTTAATCAGTAACACTCCACCTTAGATGCCGATGATTCAGTCAGAAATCCAGCGTCCACATTTTTTCCTGTTAGCCCAACGATCAGACGAGACGTGTTTGGGGCCTGGCGTTCGCTCCAGTAGTTTTGCATTGCAGCTATGAGGCTAATGTAGCAAGAAACAAGTAATGGACTTCGCAAACTGCATACCTGAACTATCACACTTGCCTCAAACTGTGTCAAGCTGTATCGGTTCTAGCTTGTATGGTGCCCTGGGCAAAACCCCTTCCCCCCCTACGCCGCCGCCAAAAAGGCACCATTATGCTGCATAGCGAACAACAGTAATGGCAGCTGTTACGATCACATTAGCAATAAGCATTAACCATGTCTTGCATTATCAAATGCATTTGGGGTTAGAGAAACGTCCTGTAGATGCCTTTTTTTTGGTTAAACCACTGCTTTGAGTGTATTAAAGGTTAAAAAGTATTGTAAGTATGTTTTAAAGTATTTTTGTTTGATGTATAAATAGTATGTGACTGTGGTCAGGGTGAAAAATGCTCAGATGTGGATTTAAATGCCTATTTACAACCCTGTTATTTTATTTACAAAAAAAAATAAAAAAAAAGACTGAAACAAGAACTTTTACTTGTAATTCTTCTCGAGTTTAACTGGATACTGTTGCTGTTTTCTGTATTGTACCTGGGCGGTTCATCTCTCTTTTCTGGTCGGCCTTGCATTAGCTTTTAGCTGGTCTCCCAGCGGCCGACACAGTTCCTTTGGCTTCCCTGAGCCACAATGTGGCCCCTTGGCAAAGCAACATTTTGGAGATGTGATATTCCAGTGATATACATTTTATTTTATTATTATTATTTTTTAGAGTTAGCTTTTAACCTTTTTAGCCTCATTTCCATATTCTCCCTAAGTAGTCATTGCATTTAGTCTCAAGTTAGCTAGTGGGCTGGGTGTATGAAATTCTTTGAAGCATAAAAAACATATGCCAAATTATGTAAGAGTTTGGGGGGGTCCAGAATCGGCCTGTTTTACAGCTCCATTTTATTTTACTGGCTGTTGCTTTTGAAGGACGACACAACAGTGTCTGAGAGTGACGTTTTGTTACTTCCATGTGCCAAACTCTCATTATCTCTCAACTATACCTAGTTAAATGCAGTTTGACATCCTAGGGTCTCTTCGAGTAAAGTCCTAATTGGCCCTGGTCAGCTTAGTGCGTCTGAGCTCTTAAAAGGACTGCGCTAACCGAATCGTATACAGTTCAGAACACTTTCGATTGCTCCTGTTCAGTGCTAAACCACCCCTTCCAGACCACTCAGCCTTATCCGATGGCCTTTGAAGGACACTTAACTAACCCGTTGAGATTGTACCCGGCGTGTCGCCCAGTGTATGCCTCCTTTGCATTCACAGTACAGGTGCCTATTCTCCCACTAAACCTGATTTGCCTGAGTGCATGAAAAATAAGAGCAACTGAATTGACAGCTGAGCAGCCGGGGCCTGTGTGAGGTAAAACACAAAGTGCGAGTGAAATTGAGGGTTGGCATTAAGGACACTTTGATGTTCTCATCCAGAGAACAGCAGTTAGATCTAAATCTGTCGTCATTTTCCTTTTTCGATAATGGGCCGCCTTTGAATCAGATAAGGAGAGCCATGGCATTACTGTGGGGGGGAAGGGAGGGGGGGTATAATTGTGACTGAAACACATATGGCAGCAATCATGACACTGTCCATCAAAGACATTCTTCTCAGAAAGACTTTCATAAAGCCAATTTGAGTGGGAGTTTTTTTTTCTCTCCTACCCCTAAAGTAAAGTTCCTTTCCCTAAAGTAGAGGTCTTTCATGTCCGCACTCACTTTTTCCCCCCGTTATTACCAATCATTCCACATCGACATATATATGCACAATCTCTGATGGTTTAAACAGCAATGAGACGAACAAAGAAATGTATTTTTTCAGGAAGATGTGTGACCGTGACTGAGATATCAGAGGCGTTCAGGCAAAGCGAAGAGTCAATAGAGATCAGCCCCGAATGAAGGCGCACGCAAAACAGGCCGCATTGAGCTCTGAAATCAATCTAAAGAGAGGGATGTAGTCGCAAGGTTAACCACTAAAAAATAAAGGTTGTATCTCCATAGGAAAGAGTACCTTACGGTGCACCAGTCCTATTTATTGTATTTCAGAGCCCTCTGCCCTAGAGTATTGCTCTTTTTTTTTAAATGTACAAAGGCAGCTGCAAGCATCAAGAATCAAGGAAGGCATTGTGATTGGTTGGGTATTACATTTTCATACATAACATTACTTTATTAGAGCTTATAAACAACAAAGGCCTGCAAAAGCAAAACAGTCCTATGGTATTTTGATGCATTTGATGGCATTTCTAAATGAATTACCAATTAAAATATTAATGCCAATAAAATAATTGTTATAATTCAACATAATTTAAATGTACAACTTTCCACTTATTCCAAATGAAGCCCATCAGCAAAGACGTGCTTGCCTTAAACTAGAACTTCTAGGCTAATATACAGTAGCTAACAAACACTGGTAGTCAACAGTCACCCTAATTTTCTTCTTCATCATCATAATGTGCTCTCAACAATATCTACAGGTCTGTTCGATCTTCTTGAAGACCTGGACCATGTGCTTTGACTGGGTTAAGAAAAAAAAAGTGTGTTTCCATGTATGTACTGTAGAAATTAAGTGACTATTGGCTTCTAGTGGTTGTTAGCAACATTAGCCTCATATCCTCAGCAATAAAGTCTCAAAACATGCCTTGGCTGATTGACTACATTCTAGAGTGAGTGGACAATTGCGTAAACTTGATTTATCATCAAGTAATTTATGTAAAAGCTGAGCTTGGGCTTGGGCCCTTTCCGCACAAAGACAAGAAACCCTACCTGATTCCTGTTGATTAACTCTTAGCCATTTTCTGATGCCGCAGAAATTTGCAGATCCGGGCAAAACTTTAAACAGCAGCAGACAACCTCGACCACAAGGCCATGTTTCTCTTGTGTATGTATGAGCATCCAGTGCATGTGTACAATCCAGTAATCTTCACTGAGCAGTGCTGGGAGCCCCAAACAGGCAGGACAACAGCCATGTGCTTCACGCTTTAGGTAACTCTGTAAACCATCCTTCAGGTCAGACATACATCAGAGCTACAAGACAACATGGAGGCATTAGTCCATAATGTCCACAATGCCATACTCTGCCATGGTGAGCTTCCAAATCTCATTACAGAACCCACAGGAAATGACTTTAGGCCCTATGCTAAGAGAAACATTCACCCAGAAGTCATTTTCCACATATTTCTTCATCTAGACCGCTTGTTTGTACCACGAATATAAAAAATAAAAAAAAAACACAAATGATATCAAGCTAATTAGTGGCTAAATAAGTACAGTCCAAAGCCAGTGCAGGCTCTTTGCTGTGGTCTGCTGGGAGACCATCTACATATCTACAGAGTCATCAAAGGTGTTAATCAGCGGATCCATGCTGTATGTGAAACACTGAATGCAAAACTTTACAGCCATCCATGGCCAGGATTCTAAGAGAGAATAATTGGCCTTGCTCTCTGTGGGTGGGTGGGATGGCCCTTCTTATTTCCTCCAATCCTTCAGCACAATGCTAGCTGGCACAGGCATAAGTTGTTAGTTGACGTAAGAAGATCGGCAGTCAATGTTCTTCGAGTGGGGTAAGGTGTCCGCTGACAATGTGTTACTGACAAGTTGCAAAGATGATGGCAGGCTTTAAGCGTCTTGGAGAAAGCAGTGTCTGTGGGCAACAGGTAGCTAGTTGTAGCGGGTGGGAAATGACCATGACTAAATAGGGGGTAAATTCCAAAACAAAAACCTTCAGAGAGACTTATTACCTCAAGTGCCACCACAGGACGAACTCTGGAGTTTTTGGACAGGGAAGAGGATGATCTAAGTTTGGATAAAGGTATGGTAGGCAGTTTTAGTCACTGTCTCAACCCTTGATCTGCTCCCACCATGCATACAGGGTTTAAATAGGACACCCCACCTGGGACATCTACTAAGACAATAGTCTTCTATTAACCTCTTCATACCGTCCAACTATATAACACCCTGAGATGGCCTAGGTTCAAAGTTTAAGAGGTTAAATATTTCTCCTCATAATGTCAAAGTCATCAACGCTCTCTATGTCCGATCAATGTACTCTGCCCTGTGACGGGGGAGGGGTCACGGGTAGCATGCGGTGACGGCGGTTTGACAGTGAGCCTTTTAGCACCGCTGCTTTGCCAGCAAACTCTGTAATGTATAAAGGCAGGTTGTAGCAACCCAGGCCGCGAACAGGGTCTGCGATTGGCTGAGTGCATGTAAAACAGACACAGGCGTGATAGTACACAGTTTATTAGACTAACGCGCATTGACGGGCCACATGGAGCGCCTGTGGGCATGCTCCTCTCTCCACAGTTGGCTGCTCCTGTCAAAACTCCAAACCTGCTGCCACGTTGACCTTAAGGTCAACTCCCGCCGCGGGCAAACAGGCACTCCTCTTCACTGGCCCCTCCCCATCTCATACACACACACACACATGCAGTCTTTCTCTCACTTTTCCCCTCTTTTGCTTTCTCTCTGTGAACACTCTCACTCTCCCCAACCCCAACCCAACCCCTTTGCATTCTTGCTAATGGCAGGAAAAGGAAAAAACATCATCAAGACATGAAGACATAAAGACTTCTATAATACACAACATGTTTTATGATATTTCTCCAAGCTCAAAATTGCAGTTTGCTGTTAACAGAGTGAAACCTTTCGCAGCTATTTGCCAGCATCCTTAAAGCCTGTAGCAAGGCGTATTACACACTGGTGGGGCTGATGTACAAACTCGTGGGTCTATTCTCTGGTAACAGAAGTTGGTAATAGCACTTCCGGTCCGCCGGTTGCCTTTACTTTTTCTTTATTTTTACAGCCACCTATGGCCAGGAATCCAAGAGAATCTCTGGGTGGGTAGGGTGCCCCTTCCTCTCCCCCAATCACTCAGCACAGGAGTCTGTTAGATGATATAACAGGATTGGCAGTTAATGTTCTCTGTGTATGTTAAGCTGTCCAATGATGACGTGTTACTGGCAGGTCAAAAAGATGTGGTGGCTGGCTTTAAGTGTCTTGGAGGAAGTACCAGTTAGGGAGGACTGGAGGCTGTTTAGCTATTTCTGGCTCTTAAGCTGGTCTTTGATTTCAGAATGTGATGCGTCAGTGTGATCTCACTTCTTTCAATAATAATTTGATCTAAAAAAAAAAATCATACTTTTTTATTTTAATCCTGTCTTGGGATGTCTAGTGTCAAACATGAGCAATAAGCACATAATGTGGCTCATGGCAGTCGCCTAATAGTATAACGAAGCCACTGAGCATAGAGCTTCTTTTACACAATGATAGAAAGTGCCAATTCCACATGCTGGTCCATTTTACCACGAGCAATGTCTGTAGCCAGTGAGGCGTTTGATAGGGTTAAGGAAACGTGCAGTGGTTCAGTGTTCTAGAATTACTGACAGCATCCACATTGTGCTCAGAAAAGCGCAGCGGGATGTAATTTCTCACAATAACAAGAACACTTCACCCCTAAGTCTAACTATCCAGCATGGCATCAAGTAAAGCTTACTTGACCTCAGGTTAATGAAAGGGAGGGGGTTCACCTGGCTGACCAACAAAACCTCATGATTTTTCAAACATACAAGCACAGAGCACTACGCCCACAAACCAGCAAATTCAGACTTCAAGCAGAAAGCAGCTGACCTTTCAGGAAGAACTAATGAGGCAAGGTTGCCAGGCAGCTGGCAAGGCGCAAGTTGGCATTATCCGGCGACAAGCAGCGTCTGCCCTGGCGCTGCGGCACAGCTGACATCTGACCTTCTGCTGTTTAGTTTCAATATTCTTAATTAATGATTGGGAAAGAGCAACATTCGAAAAGTCTCTTCGCCAGCACACAGACACACGCACACACCCACCCACCATCTCCCCTGCTTGAATCACCTGTGATGTATTGATCAGCATTGACCTCATCTCCCCTGTGTGCGACACGCTTCCAGTGGGCTCGGCTATGAATCTGTCAGTTCACTGTGTGTCTTATTAATCCCAGCCTAGCCTGTTCTTTCTTTGCGCCTTTGATTTAATGATGCTTCTCTGTCAGCCTTTGAGGAAAGATCAATGCTTGCTAATGACGCTGCCTTTTGGATTACTTTCTAACAACACGAGGCTTAATTAGCTGCTACAACACATGGTTATACAGAAAACACATTTAATGCCTTTCCTATGCCACTTTTTAGACGGTCACCACGAGGCTGGGCACGTGCTGCTTGGCTTGCCGATGCATTTGAGCGCTGCAGCGTCACAGTTTTTTTTTTTTTCGTTTAAGATATTTCTATAGGCAGACCTAAAATACTACACTTGTACTACACAGAGCTTAATATTAATTCAGAGAGAGAGAGAGAGAGAGAGAGAGGGGCGTGGCTGTGGCCGAACACAGCTTCCCTTTCCTGGTTGAGACCTCGCCTTTACTTATTGGAATTGCAGGTTAGCTGATACTAGATGTGTGTGTACTTTAAATCAGGTGGACGCAAAAACTGCCCAAGGGTCCTTGGGGAGTGAGCGTGTGTGTGCTAGCCTACCATCGCTAGCAACACATTAGTGCCCCAAATGGATTCAAAAAGAACCTGTTTACTGCCCACTACTAGTCACCAGCATGGGGTCCCAGTGAATCAGCGAAGTCTGACAGTGAACAAGTCTCTCAGTTTGGATTAAATAGAACCTCTCGTCTCGTTGGCGGTGCTTTGCAAAAGTCAAGGACAAACTGGTTCAAAGTGGAATTCCGAGGTGTATGATGCTCAAGGTAGTACTGAATCAGCCTTTTTCAATTAAACAATGCAATACAATTTAATACCAAATACCTTCAGCTCTAGCAATAATTTATCTACATAATATGTTGGCAACATGACAATATTCTCTAGAATTGTGATCAATTTTGTTATTGTGAAACACAATGTGCTTTTTAGAGCATGACGTAGATATCGTCAGTGCTTAAGAAGCAGAATCGGTCTCTTTATTTCACCAAAGATGTTGCACATACAAGGAATTTTACTTGGTGACATTTAAACAATAAAATAATATAATAATAATATCATTTTGATATCAAGCATTCAGACACTACATGGTAACTTGACTTTGTGTCTCCTCAAGAACACTAGTTTCCCGCTTATTAAAGAAAGAGGCCATACGCATCTTCTGACTTTTTCCTCTCATGCCCAGTGATGATACAGCCGCTATCTATCTCTGTTTCCTTCCTCTCTCCGCTCCCCTACCCCTTCAGAGCATGACAGATAGGGTGCTATGGACAAGTTAATCAAATCATCTTAATAAATATTTATCTGGGCTGCTGCTGCTACTGACCGTGTAGAATGTCACTTTTCTCACTGGCAGGTCGAATGCTGGTGTGAAATTCATCCTGACGCTTATTTTTTCTTCAGTGGCACCTGCGACTGAAAATATTGCAAACAGCCACACAGCTTCCACTTTCCTTCAGCCTGTACGATAAGAGGAAACTGGGAGAAAGAAAGGTTGAGAGAAAGCCAGCTGCTTCCCTCTGACCTTCTGTACTGCTTTCAGGATGCAGGTCCTGTCTGAAGAGGAAATGGAGTGCAGGGCCTTTTTGCCTTAAGATGTTAAGGAATTCTGAATTGTGATGAGGTGCCGTATCTACAAGGGCATGTCGCACAGGTTGCACAAATGTAATTTTAACAGCAAGCTGTTTCTAAGAACAGGGCCACCTGAGAGCTGCCAAGAAGGTAGATCGCATTTAACGCCAATACAGGCATTTACCAACTAACAACATTCAAATATTTACAGGAAACCGTAAGTGCACTCATCTGAACGGGTAAACATGACCTCCTGACCTCTCACCTGAACCTGGCAGGGCTTACATCTCAAATACACACTGGGTGCCACGTTTCAGCTAAAACCAAACTGGGGACATGTGAGGACAGGCTGTTTTGAGCCCAAGCTGGAACAGAATCAGCATTCATCAGACAACTCCTCAGTCTTTGGAGAGCAACACTGTTAAAAATAAAGGTTCTTGGCCTGGATAAATTCTAGGGAAAAGAACATATATAATGTATAAAATCTATTGTGTTCTTTAAACTGTACTACAGTTCTTCACTCTTGCATGTGAACCATCCACTGAAATGTTCTTAAGAAAACAACTAAAAGTGATTCTTCCCCACCCAGGCAGGACTACCACTGCTATACCAGTAGGTGTGCATTCACTGGCAGGTGTCAGAACAACTGACCACAGAGCAACAGGTGACTTATGTGAACTGCCTATGGAAATCGGCCATTTGTAGTTGTGATTTAGCAACAAGAAGACAAGCATTTCAACAACATAGGGACAAGTGACAAGTCAGCGACAAGAGTCAAATCAAATGATTTTTTTTTTCCTTTTGGGATTTGCAAAATTATTGGTTCCAGCAAATTTCTTGGACCAATCCTAGACATGCAGTCTTCAGTCTTTTACAACTTGATTTAGTAAGAAAATGAAATTATCGTCTCCAGAAAACTTCTTGGACCAATCCTAAACATGGGAGTCTGCAGTCCTCAGTCTCAACAGGCATTCATTACATGTTCTTAATAGTATAACTTATATATTTTTTTACAGTTTCTAGTCAGAAATAGGACACCATACACCATATTCAATGTCAAGAGCGACCTCAAACTGACCCATAGGAGACAAACTTGGCACAACATCAACGACTTGACACCTTCTAGTGCAAATGTACGATAAGAGTATCATATGCTATATTCTCCAACTTGATTTTAATATGACAAAGACAACATAACATCTAATTATTGGCTCCACATCAGACTCATTTCCACACCTGGAATCTCTGTCCCTTTAACTTAACCTTGAGTTTTTGAGCCTGTTCAGTATTATTGTCCAGCATTTTCAACTACTTTCATGCAATACATTTTTTGAGCTTGACTAGTCCTGACAGCTTTTTTGCGTGCATTTGTGCAGTTGAAGGACGAAAGGATGAAAATGTGAACACTGAGTAACATTAACTCAAACATTAGTCTTAGACAATGCAGGCAAACAGTGCTTTACTGAGTGATATAATCCCCTATTCTTAATTGTGACATTTCTTTACCATTACATAATATAAGCCATTAAATACAGGAGCTTCATTGGTGAGGCTTTCATGGATAAAATCCCAAGATCACAATATCAACTGACATTCTCAGCCAGCTAATATATCGGTCAGGGCCTAGTTTGCACTCCAGCCATTTTCCTGGTTTTCTTATCTTTCTGTATTAAATCTGCCTTGTGTGTGAACCCTGGCGGCTGGACTGGTTTTCATTACAGAAGCAGGCCATAAGGCTCTGCTTTATAGACTGCTGTCCACTCAGTCAGACCAAACAGCCTGGCTGGACGGAGCATCTGGGCGGAGATTTACGTGGGTGCAATAGAGGAAAGCTCTTTAATTGAATAAAGAGCCAAACAGTCAGCAGTTCTGCTGTATTTTACAGAGTGGCGGCAGTGGTGGTGTAACTCATAGCATAAACGCTGTGTATGGCGCTGAGAAAAAAGGACTGACATTTTCGAGAGATGCATTGCGCTTGCAGCAGTTATGACTAAGCTTTCTCCAGCAAAAAGGAGCATTTCTGTCACTTTACTGTTCAGAAGGGAGCACCCACCATGCTGCCATCATAAAAATACAGAATGCATAGAAAAATCTGAGCTCCAGCACAGTGACTGAGATTTAGCGAGAGCTAATTTGTCTATAAAGTTGAAAATGAGCATAGTGAGGCGCTGTTAAAGCTAAAGAATAGAGGTGAGAGAATTCAATCAGAGGAGATTTCCCATGGTCTACGGCTAGCCAGCCTGCGAATGGATTCCTTAATTACAATTCAGAGACAAAGCACAAATTAGAAACAGGGGACCAGTACAAAAAAAAAAAAGGGGGGGGGTGGTTCACTTATACTGATGTACTTCGATTTAAACAGGACTTATGTCCCACTTCACACAGCTTATATTTAAATTAAGCCAAAGCAAATGACTTCAGTCAATGGCCTACCCACCCCTTTGGTGGATAGTTGATGTGACCACTGAATGCACAATGGGATTGCTGTGCAGGACTGCATGGGACTGTGTGCGTGTTCATTCAATCGGCACTATTTCATTTCAATCAAGTAACAAACATGTAACAGCTACTTGCTAATGCTGTACATTACTGAACATTTTGCAGCCCCTGTCCTCATGTTCATCAGAGTGTCTTGCCCTGTATAAAGGCTTTTAGGCTATTCAAGCACAAATCTTTCAGCCCGACATGGCAGGACCTACAGGATGGAAATGCTAGGTGTCCTCAAACGTTTGATGGGCAGATCACATCAGCCATTCACTGATGACATGAGTGTCCTCTGCTCTGGTAAAGTTTGAGCTTATGCAGATGTCAACCAGACCAAAAAGCTGTAGTTACTAAATTACCATTAGGCCAAACACACACTACACGTAATGCAGTGCAGAAGCGTAGCACTGCTATATGTTTGACTGTTCATTTAGAGTTTATGACTGATGAGAAATTTGGCAGGGATTTGGTTGAGAAGCTGAAAGCCACACAGCTGATCTGATCTGTGACAGTATTTGTAATACTCAATTCCAGCTGGAGATAGAACAGTACTTGGTGCATGTTTGTGCTTTCATGCATTTTCACACACTTTAAGAATGCCCTGTATATTAAAAAAACAGATAAAAGGTACCTTACCTTACCAAGCAGTAGCGATCCTGACATTTTTCAAACGCTACATTTCTTTTTTTACTAACAAAAGCACTTATTTTTGGTTATTGTTATTACTAAGGTTAAGGTAAGCTTTTGATTAACAGTTAAAGGATCAGTTCTTAAGTTTGTTTGTATGTCAATTGAAATCAGTAGACTTTCTAAATGAGGAGGGGAGACAGCATAGTAATGAATGGTATCAGTGTGCTGTGTGACCATCTCTGCAATGCCTAATATAGTCATTTTAAAACTGAGAGGTCTGGTAGGTTTCGAGGGAGTATTCCCGGCCACGTCACGTCTTGACATATTGACGTCATATGCACAGCCTCTAAAAGAGGATCCAGCACTGTAGTTAAGTAGGTACTTCTATCCTAAGCTAGGGTCAGACCACAGGGTCAGCCATGCTACAGCGTTCCTGGTGCACAACAGTGGCAGCCTAAAGGATGCGGGTAGCGAACCCACAAACCTGTGAACCACATGCAAGCACTTTTTACACACACACACACACACACACACACACACACACACACACACACACACACACACACACACACACACACAACACATGGAACAAATGTATGGTCCCACATCCTGAAAAAAAACATATGAACAAACCTGTATGTGCACGTGTGTGTGTGTGTGTGTGTGTGTGTATGTGCGCGCAAGTCAGAAAGAGAAACCTTAGGGCACCGGTGAGCAGCGATCCATCAGTAGCAGCAGCTTAGGAAGCACTCAGTCCGTGCTAAACTGCGTGGAACACTTCAATAATGCACGGCTCTCTCTAAGAGAATGTGGCTGAAGTGACAGAGTGAAGATGTTCCTCTACAGGCCGAACATGTCCTTCCCTGACAAACCAAAACACTGATAAACACATAAAAATGGGGACAGGGAAGTGCAAATGCACCTTAACTTCATCTGATTCTGCAGAAACACTTTTAACATAGAGCTCCCTATACATTCCTTTCATTTCTGATCAATCACAGAAAAAGAATAATAAATTAATAAATAATGAAACAAATAAATGACCATCGGACCATGTCTTCAGCTTATGATGATTTGGGAGAAGACTAAGAGAGGGCCGAGAACAGTACCCCCTCTGAAGAGTGCAGCCAGGAATGATAGATAGCAGGGTTAAAAGAGAGGTGACTGGGTGGTGGAGGGCTGCAAAGACTTGATGTGAACAAGAACAAGGTAGAGATGGAATTTATAGGATGTTAAATTTGGAGGGAGGGGCTTCTGTCATGTTGCCCCTCCCCCCCAATTAATGTAATTATTTCATAACACCACTTGGAAGTCTTAGTAACTGTTGATAAGAAAAGCATGTTGTCATTTTAATTTAATTATTTTACTTTGCTCACACTTTTGCTAGTGTGCTGCTTGTTGAGTTATTTATAGGTCTCCCATGACCACTGTCCAGCAGAGTTTGAAGGCATTGTTTTAAATATATATAAATATATTAAATATAAATATGTATTTATATTTAAATAAATATAAATACATATATAATCTCTTATTCTATTAAAGAAGTAGAAAGTGTACTCACTTACTACCAAAACAATTGCCACATGCAAAACTATCCACCTGATGGATCCAAAGGGGCAGCTTTATAATTATAATCCATCACACCGTGCCAGCAGGCCGATAAATTCCACTCCACAACAAGCTCCCTGTGTACAAACACGACCCCTCTCTCGGCCCCTCTGCTTCTAACACCAAAGCAATTAAAGCCTTTTCAATCCAATCAAGACTACATTAACACGTAGGGTTCAGCACACTTTACACGAGTGGACGGCTATCCATACAGGCTCTAATGCACCATTCTGAGTGACACCAGCGTAGGAAACCCCCCTGACCTCGTAAACACTCAGAGCTGCAGAGACTTCCAGCTCCCACATGCCTCTACTTCAGCCACAGGGCAATTGGTGGCACATGAGTTTATGCATTCACTTTTAATCCACTTTGAGAAGCTTTCCGTCTCCTTCTTTGTTTCGCTCTCCAACTTTTCATTCAGCCCCTTCCCCCACGCCTCCCACCTCTCTCATTGGCTCCTGCCCTGACACAGCTCAGCCCAAGTGCAAAAGAAGCGGGAACGGAGCTGGCAGTGTTGGGAAAACATAGCAAATCTGCATGGTTTAGGAGAGGAAAGGACATCAATATTTCATCCGGAATACTGTAGGCTGGCCACTCCCCGGGTGCAGATCAAACGGGCCGGTCCATAAAAGCTTTTTAAACTTCAAATTTACAGTTAATTTTTAAAGCCTCTTGGCAAAAGGGGAGGAATTACATAGCGCCTGGTTAAAAGGTCAGCTGGAGGATTGAGGTCAGAGGGCCCGTGATCCACACAGGCAACTTTAATTCAACTGCAGAGGGGAATCTGCAGGACACAGGACCAATCTAATACAGGACACAGTATACTGAGGCACAAAGCTAATAAACTAGGGATGTCTCAAATTAATCGGAGGTCTCTGTAACGGCACAATAAAGCCACATTTTAAGGAAAAGCTGTGCAGTTGTGCAGAAATCTGAAATATGAAAGTACTGAACTTAAGACCCCATAAAGTGGTCATTTCAGGGTTCTCGAATGGTACAACCTATTATCCTATAACAATTTCTTTTCTTTTCAATTATCTCCCTGAATTTGTCATTTTCCATTGCTAGGACTCCCCCATCACACTATCCTGTTAGCACCGAGAGGTTAAAGGAATAGCATGTGCTTCCTCTGACGTGTGAGTACTATGTTTTAGAGACCACAAAACCATCACTAGACAACTTAACATGCTTGAAGGAGAACAATAACAGCCAATCTGCAATGTCAGCAGACCGACCCCCACACATGATAGCATCTCACCAGCCAGGGCAATCCAGAAGGAAATAATGACCACAGGTAGGGAGTTACGTAGGTAGGTAGGTAATACTGGCAGGTAACATTGGCTGGTATTTGCTTAAAATAATTGGTATTGGTCAAATATTTCAAGGCAATGTTTGATGATCTTGTTAATGTCTTAATTATTTTACTGCATTTTTATTCCCACCATAGAACAATCCACATTTCTCTTCAATACAAATACAGATGGATTTTCTCACTTTCTATACAGAACCAACATCGGCAGATACACGTATGGAAAATAATAGATATTGGCATCGGCCCAAAGGCCCTACCTTGGTGCAGCCCTAGAAATGCCTTGACAATAATTTGGAAATGAAACTAGGCTTACTAGGCTTCTTAACTTTAGGCTAACGTACCTAAAATGTGCACCAAGCGGCTGCATTGTCTACTGACAAATAAACTTGTTTAGAACATTCCCATAAAAAAATTATAAATATATAAAAATCACAAAAAATCCCTCTCCATTAATCTCTCCCAAAAATGACCCTGAGAGTTTTAGGGTGAGCAGTCAAGAGAGTGTCGTATTTTACTGCTTAACTAAAAGTGTGTGCTCCCCTCTCCTCTGAAAGAGCTGGTAGCGCAGTGTGCAGGAGCGAGGCAGAGAGCAGAGGGAGATTTGAGCTGAGCGGAGATAAAGTGCTCTGAACGGCTGCACTAGCCTCAGGTCCACTCTGCGCTCAACAGGCCACTGAGCACAGCTTTTGTTCAGCTCCTTTACAATGTACTCAAACAATTTGAGATTTGGGGGAAAACAGTGGTGGCTCATTGAAACGGAGCGTGGGAGGCAGAGAAAGCAAGAGTTTGCCGCGCTAAAGACACACGGGGAGAGAGAGGGAAGGAGAGAGAGAGAGAGCGCGAGAGAGAGAGAGAGAGAGAGAGAGAGAGAGCACAAGAAGAAGCAGCAAACAAAGCAGAGAAAGATGGGGGCTGACTGTGGCGTTTTGACATCATCAAAATAGAAACCTGAAAACACGTCCAACGACAAGACTTCTCATGGAACTGCGAGGGTGAAAAAAAAAAAATACTGTCAACAAAGAAAAATATAATTATAGTAATTTGCTAAGCCCCTGCTGACAGATAGCTAGAGGACAGTGAAAAGAGAGAATGGAAACATGTCTTATAGCTCATGGATGAAGTCATCTGTGGGTCCCCCTGTATCCTGTCTGTGTCCCTGTGCTTATCTGCCCGTAGTCGTGAGAAAGTACCTGCACCAAACTGAAGGATGTTAAAGGATCAGAAAGTACCACTTTCCCCGATAAATGAGTCCATTCAAGTGACTGACTGCTCTTATGAAGCCCCCAAAAAATAAAAATTCTACCCTTTTTCTTGCCAGATGTGAACATGACTCCCATACTGACTGATTTGTGACGCAATCTCGCCCTTAACTGATTCATGAATCAAATCAAACTCCAGACTTAAAGGAATAGTTGAGCAAAAACTCAAATGAACATTATTCACCACTTACACTCAGATGCAATTAATCCACACATTTGACACATTTGGTATCTAAAGTTTGCTCTCAGAGATGCTAGGCTAATGTTGCTAACAAACACTGGAGACTGTCACTAATCTTATTTATTTAGCATAGACATACTGCTGTGGTTCAGAACACGCTATGATTTACGGTAGTTTAGAAAAGTAATTTGTTCATAGAAATAAGTTACCTTTACTCATTTTCTTCAGTTTTAAGCAGCTTTTCAATACATTTTCAATAGATAGCAAAAAAGGTTAATTAAGATTTTGGCAAGTATTCACTAAGATGAAATTGGTGAGAGTCAAAGTTCAGGGTTTGTTAGCAATGTTAGCCTAGCATCTGTAGTTTTCTATATTGTTGTTTTTGTTGCGGTTTGTTGAGAGGGTGTGAAGGAGTTTCTATGCACAAGCCATTTAGACTCTTCACCAGGACTGTGGCTATAATTGTTGACCGTTACCGCACTCCCCACACACACACACACACACACACACACACACACACACACACACACACACTTTTCATTAAATATAATAATTACTACTTCGGCATTGTGCATTTCTTTCAGTTTTGTCTAAAATTAGTGTACATATTGCTTTTTTTTATTCTTATATATTTGATAGTGGCTCTTTTATATACATTATACTTGATTTAATTTATGTCAATTTATGTTATTCATTTTTTTTTTTTTAAATACATTTGATCCGATTCCCACCACCCCCCCTAATTTGGACTGCCAACTACCCAACACACGATGCCCCAGTCATCAGTAAGGGCGAACTAGCACACACCCCCTCCGAACTGCCACCAAAGCACCCGCCAACACACACCACTCCGAACTGCTACCAACACACCCCCTCCGAACTGCCACCATAGCAAAATCGTCAGACAACCAACGCAAGGCCAATTGTGCCCTCTCTGGGCCTCGGCTGCCGATGGCATGGTGACAGCGCCTTAGTCCGCTGGACCACCCGGGGCCCCGGTCATTTTATTTTACAAAGTTGTCTGTTTGCTTAGCTTATTTTATATCTTTTATCTTATATTATATTCTATTATTTCACTGCTATTTGTACTGAGTACAACAAACAAGTCTTAGCTAATCAACTGTACCAACAGTGAGAAGTGAGATATCATTTGACTGATTTATGCTTTAAATTCTCAAGAAGCAATAAAACAAAAACAAATAAAAGAGAAACATCCCTAATGCAGGAAAAGTATATAATATTTTGCTTTGAACTAAAAGTGTGTGACTTAGGAGCAAGTTGAGCCACTCACCTCATTTACGGTTGCTTTATAAGTAAACCATCTGCAATAATAAGCTCTTAACCAGCACAGCAGTCTAACTCATCCTTTGGAAAAGGAGAAGTTACAGCCCAGCAATCATTGCTGTAACATAATCTTCCAGCAGCTCGGTATGGCATCGACCTTCAAATAACATGCTTTGTATTACATAAAGGACTGGGGGTTTCAAGTTTTCAAGCCCCTTGATTTACAGTGTACTTACTGTTTAGACCAAAGGTTTTTCCTATAATTAGAGGCTCATTCTTTGAAGCAGCATGGAACATCACAGGTCTCCACTAAAGGACTCCCATGAAGCAACTTGTAAACATCTGTGCCGTCTGCTGCCAGCGTAAAACAAACAGCAATGAAATGAACCCGGAATTGGTTAATAAACAAGGTCCGGCACACGTGTGCTGTGGGTTATTTTGTACCTCGAGGGAAAGTCAGAGTGCAGAGAGCAGCACAGGACTACAGAGTGGGTCAACGCGCCTCAGTGAGCAAGTCAAAACGGCACTTCAGTTGTGCAAGTCCATCGCATAATGGATAGAAGGAGCTGCTCAGCATTTGATGTAATAAGTCTCGTCACGTCTATCGCGAGGAACGAAACCTGGAAGTGGCAGGGAATCTTTTGTTATTATTAGGGCCCTTAATGTCACAGTGGACGAGACAGGACAAGGCACTTATTAGTGCCACAAGCTCATCGCTTTCGACACCATCTTTTAGTCCGGCAAGCTAATGTGACCCCTTGCTCCCTCTCGGTGTTGCTGTGCTTAATTAAATGCGCAAATGTTGCCGTTGAATTTTCAGCCTCAGTGAGTCGCCTGGATTGAACTTTTAGCCTCCTAAGAGAGGAAGAGAGGTCACAGCGGTCATTTTACTTTTGGGGTTTCCAAACTCAGGCCAGTCATTAAAGTTTGCACCCGGGTGAAGCTGTCTCTCCAAGTCCGGCATTCGTGAGTTTGTGTTGGTGGCACTTTGTTAAAGGTTTAAGATTGGCCCAGAGGCACACTGCTATAATTAGCTATTGGCTATTTTTTAGTACAGAGGTCATTCCAGCTCACCACATCTTCACTGGCATGGTCACCAATCCCACCCTCCTTCAATTAACAAATAAACAAAGAAACCAGAATGCCCAACATTTCTATTAAAAACAACTTCAATGTTTCTGGTTAACGATTTACTCTTTGTTTATTTATTGGTTTTATTGTTTGTGGTGTTCTCCGACCAAAACAAAGAGCAAAAATGAGTACGAGTCTTCACCCACCACCCCATGAGGCCTGGGGCAGGTGTGTGAGCCCTCTCACACCTCGCTAGGTAGGAGTGCTAGCATATTTACGCTACGTAACAAGAGGTCACGCCTGTCCCCTCCTAGCTGCGGCGCTAACGCTAGTGCAGTGGGCCTACTTGAAGGCTGTGTTTTGACACTCATCTAGGCTCCTTGTTAACTCTCCCCCAACAGATGTAATGCGCACAGACACGGCTCTGCTGCGCACTAGCTGTGTCCGCGTTCGCAAAGCGCCGCTGAACTGCTGAGACCAGGAAAGGCCTACCAGCGCGAACTGAGCAACAAGTCGTCTAACCGATGTGTGATCTTTAATGTAATAACGTGCCTTCAGAATCTCACACTTACATCGAACCAAGACAATGTTGTGATTTTCTTTTTCTTTTTTTTTTTCGCACCAAGTCAAAAGGGGATGGAGGCGCATAAGGGGAGGGTGGCGGCATCCTTCTGGTGCTTTAAAGCGCTTCAGTCACGCACTTCACATTTAGAGGATTCGGAGGCTTTGTCGGGGGGAATGTCTAAGAGTTTCATTTTCGCTCTGTTTAAGAGGTGAGGTTTTGATTGTGCCGTTTCACATGTGGAATAATTTGCATGCACAAATAAGCACTTGCTGCAGCTCTTTTCAAGGACGAGGCCTCTTATTACAAAAGGCTTAGAACTGAAGCCATGCTATCCTTGACATTGACTGGCTAGCTGATGAAAAACTAATGTCAACAACAACAAACAACCACCAATCATACATCATAACAAGGAGGTGAGTGGTGGTACTACATTGTGCATTCATAAAATATATAATAACTCTCAAAAGCTGACACAATCTTGGCCAACAAGGCTTCCCTCGCCTTTATAAAAAAAAAAAAAAAAAAAAAAAGAAGAGCTCTAGGAGGGGATTTGGATTTGTGGGTATTAATGGCTCTCCCTAATACTGTCTCTAAATTGTGGAAGAGGTGATATTCAACCTCATTAGTCCTTTTATTTATTATGCATGTATTGCAGCTTTACATAAGGGATGTCTAATCAAATTTTTACACGTCCCCTTAGTGATAAAACTTTCATCCGGACGGCAATAATAGAGTTTCTAGCCCAAAATTTTGCATCTCGTGGTCGTAGTCAACAGTTGCGACCAAATGGTTGAACAGAGCCTGGCTCTTATTTTAGGCCATTTCTGGGAGTTCTTGTTTTACGATACAGAGAGTATGTAGGAGGATGTACTGGAGGATCTTGGATACATGCGCTCGGAAACTAAATACGGAATGTAGCAGTGACCAAAAACCCTTTTTCCCCCACCCCGATTGCGAGGCTTGAAAGACATCTGCCTTCTAAAAGCACAGAGATGTAAATCCAAGTAGGATCAGACCACAGAGTTCGGTGAAAAACAGTAGGTAATCCTGTCTGTAATTTTCTCAGAGGACGAGAGAAAAACACAGACGTGGCCGATCCAGGCGGAAACATAATCACAGAGGAGCCCCAGTGAGAAAGACAAGAACTCCAGGATCCCATGTAAATTTAATCCCATCAGAACAGGACATAAGATGAGGTCCTCTGTCCCTTTTGATCCCTAAAGATTCAAAAAGTGTTGAAATGAGCCACAAAATAAATAAATAAATAAATAAATAAATGAATGAATAAAAATACGCAGCTCATCGCATTCACAATGACTGTAAAAACTTCTGACTTAATACTAGCTACTATGAGATAATTCTGCACCACCCCGAGAGTTGGAGAAAACTTGGTAATCTGTGTCAACCCCAGAATTGCCTCTCGGATGGATTGGAATGAGGAGGAAGCAACTGGGACTTCTATAATGATCACATTTCATTACCTCCTCTTATGCCATGGAGAATATCAAGTAAAGCAAACAAAATTGTTTTGATGTGTGTGTGTGAAGCTGTCAGGGGTGGGGCTGTGCGGCGCCGTTAGCTGCTAACACTTTTAGCCGGGCGCAAAAAACAAACTCTGCGGCTTTCCTGCACACTCTGGAGTCCGCAAAGCACAGAGCAGGTCTGCTGAGATAGCCCTGGAGCCCCCGTCCCAGCAGCTCTCAGAGAAACGCTACCGACTGGGGAGCAGAGCGGCAAAACTGAAGCTGCCTGTTAGTCTCTGCATATATACACAGGAGAGAGGAAAGAGGGAGAGGGAGAGAGAGACCAATAGAGCTAGACAAAACGATAGAAAGGAAGAGAGAGAGAGAGAGAATGAGGGAGAGCGAGAAAAAGAACGAGGAAAAGAGACGGTTAGACAGAGACCGCGAGAAAGAGACACGGAAAGAGAGAAAAACAATGAGACAAGAGCGAGAGAGAGACAAAGACAGACAGATTGAGGAAGCAAGAGAAACACAGAGAGAGAGAAATAGCAAAATAGAGAGAGAAAAAGAAAGAGGAAAAGAGACGGTTAGACAGAGACAGTGAGAAAGAGAGAGAGAGAGACAAGGAAAGAGAGAAAAACAATGATACAAGAGTGAGAGAGAGAGACAGACAGATTAAGAAGGCAAGAGAAACACAAAGAGAGCGAGCAAGCAAGCGAGAGAGAGAGAGAGCAAAAGAGAGAGAAAGAGCAAAAGAGAGAGAGAGAGAGAAAGAAAGAGCACAAAAGAGAGAGAGAGAGAGAGAGAGAGAGAGAGAGAGAGAGAGAGAGAGAGAGAGAGAGAAAGAGAGAGAAAGAGAGAGAGAAAGAGAGAGAGAAAGAGAGAGAGAGAGAGACAGAGAGAGAGCAAAAGAAAGAGAGAGAGGGGTGCTCTCAGGAGGAAGGGGAAAAAACCCTTACAAAAAAGCAGCTGGATGAATAAAATGCCAGTCAACACAAATTAATCAGCCAGAATTAACATCAGCACAAATGTGTGTGTGTGTGTGTGTGTGTGTGTGTGTGTGTGTGTGTGTATGAGGCATGGGTTTTGAAGTGGGCAGTAACCGCAGAAAACAAACAAAAACTGAGGCAGATGTTTTTTTCCTTGAGTCACAACAACTGACTTACCAAACAAGTCTGTTCATCACAGCAGCACAGCAACCCCCCCGTCCTGAGCTAAACTCCTCTTTACTGAGCCCGTTCACTTCTGCCGTGTCTCTGTGTCATCCAGGAAGATGTTCAGAGAAGCAAAAAGCAATTTTTTATGATTATTATTTTTCACAGTGGCAACAAAGACCCGTTCCTCAGCCTCTTTCCAGAGCAGTTCCTCTGCTCCTCTGCTGCTGCCGCAGCTCTGGCGATGTTCTACTGGGCCAACAGCATGAGGGCCTGGGAGAAGGATAATGCGAAGTGACTGGGAGCTGGCCCTGAGGTCTGACCTCAACAGCAGAAACTGCTCAGGCATGGCTGATCACCTACTAATACACTGCTTTCCTTCTCTGGCCTGCATCAATGCAGGTGTGCATCAATTTTTCACGTCCTACTGACAAAAGCTTTCAGAACCCCTCCTCAAACTTGTAGCACTGGTGAGGCATTTTTACAAAGATCTGCACTTACACTATATTTTATTTAGGAAAGATTTACCTGCCATTTCAAAAGCTAGCGGGTGGACAAGCGCTAAAAATGTGTTCCTGTGTATGTGCGTGGGTTTACGTCTATGTGGGGAGTCCGGGAAAGTGTGTATTTGCGTGCGTGTGAGTGTGTGTGTGTGAGAGCGCGCAAAGGCATGTGTTTACAGTACATCTTGCTGCTGCAAACAAGCTCTCCTGGCTGAAGGTAAGAAAGGCTTCACAAAGCGCTGTATCATTAGCTGCAGCAGAAAGTCAAAGCCTTCAAAACAGCAGCGAGTTGCTCAGTGACTGATACTTGACCTCTTGACTGCTCGCCGTTCCCCACAGAATTCCACCTGGGGCTCTACAGCTTCGCTTCGTCGGCAAAAACAATACACCAGGAGCAGCCTCTGCTACAGACTCTCAGAAAGAGATGCAAAACAGGAACAACCGCGCGTGACCGTTAAAGCAGCCATATGCAGTTCAAGAAGAAGCTCTATGTTTGTCACTTGTCGATGTTTGACATCCTTTAAGACCAGCAGATGTCCTCTTCATGATTAACAGACCAATCGAAATTCTCAACAAAACGACATGAAATCAAACAGGTTTACATTTGACATTAACATTTATATTGCAAGTTGTGCTACCGCTTTGGCCTGGAGGTCGCGAGTTTCGAATCCCGAGCCATACTTCTACGCTTTGCCATCAGTGGCCGGAGTCCGAGCAAGCACAATTGGCCGTACTTTTAAGTGATGTTGGCCAGAACAGGGGACTTGACCCAGGCATTTTACCCTCTGAGTGCAATGCTGCATCGGCGGCAGTTTAGAGAGAGGCAGCGGGTTGGCTTTGCATGTGTTAACACTACCCTTCTAGTGACAGAAGCATTGCTAGTGCTAGGGGGAGTTCATTGGCAATACCAAATTGGGAGAAAATTCCACAAACAAATAATCTAAACAAAAGTCTTGTAAAGTTACACTAGACGAAAAGGGTTCTATATAGTATCGCTGACTCAATGAGCAAAAATACATTTCCATTAATCAATGCAAAGAATCCTTTAACCAGACAAAGAATCATTTAGGCATCAAAGTGATTCTTTTAATTGTCTGGATTCTGTAGAATAGAATTATTGACTTTAGTAAAGAACCCTCTAAGAACCCTCTTTCTTTTCTTTTCTTTTTAATTTTTTAATAAAACTGTTTTGGAGATTCAAAAAGATTTTGTTCCACTAACAGTTTATACTACAGTGTAAAATTTCATACAGTATGGAATTTATATACAGTATGGATACTGTATGAAATTCTTACGAGCAAGTAATTCCTCCAGGTTTGGCTGTGTTTCCAGTGTTTTCACAATATTGAACAACATTTTCAATAAATAATGTGCATTGTATTTACTTAATTAATACTAATAATATTAATAATAATAAGAAAAATAAACAGCATAACGGTTAAAGACTTTTTCATGAAGGGCCATATCAGCATCAGCCTATATTCCGGGGGCTAAACCGCAGAAACATCGTAACACTAAAATATAATCCTTTTAGTCACCATGACAACTTTACGACTGAACGTAGGACAGAATAAGGTTCAATTGGTGCATTATTTTAACCTAAATACAGATAAGAAACCAGCTAGTCGCTCATCAGCAGAAAGAATGTCATGCCTTTAGGCAATCATGAGAGGTAACAGTTTGCTAGTTTTAGCTACCATTAGCATTAACTACCATTCGCCAAAAAGAGACCGAGTTGTACATTTACTTGTTAAGAGACTTCCAGTTCATCACATTTAGATTTCTAATTTCTTTTCTTTTTGTTTTTATTATGTACACAGTATTTACATACGACCAGCTGTGTGCATTGCCAGATGTTAGGTAACTGATACAACTAATGTATGTAGATATATGTAGATACTATACGAGTATTTCACATCAGCTTCAGACTTGGCTGAGCCAATCAGATTTTAGATCTGTATTTAGAACATTTAGTGTCACATTGTGTGGCTTTTTTTCCCCCCCCAAATTCAAGTCTATTGAGGGCTGTGTGTCTGCAGACTACTCACTCATTACTGATCAGCAGCCACTTCTGCTTTATATTTCTGAGGCCTCTAGAGAGTGGCTAATTAAAAAGACTAGGAGAGACGCAAATAAGAACAGGTTGGATGCTTCAGAAAAAAAGAAAAAAAAAAGCATGGGTGTACCTCCGTTCAGAGAAAGCTCCATCATTTCACCAGCCACATTTAACAGGTGGGAGCCAGTTGTTCCAAATGCAATGGCATTGACTCAGAATGCAATGGCCTACATTCATTGTGTGAAACTATTTAGCAAAGTGCCCTAGGCTTCAACTTGAGCAGTCTGCTCTTAACATCATTTAACATCTATTAATGATATGGGTCATTGTAATTTTAGACTCATAACACTTTCCAAAAATGAGAAATGACTGGTATACTTATAAAAAATACGAGTTGCTTTACATATTTGTATCTATATGTATGTATATGTTTGATTGACCAGCGGTTTGGAGATGTAATTTCACTGATATACTGGCTCACTGACTGAGGGACAGGATGGAATTTTCTACTGCATGGACTTTGGGTCAGCCAGCAGTGAGGCCTACAGAGGACTCAAGACCGAAATAACAGTTTACACAATCTGAATACCATGAAGAACTCCAGAGTTTCACAGACACACGGCCAGTCGAAAGTTGGGGACACTATGGCTTTGTTTGAAATTTTATGAGCAATGCTTTCGCTGTTGCATTTTGATTAACAGGTCTAAATCATGCACAACTGAAGTTCCCCAGCTTTAAATAAAAACATAGCCCACAATACCAGGCAGCCAATCAGCTCATACATTATTTACACATCAGTAAATGGCACAGCAGGAGACAGTTTAATTTTAGACTCCTGAACCTCATAAGTGAACCTGTGGGCCTTTCAAATACGGAACAGCTAATTACTATTGTTCACTTCAATACTATTTGGTTTATGTTCATAAAAGTGTTTTAGTATGAATAACAGCTTTTATTTAAATAATGATTTGGTTTTTTTATCCAAACTGTTTAAAAGGCCCAAATGTGCAGATGCGTGCTGATGACTGCTAAAATCACAATCTCCATCTCCATCTCGCATCTCCATTTTTGTTCATTTTTTAGTTTTCTTCAGCGTTTGAACCCTGCAGCTGCTCCATATACGTACTGTGTAAACAACTGTGGATGAACAGACCAATAGAAATGCTCTAAATTACTTGGAATAAACTCTTATTTACTTTTATTTAAAGACAATATTTGCCTCACCATATTGGAGATACATGGATTTTTATGCTGAAAGTTTAATGAAAGTTAATATGAATGTTATGGTTTTTTTTTATAAACATGCGTATAAGCTAATGGGTGTTCTCAGACTCTAGACTGGCTGTCTACATTTAGACAGATATACCAGCTCATCAATCACAGAGAAGCTATGGTAAAGCAGTGTGTGTTACCTGAGGTGTGCGAGGCTTGTATGGGGAGCTGCTCTCCAGATCAGCCAGGATGCTAGTCAAGGAATCAATCTCGGCATCCAGGCTGGAGCGTCTCTCCTCCAAAGTCTTTTCCGGTCCTTTTATCTACAACACACACATACACACAACTGCTTAAAGGGGTCAGATTTCCCTGGTGAGAACATGATAAAATGGTCAATAACAAACATATATGATATTTAAAGGGCCGGCACAACTGTGACCTACGGCTAAACACACAGAAGAAGACAGTCAGGTACATAAGCTGCCAGGCAGGTATCCAAACTTCACGCATTTACGCGTTTACACAGTGATCCATTTTCACAGGCTCAAAAGTAATTGGACAAATTAACAATGGTAAATAACTGTTAAGGTGGCTAATGGTCAGGTGACTCAGCTGCGTAATACCATTCCATTTCTTACTGCCTTAAAAAGCTCTTTGGTTGCTTTCGTGGTGTTGAATCATGATTTTACTAAACAGCCTTGATCAAGTTCCACTGGCAGCCATACATGCCCATGCCATAACAGTGCCTCCACCATGTTTAACAGATGATGTGGTATTTTTCCAATCTCACACCCTTACTATCCTTCTCCATACTCAAGTTAATATTGGTTAGCACTACATCTGTCCAAAGAAACCTGATGAGCATTCCTTCTTTTTAAGAATGTTCTCTTTAAGAAGAACTTCTAAAACTGCTGTCACACAGTCTTATTTTCTTCGTATTTTTAAACTAACAATAGCCTCCTTTACTTGCATCATCAGCTCTTGAAATCTAGACCTTTTATGCCCCCCTAATGCCATGAAATAAGAGGGAACACGTCCCAATTCAAACTACTAATCGGTCAATTTACTAATTACTCCTGAAACATGCAGAAGTTGCAGCACTATGAAAAAAAATTATACATTAAAAAAAAAACAGTTAAACCCCATGCATTAAAACTGAAAGTCTACAAATCCTTCAGATTTTGATTGCTTCATATAAATTCCATTGTCGCGCTGTACAGAGGCAAAATTCCTAAAACTGTGTCACTGTCCAAATATTTATGGACCTGAGTATTTGCAACAATGTTCTTCTCTTTAGGGACGGCATATTCTTTTACTGCCTCAGGGTGCCTTACACTTCCGTCTGTCTTACTCATAGCTGTGCTTTCACCTTGGCTTTGGAATGTGTTTCTGACAATGAACTAGAATAACAACAAGAAAGGCTTCTAGAAGGAACTAATAATGATGTGCTTGTGTAGAACAGGGGGGGAAAAAGCATGTGTCACACGCTATTCTCACTCTTTCAAGGGTCTGCATTTTCACTGGCTGTGCTTTTATCTTTAAAAGTCACTCTTGCTCTCTTCATGGCTTTATTCCCTGGTGTCTGAAATTAGGCATTTTTTTAACGGAATCTAACTACAGCCTTAAAACAGGAGTCCTTTAGTAAGGGTGTTTCTACAGACACCAGAATGCATTAAAGGACATAGACAAAGGATACCTCATGTAGATGATTCTTTTTAGCACCAAAAGGGTCAAAAGTTTTAGAACACCCCTAAAAAATAAATTATTTAAAACTAAAAAAAATTGTAAAACAAAAATGGAGATTGTCTAGGGACAAAGTCAATGGTTAATAACTTACAGCTGGTCTGTAGCAAAGGATGTAACATAAAGCTTTGAATTTAATGAAAATGTACAAAAACAGTGGGGTGGCTGTCTTTGTTTACTCCATGTTAGAACTTCCGGTGCAACAACGGATCCGTTGATATTGCTTACAACCACAGTGATAATTAACCTACAGTGAGTAGTAAAGCATGCTTAGTTACAGGGTGCCACAATAATGGGAAGAAGAGGTGAATTTAGCTTGAACAGTGTTATGAGCACAACACAAAGATCGGAGTGTTGTGAAGCATCATATAACTATCTATAGCCTTCCAAAGAAGGGGACCTGCATCTGTAGCTGAAGGCACTAAATTTATAAGCACCATCCTTATGTCTGCTCTTACCATTTTGGGTGATGGAAACCAACACCAGAGCATCCTTACCCAGAGAAAAGGCTCTGTTATGAAGCTCTGGTGAAGTGTCTGGTGCTTGTGAGGCTTGTGAGGCCCTTAGACAGCTAGACATGGTCTTACCTGTGTCTTACCTTAGTGGATGTTTTAAACTTGCCAATATTAACCCTATACGCAGACCCTTTTCTTTGGATATGGTGCTTCACAGCTCTCTGATCTTTTTGTGTTGTATTGAATAGCTAGTTAGCCAAGCTCTGAATAGCGCTAAGTAACATTAAATAACCTGTTGGAATGTTGGGTTAGCATAGCTAGACACTTTATGATCAGTGTCCACAGAAGTAACCTACTGCAGACTGTATTCACTTTAAATACGACAACGACCATAAAACATTTGATATGAAATGATTGGATATTCTAACACAAAAGCGGAATAACGTGAATAAGAGCGGTGTTGGAACTGACTGTTTCTAGACACTCAGACCATTATAAGTGCTGGTCTTTCATTTAGAGAAGTGACAAATAAAGCCAGTGTATCGTGAATACAGCTTAGCTTCCTACTCCATCAACAGACTCCTGGAAACAGAAGAAAACTGAAGAGGTCCGGTACAGGAAGAGGTCCGACAGTGTCCAATCCACAACAGCATCAGAAGACAAGTTTCTGTAAGTCAACAGCGTGCGTGATTGGACCGTCATATGACAACACCTTGTAGCACAGCTTAACTCTGGACCAAGTCTTAGTTTCAACTGAGATAACTGAAGAGCTGCAGGCTTGACTGGTGGAGTGGCAGTAAAAAAAAGTAATTGCCAAGAAAAGCAGGCATAAGCTGGGCCATACAACACTGCCGGTGGATTTCTGAAACTTTTGAACAGTAGAGCATGTAGTGTATGCTAACTTTTAGACAAAGCTGTCATAGGAGACAGGAGTTCAGTCGTTTAGTCACAAGCTGATAGCTAAGCTTGGGTGTTGAGTCCTTACTGCAGTGCCTCAAAAAGTACCAGCTTACAGCAACTGAGAGTTTGAGCAGAGGCCATGAATTGGATAGGATTTTAGTAGCTTCATTCAGCATAAGAACAAATCTGTGAAGGGATGTATTCTTGTTTAGGCTGACCTCCTAAACCAGAATAACCAATTAGCGGTTATAAGAACCAATTAGTGTTCTAGTAACCGAATGAAGCGAGAACTGTTCCACATTCTCAGAGGATTTATGATATAATGATATACATGGCTTTTATTCAATTAGGACGACAATAATATGCAATAATATTCTTAAGTGTGGACAGAAATAGGTCACTCGAAGTGCCCTCAAGGGCAGGAGGCTGTGGATGAGCAATTGATATGCAATTACTGGCTGCTGGCCTTACTGCCCAGCCTCGTCATACCAAAGCGCTTGAGACGGACGAATGAAAGACTCATCAAAGCGATGGTGGCCGTGTAATAGGGAAGGTGTGGGAGACAGATGTTGACAGCATTCTCTTTTTTCATCAAAGAGACGCAGCTTTTCTTCTCGCCTCATGGTCGGAGGACACTGTTTTGTAGCCTTGCATTCTGTGGATGGAGGTCATTTCTTTGTTGATCAGAAAGGAGCTGTTTTCAAAGCCTCTAGTTTTATTGTCCGGCTCTACACCAGTGGCGAGCTGGCCTGTGTGCCTTTGAGTAACCATAAAAATTTTACACTGGGGTTTTCTTAGGAAAAGCTTTTGCAGAAGCAGATGAAGTAATCCTAGAAACACTGTCTGTGCACATGTTAAGGGACACCTTGCCCAAAAATATATATATAAATCAGAACACGTCAGCACATCAAATGTAGTGTTTTGATATTTCTATTAATATATTTATGATAATACAGCATAGAAATACTGTTGAAACTCTTCTTGAATCTGTGGAGCCCGCCCATTCCACTGCATCAGATTGCACATGCCTCACAGTTACAAGACCGTGAAGACGAGTCGACATACTCATCCCTGCCTCTCGCCTGTCTAACAGGTGGATTCAGGTGTTCCTCATCTGCCTCTCATCAGTAATCGGACAGTGTGTGTGCTCGTCTATGGTTTTGGGTGAAACTGACCAATGGACACTAAAAATTAATCTGGACTCAATGGAATTATTGAATGCTTTGCTTGTTAATTCGTCGGCTAATGCCCTTCTACTTTTTCTGTCCATCTTCGGTCTGTGAGGCAGTGCAAATTTTGAAGCTTTTCTGGCAGCAAGTAAGACGCACCGTTAAGACACTACTGACTGCAACTGCCCATGTATGTCATTTTCAATACACTGTTAGTATTACTAAATTATTATTAAAATGATGACAGATTAAAGTATTTTCTTATAAAATGTTAAATATTTGAGCTAATTATTCAAATTTCTTATTAGGCTTTTCTAGTATTTTAGCAACATCTGTCTGAAATACATTTTTTAATTAGTCCAATAATGTTGACCAACAGTAACTGAAGTTAGCTAGTTTATTCAGATTATGTTCTTAGTCAGGTCAATTTCACTTTTTTTTCAACACGACAGAGTTGCTTGCTCAGTAAAGTAAGATTTAGTCACTAGAAAAATGTATCAGTAAAAAGTGAATTATTAAAAGTAAATGAAAATGATTCTAATCAGATCTGACAGGTTGCGGAGCTAAACAAGAAGCTTTTAATAAGAAAATCAAACAAAGGTACAACAATGAAAATAATAAAAATATAAAAAATTTTATTTTAGCGCTATTCATGGCAAAACTGCAGGACCGTGAAAGTGAAGTAAGGCACAGGAAACAACAGGAAGGTAGTGAAGCTATGAAGGACACTTAGCACCAAGCCTCAAGATAGCTCGGCCAACTATGCAACAATGTTGAGGGAAAAAAAAAAAAAAAAAAAAAAAAAAAAAAAAACTAAACCAAAAATGCAAAAGAGGGGAAAAACAGAAAAACTTGTTTCGTCTCAAAGCTACTTCCTGAGGAAACTTTTAATAGACCCCTAACCAAAAAAGAGGCAACACAGAACGAACTAATGAGAGGTAGTGAACTACAGTAGGAAGCTGAGCCGCGCTCCCCAAAGTTCCAGGGAATTTCTCACAGCAGCTGTGAGGGCTGTATTTTTAGTGAGCGGAAGTACACAGCAAACTACTCACAAGTACGAGAAACGAGAACAGTACAGTAAAGTAGAATAGAGCAGAGCAGAGCAAACAAGAGAAGAATACAGTAGACCACGGTAGAGCAGAGCAGAGAAAAAAAGAAAAAAAAATAGAATAGAAGAGAAGAAAAGAAGAGAAGAGAGATAGACAAATAGAGAAGATATGAAGAGGAGAAGAGAGGGAAAAAAGGAGAAGAGAAGAGAAGAGAGGAGAGGAGAAAGAAGAGAAGGAGAAAAGAGGAGAGTAGAGGAGAAAGAAGAGAAGGAGAAGAGAGGAGAGTAGAGGAGAAAGAAGAGAAGGAGAAGAGAGGAGAGTAGAGGAGAAAGAAGAGAAGGAGAAGAGAGGAGAGTAGAGGAGAAAGAAGAGAAGGAGAAGAGAGGAGAGTAAAGGAGAAAGAAGAGAAGGAGAAGAGAGGAGAGTAGAGGAGAAAGAAGAGAAGGAGAAAAGAGGAGAGTAGAGGAGAAAGAAGAGAAGGAGAAGAGAGGAGAGTAGAGGAGAAAGAAGAGAAGGAGAAGAGAGGAGAGTAGAGGAGAAAGAAGAGAAGGAGAAGAGAGGAGAGTAGAGGAGAAAGAAGAGAAGGAGAAGAGAGGAGAGTAGAGGAGAAAGAAGAGAAGGAGAAAAGAGGAGAGTAGAGGAGAAAGAAGAGAAGGAGAAGAGAGGAGAGTAGAGGAGAAAGAAGAGAAGGAGAAGAGAGGAGAGTAGAGGAGAAAGAAGAGAAGGAGAAGAGAGGAGAGTAGAGGAGAAAGAAGAGAAGGAGAAGAGAGGAGAGTAGAGGAGAAAGAAGAGAAGGAGAAGAGAGGAGAGTAGAGGAGAAAGAAGAGAAGGAGAAGAGAGGAGAGTAGAGGAGAAAGAAGAGAAGGAGAAGAGAGGAGAGGATAGGAGAAAGAAGAGAAGGAGAAGAGAAGAGAGAAGAGGAGAGGAGAAAGAGAAGAGAAGAAGAAGAGAAAAGAAGAGAAGAGAGGAAAGGAAAGGAGAAAGAGAAGAGAAGAGAAGAGGAAAGGAGAAAGAGAAGAGAAGAGGAAAGAAGAGAAGGAGAAGAGAGGAGAGGAGAGGGGAAAGAAGAGAAGGAGAAGAGAAGAGACGAGAGGGGAAAGAAGAGAAGGAGAAGAGAAGAGACGAGAAGGAGAAGAGAGGAGAAGAGACGAGAAGAATAGCATAAAGAAAAGAAGAAATGACAAGAGAACAAAGGAGATCAGAACAGAAACAGAGTAAGAGAAAAGGAAAAAAGAGAAAAAGAAAAACAGAGAAGGAGAGAGAACAGAAGAGCAGGAAGAAAGAAAATGGAGAGAGAGAAGGAAAGAAGTGAGTAGAGTAGAGTGGAGTAGATTAGTCGTCCTGGGATAGCCTGTGGGCCTGAAGCTCACAGGCCGGATCAGTGACTGCCTCTTGCTCTAATGTTATCCGTTCGGATTCCCTGTCACAACCCATTACGGCCCTAACCCGCCTCTATTTGGAGCCGCAGCGCCACTGAAAACATCCCTGGCAATCAGGGGAGAGGGCAAACAAAGCCCTGTACTAATGGCAGCGTCTTAAATTAACTAAAAGCTAACAGGCACACCCTGTTTTAACAGGCCTAACGAGCGCTGGGGAGGCTGTGTGAATGGCTTTTGTGTGCCGCTTTATTGCACGGGTCACGCTCGCTAATCTGGACAGGGGGAAGGAATACAGAAAAGAAGAAAAACAAATTAAGAAAGAAGGGGGGAATAAAAAAACAGTGGAGATGATGAACAGCGCCGAGCGCTACAGAATCTACAGAAATAGGCAGAATTTCACCATGCATTAAGGCGATTGTAACATTACAGTAAATTCACTGTGTCATTAGTCTTATTGATAGAAACTGACGCAGTTTAGAGGCGTACAAGGGAAAAGAGTCGAACTTTTCTGATACGAGGGCACGTTCCTATGGAAACTAAGGTACATGTGGTTATGATTCATGGTTACACCACTAACAGGTCAATAAAGAACAATTTGCAGGCCATTTAAGAGCAGTGTTGCAGAATAGACGCTTGCAGAGCCATACAGAAACCGGTTCCCTAGCACAGTGCAAAAGGGTCTCTGGAACTGTGCAGAGGACATAATTAAGATGTTGGAGGAATTAAGTCTTATTCCAGCAGGAGGGCTAAAAAAACTCAGTCCGATGTTTGAACAGAGGATTATGAAAGAAAAGAAAAGGCAGAACAAACTAATGAAGCACTTCCTCGGGTTATGTAAGCCGGCCTTTTCGAATGATGCCCGGGTAGCTGACTTAATGGAGAGGTTACAACTCAAGCAGACCTGTGAATGTTTAAGTTAAGGTGGCAAAGCAGAAGGAGCACGGGTGAGAGCCGGACGGCCTCCGCGAGGAGCATGCAACGCCCGATATTTGCATGTCCCTGTACGTCTCCCGCGCTGCGCATTGGAATTACAGGAAAACAAAAGAATTTAGGTTGCGGTGCCGTTTGATTATTCATGTTCGCCGGCGCACTCTGCCCTCTTCCTCTTGTTAGTTCTGCTTAAGCGCAGAAATAATTCAACATCCCTTTTTTCATTCATGAAAGATGTAGAGAATTGGAACGGGGAAATGCTGCGGCTCCGGTGGTTCATCGCTCTGTTGTTTTTTGGAAAAATACACATGTGCGTGTGTCTGCAAGCTCCGCTGTGATCGGAAGCAGGAGTTAAAAAGAACTGGTCTTTGGGGAGTGGCATAATGAAGAATAGTGAAGCGACTCTGCCCTGCAGAGTTCGCTCTGCTCTCCTTTTGAATTCATGTGATCTCTTACTCTACAGCCATTCACCGCTATGAGACTGTGGCTAATTTGCCCTCAGTAAGAAGCCAGGTCTATCCTTTTATTGCTCCTGTATATATACATGGCTTGTATATCAGCTGCAGGAAGCAGTAGCAAGGGACGATATACCAACTGAGTTAAGGTTTAAGAGTTTTGCCATAGTCTTTATATAAGCATGCCATAAATATGCAATGATATGCTTAGCACTATTGCACTGTTAAAGGCAACTCATTTAGCTAAATGGCTAAAAACAATTTAAAGTGGTTCTTGAGTTATTCCTGACCAAGCCACACCCGTGTCCTCTCAGCTGAGACTGACAGTTTGAGTCTTCTTAACTTCTAGGTACCTGCATTTAACTGATGATCTTAAAACCATTGCTATAAACATTCCTCATTGTACCGTGTGTGGGTCAATCCAATGTGTGCTATCAGTCAATCGAGCTGTAGCCAATCATGATCACTGACAGGAAGGTAAGCTTTGTCTTTGCCTTAGCTAAGTTTATCTAAAAAACTGAATTATTATTCGGTGGATGTGTGTGTAATATTAACCCAATTAAACTTAATAGGCCCAAAATCTTGTTTTTACTCTACTATAGATATGTTTTACACTCTCTGACCCAGAAAACACACCATTTGTCTTGGGAGCAGAGAGGCACCATATACACCATCGTTTTTGTCTCTATATATATATAAAATGCACACATTCCGTCACCTAAAACGTACACAACATCATGCTAGTGTCATCCGGGCCAGGGATGATCATTCCCACTATTAGGTAGGTGGTTAAAATATTCCGATATGACCTTGTATGTAATGGTCAGGAACCTAAACGTTTTTCTTATACCACCCACTACTAGTCAACTGCCAATTGTCAGCAGATTGTTGTTGATGAACTAATATATTCACACAGCATCAGGTGGAGAACAGTGCAGTGCAGAGTTACCAAAGAATTATGACGGGCAACGTTTTCAATAAAAAGTAGAGAACGTCTCTGAAACGGAAAAACGAGCCTGCTCAAGTCTGTTCAGTTATTTCACTCCTGAGAGCAGCTTCGTTTTGTCTGTTTAATGGAGCCGATAAAGCAAATCATTGAGAAGCAGCTTTGTTTAATGGCAAACCCAAACAATGACAAATGATTTAGAAGACATAAAAGATCTTAGATATATATTTAAAAGATAGAAATATATTGTTAAATAACCTGATAAGTTATAACCTGATAATAACCTAATAATATGTTAAATATATTGTGCTTCACCTCCAAGAGCAACTACAAGAAGGAAAACGAGAACATGGACCAGGCAGTTTATAAAGGAAGCGTTGGACTGCAAGTGAGCATTTCCACTGGGGGAAGTGACTGAGGTGAGCCAATAGGTGTCAGTCTTCTCTATGGCCTCAGTGTCTCTAGAACGAGGTCAAATTAAACAGATAAGGCACTGGGCAACAAGCCAGTTACAGCACTGCCAGAAATGGGTTAGAGAGAACATGGGTGACGCTGGGTTATGCCGGGCTGCTACAGTACAAGGGTGCATGTGGGCACCTGTTTGTGTGTGAGCGATCGATACTGCCTCACCTGAAAACCAAAGGAGCTCTCATCCACTAGTGGAGGCGCAGGGAAGGATGAGGGGGATGATAGGCCACTGGTGTCCACTATCGGTGGGGGCGGCGGAGGGTAGTCACCTGGGCAGTTCAGGAAAAAGGAAAGAAAGAAAGAAAGAAAGAAAAAAGAAAGAAAGAAAAGAAAAAAAAACATCATTCGGTGAGTTTCAGATACGCTCAGACTTACGTCTGTAAAGTCCTTAATACCTAAAGAATAAGTCCCTTCATTGCAGCGTGGAGTGGGCTGAATACTTTCACTAAATCAGAAGCAATCCCACATCTCGACACAGCAAACAGCACAGAGTGAGGAAAAGAAACTAATCCTGGATTTGAAAAGGGCAAAATAATACTTCCTGCACAACTTGGAGGAGTACAATCCTCATTTTGATGATTAACTACCCTTGTATTTTAGAAGATTTAGCAGGACAGCCGGCCTCTTTATAAAACGGCTGTCTGCGCAAGTGTTAAGTGCGCGCACACAGGGGTGTGTGTGGGTGTGCAGGAGGGATTACATACTAACCATATTGTCCCGAGAAGATTAACACATATAATTGCAACAATTTGGTTAACCAAGAGCCCTCTAATCTGTGGTAAGCAGGTGTTTACCGAGATTGAAAAAGTAAGTTCTGTGTTCAAAACGAGCTGAACAGGGTATTTGTCCAGCTAAGAGAGCGGCAACAAGCCAAATTTAGAGTTCTAAAGTCCAGCGCTAATCCCTGGATTGGGTTCCTCTGCATGTTTCAGCCAGGATGAAGATCCGCTCTCCAAATTAGATTCCGATTTGGCTGCACTCCGTGTTCGACTTTGGATTGAATCATTTGACCATGTACTTCTAAGTACCAAGCCAGACATGAGCTTTGCAAATTAAGGGCCTTTAAGGGGGGGGAGGGGGTGTTTGTGGTCATGTTGCACTGTTGATGAGGCTTGTCCAAAAATTGCATTTGCTTTTTATTATTATTATTTTTTTTTTTTGGGCCTCCTCTTTTTTTAGGGTCTTGTATTTGTTTTAATTAGAGACTAATTGATGTCATCTACGTAGGTTATCAAAGTCTGCTGACCAAATTAATTAACTGATGTCTTGAGCTGGCTAAATAAAACCCCAGTGAATCTGTAAGCATAAATTAGACACATGCTCATCGCTTGCGCAATGCCACTTCTCTCAGACTGCGAGCATGACATTAAAGATTCCCTGCAGGAGGAGGAGCGCTTTATATAATAACCTTGTGACCTCTGCTAAAACTCCTCAGTGTGGCTGCCAGAGCCCCTCATGCATTCGCAAATCAAACAAGAAAGAAAATCCGCCACTCGTCTGTGAGAGCCCCTGCGCTACCCCGGCTCTTCTCTTTCACTCTCTCTACACTCCCCTTTCACTTGCCGTAATAAAAAGTCACTTGTATGTTGCCGTCTGACACAGAATTAATACACTAAGTTCCATGTACGACTCTCGAACATCTGAAGTCGTTTGGGATTTCTTATTTGAGGGCGACACGAGGGATTAGATGACTTATCGAACAGTTAGGGCTGGGGGGACAGAAGGATTTACGATGGGAGGTGTGGGCTCTCTCTGCCGTACGCTTTATTCAAGACATTAAATGCATAATGGATTATACATAATGGATATAGATTTTACAAATTGTAATTAGACAATAAGTAACATAATCAAATAACTTTTTATTATCTATTTATATACATATTATTCCAATGGTGTCTTCCGAATTGATCTCCCCTTTGAAATATGAAGAATTGGTCATGTAATTAATTTGATTATCAATATATATCTTAATACATGTTTTTCCGGTGAAACCGGAAACCGGCTTTTCCAGAGGAGTTTAAGTACTTTAGGGTCTTGTTCAAGAGTGATAGGAGACCATGCGAGATCGATCGTTAGGTTAGGTGTAGCGGTTGCAGTAATGTGGCCAGCTGAGCCATTAAGCAAAGCTCTCAAATTACCAGTTGATCTACTTTCCCATCCTCACTTATGGTCAGGAAGTGTGAGTACTGACCAAAAGAATAACGTTGCGGATACAAGCGACCAAAAATGATTTCTCTGGTTTCTCTGTCGGGTAGCTGGGCTCACTCAGGACAGAGTAAGGAGCTCTGTTATCTAAGGGAGGCTCAGCTTAGAGCCACTGTTCCTTTGAGTTGAGAGGAACCAGCTGAGGTGGTTCAGGCATCTAACAAGGATGTCCCCCGGTCGCCTCCCATTGGAAACGTACAGGACACGACCAACTGGGACAATAACTGGCTGGAGGGATTATATCTCCTGTCTGGCCTGGGAGTGCTTGGGGATTCCCAAGCAGGAGCTGGTGGTACTTGCTAGGGACAGGGACGCTTGGGCTTTTTCCAAATCTTCTGAAGCCCTTATCATCACAATAGACATATCTAATAATTCTTAAAGAGCCCACATTCTATATTTTTCTATTTTATGCATGTCTCTGCAATTTATTTGATATTTGTTATGATCTTATATCACCATTTGTCGACTTTATATTTCTTAGAATTAAACAGGCTTCCGTTTTGTTTTACTAATATATTTAAGTGATCTCTGATCTCACTGGCTGCCCTGTATTGTGAAAAAAATCGCATCTCATATCTGATTCCATTCCAATATTTCAACAGTACTGCTTTACGTCTACATCAGATCCTTGTCAGACTGTGCAGATCCTGACAAAAAAGGAAGTTAAAAACAAATGGTTAGAATGTACTGGAAAAACCCTGATTTAAAAAAAAATGTAGCATTTTCCTAAAACATGCTGACACATTTCTGCATTAAGTGGCCTTCACCAAAACATGTGCACAATGTGCATGTGTAATTTCCTCAGAGAGCAAGCATTCACAGCCTGGCTTTGAAGTTGCACTATTCCAAAGGAGAAATCTCCCCAAAGACATCAGTGGGTTTTTGGTTTTCAGTGGGAGATTTTGCTGATGGGTCCAGTGTGCAGTGGCGTCTGCTTTAGGGACCACAGTCTGCCCTGAAGCTCACACTGTTCTGAGTAACAGTGCCCACCACTGACCTCCCAGCACTGTCATTATGTAAAGAACAGCTGGGGGAAAAAAAAAGGGAATAAAAGAGTGAGACAACAAGTGTTACAGTAAAGGACTCACTGTAAAACTCACTGAAATACTATATTACTTAGAACAGCTCCCCCGGCACTCACACTTATTCACACATGCATATATTATGGCCACTCGCAGATGAGGTGAAAGATAATTATCTTGTAACAGCTGTAAAAGTCAAGGTCCAGGATATATATTAGAGGGTAAATGAACAGTCGGTTCTTGTTGCCAGTGTGTTGGATGTGGGAAAAATTAACAAGTGTGAAGCCCTGAGCATCTCTGACAAGTTTTCAAAACAACTAGTTCTGAGCTTCAATGAAATAGCAAGGGCTGCATAGCTTCAGACCAGTCGGTCAGAGTGCCCATGCTAACCCCTGTCCACTGAAAGTCTGTCAACAGGACGCCTTTAGATGTCTTTTAGATGCCTGTAGAGATATTCTGGTGTTTTTTGTAGTAACAACACTGCATCAGTCAGTTGGTCACACTTCGTATACACACACACAGATCTGCCATAGCATAAAAGTCACTGATGTGAGTTGACGTGAATAACACAGATTATCTCACTACAATGGGACCAGTCAAGGAGTGGTGATATTTGGACTTTGAGGTCCAAACTGTGATGGCTAGATTACTTGGCTACCAAAGTGGTCCAAAGAAGTACAACCCGTGAACCGGGAGCAGGGTTATGGTGCTTCAGGCTCATTGATGTGATCCATGGAGGCCCCACCTCATGCAGCACTTAAAAGGATCTGCTGGTAACGTCTTGCTGCCAGATACCACAGGACACCTTCAGAGGTCTAGTGGAATCCATGCAATCCTTAACCTAACCTTAACCTTAGTTGGTTAGTGATCTGAACATCTGTAGATATTATATAGGGGAATAAAAGTGTGGGCAAAACAGTTGAGAACTGAGAGAAAATCTGAGTTGTTTATTTACTTGTCAAAGACAGCACTGTCAAGAGATCTGTCACTGTATGTACTGTAAGGCTTCACTTCACAATCTTTTTCTCCATGTAATAATAATAAGATATATATATATATACATATATATATATACACACACACACACATACAATTACATACATACATACAATTATCTGCTGTCACTAAGATATATGTCAGAAAACTACAATCAAAAGTATCTTTAGACCTAAGGTGTATGAAAAAATGCAAAGGCAGCTGATTATTAACTATGGACAAACCGGAGAACTGGAGTCTGCAGCTCTTTAGCTTAAGCGGCAATGAAAAACATGAAAACAGAGACAACAGTAATCTGCTGAGAACAAAATATTTTCTTAACCTGAAATAGCCAATGTGTCTTTAAGATAAGAGGAGCACCTCAAAATGTATCGATCGTTTTCCCCATGGGGCCCTAAAGGGCTGCTAAGCTGCATGAATATTTAAAGGAAATCTCTGCAAAAACCTCAGCGTGAAGGTGAGGCATTACAAAACACAATAAAACATATATAAAAAAAAGCCAGTTATTCTCTTGCGAAATATGAAATGTGCGGCTCCTCTCAAATAAATAGCTGGGTATAAAGACAAGTAATTATGTATTGACCTAAAAAGTGCTAAATTGACCGTGAGTGGTAATTAACAGTTCATTGGCCTCCGCAGCCAGGCCGAGAACATTGTGACACACATTGCAAAAATAAACAAACCCAAAAAACAAACAGATAATAAAAGGAAACGTCAGCTCGCTCTCTCCTGTCCAGCTGCCAAACGGCCGCAGTTCACAGCGAGTGGCAAGAGGTTGGAACAACATGTTTCATTCTGGCCTGCAGCACTGCTCTGGCTGGACACTGGCTATGGAGAGCGGCGGGCCCCCCGTGCCGTGAATGCGAGCGGCTCCATTTGCGCCGCCTGTGAAGCCTCAGCGCTGCGCTTTCCCTCATGAAGAGAAGCAGCAGGAACACCTACTTAATACCACACATTACCCCTCACTCTTTATTGAGCCATTATGCACAAGTGGCTGCTTTGTGAGCGCTGCATTCTAATCAGCGATTAGAGTTATCCGAGAGGCCTATGAGAGGTATAATTGGTTATCAGGAACTTGAATGTAGTTAAAGGCCTTGATACAAAAGATGGAAAAAGAGTCTGGCAGGGCATTAGACTTCATCAAGTCCACTTCCTGCACAAACTGAGCGCTTACGTATTCCTTACCACCACCCCCCTACATGAGCCAATCAATTAGCTCAGATTAAAGTGCCATTTGTTTCCTTATAAATGCTCACTTAATGAGATGTTTTCGAGTAATAATATGAGCCATATTTAACATGGACCTCGACTCTTTAATCTGGTTCTTCTGGAAAAATCACTTTCGACAGGTGGTTTTGTGATGACGAAAGAAATGTAAATAAATTAGCAAATAAATTTCATGTCAGAATATACCTACAACTTTAACCAAAAATATTGAACTAAATAAGAAAAACTAGCAATTAATAATTTCAGTTCGCTTGATTATTATACTTTTGAGCTGGATTCTTCAAGGGTTCTTTACTAAGACAGTTGTTCTTCTTAGAACCTTGACAACACAATAAACCATTTAGTTGCTTGAATGGATCAATGTCTTTGTTAAAGTGATCATTGCATTGGTGGGAAAGCGCTTGTAGAGGATACAGAATACTGCCATGCAAGATTTACAAGAGCAATGCTGACAGTCTTTTCTTTTTGGTAAATATGCTGTTTAAAATTTGTTAAAAATGTTAAAATAACATTTTAAGAAATATTGCATTTGTTACATTATTTAATAGATATATGGAATTAATCATAAATTGGAGCACAGCAACATCTCTGACATGAGAAGAAAATGAGTTTAATAATAAGTCATTTCTTTCTGTTGGTATGTCAAGTACATGAAATGTAAAGGAATTGTTCATGAAGAATGGATATGACTTTAATAACTTTTAGACAATCTTTTTACACTGACTTTAAAAGTTGAATATATTTTTTTTTAATCCTAATGAAAAAAATTATAAAAAACAGTTTTTAAAAGTCATGACACATTAAATAAATGGTTTATTTTGTTTATATTTTAAGAATGTGTTAAATTCAGAAATATAAACAGGAATTGTGTGTGTGTCTAAAACATGTTAATTTGTTTTAAATTTAAGTTTGTTTCCTGTGGAGGATATTTGGCCCGGGGGTGGCCAAACTTTTGCATAAGACTGAGGTTTTGATTCACATCAAGTCATGGGCCATTTGAGGAAAGCTTGGTCTAGCCAAAAAAAAAAAAAAACGCCACACATCAATTCTGTGAAAACTAAGCATGATCATTTGCATTATGCTTTTCTGGCTGGTTTGAAGTGATTTTTTTACTTTAACATCTAAATCCCCCTAGGAATTTGATTTACTGTGCAAGCTTAGGTAGCTCCTCTACACCATCATTTACAAAAGACCGCGGTAAACAAAACTAACTGCTGGGTTGGTGTGGTAGCAAAGCTGCAAAATTTCAGTAGAGCTCCGCAATCTGGAAGACCGTTCTTTTGCAGGAAACAACTAAACGCCTGCTCTCAAAAGCAGCTACACTGCAGCTACGCCTGCCTGCTTGCCTGCCTCTGATGAACTGGAATCAATCAATAGACAGAGTTATTAAATTTGTCTCCTTTTTGCTGAAACGTCTATAGTTTGAACAGAAGTCTGCACTTGGGGCTAATCCACAGATTATATGACAATAAATTGCAGTGCTAAAAAGTGGCGCTCAGCTTTATGTCGCCCTCCTTTTTTTTTCCTCTGGATTTTGAGATCCTGCAGTACGGAATACAAGAGGCCTTGAAGGAAACCAAACATTAAGAAAAAAAGGAGGGGAAAAAATGCACTCACTGGTGTAAACCTATAATCCTCCACAGACAGAGAGGGATAGAGTGTTATAATGACCAGTGTGCAATTTCCAATTCTTTATCTTTGCGGAAAAGCCCTCCAAACACACTGTGGAAGGGAAGAAGCGCTAAACACACCGTTTTATCCGTCATTATCCGGCCGTATTCACGCTACCTTCCGCAGCGGCTAGGCAACCGAGTCCTGCTCTTAATTAGCTGAAATATACAGCCGGCTGATTTACGGCTTCATGTGGCTGCAAGCAGCAGCGCTCTGGCTTTGAGGGCTGCGGAGACGAGCCTTTGGAAGTGTACAGGAGCCGACGGAATTGGCTTGTGTGGATTTGAGTGGAATTCTGCAGGGACAGGAAATGGAGTTTTCTTTAAGATTTAGACATAAAAGAGGGATTAAACTATTGTGCGGGAGAGCCAAAAAAAAATGAAACAAAAACAGTGGAGAGGTGACGGCTTCAAACCGCCAGTCCCAGCAGGAAGAGCTTCAAAAAGAGCCACTGTCGACACACTGCCGGGGAGAGCCAAAGTCAAGTGCCCTGATAAAATACTTAAGACTTAAATGAGAACTAGCAGGGGGTGAAAACACAGAGGCCTGTAAAGGAGAACAGTAAGGATTTACAGACTTCCTCACAATGGCACACGCCACGTCACGTTATTAGCCGAGTGAATCTGATTCGCAGGCAGTGGCTTTGACAGGAATATGTCCGGAATATCTTCATGCAGGACTAGATCTACGCAGACATTCCAGTCTAGGAGCAAAGAGTTATGGGGCAGAACATGGCAGAGAAGCCAGAGTGGATGAGTGTGAGTGATGAGTGGTCTTGTAGTTGGTGCTAGCACTGCCGAAGTTTTGGGT
Source organism: Salminus brasiliensis (assembly GCF_030463535.1). NCBI lineage: Eukaryota > Metazoa > Chordata > Actinopteri > Characiformes > Bryconidae > Salminus > Salminus brasiliensis. Next base: position 21,663,154 of record NC_132884.1, on the reverse strand, counting down.
TCAATTCCCAGGGAGCACAAACACTGATGATTTTCTTTTTTTTTTTTAATGTTGCTGTTATAAAAATGCTGTTGCTGTCATATCCAAACTAGAAGCAAAGCTATATATCAGGTGGCCGGTCTCGACAACCCACGGTATCCCAGAATCCATCGGCAATAATGCGGTGGCAATCGGCAACGTTTTTGCCCACAGCAATGTGAAAACCTCCTGGCAAGTGGGGAACCAAATGTGAGTCATCATCTGACCGCAGTGCTGTCTAAATCCCAACATCCAAAACCTATTATTAAAAAAAAATAAATAATAATAATAATAAAAAAAAACAAAAAAAAAGCAATGCTGTAATATATTTTAACCACTGTAATGATTTAAGACAGCAAGTTCCTGCCATTGATTTAAGCTTAAGCACAAAGACAGGGTTCTTAGGCTGATATTACCAGCAATCAATTTTTTTTCTGTCCCACTAAAATCAGTATCAGACACAAAAATGTGATCAGTCAGGCCCTATTTAAAACCTTATCTATTCATTTATTTATTTAATTATTTAAGGGCATGTGAAGCAGGCATGTGTTGCACAGCTCCAGGTCCCAAGGGTTGCGAGTTTGACCCCCGTTCTGAAGAGACTGTAGCCGGTTGACTAGATTAGCTTTTAGCCTAGCATTCGCCAACATGCTTGGCTCTACTCTGAGATAGTCCACTTTGTTATCGATGGAGTGGGCCATCGGAGAGAAGAGCTGGTAACAGTCGGTCGGCTAGAGTTAGCATTTAGCTTAGCACAGATTCCCATTCGCTTTGTCACATGTGAAGTTGGAACTCCCCTTCTGCGGACACTGGCACAGGGAAAGGCCCTGTTGCATCTTTAGTTGAGAAGGTCTTTGCTGGTGATTTGGGTGAATGTTCATTTTGGGGGTAGATATTAGTAGATGTTAGTGTAGCAGTTTGGAATTGGCCCATTTTACAGTTCAGCACAGTTCAGTTCTGGTTTGATGTTTGAGGTCCACGGTATATTACTTCCTGTACTGAACTCCCAAATTCCTACTATGCCAAGATAAATACAGTATTCCATTCCAGAGCACCTTTAAAGCTTCCTCTCTTTCCAGCCCCTTGTAAAATGACCCTGTGGTTAAGTTACGACAGCATGGACGTCACTCCTGCACCGTAGGTTGTTCTGGATAAAAGTATCTGCTAAATAAATAAACGCGAGAGAAGGAAAAAGGGGCGCCAAACCCACACGTGTTGGGTTCAGAAGAGTGCAGTGCAGCTCAACAGCTGAAAACAAAGTGGAGGAATGCAGGCTGGGTGAGAGTGAGAGGCCCTGTCAGGCTCCTGCTGGAGGAAGAATGTTGGGTAATATAAAGCAGACAGGTCAGAGAGCAGGTGAAGCAGCCTCAAGTTCACATGAGGACACACGAGGACATGTATGGCTGAGCCAGGGTCAAGCTCCCGCAGAACCTCTCTCCGCACATGGCCTTCACTCTGAACACTGGTTGCCCTGGGCCTCTGAAAGGGGTGTGGCAGTCAAAGAGTAAACATACGCGCAGAACTAACACCAGCAGAGACACACTGCGAGTAGTGAGGCGGTCGAAAAAAACGAAATGTTTAAGCAAAGAGGAATTAATATTTATGGAGTGCTGTTTCGCAACGGCTTCTCACATTTAAAAGTCAAACCCTCTCTCTAAAGTAAACTATACAAACTTTATCGCAGTTTATCTGAATGAACAATGAAGAAAGCCCAAGCCCAACCAGTCAGTTTAGACAAGCTGGACTAACGCTTTGCTTATTTTGCATCAGAAAGTGTGGATTTTATATGTATACGCCAGATCTCACCACCTTGCACTCATAAATATACGATCAAGTTATGAAGTTGACCTTGTTTTCTCCTCCCTTCCTTGCAAATGTACCCCAAAATCCCCCCCACCCCCCACCCCTGAACATTAATGACTAATTAAAAGCTCTGGACATTATAAATACCTCCACAGTAAAAAGTCACAGTGGATGTACACAATTGTACGTGTGCTTATGCACACTCAGCATCACAACGTATTTTAGTGAATACCAAAAAAGGGAAATGGCCGTCAATATGCTTGTTAGGCATTCTGTGTGAAAGGCCCTTTGTCTAAATTAGCAGCGAATGTCTATGGTTTCTATAGGAACGGAGAGATTCTCATTGGTGGGTTTCCTGTCAACTCTCAACAGTGAGACTTCTGTGGGTAGCCTGACATAACAACCGGTAGTCAGTTAGCTGATGACCAGCCAAGCAAGAAGAGGGGGGAGAAAACAAGACGCAACAGAGAACAGACACGACTACAGAAAAACAAGAAAGAAAATAATGGAAAAAAAGAGAAATACAAAACTAGACATTTAGATAGAACTGACAACCACTATTCCTTATATTACCACCGCTGCTGCTGTTAGTAATAACACTAATAATAATCATTGTTAAAGCATTAGTTATTTCAAATCAATTAAACAAATGAAATAACCCCTAAATCACAAAGAAACCACACAATATTATCTTGCATAGCAACACATGTTATGCACTAAAGTTTTATAGGTTTATAGGTTTTATAGAATGAAAGTGAAAGAAGGGAAAACAAACAAACAAACAAAAAACCCACAAATATTACAAGGCAATCCACATATGCTTTACTTCCCCACACAAAAACACATTTTCCAGATCAGATCAGTTCAGTTGTCAGTGCTCTAGCGTTACACAGGAAGCATTAGCATACATGCCTACAAACCTGGCCCCTGTATATGAAATTTACCATACTGAATGATACATTAGCTGGTTAATAAAAGCATTTAAAAGCTGTGATGTTTGACAGAGGGGGTCTTACTAAGCACTGACCATGACCATTTAGCACTGACCATTCCGGTTCTTTTTTTCCCCTTATTTTTGTTATTTTATTTTATTATTTATTTTATTTATTTATAGTAACAGCAATTTTGACCAGGAGTGCACAAGCGTTTGTATGCCACTGTGCGTTCTTTTATATTACTTCATTTTTACAAGCCTATCGGATCTCAGACAACAAAAACAACAAAAAGATAAATGTGAATGGAACTTTTTGTGGGTGTTTTTGTATTTTCCGCATATTCAGTTTTTCTTCCTCAACAGCTTCTGCATGATGGGCAAAACACAACACAAATCAAAACAAAAAAACTGGTGGCATGTTTATATAACTCGTTAAATGTTTAAGAAGTAATTACTAGTCTAAATGTGTCATTTAATCTCAATTGAAATCCAAGATAATTCCATTTAGTTTTTCCACTACTAAAATTGCGGACTGTCATTAGTGCTATGAGGGGGTTTGCCACAGTCTACAATATACATTGCAAGCGGCAACCCCTGTGGCACTGCAAGCACCTTGTGCCATAATGGAGCCAGCAGAACACAAATGAAGACTAAAAATTGGTCAATTCTGATGTAAGTAGTTTTTTTTTTTTTTAATTTTAAGTAACCAACAATTTCAACATGATTCTGGTATTATAACACATTCCTAAAAATGGTTCTCTCCAAGGAACAAAGCTGTATGGCCCTACAGAACTTTTCACCTTTTTTCCACTTCTCTCTAGTTTCCATGTCTGGTTTTCAAGCCAACTAATCAATCTCTACTCTTTGCTCCAGCTCCAGTGTACATGTAATCATTTTGAACAGCAGTAATAATGTCACTCGCTTTATTGGGTCTCCCTCACGTCTTTGCCATATTCTAAGATAATCCTGCCATATGACCACAATCAAAGATGATAATCGGCGGCTAGACAGCATGACAACGTCCTACATGGTTTTAAGCCACTTTCCACCTCTGAACAGCCTGAACGTATGACAGGACCATACGCTGGCACATTAATGTGATGCAGAAGAACTGGATAGGATCTTCTTAGCAGTACTTAAAGGACATGTCATGAACTTACAAACGACTTCATACAGTAATCTCTTCCTTACTGGCTGCGGGCAACTGAACTCAATATTATGACATATTATTTCCAGTGACAGTCTGAGGCCTGACCCTGTTTTAAAGATTTATGAAATGAATGTGTGACACACATCTTTAAGGCACGACAGTCCTCAGTCTAACATTACTGAAAGCCTTCATACACGGCGCCGAACGGAGTTAGGCCTTTCTTTGAGCCAGTTGCAGACATGAGGAGTGTAGGGAATGTGAACATCATAAATTAAATGCTGGATGGGTTGATGCGTTTTTTTTCCCTGCCTTTTTCATAACCACCTACTTACAAGGGGTAAGAACTATGTTTTTCAAGGCTTATCGTCTCTTTTGAGAGCATGAAATCACAGATTAGTTGTAGGATGGAAGAAATGTTTGGAAGAGTGTCAGTTTGAATTTGACAGAAATCATTTTGCAGTAAAGTTCATGCACATACAATTCCCCCATTCTAGTTCAATGCAAAAACTGTAGTAAGGATATTACACTTGTTTAATATACTATTCCATACTTGCATTTGAGTCCCACCTCAATGATAGAGCCTAATCAAATTCCGAAATTCCTTTCCAATCACACTGATTGAACAAGTAAGCCTTCCTACAAAAAGTCAGAGCAGAGACAGGTTTGAAGTGTATTGAGTCTAAATAAAGATATATTACTTAAAATGAAGGTAGATGATAAACACCACATAATTAGTTCGTTCAGAATTCTGGCATCTCATTCTCCTGAGAATAGAGGACTGGGTCAGAGCATCTCCACAATAGCAGGTCTTGTGAGAGGTGTTCCTGGTATGCAGTGGTTAATACCTACCAACAGTGCTCCAAGGAAGGAGAATTGGTGAACTGGTGGGTCTTAGGCACCCTGTTGCAATTTATTGGTTCGATTCCTTGCCCAGGCAAAAACACAACACTACACCAATAACAGTACTTGGGCAAGACGCCCAGCACTACATTCGCCAGTCTCCGTAAAGTGATTAAATTGTAAGTCGATCTGGATAACAGTGTCAGCCAAAAGCAACAAATCCATAAGACAAAAGTTGGCACACCCCAATGTAAAACTTTCAAAAGTTAAAAACGTAAAAGACAGTTTAAAAAAAAAAAAAAAAAACACCTTTATTAAAATTAAAATAATAATTATATAATCTTAAAAACTGATTTTCACTTTACTATTTCACTTACTATTAACTATGGAGGTCCCGAGTTGGGATGTCCAAGTTATTCTGCCCCCCGATTGAATCTTTTAATGCTGACTGTCAGCTGATAGTGGTCCGATCTTTGTGCTCGTGTAAATAATACAGCCACACAGATTTAGATAAGATGAGCTGATGATTAATACGTTCGGTAAAATCCCTTTATTTTTAGCAGAAGTTTCTATAATGAGGACCTTCTAGAGGGACTAATGTAGTTTAGTAGAGACCTTTTTTTTTAAATAATGACTTATAATACAGTCTGACTAACCTCCCTGACCAATCAGCTCCAGGTTCCTTTCAAATACAGCACATTGTGTGTGTATGTATAGTGGTATAGACTCCGACTAATATTTACTATATCTGATATCGACCACTGATGTGAAATAACTGTGATAGTGAGTGAATGTGCTATTTGTTTTTTCCTTGATGGGTGTGTATGATCTTTTTATGATTAACTGTATAATAGACTCTTATTAACCTTCTCAGAACATCCACACTGCTGCAGGCTGGGAATAATGCCTGTTAATGGCACCACCGGGGCCACCAGGTGGCGCTCTCAACACCATGGTCAAAACAGAACCAGAACTGGATTGGGATTAAAATAGCCAATATTCTTGTTTGGATCAGCTTGTTTTTGGTAATTGGAGATGCAGATTAGGATAGATAATGGGTAAAAATGAGACCCCACTCTATCCACCTCCGCCCCAATAGATAGATACAAAAAATAAATATATAAATCGCTATTTTACAATGCAGCTATACTTCTTCAATTTATCTACACTTCAAATATTCTTCTCTTAGCTCAATTAAATATTTCTCTAGACCTGACCACAGAACACCAGTTAAGAACTACAGAAGTTGGGTAAACAGGAAAAAGATGGAGGAAATTGGTACTAAGAAGATTTTATTTCCGCTGTTGTTTTCCAAATTCATCCAGTTTACATCTAGGGGACTTACCACGCTATGTTCAAATGCTGATTCAGGTAACTCTGGGCCATTTGGCCACAAGGAAATATGAAAGAAACTCATGATTCAGAAGCATTTGGCTTAGATTTCAGACCGGTGCTCAGCATGGCACGGTCTGGTCATCTTAGAGTTTTCCACAAGGTGGTTCCCATGGCAGCCACAGCCGCTCATCACTTTCTCATGTCCTTTACGAGAACTCTGCTACTACCCCCACATTAAACCAACACAGGGGAAATGACATAAGAGCAAAAGAGAGAGAGAGAGAGAGAGAGAGAGAGAGAGAGAGAGATCAAAGGGCTGGCCTGTTGCATGTTCTGTAGTGCAGGAGCTTAACTGCTTCTTTGTGACCAAAATCACAAAAAGCATGCCATGCTCAATGAGAAAGGGAAGAATCGGGTCAACTTTTCACACGCTTAATTAAGCCTTCAGTCTCTTCATCATGAAACTGAGGTTTAACAAGTCTTTGGTGAAGAGACTAAACTTTACCTGGAAGTACTGCACTGGGTTGTATTTGTGTTTTCCTGGCCTAGTTATCAACAAAATTAAGAGCTGTGTTTCAAGCTTCTAAGTGCAGCTTTTTTTATTATTATTGAGTATTTCCTTCATTTATTTATATACTTTATAAATAAATATATATATTATATATAAATATATATTTAGAATGGTATGGCAGGCAGGTCAAAGCTCAAATGTGAACTGAGCACAGTGGGTGGACATCTGGTCAGGTTCATTAACTTAAGAAATCCTGCCGTTAATTGTGTGGGATAAACCATTAATTACCACCAGGGGGACAAGCTCTTAATAAACAGGAGAGAAAATCGGGTTTCCAAGCTTCCTTCCAATTCCGTTGATTTGCACACATATGTGATTACACTGATTTGCTGTAATTCTTTTAATTCTCTTGGGTTACAACATAAAGCCCCAATCAGGAACAGGAGGGGAGAAAATCATCAGCATCAGCTTTTCCAACAGTGATCTGAGGTCTCAGTTTTGTAGTGCCGCTGGTGTTCGAAAGCCTTTGTTGAACCCAGTAGCAGAAAGTAACCTGCCAGTGAGAGCCAGTCCTGATTGGACCTCCAAGCTAGTTGCTGCACTGCCGTCTCTAAAACAAACCCAAACAAACAGTCTGGGCCTTCGCTGTCAAGAGAGCACTCGTGAGCCGGTGCACATGATTCCTATATCAGTCTGGCATTACCTCGTGGCACTTTTACAACGTCGAAAGCATTATCATTCACCCTGGACGCTGACAATAAACAGGAAGCAATGTCCATCAACATATCAAAGAGCTGAAAATGTCACACCAGATTTATGGAGGTGATCAAATGGGGCATAGCAGCACAAGGGCACAGGGGCTTACTCTAGTACCACCCTGCCTGCCAACCATAATGGCTTGCTTCTACCCTACAGTGCCCAGGATAGTATGTGAGCCTTCTCTACTAGCCTTGTGATGACAGAACTGAAAGCACAGTCAGGGCTATAGTAAGTCCATCCGCAGATGTTTCCTGCCCTGGCCTGTGCGAGAAGAATGACCTTTGGCCTTAATGGTGTTCAACATTCTCCGCTCCTGCCAGGGAGGCCTCTGAAAACATGAAGAAATGATCGATGGGGACAGCTGCAAGTCGACTCCAGTGTACTCAAATTAAGATTCTTCAAAAACACCCATGGGTGCCTTCGAAGAACTTTACACCATGGAAGGGCATGGAAGTGAAGGGGCAGTCGGCCAGAAACGCCAAAGTGCGCTGGTTTCCTTGGTGGTATTTCTGCATAGGAGGCGTGAAGAGGCAATGCACTGCTGATAGATAGGCTGTATATAGTTTGTCTGTAAATCCGAATAGAGCTTCCTCAAAGGGGGCGAAATAAATAAATAAATATATAATGAATCTAATTTATCATATTACTCTAGATACAGTCGATCAGCAAAGACATGCTGGATATCTGATAACTGCTTCTTTAATTCTGTGTACTGATCTGCACAATCAACAGCGTCTGGAGGTTGCGGCCTAGTTCCTGACCCAGGACAAGACATGGGTGCATCGCTATGACCTGAAGAGCAAAAGACAAAGCATGAAGTGGAGACATTTGTCTCCTCCAGTGAAGAGGAAATTCAAAAGTCAGCTTTCCGCCAAGACAGTCATGTTATCGTTCTTTTGGGAAATGAAGGGGCCTATCTCTCTATCTCTGGTTATTTATAATGGGTTACGCCCCATTCAGATGTGAGGAGAGTGTATTGTTGTTTTTACTGAAGCCATACTGTGGCCTAAGCCATATCAGTTTGTCTATGTGAAACAAATGAAGAACTAGGTGTGTTCTGAGTGGGCTGAGAGACTGTCCCCAGTTCCTAAATTCATGTCCAAAAACGTCCAAGTCCATGGTTTATTAGCAATGTTAGTCTAGCATCTGCAGTTCTAAACTAAATAACCATACATCAGATACCAAATACTGTCTCGGTTCTTTGACTGCATCTTGTTTAATTGACAAATCATGGTAATTCGATTTTTCGCAGAATTGTAGAAGTTCTTCTCCCTCTGTAATTCGCGCTACCCTTGCCCAACGTAGCTACATCATTCCTTGTGAATCCTTAGTGCCGTTAAACCCCTCTGCACAGGGGTTCCTGGGCTCCAGCATCACTGTAAATGTAGGGGGGCCTTGAAAAGACAAAACACCCCTGTTCTTGACTGTACAGCACAGTAAGGCCTCTCTGACCTGCAAAACAGCAGCCAAAAGCTCAATGTGTCCCTGTCCCTAATCAGGCCCTGACACAGCCCCCCCTCTAAACTAACGAGGAACCAATCAGTGCGGAACATGGGTGCCCTAGAAGACAATGGAGCCTTTGGGGCACTCTACCAGCAAGTGCTGTCCCTAATTTGCATTATGCTAATCCTCCATTTTATATCAGGCACACATAGAGTTTGATATAAAATAAATATTAATGTAAACAGCTATAATCTCCCTCTTAAAGTCCCCTTATCCTTTGATAAGCGGAGTAGACGTCTGGAAGCAGCTTTGCTTGTTATGTTTCTTTCACCTAAAAAGTCGCCCCGCTGTTGCCTGACCTCATTAGATAACGATGACGATGATAAGACAGTGATGATGATCATAGTAAGAGCAACAACAACAAAAAAAAACATCTATTATGTTTATTTTGTATTATTATTCATAATGTCATTATAACAAAATGTGTATTATTGTGTCAAATAATGCAATTTAATTAGACTTAGTTGTTAATAAAGTATATGCCTATATGCCTTGGTACCACTTATGGTTACAACTGAAAAAGTGAATTCTACAAAAGTTATTGTTAGATTTAGGGATGCTCAATGTGCATGCTTTAAAAATGGATAACACACATGCACATGCATGCACCCCCACCTTCCAGCTAATCCACAAGGTGCTTGTCTAAATACAGCACAGTGACCCAAATCAGACCATAATGAATCTTTGATGACATTTACATAAACACAAAAGTAACAATAACATAACTAAAGTACACGATGACATTTCATTACTTCAACTTAAGCAAGCACACACCACCTACAAGAACAGCTAATATAGCAACTATGGCACAGCGTATAAATGGAACGGTGATTAGCCAGCTCAAGTAAACGTCCAAACACACCTCCGCTTAAACATTTAGAAGTTGTTGAAGGGAAACGCAGCAGCATTCAACATGTTATGTGCTTCAAAGTAGACTTGAACACAATACTTTTGAGGAAATCTCATCTGTGTCATTGTTTTACAGATATTAGGCCTGGAAAGAGACCCTCTAGTGAGTCATAACACGATAATAACCAAAATCATTGTAATAATTCCCATGCTGTTTTGTTTACCATACCGAAGCAATTTACTCAACTATGAAGAACTTTCCAAGCCCAACATTTCGTCACTTAATCCTCTTACCATCGAAAACAGACTGCGCAGTAAAGGGAGATAAAACACTGGTGATGTGTCTGGATTACATTTCTCAAAATGAGGTTTTGGATTACAAGGGTGTCGCAATCATTCTAACTAAAACCCTGCGAGAGCTCTAAACTGAGCCCTAACATTCAACTTTTTAAGAAAGCAAACAAAGCTACAGTTTCTACTTCCATTAACAATGTGTTCTACCGATTTGCATAGGACATGAAGGAGGAAAGCAGCTCTATGTAACAAGGCAAAACTAACAGGTTCTATTCACATATGGCATCTCTGCAATCAAGGCAATGCACATTGTGTTTGTACAGTGCCAACAGTGCACTAAAGTGGTACGATAGGGTTGTACATGGGTGCTCGACTACATGTTTAATCTAAGTAGCAGTATTGGAATGCTAAAATAACAAGAATACAACATAGCAGCTTTATTTTGCAACAGAACTGTAATATGCAACAGTTTTACTCATATTTGTGAGTATATATGAATATATATGCACTGTGCACGTGTGTGCTGAAAAGGAGAGGATCAATTGAGCAGGCAAAGATAGCGTGGCTGACTAGCCCGTTTTCCTAACTAGGCTAACTTATCTGAATACTCTAGGTGATGTTAAACATGCCCAGAAACATTGCATTTCTCTGGCATCTCTGAATGTCTTGGCATATCATTCACTGAGGAGAAAAGATCTCACATGGAAAACAACAAGTAAGTGTTAGCTATACAATTTTGGCGTTAGCTCATCTGAGGAGGCAGCCCGTTATTCATTCAACATAAACTACTAATTTGCCTTGGATCATTTTTTTACTTATATTTAAATAATAAAACATGCTTTTTGAGCCAGCTTAACCTAAAAAGCCTAAAAAGTCGAAAGGCCATTAGGCCATCAGTTCATTACTTGAAGAGGTATTTAGGTCAGAACACACATCCCTGTATACATCATGGTATGTAGGGAGCATTTCTCATTTTCTAAGCTTTATTATTTTTTTACAGGTATATTGTACAGGGAGCACAACTGATGGGCTTCTCTTTTAGCTTATTAAGGCTTTAAAGACTTGTTTAACTGTTTTAGATGCAGAATTAGTCACAGACAGGGATGAGAGGGACTTGTTTTACGAGTGCACATCAAAAAAAAAAAAAAAAAAAAAAAAAAAAAAAAGCACAGGACTTGCTTACAACCGGATGGCCCGAGACCACAATCTCATTCAAAATCTCATGTGGCGCTCCAGTGCTTCTTTTCCAATAAACACATCAGCCCAAAATCATTCAGTGGTCTGTTTGTAAAGCTCTGAGGAGCCATAGTGATGACAGTTTCATGTCTAGTATGTTGAAGCCTAGAGGCATTGCTCTTTATTTAGTCCACCCACAAATGCATTTTCATTTTATTGAATTAGTGTATTTTTGACATGCACACGAAACAGCCGAAGCCATCTGCATTAGACCTCTACAGAGCAATAAGGGTTGAACGTGCCAGAATAGCCACATCATTTGTAACGTAATCATGTAATGAAGAGTAAGGCCATAGCTCAGGGCATGTCACTGGAAATGTCATACACTCCGGGGGTTGCTGGAACGCGGTGCGTGTGGCCAGTGAATGTTCCTCCTTAACAAGTGTCCTGCTGTTCTTTCTTTTAGCGGCCAGCCTTATTTTCAGCAGACGTATGACACGCACTGAATCGGCAGCGCTGTGTTCTATCATGCACCTGTAGAAGTGTGGGCAGCATCGAGGGGTTTCTGGAGGAGGCTTATGTGATATACTCTTAAAATATAAGTGCAAGAGGCTCCAAGTGGATCATCTATCTGAGCGCTGGCCCCAGCGTTGGGAGATGTGACGCAACAGATAACACCACTACCTGCCACAGAGCTACCACACCATGTGGGAGACTGGGGTTCGATTCCCAGTCTGGGTGACTATGCTGCGCTACACCAATAGTCCTTGGGCAAGACTCTTAACACTACATTGGCCCACCTCTGTAATATGAGTAACCTTGTAAGTCGCTCTGGACGCCCTTGCGTCAGCTAAATGCTATAAATGTAAATGAATGTTAATGTAAATAGTGATCCTCATTGAAGCCACAGCCATATGTTATCGACCTAGCTGCTGTTTTGTTTCCTCCCCCATCACATTACGAAAGTATTGGGACACCTGTCATTAATTACTTCAAGGGTATTAAGAGAGTTTATCCTGCTTTTGTTGGAATCACTGTCTCTACTGTCTAGAAAAGGCTTTTTTTTTTGGAACATTTTGGAACATTGCTGTGAGGATTTGATTGCATTCAGCGATAAGAGCGCTAGTGAGGACAGGATGTTGGATGATCAGCACCCCACCTCATTTTTAACTCCCCAACTCATGACAAAAAAACTGGATAGGGCACCATCAGAAAACATTCTATGGGGCAGTGGTGGCTCAGCAGTTAGACCACAGGGTTATTGATGACAGGGTTGTGGGTTCAATACTCGGGTTTGGTAAGATGACACTGTTGGACCCTTCAGCAAGGCCCTTAACCGCTCACTAGTGTGTATGTGTGTGTTAACTGCATGGGTGGGTTAAAGGCGGAGGTGTCCAACACAAGTGGTGAATATGGTTGTCTTGTCTAACAATTCAATGCTGGAGGGTTTTTCCCTGGCATTAGGCATTGTGCCAATAAGTTTAAGTTCATCTGCTCCTGAGTCTCCTGTACTATTGGCAATACCTCTCTACAGGAATTAGACACGCTGTGTGAGTCTGTGTGTGTATGTGCACGAGCATTTGCACATCTGGATCAATGATGGGGAAGGCATTTTTTTTTAAAGGGGTGTCCACAAACATTTGGACATAGTGTATATTAGCAGCAGTTTGAAAAGATAAAATTCATGTGACTCTGAGGAGAAGCACAAGCTAGTCTTCACCTTCTTAGCCGCGGTAAAATCAAATGATAGGGGGAGTACTTGCTAATGAGAACTAGAATTGGTGGCAAATGAAAAAGACTAACCCCCCTCCCCCGCAATTAGTTTATTAAGTAATGTGTCAGAAGAACCACTTTAGGTTTACCTTTAAAGATCGGAATAAGAGATAAAGAAGGAATAACAGATGAACATATTAAGGTGACGAATATTTTTAGAGTGTAAAGAACCTCTATATGATGCAACCATACTTTTTTCCTAGAACCAAACACTAAAGCTGAGGTACATTAAGGAACTGTTATTTTTAAAGAGCGTAGTGTTTTCAGTTAACTCATCGTCACAATAGGCAAATGGAGCAACGTCCGAGCACGTTAAAAAAAAAAAAAAAAAAACACCACCACCAAAAAAAAAAAAAAACCTGTCTGCAGGGTCTGTATGCGCTCTTAGTCCCAGGAGAAAGCTGTGTGTGAAGCATCCTCCCTCAGCTAAAAGGCAAGAAAACAAGCACCTGCCCCTCTTCGATTTCATAACTGTTTCCGTGGTTATTTAACCACCACAATCTTTCATCTGAAGGAGAAATCAGATGGGGGACATATATTTCCAACCATGAAATTCACACTGTCAGGTGCTGCTAAAAACAGAGGCTTATGCAGAGGCCTTGCCAGATGTTATTTTTCTTGTAGCTTAACAGAACTACCTCCACCTTCCCACCCCCACCCCTCGTCTATTGGCCAAACCCGTTTTAACACATGGGGCGGTGGACTGGCTGCACGTGCAGATGGCAAACCTTGTACACCAAGAAGTGTGTGTGCATGTGTGTGTGCGCATGTAAGCATAACAGTCATTACACAAATGCACTGAAATACATCCTTTCCATTCAACACTGTACATGCACAGAATTGGTTGTATGGAAGACCTAGAGTCTGCACACCAAACGTCTTCCAGTGTAACTGTAAAACATATATTATATAAGAAAAAGAAAAGTGTCTGGTGAGTAAAGCATCCCTTCATGCGTTTCATTCTCTTTTTTTTTGCATTTGTTTTCCTGTTCAACTGAGTGTACTAGTTCCTGTTTTGACTGACCAAAATCACAATTCGTTACGTACCAGACATGCAGGTGTGAAACTGCCGGCACTGACCTAGCTGCCAGCACAACAGTATGACAAATCTCGTTGAACAACCCACTGAAACTCAGGGTAATATATCAACAAACACCTATCAAATAAAGGCAGATAGACTTCTGCTTTTTAACAATCCAAACACATAAACAAAGGTGACTGAAACTTATTTGACTTTTAATGGCATTATATTAAGTGGAATAGTAATAATAATCGAAGGACTTGAACTTTGTACTTTTCTCTGCCGTATTTCCTCAATGAGCTCAATATGAACATCACTGTTGAAAACCTCATTAACCATGTACAAAAAAAAAAACAGCCTCAACACCCCCCACCCCCACCCCCCGCCCTTTACATCCAACCAGACGCCTTTTGAATTACTCCCTATTACTGTTTGCTTTATCTCCTATTATGTTCTCTACTTAATATAAAGTACCCTTGGTCAGATAATTGACACATTCACTTATCTCTGCTAATACAGAGTCAATTAGCTTGCAGCGGAGCTGCGCTTATCCGCTGTAATGTAGGCCTAATGAACTCCACTCAACTCAAGGCCACGACTCCCCAATCATTGTGCAAATTTCTTCAGATATTCACCTCTCCACACAAAGGCTTGCAGGCGCTAGCCTGCTAGCGAAAGCATCTTTTATTTCCTTTATCTTAATGGTGACCTTCATTATCAACATTCAAGACGGTGGGCCAGAAAAGGTCTAAAGGTTAGCCTGACTTTAAGACTTTGAACATGCAGGAGACACTGGACTTTCCCCGAGCTGGAGAAAAGCACTGGTCAAGGCTTCGGTCTACTGTCTGACGCACAATGCTATATTACAGCTGGACTATAAGTTGCACAGCAGGTCCAGTTTTGCTATCAGAATGCTAATAAAGGTAAACGACTATCGAAACTACCCCTGAAATTACACTTACTGTCGAAAGTCTGCAAGAACAACCTGGTCTTGACCGTGTGTCGGAAATAATTATAATTTGATGCCGCAGGGAGTCTTTTCTATTTCAGAGTTCTCAAAAAGTTCTGTTGACTTTTTTCAGCATCGGAGAAGGGGGCAGTTGTGGTAAAATACAAAATCAAAGGGAGTTTAGAGTGGCTCAGCAGTCTAATGCACTACCACTATGGCCTAAGGGTCGCCAGTTTGAATCCCAAGCCATCCTGCTTTGCCATCAGCATCTGGTGTCCTAGAGAGCACAATTGGTCATGCTCTTTCTGCGTGGGTAAGTAGGCGCGCTATCCCCTCAACACTCTTAAGTGGTGCTGTTAGCTGTGGCAATACCAAACTGGGAGGGGGGGGGGGATGGGGGGGGATAAATAAATAAATAAAAACATCATAGTATTTTAAAGTGGTGAAAATAAAAACCAGGGCTCACAATGCCTACACCACAAATCCATCAGTGAAAGTATGTGTGTCTTAGTTTGATATATATATAATGTTAAAATAAAGAAGGGAAAAAGAAAAGGGACTATTTTCCCATGAAAACATATTTAAATGAAATAAATGTTTAAGGGCAAAAGCCTACCTCACAACTACTGTAGAACAGTGTTCGAGGCAACAGACAAAGTATTCATAACTTCTCTGCACTAAAAACTTTCTTTGAGGAAGGTTTAAGACACATTAAACTCTTCAGACAACTGGTTCCATTCAGCACCACTGTGAACAAGTCTTGAGCTAATTCTCACATTTCACATCAAACCACTCTGAATAACTGATTATATCAACCATTTAATTATGCAGAAATGATGAGAGATCTGTGGAATTCCCCTTTAAGTTTGCATAAGTTTTTTTTTCTGGTTAGATTAACGTTTACATCAAGGGTAATCCTACACGGTGAACCGGCATGGCAGCAAAAACACCACAGTTTTATCATGGATATGATCTACAATGAAAATCTACATATCTCAATAAAACAAACAACAAATCATTTTCATTTGATTAATGCAGCTACACTAAACAGATCTTACAATAAAGTGACCATCTGTGTCATTATTCTCAATTATTACTCTAATTATAGATTACTCTGGATGCTGCTTTACTAGAACTTGTTTTTTCAACACATTTTGTGTTGAATTTTTATGATCGATGTATCTCGCAGATATCTGAGAAGCTTGTTGTTCTAGTACAGCCTTAGCTTGCCAACTTATTCAAACACCCATAATTGTAGCAGACCTTTGAAATGGTTTCAGATGAAACTGTTTACAGATCTTTCCTGTCATAAATGTAATATTGCAACACATGGTATGACTTTACATACATTTAGGGAATCCCCCCCTAAATCAGTAGCCTTTGGTTAAATATTACAGTTATCATCATGTTATCATCACCTGGGCCTATGCCACATACTTCCCCCACCCTCTTCTATGATGACTCTCTGGGGTGGCTGTCTCACAACACTGAATGTATTCTTGTTTTGTTTTCAGTAACAGAAAGGCCTTTCTATCCTAACAGAGGTTCTGTAAATATTTATTTACACGTAAGAACTCCTTTCTGGCTTTCTGATGCTCAAGGTTCTAAAGAAGCATGCCAATGCACTAAGTACGAAGACCGTGATTAAACAGTTTTAAGAGATGACTAAAGTGTCCTTGAAGAGCAATGATAGCCGTGCCGAATGGTCCATAACCACCATGTTACAGGTATATTTTAAATGTGGTAAATTTGGACCTCATTGGTCAAATTATTGCCATAAATAAAATATTTAAAATACATATATTTCCATTTATTAAGTACAGGAAGTACACAGCAAAGAAAACTGAAAACTGTGCTCAAATGGCTTGTTATTTTTGGCTGTCAGGTCTCGTAAATTTAACTCTAGTAGGAATATGAGAGTTTCTCTTGCCATTGAGAGCACCACCCTATTAGAGAAGTGAAAAAGAGATGTTATGCAATACTCACGATTTCTGTGGCAAACATTCGACAATCTATCTGATAACAGGGTTGTTCCGGCTTTTTTTTTTTTTTTTTTTTTGATATAGAAGCATCCTTACATTTGCAGAAGTGTGAACCACAAAGCCCAGGGGAACCTTTTTAGCACATCACAGCACAGCGTAGAGGCACTTCCTGGCCTATCATGTAACTGGAACACTCGAGCCATATTTTGAGTAAAAAGGAACACTTCCAGGAACCCTTGCATACTGAGAACAGTTTCAGTAAAAACTGAAGCAACAATGGTTAAACTTAAAACTTGTGGTCAAAGACAGAGCATGCAGCACGACTTTCAATTTTACTGTAGTTAGTGATGTTATCTGCTACTGCCGAGTTAATGTCATCTATAATTTATATGAAAGCTGTTCTCATTCAAAGAACAACCTTTCTTCAACGCTACATTCTCTAAACGGCACAGGTAAATAGAGACTTGAAGTAGGGATTTCAGAAGGCTAGAAATTGCTAAGGTGCACTTGAATGAAACCAGTAAAGAACTGCTGATACTTTGGCGCAATTTGTAAATGAGTACTTGGAAGATGAAGAATAAACAGCAATAGTTCCCATTAAAACTGAACAAACTGCACAGAAAATGTGTAACTGTATGTGTAAATGCGTAATGTGTAAAAATGCTAATTTTCGCATCATTTTAGTTACATGCAAGTCATGCGGACAGCAGTGAGCTAATAATACCCACTTGCATGCAAAACATAGTTGCGTTATGTACATTTATGACAGTAGTGACGACTATAGCTTTTCTTTACATGCTTAACACCTGCATTATTTATAGGAACATGGACTTTTAATCCATTCCATTCAATTAAAAACATTAAGAAATACAATGTATTTAAACTACACAGCTATCAAATATCACAAGCATGAATTTAATTTACTCTAAAAAAACATCCCAGCCAGGCATTAGGACTGATTCAAAGTCCTAAAGAGAAAAGAAACCTAATAGACTGAGTTGATACTACTTTAATAGTAACTAAAGCTCTTATGCTTCAGGTTCAGCTACATAGCTACCAGTACAGTTCTATAATGTACATGCCCTAGAAGCATAAGTACTTCAATCACGACCCCATGATCCTAGACAGCACACTGAATAACTTCACAGCTTTGAATTATGACTTATTAAATGCCATGAAAACAGAAAAGCAACTTAATACTCTGTTAATACTTTGAATCACAGGCAAGCGTTTAGCGCAGTGCCCTGGAGTACCTCTGATATATTAGTGCCAGGCCAAATCCACACCTAATAAATCTGTCTACATAAGATTTACAAAGCCAACAAAACATGACAGAATCTGCTATAAGTCAAAGTGAAGGAAATTTAATAAGTCCTTAATTAAATCTTACCAAAGTACGGCATAAAGATTTGAACTACTGAGATGAAATTCTTGGGTCATGCAGTACCTATTAAGTTGCATTCTGAGAAACTAAATTGACTGAATTCGATTTATTGCAGATAGATATGTACCGCTGATGTCGTTGCATAAGTCAGGTTCATGCGTAATTGTACGGTGAAGTTTAAAAACTACAGTGAAGTCTGACGTCTAAAGCCAGACAAAACAGCACTGTTGACAATGATGAGGATGTTTAATCTTAAAATAACTAACTTTGTGAGCATGTGCTTCATTTATGATGTCCCTGACGAGGTCAGGTGTTACTGAGTTTAATAAAGAGCACTTTGTTGTAAGGTACAGTTTGCATGCATTAGTGTCAACATCCAGTAGAGGGAGAAAGCCAAGTAAGCTTACCAGCTTCCCCAAATTGAAATTTAGTCATATGGTCATTTAAAACCTACTCCTGGGTCTCTACACGACACCTATGACGTCTCCGTTTTTCTACATAATGAGAAGGAATATTAAGGATTAGTCTTGCAACAATACATACAGTTTGGTTTGATGCAGAATACTGGGGTTCAGTACACCGTCATACCATGACTCTCATTGTTTCTTCATTGAAAAGAAAAATCAGGCAAAACCAAAACAGAGAAGGGAGTAAAACTGGCCAATTCCAAAACCCCAAAACTGTTACATAACAGTCTGGCTCATTATATTTACACCCTAACCCTCTAGAGAAAGCCCTGTTAGGCCTAGTTAAAGCTGGGTATGAGCTAAAATTCAACAGCCACTTTCAGAGAATATGTTGTTGAGGCAATACATCACCTCCTTATAGGAATATAAGTTGCTATGCTAACCACGCCTCGTGACTGTGGCTTTGCCTGTGTCAGCGTGCGAGGAAGGGAAGCTCAAACTCTGCAAGCGCCAAAGTGAAGGCCTGGGAAGCCAACAGGTATCCATGCTTCTCCCATCTCTTCTCTACAATGTCCGCTTCTTGGAAAACAAGCTGAGCAACCTCAGACTAAAGCTAACCACACATCAGAAGGGTCAGTCAGAAGTGCCATGCAAGAAAGCAGATTGTGGAGAAGCAATATGGTGCTAGGTGGGTGCTAGGCTAAAAGCTAACCCAGTCAACAAGCTACGGTGTCTTTAGATTGTCAAAAGCACACCACACAGAGAGAACACTGATATGACAGCAACACTATACAAAAACAAAATAAATAGGCTTGTATATGACCACATTATTCTTGTAGCGTGAATGCCAAAGCATCTCAATGTGTCCCTGACAGCAAAGCAGCAACCTGCATCGGCCGCACCACTGTCCTAGCAAGAAAACGGGAAAATTCTCTCCAGGTCATTCGTAAGTTGGGCTAATAGACCATGCGAACAAAGAATCTCAAACAGTCCGCTCTGGAACGTGAGAAAGGACTTGCTAGCCATTTCAGTGTCAAAACAAAAGTGGCCGCATTAATGAGCGATAATGCCCCTCCTCTGGCGGAAATGATGAATGTAAGAAATCAATCAAGCAGTCACAGGAAACACAGGTGCAAACAGCTTTGTTTTGGCAATCATCTGTAATCGGCTCACTCAGGACCTACATTAAGACCAGGTATGAACAGAGCCAAAGTCACATTTACTTTTTATTCATTAAAGGACAACGTGAATAAGAAGAAAAAGAAGAAGGAAAAAAAAATATCAATAAATAAAAATACCTCAACAGGTCTTTAAGTTTCTATCCCTTGGAGGCTTCACAAAAGCTGTTCCGTTTCTGTCCGCTCGGCTCATCTTTTTCAACCTCTGCGAGGCACTGCTCAGGAGGTGCAAAGCACACCTCACCACAACTAATCTCGTTCAAACACACGCATAAGTTACCTGCAGCTTCCATCAGCATCAACACTGCACTTCAACACAACGGATCCCAGCCATCCTGGGCTAGAAAAATCACACCCATCACATTTTTACTACAAAGTGGCCACAGTTCTCGCCTGCGATACATCAAGAAAGGAGCTTAAAGAGATTACAACTTATTATTATTATTAGCTAAGCCTCCAGAAATGACATGGAGCCCATCTCATCTCCATGGAGGACCCTGACCTACATTCTTATGAAGTGAAACACGCGTACACACACACACACACACACACACACACACACACACACACACACACACACACACACAATAGCAGCTCAACACCACTATCATGAAACGCTTAGATTTGACTGCGTGGCGTCCCGTACATGCAGATGTAAGGCTTGCTCTACTCAGCTGCCGTGTTCTGTTCTCAGCTGTGACTTGAGTGCAGCACTCCGGCATAACATAACAAACCTGACTTTGATCACAGTCAAGAACAAAGAGGTGCCAAACGTGCAAGTGCACTTCATTTTAATTCCACCTAGACGCATGATCTCCACTTAGACAGCGATCGAGAGCCGCCAAATTCCCTTGTCCAGTCAAATGCAAACACCGCTTTCCCGTTCTTCGCCCTAATATGTTTGAAGTGGTGTGTGATGTAATAAGGTGAGTTATCTCTCCCATGCTGTGGAGCAGCTCTTTTGTCTGGGACGCGGTTCAGCGCGAGAATATCTTCCCCCTGCCCGGCGCTGCGATAGCTCCCCTATCTCCATGCTGGATTTGACTTAAATCTACCCTTCTCCCTTCACCACTTTACATCTCCAACAAAGACTCGGTCTCTCCCTCTCTCTCTCTGTGTCTCCACAATCAAAGAGTTGCAGGGCTACAGGCGCTGTGTAGAAGAAAAAAAAAAAAAGAGAGAGGAAAAAGGAACCCCTCCAAACCCTTCAATCTATCTTATAACGCTATGAAACGGACCAAAATAGAATGACTTAATTAATACAATTTTCATCGCAAAGATAAAGTTTAAGTCACATTTCTAATCAGCAAGTTTTTTAGGGTCCAGAAAGCCTGCACTGTCACCATGGAAACCTGCTTACATCTGACAGAGCTGCTA
Source organism: Salminus brasiliensis (assembly GCF_030463535.1). Lineage (NCBI taxonomy): Eukaryota > Metazoa > Chordata > Actinopteri > Characiformes > Bryconidae > Salminus > Salminus brasiliensis. The sequence goes on along the minus strand of NC_132884.1, from coordinate 21,641,911 downwards.
TCAACTAATTAGCGAAATAAAAGAGCGCTGTTATTGCGGAAACAAATTCTCAATAATAGCCTTTAAAACAGAAATTAGTCGAATGACCAAAGTGCAAGGCGTCCGCTAAAGCTTTTGGACAGCCTTGACAGAATTTGAAGGCCACTATTTGCTCCTGTGAGGTATTTATACCAGAGCCGTGGTACAAGGTGAACGCGACTAACAGCTTATTATCCTGAACGTTTCTTTTTCCTCCCTTCTCCCGTAATTGCCTTTATTCACCTTTTCCATTTCGCTATTTTCTAAACGCATTTCTTTCGAAAAAACAAAATGTGCACCTCAGTCACAAAATTCTGTCCGACAGAAACCACGAGCGAGGAAAGAACTGGAGGAGACCTGCAAAGACAGTTCTAATTGCATCTTTGTGTTGTGCAAAATCACTGCTAAAAGTGCAGCTATCAAGCTATGCTCAGCAGCCCAGGAAGAACATGGCCCACCATTACATACTGAGTGCATGTAAATTATTACTTTTACTGTTTAAATGTGCCACTTTAAATGTACTCTATTCAGTCACTTGCTCTGTCCACAACATGTACAGGGGGTTACTGGAAAAATCTCAAAAGTCCCAGAACATAACTTGTGCACTTTCGACTTCATAATCGATGGAGATTATGGCTAGAGCAGGCCATTCATCTGCACTCGTCTGCAGAATCAGAAAGAGGCTGAAAAGGGAAAGCAATACGATGCCAGGAACAACACTGAAGGACTTTTAGCTACCAATGTCTGAGAGAGGAGAAAATTAGGGATGGTTAGCAGATCATGCAGATACTATGTAGATGTAGTCCCTCATTTCTACTGTAATGCCAACCATTTAGGTGTAGTCCCTCATTGTTACTGTATCGTCAACCATTTAGGTGTAGTCCCACATTTCTACTGTAACGCCAACCATGTAGGTGTAGTCCCTCATTGTTACTGTATCGTCAACCATTTAGGTGTAGTCCCACATTTCCACTGTAACGCCAACCATTTAGGTGTAGTCCCACATTTCCACTGTAACGCCAACCATTTAGGTGTAGTCCCACATTTCCACTGTAACGCCAACCATTTAGGTGTAGTCCCACATTTCCACTGTAACGCCAACCATGTAGGTGTAGTCCCACATTTCCACTGTAACGCCAACCATGTAGGTGTAGTCCCACATTTCTATTGTAACGCCAACCATTTAGGTGTAGTCCCACATTTCTACTGTAACGCAAACCATGTAGGTGTAGTCCCTCATTGTTACTGTAATGCCAACCATTTTGGTGTAGTTCCTCATTACTACTGTAATGCCAACCATTTAGGTGTAGTCCCACATTTCTACTGTAATGCCAACCATTTAGGTGTAGTCCCACATTTCCACTGTAACGCCAACCATGTAGGTGTAGTCCCACATTTCCACTGTAATGCCAACCATTTAGGTGTAGTCCCACATTTCTACTGTAACGCCAACCATGTAGGTGTAGTTCCGCATTCCTACTGTAAGGCAAACCATTTAGGTGTAGTTTTAGCACCATTAAAAAACACCATTTTATAAACGTTTACGCATCAGCACTGACAGAAACATGCATGTAAAATATCTGATTGTCATGCCTACAGGGCACCACCCGATCAATCACAATCATGTGAATTGTCCAGCTAAAAAGTTCAGTTTTCAAATGAGACAAAACTTTAACTTTCTTTAGTTTACATTTTAAATGCATGTTAAGAACAGAGTTAACTGAAAAACATGGTGGTGGTGGTATCACCTTCTGGAGATTACCAGCAAAGGTCTTGAAGCTTGATGAGAGTGAAGAGTGAGTGGACAGAGCAGCATACTTAATAAAACAAAAATAACCAGCAGGATGTTGATCCTAAGCAAAGGACAAAAAGCTAGTCAACATGCATGTTGTCGAAGCACAGCTGTGAATTTCACTATGAATGGAAGCTGAAAACTGTTGTCTAAAAAACAAAAAAGGGGGGAAAAGAGGAGGAAAAAAAAGAGAGCTGACCAATAGTGTACATGGATGTTTAAAAAGCAAAAGAGCTACACATGTCTTTCATTCAGGAGAAGAATTTCGGCAATGCTGTGTGCCAAAATAGTAGATAATTATCCCAAAAGACTGGAACCGGACAAAGACACATCTAGCAAATACTGAATTCATTGCTTCTATTGCTTTTTGAAGGTTACTGTGCCTTTTGGAATCCTTCGGAAAGCTTTGAGAATCAGATTTCTAATAAAATATTATGTGGAAGACTATCCTTTTAATTTGTAATTACACAAATTTGGATGTCACAGGTAAAACTTTTGTCCACTTCATGTCTACAGGGGCAAATCGTGGTTTATGGCACGTTAACGCGATTGCTCACAATTCAGCATTACATGTAGTATATTTATATAGTTATAACCTGAGTTCAGTAGATCATACATGTGCACGTCAGTTCTCTGGATCAGAGAGGTACAGATGAAGGCCATGTTGCATGTAAACAGTCCGTTATCTTTTAAAGGCTATGTCCCAGCGCAGGAGGTAAAGTCCTAAATATTTACCCTGTACATCTCTGCAGGCCACAGAATGATCCCACAGATTAATGTAAATGGATAAGGATCAGGTTGACAATTTTTTGAAACAGAGAGGTTTTGTTAATATATTAAACTCTTCAAACTGGAACAGACCTTTTAACTTAGTTCTCTTTGATGTTTACGCATTAAAAATTGGTCGAGAATGTTTGCAACGTTTCCCTTTTTATAGTCAAAGGTGACATCAGGTCGACATAAGGCCCTGTTCTTCATCAGCATCAGTCAGGGAGCGGTGGAGCTGCGGTAAAGGGACCATAAAGAGCTATGGAAATCACAGCGAGGGAGTTGGCAGAAGAGAATGGTATATTCTTGGTATCAGCCTGGCCCATCAGACACTGCAGTCTGACACTGAGGCTATGCTGCTCTAATGGAATGTGCTCTTTCAAACCCCCAGAGAATGTCCACATCACATGACCCCCGAGGCTTGGTCATTAGCCAGCACTCAGTGCCCAAACACAACCCTCCAGCCTGCCTATAAATGCCCTGGGCCAGCCTGGACTGCAGCCTTTGAGGAACAGCATCCTCTGAAGTCCAGTTTATGAGCTCTCTTATAAATGGAAGGAACATCCAGATTAAAGTGGAGCCACTGGCACTGATACAGTAGCACAAGCTTCTCAAAAACAAGTACTTGACCTTGCATAGTTACACCAACCAGTTTGTACAAATTTACTTTGCACGTTCATCACAGTTTGATGAACAGGGAGTAAGTGACAGTCAGCTATGAGCTACACTGACCGCAAATTACTGCCATTATTAGCATTTAATTATTAGCATGACCAAGATGTTACTGATTATTACATTTCAATGCAAACGTATGATTTTCTATTTAATTGACAAATCTAACACACTGGAAAGGTTCAATATAAGATATAAAATGTGCCTTAACTAAGTGGTTTTATGTTGAAAAAATATGTTTGAAATGTCTTGAAATGTTAGAACCACATAGAGTGCACAGAATACTCGGAAACCAACAGGGTCAATGTTAGATTCCACAAATAAACAGTAACTGTATTGTCTGAATTATTTAATGTTTATTTAATATTAATGTTAATATTCATTTGGAACATGTCACTTCACCAGAGGTACTCAAACGTTTGCATTTATTATTCATTATTTAGTTTATGCAAATTGTTCTACGGATCCTAAAGTGATGTCTTACCTGCACCCTCATGTCCGCCCTCTCCCGGAGGTTTGTATGGGTTGAACTTTGGCTTTGGAGCCACCACAGGTGCAAACTTCTTTGGGGCCTGCTGCTGGGAGATGGAGATGCTGGTGGTGCCCATAGGTAAACTGGTCTCCATTCTTGCAGTCACATGACCATGCTGGTCACCATCGTTCTGGCTACTCCACATGGTTCTACAACAGAGAAAATAGGGGGGGAAACTAACATTAGAATTTTTTTTTTTTTTTTTATTAATAATTTTATTTATTCAACAGAAACCCAAAATCTGAACTGGTGTAGATATCAGACAGTGCAAATACTTGACTCTTTTATTCAGTTAAGATCAGCACTTCATTACAGGTCTCAGACTTCATCATGGTTTCCCAAATCTAATTCCACTGGGTCCATGCAGAAATTCTAGATCAGAGAACAGCCTGACCCTTTAAGTTAATGTCTCTCTCTCACTCTCTCTTTCTCTCGCTGTCCCTGGCTATCATAGTGTCATCTTCAGCCAGTTCAGGGGTGAACGTTGTTAGAGATAAAGCATAAAGCGTCTCAGCACCGCACCGACTTCACAACAATAGGCTGTGTTAATCTTTCCTCGAATCCCCCTGGTAGTGCCAAGGAACCAGATAAGAAAGTGTTTGTGAACCTGTAATTTGATCTCTGTTCCCAACGCTAAGAATGAGAGCTGTGATTCGAGCTGCAGACTTCGCAATAAGCCTGGCTGAGCACTAGGGGTTAGCACTGGCACCAGCAGCTGAGGCCGTAGCCACTTGCAACCGGCTTCTGAAATGTCATCCATCCCCGAATTAGCAACAAATGTCAGCGCTGTGCAATGCATATCTTACAAGTTACTAAAATCACTAATGCATCAACAGCTAGGAGTGAATGTGATGAGGGCTTGAGAGGGAATGCTCTGCACAGGCCAACCTTAGGTGTATCACAACCTTAGGCGTAGCAAATGTAACAAAGAGTAACAGTCACGCTACACTGCTAGAAAAACAGCAAAAACACAGCAAGGCATGTGTTTAACTTACACTGAGGCATTATAAATTTCATGCCCTAGAAGACCCACTTTTGGTTCCATATAACGATCCATGTTTGTAATGGAGTTTGAGGAACCTTTCAAAGGCCTAAAGAACCAATACATTTCTATTACAAAACATGCTTCTTTACACAGAACACAGATTTCTAGCAAAATGCGCTTAACGTCCCAACACCAGCATTCAACAGAGATGTTGGGGCAAGGTGGAAAATTACTAAGGCCGTGCAAGCTGGGGATCAGATATCCCTGGTAGGTCCTAAATATGTAAGTGTATTTGAGGGGACTGGGTGTGCTGCCAGCAGAATGCTACCTAACAAAATAATGAGGAGCACATGTGTGGCTAAGTTAATTGGGGCTTGTACTTAAGAGTACAGGGCAATAGTAGGTCAGCTACTGCCCAGACCTGCAGCCCTTAACCGAAGCCTCATGATCCTCGATGCCGGATTTCCTTTAAACAAATTCTCTGAACGACACACGGACCACCAAGCAAAATACGTCTGATATAATTATGTCGTTAAGAGTGAAATAAATCTCCACAAGTGACGTCCTAAGTGCCACGATGTCTTCATCAATTACAGACCGAACCTTTTCCGCTCGAATTTGATGCCAGACGTCGATGCTAGCTCACAACTGGATCCCCAGACGAACTTCACACATCTATATGCCGCTGACGGTGTGGCTACACAAGGTGTCCTGCTGTTGCTTTGTATTTGGAATGTTTAATGAATTACACAATGTGAGCAGTTCCCAACATCACTCATAGTACACAGTACTGAGGGACGACCTCAGAAGGTAACCAAACAGTTTATAGTGTGCAGCATGTCCATCATGGCCTTACAGACTGGTTAGTTTATTATAGTACATATGTAAATTAATTAATAAAAATAACTGTGGAAATAGGTCCTTTTTGTACTGTAAGATATGAAACTGCTAAAAACAAATCCCAATTAATTAATTTAATTAAAGTCCAGAATGCCACTTTATATAAACTTAAAAGGTAGGTACAAAAGCCCCAAACACAAGGTGCATTAAAATTGTGCATAATAAATGACCAATTGTGCTCTCTTTTCACTCTTTAATGAAACATGTTGTCGGTCAGTTCTTCTCAGGTGTATTAGGTAATATCCACAATGAGCTCAGAAACCATACTGTGACATAATTTTGCTTACTAGATTACTAGGAACGGTTCGGTACCGTGGATGTTTAGCCTCGAAATGGGGATACAGTTTTAATGTCGCTGTTAAAGCTACACATCTGCAGTGACACCACTCTGGTGTGTGAGAGGATAGCAGAGTTCTATTAGTGTGAGGTATGGGAGTGTTGTATGGACACGGGCTCAATGTAAAAAAAAAAAAAATTAAATATTCTCCAATGACAACCTCAGAACGACACTATGACTCCTCTATGAGCTTTTTATGTGGAACGGAAAAAAGGCAAATAAAACTGAGAAAGAGGCAATTGCTCCACTCAACTGCTACATCACAAACAGACCCTGTCAAAAGTCACTAATGCAAACAAACTAACAGGACCTGTCAAAATAAAAGTCACTGATACAAATGAACTGACAGTGTCTGTCACTAAGGCAAATGTATATAAAATCTCTCTCTTAGTAATATATATGTACAATATAATACTGCTACACTAATACTAATGTAGCAGTTCCACAAAAAAAAAACATTCAAACTAAAAGCTAGTCTCACATTTATCGCCATATTTTCCTTTTTTTTTTTTTGCTGTTATGGGAATTCTTTTAAAAATAATTTGATGTTTTTATTGCTGTTATTTTTGAATAAGGTATTCATCTTTAGTGTCTTCTTCTGTTAGTTAGCAAATGCATAAACCAAACTCCAGCTAAATGTAATAGCTGATAGCTACATAAGAGGAGTTGCTACTGAAGAATAATTGATAATTAAACTATAAAAATAGTTGCGTGTTGCAGCCCTATGATTAAAAATCTTTCAAAAAAAAAAAAAAAAAAAAAAAAGCAGTTATCTCTGGTGAGTCAACTTCAAGTAAACATTAAAAAATTAATAAAAGGAAAAGAAAGTCATAGTTTAAAACGGACAGGGGTTCTTTCCCAAAGTTTACACAATGGCACACTCATTGACCAACTGATTGATTGAAAGGAGATTCGAAAAGTTTAAACATAAGGAATAAATCTAGAATATTAGAATTGGAGTTGAATGCACAGATACTGGGGGTGCTCTGGGGACACACATATTCAGGATGTTTTACACAGGAGGTGCGCAAGTATCATCGATCAACTGCAGAACACAAGAGATGGCTAAACTTAACAACTTTTGAAGATCTTCCAGTGTTCAGAAGAAACAGGACAATAAATTCGGAGTTACAGACTTACAAACTAATGTTAGATGTCAGAAATTATGATTGATGCCAAAGACCAGGTGTGAGGTGATGAATGAATCACTGGCAAGCTCATGAAAAAGAGAAGATTATGCTCTTTATGGCGGATACGACCACAAACACAGCTCGGCTCAGGAATTACAAACCCATTTTCATGTAATGTTTTTGTCAGGAAACCGTCTGAAGGAGCCAGAGGCTTTGCAAGTCGTGAAAAGAAGCGAAATTCGTTTGAGATCGCTACAAAGCAATGCAAACTTAAAAACAAGGCCTAGGCACAAATAAGTAACACTTAAGAAATGAAGAAAGAAAAGACGAAAGAAAGAAGAAAAAAGTGGGTGCTGGGTGAGGTCACAAACAGCTGTTATTTCACCATCCCCACTGTGGTAAAATGTTGAAACACAGAAAAATTTCTACACCGCGTTAGATTTCTTTTTCGTTCTTTCTTTTTTCTTTCTTTTTTTTTCTGCTGTTGCTTTCTTTATTGTGGAAGCTGCTTTTTTTATTTATTATGATTTTTTTTCCCTGTTGCTGCGCTGTTTGGCTGCTGTTTTATCCTCTTGCTGATTGATGCAGGCTTTACGTTTTCCCTCCGGAGGGGAGCCAAGACAGCCCACGCACAATCATCTTTTAATATCTGCTCCAGCTCCCTTCATCCTTCCCTCCCTCCCTCCCTCCCTCTTTCTCTCTCTCTCTCTCTCTCTCTCTCTCTCTCTCTCTCTCTCTCTCTCTCTCTCTCTCTCAGTGTGCAGCGCTTATTTACAGAGAGCATGCACCAGCGTCTCTTTGTCTGTGCTTGTGAGTTTCCACCTCTCACTCTCTTTCACAGGGAAACGAGCATGTTCAGTGCCACTCACGCACCACAAGGGTCATCAGTGCACACAGCTCTCACCTATGGTGGGTTTGTACTGCATCTGTTTGCATGAGGGGGTTTCTTTTTTTTATTATTACTATTTTTTTTGCTGAGTAGAGTAACAGGTAATTTACTAGTTTACTAAACTTGATCGATCAACTAGTCAGTGTAGCTACATATTACACTTGAATTAAGATCATTAAGTGTTATTGTAGTAAACATTTATCGCAATATTATTGTAGCAGCAGCAGGAGTAACAGTAGCAGTAGTAATGTAGGAGTGGCAATAGCAGCAGTAGTAGTAGTAGCAGCAGCAGTAGTAGTACTAGCAGTAACATTAGTAGTAGTAATAATGGTAGTTATAGTAGTAGTAGCAGTTAGTAACAGTAATATTAATAGCAGTAGCAGTAATAAATAGAGGTAGTAGAAGCAGCAAGTACTTTTACTAGTAATAGTAATTTTATAGTAACAGTAATATCAGCAGTAATTGTAGTAGCAGCAGTAATATTAGTAGCAGTAATAGTAGCAGTAGTTGAGCATTAATGGTGGTAATAATAGTAGTAGCAGCAATAGTAGTAGTAATACTAGCAGTAGCAGCGGTAGTAGAAGCAGCAGTAATGATAGTAATAGTAGTACTAGTAGCAGCAGTAATAGTAACAGTAGTAGTAGCAGTAATGGTGGTAATAGTGGTAGCAGTAATAGTAGTAGTAGCAGCAGTATCAATCATTATAATAGTAGCAAGAGCAGCAATAGTAGTAGTAAAAACAGTAGTAGCAGCAGCAGTAGCAGCAGCAGCAGTAGTATTTGTAGTAGTAATAATAGTAGTAATTAGTGTCGCCTTTGGATTGCTCACTGTGGGTCTTAGGTTTTCATTACTGATTCTGTAAAGCTGGTTTGTGACAATATCAGTTGTAAAAAGTGATATAAAAATCATTTTTTATTCAATTTGATTAGTAATAGCAGCAGCATTAATAGTAGTAGTAGTAGTATGCTACTACTCCCCATTCATGTCTGTTCATTAGGTCAAGGAGGCCACCACTTCATTCATTTACACATATCAGTCTTAAAGGAACTGTAAAAAAACAAAAAGCAGCATTTTTCAATCTAAGGGATAAAGAGGTTAAAAATATCCAAGTAAACATGAATTTGAACTATTTTTGGTACACAAGTGTCATAGGTGGACCTCAGGGGTCCAAAGAAATGCAAGAACAAGGAGTCCTTTAAGAGCTTAACACACCGTAAATTCTTGACACACGCCAAGTAGGGATAATTACACAGTAATTGCACACTCAAGCTACCAATTAATGCCCAAGAAAGAGAAGGAGGAACAACTGTGAACGCTCCACTGATGATCAGGCACAGAATACTGAAGAAAATGATTCAGTGTGATACTGAAAATGACAATATCATATCACAAGATCTAAATACTTCCATGACGTTTGAGGTAAGTGGTGGCAGGACCCACACACAGACGGGGCCCCCACCCAACCATAGGAAAAACAACAAACTAAACAAGCAAACATGTCGAGGTAGGACACTGATCTGTCTGGCTTTGCTCAAGATTATCCGCTCGCTGGCCTGGTAGAGCGCTAACCGTGGAAGCCATCTTAACGGCCTGTGACAATTTGTCAGCTCTTGCTCCGTTGTCACCTCGTGACACGGCAGGGCATGTGTCACGGCAGCCGCCGAGTGCTGGGCCTGATCTGAGGGCTCAAGTGACAAGTAAACAACACCCAAGACATTGGGGGGGGGGGGAGAAAAAAAAAAACAAGCACAGACACAATACTTACTCCTGCACTAACACACAAACACACACTCCGTCCCCTTTTTCTCAGGAGGAGATTTGACAGGACGTGGAAGATGCAAATGCTAAAATCAGGTGATGCCCACTCCTGGGGAACTTGCATGTGATCCTGGACGCGGTCACAAAAATAAGTGCCCCTTCTTCAATCTGTCAAATTGAAAATAAAAGAAAAAAAAAAAAAAAAAGAAAAAAGAAATGCAGGCTGTTTTCCTTCTCCCTCCAGTTTACATCATGTGTGTCTACGGGCTAACAGTGGCAGCATGGGGCCTCTCAACATGCAAAGAAATGTAAAACACTGCTGATGGCCTGCACAAAGTGTTTCTTGGGAGTATGGAGTGCGAGAACAATTTATCCCATTTGGAACCTGTGTTCAGTGTGCTTGCATTAATAGCTTTTGTTCTATTCTGTATAGCTCAGTATGGCAACCCTGCCGGCTGGAATCGCCCTCACAAACGATTGTGAAACGGCAAAATTAAAGCTCGACGCGGCCGCTCGGTGAGCATCCTTTCACGGCCTTTCTTCGGCTCCTAAGCAACAGGACTTAGGAGTGACCTCCTGCACAGAAGCCCCTCTGTTCCCTTCAGCTGTAAGGAGCATCAGCCAAAATTACAGCCGCAGCAACATCCACTGCCGCTCCCAGCCCAGGGTGGACCTCCCAGAGTGACGGGGGTCTGGAGTTTATCACGCCGAGAGGAAGCAGGCCAGGCGCGGGAATGAGCCGCAGGTACGGCGGAGGGGTGGCGAGCGATTCATTTAGAGTTGGGGAGGATGGGAAGTGCATTAAACATCCACACAGGAAAAGGTCTCTGGAAGCAGCGGCGCGGGTTTGCATATCGAGATCAAACTCTCGCCAACTTCCAACACTTCAGTTCAAGGCTGGAGGATGGCATGACGGCTTTGATATGACACAAGGGAAAGGATGATTAGTAGCATGGGTGGTTCATAGTACAGCTCCATATTCTCCAGTGCTCGTAGTAAACACGAACCTTCAGTAAGTGTTGGGGCTGCGCAATTTATCGCCTTTTAATTGTTACGACCTTGTTGTGATGTTAACACTGCAGAAACCTGCAACATGTAACTGTACAGTCTGTACAGAGGGACCATTTGGTGGATATTTCGATAAATCATCAACAAGGTTTTAAATGTACTGTAAGATGTAATTTACATATTTATGTAATTTACATACTTACGTATTTGCAATATCACTGCCATGTCCACATTGAGCAGTCCTGCGTATTTTCTGAGGCACTTATACAAAGGTGCTACAAAGTGTAGTTTAAAGTAATTTCAAGAACTACTTTTGGTTTTATAAAAGGTGTTCTTAAACACTCATAGCTCCTTTACAAAAATAATTCTTATGGAATCAAAAGAGATTCTTCTATGGCATTGTAGCACAGAACAAACCAGCTAATGAACAGTTTCTACCCACATGCCATCAGGTTCCTGAACAAGATGTGAACCTTTCACCAACACCACTGCACTCGGACACTTTATTATTAATACTCTATATATCACTGCTATGGACAACATCACTAAGTCACTTTATACAACAGGAATAGACATAAATATACATATTTATGTTTAGCTCCACTCTCTCTCAGATTATACCTGTCTGAAATGTACATATCAATATGTACATATCTTTGTATATTCTGTATTTTGTGTATATTTTGTATTTATTTAATATAATTTTTATATAGCTATTTTTAATATGTTTAGTATGTATATAGTTTTGTCCTCCTGTAGAGCATCAACCTGAGCCTCACCATAAGCATTTCAATGCATAAATGTCCTGACATGTTGCGCAAATGACAAATAAACCTGAAACTTATTTTGACACCTTGAGTGTCTATTGACTACAGTGAATGCTGGGCTTCATGTCTCATTCTGCTGCCTGCCATAAAGTGCATCAATAAAGAGTTTAGTCTGTAGTTTCGTGTTGTTTACATTAACTCTAATGCAAAAATGGAAATGTGTGTGGATCTTTGTTATTCATTTACATTTACATTTATGGCATTTAGCTGACGCTCTTATCCAGAGCGATTTACAGATGTGGGCCAATGTAGTGTTAGGAGTCTTGCCTAAGGATTCTTATTAGTGTAGCGCGGCACAGTCACCCAGACTGGGAATCACCCCCCCCCCATTTCCAACATGGTGTAATAGCTCACTGGCAGATAGTGGTGTTATCTGTTGCACCACACCAACCACTGGTCACTTTTTGAAACTGGCCTCTGTCCTTACAATCTGTATCTGGAAACTCTTGTTAAACTGAGATCCACTGAAAGTTAAGAAGGTTTTACCTTCTCCTGTAAAGTTGGCCTTAGGAAATAAGGATTTTGCGCGACAGTGACGATATAGAAACGTAACTGTTCTAATATTAGCTCTTTCACTTTCGAAAAAGAAATGCGCCAGTGTTTGAAAACACTAATTCTAATTATTATATTTAATGTAATGAATAAAACTGCTACATGAATCGACTGTTCTGTATTATTTAACCAAAAGTTTTATTGACTATGACACCTTACCTCTGTCTATTACAATTCTCAGCTGCTCGGAACAAGGTTTACATTGTTTACACAGGTTCCCAGTGAGCTTGTGCAGCCTTTCCAAATAAGTCTTAAAAAGCATGGCTTTAGTCAAACGCTTTAACACCAGAATGTTAGTCCATTTCATAGGAGGTTCTCCTCACGACTGTGGATATAAAAAGTGCCTCAACTGAGCGCAATGAAAGTTAAATCAAATTAAATCAGAAGGTCTGATTTGACTGTTGAACCAGAATGAAATCTTCTGGGTGGGATGTTCGCACACCCTCAGTTTAACGCTGAACGCAAATCGATGTGGAAACATGCTTTTCTTGGACTGTTTCTTCCCCTCGTGCCTGAGTGAGATGGTGAACGACCACAGAGGCCAATTGAGCCGAGGCACTGTGTAATTACAGCAATTTACTTAATTATCAATTACGCCTATACCGTTTTATTAGGGATAATTGGCCAGTAAATTAACTCGCTCTCACCCTTGTCTTTGAGAATTATGAACTGAATCTGTTATTCAGCAGCCGACACATTCCTGTCCTCACTCGGCTGAGGTCAAGTGGAAAGAGCAAGAAACTACTGCGATGCTGTTTAATCCAACGGCCTACTGAGAATGAGGAGGTAATGTGCTGCTCACTCTGAACAGCCTTCACTAGACAAGCTTGTTCTACCGAGCCAACGTGACGTGATTCAATGTAAAAGTTATTTGAAGGACTCTTTATCTAGTACACACTGATCAGCAATACCACAAAAAACACTGGAGCGAAGTGCAGTGAATAACATTAATTATCCCGTTACAATGGCACCTTTCAAGAGCTGGAGTGTTGCACTCTATGCAGCAAGTGAACAGCCAGGTCTTCTGCTGATGTGTTGGAAGCAGGTACAATGGTTAAGAGTAAGGATCTGAGTGACTGACAAGAGCCAAGAGCCACTGTGATGGCTAGACAACTGGGTCAGGGCATTTGCAAAACATTGGGTCTTGTGGGATGTTCCCAGTATGCAGTGGTCAGTACCTACCAAACATGCTCAACACCAATGAGCCAGTGAAAGGGTCATGCGCTAGTCTGTCTGGTCTGATTCCACAGAAGATCTGGTGAAGCACAAACTGCTGAAATGTCTTGTGGAGTTCATACCTTTACCTGAGCTGTTCTGGCAGCACGAAGGGGATGTACACAATATTAGGCAGGTGATTTTAATGTTCCAGCTGATCAGTGCAGAACCTTTACATTTGTACTTTAAACAAAAGGTTCTTTTTTCATAAAGAACCATGTTTGTCATCGAGATGTGGGAGTGTGAAGAACCTTTAAAAGAGCCTTGCTGACATTTCTATTACAAAAATGGTTCTTTATGGAACCAAAAGTGGTTCTTCTATGGCATCCCTCAAAGAACCTTTTGTAGCATCTTCATTATTTTTATTATTATTATTATTTTTTAGAGTGTAGGTGAACCTTTTTAAAAGTTCTTAACACCAACCGCTGCCTCTTTACCACATAGCTCTTTAGGGACCAAAAGCGATTGTTCTATAGCATTGCTCACAGATCCATTTATAACACCTTTATTTTCAGATTTATTTTTAAGTCTAACACCACTATTTTTAAGGATGACATTCAGTGAACTTGCACACATCAAGATCAAGTTGATAGAGGTGCGCAGAAGCTAATTCCTGGTTCCATGTAATTTAAATCTTAAAATCCAAATAGAATTAAAAAATAATAATAATTTCTGTTACTTGCATGACAGTATTACTTGCTTATTGAAGCTGTTCGGAGGTTTAATCATTGGAAACACAATATACTGCACAATCTTCACAGCCCCGGACCAAACTACAACTCCAAAAAAAAAAAAAAAATAAAAATAAAAATGCTGTGACTTAAAAAATAAATATATATAATAAAACGCACACAACAAAACCTAACAATAAGTGCCACGCTGGCATATCAGCTGTCTTTTTCAGAGAGTCACCATGGCAAGACAGTCATTTGAGGTTGCTGAACCTGCTATGATTATTTGTATGAGCATTCCTTAAAACTGCACACGTTAGGTGAACAACAACAGTGGAATGACCAGCAGAAAAAAGCAACAGACCAAAACAGACTTGTTCATGATTAGGCTTTTGGTGCTCCCACTGGCAGAGCACTTTAGCTGTGTAACCTCGACAGAGCACAGTCTCAATTTAACCAAACTACACTCTCTGGACTTGTGTGGTCATTGGTTTAGAATCCACTATACGTTCAAAAATGTGTACCCTCCCCCACCCCGACTTTTCATATTTGTTTGTTACTTGTTTACACAAGCATTGTGTAATTGTGTAATTACATTGTGCTTATTTAATATGTACAAATTAAAATCAAAACTGTTCCTAAGGTTACCGAGATGAATCAGGTCACCCCATCTCGCTATACTTTCGCCAGATTCCGCTTATCTTTTCACTAAAAGGCATCCCCAGTGTGACCAGGTGACATACAATTTTACTTTCTTGCATAAAAAGCATATCAACATGTATGTAACTTCCAATTTACTTCCTAAAACCAACTGTAAATATGGTTTGTCACCTCCTATGGCTGTATACTGGCAAGAACCTGGTAATGAGATACATATCATGATACAGGACATGATACAGGGCAAATTCAATAGATTGTGAAACTAAGCAAGACAATATATTGCAATTAATAAAAAAATATTATGCATATATGCATACTAATAAAACCCTGTCTTTACACGTAAAATATTAATTAAAATTGACGTGTTTTTGATAATCAATACAGTACAGCAAAACAGAATATCGCAATACTTTGATAAACTGACATTTTCGTGCACCTCTATCACCTACAACCAGTGTATTATACAATATCCAACCCAACAGTCAGTGAATCGTCTGCACTGGAGGAGAAGAAGGCTTCGTCTCGTTTTGTCCTGTTTTACATCAGTTAGCACCACTACCAGAGGCTGTCCAGAGTACTTTTGGACGTTTTAGTGGGAAAGAATCATGTCTGGTTTTACACCTACAGAATTTCCTTCATTCCTTCACGCGCAACGTCAGTCATTCCACTTAATTTGTGTAAATGTGCACCCATTGCTCTCCAGAAAGTGAACACACCCACTTTTGGCCATAGAGCAGGAAGAGAGTAACACTGTGGCTGTGGCAAACACCAAGGAATGGTGGAGGGGTTCCAGTGTCCAGAAGCATGGTCACCCATGAAGGACACGAATGCCTTGCTGGACAAGCTTAACAGTGGTTTGTTAATAGTGGTTGCATCACTGACCACCTCTGAATGTAGTTTGAGCGTTTAGATTGTAATCCAATCACAAAGCTTCCTGGAAGAGTTTGTTAGTTTTCATGTGGTCAAGTGAAATCCGAACAGGTTCTGATCACCTAAAACCTAGCTAATGCAAAGTGTGCTTTTTTGGCATGGAAGAAAAACATACTTTGACATAAAATTGATGCCATGATTAAAACCGAATGCAAGTATTAGACAATTTTCATTTTTAAGTAAAAAACTAATCTAATTGGAAATATAGGTTTAATATAGTTTTACTATTAGTATTATTCAGCAACTACTAGAAAGTGGGGCAGTGGTGGCTCAGCGGTTAGAGCGCCGGGATATCGATAACAGGGTTGTGGGTTCGATTCCCGGGCTCGGCAAGCTGCCACTGTTGGGCCCTTGAGCAAGGCCCTTTACCCTCTCTGCTCCCCGGGCGCTGGAGTTGGCTGCCCACCGCTCTGGGTGTGTGTGTGTGTACTCACTGCCCCTAACACATGTGTGTGTGTGTGAGTGTGTGTTCACTACCAGATGGGTTAAATGCGGAGGACACATTTCGCTGTACAGTGTACAGTGACAAATACGTGCACCTTTACCTTTACCTTTAAATGACTTCATTGAAACTAATGTGTACATTATGTAGTTGTGAGAGGGAGAAGTCGAGGAATGGGGTATGGACAACATGTCCCATTAATTTTTAAGGACAAGCAGCGGTTTCAGCAGACGCTGCAGTGCGATATGTGATGGGTCCACCGTGTCGAGTCCAGAGGAGGCAGTGCGATGAAAAGTTGAGCTGAGATCAATTTTATGCAAATGAATTCAGCCAACACGATGCGTCTACCCAATCAGAAGATAGCTGATGTTTGAATGTATGAAACATTCTGGTGAAGCATGGAGGAAAAAGCATATTATTGCAGTTTCAGGGTTCCTCTACCGACAGAGCAATACTACAGGATTTTACAAAAATATGACCTGTAATTTTGAAGATAAACCTGCTACATGATGTTGCTTTAAATCTTCACAGTACCTAAAGGCGCTCATGTTTTCTATCTAGACCGTAAGAACCGAGCGGAGAGAGACGGGGAAAGTGGGGAATGGGGGGGGGGGTTAATTTAGCACCCATATTCTGTGTGACGCAAGGCACATGCTGCTCAGCCACGCAGATAAAACAGCTTTAAAAATTTAAGGTTCCCATCTGCGTTCAGAGCGACGGTCTCGCCCTGGCCCGGCTCCGCTTTCACCAGCTGGCCGAACGGCTGAGCGGACTAATGCGACATCATACAAACGAGGGTTTGCCCGCCCTGAGCTCCGCTGTTTGGAAACACGGCCATGTTC
Organism: Salminus brasiliensis; assembly: GCF_030463535.1. Lineage (NCBI taxonomy): Eukaryota > Metazoa > Chordata > Actinopteri > Characiformes > Bryconidae > Salminus > Salminus brasiliensis. Next base: position 21,624,983 of record NC_132884.1, on the reverse strand, counting down.
AGAGTTCAAGTGATCATTACATATCCCAAAATGTTCTGAGCGCACACTGGGGGGTAAATATTTGAGCGCGGCACAAGCCTGACACTATGCCATGTGTTGACACATTAATAAAAGCAAACGACTGCTTTGGAGTGGTTCCAACTGCTGAATTTTTAATGTGGGAGTGCAACAGAGGAGCTGCAGCCAGTGCAGTTAGGGCCCTCAGTCCTGTTTCCTCCTACTCTGCAGCGTTTAACAGCAGGTCCACATCTGCCGGGCCTGAAAACACTCAACAGACTCTGACTCTGTCCTACTGACGCTCCCGCCACACTCGAAACGGGAAAGCGGGTGGTGTTCTGAGGAGCTAACTGAATCACAGCATGGTACTGTGCTAAGATGCCACCCTTACAACAAGTCAGTTGGTGAAATTCCTTCCCTTCTAGATATTCCGCCATCAACTATAAGCTGTGTTATTGAAAAATGAATGTTTTTAGGAACCACAGTAACTCTGTAGGGGCAGACCACGTGACCAAGTCACAGAGCGGGGAGGTGGATAGTAACATCAGCCCCAAAAAAATAATATGTGCGGGGAGCTTCATGGCGTGGATTTCCTTCTTACATCACCAAGCACAACGTCAAGCGTTCGATGGAGTTGTGGAAAGCACATCGGCACTGGACTGTGGAGCAGTGGAAACATGTTCAGTGGAGTGACAGCTCAAGCAGCTCTCTTTATCTGGCAGTCTGGTCGATGAGTCTTGGTTTGGCAAATGTCAGGACAACGTTACCTGCCTGCTTGTATTGTACCAGCCATTAAAGTTTGGTGGAGGAGGAACAATGCCATCAGTCTAGACCCCTTAGCTCCAGTGAAGGGAAATCTTAATGCTTCACATGCTACCACATCATTTTCTGCTTCTAACTTCATGGAAATGGTTTCTGTTCCAGCATGACTGTGCCCCAGTGCACAAAGCAGGGTCCAAAAAGACACGGTTGGGTGAGTTTGACGTAAACAAAATGTGAGCCCTGACCTCAACCTCAAACACCTTTAGAATGGAGATCGCGAGTCAGGCCCTCTAGTCCAACATCAGTGTCTGACCTTCCAAACGTTCTTCTGGATAAATAGCCAAAACTTCCCACAGGCTTCTCACTCCAAAATCGTATATAAAGCCTTCCCAGAAGAATGGAAGCTGTTAGAGCTGAACTTCATATTAATGCTTAAGGATTAATAAAAGGGTGTCCCAATACTTTTTTCCCCATGTACTATATATGTATTTCACTGAATGGGGAACTCAGAACGGTAGTTTTAATGACACGTATTTTTGTGTCTATGCTTTGTGATGATTTCCATGTCTGCAGATGTCAACGCAGGTGCACGGGGAGCCATTAATATTTCACCACATTTGTCTGACCTTTATCTATGCAGGCAGCCTCACAGAGGGGGAGTGAAATACATGTGTAAGACTTCAGGGTAGGACTTAGTCCAACTGCCATCAATTAGGACATGTTGCAAATTTCCACTGAACCACATCTTTGCATTCTTCAGTCAAGCTTTCGCACTCTCAAATCTCACTGCCGATGGGCAGAACAGGGTACAGCTCTCACTCTCAGTACAGAGAGCAGCCTCAAACTATCTCTCTCTCTCTCTCACACACACACACACACACACACACACACACACACACACACTCTTTCTCAAGGGAAACTCACGTGCAACCACCAAACAAACAAGACAATAAGTGAGTTCCCTAAAAAAGTGATGAGGCTGGACTTGTTGGGTGGGTTTTTGACGGCAACGGACACCAACGGCAGCACATCATCTGCGCTCGCTATTATTCCCGACTGATCGTTATCTGCTGGAAACCTCTGTCAAGTGGGTATTTGCCTATTTATTCAATTCATCCGGTAGTCCATCTTGGATCGCAGATAACAGTCTCAAACTGTTTCATGAAAGGGTCTGACAACGTGATGTTCTTCGGTTGGCTGCCTGCAGTCGGAGGCACCATCAAATGTTCACCTCTGTTAAGATATAATGACTCAGGCTGAAATCGGTCAATTGCTTATCGGACATGATTTAATTCCGTGGTCCACCGTCAGCCTCTCCATCTGTCCGGCTTTATTTAGCAGGCAGGAGCAGGCAGAGGGTCAGTGGGTGCTGGAGGTCAGCCTCTCCTCAGCACATGCCCCCAAGGCACACATCCCACGTCCCCGAAGAGCTAATTAGGCTAATAGGGGAGACTAACAATACCAGCGCTAATCAAATGACAAGGCCATCACTAATTTGTTTTCCAAATTAGCAGACTGTTTGAGGAGGCTCCAGCCGTTTGATAGGCATTACAAATGGGATTAAAACAATGCAGCCCTAATACAGAAGAGATCTCAATCCTTCCTCCATCCGAGAGATGGGAGAGATGGGAATGCGTTCTCCGTGCAAATCAAGATGAAGGCGCACCCTCCCCGTGTTTAGCATATCGCCTGCTGAGTGCCTTCGCGCCATGTTGGCATTTGATCGTCTTTATGGAAGAGTATCAAGAGGAATGCTCCCCCATGTTGATTTTTAGAGGGTGAGACCTCTAAACGGGCCCGAAGTACCGAAGCCGCCGTCTGTCACAAGATATGTGTTCATGTCCCTTGATAATAGAACGTGTTTATCAAAACCATAAAAAAAAAAACCTTCAAGTCTTCACAGCTTGTCAGGATGTTTTCTTATCTGTCTTTACTTGTAGTTTTTCAGTACTCTCCGGTTCAGTTCCCCTGTGACAGAGACTTGCCATTTCATAGTGCAAAACTGTAAATACGAAAAAGAGAAGTTTAATAGTTACTGACAGCCCCGTATTGGCACGGGGAAAAAAATCAAATGGAATCGGACAGCTTGCATAATACGAGGCGTTTGATCTCGGAGGCTGCCAGTGGTGTGCCGCGGTTTCTCCAGAGTCCGTCCTCCCATCCTCTGCTGAGCTCGCCGTTAATAATTGACAGCTGTCAAGTCTGTCATACCTTCGCTGTTCAGCTGTTCACCTCAGAAGACCCTGAGGTGATCTCCTGCCCGTCAACAAACGCCAACAAACGAGCGATTGATCCTGTGGGAAAGGTCAACAGTGCGCTGATGGCACCCTTTGAAGGTGATCAATACTTAAAGGAGAAATATTGCTTAAACACAGGCCTGCTGATAAAGCGGATGCCTAACAACGGTAAATGTTCGTATTGAAGGAAAATATCTTAGCGTGGCTCTGGTTCGGACATGTAAACATTGGATGCATCTACATCACGTTGATTGTAGATCTGGGGAGGTGCTACATGAAAGAGCCACAAACACACAACCGATGAGCTTTTGGCATCGCTTTCATCGCAAGGACAGAGCTTACAGCAGTAATTTGTTATTAGAAAAAGGCCTGTCGCACAGACATTCCTAACAGGGAATGTGATCCAATTAGAGCAACAAGATGCAAGTGTGCAGACAAAGAGACACCAGCAACAGTCAATATTAAGCCCTTTGCCAGGAATTCCGCAGATCCACCACATGGAAGCTCATACTTGGCTACAATTACATTCGCTTTTATTCGGAGCAAAACAAGAACCTGACCACTGTCCAGTGCACTGTTCAGCCTGACTCAGCGTGTCTGAATCCAGTGCTTGACCCCAGGGGCTGAATTAAAAACATTAAATTTAAGCAAGCGAGCACATACAGTTAGTTCATCTTGTTCAGAACACCTTGTCTGGCACACTTTGCTTTAGTCGGTCATCATGTTTCTAGTTGCCGTGCTTCGTTTGTATTTAGTATGGCACCGAACATGGCCTGAAAAGTGAAAAAGGCAGGATTAGCTGCCAAATTCAACGATGGCAAAAACAAACTGCTGTCCGTCCAAGAATCATGCCCTATTATGGGGTAGGAAAACATGAAACACAGGTAATTAAAACATCCAGCTGGACACCCGGGACCTGAAGGTTGTTAAAAATAAATGCATCATAAACCAGTGTAACCTCTCATTGACCTCAATCTGGCACCTACTACATTTTCCTCTGGTTAGTGCATTCAAAATTCACACAGCCCTGCACACACACATACCTCACCTCACCTTGGGGACTGCTTCTAAAAAAGTATTTTTTTAAGAACAAATACCTCTCATGTGAGCGCTTGCCAATGTTTTTGGAGAATACTATGCAGACACTGCATTTAGACATGGCCTGATACCACTTCTTTTCTGATCCCAATATTGAAACTCATGGTCACCAACTATGTAAACACAATGTGGATATGTGCACAATGTTAAATCAATCATCCAATAAATATTCAACCGGCGGTCTGACAACAACTGCAAACGTGAAACTGCTGTGAACCAGGAGAGAGAAGCTGGTTAGCAATAGCTTAACAAAATAGTTTGCTAAACCCGCAGCTAGCACTTGCCGGTTTGTTTTTCCACCCGTTTTCAGTGTCTGACCTCACCGATCTGTGAGCTCACACAGCACCCACACTCTGCGGTCCTTATACAAGCCAACTTTTAAATGCTGTTCTCATTTGGAGATACTGTCATCACCTTCATATCAACACTCGTACCTTATAGCCATCGTTCCTTCCAACCTAATACCCTACAGGTGTGCTGATTCAGACTAAATCTGCAACAAGAATGGATCAGACGAATCCTTTTTTTCCTCCAATATCCGATCCGACTCCTGCTGATATAGGCCCAGTATACTCAATGATATGTGATCTCTAAATGCTGATCAATAAATGCTGGGCGAAATGGAAAACATTTAATATCACCATCACATTTTTTACGATATTCATCACAATATCAGACTGATTATTATTACAAATAAGACTGATTACACTCTTTGTAATGAAACGTGCAGTAAATCAATGCTCTTTAAAGCACAATATCCACAATCATATTGCCCAGCTCTACTTGTGACCTATTTATCACCCTTAAAAAAAGAGGCAGGACTGTCAAGTCAGAGTCACTGCCCCTCAGCATACGTCTTGGTTTTCCTTTGAATAATGTCTGTCTGAGCTCAAAATAAGGTAAGTGATCTAATCATCTAATCAAGACAGTGACATTAGCACCTAAAGCAGAACAGTGAGTGAGGTCATGGTCATGTAAAAGCGTGCATCTTCATAGACAGCGTTCATCACGAGTGTCCCTAACCGGGACGTCTTTAACCCGAGGGTTTTATCTGGCTGGGAGACTGAACGCTTATCTTAAAGGAAGACTGTTTGGATGGCAACCTCTGTGAACCGAACGGTGAAAAAGAAGGGCTCCATCCTTGATCTGTTAATCTGCCGTATTAATTTCTGAAATTGCTATCAGCATTAAAGGTCAAAGTCCCGGCAGGAAATGGTACTTGTGCGCGTCTCAATCTCAGCAGTTATCTGCTATAAACACTGCAAGTTTTAAGTGATTTAAGCTGACACCAATTGGCAATCAGAAATTTGCTGTCTTGAGATAAGGAGAGTGAAAGTGTGTGCGTTTGTGCGACTATACAGTTAAAACTGATTGCAAGAGGGTGCTTCAAAACCCAGAATCGCTGTGGTGTTGGAGGAAGAGGGAATACATGCACATGCAGACCTCCCTCCCCACACACCCACCCACACCCCCCCACACCCCGTTCATAATGCAAAGCAACCTCAGCGCGACCCTAAATGCACAAACAAGTCAAGTGTCTGGCCACACGTTGAAATCAGTTTCTCTGCTCGGCGCCGTCTTAGAAGTGATTTATAAGGCTTTGAAAACATGCAATTTTGAAGAACATTTCAACAGCCTGCCTTACAGTAAATCAGCTTGATAATTGTGTTTATGACAACAGCCAAGTCGTTCTGAAAGTGCATTCATAAAGTCAGAGTGAAATATATTTGCAGTTAGCCCCAAGCGGTCAGAACCCCAGAAGAGCCCACAGTCCTTCCTCATTACATACATGGCATTCTCAATGCTTGTGACAGCTGCATTCATAACTTTCACAACTTGCGAAAGGGGAGGTTAGTCAATGTGCTAATTAACACATCGGAATTCTCCAGTAAACGTTTAGGAAGAGAAACGACAGGGGCTGGCGTTTAGAGAAACCTACTGAGCACAGCAGCATTTTCTGCAATGTTGTGAGTACTTTGAGAGTCGGCCTTATTTACAAGGAATCTGAGCCTTTACATAAAACACAAAAAAGTAAGCGCAAGAGTCCTAATAAAAAAAAAAAACAGTATAATAATAATAAAATTTATTATAATAACAATAAAAAATAATAAATAATAATAATAATAATAATAATAACAACAATAATAATAATAATAATAATAAAAAGTACATTATTTATTAATGAAATAAAACATAAATCAATAGTTAATTAAAAACATATAAATGGAACAATTTTTTTTTTTTTAAGAAATACTAAAACATAACCAAAACATATAAAAGGTTACTTGACATAGAATGAAACTGTTGCAGGTTGAATAGAGGTGGTTAGAGACTAAAAGTTGTAAATGTTTATGAGATACCAGCAAGAAAAGCGTCAGAGTGACCTGTAGTAAGTTCCAGCTCGACTTTCAGGCTAGCTAAAGGCAGATTTATCCCACCTCATTAAAAATTCTTAGTACCTCCTAACTGGGTGATCCAACCTACTAAAACAAGTCTGGTATATGTGTGTTTATATGTGTATATATATACACATATACCAGACTTGTTTTAGTAGGTTGGATCACCCTATTAGGAGGTACTAAGAATTTGGTACATGCAACATGGTACATACAACAAAACCTACTCAAATCATTTGAGCCGACTCGTCACATTTCTATCACATAGGAAAAAATGAGTTCCTACTCCTATGAGCATCTATGTGTCTCAGCTACAGCCTGGGAAAAGAAAAAAAAAAAGAAAAAAAGCAAGAGTCCGGGCGTGAACACGCTAACGGAGATAAAGCACCACAGACGAGGCCAGACGGGCTCGGAGGCGGTGGAGCAGGTCTAATAAACAGCAGTGAGGGTTTTTTTTTTTTGCTCCTCCATCTTCTGATAGCAGCCAATACAATTCTGAACATGGGACTGAATATGCTGTTTGTCAAGTCAAAAAGGCAATGTGGTGTTTACAGAAGCCAGCGCTGGGTAAACTAGTGCATTAAATTCAAGTGATCTAAGAGGCCGGGAGAGTGAACACACTCATCTGTTTGCAAATTCAAAACAGCTTGGAAACGGGGGTTTTGCATTCATTCTTCACCAGTGTTTTAATCTTCATCCACGTCACTTACACATATATATATATATATAATTTAATGTTTAATAACTTTTAAAATGTATATATACATAAAGTGAAAAAACAACAGCAAAAAATGAGATTTTAATCACATAAAAATTCTGTTATTTATGTAAAATTTAGTTTAGACAGTTAATATAATTATAAATTGTTTGTATGCAATTTAGTAAACACAATTTTAGGTTTAATTTTATTAGCTATGAATCAAATAATTAAATTCACAAAAAATCTGATAAAAGATATTACTTGTATTTGAACTGGAAGCATTCATAAATGTGTATGTAACAATAACTGTATATAATGATTTACAATCATTAGCATACTGTAGGATTATGCTTCATTTTTAATACTACATTTATAGGGGCCAGTTATTATAAAAGTACCACTGTGTTTTCTCTTAAACCAATTGCCATGGCTGGTCTATCAAGAGTAGCACTATAAGCACAAAAAAAATGAATCTCCCCTCTCTGCTAACAAGTCCCCATAATCCTATTTATATGTATAGAAAAGATACGCATTCCTGGAAATTGACTGGCCAGGTGAAACCCGGTGAAACCAACAACCCTGGTCTCATCCAATAAATCCACTTGAGTCACTTCTGGAATTTTAAGGCCCGAGACAGTTGATACATGGACTGCGAGTGAAAATGGGTATGAAAAAAAAGGAGATCCAAGTGCTTTTGAACAGGGTATGATAGGTGCCAAGCTGGGTGGTTTGAGTGTGTCAAGAGCTGATGAGTTTTCCAAGCTCACTATAGTACCAATGGGAGTGTGGAGTGGTCCATCACTCAAACTGAATTGTGTAGATCAAGTGCGCAGTTCAATAAGTGATACGAAGCTATTGAAGAAAACCCCTTGTGTTTTTCTACACTCAATGTGTGTATTATTAACAACCAGCTAACAGCACACTGTGGTAGTAAAAAACAAAACAAAAAAAAAACAACAACAACAACAACAACAACAACAAAAACTGAGCTGTAAAACTAGAAAGCATCTGGAATGCATAAGTGGAGAATTTGGACTGTCTGGATCGGACAGAAAATGACCGTTTCAAAAATAATAATAATAATAATAAAAATCAATAACCATCAACCTTGAAGTAAGAGTGTGGGACACTGGCAGGGACCCTCCATCTCCAATAAAGTCAAGTGTTTTCTCTCCCTTTTCTCAGAGAAAAACAGAGGGCCGACCGATAAACAGCTCAGTGTTTAATAGCCTCTGAGACAGCTGCCAGAGCACATCATTACTCTAATCAAAACAGCTTCATCACAAGCGGCCTAATCACTCTGCTATCAGCCTGTTTAAGCCAGGCCAAGACTGTCAACTCCAACGACAAAAACAGTCTCACTGGATGAGGAGATGATGCCATACCCAGCACGCCCGGAGTAAGAGGATTTCCCCTCTTCCAACTCATGCTCACTCAGCCATATGCCTCCGCTCACACCTCGCTAAGTATCAGTGAAGAAATTAGACCTCACTGACCTGCGCTGTCCTCACCCGTAAGCTGGAGGCGGCCCAACACTCAGGGCTAACACAGACCCAAAAGACGAGCAAAAACACACAAGGGATTAGCGACCATCGGCGGAGCACTTCAGCGATTAGCACATGCCTGTGTTTCACAGGAAAGGATGGGACTATTAGTTGCTTTCTGAGCGAAGTGAAGTTGTGGCCCTTTTTTAAAAATTTTTTTTTTTTGCTGCTGCTGTTGAACCGTTTCCATCAGCAGGTATCAAGCAACGGCTGCTTTTCTGTTCATGATTTCTGTGGTTTTTATTTGCTCTTCTTTACAAAGGAAATAGAAAAGCTGCCTCTTCTCTTTAGCATCGCAGAGAAGGTTGCGGGTTCCAGTACATAATCCATCCCCCCTCACTGGCACAGCGAAATAAAACCCTCCTCTACAATGGCACCGCATCTCCTGAATGCAAGCGGTGAAATGCATTTGTATGCGAGCAAGAGCACGAGAATAAAATACACAGCGCCTTAGCAAAGGGACACAGCTTAACGACAGAATAAACTCCGCTTCAAAAGCTTGATCTGTAATTTATAGGTATTTAAAAGTGGGCTTGAGATTCACAGTGTGCATTGTCTGGAAATTGACTTCATTTGGCGAGCTTGGCGTGAACGGAGAGGGCTGAAGCCGAGCCAGAAATCACGCAGGTTTGTATTTTAGCTCAGAGGCCAGAGCTCTGCTCCCGCTGACATGGCTGGCATCTTCTTCTGGCCAAGAGAACATCCGTGTCTGCCTTCTTCAGGCTCTCCACTGCAAGGCCTCCGATACATAACAATGAGGAGCGAGGGGGTCTTTATCAGAGCAAGCAGAGCAGGAGGGGGCTGTGGCTCCTCAAAACAGCTGATCCTACCAGAAGGCAGAATACAAGTCCAAAAGAACACGCAACCAAGAAACACAGCAGCATGCTTCGCTTAGAAATAGTGGAGGAGGTTCTTTGAGACAGCCCCCGCACTACAGAATGAGATGGAATGCAGAATTTTAAAGAGAAAAGCAGAGGTTTATAAAAAGTGCACTTTCAAAGTGTGCAGGCAACTTTGACCTCGGTTTAAGAATTCCAGTCTCCTCCAGTCGTTGCCCGCCCTCATCTCTAGGTCAGGGATTTCTCCTGTTTGTTCAGGCAAATTTCTGTGTTTACATTAGAGCTGGTTTATCTCTTGGAGGGCTTAATCATGAAGGGAAATTGGACATGTTTGGGCATCAATGACTCCTCTGTCCGTCTCTCTTTCACAACGTGTCAAATCTGTGTCAGAGATGGCAATAAAAGTGGCTAAGTCCTGCCTGGTGATAAGCGTCCACGCTATCAGGTTGAGGGTTAACAGCGTTTAAATGGAAGAGCCCATCTTTAGTTATTAACCCGGTCACTGCTCACTGCTCTATGGCATCTAAAGAGGATTACAGCAAGAGTTCAAAACCTTTACTTGTTTTGTGGCCTATAATTCTTAAATGACTGATGCCAATCACTGCCTACAGCTTACAGCAAATTTGTGCCTACTTACCGAGACTAATGCAGCTATAATTCTACTCCCAGTTTCCTTGCAATCACACTTTTCCCTCCAACTCCGTAATCTTCAGATCCTCTTAAACATGTCTGTGCTCCTTTAAATGTTACTATATTAGTTTGGGGAACTCTTTATAGCCACTCCTGAGGTCATTATCTGGCTTTAGGACCAGATGAAATTCTAACATTTATCGGACTGTTCTACGCAACATCTGGCCTCCGCAATGACCTAGAATCAAGTCATGTGTGGAGGACACTACTTCTGCATTGATGACAGCAGTAAAGGTCGGGTTCTTATAGGGATTTACCTCTGAACCTTGGCTAAACTGCTCCTGGTCAATCCTCTGGAAGAAATTTGCATTCTGACTGATATTCTTTAGATTAGTGAGCTGGATTAGTTCAACAGGGATTGGATTTCCAGGGGACAGATCTGTAAAATATTGAAAAACGAGCAGCACAGCCAACATTCATCTGAATCTTAGAATGAGTTTAACTGTATGATATTGCACAACATAAATTATACTCAAAACCTAAATTGTATTATGTTAATTCAATCCGATTTATACTCAGATGGTCGTGTTGGTATCTACAATACAAAAACAACTGTTTGTAGACTAGATTGAATGTCAACAGTATTTAACTTGGCATGGTTGAATAATTAGAGTTCAGTTCTTGGAATTGACATACTGTGAACTTCAAAAACTGTTGTCTCCTCATTGACAAACAAAAAAAATACAGCATAACCAAGAGAGAGCTGGAAAACAGGCCAGTTCCAAAACCCCAAAACTGTTACATAAAAGTCTTGACTCATTTTATTTACACTCCAAAAATGACTTACACGTGTTCTGTGCAGGACTGACAGCAGGTTCTATCACCATTGTTTTCCTTCATAGGGAGAAAGCACCTGACCCAAGCAGAGAAGCATCTATGTATTCAAATGGTTCTTTAACTGATCGTAGTTCTATAGTTCTATATAGAGACATTGGCATTACCAAGAAATAACCTCTTTTTGTGTGTAGATATGAAGTTGGTTAAAAAAACATAAAATAAATCAAAATAAACATAAACAAATGAATGAATAAAATCAATATATCTAAAATGCCCCGAAAAGTCGTTCTGCAGTCAATAAGTGGAACTTCTAAGTGGAAATATTCCAGATGGCACCTTGTGAAGCTGCTTGAGAGAACGCCAAGAGAATTCAAAGCTGCATCAAAATCTAACTTTCAAAACAGCCAAGTCACATTTTTCTTCTTTTTTAATTGCTAAATGCTTTTTGAAAAAATAAATGCCTAATTATTTATTTATTTATTTTATTTTAGGTGTGTCCAATCTTTTGACCCCTTAAATAGCCTATGGGCTGGCATCATGCTGAAAGCGATATTATTTAAGTGATATTTCCAAACAACAGCCCTACCAGTTTGTATAGAAATCTCTGTAGTACTAACACACCTTAGTGTGTAATAAGCCTTGCTTAAGGGGCCTTAGATGAGGGTTGTCTAATCTTGTCTACTAAGGGCCTTTGAGACTTTGAGACACCGCGATAGAACAGGAAGAATCAGGTGTGCGCCCGCTTGTTTATTATGACCAATCTTTTCCCCTGAATCTGCCCGTATGTTTGATTCCAACTGCTTGCAAAAGCTCAGCTGTTCATAAGCGGTCTAGTTAGTTTCATGAGTACTGTCCTGTTTATTTGTATGCATATGTAAATAACCTATTGATGGTTTAAAGAAGTGGACGTAAAGGTTCTCTACCAATTTAATGATTCCTTACACTCCCAACTCTTTCACAAAAAATAGTTCTTCTGTGGCCTTTGTGACTCCTTTATTCGCAAGCAGGGACTGCACTTGCGTGGTGCACCATGCCAAGCTTTATACAGGAATGACAATAAGGGCCACTTGACTTAACTCGACTTGTATCTACAACACTGATTCTATTCATCATCTCATATTTTACAGCGTCCCAAGGCTAAGCTGAAGTTATTAATCACTGATGATGCATTGACTATACCTCCCAAGGCATTTTAACGGGTTTATCTCGAGCTGTAACTCCGAGAGGACAAGCCGCCTTTCAGGCAAACTGCAGTTCAAGTCTGGCACAGCGGAGACATGCATTCCCTGCTCAGGAGTTTGAATATAATAATGCGTCAGTATCAGAAGGTGATAATCATCAGCCCGAGCTGACGGCGTGCAGTCCCTCTGTCTATCACTCACACAGCGCCTCATCAGCTTTTAATATTATCAGAACGATAAAGATCACATGCAAAGAAGCTAATGGGAGAGGATGTGGGCTCTTTCTGCATATCAGATGTTCAACTGCTACATTTCTGTCTTCCTTTAACTAATGGAGGTTTTTTTTCCACCTTCTTTTGGATGGGAAGGTCTGGGGGAGCGGAAGAGTGAATTAACTTTCTGAACTCCATAAACATGGCACGAAAAAATTCACGATTATGGGAGAGTCAATGGAATGAGGCTGAGCATAATGTTAAAGAGGTGAACAACCCTGTGGTGACATGCATCACAGTAAGTCATGATCATGTTCCCGTAGGGTGGGCACCAAGCAAGCTCTGATTATCCTCTTTCTTTATTCCCTTTATTTTGTAATTTATTTTTATTGTGCCAAAACTTTTTTTAGCTTCATGACAACCCACCAGGTACCTCCAGACATCTACACACCACGCACTTAAATCTGCCATGGAACTGATCTTAACTACTAAATAGCTGAACTCCAAAGATCTGAATATGAAGGCCATCTTAAGATTAATACTTGTGCAACCTGTTAACGGTCATATTTGGGCGATGATGGTTTTACAGCCCTTTACCAGAGCACTGGTTCTCAATGATAATAGTCCTGATTTAAGACTTCATTCTTAATTTGGCAGCTTTCCACACGCATAGCACGTTTTACATCTTAGGGCAGGTAGTAGTCCACACCTGTTTAATTCTCTTTTAGACTACCTCTACAGGTAAAAAACAAAACAAAAAAAAAAACGATTTGCATATGAAAAACGTGCGTTTGCCCAGCACACACCAGCAACTGTGCCACCTTTCATCTTTAGACAGTGATCTGTTCCAGTTGCTCAGACAGCTGGCGTGGATGGAAAAAAAAATCATACCATCCTCAAATTGATCAATGTCAGTATAGTCTCAGTGGTCGTGCTATACAATGATCATGTACGCCTCCGAAACTCATATTAAATATGCTGCAGTTTTGTTGCTATTCTCAGAATTTTAAATGATCCAATCTGCATTGCTTCCATAAAGACTAAATAGGACATGTACCAATTCACTTTACTAAAGATGGGGCTGCAAGAAATGACTTTTCATAAAGTTGAAAAATCCATCAACCATTGAAACGGATTACGGATCACCAAATCACCAAATAACTCTTATAAAGCTATCAGCTATTACATTTTGCTTGAGGGTGTTTTATGCATCTGCTAACTAACAATGAAGACAAAGATTTAGAAATTTTATTTAAAATTTATTTAGAAATTCACTACTCTAATGAATCTTCCTGCTAATATAAAAATAAATAAATACAACTCCCAATAACCTTTTTTACCTGGAACAATTTTAAACCAAGCATGTGCAAAGTAGCAGCAATAAAATAATAAAAGAAAATCCTTTTTTCCTTATTTGATTTTTCTCATTATTTTCCGAATCAGCAAAGAAGAAAAAAGGGAGACCAATGTGAGACAGTAATTCTAGCTTTTATTTTACAGTGTTTTGTGTTACTGCTTCGTTTGTATTGGTGACTGTAAAAAGTAGCGTAGATAAAACTGTATTTCCACACTGTTATGGTTGAATTTTGCAGATTAATTTGGTTCATGTATGTTACAAAACATTCCTAAACATACGTGATGACATCACAGACTAATCGACTATTAGATTAGTTGCCAACTAATTTGGTCATAGCTTTAGTTGATAATGAATGAGCCACCCTCCAATAAAAAAAAGCAATCCTAATGGAAAAGGGGGGGAAATGATTACATTTTATATGTATATATATATATATTTATTAAAATATTATATATGTTTAAATATTATATTATATTTATTTAAAATGTCAGTAGAAGAAGCCAACTCAGGAGATTTGTAAAGAAAAAGCCTGAAACAACCATTACTGAAATCACAACTTCTAGAAGAAAGCTGTTCGCAGAAGCAACAAACAAGTTCTCTCCAGCAGCACCAAAACACTGAAAGGCTGGACTACAACACGGCAATAAAATACAGCAGTCATAACAACATGCAGCAGGAAGGCTGGAAAACAAGCAAAATAAGGGTTTCCTCATCTCCAAAATATGTTGGAGGTAGCTGCACATCGTAAACATTGTTAACTTTTAATGGAAGTTAATATGGAGACGTTCTATTCCAAATTTAGAATAATTCTATTGCTCCATTCATCATGAACTGCTTAAACAATGTAAACAGCAGCTGTTGCGTTCAAATGATGCAGAAACGATGGGGGGAGAAAAAGAAAAAATACACATGTGGGTTTTTGTTTGTTTGTTTGTGTTTTGGACAGCAACGATACTTACAAATGCATGACTGCTTCTGGAACTGGCTCATTAACTAAAAATACCCACAGTACAGTGACTTCAGAACAGTTCAGAAATGCCTAACAGAAATTGGCCAAGCTACATGAAATCCAGCCTTGTCCTGAAGCTGAACAATAAAATGCTATTTTGTCCAAAATCCACTGAAGAGGTAATGTTCTTCATTTTTTGACATAATGTTGCCATTTTATTATGTAATCTTAAACGCTGAATTCTTGTGTGTGCATTAAAAAGAAAACCGCTTTCACTGTCTGGTTAGGTGTTGTATGTACAGACATAAAGAAAAGGCTACTTTTCACTGTGAATACGATAAAAGTAGATACAGGCTCTAGACACGTCATCAGTGAAGGTGTACACGTTTCACAGAAAATCTCTGAGCCCGATACTAAAAGCAGGAATCAGCAACCAGTTTAGAAAAGAATAAAACACTGTCTGCCTTGCAGGGCCAGAGTTATTCTTCAAATTCAGCTGGCAGTAGATCTTGGTGCTTTTTCTTTGACTGAGTGTGTGTCTGCAAGTGTGAGAGAGTGATGAGTTTTGGCCCAAACACCCCGATTCCCAGCCAGGATTCCAGAAGAGCAACAATGAATGTGAGAGGAAAAACAAGAACCCCTGCTATGAGCCTCTTCATGCCCTAGTCTCTCTCACACACAGCAAGCTAAGGTAACTGTAAGTGACTCTGACTGTGGGGTTACTCTGACTCAGTAGAACTACAGAAGTCAACATTGCATTTTTTATTTTATTTTTATTTTTTAACCCAATTTTTGAACCAATTACCTAACCCACATGTTAGTAGTCTTCCCCAGCACTGGGAGGGTGGGGACCGACATGCCTTCTAAAACATATGCACAACCAGTTACCGCCTCTTTTCGAACTGCCGCAGTTCTAACGTCACCGGACATTCAATGCACTCAGATGAGATCACCTTGCACTCAGCTCTGACGCATCGGCTAGCGGACGGCCCACGTTGAAGTGATGTGGGGAGAAGGAAAGCCATCTACCCACCGAGACAGAGCAAGGTCGACTGTACTCTCTCTAGGGCTCCGGCTGCTGACGGTAGGGAGCATAACCTTGGATTTGAGCCAGCGATTCTTAAATATGGTAGTGTCCTCTCAGATGTGCCCAGACTTTTCTTTTGCTGTACTCTAGCAACAGGAAATTAGGGCTGTGGGTCGGGACTTTAATACTTACATCCGCTAGGCTGTCACTGTTTGGCTACTCTATGATCTGACCTCTGCTTTCCAACGGGTCGTTGAGAAGACAACAACTTTGTTGTACTGTACAAGCAAAATGACTAGAAAGATACTTAATTAAATAGATAAATAAAACAGAAAGGACACCGGAAAGAGTGTGCAAACTACTGCATAACATATGAGATATGTCTCATATCATAACTGGAAAGTTAACTGGAAAAAGCAATTATGCTTGGAGAAGGTGAAGGTAACTGAGAACGAGGACGGCCAGCAATAAGATGGATGGATACAATCAAAGAAATCATGAACAAGCCATTAAGAAGCCGAAAGGCCCGAAGAGGAGAATAGATATTGTAGAGAAACACTGCCCATATGGTCATCTGGACAGCGAATCTAATTGCCAGCCCATAATAATAACAACATAATAGACAGACGTGAGCCTCCATTCCTGACGATTTCTGTTGATCATAATAAAAAAAGACAAAAAAAATAAATGAAAAGTTTTTTCCCCCATTAGTCATTATGCTAATGAATCATGAATAATTATTTTAGTAATAAACAGTTGTGTAACTTCCCTGTTTATGAAACACAAATGAAGTCCAGATGGAAAGCTTGAAATTCACTACGTGTACACAATTTCTCTGCTTGTTTAAAGAGTTTTGAGCGCCAAAC